>NC_135332.1:60245129-61495129 GCF_023851605.1 Tamandua tetradactyla
AACAATGAAGAATTCTGACTCACAAAGCAAGACGTCTAAAGGTAAGTGTTCTAGTTTGCTAGCTGCTAGAATGCAATATACCAGAAAAGGAATGGCTTTTTAAAAGGGAAATTTAATGTTAAAAGTTTACAGTTCTAGACACTTCTCAGAAGAGGAAATACAATGGCCAAAAGGCACATGAAAAGATGCTGAATTTCCCTGACTCTTAGGGAAATGTAAATCAAACCACAATGAGATATCACCTCACACCCACCAGAATGGCCATTATCAATAAAGCAGCAAACGACAAGCACTGGAGAGGATGTAGAGAAAGAGGCACACTTACCCACTGTTGGTTGGAATGTCAAATGGTACAACCGCTGCGGAAGGCAGTTTGGCGTTTCCTCAGGAAGCTAAGTATAGAATTGCCATATGACCCAGCAATAGGATTACTAGGTATCTACTCAGAGGAGATGAGGGCAAAGACATAAACAGACATCTGCACACAAATGTTTATAGCAGCATTATTTACAATTGCCAAGAGATGGAAACAGCCCAAATGTCCATCAACAGACAAGTGGCTAAACAAGCTGTGGTATCTACATACGATGGAACATTATGCAGCTGTAAGCCAGAATAAAGTTATGAGGTATGTAACAACATGGATGGACCTTAAGAACATTATGCTGAGTGAGATTAGCCAGAAACAAAAGGACAAATACTATATGATCTCACTGATATGAATTAATATTAGTGAATAAACTTGGAGAATTTCATTGGTAACAGAGACCATCAGGTGATAGAAAAAGGGTAAGATATTGAGTAATTGGAGTTGACTGGATACAGATTGTGCAACAGGATTGATTGTGAAAACTCAGAAATAGATAGCACAATACTACCTAGCTATAATACAATTATGTTAGAACACTGAATGAAGCTGAATGTGAGAATGATAGAGGAAGGAGGGCTGGGGGCACAAATGAAATCAGAAAGAAAGATAGACGATAAAGATTGAGATGGTATAATCTAGGAATGCTAGAATGTATAATGATAGTGACTAAATGTACAAATTTAAAAATGTTTTTGCATGAGGAAGAGCAAAGGAATGTCATTACTGCAGGGTGCTAAAATAGATGGTAATTAATATTTTAAAATTTTAACTTATGTGTGAGACTATAGCAAAAAATGTTTATTTGGTTCAAAATTTATATTTTGACCAGTGCATTTCCTAATATAACTTATGTGGGCAGCTTAACTGAACACTATAAGTATATGGAAACTTGAGTAAGGCATAAGATTTTGTAGGTTTGCCCAGACTGATGCCCTGATAAATCCCAGAGTGATTTGAATAGTGAGTAAAAAAGTATTTGCAAAGTCCCCTTGGGACAATGGTGAGAAAGGGGGAAAATTCAACTTCCCCAAGTGGAGAATTCTTGATATTCTCACAAGCAGTGGGGATGACCAAAGCAATAGGCTGAGTCCCCAATCTTGGGGCTTGTTCATATGAAACTTAACCCAACAAAGGATAGGTCAAGCTTACTTAAAATTAGGCCTAAGAGTCACCCCTAGAGAACCTCTTTTGCTGCTCAGATATGGCCTCTCTCTCCAGTCAACACAACAAACAAACTCACCGCCCTCCCCCTGGCTAACTGGGACATGACCCTCAGGGGAGTGGACCTTCCCAGCAACGTGGGACAGAAGTCCTAGAATGACCTGGGATTCAGCATCAAGGGATTGCGAAAACCTTCTCGACCAAAAGGGGGAAAAGCAAAATGAGACAAAATCAAGTGTCAATGGCTGAGAGATTCTAAACAAAGTCAAGAGGTTAT
This sequence comes from Tamandua tetradactyla, assembly GCF_023851605.1. Taxonomy (NCBI): domain Eukaryota; kingdom Metazoa; phylum Chordata; class Mammalia; order Pilosa; family Myrmecophagidae; genus Tamandua; species Tamandua tetradactyla. The sequence continues at coordinate 60,246,938 of NC_135332.1, forward strand.
CCTAGAGGTTATTCTTATGCATTAAATAGATATCACTTTGTTAGTCAAGATGTAATGGAGAGGCTGGAGGGAACTGCCTGAAAATGTAGAGCTTCATTCCAGTAGCCATGTTTCTTGAAAATGACTGTATAACGATATAGCTTTCACAGTGTGACTGTGTGACTGTGGAAACCTTGTGTCTGATGCTCCTTTTATCTACCTTATCAACAGACGAGTAAAACATATGGAATAAAAATAAATAATAGGGGGAACAAATGTTGAAATAAATTTAGATTGAAATGCTACTGATCAATGAAAGGGAGAGGTAAGGGGTATAGTATGTACGAATTTTTTTCTGTTGTCTTTTTCTTTTTCTGAATTGATGCAAATGTTCTAAGAAATGATCATTATGATGAACATGCAACTATGTGATATTGTGAATTACTGATTATATATGTAGAATGGAATATCATAAGTTAAGAATGTTTGTGTTTGTTATTATATATTTTTTTAATTTAAAAATTAATTTTAAAAAATGTTTACAGTTCTAAGGCCATGTAAATTTCCCAATTAAAGCAAGTCTATAAAAATGTCCAAATTAAGACACCAACAAGAGATTACCTTCACTCAAGAAAGGCCGATGAGAACTTCCGGGTCAAGATGGTGGCTTAACAACGTGGAGGTCACGTCCTCCAAAACAACTACTAAATAACCAGAAACAGTACAGAACAGCTCCTGGGGCCACGTCAGTGACCGGACACACAGCGTACCCCAGTCTGAACCAGCTGGACCAGCTGCGAGCACCCCCCAAAACCGTGAGTTCCCAAAGCTGTGGCGACCGGCACCCCTCCCCTACAGGCAGCTTCCCAGAGGGGAAAGGAAAGGACTTTACCAGCAGCAGAGACTGGGCACAATCAAACGCCAATTGTGGAACTAATTAACAAATTCTGACTACTAAAAATAGGCCCCCAGCTTAGGTGAACCTGATCAAAGCAGAGGTTGCTCATTTTTGCCCCGGCGCCAAGGGGGCAGAACTGACAGAAAAAGAGGGGAGAAAAGGAGGAAACAGAGGTTTTTGTGGCTGTGTATCTACAAAGGCTTGACTGCCTCTGGATACAGCGGCAGGACTTTTCAGGCTGCAACTGCCCCAAGCATAGGCAGAAGTGAGCTCTTTTGGGGGCTTATCTGGAGCCTGTGCCTTCCCCAGGGGAGGGGTGAAGTCCCACCCAGGTGGAATCCCTCCATCAAGGAATTCAGACACCAGGGCTTGGTAATTTGAAGCCATTAAAACCAGCCTACAACCTCTCCTCTGTCTCCACCACGCCCCCAGCAGGCAGAGTCTGCCAAAGTTAAAGCTACCGCATCATCTTATGCTGGTGGGACCTGCAGTCAGACAAGCACCACATACTGGGCAGGATAAGAAAAACAGAGTCCAGAGACTTCACAGGAAAGTCTTTCAACCTGCTGGGTCTCGCCCTCAGGGAAAACTGATGCAGGTGACTCTTTCCTCCTGATAGGAGGCCAGTTTGGTCTGGGAAAATCTGGCTGGGGTCTATAATATCTAAGTAGACCCTCCTAAGTGTGTGTGGGGAGAAGGCACCACACAAGCAGGGCAAGAAACAAGAAAATAAGAACTGAAAAATTCTCCTCTGTTAAACAAAACTTAAGCTAAAGGTCCAGATAAAGCTGAACAGAATGTCAAAGAACAGATAGACAACAAGTTCACCCAGCAAGAAAACCCTGGATAAAAGAAGTGAAAGCAATCTCCAGAATAAACTATTAAGGTAATTAAATGCCTAGATGCCAGCAAAAAATAACAAATCACACTAAGAAAATTGAAGATATGGCCCAGTCAAAGGAACAAAATAACAATTCAAATGACATACAGGAGCTGAAACAATTAATTCAGAATATACAAACAGACATGGAAAACCTCATCAAAAATCAAATCAATGAATTGAGGGAGGATATAAAGAAGGCAAGGAAAGAACAAAAAGAAGAAACTGAAAGTCTGAAAAAACAAATCACAGAACTTATGGGAATGAAAGACACAGTAGAAGAGACAAAAAAACAATGGAAACCTACAATGGTAGATTTCGAGAGACAGAACATAGGATTTCTAAACTGGAGGACGGAACATCTGAAATCCGACAAGAAACAGAAACTATAGGGAAAAAATGGAAAAATATGAGCAGGGACTCAGGGAATTGAAAGACAATATGAAGTGCATGAATACACGTGTTGTGGGTGTCCCAGAAGGAGAAGAGAAGGGAAAAGGAGGAGAAAAACCAATGGAGGAAATTATCACTGAAAATTTCCCAACTCTTATGAAAGACTTAAAATTACAGATCCAAGAAGTGCAGCGTACCCCAAAGAGAATAGATCCAAATAGACATACTTCAAGACATTTAATAATCAGAATGTCAGAGGTCAAAGAGAAAGAGAGGATCTTGAAAGCAGCAAGAGAAAAGCAATCCATCACATACAAGGGAAGCCCAATAAGACTATGCGCAGATCTCTCAGCAGAAACCATGGAGGTGAGAAGACAGTGGGATAATATATTTAAATTATTAAAAGAGAAAAACTGCCAACCAAGAATTCTGTATCCAGCAAAACTGTCCTTCAAAAAATGAGGGAGAAATTAGAACATTTTCAGACAAAAAATCATTGAGAGAATTTGTGACCAAGAGACCAGCTCTGTAAGATATACTAAAGGGAACACTAGAGACAGATACGAAGACAGAAGAAAGAGGTGTGGAGAAGAGTGTAGAAAGGAAGACTACGAGTAAAGGTAAAAAGAAGGAAAATTAGATATGACATATAAAATCCAGAAGGCAAAATAGTAGAAGAAAGTACTACCCATGCAGTAATAACACTGAATGTTAATGGATTAAACTCTCCAATCAAACGACACAGTCTGGCAGAATGGATTAAAAAACAGGACCCATCTATATGCTGTCTCTACTCAAAGGACACGAGGCCAAGGACACAAATGGACATTTATGCACCAATGTTTATAGCAGCATTATTTACAATTACCAAGAGATGGAAACAGCCAAAATGTCCATCAACAGACAGTTGGCTAAACAAACTGTGACATTTACATAAGATGGAATATTATGCAGCTGTAAGACAGAATAAAGTTATGAAGTATGTAACAACATGAATGGACCTTAAGGACATTATGCTGAGTGTGATTAACCAGAAACAAAAGGACAAATACTGTATGGTCTCATTGATATGAACTGACATTAGTGAATAAACTTGGAATATTTTGTTCGTAAAAAAGAAAGGTCGATGAAATTCAGGGTTTCTCTCTCAACTGAAAAGGCCCGTGAGGATATGGCAACATCTCCCAAGTTCCTCTCCAGCTTAATGAAGCTCCCCAGGGGGTGTATTCTTTCTTCCTCTTCAAAGGTCTCTGGTTGCATGGGCTCTGGCTCTTGTCATTCTGGCAGATCTCTCAAATCTCAAGCATTTTCCAAAATGCTTCCTCTTTTAAAGAATTGCAGTAAAGTAATCAAGACCCAACTGGAATGGGTAGAGTCATGTCCCCATCTAATCAAGTTTAAATATCCACAATTGGGTGAGTCACATCTCTGTGGCGATAACCTAATCAAGTTTTCAACCTACAGTACTGAATAGGGAGTAGAAGAAATGGCCTTTACAAAATCAGATTAGGATTAAAACATGGCTTTTCTAGGGTACATAAATCCTTTCAAACTGGCACTGTAAGCATTCCAGAATCCAGCACTCCATAACTTAAGGAGTATGGGCTGACTTTTCTTTGATTCGGTTGGTTTTACCCATATGGTAGGCAAGATAGCTGCCACAGTTCTAAGCATAACATCTTCACACAATAGCATTCAAAGTTAGGAGGGAACAGGGCATTTCCTACCATTTACCTCTTTTTATTGGGGAAAAGAACCTTTCCCAGAAGCCTCCAGCAACTTTGTTAAAAGTCCCAATGGCCTAGATTGGTTCACTTGCCAAGCTTGCGATGCTGGGGAGTGAGAATTTGGCATTTTCAGTTTTTCTGGCTGGAAGTGGGCTTTTTCCTCAGGGAACAAGGAGGGATAGCTATTGGATAGGCAATCTGCCATCTTCCTGGGTGGGTCTACCATTAAAAATGACACTATTCAGTTTTTAAATTTTTTCACTTGTAATATCAGAGGTGTTAGGGGGTTCAGGTTAGGTGTGGTGGTCCAAATTCTATCATTCATCCTTCTTCTCTTACAGCGTTCTGACCACAAAAATAGACAAAGGGTTACCAGGCAGATGAGAATAATAACAATAAGAACAAAACAGTACTACAGCCAACACTGAGCATGTCCTCTGTGCCAGGCAGTACTCTAAGGTTTTACTGTACAATGTAACCATGACATTGAATGAGCAGCACTCGTGGGAAATAATCACAGAAGAGCTTTATCCTCCCTTCTCTGCCTCCACTGTTCCTTGAAATCCACTCTGATGGGCTAGTTCTTTACTACCCTCTTGGGTAAAATCTCAGGTAGACATCACTAGCTTTTCTGGTCATTCTTTGGTAATAAAAAGTCTTCCAGGAGTGGGTTATAGGTATACACATTTTTCAAAACTCAGTGAGTATATACCTAAGATTTACACATTTCAACCTATTTATATTTTATCTAAAAGAGAAAGAAAACAAATATTGAACTGTTTTATTATATGTACAGTGAAGAATTTAAAGGGAAGTGTACTGATGTCTGCAAGTTACCTTGAAATACCTCCAAATATAAGATAAACTGATGGATGTGATGAAGGAAGCATAGTAAAATGATAATGGTAGAATCAATATATACAGATTTTCTATGTAAAATTCTCAGGTTTTTTGGTATGAATGATAAAATGTTGAGGTAAAAACTGCTCTGATCACTTCTAGATACTCAGACATTTTCCCTCCCCGCCAGGAATCTTATGTTGGTCATTGAAACTACCAGTCAAAAATTTAAAACTTCATTTCAAATTAAAGCTGCTCCACTCCTTTCCCCAGGTCAGGCCAATTCCAAGAGAAATGGAGGAATATCTGGCTTCTTCTTTAGTTCCCCACTTATACCTTCCCTTTCTCCTCCCTGACTCACTAGTGGAGGGAGATGAGGCGGAGACAGGGGTACGGGGGAGGGAACGGAAAGGGGCGGATAAATTCTAACTTGACTAATACTGCCATGAGTTGGCATCAGCAAGTTTTGGGCTTGGCGGGTGTCTAATGATAACTCTTTACTAGCGAATGCCTTTGTGGGTTCTTCAGACTCTCCCTATGCCTGGTGATTTCTTACCTTTAGTTCTCTTGCCATGAGGAAAAAGCATTTGTCTTCTTCCCCAGCCGTGGGGAATCTGGCCATCCACCCCCCTAATGTAGGGGTCACTTTCTCCGTCTTCTAAGGCTACATGAAGCCCAGTTCTCTCTCATGAACCCACACCTGTCCTCAGGAATGCTCATGCATCCTTTGCTCCAACCACCTTCAGGCACACAGGCCTTTACTAAGCAGCCACTTCTCATTGTTCCACTATCTGAACACCTGAGTCTCTTGCCCTTTAGATTTCTCAGCTATGAGTCAGACACCAGGCTACTGGGTCCCCAAGCTCGGGGAAAATGTATCAGGCAATCTGAGTGGTCTCTTTGAAGGCCCTTCCCTAGCCTTGAGAGAAAAGTACACAGTGCAACTCTCTCCAGAGAAATCCTCTTTCCAGTTTCCTAATTCCATCTCATCTTCAACTTCACTTGTAGCTGGAAAAAGGTGGTCAACTGAGAGTTGACAAATTGATTCCTGACCACCTTCTTCGCAAATCTGCTTTGGTGGACCCTGTCCCTATTGGCAGCCCATGAGAGGACGTCTTACAAATTAGTAAAGCAACTTCCTTAAACTGATTTACTGCCTACTACCAGGCTAGGCTGTAATAACCACAAAAAAACACCATGACTTCGGGTGAATGATTCCCCCTGGATTTGAATAAACACAACCTGCCCACCTGTAGGTGGAGATGATGACGGTCTCACAACTTATTTTGGAATGTGGAAGTAGTTGGCAGCTGCTTTTGGAGGGTCTCAGCCAAATCTGAGACAGAACTAGTCCTATTTTAACATCCTGTTTCACATGTATTTTCTCACTTAGTCCTCATACTTATCCTTAGAGATAGGTGCTACTACTATTTCCATTTTTCAGATGATGGAACTGACACACAGAGAACTCAAATATTCCCAAGGTCACATTTAGTGAGTGGAAGAGCCAGAATTTGGATTCATGTTGTCTTGCTCCAGAGACTGCACTTTTAGGTCTCAGATAAAAATGGAGCCTCCTTGCTATCAACCTGAGTGTTGGCAGATCTGTATCTGCAGGGACAACTCAACCACACAGTCTCCACCCACCTACTGCACATGCGTCAAAGAGAGAGGGTACAGATTGTTCTTCCTTTTTTTTTTCAAATTGTATACTTTTAATGAGATCAATTTTTTATCATGACATATAACATATATACAAAAAAGCAATACATTTCAAAGAATATTTTAACAAGTAGTTACAGAACAGATTTCAAAGTCTGGTATGGGCTACAGTTCCACAATTTCAGGTTTTTCCTTCTAGCTTCTCCAAGACACAGGAGACTAAAAGAAATGTCTATATAATAATTCAGTAGTCATACTGCATTCCTTCCTGTGGTGATGACTGCGCTGTCCCCCTTTTTTTTTTGCATGGGCAGGCACCAGGAATTGAACCTGGGTCTCTGGCACGGCAGGCAAGAACTCTGCCTGCTGAGCCACCGTGGCCCGCCCTGCTCTGTCCTTTTTAATGTCAACACCTCACCTATGAACTAGAAATTATCCCCTCTCTCCCACTCAGCCACAGCTTCAACAACCCCACCCCTTTCTCTATATCATCAACCTACCCCCTACCCCACTATAGTTTTCCCATCAGCCTTCAATAATGCTGTAATTTATCAATGTTAAAAAAGAAAAACCTTCTTTAGGGATGGATGGATGGATACATATGTGATAAAGCAAATATAGTAAAATGTTAGTTGTAGAAACCACTGTGAAATTCTGTCAAGTTTTTGCTCTACTTGAACATTTTAATACTAAAATGTTGAGAATAGATTCCTATCTTGACCCCACATCTCCCTCTTGGTATTTCCTCATTTCTCTGCTCCCCATCACAGCAAAACTCCTGAAAATCTTGTCCAAGCTTTTGTCTCCAATTCCTTTCTTCTTGTTCTTTGATACCACCCACAAACAAGCTTTTGTCCCAATACTCTACCACAATGTCTTTTATCAAGCTCACCGATGATTTCCACAGTAGGAAATCCAGTTATCAGTCCAAGTCTTGCTCAACCTGTCAGGGGCAGAATTTGACTCAGTTGATCACTCGCTCCTCCTTAGAGAATTTTCTTTCTTCAATTTCAGGATGCTCTTCCCTCCTCCTTTTCCTCATACCTCACTGACTACTCCTTTACAGTCTGCTTTGTTGATTTCTCCTCATCTATCTAACCTCTTATAGTTGAAATGCAGTAGGGCTCAGTCCTCAAACATTTTCTCTATCTATATTCCCTGTCTTGGTTATCCCATCCTTTTTCAGGATTTAATTACTATAGGATTCCTCCCAAATTTATATCTCTAACCTGGACTTCTCTCCTCTATCCTAAACTCAAATATCCAACTGCCTACTGAATATCTCCATTTGGATGTCTAAGAGGCATCAAAACCTAACATGTCCACAAACCAATTCTTGGCTATGTTAAATTGTTATAACAGCCCTGATGAATCACACCTCCCTGTGTCCATGCCCTTTGCAATGTGACCATTAATTTCTCTATCCCCTCAAATCTAGCTTGGCTTTGTGTCTTGCTTTGACCAATAGAAAGTAATGGAGCACGAATTCTAGAGCCTGGGCCTTAAGAGTCTTTTCAACTTTTACTTCCCACTCTTGGAACCCTGAGACTGCTATGGGGAAGGAGCCCAGGCTAGCCTACCTGAGGATGGCAGCCCATGTAGAGGGGATGTTCTTCCTTTTGAAGCAAAATAACTCCATCTATATTTCCAGCAAATATCTTAGATTCAATTTCATCAAATTAGTCCCTCCCTTCTCATAGGGAGAAAAAGGGCTGTCTCTTCCTGTATGGAAATCAAGAGAAAGAGGATAAAGCTCCTCCTTCTCTTGACCTTGTTCATGTGCACCTCTCTCCAGAACTGCCAAGGAGTTCTCCGCCAAGGAGCAGAGAAAGAGCAGCTCTGCCTCCACAGTGGATGCTTGTCTTTATCTCCCTGGTCTGTACTTGTTCTAGGAAAAGCTACAGATTTTCCTATTGAGTTCATTTCTTTTTCCACTCTCAGTCCATGCAATTTGAGTACAACCTTACCCCAATTTAAGAGTAAAGCATGTGACCCAGACAGGCTAATTGGAGATTTTCATTCCCTTATCCACAGTGATTGATTGATGTTTTGGGTACAAGAGCAGGCAGTTTTTCCCACCAGACTTGTAGCTGAGGAGATATAAGTTCTCATGCTAGAGTCCATGACAGAGCTGGGATAAGAAGAGAGAGAGAATCTAGATGCTAATGGCATTGTTTGACCTCCTCTATTCAGCCATGCCTAAGGCTAGTGCAATCTCTGGACTTTTAGCTATATGAGCCAATATCCTCATTAACTTAAGCCAGTCTGATTAAGGCATTCTGAGTTATTTAACTGATACAGCACCTAACTTGCTATAAAAATTTGGGTAAATCATTTGTCATCTCCTCATAAGCCTGCAACACTTGCCTCAATAATGGCATCAACAACCACCCAAGTTATCCTCTTTGGTGACCATGTCTTGCTGATTCCACCACCTAAAATGCTTTCAGTTCTATCTTTTAAGTCCTCCACCACTGCCTAACTAGTCTTGTTATCTCTCAACTGGATTAATGCAAAACCTCTTTACTGGTCTCTCCAGTTCATCGGCCAGTTGCTGTCAGAGTGAACGTGCTAAAACACAAATCTGATTAGGCTACAGTCCTGCTTAAAATCCTTCAGTGGTTCCCAAACTCCTTATCACACACAAGGCCCTGATAATCTGGTTGCCATTTCCCTCATAACACCCCTTCTCCTCCCACCGTGCATCTGGCCATGGGAAACTACTTGCGGCTCCCCCAAAGGATCAAAATGATTCATGCCCCTAAGGCTTTATATAGTTTCCTTCTGCTGGGAACGCCCCTCCCTTCCTTCTCCACTTGATAAACTGCTACTTACCCCCTGACACCCAGCTAGAGCATCATTTCCTTTGAGGTCTCTCCCAGCTGGGTTAGGTGCACCCTGACTCAGAAATTCTCTTGCCATTATCATGATACATAATTACCATTATCTGGTGGTTACACATCTCTCTTTCACATTGATATTGGGTTCCTTGAGACAAAGATTATGTTTTAGTCATAGGCTGATTATACACTTATAATCAGGACCATTCTTGTTTGCTTATGACTGTTCTGGCTTTTGATTGTTGTCTTGGTATAATTATTAATAGCCTCCCTTTTCACTCTCAAAAGTATCATGGTTGGATGATAAATTGTACGTTCACCCTACGTGTTCATGATTAGGTCAGCATCTGCATCTGCAGTGGGTATTTTAAAAATGTGTCGAATGAATGAGTGATCCTCCCTAGGTCTCAATTTCTTCTGTAAAATAATTGAATTAGATGATTTCTAAGTTCTTTACTGCTTAAACATTCTGTGATTCATATAAGACAATCACCAGAATTATATCTCAATGGTAGGCTAGTGCCTACATACTAATGTTTGCTCTGCACAACTTACTGTAAGATGTGGTTCTCAAAATTGTCAGTAATCCAAAAAGCTAAAACCAGCTATTTTAGTTTATCTTCCCTTTGAATTAGAATTCCTCATTCAAAGTTATTCACACCTAGATCAATGACTTTAGTATCCATGACTGACATGAGTCTGGCTATTAACACTAATGAATAGAGAAGATCATTTCCTCTACTGAGAACACCACTCCCTCAATTAATCCCAATGATGACTGGATAACCTCCTAACAACAGGTTAAAACAAAACAAAAAGTCAATTTCCATTTGCTTTCATGAAGCATGTTGCATCAATAGTATTACTGTTGCTGTAGACGTATTTCCCAATCATGGTGTGTGTTTCAGTTTATAGCTGATCCCATCTGCTTTCCCTTAATTCACATGTACAAGCTCTGCCCTAGCCAAGTGGCAGAATGAAATCTCTTAATACTTGGTTGCTGAAAGCCCTCCACCATACACGGACAGGTTACTGCTGACAGGTAACAGCTGATACATTTAATTTTACTAGAGCAAAGTGCGCACATCACTAAGATCACAAAAAACATTTAAAGAAACATCATTACTGCATCTTGGTCCTTTAACTTTAAAACTCAATCTCTCATATATAGCTCATATATAGCTCATTGCCAAAATCGAATGCAGTTAGAGTTTGAGATTAACTATGCTCTAACAATTTATTCTACAAACAATAAAATTACAAGTCAAAAAAACAAACTTAACTTGTTTAAAATCAACTTTCACTTATAAAGTGAGCTACACACTACTATAGCGAAGTTGATAATTGTAATAACTTTGAACTTGATATTTCGAGAACACAGTTTTGATAGTTAATCAAATGGTATTAAGGATAGTGTTTAATACTTAGAATTTAAGAAACTCTGATATCTGTTTCCTTCCTTGCTTTATTTTCAAATTGGTTTATGGAACATATTGTACAAACGGGTTTTACAATGATTACTTAGACATATATTTTTAAATATCTCCATGGGTAAAGCTAACTAAGATATCCACTTTTGGTGGTTCTAAGCGTATTGGCTGTTCTCTTAAATAAAAAAATTTTGGAAAAAAATGCAAAAATAAAATAAAATGAGCTACAAATGATCAGTCTTTGAAATTTTTTTTGCACATGAGAGCAATTTTACAAATTGTGTATTAGTGGAACATGGCTTAGGTTTTAACAAAATTACAGGAATAATATTTTAAAACAATGAAAATCCCCTGATGTTAAAAAAGGCTTATTTGCATAATTTGTTCACATCTTCCTCCTACTACGCACCAAACAAAAATAAATGTTCTGACAGGTTGACACTCTACAGTTATTCTCAGTGACCAAGAAAAACTTCTTCTGGGTGCATAAAAATAAATACTACCCTACATTTCTTGCTTTTATTTAGAAAAGATAATAAAGATTTCACAGATCAAATCACTGGTGTAAAAACATTGGCCTTGTATAGAAATCATTCCACAATTCTTAACAACTTGAGATTTGCAAAACAAACAAACAACAAAAAATACAACTATTTACAGATTTTTTTTTAAGTCAGCTTCAGCATGTGGGAGAACAATTTGACAATAATATCTAATAAAACTGAAAATGTAAACAGCCTATGACCCAGCAACTTCACTTCTGGAAATATATCCTAGAATAGTGGTTCTCAAACATTTTGGTACCTGGTCTCCATTACACTCTTAGAAATTATTGAGGATAAGACTAACTACTAACTACTCAACGGCCACCATGGAGGCAAGAAGACAGTGGTATGACAAATTTAAGATTCTGAAAGAGAAAAATTGTCAACCAAGAATTCTTTATCCTGCAAAACTGTCCTTCAAAAATAAGGGAGATGAGAATGTGTAATGGTGCAGCCACTATGGAATTCTGTTTGTCAGTTCCTTAGGAAACTAAATATCGAGTTGCCATATGACCCAGTATTAGTACTACTTGGTATATACCCAGAAGAGCTGAAAGTAATGACATAAACAGACATTTGCACACCAATGTTCATAGCAGTATTATTCACAATCACCAAAAGATGAAACAAGCCAAATGCCCATCAACAGACAAGTGGATCAACAAAATGGTATATACATATGGTGGAATATTATGCAGCAGTAAGACAAAATGATGTCCTGAAGCACATGACAGGATGGATGAGCCTTGAGGACTTAATGCTGAGTACAATTAGCCAGATACAAAAGGATAGATACTATATGAACCCACTTTTATGACCAGCATAAAGGTATAATCATAGGCTTATAATACAGAATACTGGGGACTTAGCAATATACAGAAGCTAGAGATGGGTGAACCATTAGCTAATGAGGCTCAAACCCAATGTAAGGGAATAGACAGGAACAAAGGTGATTCTCTAGTGAGTCTATCAGTAATATTACCACACTGAAGATGAACAAGATTGAAAGGGGAAGTATAGACCTACATGTCCCACTGATTCACACTAAAAATATGAATTAGTTCTTGCAAGAATTACTTCAAAGATATGATTCCTGTGTAAAGAGTATTTAAGTCCAGGTTACAGGGGGAAAACTGCTATTGCATGCTATGTTCAAAAGGAAACCATCAGCTTGGCCAAGATGGCAGCTTAGCAAAGTGTGGAATTTAGTTCATCCTCCAGAGCAGCTAATAAATAGCCAGGAACAGTACAGAACAACTGCTGGGGCCACATTAGTGACCAGACACACAGCATACCCCAGTGTGGACCACCTGGACAGGCTGTGAGCCCACCCAGAACTGTGAGTTCCCCAAGCCGCAGTGGCCAGCACCCCTCTCCCACAGGTTGCTTCCCAGAGGGGAAAGGAAAGAGAGTTTACCAGCAGCAGGGGCTCAGGCAACCAAACTCCAATTCTGGAATTAATTAACAAATTCTGACTACTAAAAATAGGCCCCCAGCTCCCCTGAACCTCGAGTAAAAGCAGAGGTTACTGGTTTTTGCCGCACACAGAGTGGGCAGGGCTGATGGAAAAAAAACCCAGAAACAAAAAACAGAGGTTTTTTTGGATTTGAAAAGGTCTGGGCCCTGAAGGAAAGGAGGGGGCACAAAGGACCTGGAGATACACAGGGCAATATAACTTAAACTCTTGATTGGCAAACCCGAGGACCGTCCTGTTCTGAAAAGGATTTTTCTCTTTCGTTTTGGTGGCTATGTTTCTAGGGCTTGATTGCTCTTTGGATACAGTTGCAAGGCTTCTCAGGCTCTACTGCCCCAGGCATAGGCAGAATTAAGCTTGTTTGAGTGTTTGGAAGCTGTGCCTTCCCCAGGAGAGGGGTGAGGGCCAGCTCAGGTGGAATCTATCCTTCAAAGAGTTCAGACCCCAGGGTCTGGAAAACAAGCGATTAAAACCAGACAACCTCTCCTCTGTCTCCACAATGCCCCCAGGAGGGAGAGTCTGCTAAAGGTACTGCATCATCTAATGCTGGCAGGACCTGCAGGCAGACAAGCGCCACATGTTGGGCAAGACAGGAAAAACGGAGAGCCCAGAGGCTTCATAGGAAAGCCTTTCAATCTGCTCGGTCTCACCCTCAGGGAAAACTGATGCAGGTGACTTTTTCCTCCTCACAGGAAGCCAGTTTGGTCTGGGAAAATCTGACTGGGGTCTATAATACCGAAGTAGACCCTTCTAAGTGGAGAAAAAAAGGCACTATACAGGCAGGGCAAGAAACAAGAAACCAAGAACTGAAAAATTCTGTTCGGTTAAGCAAAACCTAAGCTAGAGGTCCAGAAAAAGCTGAACTGAATGTCAAAGAACTGATAGATAACAAAATTATCCAGCAAGAAAATCCTAGGTAAAAAAAAATGAAAACAATCTCCAAAATAAACTAATTAAGGTAATGAAATGCCTAGACACCAGCAAAAAATCCCATTCATACTAGGAAAACTGAAGATATGGCCCAGTCAAAGGAACAAACCAACAATTCAAATGAGATACAGGAGTTGAAACAATTAATTCAGAATGTTCAAACAGACACGGAAAACCTCATTAAAAATCAAATCAGTGAATTGAGGAGGATATAAATAAGGCAAGGAATGAACCAAAAGAAGAAATTGAAAGTCTGCAAAAACAAATCACAGAACTTATGGGAATGAAAGGCACAGTAGAAGAGGTGAAAAAAAAAAAACAGTGGAAATCTACAATGTCAGATTTCAAGAGGCAGAAGATAGGATTAGTGAATTGAAGGACAACATCTGAAATCCAACAAGCAAAAGAAAATATAGCAAAAAGAATGGAAAAATATGAGCAGGAACTCAGGGAATTGAATGACAACATGAATGCACAAATATACATATTGTGGGTACCCAGAAGAAGAGAAGGGAAAAGGAAGAGAAAAACTAATGGAGGAAATTATCACTGAAAATTTCCCAACTTTTATGAAAGACTTGAAATTACTGATCCAAGAAGTGCAGCATACCCCAAACAGAATTGATCCAAATACATGTACTCCAAGACATTTACTAATCAGAATGTTAGATGTCAAAGAAAAAGAGAGAATCTTGAAAGCAGCAAGAGAAAAGTGATCCATCCCATACATGGGACGCCCAATAAGACTATGCACAGATTTCTAAGCAGAAACCATGGAGACGAGAAGACAGTGGGATGATATAGTTAAATAACTAAAAGAGAAAAACTGCCAACCAAGAATTCTATATCCAGCAAAATTGTCCTTCAAAAATGAGGGAGAAATTAAAATATTTTCAGACAAAAAAATCACTGAGAGAATTTCTGACCAAGAGACCAGCTCTGGAAGAAATACTAAAGGAGTACTAGAGACAGATAAGAAAAGACAGGAGAGAGACATGTGGAAAAGAGTGTAGAAATGAAGACTATAAGTAAAGGTAAAAAATGAAAATTAGATATGACATATAAAATCCAAAAGGCACAATGGTAGAAGAAAGTACTGCCCTTACAATAATAATACTAAATGTTAATAGATTAAACTCCCCAATCAAAAGACATAGACTGGCAGAATGGATTAAAAAACAGGACCCATCCATATACTGTCTACAGGAAATGCATCTTAGACCCAAGGATAAACATAGGTTGAAAGTGAAAGGTTGGGAAAAGATATTATTTCATGCAAATGACAATCAGAAAAGAGCAGGAGTAGATATACTAATATCCAACAAATTAGACTTCAAATGTAAAACAGTTAAAAGAGACAAAGGAAGACACTATGTATTTAATAAAAGGAACAATTCAGCATGAAGACATAACAATCATAAATATTTAAGCACTGAGCCAGAATGCTCCAAAATACATGCGGGAACCACTGAAAAGAGAAACAGAGACATCTACCATAATAGTTGGAGATTTCAATTCCCCACTCTCATCAATGGACAGAACATCTAGACAGAGGATCAATAAAGAAACAGAGAATTAGAATAATACAATAAATGAGCTAGACTTAACAGACATTTATAGAACATTATGCCCCACAACAGCAGGATATACCTTTTTCTCAAGTGATCATGGATCATTCTCAAGGATAGACCATATGCTGGGTCACAAAGCAAGACTCAATAAATTTAAAAACATTGAAATCATACAAAACACCTCCTCAGATTATAAAGGAACAAAGTTGGAAATCAGTAACAGGCAGAGTGGCAGAAAATTCACAAATATATGGAGGCTCAACAACACACTCTTAAACAAACAGTGGGTCAAGGAAGAAATTACAAGAGAAATCAGTAAATATCTCAAAGCAAATGAAAACGAAAATAAGACATCAAAACTTATGGTACACAGCAAAGGCAGTGCTAAGAGGGAAATTTATTGCCCTAAATGCCTATATCAAAAAACAAGAAAGAGCAAAAATTGAGGAATTAACTGTCCACTTGGAAGAATTAGAGAAAGAACAGCAAACTAACCCCAAAGCAAGGAAAAGGAAAGAAATAATGAAGATTAGAGCAGAAATAAATGAAATTGAGAACATGAAAACAATTGAGAAAATCAACAAAACCAGAAGTTGGTTATTTGAGAAAATCAATAAGATTGATGGACCCTTATCGAGGTTGACAAAAAAGAAGAAGGGAGAGGATGCAAATAAATAAAATCAGAAATGGAAGAGGAGACATAACAACTGACCCCACAGAAATAAAGGAAGTAATGAGAGGATACTATGAACAACTTTATGCTAATAAACTCGACAATGTAGACGAAATGGACAACTTCCTAGAAAGGCATTGTTCTAGTTTGCTAGCTGCTGGGATGCAATATACCCGAAGCAGAATGGCTTTTTAAAAGGGGAATTTAATAACTTATTAGTTTACAGTTCTAAGGCCAAGAAAATGTCCCAATTAAAACCAGTCTATTGAAATGTCCAATCAAAGGCATCTAGGGAAAGATACCTTGGTTCAAGAAGGCAAATGAAGTTCAGGGTTTCTCTCTCAAGTGAGAAGGCACATGGTGAACAGAGTCAGGGTTTCTCTCTCATCTGGAAAGGCATTTGGTGAACATGACATCATCTCCTAGCTTTTTCTCCTGGCTTCCTTTCAAGAACCTCCCCAGGAAGCGTTTTCCTTCTTCATCTCCAAAGGTCATTGGCTGGTGGACTCTGCTTCTTGTGGCTATGTCATTCTGCTCTGCTCTCTCTGAATCTCTCATTCTCCAAAACGTTTCCTCTTTTATAGGACTCCAGAAAATAATCAAGACCCACCCAAATGGGTGGAGACATGCTGTCACCTAATCCAGTTTAACAACCACACTTGATTAAATCACATCTCCAGGGAGATGATCTAATTACAGTTTCAAGCATGCAGTACTGAATAGGGATTATTCTGCCTTTATGAAATGGGATTTTGATTAAAACATGGCTTTTCTAGGGGACATACATCCTTTCAAAACAGCACAGGCATGAACAACCAACACTGGCTCAAGAAGAAATAGACGACCTCAACAAACCAATCACAAGTAAATAAACTTAAACAGTCATTAAGAGGCTCCCCAAAAAGAAAAGTTCAGGACGAGATGGCTTCATATATGAATTACACCAAACATTCAAGAAAGAATTAGTATCAATCCTGCTCAAACTCGTCAAAGAAATTGAAGAGGAGGGAAAGCTACCTAACTTATTTTATGAAGCCAATATCACCCTCATACCAAAGCCAGACAAAGATATTACAAAAAAAGAAAACTGCAGACCAATCACTCTTATGAATATAGATGCAAAAATCCTCAACAAAATCCTTGCAAATCAAATCCAGTAGCATATTAAAAGAATTATACACCAAGACCAAGTAGGATTCATCCCAGGAATGCAAGGATGGTTTAACCTAAGAAAATCAATTAATGTAATATACCATATCAATGAATCAAAGCAGAAAAAACACGTGATCATCTCAACTGATGCAGAAAAGGCATTTGATAAAATTCAACATCCTTTCCTGTTGAAACACTTCAAAGGATAGGAATAGAATGGAACTTCCTCAACATGATAAAGGGAATGTATAAAAAAAACATGGCTAACATCATTCTCAATGGAGAAAAACTGAAAACTTTCCCCCTAAGATCAGGTACAAGACAAGGCTGCCCACTATCACCATTGTTATTCGACATTGTGTTGGAAGTTCTAGCCAGAGCAATTAGACAAGAAAAAGAAATACAAGGCATCAAAATGGAAAGGAAGAAGTAAAATTCGCATTGTTTGCAGATGGTATGATACTATATGTCGAAAAAAAAAAACAAAAATCTGCAGAAAAACTACTAGAGTTAATAAATGAGTACAGCAAAGTGGCAGGTCACAAGATCAACACTCAAAAATCTGTAGTGTTTCTATACACTAGTAATGAACAATCTGAGGGGAAATAAAAAAAATTCCATTTACAATTGCAACCAAAGAATAAAATATTTAGGAATAAATTTAACTAAAGAAACAAGACACCTATACTGAGAAAACTAGAAGAAACTGTTAAAAGAAATCACAGAAGACCTAAAAGGATGGAAAGGCATACCATGTTCATGGATTGGAAGACTAAATACAGTTAAGATGTCAATTCTACCTAAATTAATTTACAGATTCAATGCAATACCAATTAAAATCTCAACAACTTACTTTTCAGAAATAGAAAACCTAATAACCAAATTTATCTGGAAGGGCAGGGTGCCCGAATAGCTAAAAGTATCCTGAGAAAGAAAAATGAAGTCGGAGGTCTCAAGCTACCTGACTTTAAAGCATATTACAAAGCTACAGTGGTCAAAACAGCATGGTAATGGCATAAAGATAGCTATACTGACCAATGGAATCGAATGGAGTGTTCAGATATAGACCCTCTCATCAATGGACAATTAATCTTTGATAAGGCAGTCAATCCAACTCACCTGGGACAGAACAGTCTCTTCAATAAATGGTGCCTAGAGAACTGGATATCCATAAGCAAAAGAATGAAAGACGATCCATATCTCACACCCTACACAAAAATTAACTCAAAATGGATCAAAGACCTAAACATTAGATCTAATACCATAAAACTTTGAGAAGAAAATGTAGGTAAATATCTTATAAATCTTATAATAGGAGGTGGTTTCCTAGACCTTACACCCAAAGCATGAGCATTGAAGACAAAGAAATAAATGGGACCTCCTCAAAATTAAACACCTGTGGATCAAAGACAGCCTACACAATGGGAGAGAATATGTGGAAACAATATATCAGATAAAGGTCCAGTATCCAGAATATATAAATAGACTGTTCAACACAACAACAAAAAGACAGACAACCTAATTACAAAATGGGCAAAAGACTTGAACAGACACTTCTCAGAAGAAGAAATACAAATGGCCAAAGGCACATGAAAAGATGTTCAACTTCCCTGGCTATTAGGGAAGTGCAAATCAAAACCACAATGAGGTATCATCTCACACCCACCAGAATGGCCATTATCAACAAAACAGAAAATGACAAGTGCTGGAGGGGATGTGGAGAAAGAGGCACACTTATCCACTGTTGGTGGGAATGTCAAATGGTGCAACCACTGTGGAAGGCAGTTTGGCAGTTCCTCAAAAAGCTGAATATAGAATTGCCATATGACCAGTAATGCCATTGCTAGGTATCTACTCAAAGGACATAACGGTAAGGACACAAACGGACATTTGCACACCAATGTTTATAGCAGCATTATTTATAATTGCAAAGAGATGGAAACAGCCAAAATGTCCATCAACAGACGAGTGGCTAAACAAACTGTGGTATATACATATTATGGAATATTATGCAGCTGTAAGACAGAATAAAGTTATGAAATATGAAACAACATGGATGGACCTTAAGGACATTATGCTGAGTGAGATTAGCCAGAAACAAAAGGACAAATACTGTATGGTCTCACTGATATGAACTAACATTAAGGAATGAACTTGGATAATTTCAGTTAAGAACTGATGTCATCAGGAGATAGAAATAGGGTAGACATTGGATAATTGGAACTGAAAGGATAGACATTGTGCAACAGGACTGACTGTAAAAACTCAGAAATGGATAGCACAATACTACCTAACTGTAATACAATTATGTTAGAACACTGAATGAAACTGAATGTGAGAATGATAGAGGGAGGAGGCCTGGGGGCACAAAGGAAACCCCAAGGAAAGATAGACAATAAAGACTAAGATGGTATAACCTAGGAATGCCTAGAGTGTACAATGATAGTGACTAAATGTACAAATATAAAAATGTTCTGCATGAGCAAGAACAAAGGAATGTCAATAATGCAGGGTGTTGAAAATAGATGGTAATCAATATTTTAGAACTTTAACTTATGTGTGAGATTAAAACAAAACCTATTTAATTGATGCAAAATTTATATTTTGACTAATGCATTTCCTAATATAAATTCTGTGGACCGCTTAATTGAACACAAGTACATGGAACCTTAAGTAGGGCCTGAGATTTAGTAGGTATGTCCAGAGTGATGCTCCAATAAATCCCAGAGTGATTTGAACAGTGAGTAAATAAGTATTTGCAAAGTCCCCTTGGGACAAAGGTGAGAAAGGGGGAAAATTCAACTTCCCCAAGTGGAGAATTCTTGATATTCTCACAAGCAGTAGGGGCAACCAAAGCAAGAGGCTGAGCCCCCACTCTTGGGGTTTGTTCATATGAAACTTAACCCCACAAAGTATAGTTCAAACCTACTTAAAATTAGGCCTAAGAGTCACCCCCAAGAGAACCTCTTTTGTTGCTCAGATGTGGCCTCTTTCTCTCCCAGCCGACACAACAAACAAACTCACTGCCCTCCCCCTCTCTACGTTGGACATGACTCCCAGGGGTATGCACCTTCCTGGCAAGGTGGGACAGAAATCCTAGAATGAGCTGGGACTCAGCACCAAAGGACTGAGAAAACCTTCTCGATTGAAAGGGGGAAGAGAGAAATGAGACAAAATAAAGTGTCAATGGCTGAGAGATTCCAAACAGAGTCGAGAGGTTATCCTGAAGGTTATTCTTACCAATGAAACAGATACCACCTTTTTAGTTAAGGCAAAACAGAGAGACTGGAGGGAACTGCCTGAAAATGTAGAGCTGTGTGCCGTAGCCATGTTTCTTGAAGATGAGTGTATAATAATATAGCTTTCACAATGTGTCCGTGTGATTGCGAAAACTTTGTGTCTGATGCTTCTTTTATCTACCTTATGGACAGATGAGTAAAATATATGGATTAAAAATAAATAAATACTAGGGGGAACAAATGTTAAAATAAATTTAGTAGATTGAAATGCTAGTGATCAATGAAAGAGAGGGGTAAGGGGTATGGTATGTATGAATTTTTTTCTGTTGTCATTTTCTTTTTCTGAATTGACGCAAGTGTTCTAAGAAATTATCATGGTGATGAATATACAACTATGTTATGAAAAAAGAATGTTCATATTGTATGTTGATTGGTTTTATTAATAAAATTATTTTAAAAATTAAAATTAAAAAAAAGGAAACCATCAGTACTACCACAGCAACAGCAGAGGTAAATAATGGGGGAAGGGACAAGAGTTAAGAGGAGGTTTCAATTCTATATTTGGGAAGACTGTGTTTATTGGTTTCTTTCTCTTGGGTACAATGAAATTATCTGAACTTGAGAATGTTGATGGACTGTGGACTTTGGGCCTTCTATGTCATGCCTGATGAATACACATGGCTGAAGGATGCACTGACAGAGAAACAGATTGGTGAATGATGGTGTATACTTATGAATGAAGGCTGTGCTATGATAAAAAGGAACAAAGTCGTGAGGCATGCAACGATGTGAATGAACATATGGGACATTTTGGTGAGACAAAATAAGCCAGAAAGAAAAGAACAATGGGTTTGGTCACCTTTAGAAAATCTTATAAGAAAACAAGGGCCTAGATTGTAAGCTTTTAGAACGGACACATTAAGTCTGGAGTGGTGATTATTATTTCTGGATTTTGAAAGGCTGTTTTATATATATAACCTGATATTTAGAGATAACAGTGAAGCCAAACAGGTTGGGGTTAAAATAATTAGAATATAGGGGTAAGAAAGACAGTGATTATATTTTAGAACCACACATACTCTTTGAGACCAATGGAAGAAAAGTTTATTTGATCTGGAACAAAAATTTTCTGTAGTGCATAATCTAATTCAACCTATCTGTATAGCTCATTTGAATAATTGAAACACAGCGAACACAGAATAAGAAAGAGGTCCTTTAATCCTGTATAGGTTATTGTAATGCCTAGAAACATCTAGAGTATATTAAGCAGATAATAAAAAAGTATAGGAGGGAGGGGATCGGCCAAGATGGCAGCTTAGCAATGTGTGCGTTCTAGTTCATCCTCCAGAACAACTACTAAATAACCAGAAACAGTACAGAACAGCTCCTGGGGCCATGTCAGTGACCAGACACACAGCATACCCCAGTCTAGATCAGCTGGACTGGCTGTGAGCCCCCCCAGAAGCATGAGTTCCCCAAGCCACGGCAGCTGGCGCACCTCCCCGACAGGCTGTTTCCCAGAGGGGAAAGGAAAGAGACTTAACCAGCAGCAGGGGCTGAGCCCAATCAAACACCAATTGTGGAATTAATTAACAAATTCTGACTACTAAAAATAGGTCCCCAGCTCAGGTGAACCCGGTCAAAGCTAAGGTTGCTCATTTTTGCCCCGGCACCAAGGGAGCAGGGCTGACAGAAAAAGAAAAAGAAAAAAAAAAAAGAAACAGGTTTTTGTGGCTGTGTTTCTACAAAGGCTTGACTGCCTTTAGATACAGTGGCAGGACTTCCGAGGCTGCAAATGCCCGAGACATAGGCAGAAACAAGCTCATTTGAGGGCTTGTCTGGAACCTGTGCCTTCCCCAGGGGAGGGATGAAACCCAACTCAGGTGGAATCCCTCCCTCAAGGAATTCAGACACCAGGGATTGGTAATTTGAAGCCATTAAAACCAGCCTACAACCTCTCCTATGTCTCCACCACGCCCCCAGCAGGAAAAGTCTGCCAAAGTTAAAGGTACACATCATCTTATGCTGGTGGGACCTGCAGGCACACAAGCGCCACATACTGGGCAGGATAAGAAAAACAGAGTCGAGAGACTGCACAGTCTTTCAACCTGCTGGGTCTCACTCTCAGGGAAAACCAACATAGGTGACTCTTTCCTCCTGATAGGAGGCCAGTTTGGTCTGGGAAAATCCGACTGGGGTCTATAATACCTAAGTAGACCCTCCTAAGGGTGGGGAGGGGGGGAAGGGACTATACAAGCAGGGTAAGAAACAAGAAAACAAGAACCAAAAAATTCTCCTCTGTTAAACAAAACCTAAGCTAGAGGTCCAGAAACAGCTGAACTGAATGTCAAAGAACAGATAGACAACAAATTCATCCAGCAAGAAAACCATAGGTAAAAGAAGTGAAAGCAATCTCCAGAATAAAGTAATTAAGCTAATTAAATGTCTAGACGCCAGCAAAAAATAACAAATCACACTAGGAAAATTGAAGATATGGCCCAGTCAAAGGAACAAACCAACAATTCAAATGAGATACAGGAGCTGAAACAATTAATTCAGAATATACAAACAGACATGGAAAACCTCATCAAAAACCAAATCAATGAATTGAGGGAGGAGATAAAGAAGGCAAGGAATGAACAAAAAGAAGAGATCGAACGTCTGAAAAAACAAATCACAGAACTTATGGGAATGAAAGGCACAGTAGAAGAGATGAAAAAAAATGGAAAGCTACAATGGTAGATTTCGAGAGGCACAAGATAGAATTAGTGAACTGGAGGACAGAACATCTGAAATCCGACCAGAAACAGAAACTATAGTGAAAAAAATGGAAAAATATGAGCAGGGACTCAGGGAATTGAATGACAACATGAAGCAAATGAACATACGTGTTGTCGGTGTCCCAGAAGGAGAAAAGAGAAAAGGGGGAGAAAAACTAATAGAGGATATCATCACCGAAAATTTCACAACTCTTACAAAAGACCTGAAATTACAGATCCAATGAGTGCAGCATACCCCAAACAGAATTGATCCAAATAGACATCAGAATGTCAGAGGTCAAAGAGAAAGAGAGAATCTTGAAAGCAGCAAGAGAAAAGCAATCCATCACATACAACGGAAGCCCAATAAGACTATGTGTAGATTTCTCAGCAGAAACTATGGCGGCAAGAAGACAGTGGGATGATATATTTAAATAACTAAAAGAGAAAAACTGCCAACCAAGAATTCTACATCCAGCAAAACTGTCCTTCAAAAATGAGGGAGAAATTAAAACATTTTCAGACAAAGAATCACTAAGAGAATTTGTAACCAAGAGACTAGCTCTGCAAGAAATACTAAAGGGATCACTAGAGACAGATATGAAAAGACAGAAGAGAGAGGTATGGAGAAGAGTGTAGAAAGGAAGACTATGAGTAAAGGTAAAAAGAAGGAAAATTAGATATGACAGTTAAAATCCAAAAGGCAAAATGGGAGAAGAAAGTAATACCTGTACAGTAATAACACTAAATGTTAATGGATGAAACTCCCCAATAAAAAAGACATAGACTGGCAGAATGGATTAAAAAACAGGACCCATCTATATGCTATCTACAGGAAACACATCTTAGACCCAAAGATAAACATAGGTTGAAAGTGAAAGGTTGGGAAAAGATATGATTTCATGCAAACGACAATCAGAAAAGAGCAGGAGTAGCTATACTAATATCCAACAAATTAGACTTCAAATGTAAAACAGTTAAAAGAGACAAAGAAGGATACTATGTATTAATAAAAGGAACAATTCGGCATGAAGACATAACAATCATATTTATGCACCGAACCAGAATGCTCCAAAATACATGCGGCAAACACTGAAAAGAGAAATAAACACATCTACCATAATAGTTGGAGATTTCAATTCCCCACTCTCATCAATGGACAGAACATCTAGACAGAGGATCAATAAAGAAACAAAGAATTTGAATAATACGATAAATGAGCTAGACTTAACAGACATTTATAGAACATTATGCCCCACAACAGCAGGATACACCTTTTTCTCAAGTGATCATGGATCATTCTCAAAGATAAACCATATGCTGGGTCACAGAGCAAGTCTCAATACATTTAAAAAGATTGAAATTATACACAACACTTCCTCAGATCATAAAGGAATGAAGTTGGAAATCAATAATGGGCAGAATGCCAGAAAATTCATAAATATGTGGAGGCCATGAGTTGTTTAACACACTCTTAAACAACCAGTGACTCAATGAAGAAATTACAAGAGAAATCAGTAAGTATCTCGAGGTAAATGAAAATGAAAATACAACATATCAAAAGCTATGGGACGCAGCAAAGGCAGTGCTAAGAGGGAAATTTATTGCCCTAAATGCTTATATCAAAAAAGAAGAAAGGGCAAAAATTGAGGAATTAACTGCCACTTGGAAGAACTAGAGAAAGAGCAGCAAACTAACCCCAAAGCAAGCAAAAGGAAAGAAATAACAAAGATTAGAGCAGAAATAAATGAAATTGAGAACATGGAAACAATTGAGAAACTCTATAAAACCAGAAGTTGGTTCTATGAGAAAATCAGTAAGACTGATGGACCTTTAGCAAGACTGACAAGAAGAGAGAGGGTACAGACAAATAAGATTAGAAATGGAAGAGGAGACATAACCAGTGAACCCACAGAAATAAAGGAAGTAATAACAGGATACGATGAACAACTTTATGCTAATAAATACAACAATGTGGATGAAATGGACAATATCCTAGAAAGGCATGAACAACCAACTTTGACTCAAGAAGAAACAGATGACCTCAACAAACCAATCACAAGTAAAGAAATTGAATCAGTCATTAAAAAGCTTCTCAAAAAGAAAAGTGCAGGACCAGACAGCTTCACATGTGAATTCTACCAAACATTCCAGAAAGAAATAGTACCAATCCTGCTCAAAGTCTTCAAAAAAATTGAAGTGGAGGGAAACCTACCTAATTTATTCTATGAAGCCAACATCACCCTCATACCAAAACCAGGCAAAGATATTACAAAAAAAGAAAACTACAGACCAATCTCTCTAATGAAAATAGATGCAAAAATCCTCAACAAAATTCTAGCAAATCGAATCCAGCAACACATTAAAAGAATTATGCATCATGACTAAGTAGGATTCATTCCAGGTATGCAAGGATGGTTCAACATAAGGAAATCAATTAATGTAATACACCATCTCAACAAATCAAAGCAGAAAAATCACATGATCATCTCAATTGATGCAGAGAAGGCATTTGACAAGATTCAACATCCTTTTCTGTTGAAAACACTTCAAAGGATAGGAATACAAGGGAACTTCTTCCTTAAAATGATAAAGGGAATATTTGAAAAACCCACAGCTAATATCATCCTCAATGGGGAAAAATGGAAAATTTCCCCCCTAAGATCAGGAACAAGACAAGGATGTCCACTATCACCACTGTTATTCAACATTGTGTTGGAAGTTCTAGCCAGGGCAATTAGACAAGAAAAAGAAATACAAGGCATCAAAATTGGAAAGGAAGAAGTAAAACTATCACTGTTTGCAGATGATATGATACTGAATGTTGAAAACCCTGAAAAATCCACAGCAAAACTACTAGAGCTAATAAACGAGTACAGCAAAGTGGCAGGTTACAAGATCAACATTCAAAAATCTGTAGTATTTCTATACACTAGTAATGAACAATCTGAGGGGGAAATCAAGAAACAAATTCCATTTACAATTGCAACCAAAAGAATAAAATATTCAAGAATAAATTTAACTAAAGAGACAAAAGACCTATACAAAGAAAACTACAAGAAATCGTTAAAAGAAATCACAGAAGACCTAAATAGATGGAAGTGCATACCATGTTCATGGATTGGAAGATTAAATATAGTTAAGATGTCAATTCTACCTAAATTGCTTTACAGATTCAATGCAATACCAATCAAAATCCCAACAACTTACTTTTCAGAAATAGAAAAACCATAAGCAAATTTACCTGGAAGGGCAGGGTGCCCCGAATTGCTAAAAGTATCTTGAGGAAAAAAACCGAAGCTGGAGGTCTCACGCTGCCTGACTTTAAGGCATATTATGAAGCCACAGTGGTCAAAACAGCATGGTACTAGCATAAAGATAGATATATTGACCAATGGAATCGAATAGAGTGCTCAGATATAGACCCTCTCATCTATGGACATTTGATCTTTGATAAGGCAGTCAAGCCAACTCATTTGGGACAGAACAGTCTCTTCAATAAATGGTGCCTAGAGAACTGGATATCCATACACAAAAGAATGAAAGAGGACCAGTATCTCACACCCTATACAAAAGTTAACTCAAAATAGATCAAAGATCTAAACATTAGATCTAAGACCATAAAACAGTTAGAGGAAAATGTAGGGAGATATCTTATAAATCTTATAATTGGAGGTGGTTTTATAGACCTTATACCCAAAGCAAGAGCACTGAAGAAAGAAAGAAATAAATGGAAACTCCTCAAAATTAAACACTTTATGCATCAAAGAACTTCATCAAGAAAGTAAAAAGACAGCCTACACAATGGGAGACAATATTTGGAAACAACATATCAGATAAAGGTCTAGTATCCAGAATTTATAAACAGATTGTTCAACTCAACAACAAAAAGACAGCCAATCCAATTACAAAATGGGAAAAAGACTTGAACAGACACTTCTCAGAAGAGGAAATACAAATGGCCAAAAGGGACATGAAGAGATAGATGCTCAGCTTCCCTGGCCATTAGAGAAATGCAAATCAAAACCACAATTAGATATCATCTCACATTCACCAGAATGGCCATTATCAACAAAACAGAAAATGACAAGTGCTGGAGAGGAAGTGGAGAAAGAGGCACACTTATTCTCTGTTGGTGGGAATGTCAAATGGTGCAACCACTATGGAAGGCAGCTTGGCGGTTCCTCAAAAAGCTGAATACAGAATTGCCATATGACCCGGCATTACCATTGCTAGGTATCTACTCAAAGGACATAAGGGCAAAGATGCAAACAAACATTTGCACAGCAATGTTTATAGCAGCATTATTTACAATTGCAAGGAGATGGAAACAGCCAAAATGTCCATCAACAGATGAGTGGCTAAACAAACTGTGGTATATACATATGATGGAACATTATGCAGCTTTAAGACAGAATAAACTTATGAAGCATGTAACAACATGGATGGACCTTGAGAACATTATGCTGAGTGAGACTAGCCAAAAACTAAAGGACAAATACTGTATGGTCTCACTGATATGAACTGACATTAGTGAATAAATTTGGAATATTTCTTTGGTAACAGAGACCATCAGGAGATAGAAATAGGGTAAGATATTGGGTAATTGAAGCTGAAGGGATACAGACTGTGCAACAGGACTGAATACAAAAACTCAGAAATGGACAGCACAATACTACCTAACTGTAATACAATTATGTTAAAACACTGAATGAAGCTGCATGTGAGAATGATAGAGGGAGGAGGGCTGGGGGCATAAATGAAATCAGAAAGAAAGATAGATGTTAAAGATTGAGATGGTATAATCTAGGAATGCCTAGAGTGTATAATGATAGTCACTAAATGTACAAATTTTTTAAATGTTTTTACATGATGAAGAACAAAGGAATGTCATTACTGTAGGGTGCTGAAAATAGATGGTAATTAATATTTTAAAATGTCACCTTATGTGTGACACTAAAGCAAAAAATGTTTATTTGGTACAAAATTTATATTTTGACTAGTGCATTTCCTAATATAACTCATGTAGATAGTTTGAACACCATTAGTACTTGGAATCTCAGGTAGGACATGAGATTTTGTTGGTTTGTCCAGAGTGATGCCCTGATGAATTCCAGAGTGATTTGATCAGTGACTAGAAAAGTATTTGCAAATCTGCCTTCGGGGAATGGTGAGAACGGGGAGTAATTCAACTTCCCCAAGTTGAATTCTTGATATTCTCACAAGTAGTGTGGACAACCAAAGCAATAGGCTGAATCCCCAGTCTTGGGGTTTCTTCATATGAAACTTAACCCCACCTAGGATAGGTCAAGTCTACTTAAAATTTAGGCCCAAGAGTCACCCCCAAGAGAACCTCTTTTGTTGCTCAGATGTGGCCTCTCTCTCCATCCAACACAACAAGCAATCTCACCACCCTCCCCCTGTCTACGTGGGACATGACTCCCAGGGGTGTGGACTGTCCTGGCAATGCGGGACAGAAATCCTAGAATGAGCTGAGACTCAGCATCAAGGGATTGAGAAAACCTTCTCCACCAAAAGGGGGAAGAGTGAAATGAGACAAAGTGTCAATGACTGAGAGATTCCAAACAGAGTTGAGAGGTTATCCTGGAGGTTATCCTTACAAATCCAATAGATACCATGTTGTTATTCAAGATGTAATGGAGAGGCTGGAGGGAACTGACTGAAAATGTAGAGCTGTGTTCCAGTAGCTATGTTTCTTGAGGATGACTGAATAATGATACAGCTTTCACAGTGTGACTACGTGATTGTGAAAACCTTGTGTCTGAGGCTCCTTTTGTCTGCCTTGTCAACAGACGAGTAGAACATATGGAATAAAAATAAATAATAGGGGGAACAAATGTTAAAATAAACTTAGTTTGAAATGCTAGTGATCAGTGAAAGCGAGGGGTAAGGGGTATGGTAGGTATAATCTTTTCTTTTTTTTTCTGTTTTCATTTCATTTCTTTTTCTATTGTCTTCTTATTTCTTTTTCTGAATTAATGCAAATGTTCTAAGAAATGATGAATATGCAACTAAGTGATGATATTGTGAATTACTGATTATCTATGTTAATGTTTTATTAAATTTGTTAAATTTTTTAATTAATAAATTTTAAAAATTTGAAGATACTTAAAACGTTTGAGTTATCCCAGATTCTAACCCATCAAGACATTTAGCTAACTGGAACGTTTTAGAATTCTATTTTTATAAAAGAAAGGAACATGGAATTTATTCCAAAGAGCCTATCTTACCTCCTTTACCTGCCTTTACAGCGAATAAGAATCAATGTTTATTAAGGGTGGCCAGATACTGGCTTGGACTTGGAAAAGGACTTGGAGGTAATTTAATACAATGGTTTCCAGCTTTTTAAACATCAAGATCCTCTTTTTTAGTCCCCTCTGCCTTATGATTTAAAAGATGTTGTTTACCAATCTGCATTTATTAAGAAATTTGTTCTCATTTTTTTACTATTCAAATGTATGTATAACCACTAATCATGGTTCTGATTGGCATGATATAATCATATGAAGGTGCTAAAATTCCAGCCCAAAGCAAACAATATCTTCATTAGTCTTTTTATCCCTTTTGTGGGCAAATATATGATTTGCCTTAGGCTTTTTGAAATTAACTACTGCTTGAAGATCCCAGATTGAAAAGTAATCTTTACATGCCACACCCTCCCACTGTTCCCTGTAGAGCTTAAATTATATTGAATGTACCAGACTTTTGAAAGCAAGAAAAACAATTGTTACAGTTTGGAAAAGTTTCAGCCATGAATGTTGAAATAAAAATTATTCAACAAATACTTATTGAGTGTCTAATAAGTGCCAGGGACCACAGTTAGCTGGGGCTAGAGAATGACAGTATTTGTTCTTTGAGGAGGTTACAGTCCAGTGGGGACTGAAGGAGAACAAAAGATTTAATCTTTACTTAAGCAGGTAATTCATGAAGGCCTATTCCACTAGTAAGCTGGAATTCAAACCCAGTGGGACACTAGCAGTATTCAATTTGTAAACCTGAATTCCACAGACTAAGATCTACCTGTTAGAGAAAAGTCTTCATTGGAATTTTGAAAAAAGAGCCTAAAAGGATAAAAATTTGCCTTCATGAGACTTTAAACAGCTAAAGAAGTAAATTCCAACTGGACTAAGCTAAGAGAAAATCAGAACCTGATAATCTCTTTGAGGAACAGAGGTGATTAGAATACGAGTTAGTTTCTCCATATAAATATTTCACAGGAAACAAGACTGTTCCTACTAGCCTTGGCAGAGAGAGTGTGTTAGTACAGTTGAGGAAGGTAATATTACCCAATAACTTGCCAATGCAGTCCACTTTTCTTGATTTTATTTGCTTATTTAGAATGAGGTCACCACCACCACCTCTTGCTTGTATTGTTACCATAGCCTCCTAACCCACCTCTCTACTTTCAACCCTTTCTTTACTCTGCAGCCTGAATAATCTTTTTTTAGAACAAATCTGATAGTGCTACCCCCTCTGTAACTTTCTGCAGTGGCTTCCCACTAACCTCAGCATGAAGTCCCAAGTCTTTAACATGACATGCACAGTCTGATCTGACTCCATTCATCCAGTCATTCAGTAAACATTTATTGATATGTGTCAGGTACTAGGGCGCTACTAAGAGGGGTGAACAAAAACAGACAACAGTCTGCCCTGATAAAGAGTTAAGAAAAGTAGAGAAGAAAATCAGAATCACAAACAAATGTAAAATTACAACCACAATAAATGCCACAAAGGAGAGCCATGTGATATACTACAGTGAGGAGTTTGATCTAGTTGGGGAGGGCAATCTGAAAAGTGCTTACCTTTCTAAGTCCAATATTTACCCCTGAACTATCTGAACTATCTGCAGTTCTCCAAAATGCTAACTACTGCCCTTTTGCCCCATGGTCTTTCCACAGGCTGTTCTCTCTGCCAAGAATGCCCCCTTCTTCCTTACCTAGCTCCCATTACTTTCAGCATTTATGTGTTAGGTACTGTGATAACCACTTGACATCTATTCTTTTCTTGTGTTCTTTGCCTCAGTCCTAATTGGTGGGTACTACTGTTATACCCATTTTATAAATAGGAAACACTAATCCTGACATACCATCCAACCCTGGAGAATTTCATTTTGTGAAAGTCAGAAGGTCCCTACAGATAACCTTCAAGTCACTGAAGACACTCCTGAACCAGCAAGACTTGGTCTCTACTCTCATGCATTCAGTGCTTACAGAAGCCACCTTATGGGTGGACTGGTCACCTAGGCTCCAAGGGGACAGCACCTGATGGCATCCTGCACTGTCTCTGGATACTGAAATAACAGTTCTTGAGGTGCCATGGTAGCAAGAGCCATCCTGTGGGACCTGGCTAGAAGCCAGCGGGGTGGGGTGGGGCAGCACCCAAGGGCCAGGGCTGGGTAAGTGTACAGTGTGACACCTGTGTGACATATGTCCTTACATGTCCTATTCATCAGCAACATAACTCTCATAACTTCTCTGTTTTTTAATTCATAAATGAACTATACCAGGGGAATAGTGTAATATGCTGAACTCTAAGATGGATGGTCCCTCCTGGGACATAGTCTACTTCAAAAGTTTAGAAATGAACCTGAAGTTTTTCTCATTAAAATAAACAACCAATATATACATTAAGAAGTATGAACTTGTTCATTCATTCCCAGCAAAATTAGATACAGAAGCATTAATTTAAATAAGAAAGGAAATGGATAGAAGTCATACAACCTACTGTGTTCTTTCACGTAAAGAGGGAAATTGTGACTAAATGGTTTCTGTTGCATTTAAAGGGAGCTTGGCAAATGAAAAAGAGCAGACTTTGGAGTATGACATATTTATGTTTTAATATGAATAAGACATATTGAAATACAGGCTCGACCATTTTTAATCTGCGTAATCTTAGGCAAATTTTTTCCTACTTTTCTAAGCCTTGGTTTCCTCATCTGTAAAACCAACATGATAGCTCCCATTGTGGAGTTATAGTAAAGATTAAATGAGATGGGGGCAAGATGACCATGGAAGGAGGTGTGTAATTTAGTTAATCCTCTAGGGCAGCTAGTAAAATAGTCAGGAACTGTCTGGAACAAATGTTTGGGGGACATTTGTGACTGAACATGTATCATACACCAGTCTAGAGTGGGTGGAAGGGCCAAGATTACAGCACTGAATTGTAAGTGAAGTCTCCAAAACTGTGGAGACTGGTGCCTCTCACCCACTGACATGACAAGTTGCTTTGGAGACACTTCCCCATGGAAAAAAGAAGCAGTCTCTACTAGGAGCAAGGCAAAGAGAGCTCAAGCAGGCTCCAATTTTTGGATTTAATTAACAAATTCAGACTGCTGAACTCATGCTCCAAGCACAGATAAACCCAGAGCAAGCACGAAAGGAACCCTGAGTTCTCTCCTGGCAGGGAGGAGGTGGAGCTGAAATGAAATTTAAAAAACATTAACAATAAAAGGCTTTTGGAGTTGGTTGAGCTCAGAATACAGAAAAATGGCTGTGCCCCAAGAAAGCAGCACACAGAACCAGGTGCCAACTCCAGCTCTTGATTGGTGAACTTAGGGGTGGGGGGTAGTGGGTAGGGGGAAGGGAGGGGACCAGCTCTGAAAAGGACTTTTTTTTAACAGCCCATTTAAAAAAAAAAGGCTTAGGCATTTTCCAATGTCAGCACTGATTCAGGCAAGGGTGGAGCTAAAGTATGTCTGAGAAACAAAGTAACTAGTCAAGTGAAGGAGACAATTTCCTAAAAAGTGTTTCTTTCCCATGAAATGATGAATATGCAACTATGTGATGATATTAAGAGTTACTGATTGTACATGTAGAATGGAATGATTTCTAAATGTTTTGTTAATTTTTTTTAATTAATAAAAAAAAAAACTAAAAAAAAGTGTTTCTTTCCCAAGAAAACGGAGGGGAGGGGGCAGAGCCCAGTACAGTGGCAGCACTCATTCAGAGAATTCAGGGCTGGAAAACAGAAACAGTGTAAGCCTGCCTTCTACTTCTGCCTCTGCCTCAACCACGCCCCTGGAAGTGACAGCATCTGCTGAGAATTAAAGGCATGGTACCACTTTACAGTGGGAAGTTGCAGGCTGACAAGCACCACATGCTGGGCAGGATAGGAAAAGCACAGAGTCAAGAGCTTTCTCAGAAAAGACGGGCAACCTGAGGTCCCTCCTCAGGGAAACTTGATACTGATTAACTTTCTTCTTGAGACTTGGGCCTGTCTCCTCTTGGAAAATCTGTTTGGGATTGATCATATTTGGGGAGACCCTCCTCAATAAGAAAAATAAAAGTTCCATATAGGTAGAGCAAGAACCAGAAAAACAAAAACAGAAAAATTCTGATCAGTTAAACAGAAGCTATACTAGAGGTCTGGAATAAATTGAACTGAATGTCAAAGAACAGATAGGGAACAAAGCTAACCAACATGAAAACCCTAGGTAAAAAAGAGAAAACAACCTCCAGGATAAACTAATCAAGGAAATCTGATGCCTAGACATCAGCAAAAACTCATAAGTCATACCAGAAAGAACGAAGATATGGCCCACTCAAAGGAACAAACACTCCAAACGAGATACAAGAATTGAAACAACTGATTAAAGATGTTCAAACAAATCTTCTAAATCAAGTCAAAAATCAAATCAATGAATTGAGGGAAGTTTATGGCAAAAGAGATGAAGAATATAAAGAAGACACTGAACCATAAAGAACTTGAAAGCTTGAAAAAACAAATAGCAGAATTTATGGGAATAAAAAGCACAATAGAAGAGATGAAAAACACAATGGAGACATACAACAGATTTGAAGAGGCAAAAGAGAGGATTTGTGAACTAGAAGACAGAACATCTGAAAACCTACACACAAAAAGAACGGATAGGGAAAAGAATGGAAAAATATGAGCAGGGTTGCAAGAAGCACATGAACATACTGGCATGGGTGCTCAGAAGGACAAGAGAAGGGAAAAAGGGCAGAAAGAATAACGGAGGAAATGATCACTGAAAACTTCCCAACTCTTATGAAAGACATAAAATTACAGATCCAAGGTCAGTGAACCCCAGCAGTATAGATCTGAATAGACATATTCCAAGACATTTATTAATTAGACTGTCAAATGTCAAAGGGAAAATTTTGAAAGCAGCAAGAGAAAAGCAATCTATCACATATAAGGGAAATTCAATCAGGCTATATGAGAATTTCTCAGCAGAAGCCATGGAGGTGAGAAGGCAGTGGTATACTTCACTGAAAGAGAAAAACTGCCAACCACAAATTTTATATCCAGCAAAACAGGCCTTCAAAAATGAGGGAGAATTTAGGCGTGAGACTAAAGCAAAAAATGTTTATTTGGTACAAAATTTATATTTGACTAGTGAATTTCCTAATATAAATTATGTGGATAGCTTAATTGAACACAGTAAGTACATGAAACCTTGAATAGGGCATGAGATTTTGTAGGTTTGACCAGAGTGATGCCCCAATAAATCCCAGAGTGTTTTGAACAGTGAATAAAAAAGTATTTGCAAAGTCCCTTTGGGGGAATGGTGAGAAAGGGGGAAATTCAACTTCCCTAAGTGGAGAATTCCTGATATTCTCACAAGCAATGGGGACAACCAAAGCAACAGGCTGAGCCCGCGATCTTGGGGTTTGTTCATATGAAACTTAACCCTGCAAAGGATAAGCTAAGACTACTTAAAATTAGGCCTAAGAGTCACCCCCAGAGAACCTCTTTTGTTGCTCAGATGTGGCCTCTCTCTCTCTCTCAGCCAACACAACAAGCAAACTCACTGCCCTCTCACTCTTTACGTGGGACATGACTCTCAGGGGTGTGGACCTTCCTGGCAACGTGGGACAGAAATCCTAGAATGAGCTGGGACTCAGCATCAAGGAATTTAGAAAACCTTCTCGACTAAAAGGGGGAAGAACGAAATGAGACAAAATCAAGTGTCATGGCTGAGAGATTCCAAACAGAGTCAAGAGGTTGTCCTGGAGATGAGTCTTAAGCATTATATAGATATCACCTTTTTCGTTAAGGTGTAATGGAGAGGCTGGAGGGAACTGCCTGAAAATGTAGAGCTATGTTCCAGTAGCCATGTTTCTTGACGATGATTGTATAATGATATAGCTTTTGCAATGTGACTGTGGGATTGTGAAAACCTGTGTCTGATGCTCCTTTTATCTACCTTATCGACAGAAGAGCAAAACATATGGATTAAAAATAAATAAATAATAAGGGGAACAAATGCTAAAATAAATTTATTAGATTGAAATGCTGGTGATCAGGGTAAGGGGTATAGTATGTACGAATTTTTTTCTTTTTATTTCTTTTTCTGGATTGATGCAAATGTTCTGCAAGGTGATCGTGGTGATGAATATGCAACTATGTGATGATATTGTGAGTTATTGTTTATATATCAAGACTCGAATGATCATATGGTAAGAATGTTCGTGTTTGTATGTTATGTTTAAAAGAAACACATCTCTGTATCACACAGCTAAAGTTGAACTTTCTAAATATGCATTCTTCTTCTGAAATAAAATATTTCAAATGAGAAAAAAAATGAGGGAGAATTTAAAATATTTTCAGACATACAGACACTGATAGTTTGTGAACAAGAGACCTGCTGTACAAGAAATATTAAAGGGATCACTACAGGCAGATAAGAAAAGAACAAATATAAGAAAGTTTTTACACGAGAGAGAACACATGAATTTCAAAATTGCAAGGTGTTGAAAATGGGATGGTATATGGAAAAAAAGCAATCAACGCACACTAGGGTCTATAGATAACAGAAACATTGTAATATGCTTCCATTAATTGTAACTAAGGCAATTTACCAAAGCTAAATGCCAATAAGAGGGAGATATAAGGGAGGGGGATGAGATCCTTGATGGGGGTGTTTCTCCTTTTAATTTTTTTATTCTTCATTTTTGGGATGGTATATGGAAAAAAAGCAATCAATGCACACTAGGGTCTATAGATAACAGAAACATTGTAATATGCTTCCATTAATTGTAACTAAGGCAATTTACCAAAGCTAAATGCCAATAAGAGATATAAGGGGGGTGGATGAGATTCTTGATGGGGGTGTTTCTCCTTTTAATTTTTTATTCTTCTTTTTTTTTCTTCTCCTTTCTTTGCAGAAAAAAAATGGAAATGTTCTCATATAGATTGTGGTGGTGAATGCATAATTATATGATCAACTGAGAGCCACTGAATGTTTACTTAGGATGGATGGTATGGCGTGTGAATAAAACTGTTTAAATAATAAACAGAAAGATTCAGGTGCTGGAGAAAATGCGGAGAGAGAGACATCTATTCACTGTTGGTAAGGAAGTAGAATGGTACGGCCCCTCTGGAGGGCAGTGTAGTGGTTCAACAGGAGGTTAAATATTGTGTTGCCATATGCTTCTGCAACCCCATTATTAGGTATATACTTGGAAGAATTGAAAGCAGGGATAGGAATGGACATTTGCACCTGGTGTTTATAGTAGTAGTGTTCACAATTTGCAATGGTTGGAGGTGGCCTAAGGGTACATCAGCTGATGAACAGAAAGGCGAACTGTGCTGTATACATACAATGGAATACTGAGCAGCTGTAAGAAGGAATGAAGTTGTAAGGTATGCAACTAGGTGAATGATCCTTGAGGACATTATGTTGAAAGAAATAAGCCAGAAATGAAAAGACAAATATTGTAAGGCCTCACTAATATGGACCAACTAGAATGTGCATTCTCTTGAGAAATGAATTAAAAAGCATAGTTTATCAGGAGATAACTGTCAGGGGACAGTTCATGGGCAGAGATTGGGCAATTGACAATTAAGGAGTACAGAATGTTCAATAAGATTTATTGTAAAGATTCCTAGATTGTAAACTCTTACAGCTGTCACACCTATTGTGAGTTTTAACTGTTATTTCTAAATTCTGAGATGCAGAGCTCTTTGTGTATAACCTGGTCATTCCCTAGAACTCTGGGTATCTGTGTGACACCTTAGAGTCAGAGTTAAAGTTCTGCAGCTATAAACGTCAGCATTACCCCATACAGCAACTGTTAAAGAAGGTGAAGAAGAGATCAGATTTCAATTAGAGATATGAATGAAGCTGACTAAAATAAATCAGAATACAGGGAAAAGGATGATATTGGCGCATTTTGAAACTTCAACCTCTGTTTGAGACCAAAGAAAAAGATTTTTATTTGGTACAAAATTTATACATTCTGTAGCACATTATCTAATTTAATATGTATGGTCAGTTTATTGAAACAATATAATTACATGGAACCTTGAATAGGGAATGAGATCTTGTTGTTTTATACTGGTTACTGTAATACCCCAATACATCCCAAAGTAATTTCGGCAGAAAATTAAAAAATAGTTGTAAAGTTCCCTTGAGGGACTGAGGGAAAATGTAGAAATATTAAACATCCCCACCTGGGGAATTCCTGATCCTCTTCCAGGCATTAGCAACTACCAATTTAATAAGCCAAGGAGAAGCTAAACCTACTTTTAATTATGCCTAAAAGTCACCCCCCACCCCGAGAACCTCTTTTGTTGCTCAGATATGACCTCTCTCTCTAAGCCAACTCAACAAATAAACTCACTACCCTCCCCCCTATGTGGGACATGACTCACAGGGGTATAAATCTCCCTGGTAACATGGGACATGACTCCGAGGAATGAGCCTGGCCCTGACATTATGGGATTGAGAAAGCCTTCTTGACCAAAAGGAGGAAAAGAAAGGAAACATAATAAAGTTTTAGTGGCTAAGAGATTTCAAATAGATCAAGAGGTCATCCTGGAGGCTATTTTTATGCATTATATAGCTATTCCTTTTTAGTTTCTGGTGTACTACAATAGCTAAAACTTTTGAACTGTAATCCAGTAACCTGGATTCTTGAAGATGACTGTAGAACTATATAGCTTTTATGGTGTGACCATGTGATTGTGAAAACCCTGTGACTGACACTCTCTTTATCCAGTGTATGGACATATGAGTAAGAAAATAAAGATAAAAAATAAATGAATAATGGGGGGCAGATAAGGGGTCTGGGATGTTTTGGGTGTTCTTTTTTATTTTTATTTTTTTATTTCTTTTTTGAGTAATGAAAATGTTCTAAAATTGATTGTGGTGATGAATTCACAAATATATGATGATACTGTTAACCACTGATTGTATACTTTGGATGATTATATAGTATGGGACTACATCTCAATAAAATTGCATTAAAAAGGCGGGCCACGGTGGCTCAGCAGGTAAGAATGCTTGCCTGCCATGCCCGAGGACCCAGGTTCGATTCCCGGTGCCTGCCCATGTAAAAAAAATAAATAAATAAATCATAGCAGAGACTTTGTTAAAAAAAAAAAAAAATTGCATTAAAAAAAAATTAAATGAGACAATTTTGTTAAACATCCATCATCGTTCTAGGCACATAGCAGATACTCAACAAATTATAGATGCGTTTATCTGTGGCTCCTGTGGGCTGTAATTATCCAAGACAGCACTTTGAAGGACACAACACACCCCACGCCCACCTCAAAGCTTTCAGGAAAATTATCAGCACCACTCGGTATTTCCTGACCCTTGAAGTCAGAAGGGAATTGGCCTAGTATAAGTAAATAGCAAGGTTTGCAGGAAGAGTAATGTATACAAATTGCCAAAGATGCTATCTTTTGTGGGAAACAAATTTAGTGGTTAATTCAAGAATTGTTACTGTGGGTGGGACATGGTAGCTCAGCGGCAGAGTTCTTGTCTGCCATGCTGGAGACCTGGGTTTGATTCCCAGTGCCTGCCCGTGCAAAAAAAAAAAAAAAAAAAAGAATTGTTACTGTAATACTACAAAATTGAATTACAATTTTTCTTGGAAGGGCTACAATTAAGCTGTCTTACAATTAAGCATATTGAGAGATTGGAACAATAAGTTTTCTGCAAATTTGACAGTGCGAGAACACTACTAGCTGCAGGTGGCTTAACTGGTTTTGAGAAAGTAATAATCAGGGAAGGAGAAGAATGTCTCTCTAACAGACGGAAAATTTTAGTGAATTGGGAAAGGTTCTTTGAACTATCAAATTATCTCAAAGGAGCCAAGGCACTGTTGCATGATTTAATTTTTGCATTTTTACAACTCCTTAGGATCCAGTGACCTTTTTCTGCTTTATCCTATCCGTCATCCCTCTCTGGTTTATGCCCTTCCCTATTAGATGCCACTGTCTAACACTTCAACCACACTTACCATTGTTAGGTAAGTCACAGACACCTGTAAAGCGGCCATTGCCCAGA
The DNA here is from genome assembly GCF_023851605.1 of Tamandua tetradactyla. NCBI lineage: Eukaryota > Metazoa > Chordata > Mammalia > Pilosa > Myrmecophagidae > Tamandua > Tamandua tetradactyla. The sequence goes on from NC_135332.1 coordinate 60,286,215, forward strand.
CCTAACCTACCAACCCATCCCCACCTCCGTCTCCAGGGAAGTCACAAACACATATCTTGTGCTATTCTGAAGCCCAGGCAAGTGTTTGTCTATTGAAAAGTCCAACCAGACCTTAAACCCAGAAACCTGAAACAAGCAGCCTCAGATGCTAAAAAGGCAGGAATTCTCAGTGGCAGGGCCCCCTTCTACACGGGCGGATAAAACCACACTCAAACAGTATAGATTTGTTTCTCTTCTCTGATGTGTAGTGGGGCATGCAGAGCTGCCATCCACTGATCCCAACCCAAGAAGTTTTGGCCACCCCAGGAGACCAGCTGCAATGAGATTTCCTGCCCTGTACTTTCGGAATCTTTGTGCTATTTAGGTAACAAGGAGGTTATCTGCACTTCTGGACTCTATGCTATGCAAATAAAGAGATCATTTGCTGATCATTTGCTGAATATTTCTGTTGTGCCCTGAACCTGCGTTCTCATAATGCACCATTGTAGCAACTTGCTGCAGATCAGTACTCCTGTTGCTTCATTTACTTTGTTTTCCACATTGTCTTTCAGTCACATGCCCAAACAAAACCCACCATGGAAATCCTAATTGTCCTCCTCCTTTGCACCTGTCGCTGGGTTGAGGAAGAACACACCAAGATAGACTTATGCTTTGGGACAGCAGACTATCCAGTGATCTCAAGTCAGCATTCTCTTCTACTGTCTGCAAGAACCACTTCAAATGTTCCCTTTCTCCTTTAACATCTAACCACCTACATACACACCATCCCACGTTAGAACCTGATCTCTTACTTTACAGAGAAATTAGCGATCTTCACAGAAAATTTTCAACTTTCTGTTCCCATCTTCATCCTTTTCACTACATGCACCCAACCCCATCTTTACACCCTTTTCAATACAAGAACCATCTTTTCTCGTGTCCATTTAAACTGTAACTTTTTCTTAAAATCAGGGAAAAATGTCTGAAAGGTTCTGTAAGGCACACAGTTCTTTAAAGAGAAATGTCTTCACACTTTTTTTTCATTACATTGCTCACTGTAAGAAAATCCAAAGCTGGAAGCATGACTTCTTTGACTAAGTCAAAGTCCTTTGTTTCTCCAATCCCACAGTTTAAGGAAACCAGTATTATACAGTAAATCTTTTTTGCATGTTTTCTTGTTTTCATCACAATTCAACTACCTAGACTTTTAGCTTCTTGAATGCAGGGAACTATGTTTTTGTATCTCCTCATCCCCAACTCGGACTCAGATTTACACACACATATATATATATTTTTTTACACATATATTTTTGCCCAATGAATGCTTGAATGAATGTCCAAGTTTACAGTTATCCAGTTTTTTTAAAAAACTATATTCATCCAGGAGGACAGTATGTGTCATTTTTTCTTGCTTTTCTTTTCTCTCCAGATAAAAACATACACTATACATTACAGGAAAAAACTCAGGTTAAAATATATATCTTCTTTGAGAAAAGTATCCACTATTTCAAATTAAACTTTGTGGCTAATTTCTATATGAAAATTTTAATGATTGCCATTTAAGAATGTTATATTATTTTCCTGAAGGTAGTGTTTCATGCTATATCCACATGTAATTCCTCTGTAACACTTTCTTGGAATTATACACCCCTGAGTCAGGGTTATATTTTATAAACATTTCGCTGGTACACACAATTTTGGTAATTTACATTTTGCTGGAAGGGCATCCATTTCATGTAGGGTTTCAAATATGCTACCCTAAAGTTGAGTATAATAGTCTCTTATATTTCTTTTAATCTCTCCTGATTCTGTGGTTGCTTCATTTCTCATTTCTATTTTTATTTTTGTTTCTCTTTTCCTGAAATGGTTTCAAAACATGTTTATCTATTTTACTACTCTTTTCAAAGGAAGCAGCATTTGCATTTATCTGTTCTATTTTTAATTCTTCTATCTCATTATTACAATTATCTTTAATCCACTCTTTCATATTTCTTTTTGATCGTTTTACTGTGCTTTTAAGGTTTTCTTAAGGTGAATTTTAAGTTCTTTTATTTCTCATCTTTATTTTCTAATAAAAGAGGCAATTAAGTTATATATTGTTATACATTTTCAAGTATGGTTGTTGCTAGGTCTCACAGATTTTCACATGAAATGTTTTCATTGCTTTCTGGATAATTTGTAATTTTGCTTTTGATTTCCTCTTTTGATCCAACTGGTTTCCTTTTTATTTTTTCTGGTTTGCTAGAATTCTGGTACATTCTGTTTTTCCCTTGTTAATTCGGGCATTTAAATGTTACCTTAACGTTACCTTAACTTTCCTAGCACTCATTATCAGATACATATTTCTCTGCTAATACTGGAAAACCAATTAGCAATAGTTTCCTCTATCAATAAGTCATATATATCCTACCCCAATAAAATGAAACAATACTTTTTTCCTCCTCCTCTCCACCTAATCCCCATGAGATCTCTGGAATTGTTATTTTGTTTGTTTTGCTTTTTTTATGATATATGGTGGGGGTCACATTTCATTCTTTTTCCATGTGAGTATACTGTTATTGTAGCACCATTTGTTGAATTTTGGGGAGGGGGGGAAGAGGAGAAGTGGAGGGCCGGGAATCTAACCGGGTCTGCTCATGGCAGGGAAGAATTCTACCACGGAACTACTCTTGCGCCCCTAGAATTGTTTTTCATTTAACAATGGACAAGGGTAGGCCGGTGGTTGGGAAGTATTTTCTATTTTACTCTTTCTAAAGTCAAAAGTCTGGCAAGTGGGAACTAAAAAACTGAACATACAGAAGGAATTGTCGCAACAGACAATGTCACAAAGCTAAAATTCCCCTGAAGTTTCTCATCAGCTTGATCCACCCCGTAAGGTCGGACTCAACAGAAAAGCGAACCTGCCAAAATTTGGTCAAAAAACCCGCTCGAATCAGTCCCGCCTCCACCGGCCCATGGACTCCAATTCCCAGATGCCTCCACGCGACCTGGCCGCCTGAAGTCAACGTGTAAAGACATAGCGTTAGCCATCTTATTCCACTTACGTCAGTGTGAAACGTTGGACTCCAGCACTTTAACCTCCAAGCGTCCGCAACGCGCCAGGGAAGGTGTCTGGAAGCTGACAATTGACGGCGAGGAGGCTTCTGGGAAATGAAGGTCGAGGCCGCGGAGTCCGCAAGCGCAAGAGTCCTCGACCCGTCGCTAAGGTGTCTGGGAGCTGAAAGTGGACTGCCCGGAGGCTTCTGGGAGATGAAGGCCGAGGCCGCGAGGTGCGCAAGCGTAAACCCAAGTGTATGTTGGGGGGAGGCTGGAGGCGTACGCGGTACGCAGAAGGGCCCAGATGGGAACGCTAGGTCTTGTGAGGTGGGCTTTAGTAACTGTCACCAGGGTGTCCAACTCCCCGGGCACGCGCTACTTTTGTCGGTGTCGGAAGGCAGCGGCGATTTCTGCAGTGACCAGTCTGCGCAAAAACCCTGTGAGGAACCGAGGCCAGAGCTTGTTTGTGTGGAGAGGAATTTGGTTGTCTACGGTACACGCGCTTCTGGGGCTGCGTGAGTTACGTCACGTGTTGGGGAGGGCGGGGGAATCCGGTGCCCCTCTTCTCCCTTCTCGAGATTGCCCCGGAGAAAAAGTGAAAGGTGGGAGTAGGGGGTTGTAACTGGTCTGGACGGCTGCCCCTTGGGTGGGCACCTGCCTGTGCGTAATTCCGCTGGGGGCTGGCTCTCCCAGGGCATCACCCTGAAACGGCATCACGCCGTTTATCTTCGGCGCCTCCTTTGTCTTCGGCTGAAGACCCCTCCCTGTTTGTTCCCTTCTTTGGCCTCTGGATGCGTCCCATCCCCTTCCCTATAAGCTTTTCCTGAGGCGCTGGATACCTTGCTCAGAACAGCCCGGTATCAGAGCCCTACTACATGTCCTGACGTTTGAATAAGATTTAACCCTTTAGAGAGAATTTACATTTTTCTTGTCCTATAGCCAGTACTTCAGAAATTTGTTAGGGGCCGTTCGGAGGAGGCTACCTCTCCATCATCTGTGAGAGTCATTGAAAACAGGCAGGCCATTTCGTACTGAAAGCTGCTCACCTTTGGGCTTAAAATCCGGAAACTGGTTTTTGCTTCAGGCTTCTTTCTTCTCAATGCTCATTTCTTCCCCAGGGCTTCCCGAGCACTCTCTTTCTTCCTTTTTCCTGCTACTTATAATAGCATTCCTCTACTTATACTGTAGAAAAACACTTTATATATCTGTCTTCACCAGATCACAAGTTTCTCATAGGCAGTGTCTCTTAGTGAAGAAGGATCCTGGGGAGAGGGAGGAGAGGAAGAAGAAGTGTAAAAGGCTTCACATGTGTTCTCCCACTTTGTAGATGATAAGTACTGTGTTTAATGAATACTAATAATAAAGAATGGTTTATTCTTATGTTACAGGTCGGCCCTGAAAGACTCTAGCTCGTGTGGGCCTTCTTCAGAATTAGTCCAGTCTAGGATGGCTGTATCACTAACAGCAGCTAAAACTCTGGCCCTTCAGGACCCACAGGAACAAGAGAAGATTGTGATGATGGAGCCGAAGGAAGAGGAGCAGTCTTGGGAGAATGAGACCAGGCTACAGGGGAGCCATTCTCCCAGTCAAGAGATCTTCCGGCAGCGCTTTAGGCAACTCTGCTACCAGGAGACTCCTGGTCCCCGGGAGGCCCTGAGCCGACTACGGGTGCTTTGCCGTGAATGGCTGAGGCCAGAGAGGCACAGCAAGGAGCAGATACTAGAACTGCTAGTGCTGGAACAATTCCTGACTATCCTGCCTGAAGGACTTCAGTCCTGGGTGCGAAGACATCACCCTAAGAATGGAGAGGAGGCCGTGACTGTGCTGGAGAACTTAGAGAAAGGACTTGATGAACCAGGAACACAGGTGGGAAGGGGATCTGTTGTGGGAGTCAGATCAATAACCTTCAGGCTGGACAGAGGGGTAGCAGTAGGGGGAGTTGCCAAGTTCAAACATCTGTCAGGCCAGGTAGAACAGTTAGTGTGTGTGTTTCTGTTTCTGTCTTCTCTGCCTTCAGGGCCTGAATGAGACTGGTTCCTCTTCTTTTCCCTGTGCTGACTCTAAGGAGGCTCCCTGAAGTCTCCTTGGAAGTTGTGGTTCCACAGAAACTGAATGGTACCTGATCACCTCCAGGTCCCAGGCCCTGCACGTGGACCTACGCAGGAAGAGCCATCAAAAGAGAAGGTACCAGGAGCAACTCAGGAGGCACCTAGCATCTGGTTCCAGCCCAAGGAGATCCAGCTCAAATGTGAATCTGAGGAGACCCAGCCTCTCCCAGAGAGTGGTGAGAAGCAGGATTGTGCTGGGCGGGAGAGATGAGAGGGAGAATGTAAAGAACATAGTAGCTGGCATGTAGTAAGTGCTCAGATGTTGGTTATCATCATCTTGGCTTTACTAGTCTGATCTCTTAGGTAAGAAACTTAGCCTGTATCATCACCTGTAAAATTTTGAATAATAACAACTTATCTCATAAGCTGCCCTGAGGATTAAATTAAATTTATATCTGACTATAAAACCTGGCTAGCATCTAATGCTTTTAGAGAGCTCTAAAAAGGACCAGAAAATATTTCATTCATTCCCTCCTTCATCATGTCCACTGCTCTTGATTTCCTCCAGTCCATAATATTTCTGCCCTAAGCTGCAGAAGTCAGCCTTGAGATCCTTTCCCTTTTAAATTCCCCATTCCAGAAACACATTTTATAAGACATAATGCACTCATGTACACAATTCTGCCTTTTACCACCTCTACCACCAGTCCTCCATCTAATTTGAAACTTGTTCATGTCTGTACTTCTGAACTTCAGATGTACTGCAAAAGCTTCCTTCCTTGCTGGCATACATCCCCACAAATATCCTTTCTCTCCACCTTGTAGCAAACGCTAGACTTAGAGACAATAGACATAGAGCCTCTGGAACATGAACTGTCCTTGCTGACCTCTATAACATTGTGAAGCATACTTATATCACTTCATAGCTAATGAAGAAAATTGTCTTTGATACGGTTAGATACCTCACCAAACACAAGCATTTGAAAAATAGCATTTTTGTATGCAACAAAATGGGGAAAACTAGAAATGGAGATTAACCTTAGGATCTGTTCCAAAACAATGTTTTTTGCCTCCTGGCCCTCCTTTCCTCCTTTTCTTTCTTCTTGATTTTTTCTTACCACCTTTTCTTCTTTTTAGTAACCCTCTCTTCATTTATCAACTTAATACTTTCTTTTAAAAAGAAACTATCGCTTGATTTTTTTTTTTACAGTAAGTATGTTGTGGATGTCTTTAACCACAAACTTTTACCCCAGAAGGAAAGTTTATTTTTAAATCTAATAGTTTGAGTTGTCTTAAAGCAATTGCTTTTTATCTACCTTAGGCTATAGTGACACATGCCATTTAAAATTTAAAAAAAAATTTTTAAAAAGCAACTTGTAAGAAGCAGGTTGAAGGGAAAGGCAGAGGGGACCAAGCAGATAGACAACAGATTGCTGGCACCCCCACCTTTCAATAAAGAACAGAGCACTGGGGTATCCTCTTCAGTGGCTCTAGATTTAGGGGCAAAGCAGTGGATGGAAGGTGAAGGGGAGACCCTTTCTGCTTTTTAGAACACTCTTTTCCCTAACAATCATTCTTACTTGTTTTTTCCTTCCCTCACAAAATTGGTTGGCCACTTGCTAAATCCTTGAAACTATGACTTTTTTATTTTTTAAAAGTAAATCCTAAAAAAGAATATCCTGCTCTGAAGAAAAAGAACGTTCTTCCCTGCACAATCCCATCACCAAGAGATAATTATTGTTAATATTTGAGTAAATATCCTTCCAGACTTTGTCATATATATGTTGAATATTTTAAAGCTTTATTTTCATGCCAGAAATGTAAAGCCGAATCCAAGTGTCATTATTCCATATACCCAGAACAGGTATATTTACATTTCCCATCAATTGTTGCAGATGATGACCCAGAGCCCAAGGACAAAGGATCATTGCCAGAACCGCCCATTGCTAAAGTGGAATCATTCGTGTTCTCAGAAAAACATTCTGCTGGCACCTCTGCATTTGAAGCTGCCTCTGAAGTTGAGGGCACCTTAGAGCAGCATCATGGAAATCCCAAAGACGAAAGACTGAGGAGATCCCCTGTCCAGGCGAAAAGTTTTAGGCAGATAGTTGTCACTCATAAGAAAACTCCCATAGGGAAGAAGGACCATGAATGTAATGAATGTGGTAAAGTCTTTCATTTTAACTCACACCTTAAAATACACCAGAGAATTCATTCTGGAGAGAAACCCTATAAATGTAGTGACTGTGGGAAAACTTTCCATCAGAGCTCAAACCTCATTCAGCATCAGAGAATTCATACTGGAGAAAAACCCTATGAGTGTAATGAATGTGGGAAGTCCTTTAGGTGGAGTGCTCATCTCGTTCAACATCAAAGAATTCATTCAGGAGAGAAGCCCTATGAGTGTAATAAGTGTGGCAAGGCCTTCAGTCAAAGCTCATACCTAAGTCAGCATCTGAGAATTCACAGTGGAGAGAAACCTTTTATATGTCAAGAATGTGGAAACACCTACAGATGGAGTTCAGAGCTTTTTAGACATCAAAGAGTTCACACCAGAGAAGAACCTTCCCAGTGTAATGATGGTGAGAAAGTCTCCAGACAAACTTGTGCTTCTGTCTAATCTGTTTTAGAACTAGATCCCATAATAGTTATAAGCACTTTGAGGTTTTTGCTGTGTCTGTTTTGCCCTAGGAAAAGCTGCTTACCTGGTCACTACAGATCATCACTTCTTGTCCTTTGATTAAGATGACTGTATCATTTAGGATGCTTTGGGCTGCAAGTAACAGCCAAATTTTGCTTCTCCTTTCTAGCATGACCTTGAGCAAGATTCTGATCTGCTCAGTTTCTCTACTAGAGTTAGTAAAACCTACATCATTAGAGTTCTGGGCCAGCCAGTTGTAACTATAATATTTTTATTTTCTGCGTATGGATCTTTGGTCCTGGCCTTTACTCAGACCCAATCCTGACTGCTACTCAGATGGGGTCACATCTGCAAATGTCTAGGCAGCAGACAGACAGCACATTCATAATTTGATTGGGAAATTTAATATAAATCCTTAACTAGTAAAAGGATGTTATCTGCTACAGGAGATGGAGAACTCTAAAGGATATAGGAATAGCAGAATATGGAGAGCAGCCACTATCTCTAGAGCTGAGGGACAGCACCCAAGGAAGAAACAGATGGGCCCTCCACCAAGTCTTTTCCAGTGATTTGCAAGACCCAGTTTTGCACATCACTTTCTAAATCTACATTGAAATTGGGCATGTTGGGAATATTCACAATGTGGGAATCAGTGAATGCTACAAATCAGGGCTGCTTTTTCTTTTTGAACTAGTTATTAAATGTTTACCAACCACTGGCTATGGTCCACAGGATAGTGAAGTTTGCTGAGGTTTCTTGCTGCAGAGGACAGTAAGCAGGAAACCACAGGTTGTGGTGCCAGTGACACTCACTGGAGAGTGGATGCCACTATCTCCTGTAAACTGCTGACAGCTGCACTGTAGTAGAAAAAAGGAAAAAACAACAGAAGCCCCTTCCCCTTTACTTTGTTCTCCCAGTGCTATCCACTGGCAAAACCTGACATGTCAGTTGGCAGAGGGAAAATGTTTATAGGTCCAGCTCTGTTACTTTAAAGTAGGACAGAGAAGGGTGGATTTGTAGCTGAGAGACAATAAATGGTCATACTTTAAGCTTATTTCCATGTCAAGACCTTTGTCCTTGTTCTCAGCCTCCTCATACCCGTGCTTTGCTCCCAGGTAATTAACATGCCCCCCCCAAATGTCTTCATCCAAATGTCTACTTAAATGTCACCTCCTCAGAGAAGCCTTACCTGACTCTAAAATACAAGTTTGTTTCTCTCACATAAATGAGGTAAGCAGGTGGTTAACAGATTCACATAAATAAGATACTTTCCAGAGGAAAAACAGGTGGTTGGCACAGTATAGTCTGTGGGCCAAATCTAAACTCAGCTCATGGCTTACTTCTGTATGGACCACAAGCTAAGAATGGTCTTCACAATTTTTAAGCATTGTTTAAAAAAGAAAATAAAGAATATGTGACAGAGACCATTATGTAGCCCATAAATTCTTATTTACTATCTCATTCTTTAGAGAAAAAGTTTGCTTAGCCCTGGTCTAAGGAGATAGCCCCCTTTTACCAGATTCAGGAACTCACATACCTTCCATCTTATTGCTCTTCCATCTCAAAGACAGGATGTTATTTTTCTTTGAATGGTTGAAACTGGATTATTACCATATCCATATTCCTCATAGGAAGACAGAAACAGTAGCAGCAAGGACAAGCAGTTTCCTTTCAGCAAGTGTCATGGAAGGTACCCCAGTGCTTTGGTGAGAACTCAGTCACATGGCCACATCATATCTTCATGGGAGGCTGGGAAACATCTCTGGCTGTTTGGCCACTTGTCCAGTTAAAACTCTTGCTGTGGAGAAGGGGAGAACAAATTTGGGGAGACAGTGAGCAGTCTTGCACACCATGAAACACTTTCTGACTTCTGTAACCTAGTGCTTCTCATTGACCAGGGAAGGAAAGTCCTGATCCCACAAGGAGGGCAAAGCAGGATGCTGGGAAGGAGAGGATGGGAACAAAAAAAGAGTTATCAGTTTGGGCTCTGGCCTTGGTGATGGTCACTCCAGAGATAGCCATCGTTCTGTCTGTACTCTGAAGGAGAGCTGAAACCAGAAAAGTATTTTGTAGGTAAAAGGTTAACCAGAAACCATGTCTTAGTACTTTGTTAGTGCAAAAAAGCTATTCTAATCACAGGTGTCTGCACGCTTAGTTTATGTTACAGGAATTAGTTTCTTGTCCTTGAGGGGGCCTGGGAGTCAAATGTGTCGTGTGTCTATGAGTTCTTTGCTCACATGTGCATTTTGGAATTCATTCTAATTGCAGGAGGTTCCCCCAGCTGTGCAGCTAAATAAACAAAAGAACTTGCACCTGAGCCTGATACCACCACTCCTGCCCTCCTGCCCCCCTGCCCTGCAGCTACCACCTCCACTGCCTCAGGACCAGCTCGTTAGACCACAATTGTCAATGAGTGAACTTATTTCTCAGTACTGTGGTGTTCTTAGTCACATCTTTATGGAGTTACTAAAAGGCAGTGGATATTACTGCCAGGCACAGCATGACTTCTGTGCAGACCACTGAACCGTAGAAATTCCTTACTACTTCACCAAGAAACCCACATAAGAGCAGCTAACCTGGATACAGAAGTGTTGAAAGAAGGCATTCATGTTCTCAATTGGCTTCTGGATGATGCTGCACCATCATCATCCAGATTGTTGATGACTAAGTTTTGTAAAAATTAAGTTTCATGAAGAACCTGGCTGCTGTGTTGCTGCTTATTATGTTGTAGGTCTTGGGAGAGCTCCAGTGGTTGTTGCCCTAGCTTTGATTGAAGGTAGAATGAAATACAAAGATGCAGTACAGTTCCTCCTACAAAAGTGGCATGGAGGTTTTAACAATAAGCAACTTTTGTATTTGGAAAAGTATCATCCTAAAATGCAGCTGTGCTTCAAAGACTCCAGTGGCCATAGAAACAACTGTTGCATTCAATAATACCCGGGTGTCTGATGCTATTGCCTTGGAAGTAGAACTTGAGAGTAGAGCTAATTTGCCATACATACTAGCCAACATGTTGGCTTGGTGGTTAAGTCTAATGACACTTCCATGAGAATACTGAAAAACAGTTCTACCAGACCAGAAACTTGATAGAATTGCAACTTCTGTGTTGGGTTACTATCAGCTTTTTTGGACACATTCCAAAAGATTCTTGCTGTTCAGCATTTAAAATGTGCTCTTCATTTCTAACAACTGACCTTTCCTGAAACCATGCAGTACTGAGTTACAAGTCTTCTTGAAATCTATTTCCATGCCAGAATATTACCAATATATAACCAATTTAGAGAGGGTGGGTACCAAAATACTCAGCACAGTATTTCTGTACTTTTAGTATCATACAAGACTAAAATCCCAGGAACTCTGACCACTGTAGACCTCATGTAGTTTATTCTTTCAGTTGTCTCAGACATTGAAAGTAAGGCCCATATGGTTATTTACCTGTTCACATTATGTTTACATTTCCCACATTCATACCAGTATACATCAGGTTTGTGCAACCATTGAATTTTGTTGGATTTTTACCAAGTCTTTCAGTGGTTATGTAGTAACTTTCAAAAAAATCTCACTTTCTGGTTATAGAAAACCTCCATTTTGAAATTCTGCATTGTACAGAAGTGTGTCTCCAGACAAAAAAAGCCGTACAGTTTATTTAACGTTTGCACTTTGGGGTGCAAGGTAACTGGGAGGACTTGATGAATGGGAGGGAGCTATTAAATGTTTTTAGTAAACTGTTGCCTTTGTCTTGTGCAGAACATGTAGAATATGCTCTTTAATTTAGTAAATATATTTTTAAAAGTTGAGATACTTTTTATTACAGCTGAAACAATTCACCATGAAATTTCCAAAATTCTTGTAATTTTTTCACACCTACTGGAACTTTACCAACTATTTTTTAAAAAATTTTATATATGTTTTTTTATTAGAGAAGTTGTAGATTTACAGAAAGATCGTGCAGAAAATACAGGGTTCCCATATTACTCCCCACACCCTTTATTAACACTTTGCTTTAGTATGGTACTTTTGTTACAATGATGAAAGAATATTATTATAATTATACTATTGACTATAATCTATGGTTTACATTAGGGTTTACTGTTAGTATTGTACTGTCTTATGGTGTTTGTTTTTAAATTTTTATTCTAATAATATACATAAACCTAAAATTTCCCCTTTTAGACTACATTCAGTTATAAAATTCAGTGGTATTAATTACATTCACAGTGTTTGTGCTACCATCATTACTATCCATAACCAAAACTTTTTCATCACCCCAAACAAAAGTTCTGTACCAGTTAAGCACTCTCTACCCCTACCTCTCCCTGGTAACCTGTATTCTAGTGTCTGAATTGCTTTACCAACTATTTTTTTATTAAAAGTGTGGTTTTCTTTTCTTCTCTTCCAAACCTCTTGCAAAAAATATTTTTAAAAAGAAATATTTTATATTTCTTTTGTGCTGTGTAACAGTAATTGTATACACAGTAATTTGTTTTATGTAATTGATAAAATGGTGATTAATATTAATGTTAATTCAACCATATATTTACAGTTTGGGAATGTGTGGTTATACTTGTGTGGGAGAAAGAATTTGTCAGTGTTCACCGGCTTGTTAAAACTTAGTGTGAGAGCTTAAACATCTAAATAAATAATGAAATGCATTTGTCACTATTAAGATTGTTTTGCTTAAAAGTTAACAGCTTATTTGTAAAAATTAAATGAATGAATTGCATTTAATGCCATTTGAAATAGTGTCATCATTTTACAAATGAAGGATTAAATGAAGTCAGCATTTTAATTTTGTAGACAAAATTTGCTAAGGTAGTGAGAAATGTATGCTAAAAGTGCCCTCCATTATAAATTTCCTTTTAGATTTGAAGGTCTTGATGATTGTGAACCAATTTACTATTCTATACTGAAGAAGCAGTATGTGGATAGTAGAGGAAAGCCTTGATTTGAAATTTAAACCAGTTATTAGTAATTTGATACAGCTTAATATATGAGCCTCAATTTTCTCATTTGCAACTTGATTACATACCTTTATAGATTTTGAAAATTAATTTGAACATAGTATTTGGTACTTGAGAGCTTAATGTTAGTTTCAATAATCTGAGATATAGTGGAAATACTCCTTTACATAGTGTTTTAGTTTTCTAGCTGCTAAAGCAAATACCATACGATGAGTTGGCGTAACAACAGGAATTTATTGGCTCACGGTTTTAGAGACTAGAAGGTTTGCTTCCTGTCTGGGTTGGTTTCTTCCAGCTGGCCAGTGATCCTTGATGTTCCTTGGTTTTCCCATCATATGGCAATGCACATGGCAACACTTCTTTCTCTTCTGAGTTAGTTGGCTTGCAGCTTCTGGATGCCCCCTGTGGGTTCTTTCTCAGTCTGATTTTTCACTCTGCTTATAAAGGATTCCAATAATCCAGATTAAAGTCCAACCTAATTCACTTGGGCCACACCTTAACTGAAGTAACATCTTCAGGAGATCTTAATTCCAATGGGACCACTCACAGGACCAGGGGTTGGGACCTAAACATGCCTTTTTGGGGGGACATGGTTCAATCCCCAACAAATTGCTCTAAAAGAGATAAATGACCTCTTCTGATTTAATAGCAGTTACAAATATAAAAGGTTCAATTTGAGTAAAAAGTGATAATCTACCTTGTGTTTATTTTCTTCCACATCTTCATCCTAGTTTAGCACTTAATATGCTGCATTCTTAAAACTTTTAAGCAGACAGGGCAAATGGGGGAAAAACCCTCTGGAGGGTTTTTGTGATTTTTGTGATTAGGGTTAGTTATTTAATCCGAGGTATTTTTTACCTAAAAAAAAATTACAGTCTACTCGGGAAAAGATAATTTTGTGTAATTGATTACTAAGTGATAAACTATTAACATACAGCCCCAAAGCATCATTTGCATTTATTGAGCAAAGAGGTAATGCTTTGATTAATAAAAAATGTATTCTATAAATATCTTTGGAATGGCTAAATGAATCCCATCCTGGCATGCAGGTTCATCACAAACTTCTCATTACATTGGGCTGAGGTAGGCACAAGTCCTGGGTGTCACCCGCTGACACGGACAGGAGTTTCAACTGGAGCCCCAAAGCCTGTGCCCACCACAGATAACCCATGCAGACCCAGGGGCCTACCCTACAGTCCCTCCAGGCTCAGCATCCTCACCCAGATGGGCACTGGCAAAAAGGCACTGCAGGATCTCAACACACAAAATGCACCACCCTTGAGCCCTGCTCCCTGGGTCCACGGTGGTCAGGTATAAGCAAGAGGTCCTTCCTGCTTCCTAGAGCAGTCCCAGCAACCAAAACACTTACACCCGCATCAGGGAAAGTGTCTCTTTCCATGGGACTCCTAGCTCTTGGTCCCAAAGGCAGGGTGGTGGCCAAATGCAACTGCTGACTCTGGTGATCTGGTGGGTACCAGCAAAATTAGGTCCACAGGATGAAAACACTGTCTCCAAAGCTTGACATAAGAAAATGAGTATTCTGGTCACCCCAAACTGCTGAGAGATTGGAGTGGCAGCCAATATCCTAGGCAAAGCCCTAGTTGGGAGACAAGGACATGTAAGGGAAAGGCAGGGAGTTGAGGAGGAAGCCCAAGTTTGGATCTTGGGGCTCATACCCTGTCAACCACTGCCCCCAAGCTGTCTTCCTCCCTCTGTGCATACCTCCTAACTCTCAGAGCTTCAGGAAAAAGTGGGCGCTGAATGGTTCCTCTGCTGATTACAGCACTGAGGCCTTCTCCCCCTACTCTGCAGCGCTGACGTCCAGTAGATTGTCTGTTAGCATATTTCTTAGAACTCACCTCCTCGGTTCTAGCACAGATCTTCATCTGCAAGTGGCTGATGAATGTATACCATCCCGCGTTACTGAAACCCCCCCAAGTTCTCACCAGAATCCTCCCCACACCTTCTAACTTGGCCTTTCCTGAGGATCCAGTTCCAGTACATTTCCAGCAGTTCACCAAGACAGGTTACTTTGACACAGCCTCATCCCCAAAGCTGAGAAATATGGCATGGGGTAGAGTGGGATGTTGGGATTATTATGGAAGTTACTTAGTAATTTTTTTAAAAGGTAAAAGTTTGGGCGGGCCGCGGTGGCTCAGCGGGCAAAGTGCTTGCCTGCTATGCCGGAGGACCTCGGTTCGATTCCCGGCCCCACCCCATGTAACAAAAACGGAGAAACAGAATACAATAAAAAACAAGAAAATGTTTAAAAATGTTTCCCTTTCCTCCTTCCTTCCTTCCTTCTATCCTTCCTTCCTTCTCTCTGTCTTTCCTTTAAAAAAAAAAAAAAAAAAAAAAAAAAAAAAAAAGGTAAAAGTTTGCCTTTACTTTTAGATCTACATGCAAAGTGCTACAACGGTCCATGGATGGGCCTAAGGTGGTCCATGAATTCCCTGAAATTGCATGCATATTTTTCTGGGCAGCTTTCCTGATTCTCAACAGAGATCCTTGACCTAATAGCATTATGAACCTGCCTTAGACCAGAAGTCACTTAGGAGAGCATTTGTAATAAAAAGAATCATAGACAAAACAAACACAAATCTGATAGGAAAAAATACTCAATGTTATCCTTTAGCTGGAAAATGCTTCATATAATCTTCAGTAACTAGACTGAGTTAATATTATCATTTCACTCAAGCAGCCTTGAGTTATTTTAAGCCTAAAAGCCATTGTTGAAACAGCTTGCTTTTCAAAAGCTTTGTCTCTATTCCTTTTCTGTTAGAATAATAAGATCCTTCCTTGCTCTGCTTGCAAGAGTGAGATAAGACCCTAAAACAGGACATGCTGACCATATAAGAATGAAGCAGGCACTTTCTTATTTTGTTTTTCTCTGTATTTTTGCCAATTTTTTGTCTCCCTGGACTACAAAACCCAAGCCTCCTTTTCTCACTTCAAAGTGGTCTTGGAAAATTTTTCCTACAGTTCCTTATGCACCTGCAATAAAACTCACCTTCTCACCAAAACAGAGAGGTTTGTTTCTCTGTCTGATGCCAGAACGGGCAGGTCCAACTATTCAAGACCATGTTTTATGATGATAACAAAGCCACCAGCCCTGAAATCTCATGTATATACAAGCATACACCTCCCAGAAAAATTCCAGACCCTGATTTGAGAAAAACAATGGTTTAAGGGGTGCAAGGAAAGTATAACAAAATAGTTTTAAACACTTGTCCTGCTATAAAGGATATAAGCTCCCTACCAAGTAAAATAGAGCAATGATTTCAGAGGGAAAAGCTTATGCAAAATCACAGTACAACTAACAGAACACAGCATGTTGGAGTACTTCGGTAAAGGTAAAACTTACAAAGTGGGGATGAAAACTGGCATGCAAAATCATATTAAGATCACAATGAAACATATTGTAGTTTGGAATAATAAACATTAGAAAAGCATAAATTCAGTAAAACTGTAAAGAAATACTTTATTTACCTAAAGTATTAGTATACCATTAAAATTAAGTTTAATGAGGGAAGGAAGAAAATATACATGGGTATAATGTCAAGAATTCTGAAGGGTATTTATGATTATTAGGTAGGACTTTGAGATCATAATTTTATTTTTAAGAAATGGGTCTGAAATTAAAACTCATGTATTTTCTTTCCCTTGGTAGAATTCTACTTGCATAAAATTATGCCTACCAGTCACAATTATGGTCAGACTTTGTTGCTCTCAAACAAAATGGTAAGAAAGACAAACACAAGTAGGAAAGGGGAATCTTTCTGAAATAGCTGGGTGAGAGGCAGAAGACAGTGAATGATGTTGCAGGCTATGTGTATAGTGTATATAACAAGATGGAGATAATCTCATTCACTAGAATTCTTGTGAAAGTACTATATATGCTGGAAGATTCTATTTACGGTGAGACTGCCCCACCTCAAGAACATACTCAGGTACAACAAAAGTTGATCATTAAAGTGCCTTCTAAAGTTCATATAAGAGGATTAACTGGAGGGCCTTATGTTTAGCATGTAGTTGAGCTGAGGTGGGAGGATGGATATCTGGCAAGAAAAAAGGTGCTGAAGTGTCTGAAGCCCTGTGACAGGGAGGACAAGGGAAGAAACCTTCAGTGGCAACTTGGCCAAGGGACTCAGAACAAAATGTCTAAGAGGGTATATAATGTGAACTCCCGTCTCCACCTCTTACACAGCATCTTCAGTAAAGTCCAAATTTCTCAATGATGTGTTTGTATGAGTGGATTCTTAGGGGGACTCTTGAGGAGGTCCTGAGTTTTATATCAGTGATGACAAAGGGTAAATATGGAAATAAAATATTCCAAGATAGGAAGCAGAGTTAAAGGTAACAGGGTTTTACATGAGAAAGATATAGTCTGGGCATAATTCAATTTGAGCTTAAGCAATGAAAAAGCAGAATGGAAGAACATTCTGTGCTTGAATTTGACTGCTAGAGGCAGAGGTGCCTGGAAGGATGTACACACTGCAATCAACTGTCCATTTTATAGCTCTTTTCTCAAGCCAGGGGTATGAACCCAGGGGAACACCTATATGAGGGTACAGAATAAACCCACTTATGGATTCTGTGCTCAGCTTTGTTTTCAAGATGTTGGGGATTGAATCATGTCCCCCCAAGACAAGTCCTAAGTCCTAATACCCAGTCCTGTAGGTATGAACTCATTTGTAAATAAGTTCTTTGAAGATCCTATTCAGATGAGGCCCAATCAGACTGGGCCTTAATCCAGTATCACTGTAAGCAGAGGAAATTTGATCAGGAGCCAGAACAGACAGAAGACAGATGGCCATGGAACAGGCAGAGCCTGAGTAGTAGCCACCATCAATCACTATAGACTTTGGAGAAAGCCTGATCCTGCTGACCTTAATCTTGGACGTATAGCCTCCAAAACTGAGTCAACAAATTCCTGTGGTCTAAGCCAGCCAGTCTGTGGTATTTGTTATGGGAGCTCAGGCAAACTAAGACACAAGGACATGATTAAAATCCAGTATATTCAAATTCATGTAAGAGTCATAACTAATTTTTTAAATGTACTAAGGATTTCAAATAAGGCAGTAATGAGTCCACTTATCTGTGGCAACAGCACAATGGTTAAGAGCATGACCCAGGGCTGGAGTCTTGGCTCCAGCACTTACTAGCTGTGTGATTATTTAAGTTACTCAAAATCCCTCTCTGCAGTTTATTCATCTTTTAAATGAGGGCAAAAGTACCCACATCACAGATGGTTGCACAACCCTGAAAATTTACTAAAAATCATTGAACCCTTAAGATAGGTGAATTGAACAGTACCTCAATAAAGCTGTTTTTAAAATGACCCACATCAGAGATGCTAGGAAAAATATAAAACACGTAAACTTTCTGGCCCTGTGTGTGATACACAGTAAACAATAAATATTAGCTATTAGTATTACTGTAATAAAGAAGAGATTAAAGAATAAAATAATGAAGATTGTTACAAAGTTAGATTACCAAGCAAACAAACAAAAAAAAAATCAAAGAATTACTGGGCTGGTTAATACTTCAGAGACCATTTAGTTCAACTCCCCTCATTGTAGATGAGAAAATTAGGCACCGACAGGTGAAGTGCCTTATTCAGGGCCAGCTCTAAAACCAGACCACAGATCTGCTGAATTCCCATTAGTGCAATTCCCAATCCCACCCACTGCCTCAGAAACATGAATATGTGAAAAACCAAGGATATTTCCTCAAAGGAGTGACATATACGAAAATACAGAAAACTCAGATAGAGATGATGAAGAAAGAGAATTCTGAGGTCAAGGGGCAAAGTAGGAAGAGGCAGTCACATCCTGGCCAATTAGCCAGAACCCCCCGCTCTGGGGTCCAGGTCATGAGCGCGTAAGTGCTTTGGCAAGGCAAGGCTCTAGTCAGTCAGGTGAACAAGGCGCATCCTCTGGCCAGGTACCTGGTGAAGTGAACCTGCAGTCCTCTTTGCTATCTCCTGACATGGAATCTGTCAGCAGTGGCAGAAGCTGGGGATAAGAGTTAATGCAGCAGCACTAGGAAACAGTCAGCCTGAGCAGCCCTGAAGGGAAAAACAGCTGCTAAGAGCTGCTCTTGCCCACACCAAGTAGTGTGGCCTCACTAGTTTATCCCTGGTTGCCCAATCACCCCTCTAGATTTTAAAAGACCTTCATCTGCAATCCCGTAAATTGCCTGTCATCAGGGGCACCCTCTTCAGATGAACGAGTCTATGGAGGTATGAAATGGCCACACCTCCTGCTTCCTTATTAATGCTGCCATTTTATAAGGAAACTTGATGGCATGGTTGGAAGATTTTTGAAGCTAAGAAAAGCTTACTAAACTATTCCATTGCTAAACAGTGGACAGGAAAATGGGATGGTTCTTCTAGGCCATATACAACTTTATAACATTTCAGGAGGAAACATTCAGTGAGTCAAATCTGTCATCTCAGAAGGTGGTGGAATCATGTTCCCCCATTTTCCCCAAGGCTAAATGGTTGGTACAGACCTTAATGTTATGTAATCCACTGGGGGAAGAAGAGAGGGAGGGAAAGGGAGAGAAGAGAATTAAGGCCTGAAATAGCTTTTATGATTTAACTCAGTATACTGAAACTTCTCAATGAATGTTCAAAAAAATGCCTCATCCTTTTTGACCGACTGTTTAAATAAAAATCAGTGGAAGGACAGAAGAGATTCTGTCAATTCATTTGTTCTCAGAACTTGGGGCACAGATTTGGAATAAATTCATGTCTGGCTGAAGGTTTTCCACAGGAAACTTTCCTGTAGATCATTCCATACAGTGAACACTTTGATGTCTGAGGAGGTGAGAGCTCCGACTAAAAGTCTTCTGACATTCCTGGCACTCATAAGGTTTCTCTCCAGTGTGAATTCTCTGGTGTATGATAAGCTGGGAATGCTGGCTGAATGTTTTCTCACACTCATTACACTCATAAGGTTTCTCTCCAATATGAATTTTCTGATGGAGAAGCAGCTCAGAATTATCCCAAAAGGTTCTGGCACATTCATTACACTGATGGGGTTTCTCCCCAGTATGAATTCTCTGATGGACAATAAGGTGAGAAGTTCGCCTGAAAGCCTTCCCACACTCAAAGCATTCATAGGGTTTCTCTCCAGTATGAATTCTCTCATGTCTAAGAAGTTCTGAGTTCCCCCTGAAGGCCTTCCCACATTCCTTACATACATAAGGCTTCTCACCAGTATGAATTCTGATGTGTCTAGTAATCTCTGAGTTCTGACCAAAAGTTTTCCCACACTCATTACATTCATAGGGTTTGTCCCCTGTATGAATTCTTTGATGCCGGATTAGCTCAGAACTCTGACCAAAGCCTTTCCCACATTCATTACACAGAAATGGTTTCTCTCCAGTATGAATTTTCTGGTGCCTAATAAGGCCTGAGCTATGCTTGAAGGCTTTGCCACACTCATTGCATTCATGATATCTTTCTTCGGTATGAATTCTCTGATGCTGAATAAGTTGTGAACTAACCCTAAAGGTTTTTCCGCATTCATTACATTCATATGGTTTCTCTCCAGTGTGTATTCTCTGATGTAGCATAAGGGCTGAATTCTGACTGAAGGCTTTGCCACATTCTTCACATTTATAGGGTCTCTCCCCAGTATGAATTCTATGATGATGGATAAGATGTGAACTCTGAATGAAGGCCTTTCCACACTCACTACAAGCAAAGGGTTTCTCTCCAGCATGAATCCTCAGGTGCCTACGCAGGCTTGAGTTAGTTCCAAATGTCTTCCCACACTCTTTGCATTCAAAGGGTTTCTCTCCACTATGAACTCTCATATGCTGGATAAGATGTGAGTTCTGATTAAAGGCTTTCCCACATTCTTTGCATGTATGAGGCTTTTCTCCCACAGAACTTCTCTGTGTTTTGTTAGATTCTGAATTTTCTATGAAGCTTTGGCCAGAAGAAGCAAATGCACTAACTCCCTCAGCTGTAACATCTCTCTCACTCTCATTGTTCTCCTGGTCAATCTCACTTGAAGGTGATTTCTTAAAGATAATCAACTCTGATGCAAAGTCTCTCTCCTGAGGAGACATCTGCTCCATTATCTCTTCTGTGGATTCTCTGAAATGTTTCTCTAACATGTCTTCTTCACATGTTGCTCCAAATTCACGACCCTGGTAAACCACCTTTGGAAGTTTTTCTAATGTTGTTCCCTTTAGTTCAGATTCTTCAGAAATTTCTTCCTTGAGAATCACCTCTTTGTTCTCAGTCCCCATCTCACAGTCTGAAATGAGAGAGGGTAAGTATGTGAAGTAGCTATACCATATTTAAATGAAGCTAATACCTAGCAGAAGATGGAGCTTTGACACTGTCTGACAGCATTCAAAAATAGTTTGGATATCTGGTGAGATAATAGGATGATGTTGAGGTTTAGAATTACAGTGGACATGCTGAAGAAACAGCAGAAATTTAGGATGAGGAAGAGATTTAAGGAGAGAAATAGGAAATAGATGGTACCAGGGCTGATAAAAGCTCCATAATAACAGCATGGGCATGGAACCTCAGGGTTGTAAGGAAAACATTTAGGGAAAATGATGACTATAGCAATAGATTGGGATATGGATAACATTCATAGAAGGAGAGAAATTGGAAAGTTAATAAGAACAACTTATTGTTTATAGAGAAAGTAATCATAAAATGAGTAGCAAGAGGGGCCATCTTTATTCCAGTCCTGCAGTATTTCTCGGTTTCATAGATCATGGGATAGTATATGTAGGAGCTATTGAAAAGGTTAGCATCTCTTAGCCATAATAGCACAGAACGTCCCACCCTTGGCTCCCAGTAAGGTTCTAGCTTTATTTTTCCAGATAATTAGTGAATTCTATCAATACCATCTACTGAACAATCCTTTATCTTGTTAATTTGAAATACCACCTAAACTGTAGTCTAAGTGTCTGTATACATTTGCATCAATTTCTGGACTCCAGTTCTACTGATCTGTCTCTTTCTTCTAAGTACCTATCTGTTCAACCTGCTGTAGCTTTAAAATTTTTGGTATCTGTTAGTTGTCTCTCATCAGCCTTGATTATCAGATAGTTCATATCTATTCTCATATTTTCCCAGATGAATTTTAGTATCATTTCATAAAATTTCCAAAATTAACTTGATGTTGTTTTCATATCTATCATGTTTCTGTATGTTTTTTCATTTAATACAAATTAGTTTTTCTTATTATATTTTCTAACTGGTTATTATTTTTATATATAGGAACTGTTATTCTTACATATTAATTTTATAATCAGTCCCTTTATATAATTTTCTTAATATTTTTATAGATCTTAAAAACCTATATTCTTAAACTTCCAAAAGGCTGTGGCAAAGATTCCTAGTTGCCTACCCCAATGTCCATTCTCTCCCACCTCCTTAGCAACAGAATAATGAATTTATTTAGCTAGATTTGGTCATGTGATAAATTCTGGCCGAGACAGATGCAAGTGGAAGCATATGGGACTTCTGGGAAGTCTCCCAAATGGGGAATGGATGCATTTCTTCCATCCTTTTCTGCCTAGGGCACAAGGTGGTGGTTATCTGCACACCTAGGGCTGGAGATCAGATCAGAGGTAGAAGTAACCTGGGTTCCTGACGACTCCATGGAGCTGCTGTACTAGTCCTGAAATGCCTGCCTCCGAACTTCTTATATCTAAGTGAGATAAGCTACTTCCTTGCTTAAGCCACCATATGTTATTTTAGTTTCCTTGGCTGCTCAAGCAAATATTATGCAATGGATTGGCAAAAACAATGAGAATTTATTAGTCCCCAGTTTTGAGGTAGGAAAAGTCCAAATCAAGGCAAAGGTTTCTCCCCGAAGACTGTGGTGTTGTGGAGCTGGTTGCCAATGGTCCTTGGTCCTTTGCTTTTCTGTCACATGACAATGTACATGGCGGCCTTTCCTGGCCTCTTCCTTCTCTTCCAGGTTTTGTTGATTTGGGCTTCTGGCCGTTCCCTCTGTGGCTTTCTCTGTGTGTGTGTCTGAATTTCACTCTGCTTATGAAGAACTCCAGCAACAGGATTAAGACCCATCCTGATTGGGTTGGGTAACAACTTAACTGAAGCAAACTCATCAAAAGGTCCTACTTACAACAGCTTCACACTCACAGAAACGGATTAAGTTTAAGAACATGCTTTCCTGGGGTACACAGCTCCAACTACCACATGTGTTTTTCTATTATATATAGCCAAACTTATTCTTATTGACACAATGGCCCCAGGGATTTAGCTGTCCCTATCACAAAAGAGGGGTCCAGATGACAGGAAAATGAGCCTGGGCCCTGTCCAAGTGTAAGCAATCTACAGCTAATACTGAAGTGACCCTTTGCCTAGGGCAATGTATTTGTGCACCACAGCACACCCAAAGAATGCAATCCTCCTAAAGTGTTCACTGCAGACGGTGATTCTTGGGGTGTTTGCAGGGACTATGGAACTTCATCCCGTAGACAACGCAGAGTCATGGAGGGGTTTTTAAACCAAGGAGTGGAACAGTCCACAATCAGTTATCATTTCAGGTAGATGCACAATGGTGGCTCTTTAGTGGCTGAACTAGAAACAGCAAGCCTGGCCACAGGGAATGACCTTTAGAAGTCAATACAATCATCAAGGCAAGAGACATGATTAGGGCAATAGTCGTGGGGATGAAGAGAAGACAGACTGGAGACCTATCATAAGAGGTCAAATTCAGCAAAACCTGTTGACTACTTGAATACAATGTAAAGAAGAAGAAGGCGTCAAAGATGGTACTCAGGTCTTCTTTTTTTTGAAGGGTGGCAAGTGGATGGATGGTGGTGCCATCAACTGAGAAGAACAGCACTGGAACAGGAGCTAGCTTAGCAGGGAAAATAATAAATGAGTTCTGTTTTAGACAAGCTGAGTTTCAAGATGTCCAGATAAAGGTATCAAGGATGCAGCCAAGACTAGAGAAAGAAATCTGACAGTACTCAGTATAGACTGTAATGACTGTAGCGTGAGAAATGTCAAAGACTGAGGACAGAAACCTAGAAAGCCAAAGCCAACATTTAAGAGTACTCTAGTTATCTTCTATTTTCCCCTCTAGATCTTTTTTCCATCGTCCTCCACCCTGCTCTCTGTACCAGAAGGCTGACCTGTATGACATACATCAATAGGCCTTATGGATTCTGGCTGGGCTCCACTGATAAGGAGCCTCTGCAGGAGACCAGGGGTAGAGAGGAGAGTGAGGTCAGGTCATTTATTCTCCTGGTTCCTTCCTTTGAGGTTGTCTTGGGCTAGAGGTCTTCACTTATCTTAAGGAGTCTATCTTACCCAAGTGTCTCACAATCTGAGTTCTAGTAACCTCTCCTACCTATTGTCCCTTCAGGCCTGAGGTTATGACTGCTTCACTGTTGCTACCTACAAGTTTCCCAACACCCCACCCATGACTTTATAAATTAACCTCTTTGCACACAGACCTTCCTCTAATCATTCTAATTTGAGTGAATTGTTTCCTGACTAATTAACAAAGAGTGAGTAGAAGCCTGCCAAGAGAAGAAAGAATAGCAGGAGAGGCAGAAAAAGTACCAAATACAATGTCATAGAAGTCAACAGAGCAAGGGCAGAAGTAATTAACAACAATGTCAAATGTAATGGAGAGACACAGCAAGATAAGAACTGGAAAATTTCTACAGGGACAGGTGGGTGGTCACAGATAACCTCAATGAGAACAGATTTGGTGGAAATGTAGACACAGAAGCCAGATGGCAGTAGCCCGAACAATGAATTTGCTGCTTTCAAAATCTTGGATAAAAGGAAAGAACCAAGAAGATAGTAATGTGAATGCCCTACAGGGTCAAGGAAGGATTTTATCCAATGAGAGAGATTTGAACATGTTTATATTAGAAGAGCTGGTTTTAGTACAGAGACAAAAGCTGAGAAGAGAGGGGAAAAGGTGAGTTCACTGAAAAAATTAAGACGATAAGAGACAGGAAGGAATAGGATCAAGTAGTGAAGGAAGGAGGAAGTGTTGATTTGGGAGTGACCTTTGTACTACCCTTTCCCCTGCCTTGTCTCCAAATATCCACAGGGTAGGATCCCCTACCAACCTACCCTACGGCCTCTCTAGTCACTCATCAGTGCAACCCTGGGAGTACCCTTCTTCTCTGATACCTGGAAGAAACCTGACCCCCTACTGGGACCCTGAACTCTTAGAAGCTCTTTGTGCTAATCTCAAGATGGGATGGAATCTTTTTCAACTTTCCTCCCTCAGTATCTCCTCTAATTTCCTCAGAAATTACAGAGTAAGGGATGTCACTCAATTGAACTTACCTAGCATCAGCAAATCAAAAAGTTAAATTCCTCCTTTTTGTTGTAATTTTGAAATTAATAATATGTATCTATACAATTATAAGGATCCATGGTATTAAAGTTAGTATTTTCTTTCCATTTGTGTTGGAAAGTACTGTCTTAAATGAATTTCTCTCTAATACCCAGCCAAGAACAAGTTCCACAAACTGGTATGTCAGTCCCTACCTACTTCTAATTCTGCCTCAACTTTCTTTACATCCTCACTTCTCCATTAGCTGCTTCCTGTCCCATCACTTAACTCTTAACAAAATAAGCATTCACAGAACCTGCATCTTCCCCACACCATATAGAAAATCACCTGTCCACAGCAAAACAAGATATAATAGAGATTAGATATTTTTACCTATTTCCCAACTAGAAGATCTGGGAGAAGGCTCAAACCAGAAAGTCTTCCCCGACTAAATCTGATCCCTGCCCCTGACCTTTACTTTGTATTATGCCAGTGAGACAATATTAATGTCATTTGTTGAATACTGCTTTATACACATATTCGCATATACAAACAGAAGTCAATCTCCATCTGGTTCATTTTCCTTAGACCTCTCTTTAAATGAAACACTCCACTTCTCATTGCTTAAATTCAAATTCCCAACCACAGACATTCCTATCTTTCGGCTCTCATTTATTCATGTTTCTATATTAAGACATAGGTGCCACCTGAGGTTTAGATGTTGACCATTTTTGGTCCTCAGTTGGGCAGATGACAAATAGACTTCCACTGGGTCACCAAAGTTCAGAATAAGGTCCTCAGCTTTGCAGACCTAGATTTATTTTTTCAATGCACTCCAGGAGGGCAGGCTCCAGAAACCTAAACCACAATACCTACCTGTTAACTAACAATGAGAAATAAAATTTCAAAAGGACCATACTGCCTGGATGAAAATTTACACAGTCACATAAAACCCCTGGCAAACCTGGACTCATACAAGATCTATTTAGATCAGTGAATCTTACATAATGGTTCTTGGCCTGGGACTAGAATAGCTAGCTGTACACGAATCAACTGGGAAGTCTGTTAAAAATACTAATTTCCAGGTTCCACTTCAAACCTCTCAGAATTAGAACCTTCTGGGATAGGTCCAAAGGATCTGTATTTTTAACAAGTGTCACAAGTGATTCTGAACTCCAGCAAGGTTTGAAAAACACTGTGATACTCTTAGTGTCTAGAGTTACCCCATTCTTAATTTGGTGCATCCATCTCTACCCGAGGGCTGGTCAACAAAGCAGATCAGCACATGTGTCAAGCACCAGGACTGCAGATACATTTTCTGTTCTTGCTCTGACTTCTTTCTTCTATCTTCCATCTTGATTATCCCTCCTTCACCCTAAACATCTGATAGCAGACAGACAGCATATATAATTGATTAGATTACCCTTTTCTAAGTTAAAAATCAGATTTCAATAGAAAGTATTCTGCTTAAACTAAAGAAGTGAAGAAGAGAATAAAAAAAAATCACATTTCAGTTATGCTTATCAGACTGACCCTAATTACTGTGACTGGACCTGAGTTAGCCCATACTGCCTGAATTAGAGTTTATAACAATCTCTTGCTATAGCAACACCACTTAATTATTTGAATTTATCTGAGCTATATGCCAAAATCACTTTGCGAATTGTAGTAAAAAATTTATTAAACAATTTATCAGCTGACAGCTTGATTAGGTCTTCTTTAAATTTGTTGAAAGGCAGAGATTACAGGTTACAAAAGATTCAAGAATTATTCACTCCTCAACTGTACCGTCGTGTGGCACTCCAGAGGTTTTTCCTTCCCAAGGCGATGCACCATAGTAAAATTAAGGATGGGTAAGATGTCTGACTCTCTTTTGTAAATGAGGAGAAGAGCAACTGTAAAAGATGTGAGAAAAAAGAAACCTAGGGTGGGCCACAGTGGCTCAGCAGGCAGAGTTCTCGCCTGCCATGCTGGGGACTTGGGTGCGATTCCCGGTGCCTGCCTATGCAAAAAAAAAAAAAAAAGAAAGAAAGAAACCTATAGGCCACAGGCCTGTTCTCAGGCAGATCAGTTATAGGCAAAGATACTAACCAAAGTCAAGGATCTAGAAATTGACTTCATTACAACAATCCATGTACCAACAGACTTTTTGGAAAAGTGTTTGTGCACTCCTTTCTCATACTCGTGTTTGAAGACTGCAGCACCACAGCATTCTGGGCAGAGAACAGGCAAGCAAAGCCTCAAAGGCCAGGAAGTGCAAGGGGAGTAAAAAGAGGATCAGAGGGAACATTTTGGCTTCAAAGTCACAGAGCAAGCTTGTGCTAGTAAAGGAAGCAGAGAAGAAAGAACACACTGACATTCTGATGAGGAAAGTAATGATGAATGCTTGCTATGTGCTGTGTACTAAGCAATTTAATGACATTTTCTTATTTAACCCTCACAATCTATTTATGAGACCAGTGTGCTAGAGACCGTGAATGTGAGGAGGAACGCATCAACATAGTTTCCTAGCTTCCTCCAGCAGCGTTTTTGGCAGCCTCAGAGCAGATGGGGAAACAGGGATGGTATGTGTGGTAGAAGACTGAAAGACTGAGGGACTTGAGGGTAATCGCCAGGACATAGTTGAGATGACTGAATGAGACTGAGAGGCAAATGCAGTGTGAGTATGTGTGTGTATGCACACACACGTGTACTAACAGACAGAGGTTCCAGAGAGGGTAAAGAATGCTACGAGCACACAGGAGGACCAGGGAAGCTGTCTGGAAGTTAGGATGAGGTTACTCTTCTCAATGTTAAACTCATGGAATTTAAAGAGTTTTATTTTGAAATACCAAAATTTATAATACACAAAAAAATGCAACTATTAAAATCTAAGAAAAATGATTCAAAAGTTTGGACATCAATTTACAAATATGTAATGGGGTACAAAGGTTTTCAAAATTATCTTGTAGGGTATTTGTGCAAAATCATTTGCAGGGGCCTTCCTCTCTTTGCAGGAGATCTGACTTCACCCAAGAGCTCTTGCATTAACACAGGGCATCATACCATCCCCCTTCAAGTGACTGGTTCAGAAACAGCAGGAACTAGTTCAGGAATCAACATATGACTTCATCTGAGACAATGATATTCTGAAGAAGTCTGCTGTGAGTTTTTAGGTATAGTTTCCTGCTACCTAGAGAGAGCCACAGGATGAGACTTCCTCTGTATATTGTTGTCTAGAACTGTTGTTGCATCTTACTACCAGTTTGTGGATGAAGGCAAGTAAAGCTAAGAAAATCAAGGGGAAATGGAGCCAGAGTCACTAGATTAAGTCATCCTGAAGCTGCTATAACTCTTGACTTTCAGTTGAGAGCTTATACATCTGCATGTTTTTGAGCTAACTCAAACGTTAGGTTCTGTTACTTACAGACAAAAGCACCCTAACTGATACAAATGCTCTCCCCTAACTTCTGAAAGGCCAGAGCCTACCAATCACTCAGCATCTAGTACATGGATCACCTCCTCCCCAAAGTCTTCAATAATATCTGCAGGAAGGAAGATCTCTGTTTCTGTTCACGTCACTGTCCGTTTTCTCACCTCTTTCTTTATCTACTATAGTTTTCATGTCACTTCCTGATATTTGCTTCCCAAGGTCTAGGAAATAAAAACTTACCATAAACTCATAAGTCCCTCCTGGTCAGGCCCTGTCTCCCTTCCACAGTTCCTGTCCCACACTCTCCAGTGAATGATGGAAGCTGCAGTCACACTCAGTTTCCTGCAGTTCAAACACTTCCTTCAAAGGTTTCTCTGCTTTTAAGAACAGATTATCCCTGCTTTCTGGAATACTATCCTTCACCCTGTGTGCACTTGACAGACATCTACAACAGTAAGCTTGAGCATGGACACACTTTCATTTTCCTTCCTGAAACCCACTCCCAAGATGTCTAAGACACACAGTCCTTCATCTTGAAGGTATTAGTTTATTTTCATATCTGATTTCTTTCATAGACTATGAGCAAGAATGACGTTGTATTCATCTTGGTATTCCAAATCTCTAGCACATTTCCAGTACCTGGTAAATGTTTGTTAAATACATGTGTGTAAACATCTCATCTACATAACTAGTCTGTGATACCCTTAAGGACTAAACGGATAGTTCATTCATCTTTGCAACTAGAGAGCGTGGGCAGTGTCCGACACACGGCTGGTGACCAATCATTATGTGTTAAAGTAATAAGTTATTTTCCTCAATCTGGATGATATTTAATTTAGGGCACTGTTATCCTTCGTTCCTCGTGTCTTCCACCTGGTTTCCATAATCAAGAGGGCTATGAACTCTGTGTTCAAACCTATCTCCTTGAATAACTAACTTCATAAACCAATATTGTCTGCAGCACGGGGCACGCTATGCCACGGGGGCCCTAAATTTTGACACTGACCCGCCATTTCGTTCTTACGGCTTACTTAGGGATGGGCGTCTGAAAAACTACAGCTCCCACAGACCCCTACGTCGGGACCCAGCGAGGAGGCGTCTCTGCTTCTCGCGCCCATCTGGCTGACAAGGCATGGAAACGGGCCCTGGCAGTTCCAGACTCCATAGCCTCTGCGTACAGGGCGGGAAACAGAGATTCGCGGGCAACGTGAAGTCCAAGGTCACACAGCGAAGCTGGGTCTGGAACAGGCCTAAGGTGGGGTTCATGCTCCGCTAGCAGGCCAGCGAGTCGGGAGCCCAGCGCCCTCCTCCCCCAAGCCCTGTCGGAATGAGGTCTCACCGCAGGCCGCTACCGCCCCACGCTCACTCCGCTCGGGCTCCCGACGCTGCTCAGCCAGCTCGCACCGAACCCGCAGCTGTTGTCTCGGTGTCACGGGCGACCGGCACCGACCACTTCCGGGAGCCGGGCAGCTCTCAGCCAATCAGCGCGCGCCGCAGTCCGCTCACCGAGCAGGTGGTTGGTCAAGCCAACGCCTCCTCACCTTTTCCAGCTTCGCTTTTAGCTGGTTCTAGCTCTAACCCGAGTCCCTGTCCTCCGTCTGCCCGATCGCTCTTTGGAATTTCCCTGTGCACCGTGCAGCGCTCACTTTAGTCCCAGGATCACTGACAAGCTGAGTCCTCCGGGATTCCTAGAACGGCTCCGGGGATACACTTCCGTCCGGTGCAAAGCCGCTCTGTGCGCTGGTTCACACCGGCACCTTACTCTGGGTTAAGAAATGGGTGATCTGCTTCGTATTCCCATGAGCAGGGTTTGCGTGACGCCCTTAGCGCCCCCAACCCTCACCTCTCTTACCCCTTCACTCCCTCCCCCGAGTTCGGTGAGTCATGTAAACCCAGACCCCTAGATCCTGGAACAGGCCAGTTATCTACTGGAGGCGAAGGGGAGACCTGCTTTTCAGTCAGGGAAGATTTACTTGAGGGATTGACGCTTGGGCTGAAATCTGAAGGTTGCGCGGGAAAACAATAGATTAAGAGCTAGGGGAAGAACGGTTCGGGCAATGGGAAGAGCATTTTTACGCTGTCCTTCTTTTCGACCTTGAACAAGAACTGACCCCTAGGTCAGTCTAGGGGGTCGCATGTCTTTCCAATGGTTGGGGCTGCCTTCTGTGTTAGCCCTACCATAATCCTGTAGAATGGGGGAGGGAATGACTCCCCTCAGAGATGTTGTTATGCATATCCATTACACAATGTAGCAGAAAGGAAAATGCTTCCTTGACTTCTTCATGGAAATTAGGCCCTAGATTCTAAGGTACATCACTTCAGCCATGCTCACACCAATATCCTTACTTTGTGGAACTGCCTGGGAAGTTAACTAAACCCTGGTTCAGTCCAAATGTTTGATTTTCCTTGTCCAGGCTTCTAGCAGCTGGTGGAAAAAGTCATACATTTTGGAAAAGAGCCCCAAGATAAATGCATGGTCTCCAACTCACAGAGATCTTTGCTGCATCCCAGAAATAATTTTCTGTTTCTCTAATCAGTGTCTCCACAGTTGGTATTTTCACCTTTCTTCACTCTGCTCAAACCGTTGCCCAAGCCAAGATCCTAGAGAAGCCAATTACCATTGCAATCATTGCCAGCTTTATTTATCCCAAGGAAAGATGTCCAGACAAGGGCATCCTGCCTCAGAACCAAGGATGGAAGACATTAGGTCCAACCTATGTTTTCCCCTCACTACACCTGGGCGTTAATGGACCGCTGTCTCAAAAGCCTAGATCAGTGATTCTCAACCTTGGCTGCATACTGGTGCAACCCACATAGTCTAGTTGAAATTTGTCTGAGATATGGTTTGGGCATGGGATTTTCTTTGTAAGATTTCCGGTTATTCTGACATGCAGCCAAGGTTGAAAATCAATAGCCTAGATTAATGATCTCAAAGTGTGGTCTCTGAACCAGCAGCAGCAGCACTTGGGAACTTGCTAGAAATTCAAATTCTCAAGCCCCTACCCTCACTCGCCTAGTTAGTGACAGTACTGTCATTTGATCAGCCTTTGTATGTAGGATAGAAAGGAAAAGTATAAATTGTCTCCTCCTGGCTACTTCCCTGCCCAACTGACCAACTTAGGGGCCATTTGGGAATTTACTGAAAGAAAGCGATCAGGGCATATGGTCTGTGCTGGTTTGAAAGGAAGCATGTCCCCTAAGAAAAGCCATGTTTTAATATAAGTCCCATTTCATAAAGGTAGAATAATCCCTATTCAGTACTGTATGTTTGAAACTGCAATCAGATCATCTCCCTGGGTGATGTGATTTAGTCAAGAGTGGTTGTTAAACTGGATTAAGGGACAACATGTCTCCACCCATTTGGGTGGGTCTTGATTGGTTTATTGGAGTCCTATAAAAGAGGAAATATTTTGGAGAATGAGAGATTCAGAGAGAGCAGAGAATGCTGCAGCACCACGAAACTGAAGTCCACCAGCCAGCGACCTTTGGAGATGAAGAAGGAAAATGCCTCCCGGAGAGCTTCATGAAACAGGAAGCCAGGAGAAGCTAGCAGATGATGCCGTGGTTGCCATGTGCCTTTCCAGATGAGAGAGGAACCCTGAGCCTGTTCGCCATGTGCCCTTCCAGCTGAGAGAAAAACATTGAACGTCGCTGGCCTTCTTGAACCAAGATATCTTTCCCTGGATGCCTTAAATTGGACATTTCTATAGACTTGTTTTGATTGGGACATTTTCTCAGCCTTGGAACTGTAAACTAGCAACTCATTAAATTCCCCTTTTTAAAAGCCATTCCGTTTCTGGTATATTGCATTCCGGCAGCTAGCAAACTAGAACATGGTCCATAAATACTAATCCCACTTCCAGAGTGAGAGGATGTGTATGACTGGGTAGGGGCTGGTGTTTGATTGTTTACTAACAGTCTCAGGACTGTCATAAAATTGAATTTTGTAGGTAAATCTGAGCTGTTTTGCTCCTTTTAGGAAAAAAAAACAAAGTAGGCAAGTGAGAACCTTGGTGACTGCACCCCCATCCCTGAATTCACACAGGGACAGAGACATGGAAAATAAGAGAAGTATTGCTCCTGTTCACCTCCATCCATTTTCTTCTATTTGTGGAATACATGGAAAAGGGGACTACACCCTTTTCTTATGCTTTAAAACCATGGCGTCTCTGAAGTTATTTTACAACTTTGATTTGGGGCTACTGCTCAAGTTGAATTGTCTATAGACCCCATTCAGTGCTATTACTAAGCTATTGGTATCAGCAAGCAGTGTCTTCCCAGACGTTGTAAGTGTAAGCCATTTGGACAAGGTGACCCAAAGCACTCACCTGTCATACCTTGAGGTCTTTCAAAACCCTTCTCACACATGAATATAGCCCTGGGGCCAGGGGATAATCTGACACTAGCTATCTG
This sequence comes from Tamandua tetradactyla, assembly GCF_023851605.1. Classification (NCBI taxonomy): domain Eukaryota; kingdom Metazoa; phylum Chordata; class Mammalia; order Pilosa; family Myrmecophagidae; genus Tamandua; species Tamandua tetradactyla. Next base: position 60,319,019 of record NC_135332.1, read on the forward strand.
GCTTGAATAGCTTTTTCTTCCTGTTAATTGCTTTTCTCTCCCCACCTCCCCACATCAAATTCTTATTTATCCTGTTACTCAGCGGAGCGGCGGAGGCCGGGCAACGCTGCCCGGAATGCGGAGCCGCGAGCAGCGCTGGCAAACGGCCGTGGCGGCGTCTGGACCGCGACGGTGCCCGCCTGGACGGCGACGGTGCCCGCCGGCTGACTTCCTCCCCTTAGTTCTCTCCACTGCCGGTATCCGTTACAGCACAGATGTGAGTGTGGATGAAGTGAAAGCCTTGGCTTCTCTGATGACATATAAGTGTGCAGTGGTTGATGTGCCATTTGGGGGTGCTAAAGCTGGTGTTAAGATCAATCCCAAGAACTATACCGATAATGAATTGGAAAAAATCACAAGGCAGTTCACCATGCAGTTGGCAAAGAAGAGCTTTATCGGTCCTGGCATCAACGTGCCCGCCCCAGACATGCCCACAGGCGAGCGGGAGATGTCCTGGATCGCCGACACCTACGCCAGCACCTTCGGGCACAACAGGACATAGCTACCCCCTTTCCAAGGAAGAAACCCCACGTCTCATCCTGTCGCTAAAACAATCTAAAAATGTAGGATCTCCGGGAGACTCTAGACTAAGCCTAGATATATATCGCCTATTGGTCTAGAGACCTGTTAATTGAAAAGATACATTGTTTGCCCTCACATCCCACACACTCCCAAGCATGGTGGAAGGACGAAGGAACGCGCAACCCCTCCCAACAGGAGGTAGGAAGAAGAAGACGCACACACAGGAAATGCTGATTCACAGCACTTCTAAAAGCCCCCTCTTGCTAATATTATTTAAGGTCCAACACTGCTTCTTCGGAACCACAGTCAACACCAGACCTGACTAGCCTTCCCATCCTTCCGAAAGGTGAGCCAATGGAAGACCTCATCATCCTCTCCCTGCTTGTCAGCAATGACCCGGCAGCACCCTGTCTCTCCCGGGAGCAGCAGTCATTCTATTGAGTCCTTGGGAGAAACTGTAAGTCAAGACTTATACAGCTGTCCTTGGAGGAGCAGAGTCTGCTTGTAAAACAGGAGCCTGTTTTTGATCCCTTTGGTCCTTCAGAGACAAATAAACCCAGACTTGTAGCTGGCTGTGCGACCAAGGCTGGAAAGGGTCAGCCGGGGGTGCCAGCAGAGCCGGAGGCCACATGTAGAGCCAGCACACGTTCCCGCCAAGTCCTGTTCTAGTAAATCTCCCCTTCCTTTGAGGTCGTTGTAACTTTCTTTTTTGATAGCCGTAAAGGCAGACTCATCTCACAAACCCAGGATGGGGGTGACAAAAATTTAAAAAGAGACATCCAAAAGGTCATGGGTCAGGAAATCACTTTGTGTTTGACCTTGAACTCTCTGAGTTTGTGTCCTTTTCCAGAAAGTGGGACTATTATCTAATGGATGTGGAGCATCAGGCATATAACAGTGCAAATATTTATCTCCCTCCTCAATGTCCTCCAAATTTCAGACAGCTATTCAATTTCTTGTTACACTGTTCTACCCAGATATTTCCATAAGCACTTCTGGATCAGCATTTCCTTAAACAAAATAATCATCTTTCCAAAACTTTATTCTCCTAGTAACTCAGGCTGGAAATACACATCATCATTTCTTCCTTGCTTGCATCTGAAATCACTGTCTCTAGGTCTGTCCATTCTGTCACCAGAAGGCCTCTTCCTTCTGCTTTGCTTCTCCACTCCCACTTCAGAACCCTACTTCCAGCATTTCTCCCTGCTAGGACTATTTTACGAATCCTGTTGACTCTCCAGGCACTAATTTAAGATCTCTTCTAAAAAGGTATTAACTTCCGATTTTTTGGAGGACCTGGGATTGCTTGGTCATTAAATCTATATATGAACGCGTGCTACATCGTGGATGGAACTTGAGAACCTCATTTTGTGTGAAATAAGCCAGATGTTAGAAAACAAATATTGCATGATTTCACATATATGAAATACCTGGAATAAGCAAATTCAGAGAAACAGAAAGTAGATTGGGAGCAGGGATTAGGGGCTTCGTGCTTAATGGGTCCCAATTTTGTTTGGGGTGATGAAAAGGTTTTGGTAATGGATGGTGGTGATGGTAGCAGATTATTGTGAATGTAATTATTGTCACTGAATTGTAACATGAAAGTGGTTAAAATGGGAAAGTTTGTGTTGTGCATGTTACCAAAATTAGAAAAAAAGTATTTGTTCACATACATTTGTTTTGAAGTCTGCAAAGTCCCTAAAATGATTCAGATTTGGTTTTAAGGGGAAATAAAATAAAATCTTGGATGGTTTAAATATATTTTTAAAAAAATTCTTATTTATTACTGTCACCTCTCTTGTTGATCCTGCCTTCCTCTTTTTTCAAAAAGGCAAACCTCACAGAACATTCTACACACCCAAAGTGTCACTCAGTGTGAAACAAATGCCTCCTGCCTTACGTACAGATATGCCTATGAACATCTCTGTGAAGATTAGGTTCTGGTGTCAACTTGGCCAAATGATGATACCCAGTTGTCTGGTCAGGTAAGCATCTTCAAAGATGCAAAGATATTTGCTGAAAAGATATTTCGTGGCTGGTTGATGAACCAGAAGCCTGGTGCATTAAGCCATCAGTCAGCTGATTGCAGCTGTGGCTGATTATATGTGCAATCAACTAAGGCACACCTCCCACAAATGAGAAAATCCAATCAGCAGAAGACAGGAAAAGTAGAGGCTTTTTCACTGCTTCTTCAGCAGTGATTTGGAAAGTCCTCCAGGAAGTACTGGCAATGCCGGGCCCATGTTTAATAGAAGCCTGCTGCACTGAAATACTCATATCTTACCTCCACACACTAAAGGAACTGGTTAAAGCTGAATCAAAGCTCAGTTAAGTCTTCAGTGTTCCCTTCACACTTCCAGCTATGAAGAGGCTGAGAAGTAGATCAAAAGGGCAGCTTCGTACTCTAGAGTTAACATTTATACTAAGGAACTCAAAACAATTCATTCTGAACCTGACCTGGCAAGGTCACATTTTCACTGTGTAGAATGACACATCCTTCTTCCCTAAGCCTAAGAGGAGAGTTGGGGGTCCCAGAAGGTCCAGCTCTCTCTTAGGAGAAACCACTACCCCTTTTTACCTGGGTGAAAATGCAGCAACATCTGGAAACCTTGGCCTCCCAATAATTGCTTCATAGTTTGGTGCCGGATGGAGAGGCAGGAAAGAGAAGGCATCCCTTCTCAGTACTGAGTTTCAAGGAAGGTGAGCTGGAAAAGGTGGGAGGGGCTGGGCTGCAACAAGACAACAACAGGATGCACAAGAAAATAAGCGATCAGAGGACAATGCAGAAGAAAGCTGTACCCCCAGCTTATGAGGCTTATCACCAGGGTTCCGGGTCTTCAATAGGTCAACAAACCAACAAATTCCCCTGCTCCTATGGGCAAGGCACCATTAATCCATGGTAGCATTCTTGCCCACCAAGCCCTGAATCTGCCTTTGAATACCACTCATCAAAACACCCTAGGGTAATACTACAAATTCATCTGCATCAGCATAAATGAGTTGGAATTATTTGTCACCCCAGGGCCAAGGGAGATGGAAATAATATTTCTGAAGCTTTAAAACAATTTTTTGTTTTATCAGAATAGTTGTAGGTTTACAGAAACATCATGCAGGACATACAATGTTTCCATATATTCCCCTCTCACACACATAGTTTTCCCTATTCTTAACATTTTGCATCAGTGTGGTTCTTTTGTTACAAGTCATGAAACAATATTATTGTAATTGTGCTATTAACGTTAGTGCACTGTGTACATTGTGTTGTGTGTGTGCTGTAACTTATATACAACTTAAAAATTCCCTTTTTGAATGTACAATTTGGAGGTAATTACATATGCAAAATTGTGCCTCCATCCCCATCTGAGACTCTTTTTTTTTTTTTTTAAAGAGGGAGGAAGGGAAAGAAAGACAGAGAGAAGGAAGGAAGGATGGGAGGAAGAAAGGGAAACATCTTTAAACATTTTCTTGTTTTATTGTATTTTGTTTGTTTGTTACATGGGCTGGGGCCGGGAATCGAACCGAGGTCCTCCGGCATAGCAGGCAAGCACTTTGCCCGCTGAGCCACCGCGGCCCGCCCTGAGACTCTTTTTTGAGAAAATAGCATGGGAAGAAAATCGAGTCCCAATGTCTCCCACCATCACAAGGGACAGTTACGCTCCCAATGTGACTGGAGTGCCTTAGGCTGCCAGAAGACCCCTAACCCTACATTTATTGATGTCATTTTCCCAGCTCAGGATGTTGCCCATCAGAAAAATCTTCAATGACCTAGGTAGTCCTCTAACAAGATCCTTTCTCCTTGATGTACACTTTCGCCTCAGGCTAAAGCAATTCACTTGCCATCTCCCACACTCTGTTACTCATGTTCATATTTTGTTTTTTTCTTATGTCACACCTCTGCCCTCAATGCTGTCCTTGTTCCCACTGACATGGCAACCATCCCTAGATGACACCTCAGGGTCTCAAACACAAGGTCCCTTTGTTTTGGAGGCTTAATTCTGCTGCTGACACAAATTCTCTTTCTAGACTAAGCTTAGGACCATTGCCTTCCCCCTCGCCTTCAGACTCAACTGCTTTCAGTAGTGAGTGGTTCAGATTAGCCCACCCTTGACCTCACTGCCTTAATTCATGAAAGAAATCATGATGCAAATGATCTCATCCAGGTGGGTAAAATATAGGCTTTGAGGCATGGTTTAAAAGAACAATAACAGTAAATCCAAACTTTTCACATGCTTCACATCTAACATAGTTTACAAAGTCCCCTCACATCTATTAGCCAGGGTCAGGGTCTCTTGAAGACTAAGAGGGCATCTATGGCAAACCTCCTCTTTTCACAGACAAGGGAAGCCCAAATGAGATCAATGACTTGTCCCAATTTACTCAGATGAGAAGGGGAAAGACCAGGATTAGAACCCAGATCTTCTGCCTCCTCCCCAGGCTCCTTTCACTACAACATGACTGCCTTTCCAAAGTCCCCTTCCCATGCAATCCGCCTCCCAGCTCAGTGGAGCACAGTCAAGTCTGGTTTGCCACTGTTTTGACCATCGGTCAGCTCCTGAGAGGAAATTTCAAATCTAACATTCAGAAAACCCACATTTGCCTTACATGAGCATAATGCATCTCCCATCAACCAAAATAACCAAAACAAAAAATGCTGCACATTTAATAGGTTGCTTATCTGGCTCACCTGGTTCAAAAATTCACTTCCACAATGCACTCCCTCATTCTCTCACTCCATCGGCTCCTCCACTGTCCTTGCTGACCCCTGGAGTTTGGGCTAGTTTGACCTGTTGTAGCCTGTGTTCTCTTGCAAGACTCTTCCCCATCTCCCCGTGTGGTGACAAGAATCTGTCCTGACCTTGGGGTCTGTGCCTGTAGTACGGCACCATCCAGAGATGGTATATGTCCGTTGACAAATGCATATGTAGGAAATCTTCCCAGATTAACTTGAATTTTAGTGGTGGCTTTCAAGAAACAATATTCTAAATCAAAAGCCAAAAACTAACAGCAGGAATTTTAGACACGGCTTAAAGGTGATAAAATGAGCAAACGGAACCAGCTGGCTTATTATTATTATTATTATTAATTAAAAAAAATTAACTAGCAAAACATTTAGAAATCATTCCATTCTACATATACAATCAGTAATTCTTAATATCATCACATAGTTGCATATTCATCATTTCTTAGTACATTTGTCAACTGGCTTTTCAGAGCCACTCACATCACATTAAATTACTAGTCCCCTAAATTCAACATTTTCATAGGGCTGGATAAGAAATGTTTGCTGATACTAGAGTCCACAATTTCTATATAGCATCTGATTGATTAGTGAGATCGGTTGATCTTGATGACAGGGAGTACTCGGAAGCTTAAAATCAGAGATTCTCAAAAAGAATTTGGGTAAAATATGCTGAGCACCCAGTGTAAGGGACTGATGTTTGCATATTTCAAATCCATCTTGGGTTGGTTTTTTTTTTTGATCCCCATCCCAATATTTTCTTATCTTTATATGGGATCAGTATGGTGGATAAGCAGCAATCCATATTGTAAAGTTAAACTTTCTAGAAATGGTCAAAACTAGCCCTTCCCCATCCATGATTGAATATGTGATTTGATCTATCAATGCTGGACCCAAGGGAGAGCAAATACATCTAGGCAGTGTCTCTGATGTCAAGATGCTGGAAAAATCTGGAGTCATTTCAAGCACTAATGGACAATTGTTGAAAAGCACCAGAACCTACCAAGGGAAAGACACTGTCATTGGCAGCAATGGACACATACCTCCAAATTGGACAAGTCAGGCACACCTCCCATCATTCCAATACCACTGCTTAGTAGGGGACATGGATTGTTCAGATGATGGGAGATGGGGGCTGAACCTGAAGGAGACTGCACAGTGAGGAGAGGATTCTAAACAATTATACTAAGCCTGGTCAAAATCAGGGGGACTCCCTTCTCTTCACAAGACCTAAGTGTTCAATTATGCAATGCAGTTGATATGTCAGACCACTAAAAGAACAGTCAAAGGACTATTGTATTCAGATGTTACCATACTTGTTTCTACCCTCAGCTTGTGTGACTTTGGCCATACCCCCTCCAACATCCAATAAATAAATTCTTTTTCATATCTTGAGCATCCAACATCTGACAAATAAATTCTATTTCATATCTTGAGCAGACCTAGAACTCCCATCTTTGAGGGTAAAGCTCCAAAAGGTTTTGCCCAAAACCAGGCATCAACTTCAAAGAGGAAGATGTTCTGACTTCTGATTTGATGAGCAGAAATAACATCCAATAGAAATTAACATATTTGAGGTGGATTTAATGGGCATGTTCTTTATTGTTCTCTACCAGCAACACTTATCAACAAGGTGACACCAGTCTAGGACAGAAGAAAATTCCTAAGCTTTCCTCTATGTGAAATATTTCAGAATCTCTCAAGCAAGGACAGAGGCATTGGAAAATCTTCCCGAGTGGCTCATATTTGAAGCAAAGTTGAAAACCCCTGCTTACACTATTGAAGAGCCATTTGGGGCTGGGGCTGAGTTTAGATACTAGGGAAGACATATACACTTGAACAAAAGTGGTATTCTATTAGGAAGGAGGAAGGGGGGCTGGCAGACCCTTCTAAGAGGTTAAGGACCAGCTCCTACTGCTTGCAACAGGCCTGTTGTTCATATGAAAACCATGAAGTCCTCCAGAACATTAGGGACACCCAAATCAATAGGCCAAGCCCCTGATCTTGAGGCTTGCATTTATGAAGCTTATGTATGTAGTGGGGAAGATTGGCTTACCTTTAACTATGCCTAAGAGTTACTTCCAGAGGACCTCTTTTGTTGCTCGGATGTGGCCTTTTTCACTCTCTAAGCACAACTCTGCAAGTGAATTCATTGTCCTCCCTCCTTCATGGGATATGACATCCAGGAATGAAAGTCTCCCTGGTGGTATAGGAGATGACTCCCAGGGAAGAGTCTGGCCCTGGCACCATAGGCTCAACAATGCCATCCTGACCAAAAGGGAGAAAAGAAGTGTAACAAATAAGGCACCAGTGGCTGAGAGAGTTCAAATACAGTTGAAAGGCTACACTGAGGTCACTTTTACACAAGTTTCAGTTAGACATTGCTACCTACCACAACTTGCCAACCCCCAACCAAAACCATTCCAGTCAATCCTAAAGAACATCTAGGGCAATATATAAGATTCTACAAAGGGTCCATGCATTAGGGTAACTTTCCAGAAATGTACAACCTCCAAATGGGTCCATAGACCAGATAAGTCCTGAAACACAGAGGGCCCAGCTTCTCCAGAACATCAGCTAGTTCCATCCCCCATCCCATAGTATCGACAGCCCCTTCCAACAAGAAAAAGTTAGAATGGCCATAGCCCAAATGCCCCTAAAGAGAGGGAGAATGATCAAAGGTGATGGTGGAGTTAAACAGAGAGGGTTGGGTTTAACAAATGAGTACGACTGCTGAATCATTATCGTGATGTTTCTTTTAGTCTCCAGTATCTTAGATCAGCTAGAAGTAAAAACTTAAAATTGTGAAATTGTAACCCATACCAAACTCTGAAATCTGTTCTATAACTAATTGTTGTGATGCAGTTTGAAATTCATTGCTTTTTTGATTATACGTTATTTTTCACAAAAAAGAAAAAAAGTCGATTGTGATTATAAATATATATAAAAATATATAATATAAATTATATAAATATATATATATATATTCCTTCTAGCCTCCAGTGTTCTGGAGCAGCTGGAAGGAAAAATTTGAAATGATGTAATGGTAGCCCATGACAAACTCTGGATCTTTCTTGTAACTACTTGTTGAAGAGTGCTTTGAAGATTATTGCTTTTTTCTTTCTTTCCTTTGTATATAAATTATATTATACAATAAAAAAAGCATTAAAAAAAAACCACGAAGGGCAGAGTTGTCAGTTTTATGCAAGACATGTCTGAAGACATCACATAAGGCTATTTTTCCACATCACATGGCTGCTAAACCTACAACCAATGTATATATTTTTGTATTAAGGCTGTTTCATTATTGCTAATATTTTGCTAAAATTTATCCTAAATTTATAGCACCAAATAGCATACCATTGTTGAACATTTTTCATGGAGTTTGATCACATCTTAGCTCTGTCTTAAAATAAAATTTTAAGTTTTTAAATAAAATAAAATTTGAAAATAAAATTTTGCAAAGCCCTATTTTTGTTTTGGTGCATGGTCCAGGAATCGAACCTGGGTCTCCTGCATGGAAGGCAAGCATTCTACCACTGAACCACCCGTGCACCCCAAAACACTATTAACTTAATAAGAGTAAAAGTGATTAGTAGAATATTAAAACATCTAAAAATTATAACAGCACATTTTTTTATCTTTGTAATAATTTTTTATTTTAAATAAAGTTTTAATTTTAGGACAGTTTTAGATTTACAGAAAAATTGCAAAGATAATACAGAGTGCCCATATATCCTACACCCAGTTTCCTTATTATTAATATCTTATATTAGTATGCCGCATTTGTAAAATGAACTAGTACTGATATATTATTATTAACTAAAGTATGAACTAAAGTCCATACTTTATTCAGAATTCTTTTTTTTTTTTTTCACCTAATGTCCTTTCTCTTCCAGGATCCCATCTGAGATACCACATGACATTTAGTAGTCATGTCTCATTAGGCATCTCATGGCTGTGACATAGCATACATTTAAAAATATCAGAGCAACACGTAACATCACCACCTGAGTTTCAGACGATCAAAACAACCTCCAAGTTGTCCTGATATTTCCAAAGGGAGCAGGCATTTGTTTATCAGCCGAAAAGGCAGCACCATGCGGCTGTAGCATGAATAGTAATTTCCTTCACAAGCTTTGAAATTGTGATTCTTGAAATTTTGTTTCAATTTGGGTGCATTGGCTTTATTTCACATACTATGCATAAAATTAATTTTATATCACACTTTACTCAACATCACATAAAATGTGTCTCATAACACTACACAAATATAAGGCGGGGCCCCTGGAAAGCAGAGTACAGATTCCATATTCCCAGGACCCGCTACGGGAAATGGTGATTCAGAAGGTCCAGGATGGGGACATAGCTATTTGTATTTTAACCCCTGAATGATTCTGACATATGTGGGAATTGCTAATCTAAAAGTCACCTTAAACCTGAGAAAGGAGCATGTACACTTCAAGTTAGTATCCAAATAATACAAGAAGCCCAGATGGTAAAATTCATGCCAGTGAACATATTTAAAGACATATAAGTATTTGCACATTCCCAAACCTGCATGCAGGATGTGCTCCTCAATTCCATTTTGAATTGGTTATTTAAAACATAGCATATACTTATTTACCCTTGGAACACTGTTATGAGTGATGGACAAATTCTGCTACCAGCCCCCAAAATCAACTTATGCAGTAACCCAAGGGAAATATTCTTGCAATGAACAGTGTATAACAATGCGGCTGCAATATGAATCATCAAACAGAAAAAAGAGGAAATGAGTAAGAACAGCATTTTATTTGTCTTGAATGATGATGTTGAATGTAGAATGAGAATAAAGGAAAATGAAGGGGCGGATGAAGTTACTGAAGTTCTTCTGGATTCTTTCAAGAAATCTAAAGATCATTAGCCCATTTTCACCCCAGAATCCAAGGCTGCTTTTTCTCAGACCTACAAGTGTGTTATTAGCACGACACTGAGACTTCCTACCAGAAGTGGCAGAACAGTTTAGATTTGCCCCAATTTTCACCCTGGTGCACCTTAGAATCATCTGGGAAGGATTAAAAAAAAAAAAAAAAAGCTTTTTGATCAATTAAATTAGAATTAGAGGGGGAGGTAGGGGAAGATTTTGCTATTTTTAGAAGCGCTTTACAGGGTTGAACACCACAAAGCATGGGCTTTAGAGACAACCCTGAGTTCTGCTTGGGCTTCTGCCACTCATAGGTTCTGGGTACCTTGGAAAGCGACCTGAGCTCTGTGCCTCAGTTTCCTCTCCTGTGAAACGGGATTGATTTTATTACATAGGGTACTTGAGAGAATTAAATGAGGTGAAGAACATGCCAGACCCTAGAAAGTATTCCATATAGCTGCATTACCGTTGCATTACATAAGCAGTAAGCTTACTGCTGCGGATAAGAAAAGGGGGGATACTTTCCTGATGTAGCAGGCAAGGGTTGGAAGAAAGGGGTAGAAAGAAAGGGTGTTTGTGTGAGAAACACTGAAGTGGAAGTAAGTGAACTGGGAATATGGAAAGACACAGCTGAAGGAGATACATTTATAGGTTTTTATCTCCCTGGATGCTGATAAAGAGACAATTTCCTCTCTGGCCATAGGGTGGCGCCAGAAGACTATGAACAAGAATCTGACCGCCGCTGGGAAAGTAGATGAGAAGGCAGGCAAAAGTTGAGTCTTTGATAGATGCAGCTGCCGCTTTAGATAGATGGTTGTCTATAATCAGATGCTTATAAGTCAATGAACCCATACAATTCAATGTACAGATTAATGCCTTCTTAGATATTTTCCCTAAATATTTCTATATCAAAGGGTGTTATAACTCTTTGTATGCATGTTACTTATCAGAACAAGCGATGTTATGACCGAGATACCAAACCGGACCAGCTGCTAAGGCATTAAATTTAGCAACAAATCATGGCCCTTAGAGAGAAAAAGATGCGAGGGACATTCTGGCAAAGGCTGGTCGCTGCCTGCCCCAATGTCATCCTCCCCTCCTAGAATCCCAGAGTTTTAGGTGGGCACAGGCTGCTTGTAGTAAATACTACAATTCCCAGCCCTCCTTGCGCCTTGCCCGTGGGATGTGAGTGGAGGCGGTAGCTTGTGGGAAATTTTCTTGAGAGGCAGCTGGCAAGTGCCTCCCTCCATTCCCTTGGAGCGTGGTCACAATAACAGGAGCCCCAGCTTACACCTGAGGGCAGAAGCTGCACTCTAATGATAGCAGAATGGAAAACTAGAAACAGCTGGGGTCCTGGGTGACTTTGAAGCCTCTATAGCAACCCCAAATTTCTACCTCTCACCTTCAGGGTGAGAGAAAAATAAATCACGTGTAAGCCACTGTTATTTTGGGTCTCTGTCACTCATAGCCAAACACAATCCTACTGATACAGCATACCAAGAACCCAAGTTTTGCTTTTAAAGAATGCTTTCGTAGAAATAATAATAGTAATACGGATAGACAGAAGAGATACAAAGAAAACTTATGAAATTCTAGGACTAGTGAACATCACATGTAGAATAAGAAGGGGAAAATGTTTAAAGTAACATAATAAAAGTACTGCTAGTTAGAGTCTTCTTTCAGGGCTGTCTGAAAGGAGAAGGGGAAAGACTCAAGTGAGAAGGCTCAAGGGAAGACTGACAAACTCCTGCTATTGAAGTCTTGAGCTGCTTTGGATTCAAAACAACCTGAAGTCTGCCTGTTCAGCTCAGGCAGGACATTCCAAGGACTCAGAGGTTATTTCCCAGGACTAGCCAAGGTCCAGTCCTGAAGACTTCTGGGTCACAACCCAGGCCCGCTGAGTTAATCCTTTACCATGCAATACCTTTATAATCAAGCTCCATTACCTGAGCTGGCTTCTGAAGATCTCCACTCCTTGCATGAAGAGTCCAATTAGGACATATTTCCAACACCAGCCAGGTGCCTTGACATCGTGGGGACTCAGTGAATGACCAAATGCATAAAAAGAGGCCCATTACTGGGTGTCCCCGATGATGGGGAATATGTGCCTTAGAGCTGCCCAGTTTTTCCAGTTTTGGCCCTGTGATTGACAGTCCATTCCTTCAACCCTTTCCCTTGGCTAGTTTCCTCCCAAGTGCTTCCCTCATTTCTTCTGTCCACCCCTTTCTCTCGGCTCCAGCTGTTTCAAGCTCCCCAAGATCCAGAGGCCATTTCCATTTTGTCCCCTCCAAGCAAGCCCTCTGGGTCTCAAGGTTTCTATCTAGGGCCAGGACTAGATTAAGGCAAGCAGCATAATAATGAAGAAGGCACTTATTCTAACGGTCATGCAAAAGAGCACGTGCCTGCTTAAATTTGGGGCCCTTGGCATCTCACTTGCCTAGCTCTAGTCTGAGTCCTGCCTTCTGTCTTGAAAGACTCTCTGAATGGGAACCCATGCACCTACTTTTAGAGTTGAGAGGGAATGGGGAGGTATGAGAAGCACAGAGCGCCTACTCTTGGGACACAGCGGTGAGCGTTAATTCAGTAAGCATTCACGTTTTCCTGGCTTCTCCAATATGCACATTCCTAAAAGGTAATTCAGTTAACTTTAAATGCCAGAAAATAACAGAAACAGGTCGTGATGGTTGGCATCACTTCCCTCATTTTTTAACTAGGGCCCTCCGAGCCCTCGACCACTTCAGGCTGTCTGTTTTTCCACAGCCTCTCACATTGTAAATGTTTCTTACCATTTACCAACTACCTCTTGGTGGTGGAAAACTTACCACCATCCTCCGTGGAATTTGAACAATTTCAGAGCTACCTCACGCTTTCCTGATTCTAGGTGGGAAATTACTGCAACAGATATCAGGATCCCTCATTTTTGGATAAGGAATTTTGAACTGCTTACATTACAAGACAAGTAAGGAGTTTTCCATTCATTTCCACAAATTTGCATTCACTGCTTTCACTGGTGTGATACTTCTAATGATATATAAGGAGGAACCCGCAGACAAATTTCTCCCCAGGTTTTCTATTGATCATGTAAGAAAGGTATAATCCAAGGAGCTGCTTGCAGGGCTCAGCTCCAGTTTTTTATTGTGAAATACATACATAGATTCATTTGAGTTGCTCATGTTTTTAATCATCTCTTTTTCTCAAAGTATTTGCTTAGGTAGAAGTCTGGCTGAAGGTGCTTCATTACGTACACAGGATTTTTCCTGAAATGAATTATTTGATGTTGGCATTGTTTCTTTTCTGCAGGGGCAAAAGTCTTCATGCCATGAGAGATTATTGGTGTGTCAGCCTGCTCAGTTCTTCTGTTTCTTCTTTGTAGTTCCCTGGATAAAAAGAAGTTCCATTTTCACATCATGAAGATGTACCTAGGCCAGAAAGCATTTCCATATTCATTGCATTCAATTTCTCCCCAATGTGAATTCTCTGGGGTTGAATAAGGTATGGACTATAATCAAAAGCCTTTCAACATTTATGACATTTGCAGGGCTTTTCTCCAGAACTAATTATTTGATGTTGAATAAGATTCGAGCTCTGATTATAAGTTTTGCCACACTCTATAAATTATGGGGTTTCTCACCTGAGATTCAGTGATGTCGAAGACAGTGTGAGCTCTGAGGAAAGGCTTTCCAGCAGTTATTACGTTCAAAGAGTTTCTTTTCCAACAGAAGGTCTCTGAACCGGTGAGGCTAAATCATGCCTAAATGTTTCCCCACACTCCTCGCATTCACAGGATTTTTATTCTAGGGTGAACTCTCCAATGTTCAATGAGACCAAAACTGTAGGTGAAAGCTCTTTCCACGCTTGATAACACTCGGTACTTTTCTCCCAAATGACTTCTCCGACGTTGAATAATGTGTGAGCTCCTCCAGGAAGCTTTCCATTTCGTTACATTCCGGCGGTATTTCTCCACTGTGAGTTATCTGACGCTGAGCACCACCTAAAATGTTTTCCCACATTCTCTACATTCCTAAGGTTTCTTTTCACTTTGAATTCACAGATAATCTAATGAGCTCTAAATTCCCTTTGAAAATCCTCTCAATTCATTACACCTACCTGGTTCTTCTCCAGTATGAATTTTCCAGTGGTGTGAATGTAGGGAGTCCCCACGTATTACATTAAGATTCCCTCTTAGTCATTACATTTGTGGCCACTCTGTCTTACGGGGGTATTTTTGTGGTTCATGGTTTTCTTTCCTGGGAGGGGGTTGTCCTCCATTTCCCTCTTTGATGTTTCTCTGACACCTGATGTGCCCTTCAAGGTCACAGGCTTCCCCAACTTTGGGTCTCTTAGGAACATATTTGTGTATCTTCCTTACAGAACCGTCCATCTCCTCCACTGTGTTCACCCCAGAACTGTGACGCTCTGAAGTTGTAACCGAGAAATCAGGATTTAAGGGATTTTTTTTTATGATACATAACCACATATAAACACAAACATTCTTACCTTATGATCATTCCATTCTTGTTATATACTCAATAACTCATAATATCATCATAGTTGTATATTCATCATCATGATCATTTCTTAGAACATTTGCATCAATTCAGAAAAAGAAATAAAAAGAAAACAAAAAAATTCATGCATACCATACCCCTTACCCCTCTCTTTCATTGATCACTAGCATTTCAATCTACTAAATTTATTTTAATATTTGTTCCCCCTATTGTTTATTTATTTTTAATCCACATGTTTTATTCATCTGTCGATAAGGTAGATATAAAGAGCATCAGACCCAAGGTTTTCACAATCACACAGTCACATTGTGAAAGCTATATCATTATAGAATGATCTTCAAGAAACATGGCCACTGGAACACAGCTCTACATTTTCAGGCAGTTCCCTCCAGCCTCTCCATTACACCTTAACTAAAAAGGTGATATCTATTTAATGCATAAGAATAATCTCCAGGATAACCTCTCGGCTCTGTTTGGAATCTCTCAGCCATCGACAGTTTATTTTGTTTCATTTTGCTCTTCCGCCTTTTGGTCAAGAAGGTTTTCTCAGTCCCTTGATGCTGAGTCCCAGCTCATTCTAGGATTTCTGTCCCACGTTGTCAGAAAGGTTCACACCCCTGGGAGTCATGACCCACATAGAGAGGGGAAGGGCAGTAAATTTGCTTGTCATATTGGCTGAGAGATAGAGGCCACATCTAAGCAACAAAAGAGGTTCTCTTGGGGGTGACTCTTAGGCCTAATTTTAATAAGGGATAGTTTTGGTTACTGAATCATTATATAAATATTTCTTTTTTGCTTTCTGGCATATCAGAGTAGAGAGGGGAACACCTGAAATCTCTGAATTGTAATCCAGATGCCTTGATCTCTGATAATGATTGTATAGCCTTTATCTTCTGCCCCCCTGATTGTAAAAACCTTGGGACTAACCTTCATCTGTACCTAGTTATCCAGTTTTCCAACTTTAGAGTCTTGTAATCACTAAAGACAGCCCCTAATGTTTGTTAACGATGCGTCTTGAGTCCTCCAGAAATGAACCCACCCCAAGTCCCAAATTATCTTGATAACTGAGATTGGATCTAACCAAAGTGGGCCCACCTGACATATGCAGTAGCTTAGGCTTTAACCTACTAAGTCACTAGACCTCGCTCAGCTATTTTCTTTCATACATTCTGTGAGTAAGCATGTAATCAATCTGTGCATGCTCAATAATTAGATCGCCTCTAATTACATCATCTGGGGCCACTGTACTTATTATCCTAAACCCTGCCCCCCTTTTCTCTAATAAAACTACCAGAATTACTGCAGTTCAAGGAGACAGATTTTGGGCTGCTAGGCCATCGGCTCTCCTACTATGCGCATGGTAATAAACTCTTTCTTTGAAACCCAGTGTCTTAGGAATTGGTTTTCGAGCATGTCAGACAGAAGAATCCATGGGCTTTGTCCAGTAACAAAGTCAAACCCTTATTCCTGGACCCTGGCTCACTATCCAAAATATCTAAAGCCCCCTGCTCAGATACTCAAATGAAAATTTAGTCAGAAAGAATCAAATCTAACTGGAATTGTGCATATGTAACTGAAATTACGTCTTCAAACACAACCCTAGCATACTAAAGTAACAGTCTTTTACCTGGCTCTCTGGCAAAGATAAAAAAAAATTATACAACTTTGTTGTGTGAGGGTGGTGGGGAAATAAGCACTTTCTCGTTGTTGGAGGATTGCAGATTGCTGCAAATTCGATGGAGAGCAAATCTTTCCAAATGAAAAATGCGTGCACCATTTGATTCTGCAATTCTGTTTCTAAGAATGTATTCTACAGATATACATTCTTGAGTGTAAAATAACATATGTTCAAGACTATTTAGTGTAATGTTATCCATAATAGCAAATGATTTGAACAGTCTAAATATATCAATAGGAGGGTGGCTGTCATGGTTAGGGACAGGTGTCAACTTGGCCAAGTTGTGGTACCTGTTCATCTGATTGGGCAAGCACTGGCCTTTCTGTTGCAATGAGGACATTTCATAGGATTAGGTCATGATCACGTCAGCTACATCCACAGCTGATTCCATTTGTAATCAGCCAAAGGGAAGTGTCTTCTGCAATTAGTGATGCTAAATGCAATCATGGGAAGCCTTTTAAGGAGGACTCAGAGGAGACAGGTTCCATTCCTGCTTTGGCTGGTGAGCCTCTCCTGTGGAGTTCATCCAGACCATCCATTGGAGTCATCGGCTTCGCAGTCTGCCCTGTGGATTTTGGACTCTGCGTTCCTATGGTCACGTGAGACACTTTCATAAATTTTATATTTGAAAGTGTTCCCTGTTGATTCTGTTTCTCTAGAGAACCCTAACTAATACATCTTGGTACCAGGAGTGGTTCTTAAGGAACAGAATCTTAAAAATGGGTTTTTATGAATGGTTTTCTACTCTGACTGGGCTCAGAGACACTAAGGACTCTGATTCCCGTAATCAGAGTGACATTCCCAATCCATGAGTTGGCAAAGAAGATAGTCAAAATATCATCATTCGATTCTCCTAATGCTTCGCTTGTATGAAGCCAGACTCTGGGGGATAATGTTTTTGACACCTTTACAGAGTTTTGTAGAAATAAGAGTTATAGAGATGTTGGTTGGTTGTTGTTAGATACACTGCCTACATTAAAGGGGGAAAGGGATGGGCTTAAGGCTTCAAACAAGAAGCTTAAGTGCCGTCTGAAAGATGTAGAAGTTTCTATGAGTATCCTGAAGGAAAATTTTATTTCCTGTAGCCGTAGACTTGAGATCTCTGAAAATCAGACTCAGAATCTTATTGTTAGAGTAGCAACTTTACAACGTAAACTGAAATCTCAGTCTTGCATGGTGTCTGCCGTTAAAGTGAGGGCATTGATTGGAAAGGAGTGGGACCCTGAAAAATGGGATGGTGACATATGGATTGATAATGATGTTGGGGGTGAGGTTGAAACCCTAGACCATGCTGAGCCTTCTTTAGATAACCCTGTAATAGTCTGCCCTGAGGACATAGCCACCCCACCTCCAGCCTGCCTTGAGGAATTGGCCACCCAACCTCCTCCTGAAGGGATTAGCCCTAGAGTTATTAATCCTGTTTCACCAGATGAAACTGCAAATGAAAGCCCCGAAGCAAATGGTTTGGAAGATATTTCTAATTCTTTTCATGACCTACCCCCACCACCCCTCATTTCTTCTAGACCTATAACTAGACTAAAGTCCCAACAGGCCCCTAAAGGTGAGGTACAAAGTATCACACATGAGGAGGTACGTTATACTCCAAAAGAACTGTGTGAGTTTTCCAATTCATATAGACAGAAATCAGGGGAATATGTGTGGCAATGGATTTTAAGAGTGTGGGATAATGGTGGGAGGAATATAAGGCTGGATCAGGCTGAATTTATTGATGTGGGCTCACTAAGCAGAGATTCTGCATTCAATGTTATAGCTAGAGCAGTTAGAAAAGGTGTTAACAGCTTGTTTGGGTGGTTGGTTGAAACATGGATCAAAAGGTGGCCAACATTACCTGAGGTTGAAATGCCAGAACTGCCCTGGTATAATGTAGATGAGGGGATCCAGAGGCTTAGAGAGATTGGGATGTTAGAGTGGATTTATCATGCAAAGCCTGCTCTTACACCCCAGGAATTTCCAGAGGATGCACCTTTTACCAGAACAGTGAGAAATAAGTTTGTGAGACTAGCACCATCATCCCTCAAGAACTCTGTGGTTGCACTTCTCTGTAGGTCAGATATTACTGTAGGAACTGCTGTCACTGAGCTGGAATCCTTAAACACAATGGGGATGACAGGATCCCGAGTTGGCAGAAGCCAGGTGGCAGCACTTAATCACCAAAGACAGGGTAGACGCGGGTATTATAATAGACAACAAACTCAAAGGAGGCATCAAAATTATATGACACGCAGAGATTTGTGGCATTGGCTAGTAAATCATGGGGTGCCTAGAAATACAATAGAAGGGCAGTCTACTAAATTCTTGTTGGAGCTGTATAAACAAAAGAGTTCTAGGTCAAGGGAACAGAAGTCTAACCTGAATTACAAAAACACAGAGTCACGGCCCCTTAATCAATTTCCAGACTTGAAACAGTTTACAGACCCTGAGCCCCTTGAATGAAGGGGAGGCCAGGTCCCTATGGGGGAGAAACCTGTTACACCGCCACAAATTTATACTGTTAACCTTCCTCTAAGTCTTCCCCAAGGAGACCGATGGCCTTTTACCAGGGTAACTGTGCATTGGGGAAAAGGAAATGATCAGATGTTTCGGGGATTATTAGACACTGGTTCAGAAGTGACATTAATTCCAGGGGACCCAAAACGTCACTCTGGACCACTAGTCAGAGTGGGGGCTTGTGGAGGCCAGGTGATCAATGGAGTTTTAGCTCAGGTCCATCTCACAGTGGGTCCAGTGGACCCCCGGACCCATCCTGTAGTTATTTCCCCAGTTACGGAATGTATAATTGGCATAGACATACTGAGCAACTGGCAGAATCCCCACGTTGGTTCTCTAACTCGTGCAGTGAGGGCTATTATGGTGGGAAAGGCCAAGTGGAAGCCACTAGAACTGCCCCTACCAAGCAAAATAGTAAATCAAAAGCAATACCGTATTCCTGGAGGGATTGCAGAGATTACTGCCACTCTTAAGGACTTGAAAGATGCAGGGGTGGTGATTCCCACCACATCCCCATTCAACTCTCCTATTTGGCCTGTGCAGAAAACAGATGGGTCTTGGAGAATGACAGTGGATTATCATAAACTCAACCAGGTGGTAACTCCAATTGCAGCTGCTGTTCCAGATGTAGTATCATTGCTTGAGCAAATCAATACATCCCCTGGTACCTGGTATGCAGCTATTGATCTGGCAAATGCTTTTTTCTCAATAGCTATTAGTAAGGACCACCAGAAGCAGTTTGCTTTCAGCTGACAAAGTCAGCAATATACTTTCACTGTCCTACCTCAGGGGTATATCAACTCCCCAGCCCTATGTCATAATCTTGTTCGCAGAGAACTTGATCGTTTCTCCCTCCCACAAGACACCACACTGGTCCATTATATTGATGAAATCATGTTGATTGGACCTAGTGAGCAAGAAGTAGCAACTACTCTAGATTTACTGGTAAGGCATTTGCGTGTCAGAGGATGGAAGATAAATCCAACAAAAATACAGGGGCCTTCCACCTCAGTAAAATTTCTAGGTGTCCAGTGGTGTGGGGCATGTCGAGATATCCCTTCTAAGGTGAAGGATAAATTGCTGCATCTGGCCCCTCCCACAACCAGAAAAGAGGCACAATGCCTAGTTGGTCTTTTTGGATTTTGGCGACAACATATTCCTCATTTAGGTGTGCTACTCCGGCCCATTTATCGAGTGACCAGAAAAGCTGCTAATTTTGAGTGGGGACCTGAACAAGAGGAGGCTCTGCGACAGGTCCAGGCTGCTGTGCAAGCTGCTCTGCCACTTGGGCCATATGATCCAGCAGATCCAATGGTGCTGGAAGTGTCAGTGGCAAATAGAGATGCTGTCTGGAGCCTTTGGCAGGCCCCTATAGGAGAATCACAACGCAGACCCTTAAGATTTTGGAGCAAAGCCTTACCATCTGCTGCAGATAACTACTCTCCTTTTGAGAAACAGCTTTTGGCCTGCTACTGGGCCTTAGTAGAGACTGAATGCTTAACCATGGGCCACCAAGTTACCATGAGACCTGAGTTGCCTATCATGAGTTGGGTGTTGTCTGACCCACCAAGCCATAAAGTTGGGTGTGCACAGCAGCACTCTACTGTAAAGTGGAAATGGTATATACGAGATAGAGCCAGAGCAGGTACTGAAGGCACAAGTAAGTTACATGAAGAAGTGGCACAAATGCCCATGGTTTCCACTCCTGCTGCCACATTACCTTCTCTTTCCCATACCAGAGCTATGGCCTCTTGAGGAGTTCCTTACAGTGAATTGACTGAGGAAGAGAAAACTCTGGCCTGGTTTACAGATGGTTCAGCACGATATGCAGGTACCACCCGAAAGTGGACAGCTGCAGCATTACAACCCCTTTCTGGGGTGTCCTTGAAGGACAGTGGTGAGGGGAAATCCTCCCAGTGGGCAGAACTTCGAGCAGTGCACCTGGTTGTTCATTTTGCTTGGAAGGAAAACTGGCCAGAGGTGCGTTTGTATACTGACTCATGGGCTGTTGCTAATGGTTTGGCTGGATGGTCAGGGACTTGGAAAGACCATAATTGGAAAATTGGTGACAAAGAGGTCTGGGGAAGAAGTATGTGGATAGACCTTTCTGAGTGGGCTAAAAACATGAAGATATTTGTGTCCCATGTGAATGCACACCAGAGGGTGACTTCAGCAGAGGAAGATTTTAATAATCAACTGGATAAGATGACCCATTCTATGGATACCAGTCAGCCTGTTTCCCCAGCAACTCCTGTTATTGCCCAATGGGCTCATGAACAAAGTGGTCATGGTGGTAGGGATGGAGGTTATGCATGGGCTCAGCAACATGGACTTCCACTCACCAAGGCTGACCTGGCTACAGCCACTGCTGAGTGCCCAATCTGCCAGCAGCAGAGACCCACACTCAGCCCCCGATATGGCACCATTCCCCGAGGTGACCAGCCAGCTACATGGTGGCAGGTTGATTACATTGGACCACTCCCTTCATGGAAGGGGCAGCGATTTGTTCTAACTGGAATAGACACATACTCTGGATATGGGTTTGCTTTCCCTGCACGCAATGCTTCTGCCAAAACTACTATCTGTGGGCTTACAGAATGCCTTATCCATCATCATGGTATTCCACATAGCATTGCTTCGGATCAAGGAACACACTTCACAGCAAATGAAGTGCAGGAATGGGCACATGCTCATGAAATTCTCTGGTCTTACCATGTTCCCCATCATCCAGAAGCAGCTGGATTGATAGAACGGTGGAATGGCCTTTTGAAAACTCAATTACGGTGCCAACTAGGTGGCAAAAACTTGAAAGGCTGGGGTAATGTTCTCCAGGAAGCTGTGTATGCTCTGAATCAGCGTCCGCTGTATGGTGCTGCTTCTCCCATAGCCAGGATCCATGGGTCCAGGAACCAAGGGGTGGAAATGGGTGTGGTGCCACTCACTATTAGTCCTAGTGATCCACTAGGAAAATTTTTGCTTCCTGTCCCTGCTACCCTGAGTTCTGCTGGTCTACAGGTTTTAGTTCCAAAACGGGGTGTGCTTTCTCCAGGAGAAACAACAGTGATACCACTGAACTGGAAGTTAAGATTGCCACCTGGCCACTTTGGGCTACTTATGCCTCTGGATCAGCACACCAAGAAGGGGATTACATTATTGTCTGGGGTAATTGACCCTGACTATCAGAAGGAAGTAGGACTGCAACTACATAATGGAGGTAAAGAAGAGTTTTCTTGGAATATAGGAGATCCCCTGGGGCATCTATTAGTACTACCATGCCCTGTGATTAAAATCAATGGAAAACTGCAACAACACAATCCAGGCAGGACCACTAATGGCTCTGAGACTTCAGGAATGAAGGTTTGGGTCACCCCACCAGGCAAAGAACCACGGCCAGCTGAAGTGCTTGCTGAGGGGAAAGGGAACATGGAATGGGTAGTGGAAGAAGGTAGTGATAAATATGAACTTTGACCACGTGATCAGTTACAGAAACAAGGACTGTAATGCTGTTTTGTTTGTGTTATACTATTTAAGTTGTAAGATATCAAGTTTAAGAATGAATGTTGCCCAAGGATTTGCACCCTATTCTGGAGAGATTTAATGTGTTTCCAGTTATATGCAGGACAGTTGAGTATTGTCAGGTAAAAGAAAAAACGTGTGCCTATTTTGTTTTCATTTGGAAATTAAGTATGGTCTAAGGTATAGGTGCCAAGTTGACAAGGGGTGGACTGTCATGGTTAGGGACAGGTGTCAACTTGGCCAAGTTGTGGTACCTGTTCATCTGATTGGGCAAGCACTGGCCTTTCTGTTGCAATGAGGACATTTCATAGGATTAGGTCATGATCACGTCAGCTACATCCACAGTTGATTCCATTTGTAATCAGCCAAAGGGAAGTGTCTTCTGCAATTAGTGATGCTAAATGCAATCATGGGAAGCCTTTTAAGGAGGACTCAGAGGAGACAGGTTCCATTCCTGCTTTGGCTGGTGAGCCTCTCCTGTGGAGTTCATCCAGACCATCCATTGGAGTCATCGGCTTCGCAGCCTGCCCTGTGGATTTTGGACTCTGCGTTCCTACGGTCACGTGAGACACTTTCATAAATTTTATATTTGCAAGTGTTCCCTGTTGATTCTGTTTCTCTAGAGAACCCTAACTAATACAGTGGCTAAATAAATTATGAGACAACCCAAAAAAACTGAATACTTTGCAGCTATGACCAAGAATGAGGAAGCTCTTTATAGAGGCATATATTCCTCAGCAGGGTTTACTAAACACTAACAATTTTGGGGAGGGAGGGCAAAAAGAAGAAAAAGAAGGGAAGGGAAGGGAAGAGAAGAAGGCAGATGAGGAGTGTGGAACCCCACATAATTGCTTGCATATGCATAGACTGTCCTTGGAAGGATTCACAAAATAACTGGTAATGATAGTTGACACTAGGGATAGAATTGGGTGCTGATATCTTTTTTCTCTTTTGAATTCTGTATCATTAAGATGTATTATTTGATTAAAAAATTAAATTTTAAAAAGTCCTGAAGTCTGGGGAAAGTATAGATGAAGGGATGTCAATTCAGGCAGGCAAATGGCTATGATGGGAGGAAAAAATTTCAGAGAATGTGCTATTTAAATTGTAATCCTCCCTACAATGTCCCTTGTACTCTTTCCTTGCTTTGTTTTTCTCCAGAGATTTTTGTCACCACCTGAAATACTATATATTTTACTTTATTATTTTGTTTATTGCCTTTTTTCTCTCCATTAGAATGCTCATTGAAGGGGAGATTTTTCTTTTCTGTCCCCCTCCCCCTCACTGCTCTTTCCATAGAGCCTAGAATAATGCATGGCACAGAGCAAGTGCTCAAAAAAAAATTTGTTTACTAAAAATATAGTTAGGATATTCTTAATTGATATGCTTGCTGTCTTCAATCAGATTTGAGCTTATGACCTATTCAGCCACCCCCTCTTTCGTGATATCTGCTCTTGCTATAGTCTCAGCAGCTCTCCTCCTCATGCTGACCACTATCAAAATTATAGCCCAAAGTGGGAGCCACTTGTGCTGGGAAAGGGATTGAGTTCACCACAAAGAAGAACACAAGGGAGAATAATGGGACCAAATGAGGAGAGAAACATGGCCAATTATCAAGGGCAGAAATGTGCTCTGCACGGGCAGCCTGTGCTTTTACTACCTTTGAACCATGGCTAACTTACTTATGGGGGCCACTACTCTCCTTACACCTGTTGTTTTGCCTTTCAGACATTTCTTCTCTTCTTAATCCTCCTTTCCCACTTCTACTGTTAGCTCTCTGTCTCAAGCTTTTCTCCCTCTGTGTTGGTTTGAAACTGTAATATCTCTAGAAAAGTCATGTTCTTCTAATCCAGTCTTGTGGGTGCAGACCTATTGTGCATAGGACTCCTTGATTAGGTTGTTTCCATGTGATGTGACCCTGCCCATTCAACATGGGTCTTGATTAGTGAACTGGAATCCTTTAAGAGGGGAACATTTTGGAGAAAGCAAAGACACAGATGCTTGGAGATGCTGAGAGCCCAGAGAGAAGGACAGCAGACATTACCATGTGCTTTCCTACATGACAAAGAAACCCTGGACACAATTAGTCTTTCCTCAAAGTCCAGATATTCTTCTCTGGATGTCTTAATTGGGACACTTTCATGGCCTTAGAACTGTATGTTTGTAACCTAATAAATCCCCTTTGTAAAAGTCAATCCAGGGCAGGCCACAGTGGCTCAGTAGGCAGAGTTCTCACCTGCCATGCCAGAGACCTGGTTCAATTCCCAGTGTCTGCCCATGCAAAAAAAAATTTTAACAGTCCATCCATTTCTGCAGCAGCATTAGCAAACCAAAATAGATTTTGGTATCAGAGAAGTGGGGTGCTACAGCTTGCAAATACTGAACACATTGGAATGGCTTTTTAAGTGGATAAGGTCTGGGCGGTGCAACAGTGGCTCAGTGGCAGAATTCTCACCTGTTGTGCCAGAGACCTGGGTTTCCAGTGCCTACCCATGCGGGGAAAAAGAAAAAGAAAAAGATAAATGGATAAGGGGAAGATTCTGGAAGAATTCTGTGGAGGTGAATAGGAAAGGCCTGGATTGCTTTGAAGGGACTGTTGGCAGAAATATGAATGCTAAAGGGTCTTCCAATAAAGGTTTAGACAGAAATGATGAATGTGTCATTGCAGACTGGAAGAAAGGTGATCCTTGTTTTAAAGTGGCAGAGAATTGGGCAAAATTGAGTCATGCTGTGGATAGAAGGTAGAATTTGAAGGTAGTGAACTTGGATATCTAGCTGAGGAAGTTTCCAAACTAAATGTGGAAAATGAAGCCTGCTTTTTCTTGCAGCTTATAGTAAAATATGAGAGGAAAGGGATAAACTGAGAACTGAATTCTTGAATACAAAAAAACCAGACACTGATAGTTTGAAAAATTCTGAGCATTTGGAAAATGAGACCCTAGAGAATATTGCCCCGTGTGAGGATTTATTCAAACATGGAACCACTCAGCCATTCCAGAAAAAGCCGGGATTGGAGATGGAGATGGAGAAAGGATTTGTGGAAAGTACTATTGTTTGATGATTTTGACCCTTGTATGCTGCATGGAAAGTCAACAAATTTCTTGCAAGGTCTGTATATATATGGAACCACTGCAAGACTGGACAAAAATGGACAGAAAAGGGACAGATTGAAGGAAAATTACTTCAAAGGCATAACCATGGAAGCTAAGGTCTGGAGCCAGGAAATCTTGGGCCAGAAGAGTGAATTCATCCATGCATGTAGAAAGGGCAAGTTTGCCCTGGAGGCAGAGGGCAGGCCTTCTTCCTCAATGTTCGAGAAGAGTTTTGCTGCCTCAGGCCTCAAAGAGGTGGAGCACATTCCCTGGAGATGGCAGAGAATCTGGGCGCCATCCAGAGGCTTGAAGAGGGTAAGGCCAAGGACAAGGTGATCTCCCCAGTGCTTGCGTATGTTGGGATGCTCACCTCAATGTTTGGAGAGAGAGAGGTCGCTGTGTAAGCCCTTAGAAAGTTGGGACTGTTGCACTCTCAAGCACTGAGGTTAAATGATTCTCAGACCTTAAAACCGAATGGGCTCCTGTGACAGCTGCTCATGATGCAAGGAGACCAGGGCTTGGGCGGAGCAGCCTTGCCTCCTGGATCTGAGCACCCACCCACTGCTGGAACTTCCCTGACTTGACCTGGGGTTCTGGCTATGAGTGCTCCATAAATAGAAGGCATTTAGAGTTGCAAGATTATGGGAGGTGTACTGGTTTGAAAGGATACATGGACCCTAGAAAAGCCATGTTTTAATCCTAATCCCATTTCATAAAGGCAGAATAATCTCTATTCAATACTGCATGTTTGAAACTGTAATTAGATCATCTCCCTGGAGATGTGATTTAATCAAGAGTGGTTGTTAAACTGGATTAGGTGACGACACGTCTCCTCCCATTCTGGTGGGTCTCGATTAGTTTCTGAAGTCCTATTAAAGAGGAAGCATTTTGGAGAATGAAAACGATTCAGAGAGAGCAGAGCAGAACAACATAGCCATGATAATGCTGGCTATGCGACCTTTGGAGATGAAGAAGGAAATGCCTCCCGGGGACCTTCATGAAGCAGGAAGCCAGGAGAAGAAGCTAGCAGATAATGCTGTGTTCGCCATGTGCACTTCCAGATGAGAAAGGAACTCTGTGTTCACCATGTGCCCTTCCACTTGAGAAAGAAACCCTGAACTTCATCAACCTTCTTGAACCAAGGTATCTTTCCCTGGATGCCTTAGATTGGACATTTCTATAGACTTGCTTTAATTGGGACATTTTCTTGGCCTTAGAACTGTAAACTAGCAACTTATTAACTTCCCCTTTTTAGAAGCCATTCTGTTCCTGGTATATTGCATTCCAGCAGCTAGCAAACTAGAACAGGAGGTAATGCTAGCTCAGTTTTGAGCGGCTTGGGGAGAATGGAAAAAACCAAAATTGGAGGACTTTTCTCCCAGGACCTGTGGCACCAGTGACTTGGATGACAAACCTCTGTTCGGAGAGAATTCTGCCAAGGATCGAATCATCAGTTTAGTTGTTGGAAGCTTAACACCTTTATTGATTCTGGTAATGCTGATAAGTGCTTATGTTTTCCCTCAACTACCTCCAAAAGCATTGAATATATATTTTTTGTTGTCTGCTCCTCTTTGAGTAGTGTTACTGCATGCATACTTACTTACTGGTATCGATAAGGAGACTTAGAACCGAAATTTAAAAATCTAATTTACTTTATCTTATTTTCTATCATCATGTTATGAATACGTGCAAACTTGTACTTCCATGATGTGGAAAAGTGAGGCTGCCAAGGAGCAACACTTGCCAGGACTCTTCAAAGCTACATACTAGGACTGTGAAGGAAAGCTGGGTAAGGTATGCTGAAGAATCTCCTGCAGGAGTCTTATACATGATTTTCATGTCAATTGTAAATCTAAATTCCCTCTCGCAGGAAATACATAAGCATGGACCACTTTGCTTTTTCTTTAAGGAGCTGATATTGATGCTGCACTTAACCATTCCAACCCTTAAAGCTCAAATAGCACAAATATTTTTCTCTTTTAAAAATTAAAATTTGTCACACTATAATTGCATGATGAAGAGCTATATAACAAACAAAATCTTGAATTTTAAGACAAATATTCTTTTATTTCTGTTAAACCAAATATATAATTGTTGTTTCCTATGCAACCAACTTTTGCTTTTAACTACAATTTAATTTCACATTAATGAAACACATAAAAAGACACAAAACTTTGATTGTGAAGATCTAATTACAAGAATAAATAAAATAATTTATACAAAAAAATCTAATGGAGTTTGCCCTGCAGGTTTTAGGAACTGTTTGGGATCTTTGGTCCCTGGTTTCCTTCCAATATCTTTGTATGGAAACGGGAGTTTATCCTATGACTGTCCTTCCTTTTTATATTGGCAGGAGAAATTGTTCTAAGTTTCACAGGTCCACAGCCAGGGGAGAATATTGTCATAGGCTAGACCATGTCTGTAACTGATTTTGATGAGATTTTGTACTGTTTTTTTTTACTTTGTATTATATTTGTATTGTTACTGAAATGGTTTAAGGCTTTTGTGATATTGTGATGGAACAAATGTATTTTGAATATGGAAAGAACATGTCTTTTGGGGTCTTGAGGGTGAAACATGCTGGTTTTAATTTGTTATGTACTCCAGAAAAGCCATATTCTTCTAATCCAATCTTGAGGGTGCAGATCTATTGTGGGTGGGACCCTTTAATTAGGTTGCTTCCATAGAGATATGATCCACCCAATTGTGAGTGGGACCTCTTGGTTAGGCTATTTACATGGAGATGTGACCCTGCCAATTCAAGGTCTTAGTTAGCTTACTGGAGTACTTTAAGAGGGGAATGTTTTGGAGAGAGCTCAGAAACAGGTGCATGGAGATGCTGAGAGAGCCGTTTGAAATGAGAAGCCCAGAGAGAAGGATACCAGATGAAGCCATATGCCTTCCCATGTGACAGAGAAACCCCAGAAGTGATCAGCCTTTCTTCAAAGTCAAGGTATCTTTCTCTGGATGTTTTAATTCAGACATTTTCATGGCCTCAGAATTGTAAATTTGTAACTTAAACAAACCCTCTGTGTAAAGTCAATCCATTTCTGGTATATTGCATTCTGGCAGCTTTGGTAAACTGAATCATTTCCTAGAACATCTGGGCTCACTAAAAATCAAAGGCATTACTGGGTACTGCTAGACAAGGAACTAAATCAGTACTAACTTTACACTAATTTTGAATCCACTATTGGATCCCCCCAAAATCAAACATATTTTAAAACCTCTCTTCGTTATTGAGCACATTGAAGTTACATAGTGTGATTTTTAGGTTCATGTGTCAACTTGACCAGGTAATGGTGCCCAGTTATCAGGTCAACCAAGCCCTGCCCTATCTGTTACTATAAGGACATTTGGTGGACTTACATCATCAGTAAATTGATGGCATTTATGACTGATTACATCTACAATCAGCTAAGGAGAGTGTCTTCAGCAATGAGAGATGTTTCATCCAATCAGTTGAAGGCTATACAAGGAGAAGTGATGACTTCATCAGTCATAAGAGCGAACTTTCATCTCTATTTCAGCCAGCCAGCTTCTCCTGGGGAATTTATATAAAACCTTCATTGGAGTTGCAAGTTTGCAGCCTTCCTTATGTAATTTGGACTCATGCATCCCACAGTTGCATAAGACACTTTCATGAAATATCTTAATATTAACAGAAATTTCCTGTTTCCCTGACTAATACATAAAGACTCTGTCCAGTGGGGGAAGCAGACATGTAAAACCAAAGTTATCCAAAGTAAAAAACATAATATAGGGCTTTGCATGCTCGAAACAAACGTTAGCTATCAGCATGATTACACATGTCTGCATATTTAAGATTATTCTTTGGTGTTTTATGGGCTTTTTTCTTGTTGTTACTTTCATGAACGCAAATTTTTTTCACTTATTATCTGGTTCTGATTTTTACTGGTTATTTCAGTTTGGTAAAGCTGATAGAATGCAATGTACCAGAAACGCGTTGGCTTTTACAATGGGGATTTATTAACACAATTTACAGTTCTTAGGCCATGAAAATGTCCAACTCAAGACATCAACAGGAAGAAATTGTCACAAGGCGGAAAGCTCCTCTGATTCCATAATACACGTTTATAATGTACACAATTGTTGCTCATGCATCTAATTCTATAATACTGTCTTCTTTCTTTCTTCTTTGTTTGAGCACAAACACAAAATAACAGTGTAACAATACACAGTTGTCACTTCTCATTCCTGCTAGAATATTGTGCTGGTTTGAAAAGATGTATGTTCCCTAGAAAAGCCATGTTTTAATCCTAATACCATTTTGTAAGGGGACTGTTTCTTCTAATCCCTATTCAGTACTGTATGTTTGAAACTTTAATTAGACCATCTCCCTGGAGATGTGACTCAATCAAGAGTGGTTGTTAAACTGGATTAGCTAGAGACGTGTCTCCACCCATTCCAGGTGGGTCTTGGTTACTTTACTGGAATCCTATAAAAGAGGAAACATTTTGGAGAAAGCGGGAGTTTTGGAGAGAGAGCAGAGAGGAACAACAGCCACGAGAAAGCCACAACAGAGAATGCTGCAGAACCACGAAGCAGAGTCCACCAGCCAGTGACTTTTGGAGATGAAGAAGGAAAACACCTCCCGCGGAGCTGGAGAGGAAACCAGCAGATGACGCCATGTTTGCCATGTGCCCTTCCAGCTGAGAGAGAAACCCTGATGGTGTTCACCATGTGCTTTTCCACTTGAGAGAGAAACCCTGAACTTCATTGGCCTTCTTGAATCACAGTTTCTTTCCCTGGATGCCTTAGGTTGGATATTTCTATGGACTTGCTTTAATTGGGATATTTCCACAGCCTAAAAACTGTTAACTTGCAACTTATTAAATTCCCCTTTTTAAAAGCTGTTCCAATTACAAAATGGGAAAAAGACTTGAACAGACACCTCTCAGAAGAGGAAATACAAATGGCCAAAAGGCACATGAAGAGATGCTCAATGTCCCTGGCCATTAGAGAAATGCAAATCAAAACCACAATGAGATATCATCTCACACCCACCAGAATGGCCATTATCAACAAAACAGAAAATGACAAGTGCTGGAGAGGATGCGGAGAAAGAGGCACACTTATCCACTGTTGGTGGGAATGTCAAATGGTGCAACCACTGTGGAAGGCAGTTTGGTGGTTCCTCAAAAAGCTGAATATAGAATTGCCATATGACCCAGCAATACCATTGCTGGGAATCTACTCAAAGGACTTAAGGGCAAAGACACAAATGGACATTTGCACACCAATGTTTATAGCAACGTTATTTACAATTGCAAAGAGATGGAAACAGCCAAAATCTCCATCAACAGAAGAGTGGCTAAACAAACTGTGGTATATACATACGATGGAATATTATGCAGCTTTAAGACAAGATAAACTTATGAAGCATGTAATAACATGGATGGACCTAGAGAACATTATGCTGAGTGAGTCTAGCCAAAAACTAAAGGACAAATACTGTATGGTTCCACTGATGTGAACGGACATTCGAGAATAAATTTGGAATATGTCATTGGTAACAGAGTCCAGCAGGAGGTAGAAACAGGGTAAGATATTGGGCAATTGGAGCTGAAGGGATACAGACTGTGCAACAGGACTAGATACAAAAACTCAAAAATGGACAGCACAATAATACCTAATTGTAAAGTAATCATGTTAAAACACTGAATGAAGCTGCATCTGAGCTATAGGTTTTTGTTTTGTTTTGTTTTGTTTTGTTTTTACTATTATTACTTTTATTTTTTTCTCTATATTAACATTCTATATCTTTTTCGGTTGTGTTGCTAGTTCTTCTAAACTGATGCAAATGTATTAAGAAACGATGATCATGCATCTATGTGATGATGTTAAGAATTACTGATTGCATATGTAGAATGGTATGATTCTAAATGTTGGGTTAATTTCTTTTTTCCGTTAATTAAAAAAAAAGAGAGAGAAGGGGTAATTGGAGCTGAAGGGATACAGACTGTGCAACAGGACTGGATATAAAAACTCAGAAATGGACAGCACAATACTACCTAATTGTAATGCAATTACGTTAAAACATTGAATGAAGCTGCATGTGAGGTATAGGTTTTTTTTTTCCTCTCTCTATTATCGTTTTAATTCTTATTCTGTTGTCTTTTTATTTCTTTTTCTAAATCGATGCAAATGTACTAAGAAATGTTGAATATACAACTATGTGATGATATTAAGAATTACTGATTGTACATGTAGAATGGAATGATTTCTAAATGTTTTGTTAATTTTTTTTAATTAATAAAAAAAAAAGCTGTTCCATTTCTGGTATATTGCATTCTGGCAGCTAGCAAACTAAAACAACTATCATTCCACTATAACCCTTTTACCCTCATAATTTATTATACCTATTCTAAGTGATTTTGGAAATCCATGAACTATATGAGAATGCATTATTTTAAATAACATTTTACAATAAATTCCATTTATTGAGCACAAACACAAAAAAGATATCAACAGGACAATATCTGGACTCTGAAGACAGGCTGTCAGCATTCAGCACACCTCTATTACATGGGAAGGCATATGACTGTGTCTGTGTCTGCTGGTCCTTCTCTCTGGGGTTTCATTGCTCTCAGCCTCTGGCTTTAGTGGCTTCCTCTCTGTTTTCTGTGGGTCCCCTCTTAGCTTCTTCAGGCCCTTCTCTAAACTTCTCTGAGTGCTTCTCTGAATTTCATCTCTCAGCTTCTGTATGTGTTTTATCTTCTTATAAAGGACTCCAGAAAGAGGATCAAGGCCCACCCTCAATGAGGCAGGTCACATCTCAATTGAAATAACCTAATCAAAAGATCCCACCCTCAGTAGGTCTGAACTCACATGAATGAATTAAAAGAACATAGACTTTTCTGGGATACATAACAGCTTCAGACTAACATATTCCATCCTCTGGACCCCCATTCTTTCTATATGCAAAATACATTCATTCCAACACAATAGTATAAAAGGCTTAAAAAGTTACAGTTACAGTACTAAATACAAAGTCTCATCAAAATCAGTGATAGTTGTGGTCTGTCCTGGGGCAAAATTCTCCTCAGGCTGTGGACCTGTGAATCTTAGAATAAGTCATCTGCTTCCAGTATATAAGGGATGGATACTCATCAGATAAACGTTAAACCAAACAGGAGTTACAGGTCCCAAACAGTTACAAAAAACTGCAGGGCATACTTTATTAGATTTCAAGGTCTGAGAATCATCTATAGAACAATGTTTTGTCCTCAGGGTTTGATAGAGCAGCAGCTCCGTTCCTTACAAGGGCTTATGCAGAGGCCCTGCTTGCTCCAAACTCTGGGGTGAGGGCTCCAACATCTCCAAGCACTGGGGTGATGGCTTGCTCTCTGCTCCACCCTCCTCTAAGCACCAGGGTGGTGACTGGACTTTCTGCTATCTCTGGGACACAGACTCAACCTCCTCAGAACAGTGGAGTGGTGGCCAAGTTCTCCTCAATACCCAGGCATCTGAGAGCCCTGAGGTGATAACACTTTTTCTGAACAATGGGTTGGAAGACCCACCTTCTGCAAACTCTGGGGGCAAACCCACCCTTTTCTATGCATATGGGTGGTTCTGCTTCCCTGGCCCAAGGTGTCTTGGCTCTAGACCTCAGCTTCCATGGTTCTGCTTTTGAAGTCATTTTTCCTTCAATCTGACCCTTTTAATCCTGGATGGCAGTGGTTCCATTCACACAGTTCTCACAAAAAAAGTGTCAGTTTCACATGCAGCACACAGGGGTCCATCAGATAATAGGACTTTCCACAAATCCTTTCTAGATAACTCTGTCTCCACTCCTGGCTTGCACTGAAATGGCTGACTGCTTCCATGTTCAGCTAAATCTTCACATGGGGCTCTATTCTCTGGGGTATCACTTTCCAGGAGCTCAGAATTTTCCAAACCATCAACTTTTGGTTTCTTCATACCCAAGAGTTCAGTTCTCAGCTTACCTATTTCCTTTCGCATTTTACAACTTACTGTAAACTGCAAGGAGAAGCCAGGTCACACTTTCCAAATTTAATTTGGAAATCTCTTCAGATAAATATCTGTGCTGGTTTGAAAGGATGTATGTGCCCTAGAAAAGCCATGTTTTAATCCTAATCCCATTTTGTAAAGGCAGCCATTTCTTCTAATCCCTATTCAGCACTGTATGTTTAAAACTTTAATTAGATCATCTCCTCGTAACTGTGATTCAATCAAGAGTGGTTGTGAAACTGGATTAGGTGGAGACATGTTTCTACCCATTCTAGGTGGGTCTTGATTACTTTACTGGAATCCTATTTTTCAAAAAAAGGAAACATTTTGGAGAAAGAGAGCATCTGAGAAAGTAGAGAATGCCACAGCACTACCAAGCAGAGAGTGCACCAGCCAGCGAGCTTTGGAGATGAAGAAGGAAAATGCCTCCCTGGATGCTTCGTGAAACAGGAAGCCAGGAGAGAGAGCAAGTAGATGACACCATGTTCACCACGTGTCTTTCCAGAAGAGAGAGAAACCCTGACAGTTTTCACTATGTGACTTCTCACTTGAGAAAGAAACCCTGGACTTCATCAGCTTTCTTGAATCAAGGTATCTTTCCCTGGATGCCTTAGATTGGACATTTCTATAGATTTGCTTTAATTTGGACATTTTCTTGGCCTTACAACTGTAAACTAGCAACTTATTAAATTCCCCTTTTTAAAAGTCATTCCATTTCTGGTATATTGCATTCTGGCAGCTAGCAAACTAGAACAGAAAATGGTACCAGAGGAGTGGAGTGCTACTGCAGTTTTCAAATACCAAACATGTTGGAACGGCTTTTTAAATGGATAAAGGGAAGGTTTTGGAGGACTTGTGAGGAGCTTGATAGAGAATCCCTAGAATGCTTTGAATGACTCTTGGTAGAAATGTGGACTCCAAAGATACCTGTGGTGAAGCTATAGACAACAACGAGGCGCGTGTTATTGCAGATTGGAAGGAAGGCAAGCCTTGTATTAAAATGACAGATAATCTGGCAAAATTAACTAGTGGCTTTGGCTGGAAGGCAGATGTTAAAAGCCATGAACTTGAATATTTTGCAGAAGAGGTTTCCAAAGTAAATGTGGAAGGTGCCATCTAGTTTCTCCCCCCAGCTTATAGTAAAATGCAAAAGGAAAGAGATAAGCTGAGAACTGAACTCTTGGGTACAAAGAAACCAGAATTGATGTTCTAGAAAATTCTGGGCTTCTAGGAAGGGAGACCCCAGAGAATAGTGCCCCCACATGAAAATTTGGCCAAACGTGGAATCAGCCAGCCATTTCAGAGAAAGCCAGGATTGGACATGGAGTTATCCAGGAAGGATTTGTGGAAATTTCTTATGTCTGATGGGTATGATCTGAGGCTACTGCATAGAAATCCAACAAGAGTGTTGCAGGATCTGTATAAAGAGAACCATTGCCAGTCAGGACTGAGAGGGACAGTGACTGGACATACTGGAGGAAAACTAACTTCAGAGGCAAAGCCATGGAAGTTGGGATCTGAAGTCATGAAGCCTCAGGCCAGGAGAGCGGCCCCACCCAAACACATGGAAAGGGTGAGTTTGCCCTGAAGGCAGAGAATAGGCTTTCCACTTTGTTGCAGTGGAAGTCATGCTGCCTCAAGCATTGGAGAGTCTGAAGCACATGTGAAGCACATACAGGGCTTGGGGAGAGCCTGACTGCCAGCACATGCAGGGGTTGAGCGTGTGCCCCAGAGATGGCAGAGTACCCAGGTGCAGCTCCGATCCTCGGAGAGGGTGGAGGCGAGAAAAAGGTGGCCTCCCCAATATCCCCCAAGGTTGCATTTGGAGAGAGACAGGCCTCTGTGTAGGCCCTTGGAAAAGGTGGGACTGCTGCTTTAAAAGCCCCAAATAAAAATAACTCTCAGACTTTGAAATCTAATGGACTTTGCCCTGTGGGTTTTCGAAACTGTATGGGTCCAGTGACTCCTGTGTTCCTTCCTCCCTATGGAAATGGGTATATGTACCCTATGACTGGTCCTCCTTTGTATGTTGGCAGCTAATAACTTGTATTGAGTTTCACAGGTCCAGAGCCAGAGGATAATTTTGTAGGACAAACCATGCCCATAACTAACTTTGATAGGAGATTGTACTGTTTCTAACTTTATCTTCCATTTGTATTACTTCTGAAATGGTTTGAAGATTTTTGATATTATGATATGATTCATGTATTTTGAATATGGGAAAAACATGTCATTTTTAGGGTCCAGAGGGCAGAATGTGCTGGTTTGAAAGGCTATATGTACCCTAGAAAAGCCATGTTTTAATCCTAATCCCATTTTGTAAAGGCAGTCATTTCTTCTAATCCCTATTTGGCACTGTATGTTTGAATCTTTAATTAGATCATCTCCCTGGAGATATGCCTCAATCAAGAGTGGATGTTAAGCTGGATTAGGTGGAGACATGTCTCTACCCATTCTAGGTGGGTCTTGATTACTTTACTGGAATCCTATAAAAAGAGGAAACATTTTGGAGAAAAAGAGCATCTGAAAGAGGAGAGAACGCCACAGCACAATGAAGCAGAGTCCACCAGCCAGTGACTTTTGGAGATGAAGAAGGAAAATGCCTCCAGAGGAGCGTCATGAAACAGGAAGCCAGGAGAGAAAGCTACCAGATGATGCCATGTTCGTCATGTGCCTTTCCAGATGAGAGAGAAACCCTGACCATGTTCACCATGTGCCTTCTCACTTGAGAGAGAAACCCTGAACTTCAATGGCCTCCTTGAATCAAGGTATCTTTACCTGGATGCCTTAGATTGGACATTTCTATAGACTTGCTTTAATTTGGACATTTTCTTGGCCTTACAATTGTAAACTAGCAACTTATTAAACTCCACTTTTTAAAAGCCATTCCATTTCTGGTATATTGCATTCTGGCAGCTAGCAAACTGGAACAGTATCCAAGCCCAACCTTTCAAATTCTGCCTCCCATCTCACACCAGGATTCAATTCTGCCAAATTCTCTGCCACTTTAAAATACAAGTTGCTTGTCTTTCAGTTTACAGTGATGTATTCATCATATCTGTTTAAGACCTCATCAGAAGAATATCAGGATATTTCTACCAACAGTCTCTTCAAAGCAATCTAGGCCTTTTCTATCAAGCATCCCATAACTCTTCCAGAATCTTCCTCTTATCCATTTATAAAGCCATTCCAGAATGTTTGGTACTTGCAAATTTGGTATTTGTAAAGTCCTTCCTAACTTCTCTGTGCTTACTGAAGTGACACAATTCACTGACCCTGGACATGTGAGAATTTCAACCAATAGGAATGGGGAGAGGACAGCATATCTGATCATCAGGAAACTGCATAGGCAATTTGTGTTGTGTTGTGTTGTTGAAAGGGCACCACTATAGAATAACATAATAAAAATAATATAATATACTGAAAATATAATAAAAGTCTCCAGTTTTTTTATCCTTAATTTTACCATCCATTAAATTCAAATAGTGAAGCCCAAGATTTAATTTTTAATTTTGCCAATAAAAATAGTTATTGTGGGAGGAGGGGCCAAGATGGGGGCTTAGCAATGTGCGCGTTTTAGTTCGTCCACAAGAACAACTACTAAATAACCAGAAACAGTACAGAACAGCTCCCGGAGCCATGATAGTGACCAGACACACAGTGTACCCCAGTCTGGACCAGCTGGACCGGCTGCAAGTCTCCGGAACCGGGGCGGCAGCAGGTGGCCAACGCCCCTCCACCACAGGTGGCTTACCAGAGGGAAAGGAAAGACACTCTAGCAGTAGCAGGGACTGAGTCCAACCAAACACCAATTGTGGCATTCATAAACAAATTCTGACTACTAAAAATAGGCCCCCAGCTCAGGCGAAACTGGTCAAGGCGGAGGTCGCTTATTGGGCTAACCAAAAAAGAAGAAAGGGGATGAAACTGAGGTTTTTGTGGCTCTTTCTACAGAGGCTTGGCTGCCTCTGGATTCAGCGGCAGGACTACTTGGGCTGCAACTGCCCCAGGCATAGGCAGAAACAGGCTGCTTTCAGGGGTGTCTCCCACCTGTGCCTTCCCCAGGGGAGGGGTGAAGCCCAATTTAGGTGGAATCCCTCTCTCAAGGAATTCAGACCCCAGGGCTTGGCAATTTGAAGCAATTAAAACCAGCCTACATTACTGATTGCATATGTAGAATGGAATGATTTCTAAATGTTGTGTTAGTTAATTTTTTTTAATTAATAATAAAAAAAAACCCAGCCTACAACCTCTCCTCTGTCTACACTATGCCCCCAGCAGGGAGAGCCTTCCAAAGTTAAAGGAGCCACAACATCTTTTGCTGGTGGGACCCGCAGGCAGACAAGCACCACATACTGGGCAGGATAAGAAAAACAGAGCCCAGAGACTTCACAGGAAAGACTTTCAACCTGCTGGGTCTCACGCTCAGGG
Source organism: Tamandua tetradactyla (assembly GCF_023851605.1). Taxonomy (NCBI): domain Eukaryota; kingdom Metazoa; phylum Chordata; class Mammalia; order Pilosa; family Myrmecophagidae; genus Tamandua; species Tamandua tetradactyla. Next base: position 60,356,952 of record NC_135332.1, read on the forward strand.
AAAACTGATGCAGGTGACTCCTTCCCCCTGATAGGAGGCCAGTTTAGTCTGGGAAAACCCGGCTGGAGACTGTAATACCTATGTAGACCCTCCTAAGGATGGGGAAGGAAAGGGCACCTTACAAGCAGGACAAGAAACAAGAAAACAAGAACTGAAAAATTACCCTCTGTTAAACAAAACTTAGGCTAGAGGCCCAGAAAAAGCTGAACTGAAGGTCAAAGAACAGATAGACAACAAACTCATCCAGCAAGAAAACCCCAGGTAAGATAAGTGAAAGCAATCTCCAGAATAGACTAATTAAGGTAATTAAATGTCTAGATGCCAGCAAAAAATAACAAATCACACCAGGAAAATTGAAGATATGGCTGAGTCAAAGAAACAAACCAATAGTTCAAATGAGATACAGGAGCTGAAACAATTAATTCAGAATATATGAACAGAAATGGAAAACCTCATCAAAAACCAAATCAATGAATTGAGGGAGGACATGAAGAATGCAAGAAATGAACAAAAAGAAGAAATGGAAAGTCTGAAAAAACAAATCGCAGAACTTATGGGAATGAAAGATACAGTAGAAGAGATGGAAAAAACAATGGAAACCTACAATGGTAGATTTCAAGAGACAGAGGTTAGGATTAGTGAACTGTAGGATGGAACATCTGAAATCCAAAAAGAAACAGAAACTATAGGGAAAAGAATGGAAAAATATGAGCAGGGACTCAGGGAATTGAATGATAATATGAAGCGCACAAATATATGTGTTGTGGGTGTCCCAGAAGGAGAAGAGAAGGGAAAAGGAGGAGAAAAACTAATGGAAGAAATTATCACTGAAAATTTCCCAACTCTTATGAAAGCCCTAAAATTACAGATCCAAGAAGTGCAATGCACCCCAAAGAGAATAGATCCAAATAGACATTCTCCGAGACACTTACTAGTCAGAATGTCAGAGGTCAAAGAGAGAGAGAGGATCTTGAAAGCAGCAAGAGAAAAGCAATCCATCACATACAAGGGAAACCCAATAAGACTATGTGTAGATTTCTCAGCAGAAACCACGGAGGCGAGAAGACAGTGGGATGATATATTTAAATTACTAAAAGACAAAAACTGCCAACCAAGAATTCTATACCCAACAAAATTGTCCTTCAAAAATGAGGGAGAAATTAAAACATTTTCAGACAAAAAGTCACTGAGAGAATTTGTGACCAAGAGACCAGCTCTGCAAGAAATACTAAAGGGAGCACTAGAGACAGATACGAAAAGACAGAAGACAGAGGTGTGTAGAAGAGTGTAGAAAGAAGGAAAATTAGATATGACATATAAAATACAAAAGGCAAAATGGCAGAGGAAAGTACTACCCAAACAGTAATAACACTAAATGTTAATGGATTGAACTCCCCAATCAGAAGACATAGACTGGCAGAACGGATTAAAAAACAGGATCCTTCTATATGCTGTCTACAGGAAACACATCTTAGACCCAAAGATAAACATAGGTTGAAAGTGAACGGTTGGGAAAAGATATTTCATGCAAATAACAACCAGAAAAGAGCAGGAGTCAGGAGTAGCTATACTAATATCCAACAAATTAGACTTCAAATGTAAAACAGTTAAAAGAGACAAAGAAGGATACTATCTACTAATAAAAGGAACAATTCAACATGAATACATAACAATCATAAATATTTATGCACCAAACCAGAATGCCCCAAAATGCATGAGGCAAACACTCAAACACTGAAAAGGGAAAAAAACACATCTACCATAATAGTTGGAGACTTCAATTCCCCACTCTCATCAATGGACAGAACATCTAGACAGAGGATCAATAAAGAAACAGAGAATTTGAATATTACAATAAATGTCTAGACTTAACAGACATTTATAGGACATTACACCCCACAACAGCATGATACACCTTTTTCTCAAGTGCTCATGGATCATTCTCAAAGATAGACCATATGCTGGTCCACAAAGCAAGTCTCAACAAATTTTAAAAGATTGAAATCATACACAACACTTTCTCAGATCATAAAGGAATGAAGTTGGAAATCAATAATAGGCAGAGCACCAGAAAATTCACTAATATGTGGAGGCTCAACAACACACTCTTAAACAACCAGTGGGTCAAGGAAGAAATAACAAGAGAAATCGGTAAATATCTTGAGGCGAATGAAAATGAAAACACAACATATCAAAACTTATGGGATTCAGCAAAGGCAGTGCTAAGAGGGAAATTTATTGCCCTAAATGCCTATATCAAAAAAGAAGAAAGGGCAAAAATTCAGGAATTAACTGTGCACTTGGAAGAACTGGAGAAAGAACAGCAAACTAACCCAAAAACAAGCAAAAGGAAAGAAACAACACAGATTAGAGCAGAAATAAATGAAATTGAGGACTAGAAAAAATTGAGAAAATCAATAAAACCAGAAGCTGGTTCTATGAGAAAATCAGTAAGATTGATGGGCCCTTAGCAACATTGACAAAAAGAAGAAGAGAGAGGATGCAAATAAATAAGATCAGAAATGGAAGAGGAGACATAACCACTGACCTCACAGAAATAAAGGAGGTAATAACAGGATAGTATGAAAAACTTTATGCTAATAAATACAGCAATGTAGATGAAATGGACAACTTCCTAGAAAGGCATGAACAACCAGCTTTGACTCAAGAAGAAATAGATGACCTCAACAAACCAATCACAAGTAAAGAAATTGAATCAGTCATTAAAAATCTTCTCAAAAAGAAAAATCCAGGACCAGATGGCTTCACATGTGAATTCTACCAAACATTCCAGAAAGAATTAGTACCAATCCTGCTCAAACTCTTCAAAAAAATTGAAGTGGAGGGAAAGCTACCTAATTCATTCTATGAAGTCAACATCACCCTCATACCAAAACCAGGCAAAGATATTACTAAAAAAGAAAACTACAGACCAATATCTCTAATGAATATAGATGCAAAAATGCTCAACAAAATTCTAGCAAATCGAATCCAGCAACACATTAAAAGAATTATACATCATGACCAAGTAGGATTCATCCCAGATATGCGAGGATGGTTCAACATAAGAAAATCAATTAATGTAATACACCATATCAACAAATCAAAGCAGAAAAATCACATGATCATCTCAATTGATGCAGAGAAGGCATTTGACAAGATTCAACATCCTTTCCTGTTGAAAACACTTCAAAGGATAGGAATACAAGGGCATGTCCTTAAAATGATAACGGGAGTATATGAAAAACCCCGCTAATATCATCCTCAATGGGGAAAAAATGAAAACTTTCCCCCTAAGATCAGGAACAAGACAAGGATGTCCACTATCACCACTGTTATTCAACATCGTGTTGGAAGTTCTAGCCAGAGCAATTAGACAAGAAAAAGAAATACAAAGCATCAAAATTGGAAAGGAAGAAGTAAAACTCTCACTGTTTGCAGACGATATGATACTATATGTCGAAAACCTTGAAAAATCCACAGCAAAACTACTAGAGCTAATAAACGAGTACAGCAAAGCGACAGATTACAAGATCAACATTAAAAAATCTGTAGTGTTTCTATACACTAGTAATGAACAATCTGAGGGGGAATCAAGAAACAAATTCCATTTACAACTGCAACTAAAAGAATAAAATACTTAGGAATAAATTTAACTAAAGAGACAAAAGACCTATCCAAAGAAAATTACAGGAAATTGTTAAAAGAAATCACAGAAGACCTAAATAGATGGAAGGGCATACCATGTTCATGGATTGGAAGACTAAATATAGTTAAGATGTTAATTCTGAGTTAACTGTCCACTTAGAAGAACTGGAGAAAGAACAGCAAACTAACCCCAAAGCAAGCAAAAGGAAAGAAATAACAAAGATTAGAGCAGAAATAAATGAAATTGAGAATATGAAAACAATAGAGAAAATCAATAAGACCAGAAGTTGGTTCTATGAGAAAATCAACAAGATTGATGGGCCCTTAGCAAGATTGACAAAAAGAAGAAGAGAGAGGACACAAATAAATAAGATCAGAAATGGAAGAGGAGACATAACCACTGACCTCACAGAAATAAAGGAGGTAATAACAGGATACTATGAACAACTTTACGCTAATAAATACAACAATGTAGATGAAATGGACAAGTTCCTAGAAAGGCATGAACAACCAGCTTTGACTCAAGAAGAAATAGATGACCTCAACAAACCAATCACAAGTAAAGAAATTGAATCAGTCATTAAAAAGCTTCCCAAAAAGAAAAGTCCAGGACCAGACGGCTTCACATGTGAATTCTACCAAACATTCCAGAAATAATTAGTACCAACTCTGCTCAAATTCTTCAAAAAAATTGAAGTGGAGAGAAAGCTACCTAATTCATTCTATGAAGCCAACATCACCCTCATACCAAAACCAGGCAAAGATATTACTAAAAAAGAAAACTACAGACCAATCTCTCTAATGAATATAGATGCAAAAATGCTCAACAAAATTCTAGCAAATCAAATCCAGCAACACATTAAAAGAATTATATATCATGACCAAGTAGAATTCATTCCAGGTATGCAAGGATGGTTCAACATAAGAAAATCAATTAATGTAATACACCATATCAACAAGATGTCAATTCTACCTAAATTGATTGACAGATTCAACGCAATACCAATCAAAATCCCAACAACTTACTTTTCAGAAATAGAAAAACCAATAAGCAAATTTACCTGGAAGGGCAGGGTGCCCCGAATTGCTAAAAGTATCTTGAGGAAAAAAAACGAAGCTGGGGGTCTCACGCTGCCTGACTTTAAGGCATATTATGAAGCCACAGTGGTCAAAACAGCATGGTACTGGCATAAGGATAGATATATTGACCAATGGAATCGAATAAAGTGCTCAGATATAGACCCTCTCATCTATGGACATTTGCTCTTTGATAAGGCAGTTAAGCCAACTCATTTGGGACAGAGAGTCTCTTCAATAAATGGTGCCTAGAGAACTGGATATCCATATGCAAAAGAATGAAAGAGGACCAGTATCTCACACCCTATACAAAAGTTAACTCAAAATGGATCAGAGATCTAAACATTAGATCTAAGACCATAAAACAGTTAGAGGAAAATGTAGGGAGATATCTTATAAATCTTATAATTGGAGGCGGTTTTATAGACCTTATACCCAAAGCAAGAGCACTGAAGAAAGAAACAAATAAATGGGTACTCCTCAAAATTAAACACTTTTGCGTATCAAAGAACTTCATCAAGAAAGTAAAAAGACAGCCTACACAATGGGAGACAATATTTAGAAACAACATATCAGATAAAGGTTTAGTATCCAGAATTTATAAAGAGATTGTTCAGCTCAACAACAAAAAGGCAGCCAATCCAATTACAACATGGGAAAAAGACTTGCACAAACACTTCTCAGAAGAGGAAATACAAATGGCCAAAAGGCACATGAAGAGATGCTCAACATCCCTGGCCATTAGAGAAATGCAAATCAAAACCACAATGAGATATCATCTCACACCCACCAGAATGGCCATTATCAACAAAACAGAAAATGACAAGTGCTGGAGAGGATGTGGAGAAAGAGGCACAGTTATTCACTGTTGGTGGGAATGTCAAATGGTGCAACCACTGTGGAAGGCAGTTTGGCGGTTCCTCAAAAAACTGAACATAGAATTGCCATATGACCCAGCAATACCATTGCTAGGTATCTACTGAGAGAACTTAAGGGCAAAAACACAAATGGACACTTGCACACCAATGTTTATAGCAGCATTATTTACAATTGCAAGGAGATGGAAGCAGCTAAAATGTCCATCAACAGACGAGTGGCTAAACAAACTGTGGTATATACATACGATGGAATATTATGCAGCTTTAAGACAGAATAAACTTTTGAAGTATGTAATAACTTGGATGGACTTTCAGAACATTATGCTGAGTGAGACTAGCCAAAAACTAAAGGACAAGTACTATATGGTCTCACTGATATAAACTGACATTAGTGAATAAACTTGGAATATGTCATTGGTAACAGAGATCATCAGGAGATAGAAATAGGGTAAGATATTGGGTAATTGGAGCTGAAGGGATACAGACTGTGCAACAGGACTGGATACAAAAACTCAGAAATGGACAACACAATACTACCTAACTGTAATACAATTATGTTAAAACACTGAATGAAGCTGCATGTAAGAATGATAGAGGGAAGAGGGCTGGGGACATAAATGAAATCAGAAAGAAAGATAGATGTTAAAGATCGAGATGGTATAATCTAGGAATGCCTAGAGTGTATAACAATAGTGAAATGTACAATGTACAAATTTTAAAAATGTTTTTGCATGAGGAAGAACAAAGGAATATCATTATTGCAGGGTGCTGAAAATAGATGATAATTAATACTTTAAAATGTCATCTTATGTGTGAGACTAAAGCAAAAAATGTTTATTTGTTACAAAATTTATATCTTGACTAGAGCATTTCCTAATATAACTCATGTAGATAGTTTGATTGAACGTCATAAGTACTTGAAATCTCAGGTAGGACATGAGATTTTGTTGGTTTGTCCAGAGTGATGCCCTGATGAATCCCAGAATGATTTGATCAGTGACTGGAAAAGTATTTGCAAGCCCTCTTCGGGGAATGGTGAGAGTGGGGAGAAATTCAACTTCCCTAAGTTGAATTCTTGATATTCTCACAAGCAGTGTGGACAACCAAAGCTATAGGCTGAGCCCCCAGTCTTGAGGTTTGTTCATATGAAACTTAACCCCACAAAGGATAGGTCAACTCTACTTAAAATTAAGCCTAAGAGTCACCCCCAAGAGAGCCTCTTTTGTTGCTCAGATGTGGCCTCTCTCTCCAGCCAACATGACGAGCAGTCTCACCACCCTCCCCCTCTCTGCGTGGGACATGACTCCCAGGGGTGTGGACCTTCCTGGCAATGTGGGACAGAGATCCTGGAATGAACTGAGACTCAGCATCAAGGAACTGAGAAAAACCCTAGAATGAGCTGAGAATTAACATCAAGGGATTGAGAGAACCTTCTCGACCAAAGGGGAAGAGTGAAATGAGACTAAGTGTCAATGGCTGAGAGATTCCAAACAGAGTTGAGAGGTTATCCTGGAGGTTATTCTTATGCATTAAGTAGATATCTCCTTGTTGTTCAAGATGTAGCGGAGAGGCTGGAGGGAACTGCCTGAAAATGTAGAGCTGTGTTCCAGTAGCCATGTTTCTTGATGATGATTGAACAATGATATAGCTTTCACAATGAGACTCTGTGAATGTGAAAACCTTGTGTCTGATGCTCCTTTTAACTACTATATCAACAGAAGAGTAGAACATATGGAATAAAAATAAATAATGGGGGAACAAATGTTAAAATAAATTTAGTTTGAAATGCTAGTGGTAAATGAAAGCGAAGGGTAAGGGGTATGGTATGTAGAACTTTTTTTTCTGTTATCGTTTTATTTCTTTTTCTGTTGTCTTTTTATTTCTTTTTCTAAATCGATGCAAATGTTCTAAGAAATGATGAATATGTAACTATGTGATGATATTAAGAATTACTGATTGTATATGTAGAATGGAATGATATCTTAATGTTTTGTTTGTTAATTTTTTTAAATTAATAAAAATTTTAAAAAATAGTATTGTCAGACAACCTCCATGAAAATGGCTCGAGATTAGCGCTGCTTCATGGAAAAGTTAGAGAAGGGACAAGAGGGTGACTGAGGTGGCGATCTGGGAGGCAGCTGACCTGGGAGAGCCTTCTGTACCACATGTGGCAGCCCTGGTTGCAGAGGCTGAGGAACTGAGATGCAGAAAGCTGGGGCCTGGGGTGGAGGTGCAGAGCCACAGAGCCCACAGGAGTACACAGATGGGAGGCCGGGACTAGGAAATAAGCCAGGCTGCATTCCTTGCGTGCGCCACCCTCACCAGCGCAGCCCTGTGACCGACTCACTCCACGCCCCACGCACCTGAGTCCCGTCACCCACTCCCATTCCCCATGCTCCAGGCACCACCACCCCACTAGACCCCAGTGCACGTACCTGCCCCACACCTCCACCCCAAGTGCAGCCCAACCCATGTCTCCTGCACCCCTCCCAAGCACTACCTCCCCTCCCTGTTCTCTGCAGGCTGTTGCCAGAGCATAAAGGCTGCGGGCACTAACCTCCATACCTAGACTACCTCCCTATCCCATGACCCTGCCCTTAGTGTCTCACTCCTCCCTCCCTGAGCTCAGTGCATCTGTTTAGGGCACTCCCAGGCCCACACATACACACAAGCCCCCACCACGTCATTCAGCTCTGAGAACCACACTTTACAGTGGTCCTAGAACTGTGCATGCACATGGTCCTCAGTCACACTTCCTAGCTCTGAGAAAGTGCTGACTTGCACAGCCGGATCACATCTGCCCCCAGTCCATGAAGGCAAATGCAACCTGCTGCCACAGCTCTATGCATGAGCACAAAGGGCCCTATGCCTTAGACCAGTGTACACCAGGGCTATGCCCCCCAGACTTGTGCACCCACAAGCTACATCCTCCCTGGTGGCTGGGCGCCCATGTCCACAAGTATCAGCATAACATCCTCAATCTGTGTCTATACCTATCCTGAAACAAATCACCGCACTGAGTGCCCACCCCATGCTCCCTGCTGTACAACCATCCTGCAAACACAAGGTCTTAGACTATTGAAAGAAAAAAATCAACTCCCAAAATAAATCAATCAAGATATTTACATGCCATGAAGACAGCAGAAAATCACTAAGCATATCACAGTGCAGATATATATAGCCCTGCCTAATGACCAAATTAAAACACCAGAGGAGACACAGACATTGGAACAACTAATCAAAGATGTTATACAGCTCTACTTAATAAAATAACTGGGATAGCAAATGATATAAAGGAGATCAAGAAGATAGTAGAAGAGCATAAAGAGGAATTTGAAAGAATAAATAGAAAAATAGCAGAAATAACAGAGATTAAAGACTCTGTTGATCAAATAAAAAACATACTAGAGGGACACAACACCAGATTTGAAGACAGAGAAGAAAGAATAAGTGATATAGATGACAGGATAATTGACTCCAAAGACTCAAAACAGCAAAAGGCAAAAAAGATGGAAAAAAATGAATTGGAACTCAGGGAAATGATAGACAAAACAAAGTGCACAAATTGTTGGTGTCCCAGAAGGAGAAAAGAGGAGTAAAGGGCTAGGAAGAGCAGTTGAGGATATAATGAGGGAAAACTTCCCAACCCTCATAAAGGATATAAATACACTAGTCAAAGAAGCCCAATGAACTCCAAACAGAATAAATCCAAATAGGCCTTCCCCAAGGCACATAATAATCAGTCTGTCAACTGTTGAAGAGAAGCAGAAAATCCTGAAAGCAGCAAGAGAAAAACAATCTATTACATACAACGGAAATCAAATAAGACTGAGTTCAGACTACTCAACTAGCATCCTGGAGGCAAGAAGGCAGTGGTATGATATATTCAAGATCCTGAAAGAGAAAGACCTCCAGCCAAGAATTCTGTACCCAACCAAATTGTCCTTCAAAGCTGAGGGACAGGGCAGGCAACAGTGGCTCAGTGGCAGAGTTTTCACCTGCCATGATGGAGATCCAGGTTCAATTGCCTGTGCCTGCCCATGTTAAAAAAAAAGAGAGAGAAGAAAGAAAATTGAGGGAGAGATTAAAGTTTTCACAGGCAAAGAAATCCTGAAAGAATTTGTTAGCAAGAAGCTGGTCCTACAAGAAATACTAAAAGGAGTTCTACTGGCTGGAACAAAAAAAAGACAGGAGAGGAAGGTCTGGAGGAGGGCACAGAATTGAAGAGTACCACTAAGGACAATTCAAAGAATACAAAGAGACAGAGGGAAAAGAATATATAGATCTGACAAATAAAATAAAAAAGATAAGATGGTGGAATCAAGAAACGCCTTTTCAGTAATAACTTTGAATGTTAACGCATTAAACTTACCAATTAAAAGATACAGATTGGCAGAGTGGATTAAGAAATTTAAACCAGCTATATGCTGCTTACAAGAGACTCTTAGACACAAGGATACAAATAGACTGAAAATGAAAGGATGGAAAAAGATTTACCAAGCAAGCTGTAACCAAATGAAAGCAAGAGTAGTTATACTAATATCGGGAAAAAAAGACTTTAAATGTAAACACATCATAACAGACAAAGAAGGATACTATATACTAATTAAAGGGTCAGTTCACCAAGAAGATGTAACAATCATAAATGTTTATGCTCCCAACCAAGGAGCTCCAAAGTATATGAGATAGACATTAGCAAAACTGAAGGGAATGATAGATGTTTCAACAATAATAGTAGGAGACTTCAATACACCTCTCTCCTCTACAGACAGAAAATTAATAAGGAAATAGAGAAATTAAAAGACTTGATAAATGAATTAGACCTAACAGACATATATAGGTCATTGCACCCCAAAGCACAGGGTTATACATTCTTTTCTAGTGCTCATGGAACATTCTCCGGGACAGATCATATGCTGGGGCACAAAACAGGTCTTTATAAATTTAAAAACTGAAATTATTCAAAGCACTTTCTCTGATCACAAAGGAATGAGGCTGGATCTCAATAACCACCAAAGAATGAGAACATTCACAAATATAGGGAGATTAAATAAAACACTCTTAAACAACCAGTGGGTCAAAGAAGAAATTGCTAGAGAAATCAGAAGCTATCTGGAGATTAATGAAAATGAGAATACAACTTATCAGAACTTATGAATGAGACAAAGGCTGTGCTGAGAGGGAAATTTATTGCCCTAAATGCCTATATTAAAAAACAAGAAAGAGAAAAAATTGAGGACTTAACAACACACCTGGAGGAACTCGAAAAAGAACAGCAAACTAACCCCAAAGCAAATGGAAGGAGAGAAATAATAAGATTAAAGCAGAGATAAATGAATGGGAAAATAAAAGAACAATAGAAAGAATCAATAAAACTAAAAGTTGGTTCTTTGAGAAAATCAATAAAATTGATGGGCACTAGCAAGTCTGACAAAGAAAAAAAGAGAGAGGTTGCAAATAAACAAAATCAGAAATGAGGAGGGGTGTGTTACCACAGACCCTGAAGAAACAAAATAAATCATAAGAGGATACTATAAACAGTTATATGCCAATAAACTAGACAACTTAGATGAAATGGACAAATTCCTGGAGACACATAAACAAGTGACATTGACTCAGGAAGAAATAGAAGATCTCAACATACTAATCACAAGTAAAGAGATTCAATCAGTCATCAAAAATCTTCCTACAAAGAAAAGTCCAGGGCCAGATAGCTTCACAGGGGAATTTTATCAAACATTCCATAAAGAACTAACACCTATCCTGCTCAAATTTTTTTTTTAAATTGAGGAAAAAGGAACTCTACCTAACTTGTTTTATGAAGCTAATATCATTTTATTACCCAAACCAGTTAAAGATGCTATAAGAAAGGAAAACTACAGGCCAATCTCCCTAATGAACATAGATGCAAAAATTCTCAATAAAATATTACCAAAATGAATCCAACAGCACATCAAAAGAATTATACACCATGATTAAGTGGGGTTTATACCAGGAATGCAAGGATGGTTCAACACTAAGAAAATCAATTAATGTAATACAGCACATTAAAAAATCGAAAGGAAAAAATCACATGATCACTCGATTGATGCTGAAAAAGCATTCGACAAAATTCAGCACCTTTTCCTGATAAAAACACTCCAAATGATAGGAATCAAAGGTAACTACCTCAATATGATAAAGGGAATATATGAAAAAAACGATAGCCAGCATTATACTCAATGGAGAGAGACTGAAAAGTGTCCCCCTAATATCAGGTACAAGATAAGGATGTCCATTGTCACCACTATTAGTCAACATTGTGCTAGAAGTTCTAGCTAGAGCAATCAGGCAGGACAAAGAAATGAAAGGCATCTAAATTGGAAAGGATGAAGAAAAACTTTCATTATTTGCAGATGATATGATACTATACTTGGAAGATCCTGCAAAATCTACAGCAAAGTTACTTGGGATAATAAATTCAGCAAGGTGGCGGGATATAAAATTATGTGCAAAAATTAGTAACATTTCCACACACAGCAATGACTTAGCTGAGGAGTCAGTTAAGGAAAAAAAATTCCATTCAAAATAGCAATTAAAAGAATCAAATACTTAGGAGTGAACTTAACTAGGGATGTAAAGGACTTGTACACAGAAAACCACATAACATTGTTGAAGGAAATCAAAAGAAATCTAAATAGGTGGAAAAACATTCCCTGCTCATGTATAGGAAGGCTAAATATAGTTTAGATGTCAATTCTCCCCAAATTGATCTACAGATTCAACACAGTGCCAATCAAAATTCCAACAACCTGCTTTGAAGATTAGGAAAAGCTAACTACCAAATTCATCTGGAAGGGGAAAAGGCCCTGAATAGCAAAAAGCATGCTAAAAAAAGAGAATTAAGTGGGAGAATTAACATTCCCTGACCTTAAAATCTATTATAAATCCACAGTGGTCACAACAACATGGTACTGGCACAAAGATAGAAGCATTGACCAATGGAATAAAATCGAGAGTGCAGAAATAGACCACCAAATCTATGGTGAACCGATTTTTTACAAGGCCCCCAAATCCTCTGAACTGCAACAAAATAGTCTTTTCAATAATCGGTCATGGAAGAACCAGATATCAAGAGCCAAGACAATGAAAGAGGACCCCTATCTTACACCCTACACAAAACTAACTCAAAGTGGTCATTTGAACAGTGAATAAAAACGTATTTGCAAAGTCCCCTTTGGGGAATGATGAGAAAGTGGGTACATTCAACTTCCCCAAGTTGAATTCTTGAAATTCTCACAAGCATTGCAGATAACCAAAACAATAAGCTGAGACCCCAATCTTGGGGTTTGTTCACATGAAACAACCCCAGAAAGGATAGGTCAAGTCTACTTAAAATTAGGCCAAAGGATAGGTCAAGCCTACTTTAAAAAAAAAGAGTCACCCCCAAGAGAACTTCTTTTGTTGCTCAGATGTGGCCTCTCTCTCTCAGCCAACACAACAAGCAAACTCATTGTCTTCCCACTCTCTACGTGGGGCATGACTCCCAGGGATGTGGACCTTCCTGGCAACATGGGACAGAAATCCTAGAGTGAGCTGAGACTCAGCATCAAGGGATTGAGAAAACCTTCTCAACCAAAAGGGGAAAGAGAGAACTGAGACAAAATAAAGTGTCAATGGCTGAGAGATTCCAAACAGAGTCGAGAGGTTATCCTGGATGTTATTCTTACGCATTAAGTAGATATCATCTTGTTATTCAAGATGTAATGGAGAGGCTGAAGGGAACTGCCTGAAAATGTAGAGCTGTGTTCCAGTAACCATGTTTCTTGAAGATGATTGTATAATGATATAACTTTCACAATGTGACTGTGTGATTGTGAAAACCTTGTGTCTGATGCTCCTTTTATCTACCTTATCAACAGATGAGTAAAACATATAGAATAAAAATAAATAGTAGGGGGAAAAAATGTTAAAATAAATTTAGATTGAAATGTTTAAAAAAAAAAACTAACTCAAAGTGGATCAAACACCTAAATATAAGAACTAGCTCCATAAAAGCTGTAGAAGAAAATGTAGGGAAACATCTTCAAGATCTAGTAATAAGAGGTAATTTCCTAAACTTTACACCCAAACCACAAGCAACAAAAGAAAACTAGATAAATGGAAATGCCTCAAAATCAAATGCTTCTGCACCTCAAAAAGGTGAAGAGGAGCCAACTCAATGGGAGAAAATACTTGGAAATCACGTATCAGACAAAGGTTTGATTTCATGTATATGCAAAAAATCATACAACTCAACAACAAAAGATCAAACAACCCAACTATAAACTGGGTTAAAGGTACGAATCAGCATTTTTCTGAAGAACAAATACAGATGGCTCAAAAGCACATGAAGAGATGCTCATTTTCATTGACTATAAGGGAAATGCAGATCAAGACTACAATGAGATACCACCTCACACCTATAAGAATGACTGCTATTAAATAAACAGGAAACTTTAAAAGTTGGAGAAGATGTGGAGAAACTGGGACACTTAAGCACTGCTGGTGGGAATGTATAATGGTACAGCCACTATGGAAAATTTTGGCGGTTCCATAGGAAAATAAATATCGAGTTGCCCTATGACCCAGCAATAGCACTACTTGGTATATACCCAGAAGAGGTGAAAGCAGTGACACAAACAGACATTTGCACACCGATGTTCATAGCAGCATTATTCACAATTGCTAAAAGATGGAAACAAACCAAATGCCCATCAACAGACGGGTGGATCAACAAAATGTGGTATATACATATGATGTAATATTATGCAGCAGTGAGACAAAATGATGTCCTGAAGCACATGACAAGATGGATAAGCCTTGAGGACATAATGCTGAGCAAAGTTAGCCAGACACAAAAGGACAGATACTGTATGATTCCACTTTTATGACCAACATAAAGGTATAATCAGAGGCTTATAATATAGAATATAGGGGACCTAGAGATACATAGAAGCTAGAGATGGGTGAACTGTTAGCTAATGAGGTTGAACTCCAATGTAAGGGAATAGATAGAAGCGAAGGTGATTCTCTAGTGGGTCTATAAGTAATGTTACCCTATTGAAGATGAACAAGATTGAAAGAGAAAGTATAGACCTATGTGTCTTACTGATTCACATTAGAAATATGAATTAGTTCTTGCAAGAATTATTTTGAAGATATGATTCTTGTATAGGGAGTATTTAAGTCCAGGGTACAAGGGGAAAACTGTTATTGCATGGTATAAGCTATTTTCAAAAGGAAACCATCAGTACTACCACAGCAACAGCAGAGGTAAATAATGGGGGGAGGGACAAGAGTTAAGAGGAGGTTTATATTTCCTATTTGGCAAGACTGTGTTTATTGGTTTTCTTTCTCTTGGGAACAATGAAATTATCTACAATTGAGAGTGTTGATGGACTGTGGACTTCGGGCTTTCTACATGATGCCTGATGAATGCAGGTGGCTGAAAGACGCACTGATGGAGAAGTAGATTAGTGAATGATGGTGCATGCTTACAAACAAAGGTTGTTCTGCTACAAAAAGGAACAAAGTTGTGAGGCATGCAGTGATGTGAATGAACATGTGGGACATTTGGTGAGACAAAACAAGCCAGAAACAAAAGAACAACAATGGCCTAGTCATCTTTAGAAAATGCTTATAAGAAAACAGGGGCCTAGATTGTAAGCTTTTAGAGCAGACACATAAAGTCCAGAGTAGTGATTATTATTTCTGGATTTTGAGAGACTGTTTTATACATATAACCTGATACTTATAGATAACAATGAAGCCAAACAGGTTGGGATTAAAGTAATTCAGAACACAGGGTAAGGAAGACAGTGTCTATATTTTAGAACCACACATACTCTTTGAGACCAATGGAAGAAAGGTTTATTTGGTCTGGAACAAAAATGTTCTGTAGTGCATAATCTAATTCAACCTATCTGTATAGCTCATTTAAACAACTGAAACACAGGGAGCACAGAATAAGAAAGCAGTCCTTTAATCTGTGTAGATTATTGTAATGCCTGGAAGCATCCTTGACTATAGTAAGCAGACAATAAAAAAGTATTGGCAAAGTCCCCTGATGGAGGGGAGAAAGAATATGGAACTATTAAACCTTACCATCAGGGAGTCCCCTGATACTGTGTCAAACTTTAGGGACACACAAATCAATAGGTCATGCCCTTGATTACGAGACTTACTCTTGTGAAGCTTATGTAGGTAGCAGAGAAGCTTAGACTACCTATAGGCATGCCTAAGAGTTACTTCTGGAGGACCTCTTTCGTCGCTCAGATGTGGCCTCAGTCTCTCTAAGCCCAATTCTGCAAGTGAAACCAGTGCCATCCCCCCAATGTGGGACAAGATATCCAGGGGTGAAAGTCTCCCTGGTGACATGGGAGATGACTCCCAGGGATAATCCAGACATGGCTCCATTGGATCAACAATTCCATCCTGACCAAAAGGAGGGTAAGAAGTGTAATTAATAAAGTATCAATGCCAGAGAGAGTTCACATAGAGCTGGGAGTGTACTCTGGGGGCTGCTCTTGCACAAGCTTCAGTTAGGCCTTGTTACCTATCATAACATGCCAATCCCCAACCAGGACTATTCCAGCCAATCCTAAAGAACACCTAGGGCAATATATAAGAGTCCACAAGGGTTCCATGCACTAGAGTAACTTTTCAGAAACCTACAACCTCCAGATGGGCCCCTGGTCCAGATAAGTCCTGAAACCTAGCCCAGCCTCTCCAGAATATCAGATAGTTTCATCTCCCTAACCCATATTAGTGACAGACCCTTCCAATATCAAAAATTTAGAATTGCCATAGCCCAAACACCCCTAAAGAGAGGGATGGAAAGACCAAAGGTGGCCGTGGAATTATACATAAAAAATAGGGCTTAACCAATGAATATGAATGCTGAATCATTAAATTGATCTCTTTTACTCTCCAGTATTTTAAAGCAGCTAAAAGTAAAAACCTAAAATTGTGAAATTGTAACCCATGTCAAAGTCTGAAATATGTTCTACAACTAATTGTGGTGCTGTGCTTTGAAATTTATAGTTTTTTTGCATATATGTTATTTTCCACAAAAAAAAAAGAAGGGAAAATGTTGGTTGTGAAGACAAAAAAATATTTAAGCCCTCTAGCCTCCTATATTCTGGAGCAGCTAGAAGGAAAGATAAGAGAGGATCCTATGGTAGCCTATGACAAACTCTGGGATCTGTCCTGTAACCACTTGTTGAAGAGTGCTTTGAAAACTATTGCTTTTTTATTTCTTTGCTTTGAATATATGTTATACTATACCAAAAAAAGTTTTAAAATAGTTATTCTCTTCCAATTTTGTCAATAAAGACATTTAGGAGGAAAAAACCCCACCCTATCAACATAATTTCGTTTAACATCATAAAAGGAAAAGGGGAAATGAAATAATCTCAGAATGGAAAGAAGGCTGTCCTAGCCAGGGCAACCTTCTCACTGAAATGCACACATTGTTCACAGGTCAGGGCAGTTCCCTCTGGACCAGGTGGACTCACCGTGGGGAAGCACCAGTGCATAGGTAGTGTTTGGGGAAACTGCAGGATAATAAAGAGGAAATGGTGCTTTAAACTTTCAGAAATGGATCATGCCTTCTTTCCATGAGTTCAAACACACCTCTGGGGAGAGCAACAAGCTCTGGACAGTCAGATTTGGGCTTTTAATCTGACTTTGCCACTCCCATCTTTTTTATTATTGTTCTTTCCCCAACCCTTCTTTAGAACCAACTTAGATCTACTGTGATCCTGATGTCTTTCATGGAAAACAAAGGAGGAATTGTCCTTTGTCTAATTTAGAGATTTATTGTGATCTAGTGCTGAGACTTCTCTTTAGTCACTGAAAGTCACCGCATAATTTGTGGGGGACAGAAAGTTAAAAGAAAGGAGATGGATTTGGGGGGTGAGGCCATATGATCTCCTGCTGTGATGTAGTGTTAAACTCGCTCTTTCTTTGAAACCCCATTGTCATTGATTGGCTGTGATGTGTATCAGGCAGAGAACACACCACTTTTGACTAATATCGATTTGGCAACCTAGATGGGACAAAAATTCTTAAGAAGGACTCTATTGCTTGAAATTCTGGAGCCCTGGAAGGACAAGTAAACAGCACTCCAGACCCTCTGCACCTTAAAAATCTTCAAAGAGAGAAACAGTTTCCAGTTCCAACTCTGGACATCTGACTGGTTTATTTTTTTAGGGACTTACAGCCTCTGATTGTTCCTTTGCCAGTTAAACCCAGAAGTACTGGTCTCTCCAAGAACAATCCGCTTCATCCCTCTATCCCATAATGATGATGCCCCTTTTCAGCATGAAGAAGTTAGAATGGTTATCACCCGGATCCCTCAAGATTGAGGAATGGACAAAAATAAAAGGAAGGAATTATAACTGAGAAATTAAGACTTATCAAATGATGATGATTACTGAATTATGGTACAGATGTTTTTCTTTCTATTTTGTAGAATAGGCAGAAGTTAATACCTGAAAATAACAAGTCTCACTCTTGTTTATACTTTCTATTGTAATGGCTATTTTAGCCTAGTCTCGGCCTTGTTCATACTTTTGTAATAGTTGTTCTAGCCAAGTCTAAGCCTTGTTTATATTTATTATTGTAATGGTAACAATTCCACCACAAGCTGGTCACCATCCCCCTTGGTTGCATCCATAAAATTCTGGAACTCCTTAGACTTGGGGAGACAGATTTTTCAGCTGAAAGGCCTGTGATCTCCTGCTTCATGCACAGCATTTAATTCTTTCCCTCTTTGAAACTCCAGTGTCATGGATTAGCTATTATATACACCAGGCAGAGAATCCACTGCTTTTGTCTGGTATCACAATGACTGCTCCAGAGCAGATATGGCAGTTACTTCAGATCCCTCTTCTGACACCAGAAATATTGACTGAGAAATTACAGACTTAGGAATAAAGCAACAAAAGCTTATTTGGGGTCTTAAAATTGCAATTCAGGGAGCATAGAATCAGGTAGTAACCCATCTTGGGACTTTCAAAAAAGGGTTTTAAAGAAAAAGGAGATTATGTACATTGTGAACACTTACGATTGATGGATGTTCAGATAGTTCCAAGTATCTTTCAAGTTAGACAGTTTACTGATTTCTTCATCTTGTAATTGGTTCATGGTATCCAGATGTCCTTTTGCTTTTGGTTTTGCATATCTTGGCAGATTGTGATAAACGGCTAAGATATGCAAGGGAATAACTTCCTGAATGAGATTCCAGCTCCATTTTAATCTCTTAACCATAACATGCCATTTTGTTTTATTTTATTAATTAGAAGTTAATAATTAAAAGAGAAATAAAAACATCCCCATATAACTGAAAATTAAGAAATTGAACACAATAATACCCAAATTCAAGTTAAAATGTAAAGTCTTATAAAAGATTTTATATTTTTCTAGGAACATGTTTGGAAATTAAGTATGTAATTAAATAAATAGAAGCTAAGAAAAACTCATAGTGTGATTTCAACTTCACCTAGCCATAAAAAGAAAGTAATGACATATATAAAAATAAATTTGACACTGAAAACAGAAATAGATACATCTATCATAATAGTTGGAGATTTCAATTCCCCACTCTCATCAATGGACAGAACATCTAGACAGGATCAATAAAGAAACAGAGAATTTGAACAAGACAATTATCGAACTAGACTTAACAGACATTTATAGAACATTACACCCCACCAACAGTAGGATACACCTTCTTCTCAAGTGCTCATGGATCATTCTCAAGGATAGACCATATGCTGGTCACAAAGCAAGTCTCAATAAATTTTAAAAGATTGAAATCATACAAAACAATTTCTCAGATCATAAAGGAATGAACTTGGAAATCAATAATATGCAGAGTGCCAGAAAATTCACAAATATATAGAGGCTCAACAACACACTCTTACACAAACAGCGGGTCAAGGAAAAAATTACAAGAGAAATCAGTAAATATCTCAAGGCAAATGAAAATGAAAGCACAACATATCAAAATTTATGGGATGCAGCAAAGGCAGTGTTAAGAGAGAAATTTATTGCCCTATATGCCTATATAAAAAAAAAAGAAGAGGGCGGGCCACAGTGGCTCAGCAGGCAAGAATGCTTGCCTGCCATGCCAGAGGACCTGGGCTCGATTCCCGGTGCCTGCCCATGTAAAAAAAAAAAAAAAGAAGAAGAAAAAAGAGCAAAAATCGAGGAATTAACTGTCCACTTGGAATAATTAGAGAAAGAACAGCAAACTAACCCCAAAGCAAGCAAAAGGAAAGAAATAACAAAGATTAGAGCAGAAATAAATAAAATTGAGGACATGAAAACAATCGAGAAAATCAACAAAACCAGAAGTTGGTTCTATGAGAAAATCAATATGATTCATGGACCCTTAGTGAGCTTGACAAAAAGAAGAGAGAGGATGCAAACAAATAAAATCAGAAATGGAAGAGGAGACATAACCACTGACCCCACAGAAATAAAGGAGGTAATGAGAGGATACTATGAACAAATTTATCCTAATAAACTGGACAATGTAGATGAAACGGACAACTTCCTAGAAAGGCATGAACAATCAACATTATTCAAGAAGAAATAGACAACCTCAACAAACCAATTACAAGTAAAGAAACTGAATTAGCCATTAAAAACCCCCCAAAGAGAAAAGTCCATGACCAGATGGCTTCACATGCAAATTCTACCAAACATTCAAGAAAGAATTAAAACCAATCCTGCTCAAACTCTTCAAAAAAAACTGAAGAGGAGGGAAGGCTACCTAACTCATTCTATCAAGCCAATATCACCTTCATACCAGAGCCAGACAAAGATATTACAAGAAAAGAAATTACAGACCAATCTCTCTAATGAATATGATGCAAAAATCCTAAACAAAATTCTTGCAAATCGAATCCAGCAACACATTAAAAGAATTATACACCATGGTCAAGTAGGATTCATCCCATGTATGCAAGGATGGTTCAACATAAGAAAATCAATTAATGTAATACACCATATCAACAAATCAAAGCAGAAAAACCACATGATCATCTTGATTGATGCAGAAAAGGCATTTGACAAAATTCAACATGCTTCCTTGTTGAAAACACTTCAAAAGATAGTTATAGAAAGAACTTCCTCCACATGATAAAGGGAATATATGAAAAACCCACAGCTAACATCATCCTCAATGGGGGAAAAACTGAAAACTTTCCCCCTAAGATCAGGAACAAGACAAGGATGTCCACTATCACCACTGTTATTCAACACTGTGTTGGAAGTTCTAGCCAGAGCAATTAGACAAGAAAAAGAAATACAAGGCATCAAAATTGGAAAGGAAGAAGTAAAACTCTCACTGTTTGCAGATGATATGATACTATATGTCGAAAACCCGGAAAAATCCACAGCAAAACTACTACAGCTAATAAAATGAGTACAGCAAAGCGGCAGGTTACAAGATCAACACTCAAAAATCTGTAGTGTTTCTATACACTAGTAATGAATAATTTGAGGAGGAAACAAAAAAAAAATTCCACTTACAATTGAAACCAAAAGAATAAAATATTTAGGAATAAATTTAACTAAGGATACAAAAGACCCATACAGAGCAAACTACAAAAAATTGCTAAAAGAAATCATAGAAGACCTGAATAAATGGAGAGGCATACTGTGTTCATGGATTGGAAGACTAACTATAGTTAAGATGTCAATTCTACATAAACTAATTTATAGATTCAATGCAATACCAATTAAAATCCCAAAAACTTACTTTTCAGACATAGAAAAACCAAAAACCAAATTTATCTGGAAGGGCACAGTGCCCTGAATAGCTAAAAATATCCTGAGAAAGAAAAATGAAGTCAGAGATCTCACGCTACCTGACTTTAAGGCATATTACGAAGGTACAGTGATCAACACAGCATGGTACTGGCATAAAGATAGCTATATTGACCAATGGAATCAAATAGAGTGTTCAGATATAGAACCTTTCACCTATGGGCAATTGATCTTTGATAAGGCAATCAAGCCAACTCACCTGGAACAGAACAGTTTCTTCAAAAAATGGTGCCTAGAGAACTGGATATCCACAAGCAAAAGAATTAAAGAAGATCCATATCTCACATTCTATACAAAAATTAACTCAAAATGGATCAAAGACCCAAACATTAGATCTAAGACCATAAACTTTTAGAAGGAAATGTAGGGAAATATCTTATAAATCTTATAATAGGAAGCGGTTTCCTAGATCTTACACCCAAAGCATGAGCATTGAAGAAATAAATAAATAAATGGGAACTCCTCAAAATTAAACACTTTTGTGCATCAAAGAACTTCATCAAGAAAGCTAAAAAAAAAAAAAACAGCCTACACAATGGGAGACAATATTTGGAAACAATACGTCAGATAAAGGTCTATAATCAGAATATATAAAAAGATTGTTCAACTCAATAACAAAAAGACAACCTATTTACAAAACGGGCAAAAGACATGAACAGACACTTCTCAGAAGAGGAAACACAAATGGCCAAAAGGCACATGAAAAAATGCTCAACTTTCCTTGCTATTAGAGTAATTCAAATCAAAACCACAATGAAGTATCATCTTACACCCACCAGAATGGCCATTATCAATAAAACAGAAAACGACAAGTCCTGGAGAGGATGTAGAGAAAGAAGCACACTCATCCACTGTTGGAGGGAATGTCAAATGGTACAACCGTTGTGTAAGTCAGTTTGGTGGTGCCTCAGGAAGCTAAGTATAGATTGCCCATATGATCTGGCAATACCATTGCTAGGTATCTACTCAGAGGACATGAAGGCAAGGACGCAAACGGACACTTGCACACCAGTGTTTATAGCAGCATTATTTCAATTGCCAAGAGATGGAAACAGCCAAAATGTCCATCAACAGACAAGTGGCTAAAAAGCTGCAGTATATACATATGATGGAATATTATGCAGCTGTAAGACAGAATAAATTTATGAAGTATGTAACAACATGGATGGACCTTAAGGACATTATGCTCAGTGAGATTAGCCAGAAACAAAAGGTAGATACTTGGTAACTGGAGATGAAGGGATACAGATTGTGCAATAGGACTGATTTGTAGAAACTCAGAAATGGATAGGACTATACTACCTAACTGTAATACAATAATGTTAGTACACTGAATGAAGCTGAATGTGAGAATGATAGAGGGAGAAGGGCTGGGAGCACAAATGAAATCAGAAGGAAAGATAGATGATAAAGACTGAGATTGTATAATCTAGGATGCCTAGAGTGTACAATAATAGAAACTAAATGTAGAAATTTAAAAATTTTTTACACGAGGAAGAACAAAGGAATGTCAATACTGCAAGGTGTTGAGAATAGATGGTCTTTCATATTTTAAAACTTTAACTTATGTGTGAGACTAAAGCAAAAAGTGTTTTTTTGGTACAAAATTTATATTTTGACTAGTGCATTTCCTAATATAACTTATGTGGACAGCTTAACTGAACACCATAAGTACATGGAACCTTGAGTAGGACATGAGATTTTGCACTTCCCTCCAGTTTCTCCAATATACATTAACTAAAAAGGTGATATCTATATAATGCATAAGAATAACCTCCAGGATAACCTCTCGACTCTGTTTGAAATCTCTCATCATTGACACTTTATTTTGTCTTACTTCTCTCTTCCCCCTTTTGATCGAGAAGGTTTTCTCAATCCCTTGATGCTGAGTCCCAGCTCATTCTAGGATTTCTGTCCCATGTTGCTAGGAAGGTCCACACCCTTGGGAGTCATGTCCCATGTAGAGAGAGGGAGAGCAGTGAGTTTGCTTGTCATGTTGGCTGAGAGAGAAAGGCCACAACCGAGCAACAAAAGAGGTTCTCTGGGGGTGACTCTTAGGCCTAATTTTAAGTAGGCTTAGCCTATCCTTTGCGGGATTAAGTTTCATATGAACAAACCCCAAGATTGATGTCTCAGCCTATTAGTTTGGTTGTCCCCACTGCTTGTGAGAATATCAGGAATTCTCCCCTTGGGGGAGTTGAATTTTCCCCCTTTCTCACCATTTCCCCATGGGGTCTTTGCAAATACTTTTTAATTCACTATTCAAATCCTTCTGGGATTTATCGGGGCATCACTCCGGACAAACCTACAAAATCTCATGCCCTACTCAAGGTTCCATGTACTTATGGTGTTAATTAAGCTGTCCACATAAATTATATCAGGAAATGCACTAGTCAAAATATAAATTTTGTACCAAATAAACTTTTGCTTTAGTCTCACAAATAAGCTAAAGTTTTAAAATGTGAATGACCACCTATTTTCAACACCCTGCAGTATTGACATTCCTTTGTTCTTCCTCATGCAGAAACATTTTTTAAATTTGTACTTTAGTCACTATCATTATGCACTCTAGGCATTCCTAGATTATACCATCTCAGTCTTTATAGTATATCTTTCCTTCTGATTTCATTTGTGTTCCCAGGCCTCCTCTCTCTATCATTCTCACGTTCAGCTTCATTTAGTGTTCTAACATTATTGTGCTACAATCAGGTAGTATTGTGCTATCCATTTCTGAATTTTTATAGTCAGTCCCGTTGCACAATCTTTATCCCTTCAGCTCCAATTGCCCAATATCTACCCTATTTCTATCTGCTGATAACCTCTGTTCTTAACTGAAATTCTCCAAGTTCATTCCTTAATGTTAGTTCATATCAGTGAGACTATACAGTATTTGTGCTTTTGTTTTTGGCTAATCTCACTCAGCATAATGTCTTTAAGGTACATCCATGTTGTTACATACTTCATCACTTTATTCTGTCTTACAGCTGCATAATCTGATGCTTCTTTTATCAATGGTACGGACAGATGAGTAAAACATATGGATTAAAAATAAATAAATAATAAGGGGAACAAATGTTAAAATAAATTGAGTAGATTGAAATAGTAGTGATCAATGAAAGGGAGTGGTAAGCGGTATAGAAAAAAATAGGGGAAACAAAGACTAAAATATATTGGGTAGCGGGAAATACTAGTAGTCAAAGAGAGGGAGGAGTAAGGTATCTGGTATGTTTGAGTTTTTTCTTTTTATTTATTTTTCTGAATTGACGCAAGTGTTCTAAGAAATGATCATGGTGATGAATATACAACTATGTGATGATATTGCGAGTTATTGCTTATATACCAAGAATGGAATAATCATGTGGTAAGAATATTCGTGTTTGTATGTTGTTATGTTTAAAATAAAATAAAATAAAAAATAAGTTTGAAGACCTCGGGAATATCAGAGGCTAAAATGAAGAAAGATATATGTTTCAAACTATGTCTAACTTTTTGGAGCACCAGTCATAGTCACTTTGAGCTTGGAGAAATAAATTCCAGAAATCTAGACAGGAATCAAGTCCTGTATCCAAGCTAAACAGTTAAACTCTGTGGTGTATCTATGAAATACTTAGGAAATTATGCTAAAGCTGTGCTGTTTTGACTGAACAAAATCTACATTTTTATGAGTCTTGACTTTGGAATACTGAAACAATTTCACTGACACTGATTTTTTATTACAGTGGCTGTATCTAACAACCATGGAAAAAGAGTTAGGAATTCAAATAACTCAATTTGACAAGAGACGATCTTGAAAAACTGCTTTTAGGACTTGAAAACTGGCAAATCATGGCAAGCATACTTCTTTTACGATCTGATTTCATTGTAGTTGTATAGGTCTGGACAAAGTTTAATTCAGTTTTCGCAGTCACTTCAATTTTCTTTTCCTTATGCTTTTCCTCTAATGAAATTGAAAGAAACAGTAATATTTATATAAAATAAACAAACATAATCACTTAAAAAAAAGATAACACTGATATATACATAAAAAAAAACAGCATATAAATTCCCTTTAAGATAGACCAAGAGAAAAGAGCAAGGTTGTATATCCTGTATATACTTATATAAATCTGACAAGGAATGAATAAATTGTGTGTATATATGTGTGTACATACATATATTCTGCAGTTATAAGAACTGTTGATGGTAATAGTGATTGTCCATGGGGAATAAAATTTGGGTCAATTTTTGTTTTGTAGAAGGGAGCCTTACTTTTCATTATATTCATTTAATATAATATTTTTACCATGTTATTTTATCTTAACATAATCATTTTATCCCTTTATTTCATCTCAAAAAAGAGAGCTAACCCTCACCTCTTCAGTCTCTTGCCCATGTTTCTTTGTATCTATAAAATAACACTTAAATAAGATAATGAAATATCAGTTACGATATAAAGCATACGCTGTGGGCATTATAGATTCTTGTGTGTCATTTGGCCTGATTCAAAATGCCTAAAACAAGGATGATTCTTTTTGTATTTCTCTGGAACTTGAGTTAACCATCTTCCAAGTGGTATCGGTGAGTTTGTTTCAGATTTACTGTCATCCATTTTCCGTCCTTTCACTTCTCACAGTATTTTGAGTTGTTTTGGTTTTGCTTTAGTTTTTAAAAATTCATTTAACTTGTTTTTATGGACAATTTCAAACATATCCCAAAGTAGAGAAAATAGTATAATGAATCCTCAAGTAACTCATCCCCCAGTTTCAGCAACCATCAATTTGCAGTCACTTTTATCTCACTTAGAATGCCACCCTCAGGGCATTTAGAGTTGGAATTGCTTTTTTACCAGGAGAGGGGAGAAGTTTTATTTAGCAGCTCTATTGATATATAAACTCCATACAATAAGTTTCACACCTTAAAATGTACAGTTCAGTAGCCTGACCGAGTTGTGTAGTCATCACCATCGTTTAATTTTAGAACATTTTCATCATCCCCAAAATAAATTTTGTACCCATGAGTAGTCACTCCCCATCTCCCACCCCATCCCAACCCTGGTAACCACTAATCTACTTTCTGTTTTTATAGATTTCCCTATTCTGGACGTTTCATATAAATGGTATCATACATCATGTTGATATTGCTTTTTTATGTCTCTTTTCAGTGATTTGGTCAAATGCCAACAGCTCAGAGAAGTCCAATCTCTGGAGCTACTCATGGTAATAGTTTGTCTCCTTCAAGTCTGTATTTCAGCATTCCAACAGTTGAATGCTGCTTTTTGGGGTGATATATAATCTTCATTTAGTCTGTATAGCTATTGTCCTGAACCCATATTCGGCTGTAGGGTAGTACATGCGCAATGATGGAAACTGTAATATTCATTTAAATGGAATATGAAACCAGCTCAAGGATGCACAATTAAACTTTGCAAGTCTATGCTCCCTTGAATCCTTCTTACCTTCCCCTCTTGCAAAGCAGTATAGAAAAGCAGGAATATTCTGCTTTCCCCTTGAAGTTCTTCTGATTTTCCAGTCCTCCACGAAAAATCTTAGTAATTATCAGAGAAGAAACAAAATCAATGCCCTGTCAAGGAGACAAGAAAGAGTATGAGGAGGATATAGCTTGCCCAGGCAGCCTCCTCCTTATCCAGGAGAATAGCTCTGGCCTGTACCACAACCGAGGATACGCTCAGCACCCACTGCCTGGGAAGACACCCAAAATGAGTGTCTGTAGTGCATTCCCGCTGGGAAAGAAAGCACAGCTTGCGAAGACTCCCTTGCCTGCAGGTCTCCCTCTGGAGCCAGATGTAGGTACTGTGAAAATAAGTTCCAAACATTTTGGTAATGGATGGCAGTGAAGGTAACACAACATTATGAATGTCATTAACACCACTGAATTATACTTAAAAGTAGTTAAAATGGGAAACATAGGTAGTGTATATACACACACTATACATATATGTAACATGCATAACATATATGTGTTATATATATATATATAACATTATATAACATACAATAGATATATGTTACCACAATGAAGACCTAGAAAGAGAGAAACAAAGAGGGTAGGGGAGGGAAGGATGTAGAAAGAAAGGAAGGAAAGAAATGAGTGTAGTTACAAACCGATACCTTAAAATAGGAAACGCTTCTCAAAAAGAAATTCTTGTAGCAGACAGCCAGAACCAGGGTAAGGAGTCGCTTTTCCATCCTTGGCGCTGTAGCCACCTTCCAAGGCCACTCTTCACCTTATCTTACTTCTCACTTCAGAGGTCTCAACCTCGTCTGCAGAAATACTCCCCTGTGGAATTAACAAAACCATATGTCAAATACCTCTGACAAAGGCTGAAGTGCTCAGAAAAGGCAAAGCACGGGGTTTGTCATTAGCCTTGCGTTTTCAGAAGGATAAGAAACCAGGTGGAAAAATGTTTCTATCCCAGGGGTCATAAAATTTAAGTTAAATTTTTACTTAATCTGTATCTCGTCAGTTCGGTTTCTTTTCGTTTTCTAAAAAGGGCAAAGAGCTTTTCATTAATATTAAAAGGGCTGTTTCAACAGTTCTAAGAATTGTCAACTTGTAACCTTGGAGCCTATGAATGGTCCAGAAATCTAGGTTTGTCTGAGCATTTACTGTCAAAAACAGTCTTTATTCACTTACGTGATACTAATTGTGTTAGTTTTAAGAGCTTGACTCTACGTATCATCCTTGTCATCGCTGACCCTCTACTACGTCACCGACTTATCTCTACATAACTCAACTGAAGACCTAAGTCCACAAAACAATAAAGCTCTCCGGGAGGATATTACACATCAGTCACCAACGGTTTGGGCACAGCTTGTCTCTGGGGGGTGGGGGGGTGGGGTGGGGACAGGGGAGGTATCCACTAAGTCAGGGAGAGGAAACTCTCATTACCTGGCAATAGCATTTCCTGCTCTGACATATTTGTAGTAGGCTTATCCTAGTACTGTGCCAGACAGGTATAATGTGAGAGCTAACAGAGTTTACAGCGTTTACAGGCGTTAGGCTAATTGCTCAGTGACACCTCAAAACAACCTCATGTGAAAGGCATGTGGTAGAATTCGGTGGCAGCATGCTTGCCTGCTGTGCAGGAGACCTGGGTTTGAATCCTGGCCCACGAACCCTCAAAAAAACAAACAGCCTCACAAAGTAGGTACCATTATCTCTATTTACTGTGGACAGAAAATTTAAGTCATGTGCCCAAGGCCACACAGCTGGTGAGCTGTCAGAGTCCATGCCCTCAGGCAATGCACTTTACTGATAAAGGGGATCAACAAATACTTGAGGTCTACATTAATCAGGGAGCTATACAAATAAAGTCTTTGCTCTCAAGGAGGGTTAATTTAATAGGAGTAATTTAGTAAGGGAAAGAAGATAAGCACATAAGTAAAGAGTAAGGCAGAACAAGATTAAGCTTCCTAAGAGATGTATATAAATTTTTCTAAGGGGATTCAGAAAGAGAAACTCTCATCATAAATCTAGTTAAGAAGATGAATGCAGACGATAAAGACTGAGATGGTATAATCTAGGATGCCTAGAGTGTACAACGATAGAAACTAAATGTAGAAATTTAAAAATGTTTTTAAATGACGAAGGACACAGGAATGTCAATATTGCAGGGTGTGGAAAACAGATGGTCATTCATATTTTAGAACTTCAACTTCTGTGTGAGACTAGAGCAGAAAATGTTTATTTGGTGCAAAATTTATATTTTGACTAATGCATTTCCTAGTATTACTTATATGGACAGTTTAATCGAACACCATAAGTACATGGAACCTTGAATAGAATGTGAGATTTTGTAGGTTTGTCCAGTGTGATGCCCCAATAAACCCCAGAGTGATTTGAACAGTGAATAAAGAAGTATTTGCAAAGTCCTCTTGGGGGAACGGTGAGAAAGAGGGAAAATTCAACTTCCCCATTTGGAGAATTCCTGATATTCTCACATGCAGTAGGGACAACCAAAGCAATAGGCCGAGCCCTCAATCTTGGGGTTTGTTCATATGAAACTTAACCCCACAAAGGACAGGCTAAGCCTACTTAAAACTAGGCTTAAGAGTCACCCCCAGAGAACCTCTTTTGTTGTTTCAAGTGTGCCCTTTCTCTCTCAGCCAACACGACAAACAAACTCAGAAATCCTAGGATGAGCTGGGACAGAAATCCTAGGATGAGCTGGGACTCAGCATCAAGGGATTGAGAAAACCTTCTCAACCAAAAGGGGAAAGAGAGAAATGAGACAAAATAAAGTGTCAATAGCTGAGAGATTTCAAACAGAGTGGAGAGATTATCCTGGGGGTTATTCTTACACATTATATAGATACTCCCCTTTTTGGTTTAAGGTGTATTAGAGGGGCTAGAGAGAAGTGCCTGAAACTGTAGAGCTGTGTTCCAGTAGCCATGTTTCTTGAAGATGATTGTATAATGATATAACCTTCACAATGTGACTGTGTGGTTGTGAAAACTTTGTGTCTGATGCTCCTTTTATCTATAATATGGACAGATGAGTAAAAAATATGGATTAAAAATAAGCAAATAATAGGGGGAACAAATGTTAAAAAAAAAAAAAGATGATGATGAAGGCATCTTCTCTCAAGAGGTAACATCTGTGCTGGATCTTAAAGAAGGGCAGTATTTTAACCAACAGGTACTTGGGGGAAAGACAGAAGTCATTCTAGGCCCAGGAAAGGGTGTGACCTTTTGGGGAATCCCATTTGGCCATAACATGGGTTCTCATAGGGATTGAAGTGGATGCTAAGGCAGGAGATCAGAACAAAACACGAGCCAGGATACAGGTCTCCTGATGCCCATTCCAGGCTCCATCCACTACGTTTCACTGCTTGTCAGTCAGAACATTTCCCTGCTTATGCCCTGAACTACTAATCTTGGTCACAACCTCTCTGGGACAAGTACACAGCTCTGAGGCTAAAGGCTGGTTTGGTTTCAGTTGCCCTTCTAAGCAACTTCCTTCACCTAGAGGTGGGCCTTGAGCCCTGGCCCGATGCTAAGAAGCCAAGAGTCACAGCCTCATAAGCCACTTGGTCAGAGGCAGAGAATGCCAGGAAGGAGGCAGGAAAGAAAGGACAGGGTCAGGCTCTATAGGATTATATGCATATTTAATATATCTTTAGGATATCCAAAATACATAGAAAAATGCTGCATATGCAGTGGGCTCTCATTTTAGTTTTCTCATCGCTAAAGCAAATATCATACAATGAGTTTGCTTGAACAATGAGAATTTACTGTCTCACTGTTTTGAAGCTAGGAGAAGTCCAAATCAAGGCATTGTCAAGGCAATGCTCTCTTCCAGAAGACTAGCGTTCCAGGGCTGGCTGCTGGTGACCCTTGGTCCTGGGCTCCTCTAGTCACATGGCAATGCACATGGTGGTCTCTCCTGGCTTCTCCCTTCTCTTCCAAGCTTCATTGACTTTCAGCTTCTGGCTGCTCCCTCTGTGGCTTTTTATCTATCTCTATGACTTGCCCTATAAAGCCTTCAGTAATAAGAGTAAGACCCATCCTGGGCCACATTTAACTGAAGTAACCTCATTAAAAGGTCCTGTTTACAAGGGTCCACACCCACAGAAATGAATTTAGTTTAAGAACATGTTTTTCTGGGATACATAGCTCCAAACCACTACAGACCTCCGTAAATATTTTTTCCACTAATATTTTTTAAAAATAAATGCAAGATGATAGAGTAAATGTTCTCTGGAATTCCTTCCAGCCCTAGATTCCTTCAGTATCGTTGCTCAAGGCTTTTCTGACATCTGAGTTCCAAATACTGCAGGAATCTAATGAGAGAGTATCAAATCTCATCTATGGGCTTATTTGCTAAAAAGTTTGCTCCTACACCATAAGTACATGGAACCTTGGGTAGGACATGAGATTTTGTTGGTTTGTCCAGAGTGATGCTCCGATGAATCCCAGAGTGATTTAATTAGTGAGTGGAAAAGTATTTGCAAAGTCCCCTTCGGGGAATGGTGAGAACGGGGGAAAATTCAACCTCCCCAAGTTGAACCCTTGATATTCTCACAAGCAGTGTGGACAACCAAAGCGATAGGCTGAGCCCCCAGTCTTGGGGTTTGTTCATACAAGACTTAACCCCACAAAGGATAGGTCAAGTTACTTAAAATTAGGCCTAAGAGTCACCCCCACGAGAGCCTCTTTTGTTGCTCAGATGCAGCCTCTCTCTCCAGCCAGCACAACAAGCAAACTCACCACCCTCCCCCTGTCTACGTGGGACATGGCTCCCAGGGGTGTGGACCTTCTTGGCAACATGGGACAGAAATCCTAGAATGAGCTGAGATTCAGCATCAAGGGACTGAGAAAGCCTTCTCGACCAGAAGGGGGAAGAGTGAAATGAGAAAAAGTGTCAATGGCTGAGAGATTCTTTTTTGAATAGATGCAAATGTTTCAAGAAATGATCGCGATGATGAATATGCAACTATGTGATGATATTGTGAATTGCTGATTATAGATGTAGAATGGAATGATCAAAATATGAATGTTTGCTCTTATTTGGTGTTTTTTTGTATTTAAAAAAATAAAATAAAAAAACGTAAAAAAAAAAGATTGCTCCTTACAAGTATCTATTTGGTGTTCCACACTTGTGCAAGGTGTTGAAATATGGTGGTATATGGAATCCCATGTTTTATACAGGATTATTCTGTAACCCACATCTTCTCAAATAAAGGGAAAAAATAATTACTGCTCACGAAAAAAAGTATCTACTTGGGCTGAGGGTGTGTGTGCGCACGTTTGTGTATGGTGTGTGAAAGAGAGAGAGAGAGAGAGAGACCAAATTCACCTTAAAGGTAAGTTATACTGTTTAGCTGGGTTTGCTCTCCCCCTGGGTGAGTTGTCACAAGCAGGCCCTGGACTGGTGACAGTTACACTGAGAAGTAGGAACCATGGGAGGAGCCAGGTTGAAGCAGAAAGAATAAGATAAGTAAGACAGAGATTTGGGTGGAAATGGACTGTCATGGTCAGGTTCATGTGTCAACTTGGCCAGGTGGTGGTACCCACTTGTCTGGTTGGACAAGTGCTGGCCTGTCTGTTCGTATGAGGACATTTTATAGAATTAAATCATGATCACGTTGGCTGCATCCACAGCTGATTCCATTTGTAATCAGCCAAAGGGTGTGTCTTCTGCAATGAGTGATGCTTAATCTAATCACTGGAAGTCTCTTAAGGAAGGTTCAAAAGAGACAGTCTCCTCTTCCTGCTTTAGCCAGCGAGCCTCCTGTGGAGTTCATCCAGACCCTCCATCAGAATTGTCAGCTTCACAGCCTACCCTACAGATTTTGGACTCTATGTTCCCATGGTTATGTGAGACAATTTTATAAATTTTATATTTACAGATATTTCCTGTTGATTCTATTTCTCTAGAGAACCCTAACTAATACAGCTTGGTACCAGGAGTGGTTCTTAAGAAACAGAATCTTAAAAATGGGTTTTTACGATTGGTTTTCTACTTTGACTGGACTCAAAGGTATTAAGGACTCTGACTCCTATGATCACAATGATACTGACAATCCATGGGGTGAGTTGGCAAAAGAGATAGTCAAAATATCACCATTTGATTCTTCTAATGCTTCACCTGTATGAAGCCAGGCTCTGGAGGATAATGTTTTTGACACCTTTACGGAGTTTTGTGGAAATAGGAGGTATGGAGATTTTGGCTGATTGTTGTTAGATACACTATATACATTAATGAATGAAAGGGATGGAGGTTATGCATGGGCTCAGCAACATAGACTTCCACTCACCAAGGCTGACCTGGCTACAGCCACCGCTGTGTGCCCAATCTGCCAGCAGCAGAGACTCAGCCCCCAATATGGCACCATTCCCTGAGGTGACCAGCCGGCTACATGGCGGCTGGTTGATTACATTAGACCACTCCCTTCATGGAAGAGGCAGCAATTTGTTCTAACTGGAATAGACACATACTCTGGATATGGGTTTGCTTTCCTTGCACACAGTGCTTCTGCCAAAACTGCCATCCGTGGGCTTACAGAATGCCTTATCCATCATCATGGTATTCCACACAGCATTGCTTCTGATCAAGGAACACACTTTACAGCAAATGAAGTGTGGGAATGGGCACATGCTCATAGAATTCTCTGGTCTTACCATGTCCCTCATCATCCAGAAGTAGCCAGATTGATAAAACAGTGGAATGGCGTTTTGAAAACTCAATTATGGTGCCAACTGGGTTGCAGTACCTTGAAGGGTAATGTTCTCCAGGAAGCTGTGTATGCTCTGAATCAGCATCCGCTGTATGGTGCTGTTTCTCCCATTGCCAGGATCCATGTGTCCAGGAAACAAGGGGTGGAAATGGGAATGACTTCACTCACCATTACCCCTAGTGATCCACTAGGAAAAGTTTTGCTTCCTGTCCCTGCGACCTTGAGCTCTGCTGGTCTACAGGTTTTAGTTCTAAAAAGGGGTGTGCTTCCACCAGGAGAAACAACAATGATTCCATTGAACTGGAATCTAAGACTGCCTCCTGGTCATTTTGGGCTACTCATGCCCCTGGATCAACCAGCCAAGAAGGGAATTACATTACTGGCTGAGGTTACTGACCCTGACTATCACAGAAATAGGACTGCAACTACACAATGGAGGTAAAGAAGAGTTTTTCTGGAATACAGGAGATCCCCTAGGGCATCTTTTAATACTGCCATGCCCTGTGATTAAAATCAATAGAAAACTGCAACAACCCAATCCTGGCAGGACTACCAATGGCTCTGAAACTTCAGGAATGAAGGTTTGGGTCACCCCACCAGGCAAAGAACTACAAGTGCTTGCTGAGGGTAAAGGGAACATGGAATGGGTAGTGGAAGAAGGTAGTGATCAATATGAACTATGACCACGTGATCAGTTATAATAACAAGAACTGTAATGCAGTTTTGTTGATGTTATACTATTTAAGTTGTAAGATATCAAGTTTAAGAATGAATATTATCCAAGGACTTGCACCCTATTCTGGGGAGATTTAATGTGTTTCCAGTTGTACACAGGACAGTTGAGTATTGTTAAGTGAGGAAAAATGTGTCTTTCATTGTTTTCTATTTAGAAATTAAGTATGGTTTAAGGTGATGTGTATAGCTGCCAAGTTGACAAGGGGAGGACTTTCATGGTCAGGCTCATTTATCAATGTGGCCAGGTGGTGGTACCCGTTTGTCTGGTTGGGCAAGTGCTGGCCTGTCTGTTGGTATGAGGACACTTCATAGAATTAAATCATGATCATGTCAGCTGCATCCACAGCTGATTCCATTTGTAATCAGCCAAGGGGTGGGTCTTTTGCAGTGAATGATGCTTAATATAATTACTGAAAGCCTTTTAAGGAGGATTCAGAAGAGACAGTCTCCTTTTCCTGCTTCACCCAGAGAACCTCTTCTGCGGAGTTCATCCAGACCCTCCATCAGAGTTGTCAGCTTCACATTTATAAATATAAATTTTATATTTATGGATATTTCCTGTTGATTCTGTTCTCTAGAGAACCCTAACTAATACATGGGGTAACCTCCTTCTCTGAGATGTGAGGCCAGGTGTTCCTGAGATAAGGGCAGGTAGAGACTGGCTGCCCAATCAGGAGGCAAACACTGGAAGACAGTAAAATTTATCTATGATCACTTTCTGCTACACAGAGAGTCATGCGACCTGTCACCAAAATCAGAAGAATTCATCCTATGTACAACAGCTCATGAATTAAAGACCTTCAAAGGTCTTTACTCAAAGGTGGGCCCAGTTCCTAACAAGGTCTTGAGGGTTTTGCATCCATTGTCCCTCCCCAACCCCAACATTAGAATGTTAAATGCTGCTGCCCTGAGGTCTTCCAAGTAGGGACACCTCCAATTGTCTAGGATTTCAGGTGCTTTCTGGATACAGGGCTAAGGAAATTTGGGGATGTGCAAAATCAGGGATTGGAGAGTAGAAGATCCTCATCATGGCCCTTCCCGCCCACCTGGGCTAGATTTTAGGAAGGAGTTTGAGGAGCCACCCGTACTTCTCAGCAGCAGAATGAGGACAGTCTTAGGACCCTCACATCACTCCCTGTCTAAGAAGAGCTATTCCCCCAAGATGTCTTGTTCCCTCTGTTCCCTGGGGTCCTTGGAGCCATGGGGTCAGGGTGGGCTGAAGCTGATAAGTGGTGGCCTTAGTGCTATTTAGCTCCTGTGGAGTAACCCCAGGAAGCAGGTCCATCAGGAAGCCCAGCAATCCTCCAAGTGAGGGTTTTAAGTTTGACCTTTGGTTATTTCCCCATCCACCCCTCTTCTCCAGGGCCGCCTCTCCTATCCTTCCTACCCCAGCTTCTGCTCAAGGTGAAGCCCAAGATTTGAAGCACTGCCCACCAAAACCTACAATGAATTTTCCATATAAGTCAAGCCCTCTTGCCCCAGACATGAACCAATCTGCTCCTGGGACTCAGCAGTACCTGGTGATGTTCTTCACGAAGTAAGGTTCTGTCTACCACTTCCTGCTTCATATAGCCACCCCTCAGTGAACCCCAGACAAAAGGCGCTTTTATAATCCTACAAATGATGACCACCCAGTCACACTTACTCCTAACAATAACTGTTCACAGCCTGCTCCTTGACCCTATTCTTATAGGTCTTGCCTCTCTCGTGGAAGCTTTCCTAGCATTCTGTCTCTCTTCAGTTACAGAGCTCCATTTCTAAAGACACAGTGGTTTCTTTTGTCTCAAATTCATTTCCAAGTGAAGCACCTGCACTTTATTTTCTTCCTTTCCCTCCTCGGCAAGGCCCCTGACATATCAGTAGCTTTGTCAATAAATTGTCAATACTAATTCACAAATAGGCACAGTGGGGTGGGCGTCTCCAGGCTAGCAGTGAAGAGAATCATAGATTAAGATCCAGGCCCCAGGAACAAATAAGGTATCAGTGGCTGAGAGAGTTCAATAGAATTGAGAGACTACTCTGGAGGTTGCTCTTACACAAACTTCAGTTAGATATTGCTATGTATCAGCACTTGCCAACCCCCCACCAAAACCATTCCAGCCAATCCTAAAGAACACCTAAGGCAATATATAAGATTCCACAAAGGTTCCATGCACTAGGGTAACTTTCCA
This sequence comes from Tamandua tetradactyla, assembly GCF_023851605.1. Classification (NCBI taxonomy): domain Eukaryota; kingdom Metazoa; phylum Chordata; class Mammalia; order Pilosa; family Myrmecophagidae; genus Tamandua; species Tamandua tetradactyla. Next base: position 60,393,501 of record NC_135332.1, read on the forward strand.
GAAACCTACAACCTCCAGATGGGTCCTGGACCAAATAAGTCCTGAAACCTAGAGGACCCAGCCTCTCCAGAACATCAGCTAGTTCCATCTCCTACCCCAAATCATTGACAGCTCCCTCCAACTGAAAAAGGTAGAATGGGCATAGCCTAAATATCCTTAAAGATGGGGAGACAGATCAAAAGTGATGGTGGAGTTATACTGAGAAAGTAGGGTTTAACAAACAAGTATGATTACTGAATCATTAAATTGGTATCTCTTTTAGTTTCCAGTATCTTAGAGCAGCTAGTAGTGAAAATCTAAAATTGTGGAATTGTAACCCATGCCAAACTCTGAAATCTGTTCTACAACTAATTGTTGTGCTGTACTTTGAAATTCATTGCTTTTTTGTGTATATGTTATTTTTCACAAAAAAAAGGAAAAAAAAGTGATGATAAAAAAAATATTTTAAATTAAAAAGAAAAAAAAAAAAGAGCCAGGTCCTGGAATCACCAAGGTTCACATCCTGGCACTGCTGACCAGCTATGGAAGCTTGGCCCAGTTGCTTAACCTTTATTGCCTCAGTTTCCTTGTGTGTACACCAGATAACACTAACAGTAATAACCACTTTGTAGGATGGTTACAAGGATTAAATCTGTTAAATTGTTTAAATGCTTAGAAGAGGGCCTGGCACATAATAAGCACTATAAAAGTTCTGAATAAATAAATAGTGTCTTTTTTAAAATTTATTTATTAATTTACAAAATTAACAAACCAAATAAAACATCAACATATATAATCAGTAATTCACAATATCATCACTTAGTTGCACATTCATCATTTCTCAGAACATTTGCATTAATTCAGAAAAAGAAGACAATAGAAAAAGAAATAAAACAAACACAGAAAAGAAGAAAAAAGATTATACCTACCATACCCCTTACCCCTCGCTTTCATTGATCACTAGCATTTCAAACTTAATTTATTTTAGCATTTGTTCCCCCTCTTATTTATTTTTATTCCATATGTTCTACTCGTTTGCTGACAAGGTAGATAAAAGGAGCATCAGACACAAGGTTTTCACAATCACACAGTCACATTGTGAAAGCTATATCATTATTCAATCATCCTCAAGAAACATGGCTACTGGAACACAGCTCTACATTTTCAGGCAGTTCCCTCCAGCCTCTCCATTACATCTTGAATAACAAGGTGATATTTACTTAATGCATAAGAATAATCTCCAGGATAACCTCTCCACTCTGGACTCGCTCAGCCATTGACACTTTGTCTCATTTCACTCTTCCCTCTTTTGGTAGAGGTTTTCTCAATCCCTTGATGCTGAGTCTCAGCTCATTCTAGGATTTCTGTCCCACATTGCCAGGAAGGTCCACACCCCTGTGAGTCATGTCCCACGTAGACAAGAGGGAGGGTGGTGAGTTTGCTGGTTGTGTTGACTGGAGAGAGAGGCCACATCTGAGCAACAAAAGAGGTTCACTTGGGGGTGACTCTTAGGCCTAAATTTTAAGTAGACTTGACCTATTCTTTGTGGGAAACAGTGTCTTTTAAAATTCCATCCCTCTGGAGCTTTAGGAACGTCGCCGGGCATTACTGTGGAGGCCTACATGTGGCCACGCTTAGGTCTGGGTTAGCCCTTCCCTCAGCAGTGTGGCCCAGCCTGGTCGCACATCAGAATCAGTGAGGGAGTTTGTTTGGTTTTAAAGGGTTTCAACGGTCCACTCTTTCAAGAACTTTTTGAGCACCTACTCCGTGGTGTAATGATCACCAGAAATAGAATAGATAATATCAAGGAACTTATATCCTAGTGAGGGAGATAGACCAGGGATCAGCAGACTTTCCCTAAAGGGCCAGTTATCGAATATTTTAGGTCCTTGGGCCATAGAGCCTCTGTCACAGCCATTCAATTCTGCCCTTATAGCTAAAAAGCAACCACAGGCAATATGTAAATAAACGGGCAAGGCTGTGTTCCAAGAGAACTTAATAGATGGACACTGAAATTTGAATTTCACATAATCTTCATATGTCACAAAATATGGTTCTAGTTTTAATTTTTTTCAAGCAACTAAAAAAATGCTAACACCGATGTTGGCTCTTGAGTCATTCAAAAGCAGGCAGTCAGCCAGAGCAACCCCTGAGAGAAACAATAAACAAATGAACTAGAAGTTCAGAATGTCTTGTCAAATAGCGACATGGACTCTGAAGAAAATAAAACAGGGTGTATATGCTAGCACGTGGAGGTGTCTAGTAAGGTTCTCACAGAAGATTTTCTGAAATGACATTTAAGTTGAGACTTGAATAAGAGATGGGCATGCGACGACTGGAGAGGAAAGTGCTCAGGAGGTCACAGATAAAGTCAGAAAGGTAGGTGAGAACCAGTTCCTGAGGCCACTGGGAAGGAGACAAGTTGTTGTTCTAAGTGTCCCGGGTACCATAGGGAGATTTTAAGCAGGAAACAGGCACAGTGCTTCCGATGATGTGGAGTTGAGCCCAGAAAGATTCTTTTTAAAAAACTTCTGATACACAGCCAAATTAAGAATTAGACGTATAGCATTCTATTTCTCCTGAAAAGTTTGACTCTGGGACTTCTGTCTAGACTCTTCTTGAAAGAATATTTCCAAACACCTCCTTTCCCCCACCACATGGCCTGCAGTCAAGGATTGAATCTGGGCCCTGGTCTCACAGTCCCACTTCCTGTAATCTGGTAATCTGTGAAGATAAGTGTGTGGTTGGGTGTTTTAAGGGAAAAAATGCCATAGGGAATGCTGGAGAATCACTTTACTAAGAAAGGTTTCTGAAGAAAACTCGCAGAAGGGAGAAGCAGTGGATTCTCCCTTCAGGGATGGGATTCAAGATCCTGAATCACACAGAAATCAAACCAGGTAATTCTTCCAGCACAGGTGTGACAACCACCAGCCTTGTTCTGAAACTTGTGAACCTTCACAGGAATTATTCAAATGTGGAGTCCCTGGAATGTAGCAAGAATCCGTCTCACTTTTTACCACATTCATTAAACTCAGTTACTCCCTAGTATAAATTCTGCCATCTACTAAAGATGAGGTTGTAGTCAGTCAAAGACCATTCATTACATTAATAGACTAATTTTCCTTCATACGAATTATCCAAGACCTAATTATTATGAGAACTCAAGCTTCAATTACATTTTTAGACTGTTATCCAAGATAAATTCTCTAAAACTCAGTAATATCAGAATTTCATTTAAAGCTTGAACCACATTTGGCTATTGTGACATAATAGAAACAGAACCAGCACGGGAATCTGAAATCTGGGATCTGGTCCCAGTTTGACCCTGCTTGATTACAAGCAAGTCACTTAACTTTTCTTGGCCTCTTTTCCTCATTATTAATATTAAAATACTAATAGTGATTACAATTTTGTATACAATTATCAGGCATTATTTTGATTTAAAAATCTTACAAGAAAAATCTAATGAAATCAGGGGGGTGGGTTGTTCTAGTTTGCTAGCTGCTGGAATGCAATATACCAGAAACGGAATGGCTTTTAACAAGGGGAATTTAATGAGTTGCTAGTTTACAGTTCTAAAGCCGAGAAAATGTCCCAATTAAAACAAGTCTATAGAAATGTTCAATCAAAGGCATCCAGGGAAAGATACCTTGGTTCAAGAAGGCTGATGAAGTTATAGGGTTTCTCTCTCAGCTGGAAGGGCACATGGCGAACACGGTGTCATCTGCTAGCTTTCTCTCCTGGCTTCCGATTTCATGAAGCTCCCCGGGAGGCGTTTTCCTTCTTCATCTCCAAAGGTCACTGGCTCGTGGACTCTCTGCTTCGTGGTGCTGCAGCATTCTCTGCTCTCTCTGAATCCCTCTCTCCAAAATGTTTCCTCTTTTATAGGACTTCAGAAACTAATCAAGACCCACTCAAATGGGTGGAGACATGTCATCCCCTAATCCAGTTTAACAACCATTCTTAACTAAATCACATCAACCAGGGAGATATCCCATTACAGTTTCAAATATACAGTATTGAATAGGGATCATTCTACCTTTAAGAAATGAGATTTATATTAAAACATGGCTTTTCTTAGGGGGCATACTTCCTTTCAAACCAGCACATGGGTTAAATTGCTTCTCCCATACATAGATTCGCTAAGGTGCAATTAGATTTGAATACAGATTATAAGGCCTGTTTCCTCGGATCCACTGCTTCTCCCTTCTGCGAGTTTTCTTCCGAAACCTTTCTTAAGTGATTCTCCAGCATTCCCTGTGGCATTTTTTCCCCTTAAAATACCCAAACACACTTATCTTCACAGATTACCCAAAAAAAAATCCTGTTTCCTGATCATTCTGTTTTACCCACGCAACCTAACAGCGCTGACTGCAGGAGTTCAACTGTTGTTGAACAAATATTTTGGGATACATTTCCAGGAAACAGCAATGGATGCTTGGGGGTGATGAAAATATGAATGTGTTCAATCTTCGTTCTTCTCCTTTTCTGTATTCGCTACATTGCAAACAAAACAACTCCCATCCAAACCGCCTCAAATATGGGGGACATCGTTTGCCCTGAGGTTGACCTACTGACTCCCTTGCAAAGCTTCTAAGGCAGAAGCTGCTCAGTGAAGGTGCCTTCTCTTCCCTTCTTTGGAACTCAGTAGCATCCATGATCGGGAAGAAATGCTAACTCTGAAGGGAGTCAATCTGTCCCTGCAGGAAAACCAAGATGAAAGCCGGTCCTCATTCCAACCTAGGCAGAGGGAGAAGAAATCTTCTTTGTTCCCGGGTTGAAAAGCCCTGGCCGACCACGCACGTTTCGCGCGCCCCGCCCTAGCGAAGCCCTCCAGTCCCCGGGTCCCCCAGCCCCGCGCCGGCCCCCAGGCCAGACGAAAGGGGAAGCCCGCATCTCGCGCCCCTCCGCGTCAAGCCCAGTTTTCTGCTCCGGCGCGGACTCCCGCCTTACCCACGGGAGACCCGCGAACGCGCACGGCCACGGGGTCGCGCACGGCCTCCCTCTCTCAAGGCCCTAAGGATGCGCGAGCAAAAGGGGACCGGTAGCAACTTGCGCCTTTTCTTCCCCTGGCGGACTGTAGCGAAGCAACAGGATTTGTGCAAGACCTTTGGGGCTAAGGTGGGGGGCATTGCAGAGGGGTGAACTGGAGAGCGTGAACAGGACATCTTTTGGAACTTGACCTCGTTTTGCAGCACGTCCCTCCTTTCCCAAGGTTTCATTTCCAGATCGGAATGAGGAAAATGGGAAGGCACCAACCTGGAGCACCTAATATGTATTAGATACTAGTGTTATTTCACCAGATTTTCCCAACAGTTTCTCTGAGTTATTACTCTTACTTTATAGAGTTGGAAACTGACATCCAGAGAGGGTCACTTATTCAGAGTAATAAAACTAAATAGTGATAGGCTGTACCCCAGGTCTGGGTGCCCCAGAGCCTCTGACTGTGGCCCTAATCTGGGTCTCTGGACTTGGAGAAAGGAGAGCTGTCCCTCGCCTCCAGCCGAAAAGGCTCTGCAAGAACGCCCAGACAGGTTCATTTTTAAAGAAGCTTTTACAGCTCCTGGAGGAGATTCACTGTGGCTAGCAGTCAGGTTCACTCCCTAGCAGCATATTGGCTTATTAGGCAGGAGAACTTTTCAGGCCAGTCCACGTGGCTGGGTTATCAGGCAAGAACCCCGCTTTAGCCTATGAGCTCAAAGAGCTCAGAGAAAGACCTTCCCATGAATCTGAAAGCCTGTTCTTCCTTCTCCAGCAAGGAGGAGGGGAAGGAATTGAAAGAGTGGAGTTGGAAACCATCAACGATGAGTCTTTCAGAGACACTGTAGTTTAATGTCAGCTCCTAGAACTGTGGAATTATTTAGAGATGAGAGAAATAGTTTCTACTACACACATCTGGTGACCAGACCTTTAGATGACACATGCTATCCAGATGATGCCATAATCCCCTCTTGCCTTTCAAGAGAGACAGAAGCAGGTGGCAGAAGAGAGAACTCTTATGATAAGGGGAAGACTGCTGACCTTTGACCTGGAGAGAGATAAATACTAAGCCAACCTTCGCTGGCTAGTCAGAGATGCTAATGAAGCAATGTAGAGCATCAGGGATATACGGAGAGCCTGTGAGCCAAACTAGGTCATGTAGGATACTTAAACCCAGTGTGCTTTGAGTAGAGTTCCCTAAAATTCCACTGGTATAGGAAGCAGGGCCCTAGTGGTAAATAGGGTTCAAAAAACTGCATGTATGAAGGAATAAGATGACAGTTCAGCCAGAGTTGGTGATTGATCAGGAGCTGGCAGATATTTGGGGATGATAAATAGAAGCTATCCACAATATAACTGAACCAAAATGATAGCAGGTAGCCGTTAACGCTAAATCTTAAAAAGCTTAAAAATATATAAAAAAAAATTTTAAAACCAATTTCAAACTCAACCATATTTAGCTACAAATATGGAAAGGCATAAAAAGACTGTTAAAAAAAAAGTACTGGGATCCCCCAAATGCATTCAAGATACAAAAATTCTAAGTGAAAGAACAAAAAAGTCCAAATGATTGACTAGTAACAGGAAAGAGGGAGATCTTCAAAGACAGAAATTTTGAAAAATTTCTGCCTTCCTAGGGAAACAAGGGTGACATTTTAGAGATGTCCACACTGAGTGAGCTACAAAACTGGCAGGTTGTCATGGTAACTTCTGCTGTAATTTTGGAGAAGACCCATGAAATAATGGCTCTCACTTCTTCAGAGGGTAATTTGAGAGAGACCAGAGATCAGAGGCAGGCTCATGAAATACTTGAGAAGACTTAATTTGGAGGCGGGAACTGGGGGTAGGCCATATGGTTTCTAGAAGGAAAGGTGATATCTGATGTCTTAGAGGCATGAGTTGGCATCTGGACTTCAGTCGGGTTCACCAGGGTTTGAACCCTAACTTTGCCACTTAGGAACTGTCTAACCTGCAGTACACGATCCTGGACTGGACCAAGGGTGCTGGAAGAAATGTCCAAGAGAACGTTGTTGGGACAATAAAATAAATTGGAATACAGACTCTGTGCTTCAGATGAATGTTAAATTTCTTAAACTTTTTAACTGCACTTGATGTAGTTAATAGGTGAATATCCTCGTTCTAAGGAAATGTATATGTAAGTATTAAAGCATGAGGTACACCATCTACTCTCAAATGTTCAGAAAATAGCTAATAGATAGATAGAATGACGTAGGAAATGTGACAAAATATTAAAAGTTGTTAAATCTGGGTATCTGGGTAGGGGGTATCTTGGAGTTCTCTGTGTAGTTCTCTTATAATTTTTGCAACGGTCCACTAAGTTTGAAATTATTTCAAAACAAAAGGTTTTTTTTTAAAGTATGGTTTGGGCAACTCATTAATCTATTGAAACCTCAGTCTTCCCATCTGAAAAATGGAAACAAAGACCTACTTTACAGAATTACTTGAAGGACCAAATGATATGTCACCTGTATTTATGCATACAGTGTCGGTAGCACAGATATTAATAGAAACTCTGAGTGAAATTTCAACAAAATCTGTCCACATTTTAAAAATTGATCTGGAAGGCTGGAGAGCTGGGGGAAAAAAAATGGGAAATAATTCATACTTACATAAGACAGAGCCATCAGGGATAAATAATCCGTCTGCATTATTGAGCTTTCTCACTCTGACTCCCACAGATGTTTGTACCACTTAGCTTGCCCTGAACTGCAGAGAACTTTGTTTTCTCATTTTCTTGCTCTTATTTAGTCTCTCCAGCCAGATTATAAATTGGTCAAGTCAACACTATCACCAAACTATCCATTACATTCCAGATCTTGGGTCACTGTCAACAGGTCCCCAAAGACCTGGCAGTCAAAGGTGCCAAGAAAAAGGTAGCCAGCATCAGTGTGGGGAAACCAAGAATAAACCCAATCGCCCCCATGCCCAGAACTGTGGTTTGGCTGCAGTTTGGGATGATGTCTATGATTTTGGCTGCCTGCGCCTCCAGACTGACCTCAGGTAGCCGCAGACAAGTAGCTCAAATTTTCAAGTGGCACAGAATGAAAACACATAGATTCCTGAGTTTGGCAATGTGAAGGTAGAGCAAGGATAAAATCTAACTGGCAAAATTTTTATAACGTGGCATTGGTAGAGGGTTGCTCCTCCAAGTCATTAAAACAAGTAGGAAACACCCTTCTCGAAAACAGTTTTAAGACAAATACAATTCTAATTGGAACACTGACCGTGTCCCGCCGAGAGCCAGGTAACAGGCACAGGACAAACTGACCAGGCAGATGCGGTGGGTGTAACCGCCACCACCACAGCCAGCACATCCAAGACGGAAAGAAGTCAGGGAAATCGTGGCCACATGGGAGGCCTTTGAAACAGGTTAGGTGACGTGAGGAAGCAGAATCCCACCTTCCCTTCCCACCCTCAGGCCCCACATCCCTCCATGCCCTGCCAGGACAGCAGTTTGGGCATCAACAGGCTCTACCTCCCCTCTTCCGGCCCTTTCTCCTCTAACCATTACAGAGAGTGCTGTTGGGGCAGAGATGGAGACCCTGGATAAGTGAAAGTGAAAGAAGGAAGAAAGGAATGAGCTCTACACCCTGAAGAGGGGAGATGACTGAACGTTCAACAAGATAGAGAAGAGCTATACACTTAAGATTTGCACATTTTACTGTATGTAGTGTATACCTTCATTAACACCACAAACAAAAACAATGAGCCACAAGCTCCCTGTTTGCTATCCTTTATTAAAGGGTCCCACACCATCACGGGACTCCAACCAAACCAGACAGGTCCCCCAAATATAGCAGGAGGCCTGGAAGGGGAGGGGAATGACTTATGATCCACCACACCTCCCTGGAAACAGAAACCCACCACAGACAGACAGACAGACAGACAGGGGCAGGGGAGGAGAACTTGCCTCACTCTTGATTCTCTCCCCCTGGTCCCCATTTGAAAAGGAAGTCAAACACTGGCTACGCAGCACCCCAACCCCCCACCCCTTCCCATAGCAGCGTTTGTGGGACACCCCTCCCCCCTGCAAGGGGTGGCCCCGAGGCAGCTTCCTATCTCCCTTCCTTCACTTTGGTTTGCTCCTGGCAGTTCTGTGCCCTATTCCCTCCTACGGCCTCCAGCCCAGTCACCCCATGTCTTCTATCACCTACTCAGACCTTCTCTGTCATCTCCTGGGCCTCCCTGCCCCAGTTTCTGGGGAAGCAGCTTCTCAGGCGTCTTCTCACCTCCCAACAAGGGGCCCCTGCCAGACCTTCTCTGCCCAGGCAGTGGGACTCACACAGCTGCCCCACTCTCCTTGAGGTCAGGGGCTGAGCGCTGCCGTCTCATCCGTGGGGGTGTAGTGTATGGGGGATAGCGGGGCCCTGGAGGTCGTTGGGCTGGGTACGGTTGAGGCTGCTGGGGATAATAGTTGTGCTTTTTGGGCTGGAAGTGCTGGGGTTCAGGCTGTGTAGAACTCCCACCCCGAGCTCGGCCCCCTCCATCCAGGGAGTTCCTGCGGGGACGGTGGGACCTGCGGGGACTTGGGGGCCTGCGGGCAGGAGTGGCTGGAGGGGGGGTGACCTCCTCAGGGGGTTGGGGTGGAGCTGAGGCTTCCCCAGCCCCCAGCCCCGGCCAGGATTCCCGGTGCTGGGGGTTGCTCTTAAACGGGAAGCGCAGCTTACAGTCGTGAGGGGGCACAAAGCGGGCTGGGGGCCTGCGCAGCCCCCCACCCCGGCCCCCGGAGCCCTGCAGTCCCTGCAGCCGCAGCTGCTCCTGCTTGAGCCAGCGCAGGCGACCACGACGAAAGGCGGGGTCCTCCTCCATCAGCCGGGACACCCGCTCCCAGCTAGACAGGGGCGGTGATGGGGGCCGGGCCGAGGGCGTGCGTTCCCCGGGGGCTGCCTCCTCCACGGCCTCTGACCCTTCGGGGCTGGCCCAGGTGGCCTCGCCAGATTCTTCACTTTCATCCTCATGATCCTGGGAGAGAGGGGGCATGAGAGAAAAGGGGAAGTGATGTGAGGAGAGCTGAGACCTGAGGAAAGTCAGAAGGACCTGGGGGTGGGGGGCTCTGGATGTCAAAGGGTCCTGAGAAGGGCTCAGAGACATAAGATAGCAGAAAATGAGTGGTTTCGGAGCACAAGCTCAAGAGCCAGATGGTCCAGTGTTAATCCTGGTTCTGCCACTTCCTAGCTGTGGGATCTGGATGTTGGGCTTCTAGCCTCTCTGTCACACAGGTTCTTCATCTGTAGAATGATGTCAATAATGACAGTACCTACCGTATAGGGTTATGGTAAGAATTAAAAGGGTTAAACCGTAAAGTACGCAGAACAGCACCTGGCATGTAGTAGGTACTCAGGTAACTATTTGTTGAATAAATTCTGTGCTAAGCACTCTTCTAAGCAGTAAACAAAACAGAAAGAAAAAAGACCTGCCTTCATGGAGCGTACATTTTAGGGGGGTGAGACAGCTGATAAACAAATTAATACAAAAATATATAACATGGTACATATATTTCAATAAAAAGCTATGTGTGTGTATACTTATATAGTATGTCAGATGGAGAAAAAGAGAACAGGGAAGGGGGAGATAGGGAAGCTGTGGGAGGACAGCCACAATGAAAGGATGGGACGGGATTCACGGAGAACTTATCATCTCAGCAAAGACCTGAAGGAACTGAAGATGTGAATGCAGTGAACACCTAGTAGGAATGCTTTCTAGGCAGGTGCCAAGGCCTTGAGGTAGGAGCGTGCCCAGGGAGCTCTTTCATCAAGGAACCAGGAATGAAGTCAAAGGACTTCACCATGAAAGTAAAAAGACAGCCTACAGAGTGGGAGAATATATTTGAAAACCATATATCCAGTAAGGGTTTAACATCCAGAATATACAGAGAAATTCTACAACTCAACAACAAAAAATAAACAACCCAATTATAAAATGGGCAAAAGACCTGAATAGACATTTCTTTTTAAAATATATACAAATGGACCCTGGATACTGTGCCAAACATTAGGGACACCCAAATCAATAGGCCAAGCCCTTTATCTTGAAGCTTGCTCTTGTGAAGCTCCTATAGGAGAAGCTTAGCCTACCTATAGGTGTGCCTAAGTCACTTCCAGAGGGCCTCTCTTGTTGCTCAGATGTGGCCTCTCTCTCTCTCTAAGCCCAACACTGCAAGTGAAACCACTGCCCTCCCCACTATGTCAGACATGACATCCAGAGGTGAAAGTCTCCCTGGTGGTGTGGGAGATGATTCCCAGGGATGAACCTGGCCCTGGTACAAGGGGACCAACAATGCCATCCTGACCAAAAGGGGGAAAAGAAGTGTAACAAATAAAGTATCAATGGCTGAGAGAGTTCAAATAGAGTCAAGAGGCTATACTGGAGGTTACTCTTATGCAAGATTCAGTTAGATATTGCTACCTGTCATAACTTCCAAATCCCAACCAAAACCATTTCTGCCAATCCTGAATACCTAGGGGCATTATATAAGTTTCTACAAAGGTTCCATGCACTAGGGTAACTTTCCAGAAACCTACAACCTCCAGATGGGTCTCTGGACCAGATAAATCCTGAAATGCAGAGGGGCCCAGTCCTTCCAGAACACCAACTAGTTCCATTCCCCTATCCCATATTATCCACAGTCCCTTCCAACGTGAAAAAGTTAGAATGGGCAAAGCCCAAAAACTCCTAAAGAGCGAGGAAAAGATCAAAGGTAATGGTGGAGTTATACAGAGAAGGCCAAGTTTAACAAATGAGTATGAGTCCTGAATCATTATACTGATGTTTCTTTTAGCCTCCTAGAAGAGCCAGAAATAAAAACCTAGAATTGTGGCATTGCAACCCATACCAAACTCTAAAATCTGTTCTACAACTAATTGTTGTAATGTAGTGTGAAATTTATTCCTTTTATGTATATATGTCATTAAAAGGAGGAGTATAATAAAGAAAGACAGGATTTAACAAATGAGTGTGACTGCTGAATCATTAGATTGATATTTCTGTTGGTCTCCAGTGTCTTGGAACAGCTAAAAGAAAGAACAAAAAATCTTGCAACTGTAACCCACACCAAACTTTAAAATCTGCCTATAACTACTTGTTAAAGTGTACTTGGACATTTATTGCTTTTTTCTATATTTATTTCACAGGGAAAAAAAAAGTATATATATATATATATACACACACACACACACACACACACAAATGGCCAATAAGCACATGAAAAGATGCTCAATGTCATTAGCCATACAGACAATGTAAATTAAAACTACAATGAGATCCCATTTCACACCATGAGAATGGCAATTATAAAAATGAAAAATAGGTGTTGCAGAAGATGTAGATAAATAAGAACACTCATTCATTATTGATGGGAGTGTAGAATGGTGTAGCCACTGTGGAATACAGTTTAGCGGTTCCTCAGAAAATTAAGTATAGAATTAACCACATGACTTGGGAATTCCACTTCTAGATATATACTCAAAAGATCTGAGGGGGGTGCAAGGGTGATTCAGTGGTAGAATTCTCACCTTTCATGCGCGAGACCCAGGTTCGATTCCTAGACTATTCACCACCACTACCCCCCAAAAAAGAGAGAGAGAGCAGGGACTTGAACAGATATTTGCAAAATGATGTTCATAGTGGTGGTGTTCACAATTGCCAAAAAGTGGATGCAACCCAAGTGTCCATCAACCAATGAATGGATAAACGAAATGTGACACATACATACAATGGAATATTATTCAGCCATAAAAAAGAAGTGAATTTCCAGTACATGCTATACATAGATGAACCTGGAAGACATGTTGAGTGAAATAAGCCCAACATAATAGGACAAACATTACATCTTCTGGGTAACTTTTCTGTAAAGCCATAGCCGCTCTAAAAAATAATGTTTGTTTAAAAAAAAATAGAGCCGGCCTGGGTCTTTGGCATGGCAGGCAAGAGTTCTGCCACTGAGCCACCGTTGCACTTCATTATTTTTTTTTTTTTTAATTGAGGGCAGTGGAGCAGGCAGCAGGGGCTCCCTACCTGAGTCAGGGGGATGACCCTCTCCATGCGCAGCATGCGGTCCCTCAGGGCCTGCAGCTCGCGGTCCTTGCTGCTGTTCTGCAGCTTCACCTCCTGTAGAATCCCCGTCAGCTTGTCGATGTGAGCCCGGAGGTCCTCCACCTCCGCCCCGCGGGCTCCCTCCTCGCCGCCGCCACCTCCACCGCCACTGCCCTCCTCCTCGCCCACCGTGTCCCAGACATCCCGGGCCACGGCCCTCCAGGCGTCTCCAGGGCCCTCGGGCTTGCCATAAGTGCGACACAGCTCCCGCATCTTGAGGGCGGCCAGGGCCTCGATCTCAGCCCGCCCGTGGCGGAAGTCAGCCAGCGCCACCTCGTAGCAGATCTCCTTTACCGCCTGCATCTTCAGGTCGGCCATGGTGGCCCAGCGGGGGTCTTTGCCCTGTAGCCGCCGCCGCTGGGGGATCTGATAGACCCTGCGAGGTGCCCTGCGCTTGCCGCTGCTGGGCAGACCACAGCGCTTGACAATGGTCTGGACTGTGGTGGGGGGCAGCTGCTCCCGCAGGGAGGAGATCAGCCGCCAGCTCTCCTCGCAGGAGCGCTTGTCGGAGTCGTCCCCGCTGTCAGAGTCTGCATACTGGGGCCAGAGAGAGAGAGAGAGAGAGAAGAAAGGAAGGGGGAGAAGGACACCCTGGAGCCCATGAGTCCTGGCCCAGTTTGCTGGTTTCCAGAGCTGCTCAACCCCTTTCTGTGTGTCCGTGGGCAGGGGAAGGCTGCTTGACCAATGCTCAACTACAGCAGAGCAAGAACACATGAAATGTTCTAAAAAATGATCACGCTGATGATTATGCTACTATGATATTGTGAGCCATTGATTGTACACCATGTATGGAATGTTTGTATGTTAAGACTGTTCCTGTTTGTATGTTTTTTTGGTTTGATAATACAAAATAAATAAGAAAAAGAAGAATAGCATCTACGGCACACTACATTCTGGAGATGTCCATAAGCAAAGCACTTAGAACGGTGGCTGGCATGGGGGAAGTCATCAATAACACCAGCTGTGGCTATATCAAGTCTGGGATTTTGGGGTATATATTATTGCTCAAATGAGGTTAAAGATTTAAAAGTTCTTAAAAAAAATCTTAAATGCAGTACAGGTGGTGCTCAGATATGGTAAAATCATAATGGTGGCACAATCGACTGGAGTCTGGGAAAATGCAGGTGAACTAGGAGGAACTTTAGTTCCCTGCACACAATAGCTTCCTCGGTAGGCTGCATTTCTCTCAGAACTTTTTCCTCCTAGACACCAGCCCTACCCTTTGTCCCCATCCCCACTTTCCACTCTGGCTTGGCCAGAGCGAGTTGCTCCTCTGCCCCCTGACCCATCTCCAGCCTCCCACCCACACACTCCACAAACCCCACTGCTCCCCATACCGCTCCCGCCACTGCATTCCCCCGGCCAAGCCCTCACCAGTCGCTGCTGCTCCAACAGCAGATCAGCCTCCTCCTTTTCTTTTCGGTACTGATTCTCCAGATCCTGCAGCCTGGGGTTGGGCAGGGAGGGAGGAAGAGCTGCTTGGGGTTTAGAAGCCACCTCAGTGGGGTGACTGACACCAGGGGCAAACTGGGGGCTAGGAGGGGCAGCCCTAGAGGCCACGGAACCTGAGTGCCCTTTCCTCACACCTCTTCTCCATCTCCAGCTTGATGTCAATGCCTTGCTGCTCCAGCAGTTCCTTCTGGGCAAAGTTCCAGTCAACGGGTTCAGAGGGGGGTCCTGGAGGTGGAGGGACCCCTCGTTCCCGTTCCAGCCGTGCCTGCTCCGGGTGATTGAAGCGGAAAACATGGTTCTTGCCCATCACAATCCTATTTCCTGGAGATGGAAGGAGGGAAATTTAGACTGGCTGCCTCACAGCAGCACCCCCACCCCTACACCCAAACATATAGAACCTCAGCCGTAGGTCCGAGAGGCCCTGATACCTTCTCTCCCATCACCCCAACTCTGAAGGCACTCAGAGCTGAAGGCTCCCTGGTTGACCCCAGGAGCCACCCCTATCCCTGGGAGCCAGAGGGGATTGGGAGAACTTGATATTCTTTTCCTGTATCCCAGGGGCAGCCAGAAGACTCAAGACCTGGTGCCTTTTTCTTTACTTTCCAGTTTATTCTTCATACCCATGCCATTTCCTATTTATTTCAGGGTCTTGCCCTAGGATTCACCCAGAAATTTCTGCCTCAGGTTTCCTATATAGAACCATGTCCCATACTCTTTGCAGAACTTCTACCTGATTTCAACACCAATGGCTCCATCACAAGTTTCCCATTGACATATGTCTCGGCTCCTTCGCAAGGCTCTAGTGTGACCACCACTGAACAGAGAGAGGGAAGAAAGGGAAAGATTAGACGCTAGGGGAAAGTAAGTCACAGTCACACTTGCCCACCTTGCATCAATCCCCCCAAAAATATACATGCACCAGCAGGTCCAACCCTCAGTACCTGTCGGGGTGCCAAGGCCCCTCTGGTGGCAGGCAGCACAGAAAAGGAAGAGCAGAAGGAGGGTTAGAGCCCCAACAAGAACTCCCAGAAGCCTTTGCAGTGGCTCCCTACTCACCCTCCACCCCCTCCTTGGCTGCACCTTCAAAAACCAGAAATTCTCAGAAGGCTTCATTCCTCATGTCCAGTTGGTCAACAGACCCTGTCATTTCTGTCTTCTACATGTCCCTTCCTTTCTAACTAACATACCCCTGGCCAAGTCTGGATTCCTTCAGCAGGCTCCAAACCCATTTCTCTGCGTTGCTACATCTAGTAAACTGCCTTCTTACTAATCTTCTCAAACATCACTGTTTCACAAGACAAGATAGAGTCAACCCAACCCACACAGATATGGAGGTGCTCCTCTGTAAACCAGTGAACCTGCCACTTGATGGGGGTCTGAAATGCTCCTTGCTCGCAAGGCGTGATGCCCTGTATCACAGAGGAAACCCTGAGTTCCAAAGATCCAGACTCTGCAACTCCTAGGTTGAAGGACCCTGAGCAAGTCACCTACCTTCTGTGAGCTTCTCTAAAATGGGACAATGCAACTTTTCTTTACAGTTATTGAAAGGCTCAAATAAGTAAACCATAAAATGATATTCAAAAGTAAGTTCTTATTCTTGTTCATAATAAAAGTAATAGAGAACAAGAAGTAGAATTAACTGTTACACAAGGCAGAATATGGAATATCTGAACCACAGGTACCAATGATGTGATGGGAGAATAAAGAAAGTGAAGCACTCAGTTTAGAGGCAGAGGACTGGAAATGAACAGGTGAAAGTGGTAACTTTTCAGTCGACCCTTGAAGGGAGACATGGATTTCAAAGGGCAGAATTGACAGAAGAGAGGAAGAGGGTGAGGTTGGGCAGAGAGAGAACAAGGCATCACTGTGCAGCTGGGGCGTTTTGGGAACAGCAAGGGAACAAGGTGGTAGAAGGATAGGGTGGGGGTCAGGCTAGCCCCACCCTTACTTTCTTATGCCCCCAAATTCATTCATTCATTCCCAAATATATTGAGTACCTACAAGAGTGCCAGGGACTCTTTAAAGGTCCTGAAAATACAGTTGAGATAAAAAACAAAAATCCCTGCTCTCATAAAGCTTACATCTGGCTGGTTAGACAGATAATAAACAGATAAAGAAGCAGATAAACTCCAGAGGGAAAATGATGCCAGTGGCTCTGTTCCAACATGGTGAGGACAGCCTTCTTCATGGCTATGAACCCACAACAATGTGGACTGAGCAGCCTGGGCAGAGCTCAGGGTACAACCCCTGGAGCCTGGCATCCAATGCTCAAACCCAATTCTGCCATTTCTAGCTGTGGAGTCTCATGCATATCACCCAACTTCTCATTTCCCTCTGTGAGCTTGTGGGGAAAAATGAACAAAGGCACAAAGTCAACCTCTATCCACGCCCCCTCCTCTCTGCCTGTCTTTGGTCTTAAATCTGCCCTAAAGAACAGAGGCCCCAAACTGACGGACCTTAGAATCCCACCCTTTGAGACACAAAATCAGTGGCTGCTTTGGCTGTGATTTAACCATCGAGTGCCTGTCTCATAGCCCCAAACGTGTCGTGAGTGCCTTGAGAGTGGGCTCACTCCATGGGCCTTGCATGGCTCCAGTTACCTCCCCAAGCAGGCCACTTGGGGTAGCTGCATTACGGGAATAACTCTCTGGGCTGAAATGATTCAACAGCGTTTAGCCCTCAGTGCCCAAAGCATCTGCTGCCACTGGGGACTTGAACCACACCAGTATGAGGGCCTTAATGGGTTGGCCCTGAGCCAGAATGAAACCCCACAGGCTTTGAGCCCGAGCTGTAAGCCACAAGAGTGTTTACTCTTCTTTTTAAAACTGTGCTGACCACACACCGCCCTGTTTCCCTGGCCCCTTGAAGGTGTTAGACTAGGCACTCCTTCCAGATTTCTGAGGCACACAGTGTCTATGCTGATGGAGAGCTCGATACGCAATGTGTCCTCTCTGCCCTCCCTCTGCAACTTGTATTCATAAAGCGTGATGATTTCACTTGGGGCTAATTGGATCCAAGTTATTCAGTTTTTTAAAGTAAATGAACCAGAACAAAATAATGACCTCAAAATATGCCTTGCACCACATAAGTACTGTTTTGTTGATGTGTCCAACAGGCTACTACCTTCACCTGAAGGCCAGTGATTCCTAAAAGCTTTTGCAGCTACAGCCATATAAATGCTCAAGGTCTCAGAAAGATGGAAACAGATGGATACATAGACTGTTTAACTCCCAGAAACCTTTGCAATCACAACTGGATAGATGCAGGTTTCCCACAGAGACAAATTCAGATATCCCACTGAAACAAATATAGGTTTTCATAAAACAACAACCAAAAAAAAAAAAACGGCCATTTTAGGCAAAAGAAATCAAGGGGGAGGGCAGGCTCTCCTCTGCACCAAACTCTCACTGTATGTGTGCCACAGTGTCTTGCTTCTGCCTTGGGGACCCTCCCCACTCTCTGGTCATTGCAGCTGTCACCTCTTTATCTGGCAGTATCCCGAATGCCCAACTGGGCCTCTGTAATCAGTGCTGTGGGGTGGAACATGGGACCTGACTCTCTCCGTGTCTGGCAACTCTACTCACCCCTTCTGCCATTACCTTCTCCATCTGGCTGTGGGATGCTCCGGAACAGGCAGTGTTGCTCCCGGATGAACTGCCCGGTCAGCTTGATGTCTACATCTACCTGGCCGACCCTAAGGAAGCAATGGCCAACATTTTCTCAACATGTGCCTAGGCACTTGCCAAGCCCCAAATAGACCCAATGAGCCAAAAGCAATCATTCTTATTTCACAGATGAGGAAACTGAGGCTCAAAGACCTGAAGTAACTTGCCCAAGGTCACACAGCTGGGCAGTAGTGAAGTAGTAAACTCAGGTCTGCCTGATTCTAAAGCCCATGTTCTTGGGCCCCCATGTTAAAGAGCAAAGGGCAAATGTTCAAAGACTCCAGGTGACTGACTGTTTGTCACCTGGGGTAGGATGGGCCTTCCATCCACCCTGAGGGCTCACTCTCCACCACCCAGTGATCTCCAAGGACAGCGACAAATGCCTTGGTGGGAAGGGAAAGGGCACTCTCATACTTTTAACTACAGGAGGTGACCTTAGAGGCACTGAATCCCACAGCTTATCAGAATCAGCCAGTGAAGCCCCCTGCCCTCAGCTGCTAAGCCCACCATGTGGGCACAGCCCTCAATAACATGAAGCTTGGGGCCACGTTCCCCTTCTCCTCCGCACCCCACCCCACCCCAGAAATTCCCACCATGAATGCCCAAAGCAAGGGCTAGCAATGACGTGGTCTAAATTTCCCACCAACTCCTCTGCCACAGTAAATCAGGAGCTATTCCCACAAGGGCCAGATCAGTTTGGTCCCAGGAGGCGTCTCACCCTAACCAAACTGGTGGGTGGAAGCAGGATGGCCTCTGAGCAGGCAGGCTTGACAACTTCTCAAGAAGCCCGAGGGCAGGCAGGGCTGTGGGAGCAGCTTTCCAGAGATCCATGGTGTCTCCAGGGAGGTCACCAGAAAAGGGGATCATCATTGTGGCTGTCCCTCTGCAACCACACCCCAAAAGGAGAGGCTGGCCCACGGGCCACTGAGTAAATGCTACCTGGTGATGCCATCTTTGATGTGGTAGAGCAGACATTCAGACATCAGGGGGTCCTCATTCAGGTTCACCAGGTGGGGAGTCTGTTAGGGAAAGGAGGGTGGTCAGGGGACGGAGTATGAAAGCCGGCTAGGGGTGCCACAAAGAGGAGGTAAGGGAAAGGAGCATCGAGGGGAAGGAGCATTGGGAGATGCCCCTCCAGGTTTGAGTGCAGCCTGCTGACCCCTCCCCTCACTCATGGAGAACTCTCCCACCCTCATTCCCTGCATATCCCTTCATCTAGAGGAACGTGAGGCGTGCCTTTGGTTCCTGCCTCTCAGATGCTCTTATTTCCTTTGGTAATGAATCACCCTGGCCTGACCCACCCTTTCTTCACACAAAACAGGACCAACAAAACTTGGCCCCTTCCAAGTCAGAAAACCTTCATGAGTCCCCTTTTCTGGGAGAGGCACTCTGACCCACACTCTTCCTGAATGGAAATCTTGGAATCCAGATGCCCTCTCCTCTTCTTTCCCGATACTCCGTCTGTCCCCAAGTCCCATAATTTCTTCCCTCAAAATGTATCTTGCAAAATCTGGAGCCATGAGGGTGCTGACTCAAGAGACTGGTACTTCCCATCTTTCATTACAGCTTGAATTTCTTCAACGCATATATTATTTTCATAATAATTTAAAAATTAAAAAGTATCACTTCAGTTTAAAAGAAACCAACCAACTCGTTTCCTGCATCTGACACCCTGGCTCTCCCAGGAACCTGCCCCTCCCAAGGCCTGTTTTACCTCATGTCAGGGTCACTGCAGCTGCCACCTAGTGCTGTCCCTACTCTAATCCTCCCCTCACACCTCACTGGTCACCCTGCTGCTCCGCGCTGAAAACCCAGCTTAACTGCTTCCCCCAAAGCACCTTCACCTGAGTTCTGTTTCTTTTAATGACAGCCCCACTCTCCTCTGGTAGGTAGCTCAGAATAGCCCACAAGCTTTGTCCCTGCCACACACCCCTTATGCCACCAGCTGCCAAGCCTGGTGAAGTCTCCCTCCCCACTGTCTGCTGCCTCAGCCCACAGAGGGCCACCCCCTCTGCACTACTTTAGCTAAGGCCTGCCTCTCTTCCTGCCGCCTGCATGGGTCTCCTAGATTCCGGTTCACACCACACCTAGGCCATCTCATTGCTTCTCCACTCAGACTTATCCAGCTGCCACCGCAGGTCCACTCGACTTGAATCCTGCTTTTTACCCTGGAGTCACTGGGTCTCCACATCAGGGTCAAGCCCAACTGTTCAAGCCCCATTCTCAGGCCTCTTGCTCCTCCTCTGTGCTTCCATCCAGTGGATTGCTCAGCACTCACTCCAGAAGCTTCCTGCATCCTCAACCAGTCATGTGAGCTGACGACATGTTCCCTCTGCCTGGAACAGTCTCTCTCCCAGCCCCACCTCCATTCCCACCTGTCAAAGTCGTTCACCGCCTTCGTGTTCTACTCAGTCTGTCTCAAATGCCACTGCCTCCATGAAGCTTTCCTGAGCCTTCCAACCGAACAAACGATCCCCTGCTTCTTCCTGACAAGGATCTACTGTGAGCTTTCTACATGTAAGACCCCAGGGAGATGGTAGGTGGGACCCAGAGATGAGTGAAACCCAGAAGCTGCAGTCCTGTCAGTAAGGAGATCAGTCACCTCAGGAGATAAGACTTGGTATAGAAACAATGTTACAAGTGAGAATCTGACATCTCAGAGGGTTTCTGATCTTTTCCATCCCTCACTTGGTCCATCCATCTGTTTCCAGAGAGCTGAGGGCCATCGTACCCAGGGAGGGCCTCACATGCAAAGATGATCAAAGTAGAACTATGGGAGCCCAAGGGGAATCAGAGACTTCACGGAAAAGGCAATGTTGAACTGATCTCTGAGAATAAGGAGAACATGGACAAGCAGAAGGAAGAGCAATCCAGATGAAAGGAAGAGTTTGCACAAAGGCACTGTGGCAGGAAAGCACAGGGTGTAGAGGGAATACAGCGAATAGTTGAGACACCTATTTCTTTCTTTTTTTTTTTTTTTTTTACATGGACAGGCACCGGGTATTGAACCCGGGTCCTCTGGCATGGCAGGCGAGCATTCTTGCCTGCTGAGCCACCATAGCCCACCCCCCCTATTTCTCTGGACCCCACCCTGAACAGTGAACCCAAAGCTGTTCCCATGGTGGACACAGCATGTATCAGGTGGGTGTCCCTCTACCAGGCACCCCAACCGTCACTGTTGGAACATTTCTTCTCCCAAGGAACACTCACGTCTCCTGCCCACCCTGCAGTCTCAGGCCTGCTCTGGGAACAGCAAATACTGATGGGCTCTGACAGTGGAAATGAAACTATCCCTGGGGAGAGGGGAAGTGATTTAGGGCAGTGCTCTTCAATCCATGCTCAGCCCTGGGATTCTTTGTTCAAATGAAACCTTACCTAGAAGCCGAATACCCAAGCAGATAAGCAGGAGACGCTGAGGGCAAGTCTGTGGTGGGGAAAGAAGCTCCTGAGCCAGGTTTGAAAATCACTGATTTAAGAAGCCCTTAGGTATGGCAGTGGAGTCTGACGTAGATCAGGCTTTCCCTAAGGGTCTTTGCTCTCTCTAGGACAAATCTGTAGCTTTTTTTTTTTTTTTTTTTGGTGTCATCCTCACCAGACCTGCTTCCCCTGGACATCTAACACCTTTCCCTTCTGAACAGAGACACCTCTTCAACATAGAAGGTTTATGCTCATCCTCAACACCTTGAGAAAAATGCAAAATTAACCTATCCTAAGACACCTTTTCTCACCAATCGGATGGTTAAGAGAAACAGCGCACACCGGGACACGGAGACTGATGAGTGCAGGCGGGAAGTTTACTGAGCTCTCCCAGGGAAGGGGGTCTGAAGAGTAGACATCAGCCCACCTCTGGGAGAGTACAGCATTATATACCCTGTGTTATGTGGGGCAAGGAGGGGTTCGTCTAACTGATGAGTTATTTTATGATCAGTGGGGAATTAGGGTAAAGAGAAGTGGCATTTTTGGATAGGTAGCAGCGCTCGGTACTGGCAAGAGGTTTAAGGGCCAATAAGATACTGTTAGGTTTCTTTGCTGTCCTCGGGAGGAACTGGTGGGTTGCCTTCCAGCACGTGGGCTATGGTTTGCTTAATCAGTCATGTAGGCCATGGATGGGGGTTGTTGTTACAGGGAGAGAAGTCACAGCTGGTCAGTCGTCGCCAACTTTGTGAGGGGGAATCTCTAATACGAATCAACAAAGATAAAAGACTGATAATGTAGGATGCTGATGAAGGTGAGGGAAAAAGGGCCCCCTTGTACACGGCTCTTGGAAGTATAAGTTGGTATGTTTGTAACACTGGAGGGCACTTTGGCAATGTATATCAAAATTTAAAATGGCTACTACGAGGCCCAAAATCTCCACTTCTATCAAAATTTGTTTGATAGATGATGGACCTATTTATAAGGCTATCCACTGTAGCACTGATTGTGATAGCAAAGAATTAAAAACAAGTAAACACCCATTGGTAGGAAGCTGGTTAAAAAAATTATCCTCCATTTGTAAAATGGAATATTCTGACACAAGGTAAAAAAGTTGTTCATATGCTGATAATACACTGCTCCGTAAAAAAAAGCAGAGTACAGTGTACAGTACATCACCACTGCCATCACAAAAGGAAGCTATGTGTGTGTGTAATTATATGTAACACATGCCTGCAAATGCATACACTCTCTAGAAGGCCACATCAAGAACTGACAGCAGAGGTTGCCTCTAGGAGAGGGAAGGAAGACTTACTTTCCACGGAATACACCTTTTAGTATTATCTCAATGTTCTCTGTTGTGTGTACTACCTTCGCAAAAAGAGTATCAAAAATGAAACAAAATCTCCCTCCATTTTGTCTCAGGCTTTAGCAGGTGGCATCTCCTAAGCAATGTCAAGCCCTTCTGAGAAGAGAGTCAACCATCAGTTTCCCCACCCTTTGGCCTTTCCTTCAATCCTGCAACTGTGGTGGAAGTGCCCCAGCTTCCAGGTGTCCCCAGGTGAAAGTTACATGAAGAGCCATCTGCAGCTTACCCCAACCCCACCTCAAATCTGGCTGTGTTCAAGGAAAGTTTACCTCCTTCAGGAGAACCCAAATCCCTGGATCTCGCAGCCTTGGACTGGCCCCCTCAAATCCACGTCGACCATCCATCCACAGCAAGGCAAGCAAACCCTTCTCCCTTTTTCAGATTCCTGCTCAATGATGCCTGCTTTTGCAGTCTCCCAGGCAGATGAGGCCTTACCCTATTTAGGGAAGGGCCTCCTTCCAGTAACCTGCCTCTTCCAGGTAGCCCCCAGGGACCCAGAGCAGAGTATCTGACTTGGGGCCTGATCCTATTCTGCTTTGTGCATTGGTCCAAAACAGGCTTGGCTGGTGCTCTGGTAGGAATGGAAGATCCTGCTCTTCTCAAACTGGCCCGTGTGTGGTCCCTTCATCAGCATGCACCAGGACAGCCAATATGCTTCTGACTGGTCAGTCTCTGTGCACACTGGTTGGTAAGTATTTTGAATATCATTCCTGCCTCCAGGAATCAATCCTACCCTGCTTCCTTTCTCTCAGCAGAGATTAACTGAGCACTAGGATTGTCCAGGCACCCCATGACTACTTAGTCTGATGTTCTTGCTCTTCTCTATCTCCTGAATCCCATTCATCCTTCAGGCTCCACATTCCAAACTACCTTCTTGGAAACCAATTTCCATATATCTCTGGGCCATGCTACTGCTTCCTTCCATCTTCAGATTCCTTGTTGCGTTTACAACCCCCTTCTTAAGAGTTTAGTCCTTACTCTTCCTGTATTCCCTCTACAGACTTGCTTTCCCAAGTTATCTTTCTTTAAAATGTATTTTCACCTTTTTTTTTTGAGTAGGTAATAAAAGCACAGCGTACAAAATTCAAATCACACGAAAGAGTACAGCGAATATGTCTCTTTCCCAACCACTCTCTAATCGCCCAGTTCTACTCCTTCTCCTCAGAAGTAACCATATAACCAACTTCTCATGAATCCTTTCAGAGATAAAGTCTATGCATGAAATAATATACACAAATGTGTGTTTGTTTGTAAATATATAGATTCTAAGCAGCTCTTGAAATCCCTCCAGCTGCAGGAATCCTGTCATCCTTCCTCTTCCCTAGACTCCTTGGTCACAGGCACTTGACTCTAGATATCTATCGGAAGGACAATGGAGGTCGTCGGAAGGCGACAGAGATGATGAAGGGACGATTCAGAGGTTATCACCCTACAACCACCAACGCTATTTTCTCAGCATCCAGGGCTCTATGGATCTCCTCACCGGATCCTTCACTCACCTTCTTTGGAGAGAAGACGCCCACAGTTCCCCCATCCTCCCGGACAGCCACCCCCATCTCAGCCAGCAATGCTTCTCTGTGGGCAAAAGACAGGCAAATGTTGGTTGTATCATCACAACCCATACCCTCTTCCTACCCCTGCAGGGCTTCACCTTTCTTGCTGGGGTACCAGCTGTCAGCCCCAACCCCTCACACCTCTCCATCCTTAGGGCTTCTGTCTTGCGTAGCTTCTCCTCCCAGGTCTCGTTCAACTCAGCTATAATCTTCTCAGTCTCCTAGGGGTACAAGGACAGACAGAATCAGGACTGACTAGAAAAAGCACCTACTGGAAGCCATGCTATTCCTGGAATTCCTTCTTCCTCTTAAACCCCAGCTTTGGAGAATTACACTCCCAGCAGCCCTCCAGACCTCCACCCCCTTGCCAGCTCTAGCTTCCCACCTGCAGTCTCTCCATGGCCTCCTCAGGCCCAATGTGGGGCTCTGCATTGGGGGAGAATGATGATTCCAGCTCCCCATTGTGTGTGGGGGGAGACGAGGGTGAAACTGGGGCAAGGGGAGCTGATGTAGTTGGCAAAGTACCTCCAGGACTCCCCTCTTCCACCTTCAGGCCTGGGAAGGAGAAAAAAGAAAAGAATTGATCAGAGACATACAGCCAAGAGCTTCACAGAGGATGAGTCTGAACAGAATCTCAGAAGACATCTGGTCAACCTCCCACCAGGTAGGAAGTCCTCCTCAGACAGCCTTGCCAAATGGGCATCCAGGGTCTGCTTGTATACCTCCAGAGCTGGAGAACTCGTTACTGAATGAAGCCACCAGTTCCTTTCATTTTTAGATTATTCTCAGTGTCAGAAAGTTCTTAGCTATGCTGAAGTGAAATCTTCCCCATGTCATGTGTACTCACTGTTTCTAGTTCTCCCCTCTCTGCTAAAAGAGACTACACTGCTTTTTCTCCAACATGACAATGCCTCAAATGTTGGAAGAAAGCCGTCAGGTCTACCTTATTCTTCTCTTCCCAAGAACTGACCCCCTTCTCCCCTACTGTTCCAAGCCCCTCAGTATCTGGACTGCCCTCAATGGGATGGACCCTAAGACTGAATGCAAAATCCCTATTTGACTGGGTCAACATGGATGATGTACCTTCTCATATGACAGCTGCTTTGTATTAGTGACACTGGGCATCACATTTTAGAAACCATTCCACTGTTAAGCTTATGGGCACCTAATGTTTTTATGACAATGTCTACCAACGTGGGTACCCCACCAGCTGAGTCTTTTTTTTTTAACCCTCAAAATACATGTTTACGTGACAAATGGACATTTATAATTTTGTATGTAAAGTAAACCTTTGGAAAAGTAAAGTCCTCAAAACAAGAATTAGAATTTAATACAAGATCATTGTTTAAATACATAGTTCCTCAATTAATTATACCCTAGTCTTTTTTTTGCAAATTTAAGTTCTTCTAGTAAATTAAAAAAGGAAAATAACAAAGCTTGGTTTCTTTTAGATTCTGATTGATTCCTTATTTGCCTCAAACTAGCACTCTTCCTTTATTTATTTGTAAGCCTTATGTTAACAAGGATAGGCCCATGCAAAAGATTTCTTACGCTGTTGTTAATTATGGTGCATTCAGGGTCTTGGAAATCTCAAATTAAATTAAATGAAATAAGATTTTAAAAAAGTAAAGCAACCTCTAACCTACTAGCCTATTTCTAATGATTTATTTTTTGAAGCACAAATGCAGGACTTACTTGTGTTTCCCTCCTGCATTTCATTAGTTCTGCGAACCTGTTAAGGTCCCTCTGAGGCCTAACTCTCCTCCAGAGAATCAGTCCTCCCAGGTTTGTAACATCTAGAGGCATAAGTTCCCGCTCCGTATCTATATCCATGTCACTGAATGGCTTTGTGGTGAGTAATCCCTCCCTGGCCCCAGACTGGGCAAGGCAAGTGAGGAGGGACAGGGTGAGCCAAAGGACATTCCTATTATCCCTTACCTCCTAGGGCAGAGGCCGAGAGTCCCTGAGCCATCAGAAGTTCCCGCAGTCGGGCCACCTCCTCCTGCAGCTCTCGGATCAGCCGGGCATTGGGGTCCTCGTTGATGACAGCGTTGCAGCGGATCTGCTTGGTACGGTCGGCATACCTGCGGTGAGGAGGGAGGACCAGAGCTGGTAAGGCCCAGGCACAGGGAAGTCTCGGTCTGCTGCCTGGCTCTCTCTCTCTCTCTCTCTCTCCAGGTCTCAGGACACTGTCTTGTGCCTAGGGTCCTGCTGGGCAGTCAGCCTCTGAACTCCTGGCACCTAATGTTTGCAAAACCTAATGTTTGCATGCTGCCCCGCCCTGCCAAAGCATGAAGCCCCACCTGAGGGTGCTGAGAGTCTCCTCATAATTGATGTCAGCGGGGCTCAAGGCTGCAATCATTGCTGTGCGTGAGTTCCCACCTACGAATGGAGAGGAGAGAAAAGCTTTAGCAGGGCTGGGCCCTAAGGAAAACTAGACCGGACCATGGGGTCAAGAGGGTATTAATGTATAGGCAGGGGTCGGACAGAGTCACTGTGTGAGGCAGGGTGAAGCCAAGACTTATGGAGCTAACCATGAAATGTGGTGGTCAGCATGAGGGGGGTGAGGTTCAGGAGACACCAGAGATGTGTGGTACAATCACAGGTCAAGTGGGAGGAGGATGAAGCTAGGAGTGGAAGTGGGGTCAAAGAGGGGTTATGAGTTGCCTGGTCAGTGAGGTCTTTTACTTGGCAGAGAGTGGCTTGGTCTCAACATCAGGAAGTCTTCAAAGGATAGTCCCTGGGTCAGTGGGACAGTCTATGGGACAACTGTGGGATTTGTCAGACAGCTGAAAAGGGGTTAGAAGGACAATGGCAGAGTCAGCAAAGAGGAGGAGCCCCTCACCCAGATTTTCTTTGAGCAGCCAGGTGAGCACAGAGTCCCTGTAAGGGATAAAATCCGACTTCCGCTTCTTTGATTGCTAGGGGATGGAAGGGGGAAGGGGGTCAGGATGGGCCACCCTCTTTGTCCTCTCTCCAAGAGCCCTACCCCCTCCCAACCCGCAGGCCTCACCATGTCCGCGAGAGCCGAGATCACCTTCCCTAGAGTCGTCAGGGACTTATTGATGTTGGCACCTTCCTGGAAAAGGAAAAGGAACACAAGGAATGAGACCTTCCTCTCAGTCAAAGCTACTTCCTGTTTCTTCTCTCCCCAACAAGAGGCCTAGGTTATGGTTAGACACCCCACACACAGCCTGCAGCGCTGCCCACCTGCCCCTCTGAAGCCACTTACCTTCAGGCGCATGCCTCGAGCTCCTGAGGAGTCAGCCCGCTCACTCCCAGCAAGGTCCACCAAACTGATCTTACTAACCTGGGGGTCAGAGGAAAGAGGCAGGAGGTAACTGGGCTCCATGGGGGACAGGGAAATCAGGGGAATACCTACCCAGCAGGGATCTGGGTAACTGGCAAGGAGAAAACCCAGGAGGCAGTGAAGGAAAGCAACAAGAGAACATAGAGTATATAAAGACAAGAATGAGGAGGTGATCACTTATTCATTTGTCCATTTATTCATTTACAAACATTTCCATGCCCACTATGTGCCAGGACAGAGGACACAATGGGATCAAAGCCCTGCCCTGACATGTCTAGTAAGGACAAACAAGCAAACAAGAGATAATGATACACCCATCTGATGGGGCAAGTACAGGGTATCTGGAAGCCCACAGAGAGGAGGAACTCAACCCAGAATGGACAGGGACGGGACCACGCCCTCTCCCATCACATCACTGTCCCTGTTGCTAGAGGTTTAGGGGAGGGGTCCCACCTTCTCCGAGTCTAGCCCAGTGAGCTGGTCGTGGCAGCGCTGCGTGAAGACGATGGTGAAGACAGCATGAGATCGACTGCTGGTCTCATTCATGTTGGTGGCAGCCACGGTCCTGAGGGGAAGGGAAGGGTCACTGGGGTGCTGCCTCTCCCCTTCCCAACCCTGGCTCCCTCTCCTCCATGCCATCAGCCGTCCTCACCGCGCCTTATTGCCACAGTCCATGAGGTCAGCAATATCTGCGTAGGAGGTCACAGCCAGTTTAGACAGGTCCTGCACATAGGGGCCCAGGATGGGGTGCTCCCGGACCCGTAGAGAGCCCCGACTCTTGGGGTTCAAGAGGTCTCGTACCCGTTCACAATAGATTTCCATATAGCTCACCTAAGAGAAATGGGTATAAAGTTGTAAACAAAGCTAGTGATTATACCGACAACGATACTAACTCTAAACCCCATGAGCCGTGATACAGGTAACTGAACATTTACGATGCTCCAGGCACAGGGCTAATTCTGCATAAGCTCACTCATTCGATCCCCCCAACAACTCTAGGAGGGGGCTCCAATCGTTATCTGCATTTCACAGATGAGTACACAGAGGCACTGAGAGACTAAATCATTTGTCCAAAGTCAAAACCTGGATCCCAGGCTGTCTGACTCCAGTGATTGCCTTCAGTCTTAATTACTCTGCTCTCCTGCTTCCCTGCCCAGGGATACCAGTCCCTTCCCAACCCCTCACCAAGATGTGGCCTCACCTCCACAGAATAGGATAGCTCAGCACTCTGGTTCTTACTAACGCGGGAGAAGAGGTCCTCACAGAGCTGGGAGGGAAAAGGTGCACAGAGAAGCAATCTGTAGCTCCTGTTCACTTCACAACAGACCCATGCTGGAGACCAGCCCCTACCCCCACGTGGCCCTGTTTAGCCCTCCCCATTGCCCTGAGGAAGGGGGTATAGCCATTTTACAGATAGAAAACTGATTCTCAGAGAAGTTCAAACATGCCTAGTGTCACAGGCTAGTATTCAGTGAGCCAGAATGCACATCAGCCTGTGTACAAGGCGGTCTGCTGCCCAGCCAGAAGGAGTTATGGTCAACTCCCTGTGAGCCACAACTGGCTTTTTCTCCAATCAACACTTGGACTACCTCCCATAGCCTGCAGGGGAACCATGCTCACAAATAATTATGAGGCAAAGTAAAATAGTAGTGAGTGGTATGACCCTTGGCTCTTCTCACAGAGCCTCACCATCTCTGATGGGGGGAAAAGACCCCTCCCCAAAGAGCCCTGGGTGTTCAGATGACAGCTAACACCTACCCCCATCACATCCCCTATCACTAGCAGCCTCAGAAAGCCAGGTTTCTGCTCTGTAATCCTTCGATCCCTGTCCTCGCTCCCCTGGAGGGCAGCTGAGGGCAGGTGTGTACCTGAGGCACGATGCCCTGCTGCCCAGGCTCCTGCCGCCCCATCATGGTGTAGGATTTCCCAGCCCCAGTCTGCCCGTAGGCAAAGATGCACACGTTGTAGCCTTCAAAAGCATGGAGTAACATCTCTTCTCCGATGTCCCGATACACCTGTTGTTGAGATGCAAACTGGGGGTCCTCGGCCTGGATGAAAGGGGGGGGGGGCAGAGAAAGACAGCAGGAAGCTCTGGATGACTTTGTCCTTATTCCTAGTATCCAAGAGTCCTGCCCCCACATGGATGACTACCCAAAGGTACTGGTCTCTCCTCTCCCCTCTTACGTTCCTAATCATCTCTGAGACTTTCATCCAGCCCCCTGCCAGTCCAAATTGGGTCTGTCTCTCTTTTCTGGTACCAGTCATAACCTTAGGGTCCCACCCATCTCTACCCAGGAGTCCTGATCCTCCTAATCCAGTCCCAATGCACCCCTCGAGCTCCTATTTCCCAGCAATGCCCTCTCCCCAGGATCCAACCCCCCTGACTCCCATTGCTTAGCTCTACTACTAGTTCAACAACCTCACCGAAGTGTGTGACCAGTAAGAGTAGTCGAAGGTGAAGCTTTTGGGGACATCCTTGCTCTGTTTGGGATTGATGATGGCTGAGGGGACAGAAAAGGGCAAAGATAGGAAAGCCGAGGTCAGGTTCTTCTAACATCTCCCCATCCCCACAAGTCCCTGGCATTCAGGCATGCTCCTCACCACCTCTGTCCCAGTTCATGTCTCCCCTTTAATACTCCCCACCCCCTCCAGTCACCAAAGCTAATTTTGGCCTCCTAGGACCCGCCTCCCCCACTGAGCTGCCTCCTAAGATTGGGCAATGGAGGGCTCCAGGCCAACATTCCCCCTCCCAGGGGCCAGGAGCACAAAAAGGCCACACTGTCCCAGCCCCCGCCCTTACAACTAGCACCTGCTCTGTGCCCAGTACGGCCCTCCTTTTGCGCGGCAGGCCCAGCCTTCCCTGCCTGAGCCCAGCCAGCCCCCTGGGACTCACTCACAGGTGGTGTTGCCCTGCATGCTGACCACACACTTGGCATCCCGGCTGGTCTCACGGGCGTTGAAGGGCCGAACTCTCACTGCTACTTTCACCGAGGCACCAGCCATGGCTCCAGAGACTCCCACCCTTCTCAGCTAGAGGACAGAGAAGGGATGGTGAGAGCTGCTGGGGGGACCGGGACCTCATCTCTTAGCTTCTCCCAGGAATTTCCCACCCCCCTTCCCTGGCAACCTAGCCCATCAAGAACCCAGTTCATGTTCCCCTAGTCTTCCTCCCAAATGTCATTCTCCTCAGGGACTCCCGGAAGTGTTCCTGCCTCTCTCCCCAGCCATATCCCAGCTCACAGGGACCTGGGCCTTCACCCGAGTTACCTGGCGTCCTGGCCCCAGACCAGGGGGGCGGAATCAGTTCTGGCTGCCACCGGCCCTCGTAGGGGGAGCCCCATCCTATACTTGGGGCCTGGCCACGCCAGCTGGGGCTGTAGGGGACACCCTGGTTGTGGGGGAAGAGTGGTTAGGAGGCACCTGCGGCTCAAGAGACATGTCTTGGACATGGCTGGAGGGCAAGGGGTGGGGGATGTTGGGAAAGGTAAGGATGGCTGGCCGTCTGGAATGGCTGAATGCAATGTGAATCCAAGGGCAGGGGCAGTGATATTTTTATTCCTCATCACTCAGAGTACTGAACATTTAGATAGGGATTGGACAGAGGGAAACTCAGAGAGAGGGATACAAGGGCAGAGACACTGGGGGTGGTGAGAATGGGAGAGAGGAGGGGCATAAAGTCAAGACCCCAAGAAAATGAGGGATATGAGAGAAGACAAGACTGAGGTCATGCTATGGGAAGGAAGGAAAGGCAGAGAATATCAAACATAGTGGTGTTAAGCGGGCTGGGAGGGGAACTCTGGGACAAAAGCACAAGTCAGGACCCAGGAAAGAAGTGAGAGGACAGGAAACCCCAAACACAGATCCTGACCTAAAACTCCTCACAGGTCCAGCAAGGGAGCAATAGAAATCAGCTCCCACTTAATGACCCCAAAGGACCCCAAACCACTATCATGCTAGGTCTTGCCTCATCAGCCTTCCCGGGCAGGGCATGGGAGGTGTGAGGGGTCTGCTATATCCCAGAACAGGAAGGGAGCAGCTGAGATCACACAAAAGGGAGAGATAGCAGATGGGCAAAGTCCAAGGGTAGAGGTGCAGAAGAGGACTGGGTTCCACAGGGCCTGCCTTATGGGCCCCAAACCCCTCACCCAGCCCCTAGCACTTCCTCCCCAAGATCCAGGACAATGGGCAGGGGAGGGTGGGGTCATCCTGTCTTCATCCCTACTAACTCCCAGGGCTCCTCTATGAGGGGAACCTAGAATACCTGTATCTTTATGGAGTAGGGGCCACTAGAGGCTTCCCTGAAAAGGGACAGAGGGGAAAGGAAGCAGGCCAGTCTCAACCCCTGCCTGGGGCTAGCGCTATGGCGTCCATTCAGCCCTGGGGAAGGTGCCAGGCTGGAACTCAGGAATGTGGGTGATCGGGTGCTCACACCCTGGGAGGAGAGGCAGAGAAGCCCACGCCCACGGAAAGAAGGGTGGAGGACTGGACGGAGGTATCAGGGATGCCCTCCCACCCACCCCCACTCCTGTGACCCCAAAGGACCGCAAACCACTGTTATGCTAGGTCTTGTCTCACAGCCTTCCTGGGCAGGGCATGGGAGGCATGAGGGGTCTGCTACATCCCAGAACAGGAAGGGAGCAGCTGAGATCACAGACGCTGTCTCAGGAAGTACAGCCCTGACCTCCAGCTCCTGACCAGGAGAGGGAAGGGACACTGATGGGGCAAGCAATGATGATGTCCCTTGTGGCTTATGGAGCAAGGAATGGGGTGGCAGGGCTGACGGATAATGGGGTAAAGGAATAAGGGGGAAAGGACAAGGGTCTGCTGTCGTAGTGTAAAGAGGTAGTGGGGTACGGGAAAAAGCCTGCGACTGGGTGGGGCCGCCAGACCCAAAAGGGGACTTCCGGCCACCTGTACTCTGCCCACCCGATAGTTCTCAAACAGGCCTCGCTCGGGCCTCTCTGGGTGGCCATGCGGATCCCGTCCTCCTGTCCAGCCAACCGACGGCCTTCCCGGGCCTGGCACCTCTCTCCGCCTCCGCGGGACAAATAGCACATGATCCCGGCTCTTGCGCTCTGGCCGGCCCCCGCTGGGTCTTGGAAACGGGGACCCCGGCTCCCCGCCCCCCCAACCTGGCACATTCCTGTGCGGCGCTCCCCCCACCCCCAGCTCTCACCTCGGCGCGGTGGGGCTCCCGGAGCAGTTTGGCAGAGGGCACAGGGACAAACTTCCCGGGAAGCGGGGAAAGGAGCGGGAGGAGATCCGTGGCTGGTTCGGGACTGCCCTCGCCCCTCGCTGGGTCCCCGGGCAGCGGGCGGCGGGCTCGCGTCCCGGGGGCGGCAGCAGCAGCGGCGCCAGCGGCCGGCGCCCGCCCGGGCAGCGCGAGCTGGGGCTGCAGCGAGGGGCGGGGGACCGGCGGGCGCGTGCGCGGGCGGGCGCGCGCAGTCCCGAGAAGTCGCCGGGAGGGGCAGGGAGCGAGCCGGACAGCAACCTGTTAAAGTGGCAACGCTCCCAGGACTGAGGGGCCCCACCGAGAGAGAACGGCGGAACTGAGTTGCTGACGCGAAACGGATAGCAAGACGCCGGGACCGGTGTGGGTCACCGGTGCCTGAGAAGCCGGGAAGGATGGGGGCGGACCCTGGAGGGGACCCAGGCCCCGGACCCGCGCACGTCGCCGCCGTCGGGGGCGAGTCTAGGGGGAGGAGCCTCCCGTCGCGCCCCGCCCATGAGGTGGCCCCGCCCGTTCCCCGCCCCCCGCGCGAGACGCCGGCCGGCTCCTCCCTCGGCTCCTGTCGCCGCCCACCTCCTCCTCCCCCCTGGGCCTATCGTGCTAGAATTCGTCTCAGCTGCCTCAGGTGCTGTGGCCAAGTGCGGGCGACGGCCGCGCAGTCGACGGAATCCCTGTCCCCGCCTGCCCCTCAAGTTTGGCAGCCCCGGTAGGCCCTGGCCGCCGCCTCAGGCTCAAGCAAGTCCCTCAGGCCTGGATGCCACCTCAGGCCGGGCTGGCCCCATCAGGCCCAGGCCACTCCTCCCGACCCCGCCCGGCCCACTCAGGTCCCAGGCTGCCCCCTCAGGCATGAGCCCGCCACCCTGGCCCTGACTGTCTCCTCGAGATACCAGTGTGACTCCAGCTCCCTAGTGTCCTCGGCCTCAGCTGCTCCCGAAGCCCCGGGCTAAGCCTCAGTGCACTTGCTAAGAGTCCAATGCGCTCCTTCAGGCCTGGCCTCTCCCTTCAGGGCAGCGCTACCCACCCCCCATCAGCATCGGCCCCAACTCAGGTCCATTCCAGTCCCAGCCCCAGCTCCAGCCCTCAGGTCTTCGCTATCCTCAGAGGCTCAGGTTACCTTCCAAGGCCTTGGCTACCCTCTAAATCAACTGTTGAGGACCCAATCTGGCTTCCTTAAGCCTCCTCATGCCCCTATGTTACCCACTTAGGCCCAGTTATCTGAGTGCCCCTCAAGCCCTTTAGCTCCCAGCTGATCCCTGAGTGCTGCTCACCTGCTTCTGGCCCAGAACATCCCATTTGGATTCCATCTGTCCTTTCAGACCAACTTAAACTGTCCTTATCTGCTACCTCAACTCAAAACACTTCTCTCTCCATTTTTTACCTCAACCCATCCCTAGTTGCCTTTGGATTTACTCATTCACTTCTAGCAGTTTCCAATTGATCTTTCCTTTCCTATATGTTGCCTAATTGCACTCTCCGAACTTATCTGGTATTTTTTTTTCCCAAAAAAGAAAAAGAGCTTTAATAGACCCATCAGCTCTGTTTAACCCATAAAAGGTCAGGGGGAAAATGTCATCACATAATCATTAATCAACTCTATAAACTGTGAAGTAAAATTTATATGCCCTGGCAGTGTAGCTCAAAACAGCCAGAAGAGACTTTAAATCTTAGAATTTGAATTTCATTGATGCAGACTCTAAGGAGATAAGCAATGAACTACAAAAAAGAAAAAAAACTTCTCTAGTATTTTTAACTGCCTTTTCTGCCCACCCCAACTGGCTTTCAGGTCATCCTTCAGCTGCCCGTAATTCTGGCTCCCAACAGCTGACTACTCTGGTCATCTTCTTTGCCTATTGATATCCTCAACTGCCCCCTCTGTACCCTGTTACCAAGTGACAACTCTGTCCACACTCGACTTTCACCGACCATTCATTTCTGATTGATTGACTTGCCCTCTATCCTGCAACTTCTGTAACGCCCTCCACCACCAATTCTATACCAACGCCCCCCAAATGCCTCTGTTCCATCCTGTCTCCACCTGTCATTCTTTCTTCATTTCATCATCCCATATTGCCAGTTGTCACTGCCTTTGTGAATTTCACTTACTCTGTACATTTTGCTTTAGAAAACGTGTTTTCCTCTTTCCCTTTTACCACATCCACCTTTCCTGTGCTCACCATCTTCAACCTGTGTGTTCAGCTAATATTCCCAGTCCAGCAGTAGAAATACCTTTTACCCTCTCTTTCCTTTTACAGGATCCACACATCCTCTTTCCAAAATCTAGGTCTGCTACTGGTCCCATCCCTATAGCCATTATGTGAGTGAATGATTCATTTTCCATTATCCTCCCAAGGCCAAGGACACAATCCAGCCACCCAGCTCTATCCAGCCATGCAGGTACAGGAAGATGGAGACAACTGTATCCCCTTTGCCAAGTGAGTCTTTTCCATTCAATAGGAAGAATGGGGAGAGGATTGAAGGAAGATTCCTACCCTGAGAGTGACAGGAGATAAGGAACAGGATGCTCAATGTCTGGTCTCAGGGAATTGATGATACCGTACGTAATTTGTTCAGCAATAGTTGTTGAATGCTACAGTGTTCTAGGCACTATATTAGAACTAAGGATTCAGCAATTAATAAGACAAGGGTCCTGCTCTCTTACAGCTGACATTCTTGAAGGGAGACAGAATATGTAAACAAATAATAATTTCAGCTACTGATAAGTACAGGATATCAAGCATGATTATAATATAATGGAAAATAGAGTGTCTCCAGAGACTCAAGATTAGATAGAATAATTGTGGAAGACTGTTCTGGGGAGGTGAGTTTGAATTGGGACCTGAAAAATAAGAAGACAGTCATGATAAGAACCAGGAACAAGAAGAAGGGATAGCAGGTGAAAAAGCCCTAAAAAGGAAACAAGGTTGGTATGTTCGTGGAACAGGAAGCAGCTCATGTAACTGAAACTTAGTGTTCAAGGGAAAAGTAGACAGTAAATCAAAGAAGCAAGCAGAGCCAAAATTATATAGGACCTTATGGGCCTTCAAAAAGAGCTAAGTTTTTTTTCTTTTTTTTTGAGGTTTGAACAGATTTATTGAAACATACAGGAGGTTAGCAGATAAATCCACTTAGTAGTATATCATATATTGCCACTACCTTGAATATATAACTTAAAAATTATAATTTGTATCTAAGCTTTTGGCCAAAAAAGCAAAAGAATCATTTAGCACGTTTTTTAAAGATCAAAAAGAACTAGATCTTGAACATGAAAAAAAAAATCAGGTCACTGAATTAAACAGCAGCAGTCTCTGCTAATCTAGCATCCCATTGTGTTGAAAGTAGAGGTTCTGTCTGGAGCTAGTCATTTGTTACAGCAATCAGAAGAGATGGAGGCAGGCATGCCCCTGAGAGGTGGTGGCAGAGCTAGCAGGATAGGAGAGCTCATCTGGTCAGGTGAGCATGTCGCAGAGGCAGCAACAGCAGACAGCTGTCCAGTAGGCTTGAGGTAGGTGGATGGGCCCAAGTCATCCCATCTTTGGTCTTCCATGACATACATTGTAGTTTTAGGAGGCTCCTGGTCTTCCCTGCCACCTGTACTGAGTATCCTTGGTAGGGCTACCCCTGAGGAGGTAAATAGGGTTCCCCCATAGGCCCTGGAAGGTAGGACACAGGCCCTGTTGGTGGTTGTGGGTAAGGTGGGTATGGGGCCGTCAGACCAGGGCTTGAATATGGTGTAGGGTTCCTAGGGTACATCAGGGACTGCAAACTGTATCCTACCGTGGGTGTAGGCAAGTCAGAATTCCGTAGGGTAGGCCACAAACTGAGAACTCTGATGGAGATTTTCAATGAATTCTCCAGGAGAATGGCCCTCCAACTCTGCTCCCTGCTCGTCTTGGCTTCAATAACAGGCTGGTTACTAGTCTTAGGATTTTATTCTAAGGACAGTAGAAGTCATTGGGGAAGTTTCAGGCAAGGGAGTGAAAAGATCAGAGTGTTTTTGTTTTTTTCTTTTACTTTTTTATTATGGAAATTTTCAAACAAATACAAAACTAGAGAGAATGGTATAATAAACCCAATTTACACTTTTCACTCAGCTCCAGTAATTATTATATGGTTACTCTTTTGATCTATATACCCATCCAGCCCCCTTCTATCCAGATTATTTTGAAGTGACTCAAACCTGATAACATTTCACATAATCATATTTTAAAAGATTACTCTCACTGCTCTGTGTGGAATAGATTATTGGGGGATGAGAATGGGAGGGATGAGAGGAGGAGGAGACTAATGCAATAGTCCAGGCAAGGGATGATAACCTGCAATAGGGTGATACAAAGAAGAAATGGGCCAAAATGGTCAAATTTGGGTATATTTTAGATGTAGAACTGACAGGACTTGTTGATCGATTGCATGTGGGAGATGAAGGAAAATGAAGCATACAGGTTTTGCCCCCCAACAACTGAGTGTTTGGGGTGCCTTTCATTGACATAGGGAAGGCTGAAGAGATGTCAGGTGGGCAGCTGGACTGTAAGTCTGGAGCCCAGAATAGGTGCCAGGGCTAGAGATTTAGATTTGAGAGTCATCACCACATTAGTAGTATTTAAAGTCTTAGGACTGGATGAGATCAGCTGTGGAGGAATGAAGACAGAGGAGCTAAAAAGCCCCAGGCCTAAACCCTACATCACACTTCCAAAGATCCAGAGGGCAGTCATCATTCAATCTAGGGGCTTTAGAAGAAATGAACACTGTTCTCAAGCAGCTCTGCACACCCCTTCCTACCTGCAAGGAAATTAGTTTTGAGATAGGGGAGACAAAGCAGGAGTAAACAGAAATTCTGCTTCCCTGGGTCCTTGCATTAACCAAAAGGGGCACTGTCTGTCACTACAATCCTGATTGCTAAATATGATGAGTCCTGGCCATGGAAGCTTGATATTCAGTGAGATCTGAGGTTCGAATAATTGCCAGTCTCCACCCTCACCTCACTTCCAGTCTCCTTTCATATCAGAGGCCTCAGCCAAAGTGGATAAGGGAGGCCCTGGTCTGAGGGAGCCTGGGCAGCTATATGGTCCCACGGAAACACAAGGCCACTGACTCCTTGGGGTGAGCAGATCCTGAAAAGGAAGAGCCATACCCTGCCTACCTCATCCTTACCTCAGGTGTTCCAGGGTGGTTAGCCGATCTCCACCCTCCAGCCTGCCTTCCCAGAGCTTCAGACTGGTGCCCCAGCGTTATGGAGACAGCTTCTGGGAGAGCCTTAGTCAAAAGTCCAGGTGAGTAGAGAAGGAGAAAATGGGGACTAACTGCAGTGGAGAAGTGAGGTTGTACAATTTTAAACTAACATAAAGCCTTATAGCAGCAAGCTAGCTGGGGTATTCCAGGTACAGGGAATAAGGTGAGTGATCTGCTTTGGTTAAAAATGAGGCACAAACTACCCAAGTGTCATCAACAGATGACTGGATTAGCTAAATGTGGTATATCCATACAATGGCCTATTATTCAGATACAAAAAGGAATGACTTTCTGATACATTCTACAAATGGATGAACTTGACAACATTATGCGAAATGAAAGAACCAGACACAAAAGGACAAGTATTGTTTGAGTCTACTCATATGAAATCAACAAATTCATGGAGACAGAAAGATTAGAGGTTACTAGGAACTGAGAAAAGTTGGGGATAGGATTTACTGCTTAATGGGGTACAGAGTTTCTCTTTGGGGTGATGAAAAAGTTTTAGTAATAGACGGTGGTGATCATAACACATGATTGTAAATGTAATTAATACCACTGAATTTTGCACTTAAAAATGGTTAAAATGGGAAATTATGTGTATTATATTTATGTTTAAAAAAAGAAAAGAAAGAAAAAGCTAGTCTAGGGATAACTGCCCCACTGGCTGATCAATATTGTGGCTCCTAATGCCAGACAGGTGGTTGGGAGAGGTCCTTAGAGAAGCAGCCTGGATGGGGGTGTCCTCCCTGCACTAACCCCCTTTTGTCTTCACAGCCCCATCTGGACAGAGGAACATTATATTCCACCCATGCTGGTATGATAAACAGTCTGCATTTCTCTCTGTTAAAATCACACCCACTGCCATCCTGTCTCCTGATTACCCTGTCCCTCTGGAGTCCCACAACCGAGCCCTCCTTTCTATAAATCAATCATGTTTTGCAAACAACAGCTATATTGCCATATGGTTTCAAAACCCCTAACTCCTTATTTCAAAAACCCCTGAGAGACCCAGTCCTACCCTCTCGCTCCTTTTCCCCACTCCCTGACACAGAGAGCCACTGGTTGCTCCCAGCCTGGACTGTATACCCCTGAGGGGCTTCCACCCCCTGAGAGGCTTTGCAGAAGAAAGAGAAGGAAGCCATGTTTGGCAGGAGTGCAGCAGGGACCTGGGAGCATCCCAGCCCGAGTCAGGGCTGTTGCTTATCACCTGGAGGATCTAAGGAGGCGCCAGAGAAACATCGAGTAAGGAGGGGAGATCTCTAGGCTTTGGAAGCCAAGCAGGGCTTAGGGGCAAGATGGTTTGAGCCCAGGAAGGTATATTGAGAGCTTTAAGGGAATTGGAGGTTGTTTGTGCAATCAGATAGGAGCAGAATTCCCATAATGTGGAAAGGAAGAGGGAACTGAGGGATGGAGAATGACTCATATGGGCTGGAAGGAGTAGAAACAAGAAGCACACTATAGAACTGGGAGATAGTAGGGAAACCTGGGATCAACTTTGGGTCCCTGGACTGAAAATACTCCAGTCTGAAGGAAACAAAGTTCGGAGTGGAGAGTTCAAAGACAAGTGGCAAAAACCCTCTATCCCTGAGGAAAGTATTTTAGGGCAGAATGGTAAAGAATGGAGAGGAAGGAAGCCAGGCTCCCAGGCAGGCTCTCTCCTAAGCCTAAAATCTCCACAGACTAAAGAAGGCCCAGT
Source organism: Tamandua tetradactyla (assembly GCF_023851605.1). Taxonomy (NCBI): domain Eukaryota; kingdom Metazoa; phylum Chordata; class Mammalia; order Pilosa; family Myrmecophagidae; genus Tamandua; species Tamandua tetradactyla. The sequence continues at coordinate 60,433,490 of NC_135332.1, forward strand.
GGGGCAGCTCTGGGGCTGCATCTGAGCCCCTGATACTTGGTGAAGAGGGCCCTGAATTCCCCAGACCCACTGAATACCCTTATGTGGAAGAGGAGCGGGCAGCCTATCCACTGGAAAAGGCCCATTTTCTCACAACTGGCAGGGCCCAGGTATGATTGAAGAGGAACTTGGCTGGGTGGTGGTGGGAGTGATGTGGAACCCTGGTCTTGCATGGGGAGACAGGGGAAGCCAAAAGCCAGCTTTGATAGCCGGATATGAGAGGAACAAAAATAAGGCAGGTAAGAGCCAGAGACTTGGGTACCTGGGCTTGGGGAGAAGGTAATCTAGAGACCTGCTTTTCCATTTTCTCATTCTTTTTACATTTCTCTCATCTTTACAGTTGCTTTGGTCTCCCTGGAGTCCCCTAGGCCAGCATGCGCCTTGCCTTTCCAGGGAGCTGGGGTGTCAGGCCTCCTACAGCACTGTCACAGCCTGCAGGAGCGCCCTTTACAGTCCCTGGGGGATGGAGTTGGAGTCTGAGGAGTAAGGAGAAACTTTCCAGGCTCAAGATGATGGTGTTGCCTCAGGGACCCAAGACCAGTTCCCATTACTAGAATCTCCTTCATTTCTGGTGTTGAAGCATTTCCCTTTCCTCGCCTCTCCCAACTTCCTTTCCCATCTTGGAATTAGGCGTTAGCAGCCTCGGGGGCGACGTCTCAAACCCCTCCCCCTCACAGGAACTCCATGAGTCCTGTTTTCCTCTCGGGCCCCCGACTCCCCATTGTTGTGTTCTCTGTTCTGTTATTAAAATAAGCACGTTGAAACTTTTGTCTTTCTCTTTGTGAAGCAGTAATGGAGAGGCTAACAGTGAAGTCGAGTTCCTTTCACCTTCTGAGAGCCCAACTAAAATGAAGTTGGGCTGAGTCCCCCAAATTCAAGGGATTCTTGTCCAAGGACGGAAAGTCCTGCCTTCACGTTCAGCATCCTCGCCCAGCCCCTAGGGTTCCGGCACCGGACGCCCCCTTCCCACCGGCTCCATTCTCCCTGACCGGGAATCCCGTCAGAGCTTCCGCCTCCGGGGACTCAGGGATCCTGTCCTTCAGCACTGTTACCCCTTTAGGGACTTCCCGGAGTCGGTCCCTTGGCCTGGCTCGGTGTCCTGGAAGCCGAGTAGCGCCGCCCGGAGTCTCACGTGCGCTGACCCCAAGTTCACTTCCCGATCCTCAGCCCCTCAACTGGGAGGCTCCGCCCGTGCGCAGTGACGTCACACGCCGCTGTCAGCCGGCGCTGGGGGGGGCCGGTGTGGGGTAGAATGGCCGCTGCCGCCGTCACCCGCGGGACCCCAGGAGGTAAGAGCTAGGGCCTTTAGCCCGCCTCTCCGCCCCCGCGCCAGGGGGCGCAGCTCAACCTAATCCGGAGGTGGAGCGCCGCGCCGGGGACCACCGTCCCTCCTCCAGGCTTCCCCCTACCTCCCCGCTTCCGTCTTCCTCCCCCGCGCCAGGGGGCGCCTCTCTGCGCTGGGCCCCACGGCAGAGCTGCGCGTCCCGGGGACTGTCGGACCCCGCGCCTCCGCACCCGCACTGTCCCGCGCCCGCGGACCTTGCTCTGTGGCTTCACCACAGCATCTCTTTGTGGGGCGGAACCCTCCCATCTTGGAGGTTCTCTGAGGCCCACCGCCCCAACATGGGGGACCATCCGCCGTCGCCCCCGCATTGCCCGCAGCTCAGGGCCGGGCCCCGCTTCGCACACTGGCCGGCTGCCTAGCGGGGACTGCGCACCTGCGCCCTAGGGCGGAGTTCTTACCCCAACCCCAGCTTCACTACACACAGCCGAACTGGGACAGGCCTCCTCCCCATAGACACCTGGCGGAGCCGGCGCTGAGAGCCGCCTCCAGCTTCCATCTGTTCCTCCACGGAGGGTCGAGGCCTCAGGCTGGAGCCAGAGTGGTAGATGGGGTGCGGTAGGCCTGCAGGTCGGGGAGGAGGAGGAGTATGGGGAAAGGGACCTCAGTGGAGGACGGGTTGACCTGATGGTAGGAAGGTGAGCCCTGGGTTCTAGCCAGGTTCTACCAGGCCCTGACCAAGAGAGTAGATTATCAGATCCGCCTTTCTCTTGGAAAAATTAAATAGAGAAGGAACTCAGGATACGTCTTCACAGGCCTAGCTCCCCTCCTGGATTTAGGGCTCCTGCCCTCCCCCCAGCATCCAGGCTCTTTTGCCACACCATCCTCCAAGGAAGGACCAGATACCTTCAGTTTGAGCCCCCAGGACCTGACCTGACTACAAAAGGCCAAGCTGTAGAGCCTCTAAAACGCTATCCCTGTCAATCTTTTCCCCTCCCCTGCCCTACCCTGTTTCTTCCTGATCACTGTTCTGTTTTGTCTTTCCACTCTTGTCGGGTTTCTGGCACCATTGTCTGGATTCTTCCTTTCCTCCATTTTTTGATTCTGCCCTCACATCATAGACACCTTCTTCTCTTTTCCTCATCCTTCTCTGATATACTGGCCCAGTTCTGAATCCCTCCTCTACCTTACCCTGGGTTGGTATGGGGCTTCTACCATGACCTTGTTCTCTCCCTTCCCAGCACAGACTCCCCCTCCCCCCGGCCCTTCAGGCCGGGGGTGACCTTACCCTCTGGAGGCCTCACCATGAATTCCAAGGACACCACTGAGATTGCTGGTGAGTTCACAATCCAGGTTCCCAGTTTTGGCATAACCTTTTTCTTCCCTACATCATGGTGACCCTCTAATTCTTGGATCCCTTGCTCTCCCTTGTTATCATTCAGTTTCCCCCCAACCCTCTGGATTGCCTTCAGCCCCTCTTCCCTGGATTATCCCTGGGACATCGGAGCCAGCACACTAAGCCCTCCCTTCTGCTTTCCTCTAGAGAACAGCCACCACCTGAAGATCTTTCTCCCCAAGAAGCTGCTGGAGTGTCTTCCTCGCTGTCTACTGCTGCCTCCAGAGCGGCTACGGTGGAATACAAATGAGGTTTTCTAGGGAGTCTGGGAGATGAGGGCCTAGCAAGGCCTAGAGGGCTGAAAAGGGGGGAATGGCTATCTTTCTGTGTCTGAGTGCAGAGTAAGGTTCTAGGCTCTTTGGGGACTGTAGGGGACCTGTAAAGGAATAGGTCTCTTTGTAGCTCACTTTTCCTTGGCATATACATCTGAGTAAAAATAAGAGCTCCCATCTGTGATTACAGCTATAAAGTATTTTTTATATACGGAGCCTGGTGATAAGCACTCGACTGCATTATCTCCTTTAATTCTCTAATGACACTATGGATTAGTCATTATTATATCCCTGTGTTATAAATGTAGAAACCAGTTTACCTCATGTGGTTTACCTGACTCACTCCAAAATTCATGCTTGTAACAGATACTGCCTCCTTTTGGAGGGCACAGTCCTTGTATTACAGCCCCACCCCCTAGTGCCTTGGAGGTAATTAGTAGTTGATAGTTTTTGATTTGATGAAGACAATGGTAGTTAAAAGGTGTGTGTGTGTGTGTGTGTGTGTGTGTGTGTGTGACATTGAAAGTGCTGTAGAGCCTCCAGGAAGGGCTAGGGTGGTCAGCAGGGCTTCACAATGCATCTGGAAAGGGATTTGGTCTGGAGGATGTCTAAGATTGCCAGACACAGACTGTTCTGTACGTAGTAGTTCAGGCAGGTGGAAGGTGAGTGCTCGGTGCATGTTCAGGGAAGAATCGATGGCCCAGTCTGGCAGGAATGGTTGGTGCAGTATGGGTAGATAGTGGGAACAATGGTTTGCTCACTGGTGGGAAAGAACCTAGGAGTCAGCCTGAGGAATGTGGAATTATTTGCAATGTCAAATCATTGGCATTTTTTGAGGCAGGAAGTAGCACAAAAATGAGATTTGAGAAGGATAAAGTAATATGCAATATGAAGGATGGGCAGGGGAGAATTTGAGTCTGGCCCCAAGATAAAGACCCTAGTTGGGAAGGAGGGAAGGAAAGAAGGTTAGAGTTTTATCTGAGAAGGAACCTGGGATTCTCAGGAGGGTGAGCCTTGCTGGGCCCAGATAGCTCTGAGGGGATGACTCAGAGGCCAGACTGATACTATATAAAGGGGACACCCACCTGGGTACCTCCTCTCCTATAGGAGATTGCATCCTACTTGATCACCTTTGAGAAGCATGATGAGTGGCTATCCTGTGCTCCAAAGACAAGGTAAGAAAGTTAGTGAAGGTGGGGAGTGGCAGAGGTCACAAGTTCTTTTCTCAGAATTCAAGACCAAGCCTTCCCTCCCCAGGCCTCAAAATGGCTCAATCATCCTCTACAACCGCAAGAAGGTGAAATACCGAAAAGATGGCTACCTCTGGAAGAAGAGGAAGGATGGGAAGACTACCCGTGAGGACCACATGAAGCTGAAGGTCCAGGGCATGGAGGTAAGAGAGTCAGGCATCCAGTTCAACTGCCCTGGGCCTACCCTCTCCATCCTTAGCTGTATTATGGCCCTGCCAGTCCTTGGTGACATTGTACGCCTCACCACCCTCCCAGTCACCCTTCCCTTCTCACTCTGGATCATTTGATTGATTCCTCTATGAACCAACTCCCCAGGTCATAGGCTTCTCCTTCAAGGGTACCAACATCCACCCAGAAATGCAATGCACTTCTCTTGCATTTCACTCAGGCATCTAAGTAAGGAACTGCTAAGCCAGATTCCTCTTCTCCAAATCATTGTTTCTCACCCCAGATGCGTTCTTTCTCTGCTCCCTGATTTCTGGGTAGTCCCAGATTTCAACTGTAGTCCTCTTTGTGAGGTTCCAGTGCCATCATTTCCTTCTCTCTTTCCCTCATTTGGAAGGGCTGGGGACTAGGTGGGGGTAGGGAGAGGGTTGATGAGGAACTGGTGGAAAGATTGGGATTCCTGCAAAGGGACTGAAAAGAAGAAGAGTTGGGGAGCAGACTAGCCCTCCCCCCACCCCAGCCTATCTCCTGGCAGTGTCTCTATGGCTGCTACGTTCACTCTTCCATCGTCCCCACATTCCATCGGCGCTGCTACTGGCTGCTCCAGGTAAGGATGGAGAGCTCAGGGAGCCTGACTCTTCTGGCTCTTTGAGGGAAATGAGATCTGAAAGAATGAAGTGGAAGGATGTCTAGGTTCTGAATGGGAAAAGGAGAGGGGGGGCTGGGGATAGAGAGAACCAGAAATTGGGGGTGAGTTTGGGGGGTGCCCAGGAAGAAAGTGAGGATAGGACTCTGAGCCTGTGACCTCAGGACCCCATGATTCTCTGTACCTTGTGCTCTCAGAACCCTGACATCGTCCTTGTGCACTACCTGAATGTCCCAGCCCTGGAGGATTGTGGAAAGGGCTGCAGCCCCATCTTTTGTTCCATCAGCAGTGACCGTCGAGAGTGGCTGAAGTGGTCCCGGGAGGAGCTGTTGGGACAGCTGAAGCCCATGTGTAAGGCGCAGGGCCAAGGTTGAGCTGCAAGGGGAGAGTGGAAACAGGGGCCTCTACAAGGGGCCAGGGTTCTGTACCCAGAAGCCTGTGGGGTGACCATTTCCCTCCAAGCCAGATGGTGCTTTGCTGCAGGGGTGCTAGGATTCCTGTTGCATTCCAAGGTGTTGGAATATGGAGAAGGGACTAAAGGACAGCTGTGAGCTACATGTCCAAGCAGTCTTGAGGCTGGTAGCCTCTGTTCACCCAGCCAGAAGTCTTGGAACATCTCAGGTGCTTGGAGGAACCATCAAGGTACTTTGGGGGCTGTTTTTTTGGGTTCCCACAGCACTTCCCCCTGACTTTCCTCTAGTTCATGGCATCAAGTGGAGCTGTGGGAACGGGGCAGAGGAGTTCTCTGTAGAACAGCTGGTGCAACAGATCCTGGACACCCACCCGACCAAGCCTGCACCCCGAACCCATGCCTGTCTCTGCAGTGGGGGCCTTGGTTAGTGACCCCCTGACCTTGAAGCTTTCTTCCCACCTGTTTGCACTGCTATTACTCAAGCCAAGGGACATTTGTCTGGATGGGCTTTGAATGCTGATTTATAAGTATTTTGCATGTACCAGAAAGAAGGCAGATGCTTTCCCTTCCGGGTGCACACTGGTTGGTTCTAGCTCCTTTTACTCTGCGGTCCATACCCTCTTCTGCCTTCTACCCATAAGCAGATCCTGGCCAGCCTAGCACTACCAGTTACACCAGCCTTAGCTATTTACACCAGCTTAGCTAGTACCCCCTTAGTCTTTTTTGTCCTTTTTTCTCTGGCTTTCCCTAATCCTATATTAACCCTAGTCCTCTCCTACAATGCTTGTCCAGCCCTATGTTTGTTTGTTTGTTTTGAGGGGTGGGGATATCTCTACTGCCTCACAGTGGCCACATCAGCATTATACCTCTGGTCGATAACAAGTCCCAGTAAATACATAAAGGCTTCTAGTAGGGGAAGGCTGAAGAAGATAAGATGTGTCTTACCCCTTCTCTCCTCCCAACCTCTCTCTCACTCCAGGTTCTGGGAGCCTTACCCACAAATGTAGCAGCACGAAACATCGCATCATCTCCCCCAAAGTGGAGCCCCGAGCTTTAACCCTGACCTCTATCCCCCATCCCCATCCCCCTGAGCCTCCTCCACTAATAGCCCCACTTCCCCCAGAGCTCCCCAAGGCACATACCTCCCCATCTTCTTCCTCCTCCTCTTCCTCTTCCTCAGGCTTTGCTGAACCCCTAGAGATCAGACCTAGCCCTCCTACCTCTCGTGGGGGTTCATCCAGAGGGGGCACTGCCATCCTTCTCCTGACGGGAGTGGAGCAGCGTACTGGGGGCTTAACACCCACCAGGCATTTGGCTCCTCAAGCTGATCCTAGGCCTTCCATGAGCTTGGCAGTGGTGGTAGGCTCTGAGCCCTCTGCCCCACCAGCTCCTTCCAGTCCTGCCTTTGACCCCGATCGTTTTCTCAACAGCCCCCAGAGGGGCCAGACATATGGAGGGGGTCAGGGAGTAAGCCCAGACTTCCCTGAGGCAGAAGCTGCCCATACCCCCTGTCCTGCTCTAGAGCCTGCTGCTGCCCTGGAGCCCCAGGCAGCTGCTCGGGGACCCTCTCCACAGTCAGGAGTAGGTGGTAGAAGAGGAAACTGCTTCTTTATTGAAGATGATGATAGTGGGGAAGAGCTCAAGACCCAGGGGGCTGCCCCACCTGCCCCTTCACCCCCTCCTTCACCACCACACTCCCCTGCCTCCTTGGAGCCATCGGGCAGGGTAGGAAGAGGGGAAGCCTTGTTCGGAGGACCTGGTGGGGCCAGTGAACTGGAGCCCTTCAGTCTTTCATCATTCCCAGACCTCATGGGAGAACTCATCAGCGATGAAGCACCAAGCATCCCTGCCCCAAACCCCCAGCTCTCTCCTGCTCTTAGTACCATCACAGACTTCTCCCCAGAGTGGTCCTACCCAGAGGTGAGTCTTAGACTTCCCTCTTCCCTTCTCTGTGCCATTTGTTTTCTGTATTGACATTGCCCCTTGCCCCCTGTGGTCTGTGACCTAGTTCCCCTCAGTTTTTATGCCTTTTTAGCTCTCTTACCAATCTCCATTTTTTCATAGAATGTAGCTCCTTCCTGTTTCCATAGTCCCCACCAACTAACCCTTTTCTCCTCCTTCCTTCTGGTTAACTATAGTTGCATGAGTGTGCCAGGGACCTCATTCCCTTGGTGACTGTTTTTAGGGAGAGGGAGCTGGGGGCCATTAGAGAAAAGGAAGAAAAGGAAACAGATCAAGGATGTGATTGCAGATTTCCGTTAGCTCAAACACTGTCTTCAGCAATGGTGAGGAGTTCAGTTTGCTGCTGTTCCAGAAAAAGAAGAGAGGAACTTTTAGGGTGAATCAGCCTAAAAAAAAGGACTTCCTCATGATTAGAGCTATCTGCAAATGAGTTGATAGCTTTGGGGAAGGCAGTGAATTCCCACTAGTGATTAGGTAACCACTTGGCAGGGATGGACTAGCTGAGCTCACCCAACTGACCTGGAGCATCCCTGTATCACCAGACTGCACAGAGGGCCTGACATATGATAGGTACTCTATAGGTCTGAACACATGAGTAAATGAGAGTATGAAAGAACATCCACTGCCCCTTCCAGTCACATGACTCTGGCCTCTGTCTACAGGGTGGGGTCAAGGTGCTCATCACAGGTCCCTGGACTGAGACCTCCGAGCATTACTCCTGCGTCTTTGATCACATTGCAGTGCCAGCCTCACTTGTCCAGCCTGGTGTCTTACGCTGCTACTGTCCTGGTATGGCCATTGGGATGGGTAGGGAAAGGGACTAACCCATGGGCCGTTAGGACAGATCAAGACCTCTGGGCTTCCAAGAAACAGTGGGAACAAATGTGTTGGGTTGTTCCTGAGAGGACAAGGATCTCATCCAGTCCTGAGGCCGAGCCCCACATTCCCACAGCACGCAAATGAGCCTGGCCAGAGCTAAATAGCCTGGGCATGGGTATAGGGAAAGCTAGGTTCTAGGTCCAAGAAATCTACTCCTTAACTAGTGACCTTGGATAAGTCAGCTCCTTCCCTAGGTCTTTGATCTCCTTCCTGTAAGGTCAGCTGTCTGACTAAAAAATTATCTGATGTCTGTCCCACTCTCTGGCTTAGATGGAGTCTGAGTTTCTGCTTCCAGTACAGGGAGCTCTTGGGAGAATGAGAAGGGAGAGACAGTGGGCAGTAGAGGACACAGGCTTCCAGATCTGGGTTGTCCAGTATGCTAGCCACTAGCCACATGTAGCTATTTAAATTTAAAGTAATTAAAATGAAGTAAAATTAAAAATTCAGTTCCTCAGTTGCACTCATCACATTGAATGTTTAGCCACATCCTGTTGAATGATGTAGATCGTTCCCAGCATTGCAGAAAATTCTGCAATTTTTGGTCCAAATTTTAGTTGGACAGTGCTGGTCTGGACTCCATTGCCAAGATTCCTCTCTGCCCTCTTGCTACCTTGTCCCTTATCTTGTACTCAATATCCAGCCTTTCTGTGGGGCCCCGAGAACTAGTTGATAGCTTTGCTGTCTATGAGTGTGTTCTCCTCCAGTCTTAACAGCCCTGCTCAACCATGCATGGAAGGAAGAGGATAAGACCATAGGAGCTGGGGATTGGGAGGAAGAGTCTTAGCTACTGGTTTTGAGTCCAGGGCCTGGTGATTACATTCTCAAGGCCATGGACATTGAGTCTTTGGGACACAGGTCTTACTGGACACTGTTCTTGAATAGCTAACCTCCCTTCCCCCCATCTTAATAGCAGGGTCATAACCTCTGGACTCTGATCTTGGGTGACCAAGGGTTTATTCCTTATCAGATTGTTTCTAAGATATAGGTATCTCTTAACCCTCAGCTTCTAGGCCTTGTTGCCAAATAACAAACATTTTCAACCACAGGGTCTAGAATCCAAAGGGTCTCTGGTATATAGTAGGTACTAAGCTCTCAGAGGAATCAAATCCCTTCCCAGATAAGACCACTTAAGTTAAGGTCCTCTAGGATGACAGAAGGGGAGTGGGGGACTTGATATAGAATGATCATCTGTAGCTCTGATCCAGGTGGCCAGTGAAGGCACCACGGAAAGAGAGCCCTTCTCACTGATATTGCCCTCCCCAGCCCATGAGGTAGGGCTGGTGTCTTTGCAGGTGGCAGGGCGGGAGGGGCCCCTTTCTGCTTCTGTGCTCTTTGAGTATCGAGCCCGCCGTTTCCTGTCTCTGCCTAGTACTCAGCTTGACTGGTTGTCCCTGGATGGTGAGTACCTAGCCCTCTGACCCCAAGTGTCCAGCCCCACCACCACAGAGTCTCATTACACGCTCACGCACCCCTTCAGGACCCAGGCGCCTATTGCCTAGTTTGCACTTTACCACTCTTCTTTCAACTCTGGTTCATTGGTCATTTCTGAATGTGGTGGCAAATTTTCCTTACCTTCTCTTCCCCATAAATCTTGGACTCATCTTCATCCCAGTTCTTGCCTTGTCCTTTCCATCCCATAGGCAAGCAAGGCCAAGAGGCTGGGACAGAACAGGGCCAGGAGCAACAGATCTGTGATATGCATGCGTGTATACATACTACACATGTGTTAAAATTTCTTAGTTTTTTCCCTCTTATTATAAAGATATGTACTCATGATAGGAAATTTGGAAATTACATAAAAACATGAAGTAGAAAATGAAAATCGCCTAAAACATTACTGCTCATTGATATCCACTACTGCTAGGATTGTGGTGTATTTATTATACATACACATGCACGCGCGCACATACATGTACGTACATGTATGTGTGCATGCCTGCATATTCCTTTTACTGATTATCCCTCTCTGTGGCTTTGAGAACTGTTTCTGTCTGCACCTGCTTCTGTCTTGAGGTTTATTTTTCTTAGCCTTTTCCTCTTGGTGTCCCTGTTGTTGCCTCTTAGTTTCTCTCAGTTCTGCTGTTGCCCTTCGTTGGGTTTGTCTGTCTCCCTTCTTATCCACTTCTCTGGCAGGGGTTTGTTTCTGGTTTGGCCTCCCTCGTGGAGGCTGCCCATCTCTCTGTGTGTGCTGGGTTGCCTGTCTCTCAGACTTGAGTCTGTCTACCTTGGGCTCTTGCCAGGTCTCTTGGTCCTGCTGTGTCTTTGTTCTGCTCTGTGACTGTTCATACCTTGTTTTTCTGTTCTTGTCTCATCTGTTTCACCACCTCGCCTATGGGTCCCCTCTTTCCATTTCCATTTCTTTTCAGCCCAGTGTCTCAACTTGCCTCTCTTCTTACCTTCTTAACCTTTCTTAATTGCTTGTTCAGCACACCCCCTTCCCCAGCTCCCTCTTGTTCTTTCTCCTCTACCCTTTGCCTTATTTCTCTCTGCTGTAACTGGTTATCTGTCTGTCAGGCTCTATCCCATTCCCCCACCGTACCTCTCCAGCTTCATCCCCTTCTAACACGTCTCTGTCTCCTCCTGTCCTGGCATCTGAGAACATCCCCAGTCTCCACCCAGTTTCTCTGTGCCTGTTTTCCCATGGCTCTGGTCCCCTCCTTGTCCTTGTGTGATCTCAGAAGGGGACAGATATAGCTTGGAGTGTGTGTGTGTGAGTGCGTGCGTGTGTGTATTTGTGTATGGGGGCTGGGGGGAGGAGGAGGAATGTACATGGCTATCCATCTCTGTCACCTCCCCTCTCCCGCCATCCTCTTTGTGGACAGCTGCGGGGGGCCGGCTGGAAGGGGCGGTGCTTTCAAATCACAGTCCCTGAGCTCTTTTGGCCAGTGATTAACAGAGAGGAGGACCCTGGAGTCCTTCAGTCCCAGCATGGGGGACAAAGGTAGTGTCTGGGGCAAGGTGAACCAAGGAAACATTTCATCTAGGAAAAGGCTGGTGGAGTGCATGTATATGTGTGATTTGGAGCACCTGGGGGCTGGGGGCTGTTTTGGAATTCCTACCATCTCTATGTCTTGATGGAAAAAGTCTTAGTTCTGGTTTCTTGTTCTAGTATATGTATGTTATTAAGAGCCCTCTTTTGATGACTGAGTCTTGGTGGGCTTTATTTAGAAGGTGTGTAGGTAAAGGAGCTGTTATTTGGAGAAAGAGTTAAGAATATGACTTTGTATCTTCATCTCCAGTTTTTGTGTTCAGTGTATCACCAAGAACCTGCCCACTTAGCCTCCCATACCCATTCCCCCTCAGACAACCAGTTCCGGATGTCCATCCTGGAGCGACTGGAGCAGATGGAGAAGCGGATGGCTGAGATTGCAGCAGCTGGGCAGGCACCTTGCCAAGGTCCTGCTGTTCCCCCAATTCAGGTACTTCCTTGAGGGCAGTCTGCAGTGGGGGCAGGAGAAGGTCTTCCTAAGGAAAATGGCTCTGGTATATGACCCTCCTCGCTTTCCTGTCCCCAGCCTCCTCAGGCAGTCCTCCTCCCTTCTCCATGACGTCACCTTGCTCCCACCCCCGCCCTGTGCAAGAGTGGTTATTCTGAGCACCCTCTTGGCACAGCAGGCTTCAGACTATTTCTGGTCTGAAGAAGGGTGGAGGGGAAGGAGATGGGGGGAGGGGATCAGGAGAGTTGGGGCTGAAGGCTCTGTGGGTCCCAAGGCTCTCAAGGAGGCCTGGGGAGAGGCTCAGAGACGACTCTAGGTTCTGAGGAAAGAAGCTGGATGTGGGTGCAGTGCTCCTCTGAGCTGCCGTAAAGGCACAACATGGGCAAGGTGTGTTCAGCCTGGCTGCAGAGGAGGAAGGTGGTGGCTAGAGTGGGGGTACACTGAGGCCACATGGGGACTTGAGAATGGATGGGCTGTCAGGTCTCAGTGGTGGGAACCTGGAGCAGGCAGTGTGGGGTGCTGGGAGGACAGATGTCAGATGACTGAGGCCATGGCAAACCAGGGGACTGGACTCCCAAGTCCCTACCCAAAGTTTTGTGTACTGCAGGATGAAGGCCAGGGGCCCGGGTTCGAGGCTCGGGTGGTTGTCTTAGTAGAGAGCATGATCCCACGTTCCACCTGGAGGGGTCCTGAACGTCTGGCCCATGGAAGCCCCTTCCGGGGCATGAGTCTTCTCCACCTAGCCGCTGCCCAGGGCTACGCCCGCCTCATCGAGACCCTGAGCCAGTGGCGGTGAGCGGGGACAGCTGGGAGGGGGCCGGGCAGCTACTGGGACTGAAGTGCAAGAGGACTGCAGAGGAACTGGAAGACAGGGAGACTTGCTAAGAGAGAGGTGGAGTCACTGTGGGAAGGAAGAGGGGCTGGAAGAGGACTTGCATTTGGGGGGGTTTTAATAGCCCTCGACTTATGACACTTTGACATTTTAGTCTCCTTAACTTTACTGATCTCTTTTGACTGCCTTGCCCCACTGACCTTAGTACTTCTAGACAGCTGCTTCCCAGTCCCTCTACTTCTGGATGTCCCTACATTGCCAACTTTTGTCTTGACTGGGTGCTGTGTTTCCTCTCCCAAACCCTCCAGGAGTGTGGAGACTGGAAGCTTGGACTTAGAACAAGAGGTTGACCCGCTCAACGTGGATCATTTCTCTTGCACCCCACTGGTGAGGATACAGGATTCCTGAATCCACTTGGGGCAAAGGTGGACAGGATGAACCTTTGAAGGACTCATGAAAGAGTGGGAGGGCAAGAGACAGAAGACCTGGCCACCTTAAAGAAGAGCCTCCAGGCCTTGCTTCCATCCCACCCCCATTCGGTCCTCTCCCCACCCCTTTCCTCAGATGTGGGCTTGTGCCCTGGGACATCTGGAAGCAGCTGTGCTCCTTTTCCGCTGGAACCGGCAGGCCCTGAGCATTCCTGACTCTCTGGGCCGTCTGCCCCTCTCCGTGGCTCATTCTCGGGGTCATGTGCGCCTTGCCCGCTGCCTTGAAGAACTGCAGAGACAGGAAGCTTCCGTTGAGCCCCCCGTGGCCCTGTCGCCACCTTCCTCCAGCCCGGACACAGGTGAGGGCTGCCCCTAATCTTTTCTTTTTCAACATTTTAATTTTGAAATACTTTCTTTCAGGGTAGTTATAAAATAGAATAGCCCCTAATCTTCTTGAGGGAGGGATATGGGTGGGAAGGTAAGTGAGGGCAAAGTTAAAGGTTGGGAGACAGAGTACAAGGAAGAGGAGTGGAGAGGAGATAATAGTAACAAGAACCAACAGGGAGATTGAGAAGGATGGGGCTGGTAGGAGAGCTGGATGGCAGACGGCTCCTACTGTCCTCACTCTCTTCCCTCACTCTCACAGGTCTGAGCAGTGTCTCTTCGCCCTCGGAGCTGTCGGATGGCACATTCTCTGTCACCTCAGCCTATTCTAGTGCCCCAGATGGCAGCCCTCCCCCTGCTCCTCTTCCAGCCTCTGAGATTACTATGGAAGAGATGGTCCCAGGCTGGCTCTCCTCCAGTGCCCCGGAGGCCCCCCTCCTCCTCATGGACTATAAGGCCACCAATCTCAAAAGGCCCCCACCCTTGTCTCCTACTCTCCCACCAGCCTCAGATGGTGGGGCCACAGCAGATGAAGCTGACAGCCCACCCGCTGTGGATGTGATCCCGGTACTGCTTATGTTGATAGAATTATGAGAGCTAGAAATGGAGTGAGGTATAGAAGTGGGCTGAGGCAAATTAGCCCGTGAAGCAGAATCAGAGTCTGGCTTCAGTTTGGGAAGAAGGGGCTATTCACTTTCATTTGGAGACAGGCATGGCAGCACTTTACTTAGCTCTTTTCAGTCCTTGTGACTCAGAAGTCATAGACATCAGAGGTTAATTCTGGGGAGTACTTCAGCTAGAGCTCTAGTGGTAGGGGGATTTCTAATCAGTTATCTGATGACCCATCTTGGGATACTAGGGTGATGGCGGGCAAATATAAGGTTTGTGGAGGGGAGAGATTGGCAAGGTGGAAGTATGTGGCTGTGATCTGGGGTGGGGAGGAGGCTTGTACAGGGCAAAAGCTAAGAAAGTATTATGGAATGAATGAATGAATGATTAGGTAAAAAGAGTAACTCCTCAAGTGTATTGGCCTACTTATGTGCTAGAACCTGGGAACATACCTGCTTTAGCAAGGCTGACAGATTAAAAAAGGAGAATGTCTCAGGGTAGGATATGTTGAGTGTAGCTGGCAGGAAGTGCTGTGGAGTTCAAGGCTGGAGGAAAAGCAAGGTTGGAGCCATTCAACAGCGCCTCATGTAGTCAGCAAGGCTTGGATTGGTTCTTAGGGAGCTGGGGGTGGGTAGGGAGTAAATGGCCAAGCCGGTGGAAAGACTGTGCTGTAGTGAAGGTCTGTGCGGGTTGGCTGGTATGGAACAGGCCTGGGTGGGGACAGTGGGTGGTCAGCAAGGATGGGTAGTGAAATCCCTCATTTGCTTAGCCCCTGAATCTCCACTTGGCAGTGTTCTTTCTATCCTATGTCCTCTCCACAACGTCGCAACATAAAGGGCTGTACTCCCAAGTAGGAACCCAGTAAATACAAGTGAATAAGTCTGAAAATTGGAAGGAGAGCAGTCTCTGAAGCCTCAGCATCAGGTAGTGAGAAAAGGAACAAGACAGGGAGTGGATTCAGGTCACAGCTTTGGCAAGGCAGGAGTATCTGGCAGTTGGGGCCTCTTGAGGCTTATCCAGCTTCTCCTTCATCCAGGTGGACATGATCTCTCTGGCCAAGCAAATCATCGAAGCCACACCAGAGCGGATTAAACGAGAGGACTTTGTGGGGCTGCCTGAGGCTGGAGCCCCGCTGCGGGAGCGGACAGGGGCCGTGGGGCTCAGTGAGACCATGTCCTGGCTGGCCAGTTACCTGGAGAATGTGGACCATTTCCCCAGCTCAGCCCCTCCCAGGTGGCCAACTCAGGACAAAACCGCAGGATTCTTCCTTAATGAAGAATAGGAGGGAGGGAGGAAGGAGGCTTCCCCACAGCCAAAGCTCCTTTTTGGCTAAGGCCTCAGGGCCTTTGAGAAGGGAATTGGAATTTGCTGGTGAACTCTGAAGTCAGTTACTCCGGACTCTGGCTGGAGAGCTCCCCTCAGAGCAACCCTAAGCAGAAGAGGGACTTCAGATGCCCTATGACATCCCTTCTCCCCTTCCCCACAGTGAACTGCCCTTCGAGCGGGGTCGCCTGGCTATCCCTCCAGCACCTTCCTGGGCAGAGTTCCTTTCTGCATCTGCCAGTGGCAAAATGGAGAGTGATTTTGCCCTGCTAACGCTGTCAGATCATGAGCAGCGGGAACTGTATGAGGCAGCCCGAGTCATCCAGACAGCTTTCCGAAAGTATAAGGTCAGGAGGCTGGGGTTCTCAGGACAACAGACATAATCTTGGATCAGGGGAGACTGTGGGTTCCCTGGGCTTTTAGAGTTATCCGGACAGGTCTCAGATGGGGCAAAGGGACAGGACAGATTCCTGGGAGAGGGAGAGGTGGAACATCAGATGATGAGACCCCCACTTCTCTTTCCCCTAGGGCCGGCGGCTGAAGGAGCAGCAGGAGGTAGCAGCAGCTGTGATCCAGCGCTGTTACCGGAAGTATAAGCAGGTGAGACCCTTCTCTTTGGAAGACTTGACCCTCCTGTCCACTCACCCAGCTATCCACCCCCACACATACCCATTCTAACCCAGAGCATAGAGAATGCTGCTGGAGCTTTAATTCCCCTTCTCTTTCCACAAGCTGACCTGGATTGCACTTAAGGTATTAGGCATGAGATCTGGGCGTGAGGTTGTCTGGGATGATTCAGCCTTTCCAAGAGCGTGTGGGAAACAGACATGTGTTAACTGAACCTGGGGGTAACCCCCAGGGGTTGGGCTCTCAATCCTTCCACTGTAGTCCCTGTCCCTCTTCCCCACGCCTGCAGTTTGCACTCTATAAGAAGATGACCCAGGCGGCCATCCTGATCCAGAGCAAGTTCCGAAGCTACTATGAACAGAAGCGATTTCAGCAGAGCCGCCGAGCAGCCGTGCTCATCCAGCAGCACTACCGCTCCTACCGCCGCCGGCCTACCCGCAACAAGTACAACCCAGCCCCCCAGCCCAAGGGCTCCGTGCCTACCCACTTTGGCTATGCCCACTGCCCCCAGGCCCCCAGTATCGTTACTGTTCTTCCCTGCTAGCATTCCTAAGAGTTAAAGTGCATAGGATGCCTGGGTGTTGTGCAAGGTCTCCTCAGCTTTTCTTTCCTCCACCAGAGGCTCCTTTCTCACCAAGAAGCAGGACCAGGCAGCCAGGAAGATCATGAGATTCCTGCGGCGCTGCCGACACAGGTACTCTTCCCTTCTCTTTGCTGAATTTCTGCCCTGGTACCCGTACCATCTAACCTCCCAATATAGTGGTCTCCTCTGACACTTCCTTGTCTCTCTGCAGGATGAGGGAACTGAAGCAGAATCAGGAGCTGGAAGGACTTCCCCAACCTGGACTGGCCACCTGACCTCTCCACTGCCTTTCTCACCACTCTGAGGGGCTTCTTGCAGTCTTAACCGGGAGAGGCTTTCTGGGGGAGGGGGAGCCCCCAGTTGGCAGCTTTCCCCTTCACCCCCTCCCCTCTCTGAAGTGCTGAACTCCCTCTCCCAAATCCCTGCTCCTCACACCTCTCTCCTCTTCCCTCTTGGTCGTGTCCCCTCTTTTTTGGTCCGTGGCTCCAGAAGACCCACGCTCTACATACCTGCATCTTCAGCTGTGATCTACGGAGCCCTCCTTGCCTGCACCGGACTCGGCCCCTTCCTGACTTGCCTTATTTATTTGTTCGACGCGTCTCTGAATGTAGCCGCCTCGGTCTCACCTCTGCCTTCGCTGCGCACTCGCGTCGTGTTTCAGGGCTGACCGTGCCCCTATCCCGACTCCGCATGTTTGCGTCTGTTCCCCTCCCTCTCTGCCCCTGTCTTCATCATCCCAACTCAGGCCACCAACCTCGCGGCCAAAGGGGAGGGGGTGTATGGGAGTCCCGCCCCTGTCCCCCAAGGGGAGGGGGCTTGTACATAATGTAACATACAGAGTATAGTGAAGAATCTATTTAAGGCGCCGCGGGGAGGGCTGCACGGCTGGGCTTGTGGTTCCCTGTCGCGGGGTGGGTCTCCTGCCGGCTCCATGAGCACTTTCTCCGTGTGCATGGGCTTGGTTTATACGAATTGCCATTAAACGTCGCTGCACCAGCCTGCCTCCGGCCTCTGTCTACGGGGGGGGGCGGGGGGGCGGGGGGGGCGGGTCCTCGCATCAGCGCCGGGGCGGGGCCGTCGCGTGGTTTATCGCCTCCGAAGAGTTTCCGGCCTTTAAAGGCACTTTGCCTTTCCCTTTAAGATGCACCGCCCCTTCTCAGTTTCTCCCAAGATGGCGGACCTACTGGGCTCCATCCTGAGCTCCATGGAGAAGCCGCCCAGCCTCGGTGACCAGGAGACTCGGCGCAAGGCCCGAGGTGAGGATCCCAAATTCACAACCGCCTTTCTTCGCTTGGTTCTTGGGACCGCACTTTTCCTTCTGGAAGATGCCGCCTCCACAACCTTGAAAGACCCCTCACAGGCCCTTTCGGAGCCCCCCAAAGTCCTTAAAAGGGCTGCAGGCCCGCCCCCTGCCCTTAACGGACGATAATTGGCTACCTGAGGCCTAGCTCCACCCCCTCCTGTTCCCGACCCTGGTTTCCGCAGTCCTTGTTTTCGACTAGCCGACGGACCCGTCGGTCCACTGTGGTGTGCTCTGATTGGCAGGATGCCTCCAATTCCACCCATCCCCGTCGTGTCCTCGCATTAAAACAGGGCGTATACGACTGCATCTCGGCTCCTCCCCGCTCCCCGCCAGCGTTTATGCGTCTGTATTCCGATTGGACTCAGGACACCCTTATCTACAATCTGTTCACCTCTATTGGCTATCTCAATTTAAGCCTCTACCTATTAAGTTTTGTTCGACCTTCTGACCCGCCCCACTCTCAGCACCGCCTATTGGTTGCTGGGTCCTGGTGGTCCTTTCGGTGCCTTTCTACCCCTCCTACTTGATTTAACCCCGCCCCTCCTGTCTCCCACTAATAACATTTCTCCCATCTGTAGTCTTAAATTCTCGAGCTGTCTTGGCGGATCGTGATGCTGATTGGAGGGATGAAAATATCCCGGCCCCGTCCGATTGGTCATAGTCTCCCGCCTGTGTCCTCCGAGTACCTTCCTTGCTGGCGGGCTCTGGAGTTCTTCGGCCAGTCTAGGGTGCTGCCCAACAGGCGGTGGAGGCCTCCCGGGGATTGCTCGCTACGGCAAGTGCATGAAGCCGGCGAAAATGACTGCCCTGGGGAGGACCGCAGCTCACAATCCTGCGGGTTTTGACCCTGGACGAGCCCATCCCGGGCTTAGTATCTAAATATTAATCATTGCTTAATATCAAGATATCATCCATTATTCACTAAACACCTGCTGTGTGCCAGGGGCCTGGATACCTTCAAGGAGCCCATAGCGCGGGCTGATCGCACATTGATGAAATGATCACACTGGCGTTTAATAACCACCTTGATAAGTGCTCTGAAAGAGAAATGATTGCTGTGTGAGTGTGTACCAAGGGTATTGACCTACTCTTCAGTGATCCAAATGAGCCGAGAACAGATAATTTGAGTTAGAGGGGACTGTAGAAAGGAGGGAGCATAACGGGAATGGAAAATTGGAATTATTGAATGCTCACCACGACTGTCTAGGTGGGGGATTACTAGCCTCACTTGACAGACTGGGAAGCTGAAGTTCAGAGTCAAGTTACTTGCCTGAGGTTACGCGGTTAGTAAGTGGCAGAGTTTCAAATCTAGGTGTGACTTTTAAGCCTATGTTCTTAACCATTCTCCTGCCATGTCCCTAGATGGAGAGAGAGGACTCAAACTAGCTAGAGAACCAGGTGGTGGCCCAAGGTATGCAGTGAGGGTCAGGCAGATGAGCGCTCATTCTGCTGACTGTTGAAGAACTCCTAGGCTGTCTGGATGAGAAACAAACATAAAAAAAAGTTGCATTATATTGGTTTTCAGCACAGGCTATAACTGGTGTCATGGAACCCAGAGGGAGAAGTAATTCTAACTCATGGTAAATCTCAAAACTTTCCTAGATAAGGGAAAGTGTTCCAGGCAGAAGGAACACCCTGTGCAAAGACATGGAGTGATTAGGACATAGGAAGAGATTCAGTGCAGCTGGGGGGATTCAGAGCCGGTGGAAGTGGATCTTAAAGCTTTAAAGGACTAGAAATGGCAGAAGACAAAGGTGGAGGTTATTCCAGGCTGAGGAGCAGGAGTAGTAAGGGTACATGCTTCAATGTACTGTCACATCCTGAGGGAAGATAGGCAGGAGTGGAGGGCCCAGGTAGAAATTACACCATGCTCCAAGAGGCATCATATGGTGGGTGTGAAGGCAGGATTGAAGGAAGGGGAGGAGGGTTAAGTAAGACCCCGGGGTGGGGAGTTCCTTTGCCACTAACCTCACGCACCTGCATTCCCAAAGAACTATGTCCAACTAACCATTCAGCCCCATTCATCTGGTAGAAGTGGTAAGTGGAAAATATAAGTTAAATAACCTCCTCCTTGTTATGTAGACAATGAGATGGTACCTGTTGGAGGCCAAGGGCTTAGTTATTCTCCTCACCTCTCCAGATGCCTTCTAATTCTTTGTGTGTGGTGGGTGTTAAATAAGTATTTAATTGGTTTCTCTAGTAGGGTTAAAAAATGGGGTCAAGCATGATTCTACTCGTCATAACCATTGTATCTTTTTTTTTAACTTTTTTTATTGTATAATATAACATATATACAAAGCAAAGAAAGAAAAAAGCAATAATTTACAAAGCCCACGTCAACAAGTAGTTACAGAACAGATCCCAGAATTTGTTATGTGCTACTATTCCATCATCTCAGATTTTTTCCTTCTAGCTGCTCCAAAACACTGGAGGCTAGAAGGAATGTTACTATAGTAATTCAGCAGCCATAGTCATTTGTTAAATCCCATTTTCTCTGTTATAATTCCTCCTTCTCCTTTAATCCTTCTTCCAATCTATAGCAATCTTTAGGCAATGCCTGTTACAACTTTTTAACATTGAGAAGGGGTGTCCACACTCAAGGATGGGGGATGTGATTAACTGATAATCCTGAGAGCCTGGCCCCTCTGAGTTTTAGGATTTGTCTGACCTAAAAACCCTTCAGGAATTATAGGTTCCAGAAAGGCAAACCTAGTACATGAAACTTTTACAGAGTCTTAGTTGGAGCCCTAGATGTTCTTAAAAGTCAGCAGGAGTGATATTGATTTGGGGGTTTAGCAATCCATGGCAATTAGCACTAATTAACTGCAGCTGGCAGAATAGCCCCTTGACTCCATTTGATGACTCTTGGCCACTGATTCCTTATTTTACTACATTCTTTTCCCCCTTTTGGTCAGGAAGATGTCAGTTCCAAGATGTCAGGGCCATACTCATCCCGGAAGTCACACCCCATATTGTCATGGAGACTTTCACCCCTGAATGGCATGTACCACATAGGGAGGAGGAGCAGAGGGGAATGATCTTACTTGCACATTTGGGCTTAGAGAGAGGCCACATCTGATCAAAAAAGAGACTTCCTGGAAACAACTCTTAGGTCTTGTTATGGGTAGTCTTAGCTTCTCCCCTACAGAAAAAAAGTTTCATAAGGGTAAGTCTCAAAATCCAGAGCTTGGCCTCTACTCTTGGGACTCCCCAATGATTGAGAGAGTACCTAGGGTTTCCCAGATGGAAGTTAATAGTTTCATATATATATATATGCGCACACATATATTTTCCCCTTCAGATCTTGAAGGGACTCTACTAATACTTTTTAATTATCAGTCCACCATAGTCTGAGATATATCCTGTAATTATATTAAGCTATAGAGAATTATAAGGCTTTGTTCCCATTCTGGATTCCAGGAGTTGGACCACCATTGTATCTTAATTACCTTTGCATACCAGGGCCTATCATTAGGTCAGGTAGGTAGTACACATTAATAGATGCTTGATGAATAAAGAGTATTCCAGCTTGATACCTTCCAATGGACATGGAACCTTTGAAACTTTACAAATGCTTCCCATCCACGCTTCCAGCCCTGGCCTCATACAGCTATTTCTCATCCCCAGAGCAGGCTGCCCGCCTGAAGAAACTACAGGAACAAGAGAAACAGCAGAAGGTGGAGTTTCGTAAAAGGGTGAGAACAACTGGAGACATCAAAGCAGCCCTGAGGAAGGACTTCCTAAAAGTTAGAATTGGAAGGTTGTGAACTCAAGCGTCTTGAAAATGTCTCCAGAGATGTGAAGCCAGAAAGCGAGTGGCATGGAGAACAGGGAAGGAGTGGGGAAGTCTAGATGGCATGTTGGCACAATTGGGGGGAGAGGGGTGTTTGGTGGGTCCATTATCTCATATCTTCTTCCTTTTTCCTTCTCCCAAGATGGAGAAAGAGGTGTCAGATTTCATTCAAGACAGTGGGCAGATCAAGAAAAAGTTTCAGCCGATGAGCAAAATAGAGAGGAGCATACTGTGAGTGTCTCTGGGCTGGGGAAGGCAGGTTGCTAGGGTGGTATGAAAGAGCCAGCTGGGGAATCCTTAGAAAAGGCCATTAGATCTCCTTCTGGTTGAATGGACTCTTTCCCATCTGCCTTCCCTTCCCAGACATGATGTGGTGGAAGTGGCTGGCCTGACATCTTTCTCCTTCGGGGAGGACGATGAATGTCGCTATGTCATGATCTTCAAAAAGGTGAAAGACTTGAGTTCTCACTCTCCCTTCTCCCCTTTTCAGCCTGAACCCCTTTGATGGAGAGGAATGAGATGAAACATTTATATGGGTCCCTGACCCTATCTTTCCCTCATCCCCAGGAGTTTGCACCATCAGATGAAGAGCTGGACTCCTACCGTCGTGGAGAGGAATGGGACCCCCAGAAGGCTGAGGAAAAACGGAAGCTAAGGGTGAGCTATGCCCTGCAGTCCCTGAGCCATGCAGCCCACCATTTGCAATGTTGGTCCAGGCCACTGAGCACCAAAACGCCACCTCTGCTCCCTAGGAGCTGGCCCAGCAGCAGGAGGAGGAGGAAGCCCAGCAGGGACCCGTGGTGGTGAGCCCTGCCAGCGACTACAAGGATAAGTACAGCCACCTCATCGGCAAGGGGGCAGCCAAGGATGCAGCCCACATGCTACAGGCCAACAAGACCTATGGCTGTGGTAAGGCCACAGTGGGAGCTGGAGGAGGGCTGGGAGCAGGAACATAGGATATAGTGGGGAGGGAAGGAGAGGCCCAGGCCTCCTAGGTCCTCTCAAGCCTCCCATTTGTCCCCAGTGCCCGTGGCCAACAAGAGGGACACACGCTCCATTGAAGAGGCCATGAACGAGATCCGGGCCAAGAAGCGTCTGCGGCAGAGCGGGGAAGAGATGCCACCTACCTCCTAGGCACCCAAGCTCCCTCTGGCCCCTGGGGCAGGGCAGGAAGCAGGGAGGGACAAGGCTGCTGCTATTAGAACCCATCCTGAAGCCCACTTCTGAACCATCTCCCACTAGCTGTCACTCATGCTGGGGGAAGCAGGTTCTTGATTTGTCACTGTTGGAGCTTGGATATGTATGTGATGTGTATGTGCATGTATGAAAGAGAGTGTGAATGTACAAGCGGGTATTTAATCTGTATTCTTCCCTATTCTTCTTGGCATTTTCTTCCCCATAGGCCTGGGGTTACTTCACATTCAATAAACACTGTTTGACCCGATGCATTGATTGGTTTGTGCAGAGAAAGTTGGGTCCTATAAGCACTGGCAGAGAGGAAGGGGAATCATTTTAGGTCAAACAATATGAAATTGCTGTGTAGGTACAGATGACCAAATATTGGCACTGCAAAGGGAAGTATAAGATAAAAAATTTTAAGAGCACAAATACTGGAGCCCAGAGGCCTGGTTTTGAATCCTGGCTTGACCACTTACTATTTCTTTTACCCCAGGGGAGGTGAATTATTTAACCCTTTTGTGTCTCGGCTTCTTCACCCTTAAATGGGGATAATAAAAGTGGATAATAAAAGCGCCTATATGATAGATCTGCTTAAAGATTACACTGTTTACATGGGCCATAAACATCAAGCAGATAGAACAGTTCCATGTCCTCCTAGGCTCCGCCACAAAAGGTGGTGGTTGTTCTCATTAGTCCTTTCCTCCTCATACAGCTCACTCAAGCTGTGATCTTTACTCCTCTACCCTGCATTCAATGGACATTTACTTCAACTGATAGGAAGACCTGATCTAGACTTGCCTACCTCCTGAGGGGGTCCTCATCTCTGCTCTGCCTCTCCTGGAGCTGGCTTCTTGTTCTGTCAGTACCTCTTCAGCTTCATTACACATATGGCACCTGCTTCTGCCGACCTCTCGTTATGTGAACCTCTCTGTTCTAGATCAAGCACAGCTTCCTCTCTGAGTCCCTCACTTCCTCCTTGTTCTAGTAGGTTACATGTCTGTTCTCTACCTGCCCTTCCTGCCCCCACCTCTCTACCTCCTGTCTTATCCAGCCTATAGACCAGAATCTCTTCCTCCCACAGAGGAGGACACCACTGTCTTGATTGGCACAAGTGTTTATTTCAGGGGGAAGAGCTTGAAGGCCCGGGTCTGTCCAGTGGGGGTCTGGGACCTCCGGCTTCTTATTTGGCCTTTGGGTTACGGAACTTGCGTCCAGCAAAGACAGCTTTGTCCCCGAGAGCCTCTTCAATCCTAGAAGGCAAATTCAGGGCTGCTGGCTCCTAACCCAACAGCCTCAGCTCCCCAGTTCCCAGGCCCACCGCACCCACAGTACCTCATGAGCTGGTTGTATTTGGCCAGACGTTCTGAGCGGCAGGGGGCACCAGTCTTAATCTGAGGAGTAGAGAGGAATTCAGAGGATTGGGTGAAGTTGGAGAGGGTTGGGCTGGGCCCAAGGGAGCAGCCTGTAGTGACATTTAACTCAGAGGTGGGAGGCCAGGGTCCCCAGAAAACCTGGTCAGACATTCAGCAGAGGAGAGCTATAAGTACCTGCCCTGTGCAGAGCCCCACCACGAGATCAGCGATGAATGTGTCCTCAGTCTCCCCAGAGCGGTGGCTCACCATCACCCCCCAGCCATTAGACTGAGCCAGTTTGCAGCTGGAGAGAAAGGGAACTTGATAAGCCTGATGGGACTTCCTCTGTGGGAAGCCAGAGGCTGGGGGCCCCCTTTCCCTTCTAATCTCTTCTGGGTACTGCTGCCCCACAGGGAAGTGGTCACTTTGCAGGGAGGGCAGTGACTATAGTTCTTTGGGAAGTAGGAGGGAAGGGGGAAATTCCTGTCTTGAATCTGAGCTCCTGAGATTCTGGTGGTAAGAATGGCAGAATCTGAGAGGAATGGCACTGAGGATGGGGAAGGGGAACATGGCAGGGTCACAATGGCAAAGTTCCCAGGTCAGACAAAGGGTGTAGTCAAAACCCTGTGGTCTGGAGGGTATGGATAGTCAGGTCGTGGAGGAAAGGTAGGAACAGAGAGAGGCTTTGATGGGCCCCGGGCCAGGAGGGACTCACGCCTGGATGGATTCAGTCACTGAGCCAATCTGGTTGACCTTCAACAACAGACAGTTGCAGGCCTTTTTCTCAACGGCCTGGGCAATTCTCTTGGGGTTGGTGACTGTGAGGTCATCCCCCACGATCTGAATGCCAACCCCCGCAAGGAATGAGGTCCAGGTAGCCCAGTCATCCTGGTCAAAGGGGTCTTCAATGGAGACCACTGTGGGAGTTGAATGCAGAGTCAGGGGTTAGAGGTCAGAAGGGGCCTCGTGGAGGAGTGATGGGGCAGAGTTTGGACATGCACTGTGATGGGGCTAAGGGTTGCAAGGAACTGAGTAGGTGGTAATGGAGACCACTGAAATCACTGTGTTAGTTGCCAGAGACTCTAGAAGGTACAGTGGAATGCATGGGAGTCTCACCAGGATAGTTCTTGATGAAACTCTTGTACAGCTCCCCCAGCTTATCTCCAGTGATGTGGCGTGCGGGGTCATCAGGAGATTTGAAGTCAAGATCATACTTCCCGTTGCGATAGAACTCAGAAGCTGCTACATCCATACCAATCACCACCTTGTCAGGGTAACCAGCTGCCTGGATGGCCGTCTTCAGCAGCTCTAGGGCTGGGGGAGGAAAAAGACAGGCCTCAGGCTCTAACCCTTCTCTGTGGGGGACCTATAGGTTCTGCCCCACAGAGTGTTCAGCACTGACCCTCATTGTTCTCCAGGATGTTGGGTGCAAAGCCGCCCTCATCGCCCACATTGGTGGCATCCTTCCCATATTTGGCCTTGATGACTCCTTTGAGGTGATGGTAGACCTCCGCACCAATGCGCATGGCTTCCTTGAAGGAGCTGGCGCCCACAGGCAGAATCATGAACTCCTGCATGGCCAGCTTGTTTCCAGCATGGGAGCCCCCATTGATCACATTGAAAGCCTAGGAAGGGGAGAGGGGGCTCAGACTTGGGCTGGAGGACCCCAGATGAGAGGGATCAAGAAGGAATGGGGTCTAGGTGGAATCCTGGCTTCTTTACTTACTAGGAGTCATTTTACTCATCAGAGGGTATGTCTCCATTTCTCTAAAATGGGGATAATACCTACTTCCCACAGGGACTTTTGCTGAAAATTAAGAAAAATTGGCCATAAAGCACTTTGCAGGTGCTTGGTATATGATAATAATGAAGACAACAGTAATAGCCAGCACTTACATGCCATGGCTATGTGCAGGTACTTTACATATGTTGTATTAGCTCACTTCACTCTCAAAACCCTGTTAACTAGGTACTATCATTCCCCAGTTTACAGATAAGGAAACTGAAGCATGGAAACGTTAAATAACTTGCCCAGGATAACAGAGCTAGTAAACAGACAGAGCCAGGATATGAACCTAGCAGTTAGTCTCCAGAATGGGTGGCTTTATACAACTGTTACTGCCTAACAAGTAACAATAAATGGTAACATTATTAAGATTAAATTCAAAAGGCTTCTATAAAGAGATGGAATTTGGTTTATTAGGGACCTAAGATATAAAGAAAGGCCAAGATCCTTGCCATGAAGCAGCTCTCAGTCTGATGTGGGGGGTGAGGCGCAGGGCTGGAGGTTGGAGCTCTTGAGCCTAGGGTTGGAATGTGAAGGAACTGGGTTAAGTTGCAAGGGAAGGAAGCATAGGGAGTCTTAAGGGTAGGTTTGGGCGGGGGAGGGGGAGCTGGACCACAGTATAAGAGGTTCGATTTCAGGAAACAGCTTCTCTGGAGCTGGGTCTGGAGGGCGGATTTTCCAGGGGCTGGCCCTGTGGGATCTGGCAGAGGTACAGCTGCACTTACTGGCACTGGGAGTACCAGGTCTGGGTTTCCGGCAAGATCTGCAATGTGTCGGTAGAGTGGGACCCCCTTCTCCGCTGCTCCTGCTTTACACACAGCCAAGGACACACCCAGGATGGCATTGGCTCCGAACTTGGCTGGAAAGGGCAAGAGGAGGTATGAGAGCTTCTCCCTCGGAGTTTGGGGTCATTTCTTAAACACCCTTTTTGGTGACTCTAGAATAATCCTGGCCCCAAATCACCGGCATTAAGTGCCTGTTAACAGATCTCTCCCATCGGCCTGAGGAGCTCTGGGAGACCCCACCCAGGGGAATGTAATATGCGGGCTTCAGGTCTGTGTCCACAGCCTGGGCCAGGCCTGGCAGAAGGCAGGCATCAGGAAATGCCTGTGGAGTGAATACAATAAATCCATCCAGCTATGGTGTGCCCCAAAATATGGGACACAAAACTAACCCTTACCAGGCCTCTGCCCCTGTGCTTTCTCTCCCATCCCTTCCCCCATCCCTAGCCCTTCACTCACACTTATTCTCGGTCCCATCCAGCTCAATCATAAATTTGTCAACTTTTTCTTGATCTACAACGCTTAGTTTCTGGAAGGGCAGATGTGAGGAGGAGAGAGTAGAAGTCAGATTTCTCTGGAGACAAAGCATGGAGGAGTGAAGAGTATTTGGGGGAGAGGGGGTAACTGGCACCTCTCAAGAACGGGCTGCCTTGGGTGAGCACAGCAGGAGTGTGGGGAGGAGGGTAGGGTGAGCAGGCTTCTGCACTTGCCTTTTCCAGCAGAGCAGGGCCTAGAGTCTTGTTGATATGTTCCACAGCCTTCAGGACCCCTGGAGAGGCCGGGAGAGGGGGTTCGTTCAGAATGGTTCTGCTCTCCCCAACAGTCTCAACGAGTAGGCCCCAGCTCAAGACCTTCAGGTTCCAGTCTTCTAACCCCTCTGTGCCCACCTGAAACCACCCACATGGGCTCCTCCTGCCCTGGCCTTTCCTTACCTTTCCCCAAGTAACGTGATTTGTCTCCATCTCTTAGTTCCAGGGCTTCATAGATACCTGTAGAAGCTCCGCTGGGCACAGCTGCTCGGAATCGGCCTGGGGTGCAAGGAATTGGAAAGTCACAGAGAGTCCCATCCAGGCACAAAGGACTGAGGTATTCCTCCTAAGCCCAGGGATAAGAGGATAGTGCAGAGAGAGACTTCTGCTTCTCCCAACTCAGGAGCCAGGTTGGAAGAGGAGTCAGAGAAAGGTCTGGGGAAGAGGACCCCAGAGGAAAGAAGGGATGTGGCACAGACCTAGGGGACAAAGGACAAATGGGTTTGGGGTCTTCTGAGGCAAACCAGTTAAACGGGCCTACATTACCCTTGGCCGTGTGCAGGTCCACCTCCACCGTGGGGTTGCCCCTGGAGTCCAGGATTTCCCGGGCAAAGATTTTCTGCATGGCCATGGCTGCAGAATAAGAGCTGAGTGTGGACAGCTGATCCCTTAAGGAACCAGAAATCCCTTGCCCTTTAAGAGTCTTCCCCACCCCAAGGAGGCAGGTGATGTAGCTAAAAATACCCCACAAAAGGTCACAGACCAAAGAGGCAGGCACAGCACCCCCTCCCCTCCACTCAGACTCTCTCCTATTCCAACCCTTCCATCCCAAGAATCCAGGGGCCTCTCCTTTATAACTCCTCATACTCCCATCCCCGAACTCCCATTTTCCCCAAACTGCCCGTATGCTTTCTCCTTCTAACTTCTGGTCAAACAATCTCCATGGCCTCTCCTTGCCCTCAAATCCTCTCTGGCTATTCTGGTTCTCATTTTTCTGCTCCCCAGTCGTCTCCAAATCCTCGGGGGAACCTTGATTCCTCATTTGACTTTAATTCTAACCACACTTCTGGATCCATCCCTGCCTGCCTCTCCTCACAGCCTCCCTTTCCCTGTATCCTTGGGTGCTCTCATTGTTTGCCCCATCCAATTTCTCCGGTCTGTATCAAGCAACCCCAGACCCAGGAGGAAAAAAAAGCTGAAATTCTGTCCATTTTCTCCAACTCAGCACCACCTTTACCCTTTACCATTTCCACCCCCTGGGGCTCACAGCTTCACCAGACCTGGGATGTCTTTGCTGGGGGTCACGGATGAGTTCCGAGTCTAGGTGGCAGCTGGGACAGTGTCAGCTCACCCCCTCTCAGGCTGGGCATTTATCCCCGAGCTGGTCGTCGGGCCAGCTCCGCCTCTCTCCATCCTCCCCCCTCCACACCTGGCTGGCAGCCAAGGACCCACTGCAGTCTGAAGCATGAAGTCTTTGGCCCTGGCCCCATCTCCCCCACCTTCCCACTTTCTCTCAGTTCTGAATAAAAAATCTCTCCTTTTAATTCTACTTCTTGGGAAGTTTAGGAGAGGGGCTTAAGGTCAGGGGTCTCTCTCTTTCCCAGGATTATATTCCCTTTTGCAAAGGTTAAAGAGGAACTAGTGCCCTTTAGGAAAGGCCAGGGGTAACCTGAGCCCTGCAGGGCTGGGGAGGGGGCCTGGAAGAGGGGCTGCAGGATTGACACCCACACATGCTCAGCTCACTTGGCAGGCGCCAGGCTGCCTCTGCCTTCAGTCGGGGGAGGGACAGTGGTTCTGGGCAAGCTCTGAGGTCTAACAGTGACTCCTCCCCCCACCTAGAAGGCGACCGGGTCTTACCCCTCAGGGTCTTCATACCGGTTACTCTCGGTTCTACCCTATCCTACCGTATCCCAGCGGCCAGGCGGGGGTGGGGGTGGGGTGCGGGTGGGGTCAGGGAAGAAAGCGGGGAGACGAATTTAGACGGGCTCTCAGAGCTGGCGCCACGCCCTGCGATAGAGCTGGCTCAGAACTTCTCTCTCTGCTTGGAGCCTGTCGGTCTGAAACCCCTTTCCTAACCGACTGCTTCGGGACGCGCGGCCCCAGTCCATCAATTGGATAGTTCTGAATCAAAAGTAAAACAAAACACAACAAACTGAATGAACCAGAGGAGGGGGGTGGCCCTTTGTGAGCGTCTGAACGCCGAAGGCCAGGCGGGTGGTCAGCCTGTAACTTTACTGAAAAGTGGGTGTCGGCACTTGGGAACTCTTCGCCTTGGAGGGTCTGGGGAGTGTGGGGTCTATGCCGAGTTCCGTCCGCAGCCCGGCCGGGAGAGGGAGGGCCGGCGGCGGTCACCGAGCACCTCGACTCCTCTTCCCGGGTTCGGAGGTTCTCCCGGCCGGAGGCGGGGCGGCCAGCGCCGGGTGACTCACTCCGGCAGCCCTCTCCCTAGCTTCTTCCCAAGCCCCCCACTCCCACCGCCCCATCAATGATCCTTCCCCCGCCCCTCCCCCTCATCTCCCGCAGCTCCCAAAGGGGAATTTTTCCACCCTGGAGCCGGGTGTGGGCAGGTCAGAGGTCAGGAGATGGCTGGCGGGCAGCGCCGCCACGTGCCCGCGTGCAGCCCCGCCCGAGCCGGCCGGTGACTCAGCCACCGCGGCTGTCGAGGAATACAGGCTCGGGGGCGATGGGGGTCTTTGGGGTTTGGGGTGGGACTCAGAAGAAGCTGCGTCCAACTCCGGAGAACGAGATGGAAACAGAGCCCCTTCCCGCCCAGGAGGCGCAGCAGGAGCCGGGCGTCCCTCCCCGGAGGGACCGGAAGCGGCCAAGCCCCATCGGCGGCGAGGTGGGTCGAATGGGGCCAGCTCGCCAAAACGGGCAACCAGGACCAGGCCCCCCGCCCGCTCTCCAGTTGGCGACGGGCCAAGTAATCGCGGACGAGTTCTTAGCATAAGTTTTATTGAAGAAATAAAAATAGAAGAAAAAGCCCAAACGGGCCTTAAGTAGAAGAAACAATCTCCTTCTTGAAAAAGTTGCTAATCTCCGGCATCTTTGTATTCTTCCGCCTTGAAAAGTAGTCCCGCCTATTTCGCCCTGCACTTAATGACCTCTAGCCGCGACGGGCCAAGGAGCATGACCGGTCACCCAAACTGTTGGCCGGGGAAGAGGGAGGACTGGGAAATGGGGTGAGGTGCTTGACTGGAGCTGATCCAGCGAAGAGATAATGCCCTGAAGGGGGCGGGTTCCAGGGAGCAGAACCTGTGCCACACGGGCAGATGCAGGAAACAGAAGTGGCCCCACTGGGTGACTTCAGCCCTGAGAGCGGCGGGAGCATTTTGTCTAACTCCCCTTCGCTCCCTTATTTCTTGAATAAATAAAATCAAGGGTGTCAAGGCGGCAACGCGCGCGCCCGCGCCCTCGCTCCCGCCCCCTCCACCAGGCGGACTCTAGTTTCCAGCCCGCCTTCCTTCGCCAGAAAGTCCCTAATGTGTCCGGCCAGCGCGTCCCAGCGCGCGCCCGCCAATCCTGCCGCCGGTCCCAACTGCTCCACGCGCCTTCCCTCCCCGCCCCGGCGCAGGCGCGAGCGCACGCGCCGCCGTTCGCCGTCTCTTCCCTCGGGCGGAGGTGGGGGAAGGGGTAGACTTTCCATTTAACCCAGGTTTCCCCAACCCTCTTTAGTTTGCAGCCTGCTCTTTCTTCCGCCTTTCTCTTCCTTACTTTCATCACTCCCTTGCCCCTATACCGAAGTCTGGTTTATATTCAATGCGAAGTGGAGTCCAAACCCTAACCTCTGCCCCGCCCCCGACTCCCAATCCTTTTACAGTGCTTTCTATCGAACTCTGCAAATTTTGCAATAGGGGGAGGGATTTTTTAAATTGCATTTGCAAAGTTCGGTCTCTGGACAGAGGGGGGAGGGAGGGGATGGGGAGCAGGCCCCGCCCCTGCCGCCCTTTGCAAATAAAAATCTAGGGGTGGGGGGAGGAGCAGGAAGTGGCGGTACGAGGGCTGCTGCACAGCCAGAAGAGCCGCGGTCCGGACGGCAGCGCGTGCCCCAAGCTCTCCGCCTTCCCTCGCCCGCCAGCCCGAGTCCAGTCCGCGGTTTCAGCAGCAGCACCGAGCGCAACCCCAACAGCAGCACCATGGCCGGGTGGAACGCCTACATCGACAACCTCATGGCGGACGGGACCTGTCAGGACGCTGCCATCGTGGGCTATAAGGACTCGCCCTCCGTTTGGGCCGCCGTCCCCGGGAAAACCTTCGTCAACATCACGGTACTGCGAGGCCTGCGCGGTGTGGGGAACTGACCGGGCTTGGACTCTGAGGGAGGGACTTGGAGGAGGCAGGCGCGGTCTGGGGAGGGCAGCTAAAGGCGGTGACCGGGTCTTTGCCCTGAAAGCCATGCGAGTGGTGACTGCATGTGAGCGGATCCCTCCGTCCGGCCTAAGTCCTATGCCCCAGGCGACGGCACCTAGCCCGCCCGCCCGGCTCTCGGCGACGGGGCGTTACATCCGGGGCACTGGGCGGGGAGGGGCGCGCCGCCCGGTGCGGCGGCCCACTTCCGCCTCTAGGGCGGGGCGGGTACGCGCTGCACTTTAACCAAGGATTCTGATTGAGAAGGGTCTTCAGGGCCCGTGCTCCACTTGCCGCTGCTAGCACGAGCCCCACTCCACCATTGTTCCCCCTGTGCAGGAATGAGCTCCAGGCGCATGGCCTGGGTCCCATACTCGCCCTCCTAGGAGCCCTGCCCCTCCCTACTCCGTTAACGAGGGCGAGGCTGCCTCACGCCCCCCTAATTCGGCACGTTGGTGCCGACATTTCCCGTGAGGCCAATCCCGGAAGACCTCTCGCCCTCCCCACCACCCTCGGGGTCTTGGAACGGGGGAACTTGGTGAGAAAGTTCTGCGATAGTGTAACTGAAGGAGTACGAGTTGGCTACTACTGTCCCCATCACCTCCCCTGTCCTCAGTGCCCGGAAGTGGGGAGGGGGAGCGGAAGTTCGAAAGGGGGGGAAGGGGATTTCCGGGCGGGAGGGAACCGGATGTAGGGGTTTGGGGTGTAAGGGGGAGGGGAGAGAGGTTCCCTGGGGTATCTAGAAGCAAGAACTGGCTTGTTGGGTTTAGCTCCGGGCGCTCTTCAAAAGTTTCCTAACTTTGCCAGGGAGCCCCCAGGGGTCTGCTTCCTCATCTCGGGGCATAGATGCCTAGGCCTAAACTCTAGATTACTTGGAGACCCAGGCGTCCGGGCCCCTAATAACTCCTGTAGAACCTTTGACCAAATAAGGGCAAAGTTACTTCTCCTGTCTTGCCCGCCCCCTCCCTTCCCCTCTCCGCTTCTGCTTTTCCTGAGGGAGATTTCTGTGCATCCAAAGGGTCCCCACTCCATTCCACTTCATTCTTGTCACTGACTTTTGGCCCCTTTTGCTTTCTGGGTTTGCTTTCTCTATTAAACGTCAAATTCTAAGTCTTCAGAGAAATATATCACTCCTTTCTCCATTCTCGAGTTTGGGGGATAGTAATCTTTTGTGCACTAACTTCCCGCAGTCCTAAGAGTTTCTCATATTTTATGGATGTGTACAAGGCACATTTATCCCTGGGGCGTTTAGCTCCCTGAGAAGTAGAAGGCGGATGGGTCCTTGAAGAGCAGGGTGGGGACCTTGGTACACTGCCTCCCTTAAATGAGTCCTCGATTCCGCTTCCAGCCAGCTGAGGTTGGTGTCCTGGTTGGCAAAGACCGGTCAAGTTTTTTCGTGAATGGGCTGACACTTGGGGGCCAGAAGTGTTCCGTGATCCGGGACTCACTGCTGCAGGACGGAGAATTCACCATGGATCTTCGTACCAAGAGCACGGGTGGAGCTCCTACCTTCAACCTCACTGTCACCATGACCGCCAAGAGTAAGTTTTCTTATCCCTCCTATCTGCAAGATCCCTAATGTACCTCCTCCCATTACTTTCTCTTTTGAGTTCTTTTTTGTGTGTGGTTTGTCACTGCAAAAGTAGTCAGACCATGTTCAACTCCCATTTCTGCTCCCATAGGCTGGGACATTGGATAGTCCCTCCAGTTTTGTCTCAGTTCCTCATCTTGTAATACAAAGAACTTGAAGTGCATTAATTTTTAAGTTCCTTTCTGCCTCGAACCTTTTCTAATTAGAAACTCAGATTTCTTGGGGTAGATTGCTGGGGTCGTAAAGCAGTGTTTAGCTCTCAAATTCTGAGCCCTAATGCTAAAACTTGGAGGTATCAAGCTCCTCATCCATAGCCATTTTCAGTCTGAATATGAGTTAACGGCCCAGGGGCCTTTGACCTGTAAATTTTAGTCTGCTTTTCTCCAGCCTCTAAGCTTTGATTTTCCCCTTTTGAAAAGCCCTATTGTTTCAGGGTGACTGACAGCCTGCCTGCGCCTCTGTGTCTGTGTTGGGGGGAGGTTGGGAGGGATGAGGTTGGGTTACAGCCCCCAGGGCTGGACAGCTGCTGAACAGCTGGCGGGGGGGTAGAATTGACACCTGGGGTCCTAGCCTCCTTTCTTTTTCCTCCAGCGCTAGTCCTGCTGATGGGCAAAGAAGGTGTCCACGGTGGTATGATCAACAAGAAATGTTATGAAATGGCCTCCCACCTGCGGCGTTCCCAGTACTGACCTCGTCCATCCCTTCCCCCCACCTTTCCCCACTGCTTTTGCACCCCTCTCCTTCCCATGCACACACACGTACATCATTTTTATTTTGGGGGTCAATACCCCATATCCCTTATTGCTGCCAAAACCACATGGGGCGGGGGCGGGGGCTGGATGTACAGATACCTCCTCCTACCCATACCCCTCCTGTGTGTGGTTGGAAAAGTTTTGTTTTTTGGGTTTTTTGTTTTGATTTTTTTTTTTTTCTGAATAAAAAAAGATTCTAACAAGGTGCTGTGTGGTTTGAGCCTGGGTGTCAGGTGGGGCACTGTGACTTGCTACCTTTATAGCCTTCTTTGGTGACTGGGAGGAATGAGGATGGGGACATCAAAGTCCAGAAGCTGCTTGCTTCCAGACTAGGCTTTCCTGGCCAGGGAGCTGGCCCCTCCAGAATTGCAGTTCCAGCCCTAAGTTCTAGGAGTGTTGAACTGATGTGGTAATGGAATAGAATCATCCTGACCAGAGAAAATGGGTCCAGGCCTGAGGGTAAGGCAGGGCCAACTGAGTCATCTCCATGTGTGGGTGGGGTAGGGCACCCCCCCACCTCTGACTCACAGTAACATTAGCCTGCTGGGACTGTCCCCATGACTACAAGTTAGTCTCCCAGCACCCCTCTGCCAATTATTAAAAATAAATTACTTATGGCAAAGAAAAAAGGGTAATTTCCCTCAAAAGAAGTTTACTTGTGTGAGACTATCTTGCCTTAATTCAGAAAAAAAATTTATTAACCCAAGAAGTGAAGACCCAGGCCCTTTACCTCCTCCAACCCCCTCAGTGATGAGGTTGGGGGAGAAAATGAGCTGGAATATCCCCTACTCCCAACACAGAACACTGGAGGGAAAAGTGAGGGGCTGTGCAAATAGGTCAGCAGAGGTCAGGGAAAGGGAGGTACTAAACCAAGATGGCAGCTGAGGGGGAAGGGGAGGGTGGGGGGTCTGTTGAGGGCCCAGGAAAAACAAGGGGAGCCGGAGCTAGGGAACCAAAGGAGGAGGGAACAGTCGGGCTGGAGCCCAGGAGTGGGGTCCTTTCTGAGGCAGGGTGGTCCCTTGGCTCCTCATCACCCTCTGGCCCCTGAGCTGCTTCCTCCTGTTCTTCATCCCCAGGCCCCCGATGAACAGGCTGCTTGCAGATGGGGCAGGTCTTCCGCGTCTGAGTAAGCCAGGGGTCCACACAGCGGCTGTGGTAGGCTACGGAGAGAATGAGGTGAAGCACCAGCTTGCTGCTGGTGGACACACTGGCACAGGTGGTGAGGGCCTCACCGTGAGCACAGGGAAGTACCCTCAGCTTGTCCCCATCCTCATACTCATCCAGCAGATGCACAGACATCATACTGGTCTCCTGAGGAGAAGAGAGGGTCATGCCCTTCATTGAGCCATCCTGAACCAGGAACCACAAGAACTCTGGGACGCCTGTAATGGAGCTAAGCCCTGCAAAAATGATTTTCCCTTGTTCCACAGAGCCTGTGGAAAAGATGGGGCAGTGTAACACCAGGGCAGAACAAAACATGGGGAAGAATGGGGTTAGAGGCTACAAGCAAAAAGCAGCAGAGGTAAAGGAAGTGGCTTTTTTGGGGGGGGGGGGTGGAAGAGGGTGGAGAGATAGGGAGTAGGAGAGCAGAAAGAGGGCAGGCTTCTGCTATAACCTTGTATGGGCACTGGAGGCTCCAAAGCCTGAAGACCCAGCCCCCTCCTTACCTGTTTCTTCCTTTTCTGACTGAATCCTCCCCATTTCTTCCCCCTACTCTTCACCTCCCTCATAAGCAAGGTCTGCCTCTCCATCTTATCCCCTAACTATTTCACGTCGTCATCTTTGCTTTCCATCTACTGTTCAGCTCTGCTCTCTATCTCCTCCCTCATTCTCATTGTGTCTGTGGGTAAAAAGAGAAGAAAAGATGGCATCTTGGGACTCACTGGCAGTCAGTCTCTACCATCTTTCTTTACCCTTATGTCCTAAACTCAGACTCCCTCAGAACCAAGTAAACTGTGGGAAACGTTCTCTTACCCCCTTCCCCACCTCACCCTTCTGATAGTCATGTGTAGGGATCTGTTTCAGCTGCTCTTTTGTCAGTCGATTCCGCTGGAGCCGTTTCCGGTGCTGGATACAACGAACTATCTGGAGGAAGGATGGATCAGGCTTAAGATATGAAACCAGACAACCTTGTACAAACCATCCCCACCTTCCAATGCCTGCTGGGGCTGTTCCCATGATTACAGGGCCAGATCCAGTCTGGCCTTAGAGACCCCAGCACTTCCCCTCAGACTCCCTGAACTACTCACCATTACTGCTCCCATGGCCAAAACCAGCAATCCCACAATCCCTGTGAAAGGGATCAGGTAATAGCCCAAGGGGAAGCCATTGTCTGGGACCAGCAGCACATGAGCCCTGAGGAAAAGAAGACTAGTATTTGGAGGAACAGGAAAGCCACAGAGGGATAAGGAAGAGGGATAAAGTGAATTGGTCCAGGACAAGGCCCAGGGATAGGGAAGGGGTGAGAAGAAAGTCAAGAAGCAGGGTAGGGAAATCCTGAGGCTGAATGGTTGGGGCAGCAAGATATGGGCTCAAAGTGGGTATGGAAGTTCTAAAGGATGTACACATCCTACCCCTTCTCGTAGATGAAGAGGGCACGCAAATACTCAGAGCTCCTCTCCCCAATAAACACAGACGGGATCCAGATCTGCTGCTGGATTTCCTCTGCAGGGATCAGGACGTTATGCTGGAGACTCAACCTTCCACTTCTCAAAGCCCTTAGGAACCCTGGTATTTGGCCTTTTTGCCCCATCCACCCTAAGGATCAGCTTCTCTCCCCTAGGCCTTCAGTTTCCACCCCTCAGCCTGAGCTGTACAGAAAATTCAGACCTCCCAGCCTTACCACTATTCCACACCATGTTCAGAAGTTCATTAGAATTCACATTGTGTACCACAGCTGCAGCATACCCAGCCTTCTGAGCATTTAGGACCTAAGGAGACAAGGGGATGAAGAGCCATCATGAGCCTGGTCTCCCATCATTCCTGTCGTCTTTTTAACTCTCAGCTTCCCAGGTCCCACCCCCCACAGGTTCCACCCCCCCACTCCAGCAACCTTGAGGTCAAAATTGCAGTCGAATCTTCGAAGCAGTGCAATAAAAACTGACCCGTTGACCGGTGCTGGGGGTGGTGGGGCAATGGGACTGCAGGCATTGGCTGGATGAGCCTCCACAAGGAACCCCTGGGGAGAGAAGTAAATAGCAGTTGGATTTTCTTCTTCCTGGGTTCTGCTCTCCAGGACACATTGGTCCCCACACGCTACACATCCTCTATCTCACTTTCTTTGTCATTCCTAGGTTCTGGGCATCCTACCTGAGTTAGAGATCTACATCTTCTCTTATCCTCCTGAGGATGCAATTATATCAAACAACATCTCTTTTACCAGACCCTCCCATCGTCCCTCTTGCCATCCTAGATGAAGTAATCTGTACACCATATTCCAGGCTAATTCGATCGACTGCCCATTTCCCAGTAATTGTAATTCAATTCTCTACCATCCATGTCACTTTCTCTCAAGTTCTGTTTCACATTCCCTTCTCTCATACACACACCTACAGAACACACTCCCTTGCACCCTTCAATCTCACCACCAATGCATTTCACAAACAACTATCACTAATATCGATGGCCCAACTGAGTTTTTGCTATGGGCACTCTTTGCGAAGTACTAAAAATTGCCTATCTAATTTAATCCTCACAACAACGCAGACATAGCTTCTATTATTAAGCCATTTTACAATAAAACAAAGGCTCAGAGAGGTAATTAACTTGTTCAAGGTCAAACAACCAATAACATGGCTCCAGAGACTCTACTGATAAACATCGCATGCCCCTGCCTTTTATCTTAGTCCCCTTTCAGTCTTCTTCACAAGGCTGGACGTTCTAAGGGAGGTACTCTGTAATCCAGTACACTAGGTACACTAGCTGTGTTCCTGTATTTCATTCCTGACGACTCTTTTCCTACCTCCAGCTTCATCCAGAGTAAAGGTCCTCAACCCCTGCCTAGGATCACGGATTTAGGAAAATAAGAAAAAGGGAAGAAAATCACCTGCAGTCCCTCCTGGCTAAGGGTAGCTCCAAAGAGAGCGGGGAGGTCTGCAAAATCCATGCTGGCATTGTGGTCCGAGGTCTGGGGAAAAAAAGAGTACATTTCCCCTTTCAGCCTGCAATCCTCCCTTCAGCGTCTTTCCCCCTTCGTCCCCTGAGACTCACCGCTCGAATGAGCCCCCGGATGGGGGCCGCTCCCCACAGCACAGCAGCCACAACCACAGGAAGCGGGAAGGCCGCAGGGTGCATGGCAGCGGGAGGGAAGAGGCCGAGAAGGCCGCGTCCTGATAGCTGGAGCAGAAGCGGAGTTCTGCGCCCTACCCGCCCCTCGCTCAAATCCCAGGGGTCCCACCACCCCCAGGTCCCATTTTCCAGCTACATGGGGGCGCACAAGAAGGAACCTGACTCGGGGAGTGAGATATCTAACCCGTTTTTTGGAGCTGGGAGGAAGACACTAAAATATCTTTTTCTGGTTTGAGGATAAAACGGGGAGAAGGGAAGGAGGCAAGCGCAGGTGACAGAAAAACTTCTGGAAGGGTGGGGAGCTCAAGAAGGTGGGACTTCCGGCCAGGTGGGCCGTCTTCCTATCCCTCGGAAAAAGGTTTCCGGTAAAGAAAGTCAGGCAGCTTCCAGCATTGGGCGCTCAAGATGAAGGACTTCCGGTCCTAAAAGGCCGGTTAAGAGAAAGGTTAGAGGTGAAGGGAGTGTCTGTGGAGATGAAGGGAGCTTCGATGCCCCAGAAGACGCCCTGATAATTTTTCCCTTGGCCCCCGGGATCCCGAGCTGTCCTGTTTACCAACCTTTCCTCCTCCCTCTGGCTGCAGCCACCACTGCCGCCAGCTTGGTACCGTCAGATCTCGCGAGAGTACTCTCTACATTACCCTCTTCCCCAGCCGCCCGCGGATGGCTTGTTCTATCTATCGCGAGAGTCTTCTTAACTTTAGCTGGCCTAGCTCAGTTGATCTCGCGAGATCTTCAACCAAACTCGTCTCTGTTTTCCCGCGGTTCCAATTTGGTAAAATCTGCACCTACGCTCTTGGTTTTCTAATCTGCTACACCCCTTTCCACCCCCATCATTCAGGCTCCTCCTTCGGCACCGCTTTACTCCCGGCCGCCTTTGCGAATTTCCAGCTGGTGCTAGACCTGAGGGCCTGAGAGCCGTGCGCGCGCGCCCTTGCCTCTGTTGCGCGCGCGGTGTCACCTTGGGCGCGAGCGGGCCCGTGCGGGCGCGGGACCAGTAGCCGAGGGGCATTGAGTGGCGATGGCGGTGGCGACGAATTCCGGGGCCGGCGGTGTGGACGGCAAGCCCCGTACCTCCCCTAAGTCCGTCAAGTTCCTGTTTGGGGGCCTGGCCGGGTAAGCTCAGGCCCCAGGGATGGGATATGAAGAGCAAGGGATGGGCGCGAGGAACCGGGCCCGGTTCATGTTTGCGTCTGTTTACTGTGAATCGAGCTGGCACGAGTCAGTGCGGTCCCTAGTGTATTGTGAGGTCCTTGATGGGCTGCCAGGACCTTTTCGCCCATACAGAACCCTTTCTTGGCTTGCATACAGTGTGATTGCGCCCCCACCCCCGGGCCACCAGAACTTCCCAACCCATTGCTTGACTCTGCTGCTGGGCTGTATGGGGTTCCGGGTCATTGCCTGGTTTCTACTGTAGTATGTGGAGTCCCAAGAAATACATGCCCTTCGTCCCCTCCCTCTGTCAGATTGCATATGATCCCAAGTCACTGCTTTGACCTCCACGGAGCTACATGGAGCCTTTCATTGCATGGCCCCTACTGGACCACTGAATTTTTCAGACCCATTGCATTTACGCAGTGCCTGCTAACCCTGAGCCCTTGGTCAGTCATATGTCAGGCTCTGTCCTTTTGACCTCTTTGCTGCCATGCTCCAGTGGGACTCCTGGCCTTTGACTCCATTCCATCTTCCCCCAGGATGGGAGCTACAGTTTTTGTGCAGCCCCTGGACCTGGTGAAGAACCGGATGCAGCTGAGCGGGGAAGGTGCCAAGACGCGGGAGTACAAAACCAGTTTCCATGCCCTCACCAGCATCCTGAAGGCAGAAGGGCTGAGGGGCATTTACACTGGGTACTGGGACTGCAGGATGGGGGTGGGGTACAGGTTGGCAGCTCCATTCCTTGGCCTGATGCACTGACCCCTTCACTCCCCAGGCTGTCAGCTGGTCTGCTGCGCCAGGCTACCTATACCACCACACGCCTTGGCATCTACACTGTGCTGTTTGAGCACCTGACAGGGGCAGATGGTACACCCCCTGGCTTTCTGCTGAAGGCAGTGATTGGCATGACTGCAGGTGCAACTGGTGCCTTCGTGGGAACACCAGCCGAGGTGGCTCTCATCCGTATGACTGCTGATGGCCGGTGAGTTTCTGAGCCTGTCTTTAGCCCCATTCCCTGGAATCTAGAATGGAAGGACTTACTTTTTCTTCCCAGATTTAAAGCAGAGTATTCACCCATCCTGGCCTCCTTTTCTTTGCTCCTGTGGGACAGGATGGGCCATCCTCAGCTTACACTCTCCCTGCTTTTCCACCAGGCTTCCAGCTGATCAGCGCCGTGGCTATAAAAATGTGTTTGACGCCCTGATACGCATCGTCCGGGAGGAGAGGATCCCCACACTGTGGCGGGTGAGCAGAGGGACTGGAGAATGGGGGTTGCGGGATCAGGTCTCGGGCATTCCTGACTCTTCCTCCATCTCCCCACTTCCAGGGTTGCATCCCTACTATGGCCCGGGCTGTTGTCGTTAATGCTG
The DNA here is from genome assembly GCF_023851605.1 of Tamandua tetradactyla. Taxonomy (NCBI): domain Eukaryota; kingdom Metazoa; phylum Chordata; class Mammalia; order Pilosa; family Myrmecophagidae; genus Tamandua; species Tamandua tetradactyla. Next base: position 60,474,459 of record NC_135332.1, read on the forward strand.
CTCAGCTCGCCTCTTACTCCCAATCCAAGCAGTTCTTGCTGGACTCAGGTAAGGCACAGAGCTGGGTCCTCAGCTCCTAGCCTGGCCTGGGCCAGCTCCGAGCTGACTGGCTGTCACCCCTGTTCCATCCTCCCAGGGTACTTCTCTGACAACATCCTGTGCCACTTCTGTGCCAGCATGATCAGCGGCCTTGTCACCACCGCTGCCTCCATGCCTGTCGACATTGTAAAGACCCGGTGAGTGTGCAGGACTGGGCCTAGAGAGGGGTAGCGGGGGTGGGGGTGGGGTTCCCTTTCCGTCTCTCATACCTCTACCTTTCCTCCCCCAGGATCCAGAACATGCGGACAATTGACGGGAAACCGGAATACAAGAACGGACTGGTGAGAAGCTGGGCTGGGGGCCAGGGTTATGGGGTTAGAGGCCCCAGGGAGGGCTGCCGAGGGAGCTGGGGGAGAGGGAGAGGGCCCTAGAGGCCAGGTCCCGGCCCCAGCGCCTTGCCTCACTGCCTGTCTAGGATGTGCTGGTAAAGGTCGTCCGCTACGAGGGCTTCTTCAGCCTGTGGAAGGGCTTCACACCATACTATGCTCGCCTGGGCCCCCACACCGTCCTCACCTTCATCTTCTTGGAGCAGATGAACAAGGCGTACAAGCGTTTCTTCCTCAGTGACTGACGTGGATGTGGGACATGGAGCCAGTGTGCCAGAGCTCCCACTTACCCCATGCTCCTAGAGTCACTGTGCCCTGGAGGACCTGGACTCTGCCGCCCTGGGCCTCTCTATTTATTTCCTCTCCACAGTGTGTGGTCTCTCTTTGCCATAAAGGACTTTGGTCTGTTCTAGCCCCTGCTCCAGATTGTCTGCCCTTGACTGTTCCTTGGGGAAGCTGGAAAACGCCCTGAGATCTCCCTGATGATTTCCAGCCTTCTCTTGAGTATTAGTTTCAGGGCACACAGGACAGCAGATGATCCTCCTCCTTAGTGGGATCTAAGGCAGGGCGCGGGACAGGAAAGAGCAATAGCTCCTTGAAATGGTCAAGGGTCTGCTGTGGGGGGGGCCATGCCCTTTCTTTACTTCATTGAGGACTTAATAAATTGGATTGATGACACCACCCCCCAATCTGGAGAGTTGTGGGCCTCATTAGGAGAAGGAGATTGAAGAAGCTGGTACCTCTAGAGAACAGGAACAGGAGTTTTTAAGAAAAATTATTAACGAAAAATCACCCTCTGGTTTTAAGCAAATGTTCCATTCATCGGTCATTTTGCAGCAGCTGATGAGGTGAGGAACTCAAAAGGATAGATGTTTCCTAGCTACTTGTCTAAGAATGATAGACCCATACAAGTAATTTCACATAATCCCCAGGAGATGTCTCTTAGGTCTGGTGATTGTACCTTCAACCTTAAGGGGGAGGGAGTAAAGGAAGCCAGACTTTTGTAGGGACCAGTAGGGAGTAGAGAGGCAGGGCTTGAGGGGAGCATGAGAGCCAGCCCCCCTCACCAAAGACTGAGGCTTGAGGAAAAGGAGGGTGTTAGCAGAGATGTGATCTGGGCCCCAGGTTGGAGAGAATTACTGCTTATCCAAGATGTGTGATTCCCAGTCCTGTCTTGGAGGAACCTAAAAACCTCTTGAGTCATTAAAGCATAGGAAGGTCAAACTGGACAGAGCAGGATAGCATGAGACCTGAGGGCTTCATGTCAGCCAGGGACAGGCAGGCAGCAGGTGGAGCTGTCTCTTTGGCAGAGCCTTGTAGACAAGGAGGTGGAGCTCAGGAACCTGGCACCCAAACTGGCCCTCCCACCCTTTTCACCCTGGCTAGACCATATTAGCCACTTGGAGACACATGAAGCCTAGACTTTGTCCTTAAGGAGTTCTAAGACCAGAAGGGAAGATGATACAGAAGCAATTGGGAAACTGGAAGTGGAGCAATAGCCAGGTAAGGTGACTTGAGCACCTAGCCCAGCCCTGGGAAGGTGAGACCTGCACCCAGTACAATTAGACTGGTTGGGGAGAGGGAGGGACAGGGACAGCACTCCTGGCTGGAATGAGGGCAAAGGCTTAGAGAGAAACATTAGCAGTTAAAGAAGTTTTTAATAGCTGGAACATAGACAAGTGTCTCCTGAAAGCTGAACTGCAAGATGAGTCCGTGCATGGAAGTCATTGACTGCTAAGCTGAAGAGGTTGGCCTCTGTTAGGTAGAGTTCAAAGCAGGAGGGAGATTTGGCCAAATTTTCAAGTTAGTGAGACCCGCACCATCTGGAGGAGGGATCACCACAAAGCTAGAAAGTCTCAGCCTTCATTCCCCTATTCTCTAGGTCCCAAGGCACTTGAATTGGTCAGGTGAGGCACCAGTGGGTAAGAGATGAATGGGGCAGTGGATAAGAAAGCCTGTGGTGCAGTAAGGGAATGGCAGGATCTGTAGACCAGGGGAGCAATCAGGTTCCATTTACTGGGTTCTAGCTTGAGAGCAGGAAACCTGAGACTATTCAATAAAGTCCACCAAAGTGAAACACGCTGGAGGCTCACACCCTATCCCCATCTGCTGACCTGGCCAAGACAGGAGAGCTGCATTTCTGAGACAACAGGTGTGATAGCATTAATCTTCGCCTCTACTGCCACAGGCTGTGGCAGGTAGGACTCACCAGGACCACTAAACTCTAGGGAGACTTGGACAGTTTTTGAGCCAGACTGAGCTGGGGGTGGCTTGGTGGGTGGCTACCCATGGAGAAGAAGATGACACCCAATAAGATGAGCATGCTAAGACTAGAGGCTTATCGGGTGAGCTGTGTGACCAGGCTTAGGTAGTTAGGGCCTGGGGAATTCTGATGACAGGTGCCCCTGTCACTCTTTCCCTCTTCGAAATAAACTAAACATCCTTATTTATTTTTTTATATACACAAATAATGTACAATGACAGTGGAAAAGAAGAACAGGTAAGCAAAGAAAAAGATAAAAACCACCCACCCTCGCACTACTCAGAGACTATATCGCAGATACACGCTCTATTCTGTTTATTATTTGCTTTGTCATAACTCTTCCTTGAAGTGATAGCTACATGTCTGGGCATCCCCCCAGCCTCCCCCACCCGCATCCCATGCAGCATACAGAGTCTTGTTCTATGACCCACCCAAATCTGCCTCCTTCACCACCCTCCTGGCTTGTTGATCTGAGGTTGTGTCCTGTGTGTGAAGAGGAGGCTTCTGAAAAGAAAAAGTCATGAACCTACCCTTACCCTTCTCTTACCCACCCACCCACAGCTAGCTCCCAGTAAGAAAGCCTGACAGAGCCTCCAGTCCTTCAACCACCCACTCTCAGAGACTGTGGCCAGAGTATCTAACACCCACTGTGCCTAGCAGGTCCTGACCACGACCCTGACTCAGGCTGAGGGCCGCCGTCTTGCCACCAAGCCCCCACGCCATTAGGCCGTACCCATAGGAAGAGACTGGATCGAAAAGGGGGATAACCCTCGAAGAAAAAGCAGCCAACCCGGGCACAGTCACTTGCCTTCCTCTAGCTCCAGGTGTGTGTATGCATGCTGTGGCCAACTGCTGACTGGCCAAAGTCCAGGGCCTGTGTTTCACATGCCAGACCCACTTCAAAGCAGATAAGGATCACAGAGGCCAACAGAGCCAGAAAAGACCCAGATATAGAAACCCAGGGGAGGAGCAAAAAGTCAGGTTGATAAAAGTCATTTCTGAGCTATCCAAATTCCCCTGAGCCACCCTACTGACTTTTGGGAGGGGAATTTCAGGGATGATTGTTGTAGATTCCATGGCAGTAGAGTGAGATGATTTTGTGATTAATGAGAAGTTGGTATTTGGTGCTTGGGATTGTGGTGGGTTCTGGGGTGGTTGGGTGTGGTGGTTCTGGTGCTCGGTTGTGGTGGTTCTGGTGTTGTGGTGTGGGTTCGGTGGCGGTGTGGGGTTCTTGTGGTTGTGGTTTGGGTGGTGCTTTGGGGTTCTGTGGTGGGTTCTGGGATGTCGGGGTTGTGGGGTTCTGGGGTCTTGGGTTTTGGTGGTTCTGGTGGTGGTTGTGGTGTTCTGGTGCTGGGTTGGTGGTTTCTGGGTGCTGGGTTGAGGGGTTGGGTTTGTGTTTCCTGTGCTTAGGGATGTATGGGTTTGAGTTTGGTGAGTGGTGAATTTTGATGTCTTTGGTTAGAAGGTGGTTTCTTTCTTACTGTTCTTGAGTTGGAGGCAAAGAAGGCATTTGGCTGTCAAGAGAACAGTAGATCCTGGGTAGAAAGGGCTCCAGTGGGTTATATGGCTTTGGTTTGGTAAAAACTTTACCACAGCCCTCGTGGGTTGCACCTTATTACTCTGTCCTCTTCGTCATAGTCATCATAGATACCTGGTTCGTCCCCATTACCGAGGGTGGGACAATCCTTCCCTTGGAAGTGTAAACGGGTTCTTTGGGAAAGTAGCACATTGTACACTGGTCACATTGGGGTCATGGATTTCTTATCCACACCCTCCTTCCAGACATAGACGTTGTACATATTGCCCTGAAGCCAGCGACTGAAATAGAGAATCTCACAGTCACAGTGCCAGGATTGCCATGGAAGAAAGCGAAAGGCAGGATTCGGTTCCCAAAGATCCTTTGGTATCCTGTGCAGCCAGTTATTTTGGAGATAGAGGTCGAGTTCTTCTAACCCATCCAGGAGCCCAGGGGGAAGCTCTCTCAACCCGTTTCAGCCAGATCGAGCTTCTTCAGCTGGGGTGGGCCCCAGAACCCTGGGGGCAGAGCCTTCAGCATATTGCTGCGCAAGTTGAGCTCTTGGAGTTGGCTCAGGCCATCCAGAGCGCCAGGAGACAGCGAGGCCAACAAGTTGAAGGAGACGTCCAAGATAGAGAGGACTGGCAAGGCTCGCCCTAGCGGGGGCAGTCTTTTCAACTGATTGTGGGATATATCCAGCAACTCCAGCAGGCAGCGTCTCATAGATCTTCAGCTCAGCCAACTCGCTGTGATCAAGGTGCAGCTGAGTGAGGCGAGTCAGAGATACTAGGGATGCCATGGAGAAGGTGGCCAGAGGGTTATGACCCAGGTGTAGGATGGTGGTGTCTGCTGGAAGGTCTACAGGCAATGCCTTCAGCTTTAGATTCTCACAGTTCACTTCTACCTGGCTGGCCACTTTGGTGATCTCACAGGTGGGTTGGGGGTGTGAGGGGCTTGGCAGCAGGAGCAGCAAGAGGAGTAGAGGCATGAGGACCTGTGGGCCAGGGAGGCTTGAGTGAACGCCCCACCAGCCACCAACATTATTCCCCCAAGTCCCAGGCCCCACCACAGCTTCCAATGTCCCTTCAAAAACTCAGCTTCCATGTCTCCTAGCATCCTCACTCTCCTCTCCCACCCTGTCCAAAAGGCCTAAAACACTAACTCCTAGGTCCTTGGCTCTTATCCCTCCCTTAGATCTCCTCCTTCCCCTTCCCCAACCCCAGCTTACCAGCAGGCAGAAAGACCTCCAAAGGCACAGAGTTTCTTCTAGGGTGTGAGTCGGTCTTTCTCTTCCAACTTCAGGGAGTGCCTTGCTGAAAAGGCAAGGCAGGAAAGGGGGTGGTGATTGGGGAGGAAATGCCAGCTTGATAGGGACCCTGGTGACCCAGGCAACAGAGTCTCCCTCCCGGACACAGACCCTTATCACCTCCCTCCAGAATTTTCCCCTAGGTCCTCTTTTTGGCTCTGCTCCCTCTCTATCCTTCTACACTGAGGAAATTGGGGGTGGGCTCCTTCAGCCACCCCCCTCATCCATCTTTTAAAAACCTCTCCAATGGTGTAATCTAGGAATGCCTAGAGTCACTATAATGATAGTGACTAAATGTGCAAATTTAAAAATGTTTCTCCATGAGGAAGAACAAAGGAATGTCAGTAATGCAGGCTGTTGAAAACAGATGGTAATTAATACTTTAAAACTAATGTATGTGTGAGACAAGCAAAAAATGTTTATTTGGTACAAATTTATATTTTGACTAATGCATTTCCTAATATAACTTATGTGGACAGCTTAATCAAGCACCATAGTACTTGGAACCTTGCACAGGGCATGAGATTTTGTAGGTTTGTCTAGAGTGATGCCCCGATAAATCCCAGAGCAATTTGAACAGCGAATAGGGAAGTATTTGCAGAGTCCCCTAGAGGGAATGGTGAGAAAGGGGGAAAATTCAACTTCCCCAAGTGGAGAATTCCTGATATTCTCACAGGCAGTGGGGACAGCCAAAGCAAAAGGCCGAGCCTACAATCTTGGGGTTTGTTCATATGAAACTTAATCCTGAAAAGGGTAGGCTAAGCCTACCTAAAATTAGGCTTAAGAGTCACTTCCAAGAGAACCTCTTTTGTTGTTCAGATGTGGCCTCTCTCTCTCAGTCGACACAGCAAGCAAATTCACTGCCCTCCCTCTCTCTGCATGGGACATGATTCCCAGGGGTGTGGATCTTCCTGGCAACGTGGGACAGAAATTCTAGAATGAGCTGGGACTCAGCATCAAGGGATTGAGAAAATCTTCTTGACCAAAAGGGGAAGAGTGAAATGAGACAAAATAAAGTGTCAGTGGCTGAGAGATTCCAAACAGAGTCGAGAGGTTTTCCTGGAGGTTATTCTTACGCATTAAATAGATATCACCTGTTTAGTTAAGGTGTAATGGAGAGGCTGGAGGGAAGTACCTGAAAATGTAGAGCTGTGCTCTGGTGGCCATGTTTCTTGATGATGATTGTATGATGATATGGCTGTCGCAGTGTGACTGTGTGGTTTTGAGAGCCTTATGTCTGATGCTCCTTTTGTTTACCTTATCGATGGACAAGTAAAACATATGGAATTAAAAATAAATAAGTAATAGGGGGAACAAATGTTAAAATAAATTTAGTAGATTGAAATACTGATGATCAGTGAAGGGGAGGGGTAAGGGGTATGGTATGTATGAATTTTTTTCTGTTTTCTTTTTATTGCTTTTTCTGAATTGGTGCAAAAGGTTTTTAAAAAGAAATGATCATGATGATGAATATACAACTATGTGATGATACTGTGAGTTATTGATTATATAACAAGGATGGAATGATCATATAAGAAGTTTGTGTTTGTATGTGGCTATGTATCGTAAATAAAAAATAAATTAAATAAATAAAATACAAGTAAAAAAAAATACCTCTCCAGCTGCCACCCTTTCTCTCCTCCCCTCCACAGCTACATTCTTAGAGTTGCCTAATGTTCTCCCTCTCCCAGCCTTGCCTTCTTCTGCTTCCTTCAACCCCCTATGGGCCGGTTTCTTCACTCCTCCATTGGTGCAGTTCTTGCCAAGGTCGCCGGTGCCTTCCATTCCATTCCATCCAAAGGATACTTCTCCATTATAATCCGACTAGATTTCTGCAGCCTGCATGCCCACAGCCACTTCCTCCTTGGGACTCTGCCTTTGACCTCTGTGACACTGTGATTTTCCTGGTTTTCCTCTTACCTCTGTGGTCGGTCCTTCTTAGTCTCCTCTGTGGACTCTTCTTTCTCTTCCCTTCCTAAGTAAGTCACCGGCTCCCAGAGTTTCGTTTTAGTATTTCTTCTTTTCTTATGCTACACAAGTACCCGAGCTTATTCTCATCCATTCCCCAGCCTTCAACCATCACCTATACCCCCATGACTCTCAGATCTTTATCTCTAGACCAAACACCTATGTGCAACTCTTTCTTGGACTTCTCCATTTGAATGTCCCTCAGGCACTATCACAATATGTTTGGAATATCACAAATCACCTCTCTCCAAATAGCTGTGCTCTCCAGCCAAGTGAACGGTGCCATCATCCACTCATTTATGGAGCCAATCCATCAAAACAAACAAACATCCTGATAGTTACCCCTAACCCCTCCCCTCCTTCATCCTCACATCCAACCTAGCACCGAGTCCTGATGATTTCACCTTCTAATCTCTTTTAAACCCACTTCTATCTATCCCCACTGCCACCACTCTGAGTCCAGGGCACCATCTTCTCTCTACTGCTTCGCTGCAGTAGCCTCCCATCTGGCCTCCTAGCTTTCCGACTTCCCTTTCCTCCTCATCCCTCACCAGAGTGGTCTTTCAGAACTGTAGATTTTGCTCATATCCTTACACTGCTTAAAACTCCCTGGTGGCCCCTTAGAGCTCTCAGGAGGAAGTCTAAAATTCCTAGCATGGCTTACAGGGTCCTGCATGATCTGCCCCTGGCCTCCCTGCCCAGCCCCATCTCTTATCCCCCAACCGTTCATTCTGGATCATCCTCTTTCCTATACCTGGAGTGTCTCCTCACCCCTTACATCCTTCTGCCTCTTAGTCTTTCAGCAGGTTATAGCTCAGAATTTCTTCCTCTGGGAAGCATTTTCTGACTTCCCAAGACTAGGTTAGATGCCTGGTACAGGAAGTTGGCCACCTTTTCTCTCTCTCATAATGAAGATGCCCCACCTACTGTCCCCAAGCAGGGGCGCACATGCAACTACATGAACCTGCCCCTATCTGCTCACCCCTCGTGACTGGACCAGGGGTGGATACCTGACCGGATGCAGTTACTCTGTAGACCTTTTGTTTATATAATTTGTCAGCTGAAAACACATATGAAGAAATGTGGAGAAGATGGGGCAGTTAGGAACAGGAAGTAAAGTGGGCATGTTGCATGGAGAGAAGCCATGATGTGGAGTGAGAGCCCTGAGGACGTTGATTTTTATCTATTGCTCTGTTAGGGGTTTTCACTGTAAGCCACAGAAAATTCTGGCTAATTTAGGCTGAAAAGGAATGTGTTAAAAATACATTGGCTGCTTCATGGACTTCTCAGTGATGGCTGGAGAACCAGGCCTCGAGCTATGCAAGCAGGAGCATTGCCCAGAATCAGGCTGCAGAACCAGTCTGGTGAGCAAAGCTCTGCTCCTGCTGCAAGACCAGGTCACTGAAGCTTGCACTGCTACAACTGGGAGTGTCACAGCTTCCACTGCTGTCGAGAGAGGATCATGCGCATCAGTCTCTGTGATACCAGCTCTTGATCCAGACTCTGAGTGTGTGTTTTTGGTCATGTGCCTGTGACCCAGCTGCATGGGGGTCTGGGTAAGCAAGAATCTGACATTTGCAGATCAGGTAAAGGGAGGTAACTCCAAAGATTTCAAAGTTGAAGGCTTTTCCAAATATAGAAGAGAGTCACACGCTGTGGAATCTACTGAGATGATGCTGTGTTTTGCATTCTTCAAATGTCAGTGTCCTGAATTAAGTTAATGCATTTTAAAATTTTGCATCTTTGAATGCTTGTTATTAACCTTACCTGGTCATTATAAAAGATTACTTGTAATTTAATTCTGGGTTTAAATATTCACGTTTATTTTTATCTAATTCTGGGTTGATTTGTTCACATCTAAGTTTAAAAACAGTCATGGCCCATAGATTTCTTTTGGAGGGATTTATCTATCTTTGTTTTATTTTATTATAAGGGTTATATGCTAGCCTTATAAAATGTGTTGGAAAACTTTATATTCTCTGGAGTAATTTATATGTTATAGGACTTTTCTTTCCTATAAGTTTGGTGGAATTCACCTATAAAACCATTTGGATCTGATGCCGTTTGAGGGATAGCTATTTAAATACATTTTTAATTCCTAATATAATAATTAGTTTGTTCAGGGTTCTACTTCTTGAATCAATTTTGGTAATTTACATTTTCTTTAAAAATCACTTATTTCATGTTGATGTTCAAATTTATTATAAAGTTGTAGCTTATACTTTATCACTTGTTAAAATCTCAAGTCTGAGGCAGTGCAATGGTGGCTCAGTGGCAGAATTCTTTTTTTTTTAATTTTTTTAAATTTTTAAATTAAAAAAATGTGACGAGAAAGAGACACAAACATTCTTAACATATGATAATTCTGTTCTACTAATATAATCGGTAATTCACAATCTCATCACATAGTTGTATATTCATCATCATGATCATTTCTTAGAACATTTGCATCAATTCAGAAAAAGAAATAAAAAGACAACAGAAAAAAAATTCATACCTACCATACCCCTTACCCCTCCCTTTCATTGATCTCTAGCATTTCAATCTAAGTTTATTTTAACATTTGTTCCCCCATTATTTATTTTTATTCCATATGTTTTACTCGTCTGTCGATAAGGTAGATAAAAGGAGCATTAGACACAAGGTTTTCACGATCACACAGTCACATTGCAAAAGCTTTATCATTATACAATCATCTTCAAGAAACATGGCTACTGGAACACAGCTCTACATTTTCAGGCAGTTCCCTCCAGCCTCTCCATTACGGCTTGAATAACAAGGTGATATCTACTTAATGCGTAAGAATAACCTCCAGACTAAGAATAACCTCTCGACTCTGTTTGGAATCTCTCAGCCATTGACACTTTATTTTGTCTCATTTCACTCTTCCCCCTTTTGGTCGAGAAGATTTTCTCAATCCCTTGATGCTGAGACTCAGCTCATTCCAGGATTTCTGTCTCACGTTGCCAGGAAGATCCACACCCCTGGGAGTTATGTCCCACATAGACAAGAGGGAGGGCAGTGAGTTTGTTTGTTGTATTGGCTGGAAAGAGAGGCCACATCTGAGCAATATAAGAAGTTCTCCTGGGACTCTTAGACTTAATTTTAAGTAGGCCTGACCTATCCTTTGTGGGGTTGAGCTTCATATGAACAAACCCTAAGATTGGGGGCTCAGCCTATAGCTTTGGTTGTCCCCACTGCTTGTGAGAACATCAAGAATTCACCTTGGGGAAGTTGAATTTTCCCCCTTTCTCACCAATCCCTGAAGGGGACTTTGCAAATACTCTGGAATTTATCGGGGCATCACTCTGGACAAGCCAACAAAATCTCATGCCCTACTCAAGTTTCCATGTACTTATGGTGTTCAATTAAGCTGTCTACATAAGTTATATTAGGAAATGCACTAGGCAAAACAAAAATTTTGTACCAAATAAACATTTTTTGCTTTAGTCTCACACATAAGTTAAAAGTTTAAAATATTAATTACTATGAATTTTCAACACCCGCAGTAATGACATTCCTATGTTCTTCCTCATGCAAAAACAATTTTTTAAATTTGCACATTTAGTCAGTGACAGAATTCTTGCCTGCCACACCAGAGACCTGGGTTCGATTTCCAGAGCCTACCCATGGGGAAAAAAAAAAGTCTTACGTCTGTAGTTATGACCCCTGATGTTGTTTATTTTTTTCCTTCCTCTCTCTCTTTCCTCTCTCCCTTCCTTCCTTCAGCTTGCCAGATTGGTCTATTCCATAGGATTATTCAGAGAACAAGTTTCTGGTTTTATTAGCCAATTGCTGTTAGTTTCCTTATTTTTTTATTTTCTATTTGATAAATGTCTATTTTTATCTTGAATAATTCCTTCTACTTTGAGTTTATTTTAATGTTTTCCTTCTACCTTCTTGAGTTGAAATCTTACTTCACTTATTGTCAATCTTCCTTGCTTTTTAAGTAAATGCATTGAAGCTATTCATTTGAATACTGCTTAGAGTACTGTTTTATCATGTAGTACTTCATGAATATTTGTCTTTTTTTTTTTTCATCTAGCATCCATACCTCTTTGATCAGAGAACGCTAATTTCCTTTTGGGAGATGACATCTCCCCAAATGAGTAAAAACTTGACGGGACTACAAAAGCAAGTGTCCTGCCTCTCTCTGTGGAAGTTAAAGACATCTTTGGAAGTTCTTTCCGCTGGATCCTTCCTGTCAGCCCAGGGGTGTAACCCAAGTATAGGCAGCTGGACTCCTTCTCCTAGGATTTTAAATGGTGTGTGAAGTGACAGAGGAAGGAAAATAGAATTGGATTTATTTGACTTCCGCAAAGTGCTCAGAAAAAGCTTTAGAGCAGTTCCTGCTACTAAGCTCCTTGGAGCTACCTGATACCTGAGCAGTCCGGATTGTCAGTGTTCTCTTGCATCCAGTGAACTCCTTCATACCTTTCCAAGAATTTGTTTGGGATTAAGTTAGCTAGGAATTGATTTTTGTTACATGAATCCAAAGAAGTCCAACCTAGTACTCTAATAGTGGGCCAGTTCTAAAAAGTTTGTGTAAAAGACATTGGTTTGAGGTCTACCTTTTTTATTTTTTCTCCTTTCTTCCTTTTGGGAAACTACTCCTACCCCAACCCCTTGTGGGGCTGACCCAGCTGCATGGAGAGAAAAAGCCAGTCCCTAAACTTTCTTTCCCTTGACAACAGTTTAGATCCCAAACTACCCTCACTGCAGCTGGTCAGGTTAGTCCCATGGCCACAGGGATTGGTCTAGGGATAGAAACAGCAAGTAAGTGGCTCCTTTAATAATGAAGTCCAAGACTTAAATTGGATAATTGAGGTGAAATACTCATTCTGCATGTGGGCAAGGAACTGTCTAGCCCTAGATGAGCTATTGGTATCCATCTTGTGATCACAAGGCACTCTGGCCGTAGGATGAAGCTGATGTCACAGAAGTTATAGTGGAAGCAGATTTTCAGTGGCATCATTGAGCTCCTGTATCAAACTAATTCTGAAGTCCGGTAAATCAAAATTTCTGTAATTTTTAAAGTCGATCGATCCTGGAATTGTTACTTCCAACATAGAAAGTAAAACGACCTTTGCATTTTTAATTTTTTTTAATTAAGTTATTTATAAGAATGTTTTTTTAAAATTTCAGGTGGATTTTTTTTCAAATTAAAAATTTAACTTTAAGATAATTATAAATTCACATGCAGTTGTAAGAAATAATCCAAAGAGACCTCATGTTCCCCTTATTTAGTTTTCCCCAGTGGTAACTTCTTGAAGAATTTTAGTAGAATACCACAACCAGGATAATCACATTACTCTGTCAAGAGTCAGAATATTTCCATCACCACAAGCATCTCTCACAGTTGCCTTTTTTTTATGGCCACTCCCACTTTCTCCCCTCCTTAACTCCTGGCACCCACTAATCTATTCTTCATTTCTATAATTTTGTCACTTCAAGAATGTAATATAAATGGAATCATATGGAATGTAACTTATTGGAATTGGCTTTTTTTCACTCAGATAATCTCTGGAGATTCATACAGGTTGTTGCACATATCAATTGTTCACTCTTTTTTTTTTTTCTGCTGAGTAGATTTCTGTTGCAGGGATGTACCAAGTTTGTTTAACCATTCACCAGTTGAAGGGCATCTCAGCTGATTCTAGTTCCTGGCTACTACAAATAAAGCTGTTACAAACATTTGTACACAGGTTCCTGTGTGAATCTAATTGTCCATTTCTCTGGGACAAGTGTCCAGGAGTGTATTTTCTGGGTCATATGGTACTTGCATGCTTATTTTTTAAAAGAAATTGACAAACCGTTTTCCAGAATGGGCTAACCATTTTATATTTACACTAACAAGTATGAGTGACCTAGTTTCTCTGTATCCTCGTCAGCATTTGGTATTGTCAGAATTTTTTATTTTAGCCATTCTGACAGGTGTGTAGTGAGACCGCATGATGGTTTTAATTTGCATTACCTTAATGGCTAATGATGTTGAACATCTTTTCATGTGCTTATTTGCTTCTGTATATCCTCGGCTTCTGTGAAATATCTCTTCATGTCTTTTCCCCATGTTCTAATGGGAACGTTTGCTTTTTCGCTGTTGCATTCAGAGAGTTCTTTATCCATTCTAAATACTAGTTCTTGTTCAGATACATGGTTTGCAAATAAATTCTCCAGTCTACCACTTGTCTTTTCATTTAGGAGATGTGTTTTGCAGAACAAAAGTTTTCAATTTTGATGAAAACCTGTTCTGTGCCACTTCCAGCTCCTGGTGGCTGGCTGGTATTCCTTGACTTTCCTTGGCTTGCAGCTGCATCACCCCGTCTCTGGCTCCATCTTCATGGGGGCTTCTCCTCTGGGTCTGGGTCTTTGCCCCTTCTTTCTAAGGACGCTTGATCATCCAGGATGATTTCCCCATCTCAAGATCCTTGATTTGATAACACCTGCAAGGACCTTTTTTCCCAAATAAGGTCACATTCACAGGTTCTGCGGGTTAGAAGGTGAACAAACCTTTTTTGGTATGTGGGCTACCATTTAGCCCCACTACACAATATAGTTTTTCAGTAGATTGTGCTTTTCAGCAATATGAATTATCCCTTTTTGTCCCTTTTAATGTTGTCTGTGCTGAGTCCAATTTTGTTTAGCGTTCACATTGCTATATTTGCTTTCTTTGTGTTAGCATTTTTATAGCATAGCTTTTCCATGCTTTTGTTTTCCATCTTCTTACATTTGTTTTTGATATCCCTCTTGCAGACAGAATGTAGCTGGGTTATTTTGAAATCCAACTCTGAGCATATATTTTTTTAACAGTTGAATTCAACTCACTACATTATTTTCTCTCTGAGGTTTTGTCCCTGCCATTTTATTCATTTTTCTGTTTTTCCTTTTTGGGGGCTGATCAAATTTTCTTTGTTTCTTCTAATGGTTTGGAAGGTTATGTTTGATTTATAGTGTTCTAATAGTGACTCAAAATTTTAACATATTTTAAATGACAGTATAATATACATACAGAAAAGTACAATCACAAACTGAACACAACCATGCAACAAGCACCCAGATCAAGTAAGAGAACATTAGCTACACCCAAAAGCTCCCCCTTTGTACCCAACCAGCCATCAACCCCCAAGGGATTCTTAACATAGTATTTTTCTATTTATTCATTCATTATTTTCTTTTTAATTAAAGCAATTGAAGGTTTAGAGCAAAATCATGCACAATGTCCAGAGTTCCCAAATACCCTCCTCCCGTACATAGTTGTCCCTATTATTGACATTTTGCATTATCTTGGTACCGTTGTTACAATTGATAAAACAATGTTATTACAATTATGCTGTTAACTTTAGCCCACTGTTTACATTAGTGTTCATCCTTTGCTCTGTACAGTTTTACAGTTTTGGTTGTTGTTGGTGGTGCTTTTTGGTACTTATATATAACCTAAATTTCCTTTATCCCTTTTCAAATACACAATTTAGTGGTTTAATTATCTTCAGAGAGTTGTGCCTCCATCACCATCATCTATTACCAAAACTTTCCATCACCCCAGAAAGAAACTTGGTACCAATTAAACATTGACTCCTGTTCTAGTTTGCTAGCTGCTGGAATGCAATATACCAGAAACGGAATGGCTTTTAAAAAGGGGAATTTAATGAGTTGCTAGTTTACAGTTCTAAGGCCGAGAAAATGTCCAATTAAAACAAGTCTAAAGAAATGTCCAATCAAAGGCATCTAGGGAAAGATACCTTGGTTCAAGAAGGCCGATGAAGTTCAGCGTTTCTCTCTCAGCTGGAAGGGCACATGGCGAACACAGCGTCATCTGCTAGCTTTCTCTCCTGGCTTCCTGTTTCATGAAGCTCCCCGGGAGGCGTCTTCCTTCTTCATCTCCAAAGGTCGCTGGCTGGTGGACTCTCTGCTTTGTAGTGTTGCTCTCTCTGAATCTCTCTGAATCTCTCATTCTCCAAAATGTTTCCTCTTTTATAGGACTTCAGAAACTAATCAAGACACACTCAAATGGGTGGAGACATGTCATCCCCTAATCCAGTTTAACAACCATTCTTAACTAAATCACATCAGCCAGGGAGATGATCTCATTACGGTTTCAAATATACAGTATTGAATAGGGATTATTCTACCTTTAAGAAATGAGATTTATATTAAAACATGGCTTTTCTTAGGGGGCATACTTCCTTTCAAACCAGCACAACTCCCAATACCTCTACCCAGTCCTTGGTTAACTATATTCTAGTTTTTGATATTATTAATTTGCATATTCTGCTTACTTCATATCAGCAAGGTCATATGCTATTTGTCCCTTTGTGTCTGACTTATTACACTCAGTTTGATGTCTTCAAGGTTCATCCATGCTGTAGCATGTATCGGAACTTCAGTCCTTTTTATGGGCAAATCATATTCCATTGTCTGCATATACCATTTTGTTTATCCAGTCATCTGTTGACAGACACCATTAATTTATTTCCCCCTATTATTTATTTATTTTTAATCCATATGTTTTACTCATCTGTCCATACCATAGAGAGAAGGAGCATCAGACACAAAGTTTTCACAATCACACAGTCACATTGTGAAAGCTATATCACTATATAGTCATCTTCAAGAAACTTGGCTGGAACACGGATCTACACTTTCAGGCACTTCCCTCTAGCCTAATACACCTTAATCTAAAAAGGGGATACTTTATAATGTGTAAGAATAACCTCCAGGATAACCTCTCAACTCTGTTTGGAATCTCTCAGTCACTGACACTTTATTTTGTCTCATTTCTCTCTTCCTCTTTCAGTTGAGAAGCCTTTCTCAATTCCTTGATGCTGAGTCTCAGCTCATCCTAGGATTTCTGTCCCACGTTGCCAAGAAGGTCCACACCCCTGGGAGTCATGTCCCACGTAGAGATGGGGAGGGCAGTGAGATTGCTTGCTGGGTTGGCTGAGAGAGGGAGGCCACATCTGAGCAACAAAAGAGGTTCTCCGGGGGGGGGGTGTGTGACTCTTAGGCCTAATCAATTTATTTTTAAGTTGATATTTAAACACAATTTTCTGTCACTATCTAGAGTTAGTCATTACTGATTGTCCCCCAAACAGGATGAGATTCTTAGATTCCTATTTCCCCTTCATCATCCTTGAGATGTCACCTGTATTTATTCTAAATTATTACTTCTGCTTACAAAGACCTATTAAAACTTATTGAGACCCACCAATAAGGTAACTTATTTCTTTGCTCACCATTACTTCATGAATTTTGTCTTCTTGGACTCTGGGGTGATATCATTCACTCTTTTCCGCCTCCTGATATATGGACTCCTTATATTTCAGAAACCCTCTCATCATAAGCAAGTTCCCACCTCTAACTAGAAGAGGAGAAAGCACCGGATGCTTGCTTGCCTAGGTCCCCTCGAAGCCAAAGTCCTTGTGTTCCACCTGCGCTTCCCCAGTCAGCTCCGCCTGCCCCACGGACCAGAAGGTCTTTTCTGGCGATGGGTGTGGCAGCCCCATTTGCTTTCCACCTCCAGCTAAGGGCATGTTTCTGAAGGCACAGCCACTCAACCTTAGGTTTTTGAGAGACGTATCCATATTGGTTTGCCCAGAGTTATAATTCATTCACTCTTACAACTGCATAGTATTCCATTATATGACTTTTTTTCTTTTATACTATTTATGAACATTCGTGTTATTTCCACTTTTTTTGCCATACAAATAATGGTGTTATGAAAAGTCTTGTACACATTTCCTAGGGCACATGTACAAGAATTTCTCTAGGGTGGTGGATGCCTCAATTTTCCTCTCTCCCCACCACAAACAAAGAGTTAAATCAGAAATTTGGGAGGTGAAGCTCAGATATTAGCACTTTTAAGTTTTTATTTTTATGTAACTTAAAACTTATAGAAAAATTGCCATAGTACCAAGAACTCTCACATGTCTTTTACCCAGATTCACCATTTGTTATTATTTTGTCTCATGTGCTTTATCATTCTCTCTTATTCTCTCCCAAATGTTTTTTACCCCTGCACCACTGGAGAATAAGTTGGAGACAGTGTGTACTTCCTAAGAACAAAGACATTCTCTTACATAACTGCAGTAAGATTAATAGTATAGGGAAAGTTAATATGAATATAATACTATATCACAGTTCATATTCCCATTTTGCTAATTTTACCACAATAATGTCCTTTATGGCTATTTTTCCACCTGTTCTAACCCAGGACCACATCCCTTCAGTTTCCTTTAGTTCCTTAACCTGTCTTTATTTTTCACAACTTTGAGATTTTTTAAACCAGTTATTCCATATGATGTCCCTCATTTATATTTGTCTGTCTGATATTTCTTCAGGATTGGATTCACCTTATGCTTTTTTTTAGCAAGAATATTATATAAGTGATATTGTATCTTTCTCAGGGCATCATATGAGGAAACGCATTATATGAATTTGATCCCTTTCTGGTGATGTTAAGCTCACTTGGTTAAGGCGCAATACACCATAGTTTTCCATTCCCAAGATATTATTTTTCTTTCTACTAAGAAGCACCTTTGTGAAGGGATACTTTGAGACTATGCAATTAACCCGTTTCTCATCACACTTTGGCCCACAAGTTTCAGCATCCATTGATGATTCTTGCCTAAATCAATTCTTGCCATAATGGTTGAAATACTCCTCTTTCTCGCTCTTTTTTTTTTTTTTTCATCTTAAGGTGATCTGAGCTGATTCTCTTTTTCTCGTAACCAAAAACCCAACTAAAACAAAAACTTAGAGTTTCATGGGACCAATCCTGCGCCAGAATGAGGAGCCTCGGAGGTGGAATGTAATGTTTCTGTCTAGCGTTTGAATGCCGAAGCAACGAATTCAGCTGTCACTTGGGGTCTCCTGAGCTTTAAGTATGTGCTCTTGGTCCCTGGATTTGGTAGCACTAGTTCTGGATCAATTCTTGGAGAGAAATTTTTCTTTGAGCTCTCTAGACTGGGTTAGTTACTGTATTATAAATCCTGACAGCGCCCTGCCAAAACAATTATGATCCTTTGTTTAAATGTGTGTCTACCTCTCTAGATCGCAAGCTTTGTGACAACAGAGACTTAGAATCACAGTCCCTGTACTAAAGGGTCAAGGCGGCGCCATTGGTTGAAGGATTGAACAAATTTTTTTAAAGGAGCTACTGGACTTCTCTCTGGGTACCTCTTGTCTCCCTATTATATTATTTCCCCTAATATCTTTCTTTCCCCTCTAGTGTCTTTTGTGCGTGTATAAAAGCCAACATTTCCCACTGTTTATCTATTATCCTGTTGGTAGATATTTGGGATAACTAATAGTTTGGGGCTATTATAAATAAAGCTGCTATGAACATTTATGCACAGATCGTTTGTAGACATGCTTTCCTTTCTCCTGGATAAATACTTAGAAATGGAACTCCTGGGTCATGGGGGAGTTGAACGTCTAACTATAAGAGACTGCCAAACAATTTTCCAAAGTGGCTGTCCATTTTACATCCCTCCTTTTAAAAGCTTTTTATTTTGAAACAACTTCAAACTTACAGGACAGATGCAAAAATAGTATGAAAACAGTACAGAGAATTTGAATATACCCTTTAACCAGATACCCATATTTACCAACTTTTAACATTTTGGCACATTTGTTTTATTTCTTTCCTTCTCTCGTTACTTCCTCCCTCCCTCCCTATCTTCTATTTTCTAAACATTTGAGAGTAGTTTGCATTTATCTTGCTCCTTTAACACTTACAGCTTCCATGTACATTTCCTGAGAACAAAGATAATCTCTATGTAACCACATTAAATACAATGATCCAGTTTAAGAAATTTAACATTTTTCAATGTTAAATTCACTCTCAATGAATACAGAGTGTATGGAATATATAGCATGCACTCTATATTCCAATTTTTCAATAGTTCTGATAATGTCCCTTTGGCCATTTCCCCTCCATTATTAGATTCAGTCTGGTATCATATACTTCACCTAACTGCCATTGTCTCTCTCTTTTTTTTTAATTGTAAAATATTACATATGCAAGGGGAGGCTGCGGTGGCTTTGAAGGCAGAGTTCTCACCTGCCATGCCAGAGAACCAGGTTCAATTCCCAGTGTCTGCCCATGCAAAAAAAAAAAAAATTATATATATATATACATATATAACATACGCAAAGCAATAATTTTCAAAGTGCACTTCCCCTGCCCTTGATAAACTGTCATCTACTCTGTCTCTATGAATTTGTGTCTTCTAGTTATTTCATATAAGTGGAATCATACAATATCTGTTCTTTTACGTCTGACTTATTTCACACAACATAATTTTTTCAAGGTTCATCCATGTGGAAGCACATATGAGAACTTCATTCTTTTTTATTTTTGTTATTTTTCTATTTTTAAATTTTTTGTTAATAAAAAAATTACAAGAAACAAACGTAAACATTCTTAACATTTGCTCATTCCACTCTACATATATAATCAGTAATTCACAATATCATCACATAGTTGCATATTCATCATCATGATCATTTCTTGGAACATTTGCATCAATTCAGAAAATGAAATAAAAAGACAACAGAAAAACAAAACGAAAACAGAAAAAAATTATACATACCATACCCCTTAACCCTCCCTTTCATTGATCACTGGCATTTCAAACTAAATTTATTTTAACATTTGTTCCCCTTATTATTTATTTTTATTCCATATGTTCTGCTCGTCTGTTGACAAGGTAGATAAAAGGAGCATCAGACACAAAGTTTTCACAATCACACAGTCACATTGTGAAAGCTATATCATTATACAGTCATCAAGAAACATGGCTAATGGAACACAGCTCTACATTTTCAGAGAGTTCCTTCCAGCCTCTCCATTACATTTTGGATAATAAGGTGATATCTACTTAATGCATAAGAATAACCTCCAGGATAACCTCTCGACTCTGTTTGGAATCT
This sequence comes from Tamandua tetradactyla, assembly GCF_023851605.1. Taxonomy (NCBI): domain Eukaryota; kingdom Metazoa; phylum Chordata; class Mammalia; order Pilosa; family Myrmecophagidae; genus Tamandua; species Tamandua tetradactyla. The sequence goes on from NC_135332.1 coordinate 60,494,870, forward strand.
CTCAGCCATTGACATTTTGTCTCATTTCACTCTTCCCCATTTTGGTCGAGAAGGTTTTCTCAATCCCTTGATGCTAAGTCTCAGCTCATTCTAGAGTTTTTCCCAATCCCTTCATGCCAAGTCTCAGCTCATTCTAGGATTTCTGTCCCACGTTGTCAGGAAGGTCCACACCCCTGGGAGTCATGTCCCAAGTAGACAGGGGGAGGGTGGTGAGTTTGCTTGTTGTGTTGACTGGAGAGAGAGGCCACATCTGAGCAACAAAAGAGGTTCTCTTGGGGGTGACTCTTAGGCCTAATTTTAAGTAGGCTTGACCTATCCAAGACTTGGGGCTCAACCTATAGCTTTGGTTGTCCACACTGATTGTGAAAATATCAAGAATTCAACTTGGGGAGGTTGAGTTTTCCCCTGTTCTCACCATTCCCTGTAGGGGACTTTGCAAATACTTTTCCACTCACTGATCAAATCACTCTGGGATTCATCGGGGCATCACTCTGGACAAACCAACAAAATCTCATGTCCTACTCAAGGTTCTATGTACTTATGGTGTTCAACCAAGCTATCTACATAAGTTATATTAGGAAATGCACTAGTCAAAATATAAATTTTGTACCAAATAAACATTTTTTGCTTTTGTCTCACACATAAGTTGAAATTTTAAAATATTGATTACCATCTATTTTCAGCATCCTGCAGTAATGACATTTCTTTGTTCTTCCTCGTGCAAAAACATTTTTAAAATTTGTACATTTAGTCACTATCATTATACACTCTAGGCATTCCTAGATTACACATCTCAATCTTTATCGTCTATCTTTCTTTGTGATTTCATTTATGCCCCAGCCCTCCTCCCTCTATCATTCTCATATGCAGCTTCATTCAGTGTTTTAACATAATTGTATTACAGTTAGGTAGTATTGTGCTGTCCATTTCTGAGTTTTCATATTCAGTCCTGTTGCACAATCCGTATCCCTTCAGCTCCAATTACCCACTATCTTACCCTATTTCTATCTCCTGATGGTCTCTGTTATCAATAAAATATTCCAAGTTTATTCACTAATGTCAGTTCATATCAGTAAGACCATACAGTATTTGTCCTTTTGTTTCTGGCTAATCTCACTCAGCATAATGTCCTTAAGGTCTATCCATGTTGTTACACACTTCATAACTTTATTCTGTCTTACAGCTGCATAATATTCCATTGTATGTATATGCCACAGTTTGCTTAGCTACCTGTCTGTTGATGGACATTTTGGCTGTTTCCATCTCTTGGTAATTGTAAATGATGCTGCTATAAACATTGTGTTAGGTCGGGGGAATAAGGGAGGGCTCTATGGCTGGAATCATGAAGTCACTCCAGGATGAGAGGTGAACCATTACAATCAAGGTCCTTGCGCAGCAAACATCTATTCATGGACATCTAACCACCTGCTGCTCAACCCGCTAACATAATAATCCTTTGTTTAATGTACCGCCCCTTTCATGTCATCACCTGACCCCTGCCCTTAAAAACTGCACTCGCCAAAGCCCATGCGCGAACTCACCTCATTCTCTTTTGGGTTCGGTGAGCTCTGCCTGGGAGCGCAGCCAATAAAGCACTCTCATTCGCAATCCTTTCGTCTCTTTCCTTTCTCTCAAATACCTCATATCTTAAAACCTTTCACATTGGTGTGCAAATGTCCGTTTGTGTCCTTGCCCTCATGTCCTTTGAGTAGAGACAGCATATAGATTTGTCCTGTTTTTTTAATCCATTCTGCCAGTCTATGTCTTTTGATTGGGGAGTTTAATCCATTAACATTTAATGTTCTTACTGCATGGGAAGTACTTTCTTCTGCTATTTTGCCTTCTGGATTTTATATGTCATATCTAATTTTCCTTCTTTTTATCTTTACTGATAGTCTTTTTTTTACGCTCTTCTCCACACCTCTCTCTTCTGTCTTCTCATGTCTGTCTCTAGTGCTGCCTGTAGTATTTCTTGCAGAGCTGGTCTCGTGGTAACAAATTCTCTCTGATTTTTTTTGTCTGAAAATATTTTAATTTCTCCCTCATTTTTGAAGGACAATTTTGCTGGATATAGAATTCTTGGTTGGCAGTTTTTCTCTTTTAATAATTTAAATATATCATCCCACTGTCTTCTCGCCTCCACGGTTTTTGCTGAGAAATCTATGCATAGTCTTATTGGGCTTCCCTTGTATGTGATGGATTGCTTTTCTCTTGCTGCTTTCAAGATTCTCTCTTTCTCTTTGATCTCTGACATTCTGGTTAGTAAATGTCTTGGAGTATGTCTATTTGGATCTATTCTCTTTGGGGTATGCCGCACTTCTTGGATCTGTAATTTTAATTCTTTGATAAGAGTTGGGAAATTTTCAGTGATAATTTCCTCCATTAGTTTTTCTCCTCCTTTTCCCTTCTCTTCTCCTTCTGGGACACCCACAACACGTATATTCATGCACTTCATATTGTCATTCAATTCCCTGAGTCCCTGCTCATATTTTTCCATTTTTTCCCTATAATTTCTTTTTCTTGTCAGATTTCAGATGTTCCATCCTCCAGTTCACTAACGCTATGTTCTGCCTCTCAAAATCTACCATTGTAGGTTTCTATTGTTTTTTTCATCTCTTCTACCGTGCCTTTCATTCCCATAAATTCTGTGATTTGTTTTTTCAGAGTTTCAATTTCTTCTTTTTGTTCATTCCTTGCCTTCTTTGTATCTTCCCTCAGTTCATTGATTTGGTTTTTGATGAGGTTTTCCACGACTGTTCGTATATTCTGAATTAATTGTTTCAGCTCCTGTATCTCATTTAAATTATTGGTTTGTTCCTTTGACTAGGCCATATCTTCAATTTTCCTAGTGTGATCTGTTATTATTATTTTTTTTTGGCGTCTAGGCATTTAATTACTTTAATTAGTTTATTCTGGAGGTTGCTTTCACTTCTTTTACCTAGGGTTTTCTTGCTGGATGAATTTGTTGTCTCTCTGTTCTTTGATATGCAGTTCAGCTTTTTCTGGCCCTCTAGCTTAGGTTTTGTTCAACAGAGGAGAATTTTTCAGTTCTTGTTTTCTTGTTTCTTGCCCTGCTTGTATGGTGCCTTTTTCCCCCCACCCTTAGGAGGGTCTACTTAGGTATTATAGACCCCAGCCGGATTTTCCCAGACCAAACTGGCCTTTTATCAGGAGGAAAGAGTCACCTGCGTTGGTTTTCCCTGAGGGTGAGACCCAGCAGGTTGAAAAACTTTCCTGTGAAGTCTCTGGACTCTGTTTTTCTTATCCTGCCCAATATGTGGCATTTGTCTGCCTGCAGGTCCCACCAGCGTTAGATGATGCTGTACTTTTAACTTTGGGAGACTCTTCCTGCTGGGGACGTGATGGAGACAGAGGAGAGGTTGTAGGCTGGTTTTAATGGCTTCAAATTACCAAGCCCTGGTGTCTGAATTCCTTGAGGGAGGGATTCCACCCGAGTTGGGCTTCACCCCTCCCCTGGGGAAGGCACAGGCTTCAGACAAGCCCTCAAACGAGCTTGTTTCTGCCTATGCCTGGGGCAGTTGCAGCCTGAGAAGCCCTGCCACTGTATCCAAAGGCAGTCAAGCCTTTGCAGAAACACAGCTACAAAAACCTCTGTTTCTCTTCTTTGTTTTTTTTTCCTTTTTCCGTCAGTGCTGCCCCCTTGGCGCCAGGGCAAAAATCAGCGTCCTCCGCTTTGACCAGGTTCACCTGAGCTGGGGGCCTATTTTTAGTTGTCAGAATTTGTTAATTAATTCCATAATTGGCGTTTGGTTGGGCTCAGCCCCTGCTGCTGGTAAAGTCTCTTTCCTTTCCCCTCTGGGAAGCAGCCTGTGGGGGAGGGGCGCCGGCCACTGCGGCTTGGGTAACTCACTGTTCTGGGGAGACTCACAGCCGGTCCAGCTGGTCCAGACTGGGGTATGCTGTGTGTCCAGTCACTGATGTGGCCCAGAGCTGTTCTGTACTGTTTCTGGTTATTTAGTAGTTGTTCTGGAGGACGAACTAAAACACGCACATTGCTAAACCGCCATCTTGATTCCTCACCCAACTTCATTCCTTTTAATATTGAATAATATTCCGTCATGTACATATACCATATTTTATTTATTCATTCATCTGTTGATGGACACTTGGATTGCTTCCACCTTTTGGCTATTATGAACAATGCTGCTATGAACATCAGTGTATAAATATCTGTTCATGTTCCTGCTTTCCATTCTTTGGGGTATGTACCTAGAAGTGGGAACACCAGGTTATATGGTAATTCTATGTTTAACTTTTTGAAGAACTGCCAATCTGTTTTCCACAGTAGCTGAACCATTTTACATCCCCACTAGAAACACATGAAGGCTCCAATTTCCTCACATCCTTGTCAATGCTAGTAATTAATGATGCTAAACATTCTTTCATATGTTTATTGGCCATTTATATATCTTCTGTGAAGAAATGTCTATTCACGTCCTTTACCCTCTTAAAAATTGGATTGTATGTCTTTTAGTTGTTGAATTGTGGAAGTTCGTTTTATTTGTTGGACATTAAAACCTTGTCAGAGTTATGATTTGCAACTATTTTCTCCCATTTTGTAGGATATCTTTTCATTTTCTTGATAATGCCCTTTCATGCACAAAAGTTTTTAATTTTGTTGAAGTCTAATTTATTTTTTTACTCATGCTTTTGGTGTAAGAATACATTGCTAAAGACAAGGTCTAGGAGATTTACCTTTTTTTTTTTTTTACAAATTTTGTGGGTTTAGCTTATATTTAGTTGCTTATCCATTTAGAGTTAATTTTTTCATAGGTGAAAGGTAGAAGTCTTACTTTTTCTTTTGTATGTGGATTTCCAGTTGTCCAGCACCTATTTGTTGGAGACTCTTCTTTCTCCATTGAACGGACTTGACATCCTTGTCAAAGATCAATTGGCCATAGATGTGTCATTATATTTCTGGGCTCTCAATTCTATTCCATTGGTCTACATGTTAATCTTTATGCAAGTACCACACTCTTTTGTTTGTTTGTTTTTTGCATGGGCAGGCACCGGGAATCGAACCCGGGTCTCCGGCATGGCAAGCGTGAACTCTGCCTGCTGAGCTACCATGGCCTGCCCCACACTCTTTTGATTACTGTAGCTTTATAGTAAGTTTTTAAATTAGGAGGTGTAAATTCCTCCAACTTTGTTCTTTTTCAAAATACTTTGGCTATTTTGGGTCCCTTTAGGTTCTATCTGAATTTGCAGATTGCCTTTTTTTCCATTTCTGCAAAAGTGATTGCTGGAATTTTGATAGGGATTGCATTGGATCTGTAGATTGCTGAGGGTAGTATTGACATATCTTAACAATATTAAGTCTTCCGATCCATGAACATGGGGTATCTTGCTATATATTTAGGTCTTCTTTTATTTTTCATCAGTGTCTTGTGGTTCAGTACAAACCACAAGTCTTCGGCCTCCTTGGTTAAATTTACTCCAAAATAAATGTTATTGGAAATAGAATAGTTTTCTCTATTTCCATGTCAGTTTATTTATTGCTGGTGGGTAGAAACAACTAACTTTTCGTGTTAATCTTGAATCCCATAGCTTTGATAAATTTGTTTATTAGCTCTAATAGTTTTCCTGTGGATTCTTTGGCAGTTTTTGTATATAAGATCATGCATTTGTAAATAGAGATAGTTCTACTTCTTCCTTTCCAACTTGGATACTTTTTTTCTTTACCTTGCCTAATTATTCTGGCTAGAACTTTCAGTACAAGGTTGAATAGCAGTAGTGACAGTGGACACCCGTAGGGGAAATCTTTCAGTCTTTCACCACTGAGTCTGATGATAATTAGTGTTTCTGTTTGCTAGAGCTCCTGGAATACAAGATACCAGAGATGGGTTGACTTTTACAATGGAGATTTATTAAAGTACAATTTACAGTTCTTAAGCTGTGAAAATGTCGAACTCAAGGTATCAACAACATGATACCTGGACTCTGAAGACAGGCTGCCAGCCTCTGGGGCTCCTCTGTCACCTGGCAAGTCACAGGGTGACCTCTGTTGGTCAGTCTCTCCCAGGTTTCATTGCTTCCAGCTTCTGGCTTCAGGGTCTTCCTCTCTCAGCTTGTGTGGGTATGTTCTTCACTCTCAGCTTCTCTGAATTTTATCTCTTAGCTTCTGTATGGGTTTTTCCTCTTATAAAGGACTCCATTAAACAGATTAAGACCCACCTTGGATGAGGTGGCCCATCTCAATTGAAATAACCTAATCAAAAGGCCCCACCTACAATAGTCTGCACCCTCAGGGATGGTTTAAAAGAACATGGTCCTTCCTTGGGTACAAAATCACTTCACACTCCCACAACTAGGGATTTTTCAGAAATATCCCTTATCATATTGAGGAAGTTTCTTTATATTGTTTTATTTTAGCACATCCTAATATATACATACATACACATATATTTAGTCCATTAGGCATTGGGTTAATGAATTTATTTATTTTTTTAACAAAAAAATCTGGGAGAAAAAGATAAAATGTTAATTGAGTTATACTGACAAACATACAGCAGAATACATCAATACATTATCACAGTTCCAATCTTATGTCACTGCTAGTCTTAACTCCAACATAACTGGTGCTTATTTGAATCACAGGTATAACCAATTGTGCTTTAAATAATTCATAACAACAAAGTACCTTTTTGTTGTTTTTTTTTTATATATTTTTAAATCAAGAAAAGGGTTATTTATTACAAAGATGCTGAGGTATCACAAGAAGTGTTGGGGAACTGGCCTGAAGGAGACAGTGAGGCTGGGCCTCAGAAATTTCTGAGAATTCTGAGGCTGGAATGGTGAAGGCCCTTTCTCGACTCTACTTGTCTTTGTGTCTCAGTTGCATTCTCTCTTACTCCACCTCAGGGACAAGAAATGGACATAGCTACTCATGCTTCTCAAGTTCATATCTTGTGGCTCCTACAGCAGAGACTGATTTCTTGAGTTCCTATTTGACAAAATTTGTTTGCTTTGGCTTCGGTCAGGTGTCCTCCCGGGAGCCAATCAACCTCGGCAGACAGTGGGGTCTCTAAGTACCTGACAGTTCCCATGTGGTCACATGGTTGAAAAAGAAGAAAACCCATTTTCAGTTGATGGGAGGGTGCTGGGAAGATACAGCATTCACTCCGTAATTTATTCATTTACTCATTTGTTAAGTAAATATATATTGAGCACCTATCATGTGCCAGGCTCTCTGCTGTGCAGTGTGAACACAGAAAACCAGCAGGGTCTCAGCAATCAGGGAATTCAGTTTCTAGTGAGGGAGAATGTCCACAAGTACCTTCCTGTCCTGGCTTCGCCAAACCCACTTCCCCTGTCGACAAAAGAAACAGGAGATGCTCTTTTGGTTGCACCTGCAGGGTGGGGTGGGGGCACCACAGGCCAGTTTGGGGCTCTTTTTGCTGTGAGGGTACTGAGGGCTGAGAAACAAGAGGCCCCACGGGCACAGCCACCGGAGCCGCTGCAGCTGTTCTGAGCTGTCAGCCAAGAGCCACTAGGTGAGGGGAGTGGCTTCCTGTTGAGCCGAGATCTTTGGGTCTAGCTTGTAAGTTGAGGAGGCCCCAGAAACAGAAATTGTCAGGCAGCCCACTAAAGTCCTGTGGAATGTGAATTATAAAAAATGCAAATCCCAGCCTGGACCAACAGGCCTGTGCCTGATTCCACCAAGTCAGCAGGAAATTGCAGCCCCTCCAGCCATCTTCACTCTGCGAAGAAGACAGGTGGCTCCCTCTGCGCCCAGCACCAGTCACCCTGGGCTGCTGGAGAGTGTGTGCATGTGCGTGTGTGTGTGCGTGTGTGTGTGTGCGTGTGTGGTAATCCTCCAGGGGTGGGACTTCTGATACGCTGTTTCTGCGAGAGAAGCCAGGCAGCAAGCTGATGCCTGTGGGATTCCCTGGTCTGAATAAAATCAAATCCACAAGTCCACAGTCCCAGCCACGGATTCCTCAGCGAGGTGCTGTCCTGTAGGGTGATAAATGGCTGGGACCCACGCTGCAGCGGAGGGGGCTTGGGGGTCAAGGGAGGGAGATTTCCCCTCAACTACTCGCCTCTATGCAGGCTGCTGGTCCAAATGCGGTTTTGACTCATTATTGTACTTTACATGGTGTGTGTGTGTGTGTGTGTGCATGTGTGTGTGCACGCACGTGCAATATACATGGTGTAGTGATCACGGTTCAATTGAGGCCTTAGTTCACAGGTTTGAGAATGGATGAGACAGTACTTAAAACAGAAAACAAATGGACTCTGAGGTAGAGAGTTTTTTGCAGAGCCCTGCCACAATCACTTTTCTCTTTCCTTTGGGGGTGGGGTAGGAAGTACATGGACCTGGAATCGAACCCAGGTCTCCCGCATGGCAGGCGAGCATTCTACCACTGAACCACTCATGTACCCCCACAATTAATTTTGGAAGCCAGACTTCAAGTTTCCATCCTGCTGGGGGAGGATATGGTGAATTTCCAGTTGTAGCAGGTGTGAATGGGATTGTGAAGGGGTATCTTGGGCACAGCTGTGCAGGAAGCAAGGCAGATTAATTGGGACTGATAGCACTGGACATGTGGCCCAACGCAGGGCCTGCCACACCCTCTTGTCCAAGACCCTGCCCTGTCCACTCCAGCCTCCGGGGCAAAGGCTGTATTTGCTGCATCTGCACAGAAACGCCAAGAGGTTGATGTGAGGCCAAGAGCGTGGTGGTATTATGTGGAGGCTGTGAGAAAGCAAACAGAAGCTACTCAGGAGAGGAGAGAAGAGATGCAAAGCGGAAAGAAAAGGCAGCTGGCTAATAGCAGGGGGAGCGCTGACAGAAGGGCAAGGGCCCAGCGAGCCGGGAGGGGTGGGTCCCCAGAGCTGCCTCGGCCTCTGGCAGTGGTCCAGTTTGCTCAGTCCATGTGTAAACATATTGTTAAGCCTAAGTAAATCTTGTTTTTCTTAAGATAGAACTGAGAGGATGTTTCGTGTAACACGCAAAAAAGCTAAGTAGCACAGTAGCCTTGCTGCAGCCTCCATGGCTCCTGTGTTTTGCTCTTTTGACAGTTTTGGGTTCACTGTTTTCAGATCTCTTCATTAAGCTAAAACTCCTTGAGACCATGTCCTGTTCACCTCTTTAATCACAGCATCTGGCCCTGGGCAGGGAACCCATATCTGCATTTGTAAGAGCTCCACTCCAACAGCCGCAGAGTCTTGCCCTGCCCTCCCGGCCCCCAGGCCCCCAGCTGCAAGTCGTCCCTGCGTGCTGGCCCCACCTACCTGCTCCTGAGAGCTGTGGCCTGAGACGCCCCCATGTAGGTCAGCCCCACTGCCTCTGATTCCCAGAGCCCAAAAGAATCGGCCCGCAGGCTGATTGTACGGGGTCCCGGATAAGACAGGCACACAAGGCATCTCCACCCTCACCTCCCCTGCCTCTCCCACCCGGTGTCCTGCCAGTGCCTTGACTTGCTCTGGGCTGGAGGGCTGCTCTGGCCCTGGTTTCCAGCCCTTTTGCTGCCTCTGCTGACAAACCTGCCCACCCCCTCCCAGGCCGCTCTCGGCGTTGGTGCTTGGCCCTGGGGGCTGTGCCTCACTCAGGTGGCCCCGTGCCCCCAGCCTTTAGGAATGGGCAGCACCTTGCTTCCAAGAAGCCCCTGCCAGGACACCCCTCAAGTCCAGGAGCCAAGGGCTCGCTGGAATGCGGCAGGGCCAGGTCTGGGCCCCACTGCTCGCAGAGCTCAGGGAGTCCTTAGCCTGAAACATGCCTCTTTAGGCAGCAATTTCCCCTTCTATCTGCACCCACCCCCCTGGGGAACGGTGGCGTGCGGGACCCCCAGTGGGGTGCGAGGCCGCCTTCCCCCGGCTCCATCACTAACAGCACACGCAGACTTGAGCATCAGAACTCAGAATCTTAGTATTTCAGGACACACAGCTGCTTCTGAGCTGGGCTCACGCTGCAAGTGCAGTTAGCAGTGCTGGGAGCCTGTGGGTGACAGCTGCCTCTTCTGGCCCCCGGTGGGGGAGCCCCGCCGCTGCCGCCTCTCCTCTTCTGGGACTGAGACCAGCGCGAACACTCTTCTCCCATAAAAGTGGAGGCGGGAGGGGGCCAGAGTGTGCGAGGCCCAGCGGGTGCCCGATTTCTAGGAGGGGACTCGGTGCTGTCGGCTCGTGGGCAGCTTTCCGGGAAGGCTGGCAGCAAGGCTGGCAGCAAGGCTGCCCCTGCTCTAGCAGCCAGCACTACTGCTGCGCCTGGGAGCTGGGAGGGTGTCCCGGGCCGGACGCGCCCAGATCTGTGACTCCTGCCCCCGCAAGTCTGGTTGCCCCTTTGCCTCTCCCAAGACAGAGACACGCTATTTGGTCCACCGGGACAATATCACTGATGCAGGAGACAGACGCTGAAAAATACCCAGCTTTAGACACAGACACACAGGGAGGCAGGGACCTGCGCCGCCCCTGAGGAGGCAGGGCCACCCTCCAGCTCCTTCATCTCTCCTGAGCAGCTCACCCCATCCCTCCCCAGACAGAGGTGAGGAGTTGCGTCTTCTTCACCACCTCAACTACGACCCCCAAAGCCGCCCAGTGAGGGGGCCTGAGGACACTGTCACCATCTCCCTTGTTTCTAACCTGCTTTCCTGCCCGCCCTGCAATCTTCCCATTCGACGGTTGTGTCCATACACCTAGTGTGTTTCTCATCTCCCACCCTTCACCCCTATCACCGCAGCGAAGCCTCGCTTGTCTTTCTGTCTCAGTCTGCATCTCAGTGGTGTGCATTGGCCCCAGGCAGCTGCCGGCCTGGCCCTTTCCCTGTAGGAACCCCTCTGGGTGCTCAACTCCACCTCCAGATGCTGGAATGAATGAATTTATATTATAAAATAATATAATATATATATATATATATATATTTTAAGAACTCCACTCCCCAGAGCCACGGAATGAGCAGCAGCACCAGAGTTTTGAGACAGGACATAAATCAGCCATAGGCAAAGAGATGAACTGGGCCACAAAGATTCCTTCTCAGGATCTGAATGAGAAAAGCTGGAATGATAAGGCAGTCGGCAGCGAAAGCAGAGGCTGTGAGGAGGGGTGAGGACTGGACAAGCCTCACATCATCACGAGGCCCTCAAAGGCAGGAGAAAGGGACCCACTAGATGATGGACATAAAAGTATTTGCAGAAATTTGAAGTGGTGATAAACAGGTGTACATGATCAATAAAGTTGATTGACAAGTCTCGTGCATGATTGTCAATCTACTTGGGTGACCTTGGACCTCAGCCTTGGAGTTCTCTTCTGTATTCAGAACAGTAATTGCTCTTCTAGATTGGGGTGAGGAAGTACAAGTGCTTAGCTTAGCACTTCCTTCTTGGTGCATAATACCTGGATACTTCTTAAACATAGATTCTTGGTACTCCATCTTCCTAAATCAGAACTCTCCGAGAATGTAGCCTAGGGATGTGCATTTTAAATAAGCATCCCAGGTGACGGATTAGGATGGGCCAAGAAGTAAGCTTGAAGAGACACTAAAAGGAGCAATTAAGGTAGTGGGAGAGTGAACTGCACTATCTGTGGCCACAAGGTGGCAGCAGGGAGAGGTACGGTGAAACCCACCTCTGACTGGTGCCGGATCCCAGAGGGGGTCGGGGGGTTGACCCGGCAGAGCTCAGGTCCAAGTTGTGGAAGGAGGTGGGGGCCCCTGTATCGTTGACATTCACTCCTTTGCCGGGGAGGAGGAGGGACAAGAGCAGGGTTCTGTTATTGCAAATTAATCCTCTCTTTGGGTTTGTTTTTGTATTTGGGGTGTGTGTGTGTGTGTATGGGCTGGGAATCGAACCCTCATGGCAGGCAAGCACTCTACCACTGAGCCACCTGTGCACTCCTCATTGCAAGGTCTTTACGGAAACCTTATTTTGCCAAACCGTCAGCAGGTACCACATGAGTGTGATGTGGACTGGGTTGTGGATGATGTGCCTCCCACGTGGATGAATGTGCAAGGTGAGCGGTGAGTCACGTCCTCGGTGTGTTCACCAGGCAATCACCTACATAGGGCAGCTTATTCAAAGGGCAGTGGTATATGTCGAAAGCAGGGTCCCTTCACACACACACACACACACACACACACACACACACACACACACACACACCGCTCACTGCCAGCCTGGTGTTCCAGGTGCTAATGAAGGATCTGCCTACCTGCACCCAGCATGCTCTAACCAGGAGAGGTGCAGATCTGTGGCTGGGGAGCTGCTGAAGACCAGACAAAAGATACTGGGGTGGGGCAGGGGCAGGGGGCAGAGGGCAGGGAACGCAGGCTGCAGCAGCTGCCTCTGGAAGCAGCCAAGAAAGATGTCCTTGGCAGCAGCAGGGGTGGGAAGAGGATTAGATGACAGTCCCCTAACCCAGTCCGGAACTAACAGCCTCCTCCCCCTCACACACACACACACACACACACCCTGGCCTGCCCCCACCCCCACCCCCACCCCCGTCAAAGCTCAGAATAACCCTGAGAACCAGACAGCAGGATGGCAGGGGTTCTGCTCTGTGCCCTGCTCCTCTTGGGACTCCTCGGTATGGCCAGCAGTCAGGGACGGCAGGGAGGCAGTGGGGGACGCACACACAGACATTGATGTAAAGGGATAATAGCAAATCAGACCACGACAGAGATACAGTATTTGGTCCATGGGGACAAGATCACTGATTCAGGAGACAGACGCTGAAAAACACGCAGCTTCAGAGACAGACACACAGGGAGGCAGAGACCTGTGCAGCCCCGGAGGGGACAAGCCGCCCTCTAGCTCCTTCATCTCTAACGAGCACCTCACCCCCACCCCATCCGCAGACAGAGGCGAGGGGAAGAATGAGGAGTTGCGTCTTTATCACCACCTCTTTGACAACTACGACCCCCAAAGCCGCCCAGTGAGGGGGCCTGAGGACACTGTCACCATCTCCCTCAAGGTCACCCTGACCAACCTCATCTCGCTGGTAAGTCTTCCCTCTCACTCCCCCAGCCCCAACCCCGAGCCTCAAATCCCATCCCTGGCCCTGAAATCCCACTCGTCACCCCAGTCTCCCGTTTGCAGAACGAGAAGGAGGAGACCCTCACCACCAGTGTCTGGATTGGAATCGTGAGTCAAATCTGGGGAACAGGGCGAGGCTTGCGCACCGGGCCCCGCGCTCCTCTCCGCCGCCGTGTGGGCGCCGCAGCGCAGACGTCTTCCGCCCCTTAGGACTGGCTCGATTACCGTCTCAACTACAGCAAGGAGGACTTTGGGGGCATAGACGCCCTGCGGGTGCCTCCAGAATACGTGTGGCTCCCAGAGATTGTGCTGGAAAACAAGTGAGGACCTGGCTGGCGCTGGACCTGGAGAGAAGTCCAGTCTGGTGGGGGGGGGGAGGAAGGGGCCTGGACCGGGTCGGGGCAGGGGGTGCCTGGAGGGGGGGCGCGGCGCGCACCCGGGATGAACACGGTTTCCCCGGACACAGTATTGACGGCCAGTTCGGCGTGGCCTACGATGCGAACGTGCTGGTCTTCGAGGGCGGCTACGTGAGCTGGCTGCCCCCGGCCATCTACCGCAGCACCTGCGCCGTGGAGGTCACCTACTTCCCCTTCGACTGGCAGAACTGCTCCCTCGTTTTCCGGTGGGATGAGTTCCTCCGGGGGCCGGGCGCGTTACCGAGGCGGACTGGAGCAGGGGGCGGAGTCAGAATGGGAAAGTCGCGCCCCTGGGGCGGGGCTTTCGTGCTGTGGGCGGAGCCAAGACGGGGAAAGGGGTGAGGCCACCCAAGCGGGGTCCCTCGCAGAGATGGGAACTGCGCCGTGGGGGCGGGGCCTGGCGGAGGGGCGGAGCCTGAGTAGCCCGCGAGGTCTAGGCTCTCCGAGTCTGGCCGAAGCGGGAGCCGAGGTCCGAGCTTCTCAGGCCCGGGCCCTGCTGCCGCAGCTCTCAGACGTACAATGCCGAAGAGGTGGAGTTCATCTTTGCCGCCGACGATGCTGGCGAGACCATCAACAATATCTTGATTGACACTGAGGCCTATACTGGTGACGTCCCCTCCTGCTCCGAAACACCCGCTTCCAGACGGGGTCCAGAGAGGGGACCAGCGATATTGGGAATTTGATTTTGGCAACCGGGCTTTAGTTTGCCCTCTTCCCGAAACCATTCTTGGTGGTCAAACTCCTCCTGCGCCTCGCTTCGCCGTCTTTCCGTACCCTCACCCGCAACGCTGTCTGCGGCCTGCGCTGCCCCCATCCTGCAGCCCATGGCTCAAACAGTGCAGGCCACCTGCCCAAGCCCCCCGGTCAGGGCACCGGCGTCCTCCTCCTCCTCCGCGGGGCTGCAGGTCCCGGCCGGCAGGTGCGGCGCCGGGAGCAGAGCAGCAGGCTGACCGCGCCTCCTGCCCTGCAGAGAACGGCGAGTGGGCCATCGACTTCTGTCCCGGGGTGATCCTGGAAAGGGACTCCGCGGACGGCCCGGGGCACACTGACGTCATCTACATGCTCATCATTCGCCGGAAGCCCCTCTTCTACGTCATTAACATCATCGTGCCCTGCGTGCTCATCTCGGGCTTGGTGCTGCTCGCCTATTTCCTGCCTGCGCAGGGTAAGGAGTCACTCCCACCCTAAGCCCGGGCGTGCTCCCGGTGCCGGGCCCCGCACTCACCGGGGCCCCCCCTCCAGCCGGCGGCCAGAAATGCACTGTCTCCATCAACGTCCTGCTCGCCCAGACCGTCTTCCTGTTCCTAATTGCCCAGAAAATCCCCGAGACGTCTCTGAGCGTGCCGCTGCTGGGCCGGTGAGCGCAGACTGAGTACCCGCGGCGACCACGCGGGGGCGTGGCCAGTGTGAGGGGTGGGGCGGGGCCAAGAGGAGTTCGGTCGGGTGGCGGCCGGGACCAAAACCAAAGGACTCCGGGACAAGCTTTATTTGGACGCCAACTGGGACGGGGACTGTGGTGGAGTCTCCGGTCCTCCGTCCTCCGCACTGCTGCTGGATGCCACCTTGAGGTCTCCTGAGTAGCTCTGTTGAGGGACGGTCCGGCTCAGTGACTCCCCATCCCCGCCTCCTCTGGTCCTCAACCCACTTTGCATTCTGCACTCACCGGTTTCCCGGAGGGTCCGAGGCCCAGCTGGCGTCGCCATTGTTGGAGGAAAGAGGCGGACCCCTGCAGACCCCGTACGGACAGGCAGAGCCACGCCCCCTGGAAGAGGAGCCGGGCGCTCGCGCTGGCCGCAGCCCCTGCTCGTCGAGCCCCCTGCTCTGCGGCCTGGGCTACCCTGGCCAGGGCTCGACCCGGGTCTCCTGCGTCTGGGGTTGGATGCAGACTGCCATCGTCGCCGTCTAGTCGCCGCGCTTCCTGTTGGAACCACAGGGCTGAGATCTGTAATAGGGGTGCACCGGTTAGCAGGGATGCAGAGGTCCTATCCCTCCCTCGGACCCTTTTTCCCCGCCCTTCCTTAGCCCTCCCAGCTCCCCACCTCCAACAAGGTGGCGCCAAAGCTCATAACGCTGGCTGTGGCTTCTCGTAACACCAGACCCAGGGAGGGTTCCGGGGCCGGCGGCTTCTCCGGCTCCCTCGGCTCCCGCGGCTCCAGGGTGCTCAGCTCTCCGAATCTCTGCGCTAGATATTCATGGGCCGCGGCCAGAGCGAGTTCCAGGGAAGACATAAGTGGGGGCTGGAGAGCCACCTGGAGAAGGAGTAGGAGCTGTGGAGTCATCGGGTCATAGGCAGGGGTTACCTGTCCAGAGGGTCGCGAGGTGCCACCCCTGGAAGAGGCAACTGGCGTAGCCTCACCTCGGTGGAGCTGTGGAAGTGGTAGACCCACAGCAGGGTGTCCAGGGAGCTGGGGATCCCCTTCATGTTGGTTCCGGTAGTAGGAGACGGAGAAGGGCCAGGGGACGCGTCTGCCCCGCAGAGGGGAGCAGCTAGGAGACGTAGGGGGGTTTGTGAGGTCAGAGGACGAGTGGGGCCCTTGTGGCCCAGGGGATGGGGAGGCTCCGACGTCAGGTGAGTACGGTGACGTCACGCAGCCCGGGCTCCTCAGGTACCTAATGTTCGTCATGGTGGTTGCCACGCTTATCGTCATGAACTGTGTCATCGTGCTCAACGTGTCTCTGCGGACGCCCACCACACACGCGCCGTCCCCGCGGCTGCGCCACGTAAGCGCCTGGAGGGCGGCGGGGGGGAGGGGGGAAGGGAGAGGCGCGAGTGCCGGCTGAGCCCCGCCGGGCCCCCAGGTGTTTCTGGAGCTGCTGCCGCGCCTCCTGGGCTCCGGCCCGCCCCCGGAGGCCCCGAAGCCCTCCTCACCCCCGAGGCGGGTTTCGTCGGTGGGCATCCTGCTCCGTGCTGAGGAGCTGATCCTGAAAAAGCCGCGGAGCGAGCTCGTGTTTGAGGGGCAGAGGTACCGGCACGGGACCTGGACCGGTGAGCCAGGGGACCCGGGCTGCCAAGCGGGTGCCCGCAGAGGGGAGGCGCCCACCAACCCATCCCCGGTGTTCCCCCACCAGCTGCTCTCTGCCAGAGCCTGAGCGCCGCCGCCCCCGAAATCCGCTGCTGTGTAGATGCAATGAACTTCGTGGCTGAGAGTACGCGAGACCAGGAGGCCACGGGCGAGGTGAGGCCGGAGCCAGAGAGGTCCCCACTTCCTCCGGTGCCGCTGGCCCTGGCAACTCCCGTCACAGCTCCGCTTGTGCCCGTCCCCTCTTCAGGAGGTGTCCGAGTGGGTGCGCATGGGGAAGGCCATTGACAACATCTGCTTCTGGGCGGCGCTGGTGCTCTTCAGCGTGGGCTCAGGCCTCATCTTCCTCGGGGGCTACCTCAACCAAGTACCCAGCCTGCCTTACCCCCCGTGCATGCAGACCTGAGCCAGGGGACTTCCACTTCTACACCCGCCTCCAGGAGGAAAGAAAAGCTGCTGCCACTGCTGTATTAGGATCCTTTCTTGCTGCTAATAAATCTGCCTTTTTTCTTCTCAGCTGGGATCATGTGTGCCCAAGTGTGGAGGTCTCTACCCACCCAGACCCTCCAGAAAACAGGGATCATCCTCAAACCAGCCTTGTGGCCCTCCCAACATTTCTCAGGCCCCACCACAACACAACTGCAGCATTCATACATCTGTCTTTATCCATCTGGTAGCTAGGCTGTAGGGAACCCCCCTTACAGGCTGTACCCCAAGGGATGCTGAAGCCAGGAAGCCCTGTCCCTCTCTGGTCTGGCCCTTTTTGAGGTGCAGGGTCCCCACAGGTCCACAGGCTTAAGGCTGACGATGCCTGGGACTTGTCAGTTACTTCTTGGTTTTCTTGGCCAAGCAGCCCCTACCCCACCCCCTGCATCCCATCTCACACCTGACTCTCCTCAACTAATATCAGGGATTGAGAGAAAACAGAATAAAACGGGGCCCAAAATGGTGGGAGCTGGTTGAATTGTCTTTATTAACAAACGGGATCTCCAAGGCCACTACATTGAGGAGGGTTGGGGAAAGGGAGAGGAAGGGGAAGGGGCTACTTGCTGCTCACACTATATACAGATGCAAGCAAGGGGATGTGGAGGGGGAGAGCTCCCTGCTCTCTCCCTTCACTGGGGAAGGGCAGAGGCTAGAAGAGGAGATGGGGGTTGGAAGAGGGGAATGTTTTGGCTGGCAGGGTCCCCCCCCTCCATTCCCTGGGGCTTTGGGGGGAGGGGAATCATTAAAGTGCTTTCAGAAAATGAGGAAATGGTCCCTGCCCCTGGAGTGGCTGGTGACCCCCCCCAAACCTAGGGCCCAGTGACCCCCCCCAGGGTCTGGTACATTCAAGGGGGGAGCCGGCTCCCCTGACGTGCAAATGAAGGGGTCCGGGGCCCTGCGCAGTCAGCAGCAGTGGGGTAAGGGGTCCGAACCCCAAGCGCTCTCACTCTTAAGTGGAGGAAAGGGGGAGGGACTGGTCCCACTCAATTCCTGGTGAGGAAAACTGTGCCTGTCCCCCAAAAGTTGGGGGCAGGCACAGTTTAGGAGAGAGAAAATGTTGGGGAAGAGAATGGTCACGTGATCACAAAAGCATCAGGGGTCAGAGGTCACGTTCCCAGCAGGCTCCAGTGAATCAAACCAGTAAAAGCAAAAGCCCAAGGAAGGGACAGAAGGGCGGCCTGGGAGGTCTGGCTGTTGGGGGAGAGCCGGGTCCAGAATGGGACAGCCCAAGCCCAGGGCCTGGTCACCAATTCATGATGCAGTTACGGTTCAGAGTCATGAAGTAAACTTGGCTGCTGCCCCCAGAACGGACTGAAGCAAAAAATACCTAGGATGGGGTAGAGGAAAAAGTCACAAGGGGTGAAGTGGTGTGGGGGCGGGGGTCTTACATGACTGAGAAAGAGGCAGAGGGAGAATGTATCACGTGTGTCTGAGACAGAGAGAGAGATTCTCAGAGTGACCCCCACTGCTGCTGAAGGGCAGAAGTGTTTGGAGAAGAGGGTATGCTACAGGTGATGGAAGCTGGAGAATTCTCAGGAGTGGAAGGGGCAGGGTGGGCAGGCTGAGACTGTGCTCTGCTCCCAGTGGGGAAGAAGATACTACAGTCCCCCTCCCCCAAAGTTGGTCCAGGAGTCTAGGGTCAGGGGAGTTGGTCCAGCCAGCCCAGGACAGGGGCACAGAGGAAGAGCCTCCTACCTTGTCATTCCGCTCACACAGGAACTTGAGCCTCTGGGCTCGTTTGTGCATGAAGACCCCATCTAGGTGGCCAGTCTCCACTGAGCGGATCTCAATGGCTTTCTCGCCCCAGCCCATGATCTGGTTGGAGCAGATGTAGGCTGGGGGGGAGGAGTTGAGGGACAATGAGTGGGTGGGAGGCCACACCCATGGGCCCCTTCAGGGGTACGTGGCATGGAGGATAGGCACCTCACTCACCCACAGAGGTGGGCATCTCTCCCCACTGCAGCACCACGTCCTTAATGATGCGCCCATACGTGTTGACGTACACGCCCTCGTCTTCGTAGCACAGCAGCATCTCCAGGCCATCAGCGTTGGGGAGGAAGATGATGGCATGGGGCGTGATCTGGCTCTGGATCTGGCGGGAGAAGGTATGCCAGTCAGGTTACCAGGTCGGGTGCCAGACTGGGAGTCTCCCCACTGCCTGCAGTCCCCAAGCCTACGTGCACAGGGATGTAGATGTCATAGCTGTTCCCCGAGTCGACATCCACGGCATGGAAGCCAGCACTGGAGCCGTAGATCACCTTGAGCCGCTGTCCTTCCTCTACTGTCAGGTCAACCAGCAGAGGGCGGTGCGGGAGGTCAGCAAAGGACTGTGGGGGAGAGAACCACTCAGGGGGCTGAACTGAAGGAGCCTCCCCTGGGACCACGGTTGAGGGGCTGAGGCTGCGATTACCTTGAAGGCCATGAATTTATGGTAGGGTTTGGGGGCCCAGGCATAAACCTCCACAGAGCTCTTCAGAGCGATGACCAGGAACTTGATGCGCTCGTATTTCACTGGGGGCAGAAAAGGGTAGGGATGCAGGGATGTCCTTTCTTGGGCTGCCAATTGCCCTCTCTAGGTCTGTCATTAACCACCTCCAACCCCAGGTCCCAAGTCTCTGGCCTCAAGGTGGTTTTGGCCATTAAACCCAGGCCCTCCCAGTCTCCTTCTATTTCTAAAACAAGGTGCCCCGCCCACACTGGCACAGCCTCCTCACCAACGCGGTAGTGCCCACAGCCCTCCATGTCCCCCACAGTGGTCCAGCCCTGCTTCTTCTCCACTTCCGGATCATTGTGCAGAATCTTGTTCCGGAGCCAAGAAAGATAATACACCCGCAGTTTATTCCTTTTCCCTGAGGGACAGACAGACACACACTTCCTCAGCAAGGTCCAGCTTCTGCTCCCCACTTTCTGCCGTCCTTTTTCTACCACCCACCACAAAGGCCAAGGAAATGGGGCTCCATCTCTGGCTCTTGGACCCAGGCTGCTTTCCTCCCAGGCTGAAGATGGTGGCAGAGAGCCAAGGAGCTGAGCCCCCTGTCCCCACCCCATCCTCCCACCCTGGACTCCATTAAAATACCTGAGATGGTGATGAGCAAGTTGAGTCCTTCCAGCACATCCATCTGCTGGAAGCGTCGCCGCCCAATGAGTCCGTACACCTTGCCCTGCCCGCTCCGGTCCAGCAACATCAGCCCGTTCTCCGTGCCCACCAGCAGGTTGACCCCTGCAATAGGAGCCCTTGGGCAGGTCAGAGACAGCCAGGCCCTCACCTGACAAGGAGCACAGGAACCCCACCTGAACCCTTCTTTCACTCCCCAGCCCTGACTTACCCCAAAGAGCTGCACAGAGGATTTCGGAATTGAATCGCTTCTTGTACTTCCGAATCTCAGGGGTCTCACTGTGGGCTCGGGTGTTGGTGGGATTCACGTTGACCACAGAGCCCTTCCGCACATCGTACTGCAGCTGATCGAGCCTACCGCCCTCTCCACCCACCAGGGCTGAAGAGGAAAGGAGAGGAGAGGAGGGTGGACTGCGGCCCTCTCCCCTGTCCTTTTTTACCCTCACTTGGTCTTGGCTCCTCACAATATTCAGAAGGAAAGGAAAAGCCTGGAGAGTAGAGGTGCACAGAGGCGGGGAAGCAGAACACTGAACTCAAAGTCAAAAGGTCAGGTTAAGTCTTAGTTCTGCCACTCATTAGTGGCAGAAATTCTGCCCAGCTCCCCTGGCCACTCAGCACATTTCCTCTTCTGCCAAAGGGGTTTCAGAAGCTCTTGTCTGCCCCTAAATCAGGGGAAGTGCTAAGGCCCAGAGAAGAGGGCCTGGGGTTCTGCTCTGTCAAGCAGTATCATCAGAGGCCGCAGGAGCACTCAGCCCTGAATCTAAGCCAGCCTTCTGGCAGATCCCACCTCCTCACCTGTGATGGGGATGGTGTCCCCACTGCCTCCGGGCTGGTAGATCCCTAGATCCACAAACATCGTGAAGGAGCTCTTGCCAGGGGCCTTTACCAGCCCGCGAGACTGGTACTATGAGGAGGGAGGGGCAGCAGTCAGGTAAAAGAGCAGGGTTCCGCAAGACTCCAGGCTGTGGCCAGACCCCTGCTGTTACCACCAGGCCCCAGATCTCCCACTGGGAAACCCTGACCCCAGCAGCTCACCGCAGAGCCTCCCTTGAACCTCCCCCAAGATCTCCTGCCAAGGTTCTTCTCTTCTGCCAGATCCCCCATGGATCTGCCTCCACCCCCGCTTACATCACTGCCTCCATCCTTCGAGGGGGGGCTTTGACCTTTGCTGTTCTCAGTGGGAGAGTGGCTGGGCTGGACCACGTCGGGCAGGTTTGTGTAACCATTGCTGTCAGCATGCAGCAGGCTTCGCTCCTCTTCAGGAGTCTAAAGGAATGGAGGGAAGGGAGGTCACTGCTGGGGTAAAGGAGGGGACAGGGCAGTCCCTGGCGAAGAACGGGGATGGGGGAGGGTGCACTCACACGCTGGACCACCATGGTACCGCCCCCGTATGGAGTCTGGGTCCCAGACATCTCCTCAACATCGTGGACCACCATGGTGCTGACGCTGTCCGTGTCCCCATCACTGCTGTGGGAGAAAGGCAGGTCAGAGCCCTCCAGGTCCCGTCCCCCACATGAACACCACCAGAAGCAGGGGAGGGCCAGGCCAGGGCTTTCAGTGCCCATGGTTCTGCTCTGTCTGGCACTCCACGCATAGCACCTAGGGGAAGCTGGCGGCATAGAGGCAGAGACACACCTGAAAAGGGAGCCCAAAGGGCACCCCACTGACAGACAGTGAGGGAGAGGTGGGAACACCTGCAGCCACCCCATTCTCTAGGAAGGGGAGGATAATGTGACCAGCAATGGGGACTCAGGCTCCCCACTCTGGGAGAAGGGGAACGACCTTCCCTCAGAGAGGCT
This sequence comes from Tamandua tetradactyla, assembly GCF_023851605.1. NCBI lineage: Eukaryota > Metazoa > Chordata > Mammalia > Pilosa > Myrmecophagidae > Tamandua > Tamandua tetradactyla. Next base: position 60,516,695 of record NC_135332.1, read on the forward strand.
GCACGCCCCATCCCTTCCTCCCCTGCCTGCATCCCTTCTCTCCCCTGGGCCTGAGATGTGGGAAGACCCCTGCCCTAGAATGCCCCATACCGAGCCCCAGGGGTATCTCTGCTCCCCTCTGATGGCTCGCCATCGCCTTCCTCCTCGTCCTCATCACTGCTCTCCACCTCCTCACTGGATGACGAGTAGTCCATGGCTTTTTTGGGAGGCCGGGGTGCCTCGTCCAGGGTCCGCTCTTTCAGCAAAACAAAATCCTGCAGGGGAGAAGATGCTTGAAGAGAGGAGGTGGTACAAAGGAGGCCAGAGGGGAAGCCAGGGCAGGGTAACCAGAGAAGGCTCCCACAAGCCCAGCCCACCTCACTAACCTCACCAATTGCACGTTTATAGCTCTGAGAGGGGCCACAAGGGAAGAAAGGCAGCCAGGAAGAGGCAGGAGAGAGGTTAATAAAGGTTAGTATTGTGAGAAGTGCCAGTCCCAAGTCCCATCCTTCCCTCTCACGTGGGTTCATGAATGCCCCACCCCTCACACTGGCTCCTGGGGTGCCACATTCGGCCCCTACTCCCCAAACCAGGATGACTCACTGCGGGCCGGCCTGGCCGGGAGCGGTGGTCCTCAGGCTTGGCTTTGTTCCCAGGGGAGAACACTGGGGAGCTGTCCAGTTTGGAGGAGGCTGGATAGAGCAGGGTAGGAGAAGGGACATTGTGGACACATGGTCACGATGGGCTTCAAGCCCACACCATGTGCTGGCCCTTGGCCCCAAGGCCCCGAGCCCAGCACCATGTTACATGCCTCCTGGGTCCCCACCTCAACCCCCAGAGGGACTCAGTCTAAAGTCTGTCAAAGGCAGGACCCACCTTGACAAAACCCAGTCCCCAAAGCAAACTGCCCCTGCCCAGGCTTACCTCCCACACGGTTTCGCTCCAGTGAGCCAGCCTGGGGGAGGTGCCCGTGAGAGGCTGGGAGGACACTGTCCGAGCGCTCCCAGCCAGGGTCGCTCCTCCTGAGGTCGGGGTTACTGTGGGAGAGGCAGAGTCAGGGTCAAGGAGACTGGGGCGCCCCTCTCCACTCTCTCCAGAGTGTTGAGCTGAACTGCAGAGGGGACCCATCACCAAGGTTGGAAAGAGCAGGTGGCAGAAGTGAGGAGCAGGAGTGAGTGGGAACAACTCCATTACCTACAGGCGTTGGGCGGGCCAGGGGGCTGAGCAGGGGGCCCTGGAGGCTTGGGGGTCCCCCGCTCTGCCCGCCTTTGCAGATAGATTTGCCAGGCGGAGTTGCTGCGAGGTCTGTGGAGGGAGCACAGGGGTGCCGGGGGGTGGCGGTGGGGGTGGCTAAGGTGACTGGACTGTGGCTTACCCACCCCTGAGTGGGTAACCTGGTAAACTCCCCTAGGCCCACCCCCACTCCCCAGCCTGCCACATAACTGCACCAGGTGTTACCTGGCACGGACGGCCTGCGCTGGCCGGGACCCTGCGGCCCCACTGGTGTTAAGGGCAGTGGCAATAGATGAGGTCCTCTGAGGCACCTGAGGACAGAGGGAGAAAAAGTAGTCAGCATGCTCTATACTGGCACCATGCTGAGCACTCACCAGCACTTCACCCTCACTGTGCCCCTGAAAAATTTTCTCCCCAGTGTTCACACGTGAGCACTCCGAGGTTCAGAGACACTCACTAACTTACATAGCGTTATGAAGCTAAGAGGTGCTGAGCTGGGATGCTAACCCACAGTTTGCTCCCCGATGCTCCCCAAAACACCCTGGTCATTCTTCCATCCCCACACTTGCCACTGGGATCAACAATACCAACTGACGTGCCCTCCTACCCTCTAGGAGCAGGGCTTAGAAGACACTGTAAACTTTCTCCCTTTTAATGCTGAACCCCATCTCTACCTTGCCTGCTTCTTCTATTCTCCCTCCTTTTCCTCCCCTTTTTCCTGGTTCCACAAGACTGTACTTACCTTAGGTGGGGCCTCATTATCTGGCCGGACCCAGGTTGGGGGGTTTGGGCTGGGGCTGGGGCCAGGTCCTTCAGACGTGGGGTCTGAGTTCTGGCGGATGATAGCTCCTCGGGCACCGGGCGTGGCGGTAGGGGTAAGGGTGGCAGGGTCAGGGTCATGGGAGGCTGGGAAAGCAGCCAAGTTTCGGGTGGGCTGGTCCTGCAGGGACTGGGATCTGGGTACAGGTGCTGCGTATGGCTTTAGTGGGACCCGGTGTGCCACCAGGCTCTGCAGGGAGAGAGCAGGGTGGTCAGTAGCTTACAATGGGGAACAGCCCCACGTATAAGTTGGGCCTGGGCTAAGAGAAAGGGATAGGACATGTCTTCTGGCCTGATTACCCATCAAAGGACAAGACCCTCATAGAGCCAAGCACAGGGAAGCAATGGGAATGGACATGTGCAGCAGTAAGCAGGTAATGACCTCTGCCATGTGACCTGAGGTCTCTGCTAAGAGCTGAGTGTGCCTGTGTGCTTGTGTGTATACCGGGGCTCTGTATGTTAAGGCAGGCATGGGGTGGACTCACCTTGTGTGGTCCCTCCTGGGGCTCTACTGGCCTCTGCATAGGAGGGGTTTGGGAAAGGGGTCCTGGGGGTCCAGGGGAGGCCTGGGGGACAGGGGGCTCAGGCCCTGTACTGCTTGGCTTGGTCTTGGCTAATGGAGAGTTCTGCTGCTTGTTCATCCTTGTTCTCTCTTCTACCTGTGATGCCAAATGGTGTCAAGTAGGTCAGCTCTTTCCTCCCTGTTCTCAAAATTTAGGACCCCAACTGCCCCAACAGTTCCAGCCCTACAGCCTGTGCTGTGCATCACTTTTCCCTTCTCAGTGTCTGCTATCGCAGAACAACTACTTCTCAAAACTACCCTGGCCTCGGGAGGACAGATTGGGAGGCAAAGGAGGTAGCTGAGTACCTCTCGGGCCCAGGCAGGTTTGTCGGCAGGATTAATTCCCCGACCATAATGATACAGGGGCTTCCTGTCCCCAGGCAGGATCTGCTGCTGCTGCTGCTGCTGCTGCTGTTGCTTCTGGAGCTGCTGCTGCTGCTGCTGCTGCTGCAGGGACTTGAGGTAGGCGTGCTCCTGCTGCAGCTGCCTCTGGAGACGTTCTGACTGCCGCTGCTCCTCCAGCTGCTTCCGTTTGTATTCCTGGGGCCAAGGGTAGGGAGAAAGGGCTTAGCAGGGTGTGGCACTGGAAGTCAGAGCAGGCATGCCCTTTCTTTTCTCCAACTGCCTAGGGAGAAGTTTGCCCCTGATGTCTTGGGTGGATCCCTTCCCCTGAAGTGTTCCCATCCCATTCTGGCAAAGGTATTCTGAACAGCATCTTCCCAGAGGAAGCTGAGGGACCCCGTTACCAGCAGTAGGGCCTGTTCCTGGAGCAGCTGTTGCTGAAGGATCTCGAGCTGTCGCTGCTCCTCCTCTAGCCTGTGACGAATATATTCCTGGGGGGTGGGGATGGGGTGGGGGGCAAAGGGCAGGGAGAAAGGAAGAGGAGGACGGGCGGCGGCAGCAGTGGCGGAGGCAGAGGAGTTGGAGGAGGAGAAAGGGATCAGCAGGTGAGGATGAGGAAGGGAGGAAAGGAGCAGTAATAGAGAGGACCGGGAGGGATGAGCCCCAAAAAAGGGCAATGCCGCACAGATGGGAAAGTAGGAGGAAGCCAGGGTAGAGCAGCCACGAGAGAAGGTGCAGGGAAGAGGGGTCAGGGGTGGGGTAAAGAGATGGGGATGAAGGCACAGAGACAGGAGGAGGGTAGGGAGCAGGGTTGGGGGTTGAAGGGTGGGAGAAAACAGAGAGAAAGAGTGAAGCTGGAAAAGATAGGGGGAATCTAGGGGAAGGGGAAAGAAGGGAAAAGGTCCTGGGGAGCAGGGGAGGCAGGCGGCAGAAGGGGAGGGAGGGCAGGGGCGTGTGCAGTGGGTGCTGGGGCTGCTGTACCTGCTCCCGTTCTGCCTGCCGCCTCTCCTCCTCCCGCCGCAGGGCCTGCCTGTCCTCCAGCCGCCGCTGCTGCTCCTTCTCCTGCAGCTTCCGCTGCTCGCGCTCACGCCGCTGTTGCTGAGAGAGAGAGATGTACTGTGAAGTTGTCTCAGGTATGAGACAGCATGGCCTAAGGTGGGGAGCCAGGTACACCTCCAGGTACCTCCAGCAAAGGAGAGTCTTCCATGGACAGAGAGAGCAGGTCCCTTTCTCATTAGGGGTAGTGGTAAGAGAATGGCTTCAATCTGTTTTTATAAACCTATCTACCCCTGTACAAAGGTCCACAGGAGCTTGGCTCAGGAAAAATTACTTGCCTAAGGTAGCCGTGGGCAAGAGACTGACAAAGGCTGAGGCTGACCTGGATAATACCTTCCCCTGCCCGCTCCCCCACCAAACAAACAAACAAACAAAATCAAGAGTTAACAATAAACCCCACACACATTCAGGGCCTCTCAAATCAACCCTTGCCTGGAAGTCCGACAGTAGGCTGTTATGACAGCCTGTGGCCACAAGAGGGACCCAGGGCACCTGCGCCCAGGAAAGCAGCCTTTAGAAAGAAGGCAACCTAAAGGAGGAGAACTTGACCCATCAGTAGCCCAGGCTGCATTTTGCTTTCACAATCTTTGTCCCAAAAAACAAAGTTTATCACAAGTCCTAAGGAGCCATGATGCTCCAGGGAACTTGTCCATGCCTTTTTGTACATGGAGGATTTGGCCGGCCTTTTCCAGGATGCCTGGTTAGATATGATTTTGTTACCCTGCTGAAAGTTAAAACTTAATTTTTTAAAAAACCCTGTGGTTATTTAAAAGTAAGCCTCTCTATATTAAGTAAAACTAATTACTCCTCACTTACCTCTAATTAGTCCAAATTGACAAGACCACTTTAAAGAAAATTGAAACCAAAATAACCAAAAATAGAAAGACGGTCTTTAGAAAGATCTTTTTCACCATCAGATCAGAGAACCGCTTGACAGAGCCATACACCAACAGCCAGATGCCAAGTTTGGGTAGGGCCCCCTCGCCACCTGAGATTTCAGTTCAGTGAACCTAGACAAACCTAGAGCAGAGGTCTATATGCAGAAACAAGGCTGGGCTTTCCAGAAATGACTCTGATCTAAAGGAATGCTGATGGCAAAACCAGCCCCACAGGGTGGGCAGGGGTGGAGAAGCAGTGTGCCTGGGGACTGGCCTGACAGTGGGGGCCTCTAATAATGGACTATAATCTTTCCATAAAAGTCTCAAAGGAAAGGGTCCAGGAAGCCCCAGATTACCCCTTGTTCTCCTGTTGCCCATGTGGAGCCGGGGATGGAACCAGGACACATCAGTTGGTAGCCAAGTCAGGGGGCCCCCTCTGCCCTGTGAAGACCACTCACCTCCTCAACCCTCCGCCGCTCCTCCTTCTGCTCCTCTATGCGCCGCTGCCGCTGGTGCAGGAGGTGCTTGATGTGCGCCTCAGGGTCACGCTGTTGCTGCTGCTGCAGCTGCTGTTGCTGCTTTAAAGCCTCTGAGTTGCTCTTGTTCTCTTGCTGAAGCCGGAGAAATTCCCGGCGTAGCGTTGACTCCCCAGGTACATTCATGATGGAGCTGGACCAGGGTGGCACAAAGGAACTTTGAGATCAGCATCAGGATATTTCCCACCCTCATCCCTGGGGACCTGCCTGGGTAGGCGCTAAACCTGGACCAGACCGGTCTGCCTCTGGTCACTTTCAGGCCCAATCCTGGCCCTCTCTTCTGCTCAGTCTTTAACCCTGCCCTTCCTTAATATCCAAACCTGCTCACTTCCGCTCCATATTACCCCTCCCTACCTCCTTGCTCATTCATTCACTTCTTAGCACACAGGGATTCAGTTTATCCAGCTTTCTACCTCTTCATGCCCACCACCCCTAGACTGAGCCAGGCGGTGATGGCCCTCAGCCTCCCACCCCCATCGGCCAAGCCCACCTTGGTTCTCCCTCCTCTCCGTGGCTGTCATCTTCCTCTTCACTGCCGCTGTATTCATATTCTGTCTCCTCTGCAGGAGGGGAGATCACTGCTGTCTCTTCACCCAGTGCCCCAGACCCCACCCTGGGCTAGGGAGACCTTTGATGGGGATAACCAATAAGGCATGTCTGGGCCACCAAGCGCCGGGATGCCCACCCCCCTCCTTGGGTCTTTTGAGTTTGAGCCTGGACAGAAACTATAGAAGCTTCCACCGTGGGTGGAATGTGTATGTACATTAGCATATGCAGGGGGTCAACATGAAGTGTATAAGAATGGAACAGGGAGATGCTCATTTAGAAGGCTGACTTGGATCAGGCAGCAAAAGAGGAAAAACCCCTGGGGGATGGAAGTTTAGGAAAGGAGATCTCCTTGGACAGGAAGTGCTGGGGCCTGGGAAGGGAGCAGGAGGGGGAGGTAGGAGGAGTTGGGGCTGGTGGAGACAAGCAGGGGCTGAGGTGCCCCCTAAGACCCACCGCCTCCCACCTTGCCCACTGACCCTTCTCGCCCCGCTTCTTTCGAGACCGGTCAATGTGGTCCTTGAGCTGGATGCGGACCTGCCGCTCCGTGGGCTGGTCGCGGATGAAGGGGAACTTGAGCAGCTGCTCCGTCGGTGGCCGGCTCAGGTAAGTCTTGATGAGACACGTGTCGATGAAGTCAATGAACTTCTTAGACCTGGGAACAGTAGCAGCTCACACTGGGAGGGCCCCATTGGAAGGACGAAGTGGCAGGAGGACGAGTGCATTCACCTCCTTTCCATATCCCAGCGTCAGGCTCATAGACCCCCAGCTGCAGTGCCGCCCACTCTCCAACACCTCTTCCATGGGTCCAAGCCAGACATAAACACTGAGGGTGTTAGGTGGGTCTGGCATTGTCCAGAGACCTTTATTCCTAGATACTAGATGCCCAGAGACCTACCATTTCTTGGACTTGAGCCTGGGTGGAGGGTTCCGGGGGATGAGGAAGAGGGCTCGCATAGGATGCATGTCACACAGAGCTGCGACACCAAAGAAATACCACCAGTCCCTTTGGTCTTGCTGAGAGCCTAAAGAACACCTTCTCAACCTCCCAGAGCCCACGGACAGCCACTCTTGGGCCTCCGTTTCTCTCCCATCACACCCCTGCAGACTCAGCACTTACGGGGAGCTCCTTCTGCCATCTCAATGGCTGTGATTCCTAGAGACCAAATGTCGCTCTATAGGGAAAAGGGAAAAAAAGGACTGGTGACTATTCCAGAGAACTCTGTCCAGTAAACTCTTCACCAACTAACCCTGGCCTCTTCAGACCACTTCCTAGTCCACACCCCTGCTGGGGGAGCCTCTCCTCCAACACTGCCCTGTCCTCCAACTCACCCAATCTTCCCACCTATACTTTCCTTGCTGTAAAATGTTACCCTACCTCCCACTGCTCACACTTTATTAACCCTTCAATTTGTTCCCCACCCTGCTCAAATCCCCAATATTTTCAACCTACCCATCACCCCCATCTCCCTTTATGTCTCTGGCAGTCCCCATGCTGCCTACTTTCCACTTCATACCCTGTAATCATAGGTGGCATCAGGGTTTTCATCACAAGCGATGACCTCTGGGGCCATCCAATAGGGGGTCCCAATGAAAGTGTTCCGCCTGCCCACGGTGCGGTCCAGCTGAGCACTCACCCCAAAATCCACTGTGAAGACACAGAGGGGAGGGTCAGGACAGAGTCATGTCTGTTCCCCTTGCCTCACACCCTGTACCCATGTGCGTCATGAGAGCTGAAGTCCTTGCCCTACCCAGAGACACCTCAGGTGCCCTCTCCTACCCCATCAACTTTCTGAACCTGGTGTGGTCTTCCTGGGTCTTGGGGTGAAACTGAGTTGAAGGACCAAGGGGCAGTGCTGTAACCGAGGAGGAGGGGTCATAACACCCCATCTCCCCAGAGGGACATGTACAACACCTGATACATAATAGGTTGCAGGCAAAAAGCTTCTTGAGTGATTTTCAGCAGGTGGCAGGGCATCCCAGAGGAGGAGATGGGAAAGGAGAGGGAATAAGCCTCCTGAGCATATGGGAAGTTGGACTTGAGCCACCCAAGGGGAAAAAGTGGGCCTCCTATCTCTGTCCAGGAGGTAAGAGGGCCCAGCTGGCCTCAGGAGGAGCCAGCGCACCTAGCTTGACCTCGGCGTTCTCTGTCAGCAGCACATTCTGTCCCTTGATGTCTCGATGGATGACCTTATGGGCATGGAGATGGGCCAGACCCTGGGACAAGAGAATGGGGGAAATCAGCCTTGGTATTAGAGGCAATGGGAAAGAACAAGGTGTATGTGTGCTGAGGGGAGGGGGATTAGGTCACTCTGGACAAGGCTGGGATGGCTGAAGGAACAGACCCTCTCACTAGGGAGCCCAACTATAGGCTGCTGGAGTTTCCTCAGAGTGGTGACTCCTTGTGAATTCCCAGCAGTTGCAGGGTTACAAGCAAAGAAGTGGCAGAGCTTGGAAGAAACAGAAGGGCTTTGTTCCTCCAACAGACTTAAAATCCCCCAAATCTAAAAATCTTCTCTCCCCCATCAGACTTGTTCCTTAAAGAAGACACTTATAATCTCTTTCCCAGTGCTGGGAAGGGTCTATGTCTACACAGAAGGTCCAGCCAGGGGTGGCACAGCCCAGGGCCCTGGGCATGTGTGTTGAGGGTGGGGCTCAGGCTCACCCTGAGGATCTCCCTGCAGATGTAGGCAATACAATCCTCCTTCAGGGCATTCCCTTTCGTGTTCTTTACCAGGTCAGTCACTGAGCCAGCACCACAGAACTCCATCACCAGCTGCAGTCCCAGGAAGCATCAAAAGGAAAAACATCAGTCAGGTAAGGCTGCTCCCTTTCCCTGCTCGGGCCCCTGGAGGAGAGGGACAGGGGACTGAGGGCTGGCCGGGACTGCATGAGCTGGAGAGCAAGGGACATGTGACCCCCTCATAAACACTGCAGAACTTCATGAGATTAGGAGAGAAAAGGGGAAAAGAATCCAGGAGAGAAGGACATGGCAGGATAGGACTGACTTTAGAGCAGGTATCCAAGGAACCCCCTGAAATTATAGATAAAATTATGAGTTATGTTCCTTGGGGAAGGGGCCAATGATTTCATCAGATTCTCACTGGAATCTATAACCCACAAATGGTTAAGAACTATTGCTCTGGAGTAGAGCTTGTCCTACACGCAGTTTTTTTTTTTACAGCCAGTGAGCTAGGAATGTTTTTTTACATTTTTTTTGTTTTTTTCCTTATGCTTTTATTTTTTTTTTACATTTTTAAATGGTTGAAAAAAAGTCAAAAGAAGAAAAATATGTCATGACACATGGAAATTGTATGACATTTAAATCTCAGTGTCCTAAATAGTTTTTTGGGATAAGGTTATATTCACTCATTTGCATATTGTCTATGACTGCTTTTGTGGTTCAACAGCAGAGTCCAGTAGTTACGACAGAGGCCTTGAGGCTCTTGATGCCTAAAATATTTACTATCTTGTCCTTCAGAGAAAAAGTTTGCCAACCCCTGACCTAGAAGCAAGAAAGAGGTTAAGTGTCAAGGGACTGAGAAATCCTTCTCAACCAAAAGGGGGAAGAGTGAAATGAGAAAAAATAAAGTGTAAATGGCTGAAAGAATCCAAACAGTCGACAGATTATCTAGGAGGTTATTCTTATGCATTATATAGATATGACCTTTTTAGTCAAGATGTACTGGAGAGGCTGGAGGGAACTGCTTGAAAACATAGAGCTGTATTCCAGGAGCTATGTTTCTTGAAGATGACTGTATAATGATACAGCTTTCACAGTGTGACTGTGTGATTGTGAAAACCTTGTGTCTTTTTTATCTACCTTATTGACAAATGAGTAAAACATATGGATTAAAAATAAATATATAATAGGGGGAACAAATGTTAAAATAATTTTAGTAGATTGAAATGCCAGTGATCAATGAAAGGGAGGGGTAGGTAAGAGGTATGGTATGTATGAATTTTCTTTTTATTTCTTTTTCTGAATTGATACAACTATTCTAAGAAATGATCATGATGATGAATATACAACTATGTGATGATACTGTGAGTTATTGATTATATAACAAGGATGGAATGATCATATGACAAGAATGTTTGTGTTTGTATGTGGATATGTTTCATAAATAAAATAAATAATAAATAATTAAAAAAGAAAAGAAAAAGAAAAAGAAGAGGCTAAGTATTGGTCATTCTCCGGGTCTTCTAGAGACGAAAACAGTGTCTGGAGTCTACCTAGAGAGCTACAGGAGGGAACCACATAAGACTTCAGGAGAAACTCCCCAAACAGAGACACTGTCAAGCCAGGGAGATGAGGAGAGCTCCTGTCTGTACCTTAGGGAAGTACCACTGACTCAAAGTGGCCAAATGGGAAGATGCTTGAACCAGCCCAGCTAGGAATTGGTATGCCTGTCCAAGGGTGTTCTTCATTAGACCTTTTCTAAAAGCAACATCCAATACAGCAAAGTGCTGGGTAGGTCACGTACTTGCATATGCAATAGTTATTTGCAAACACCTGGTCTGGGCCCTCCCCTTCATCAGCAGAGCACAGGGGAAGTGAGGACTATGCTGAACAGATTCGGAAAGCAGCACCTGGTCTCCAGCACTTACCCTCTAGTCCTCAATGCTTTCCTATCACACACATTGGCAAGTAAACCCACCTGATGTATTACTTATCTTTCTTTGGGGTTGTGTGCCTGTGCATGTGTGAACCCAAAAACCAAGTGCATGGGAAGCAGGGACTGTGGCTCACGCTGATCTGTGCAGGATACACAGAAGGTGCTCAATCAGTACGTGCTAGCTGTCTGACTGCTGGGAGGGGACACCAGGAAGGAGCTCCAAAGCCCACAGCTGTTGCCATGCCCTCAGCTGCCCTCTCCTCAGGGGTTGAGGACCACCAAGGGCGAGGTGGGAGGATCAGTCAGCACCAGGAGGGAATGTGGGGGAAGGCCAAAAGAGCTACAGCAGGGTCTGGCAAGAACAAACCACCCAGAGGGGCCTGTGTACTGACAGTGGGTATCCAAATCCTGATGACCCCCACAAATATTCTGGTTCTGTTGCATTCCCAGGAGCTATACTCAAAGGTGGGAGAATCAATGGACTGATTGATCTGTGGTCTCTTCTAGTCCTCCAGGATTAAGTTGCTATTTCATAAGTGCCTGCCTGACTCCATGTGAGGAACTAGTTACGGCAAAGGTTGGATCAAACACCAGGGCCCCTGCCACCAAAACACCCAGAGGACAAGATACTGCAATGCATCATCCTGGGCTGGAGTGTGGGCCCCATGTGAGTCATGAGGTCCCTTGGATTCAGAGTGGGGAAAGGCTGTCTAGACTCTGGTCCTGACAATGAGCTCCATAAGCAGCCTGGGGATAGGGGAGCGTGAGAGGGGCAGGTGGGCAGGTGGAATGGCAAGTCTCACCCAGAGCTGGTCATCGTTTCCTGGGGGGCTCTTCTTGATGAAGGCTCCGTAGTAGGTGGCAATGTTACGGTGGTGAGAATATTTTTTCAACATGTTGATCTCCTGTTTAATTTCTTCCTCCTCATCCTAGGAGAAGAAGAAGAGGTAAGCCCTGAGGTTTCCCCAATACCCCCTTTTCAATATTCTGACTCTCCCTCTGCCCAGGCTCTACTCCCTACCTCTGTGACGTCCATGACCTTGATGGCAGCCAGCTGCCCCGTCTTGACATGTCGACCCTGCAGGACAATATGCCAAGCTTGGAGGGATCTGGGTCTAAACCAGGGATCAGAAAGGCTGAAGGGACTGGTTCTGGGAGAAGCCATATCCTTTGGCTGTTTTCTGTCTTAGAAAGTGCCCTACACCATGACCAGATTCTTCAATTTATATGTTGGTTGTTTAGGTGGGGACACAGAGGAAGAGTTCCCAAGCCATCATGAATAATAGAAAAACTATCTAGACTATACTTTCAAGCGATAAGTTCAACAAAGAGGAAGGGTCTCCTTCCATCAAAACAAAACAAAACAGGGCAGTGCAACCGTGGCTCAGCGGCAGAATTTTTGCCTGCCATGCTGGAAACCCAGGTTCGATTCCCGGTGCCTGCCCGTGCGGAAAAAAAAAACAAAAAACAAAAACAGAACAACCACAAAAATACCCTCAGAGAGATGAGAAGCGATAACTTGTGTTCTGTTCCAGGCTTTCTGGCTCAGCCTTCTGTAATTTGAAAGTTATAGCAAGGAGTGAAAGATACCTTCTCCATCCTGAGATGGGGGGTGGAAAGAGCTGACTGGGGAAGGGGGCAAGGGAGAGAGGGGCTCTGGTGTCTCCCTCATCTTCTGTTCAAGACAAAATGCCTTGGTGCTTTCCTGGCTCCCTCTCCTCTGGACCAGCAGCCTTTCCCAGAGCTAACAGCACTACCCCCTCCCCCAGGCTTTTTATTGTTGATAACGAAAGAATAAAGACGGAGCTGAGATTTCTAGAGAACTCAGGGAAACACAGAGGGGCTGGTTGTCATCACCTGTCCTAATGGGAAGAAACTTCCTTTTCCAGAGCATGTCCCTGCCAACACCCCTTCTCCGCCACCATTGTTCTGAAATTCCTAGCAGGAGCCACATAAGGCCAGACAGGAATGGCCAAGGCTTCCTGGGGAAGAGCAGGTGGTGGAAGGCAGCCCCTGGTGGAGAGGAATGTAGGTACTGCCAACCCATGGATTATTTTATCCTCAGAAGCCATTTAAGACCCTAAGGCCAGAGAAGTAGCAGAACACAGCAGACCTACTATTTCCATGGCAAAGACGAGGTGAGAGACAGGGGATAGGGTGGTGTGCCTGTTTCTCTAAAGCCTTCAAAGGAAGAAGGGGAAGAAAAAGGCAGGTGGGCCCAATGACCCAGAAAACCCAGGAAGATACAGGGGCACTTGTGAAAATAATATGTGTCTGATCTAGAGATAAAGCCCAGGGTGTATGCACCAGGGGGTTTCTCCAGCTCCGGGGCAGCATCCACCTTGAAAATTCCTCCTTCTGGTTGTGGCTCCTTCTCTCATCCAAGTGTGACCAGCGGGCAGGCCACTTGGGAGGGCTGGCCAGGCTGCAAACTATAATCATGGCCAGGAAAATACCATTTCTGTGGGTAGAAAGGTACCTCCAAAGCAGAAGACCTGAGTTCTGCCTCCAGCTCTGCCTCAGGGCAACTGTGAGAGCTAATGAAAGCTACTTCCCCTGGGAAGGTGACCCATTAGGGCCCACCAACTCCAAGTACTGGGTCTCTCTGTGGTCTTGGAAGGACCAAACCTGCACTCTGACCTTTAGCTCTGACTCTGAAGTCCCAGTTGAGCTCTGACATATGCATATTCCCACACCCCTCCCGTCCCCTGTCCAAAGCTCTAGGCTGCACTCCTGCTTTTCTGGCCCACCCCCCAACTGGCTCCACACCTGCTCTTGCCACACCCAGGATTAGTGCTGGACAGAGGCCAGCAAAAACACCCCACTTCTTGCTGCTCCCTTTCTTCATTATTTTTATTCTCTCCTTTCTCTCCCAGGTCCTCTCTTTCTTTCCAGGGTAACCAACCCCTGTAATCTCCCATATAACTCCTCCCAAATCTTCAGCTCTGGGGCGCCCTTCTCACACCCCTCTTGAGAGGGCCCAATGGACATGGAGGTCACATTTCTGCACCACTAGTCTCACCTTGTACACTTGTCCATAGGTTCCATTGCCAACTACTTCCACCAGCTCAAAGATTCCAGCAGGGTCCTGGATGGGAGGGGAGGAAAGAGGAGGGAGGAAAAAAGAATATGGTGTCAGGACTTGAGAAAAGGATTATATAGCTAAAGGGGAGTGTGGAAAAGGTATTTGGTGAGAGTGAATACTAAGTCTATTACTAGGGGACTTGAAGAGGGAGGAAATCCTGATGGCCAGCTATCCTTTCCTGGGCTGTCTGACTTCTGTGGAAAAGTCAGAAAGAGGTAAGAGAAAACTAAAATCAAAGTCTAGCTGGTTTTTCACACACATGTCCCTAATTTCAAATTCAGTGAGTCTGTCCCCTCATCAGTAAAATGGAAATGCTAGAGCACTGCCCTCCAGAGGAGGTTTGAGTTTCAAATGAGGTAATGCCCATAAAATGCTTAAGATAGTGCCTAGCACAGAGCGTGTTGCTCAACAAAAGTTCATTATCATTATTGTTTCATTTTTAAAAGCAGGGATGAGGAAAGTTAGCAGAGGGTAGGAATTTGAGATCCAGCATCCTTTGATTCTTTTCTCCCCTTCTCAGACCTTTGCAGACTGAGGGCTTCCAGGCCAGGTATTTGAGGCATTTGGGGACAGCAGATAGGATTTCCAATGGGAGAGGGAGCAGGTGACAGAGAAAGGGCTACAAGGAGGGGCAGGCTGAGCTGGGAGAACTTTCAGATCCTACTTTCCTGAGCCCTGCCAGGAGAAGAAGGCTCAAGAGGCTCAAACAAAGCCTCCAAAGAGGCTCATCCTCCTGCTGGCCAAAAGCAAGAAGGCCTGGCCCCCAAGCAACACAACTGCCATGAGGAGACCACCCCCACTGGGCTGGCAGGGCCCTTTTTTTTTTTTGAGAGGTGGAGCTGCAAACTGAAAGAGAGAAACCCCCCTAGTGCTATGCACACTCCTGCACAGCAGTCCTTGTATTTCACAGGGTAGGCCCCTCCCCAGTACCTGCAAAGGCTGAGAGGAGAGGCAGAAAGTGAGGATGGCATTTAGGAAATAAACTCTCCAGGCAACGCTGAGACCTCTGGGCTGATAATTCTGAATGTGATCCCTGATTCTGAGAACCAATACAGGATTTCTGAAAACAACAACAAAACTTCACCCACTGAAGTGGGCCTACAGAAGAAGACTGGGCATGTTGTGACCCAGGGAGAGAGAACGTCCTCTTTGTCCATTTCCTCAGAAAGGGGAACTGGAGGACAGGCAATGTAGCCCTGGCTCCCTGTACTTGCCCTCCCAGAGCCTCCCTCACAGTGCATTGTCACTGGACCCCTACTTGTCTGTAGAGCCCCCAACCGCAAGGAGGACTGAGTCCTTGTTCACCAGGGTGCACCCAGTACCTAGGCCAGGGCCTGGCACACAGCAGCCGGAAAGGACATCCCAAATCCTGTCTCCTCCTGCTCCTTGCAGAGGGTGAAGAGGGGGTTCTTTCTATGTGCTCTGAAAGGGGCTGAGCTGACTAGACAAAGAACTTCTTGGCTCTATGTTTAATTATTAAGCTCTAGCTGAAGCTACTAAAAACTTTTAACAAGTCTAAAAATCTGCAGGCCCCACAGGAAAAAGAGAAGTTCGTCACTGCAGTGGTGGTACTAATGAGTGGTTCCTGAGAGCTGCAAGGAACCTGGAAGAAGTTGAACTGCTATCTACGATTCTAGACTTAGAGGCTCAGAGAACCTAGTTCCCTAAAGATCAACCCAAAAGCAGAGCTCATCCATTCTGGGGCCTCTTATCTCTACAGTCCTTTCTTGCATCTAACTCCACTTTTTTCTGAAATGGTGGGAGATAGGAAAATGGAGATATGGTCATGACTTTCTGGAAACCCTTAATCTCTAAGAAAGGAAATGAAATACGATTGGCCTGTATCATAGTGAAACACCACCATCACCTTGAATCTGCACAAATAAATTTAATTTTATAACATTAGCTCTCAACCTGTCTCTTTCCCACAAGTTTGGACAGTACTCAAGGATAAAGAACAATCTCTGAGGTCAGACACACGGGCTTCAGATATTGATTTTAGTGATTTCAAGCCTGTTTTCTTATTCATACGGTAAGGATAACCACACTTACTCCCTGAAAAAGTCATTCTTACAGTTATGCTGAAACAATGCAGGTAACACACTGGTCATGGTCCCTGACTCCACAGTGGTCTGCTCCCTTTCCTTGTTTCAAGAGCAGCACCATTTTTCCACACCAAAACCCACCTTTGCTGTATCTCCTGCTCCTCCTTCCTTCTCCACATCACAATTGCCCAGTCTTATTTCCCCCTTCAAAATGTCCCTGATTTGTCTCTTTCTCTCAGTCACTGGAGCTGATGCCCAGACCAATCTCTTCTCTCACCCTTCCTGGAGCTCCTGCCTCCCTACACCTTTTACATCTTTCTCTTCTGCCACTGCCACTGCCACATTTAATCCTCTTAAAACAGAGCTTTCCTAATTTTACTCTTCTGCTTCAGAACCAGCGTGACCCCCCACTGCTTACAGAAGGAACCAAACACCTCAGCCTGGTATTTAAAGTGGCTCCATTATTCATCAACCAATGAAGATTTTTTTGAGCGAGTGTCCCAGCTCACGTTTATCCTGCCCTGGGCTAGGTCTTAATCGAGGAAAATTGATAAGGCAATCTTATCTTATTTCATCCATTCATTAAATATTTCTTGAGCACTAACAACATGTCAACCCCTGAATGAGGCATAATGGGGAGCTCAAAGATATATAAGAAACATTCATATTCCCTTAGGACCTTATGATTTTATAGAGGACCAAGTACCCACATTTGGATAGAAGGTGGTATATGATTTATGCCCTAAGAGCAACCAAAAACACTAAAGGCAAGAAGAAACTGCATAGTGTGGTAGAGAGAGCACTGAATCAGGTGCCTGAAAAGGGATTTCTAAGTGAGAACTTTGACACTTGCTCTGCGTCCCTGGGGAAGTATTTAACTGTTCTCTGACCTCATTTTCCTCACGCAAACAAGAGGGAGCAGGATTGAATAAAAAGTCTGTTTTATGATTCCAGGAGACAGAAAGAAATTGTGATTGGGAATCTGAGGCAGCCTCCCTGGAGGAGATGGTATTTGAGCTGGGCTTTGGAAGCCGGATACGTTTTCAATTGGTGAGACAGGAATTTAAGCACGCGGAAGGCCATGCTAGGCTGCGGGACAGGAACTTGGGTTCGGATGTTGAGTATGAGATGTTAAGAAACATGTAGAAGTAAATGTCTATCAGGTAGTTAGAGAGAGACAAGGGTCTGGAGATAAGGTTTTAGGAGTCATTTATGAGTATGAGAGTTGGAGACAAGAAATCAAGGAGAGTGTCTAGGGAAAGAATAAGGACCAAACCTTCATACCAAAGGAATGGCCCTAATTATTAGAGAGCAGAAGAAGGGAACCCAGAGGAGGTGGTCATGAAGGGTGCCCCTCAGGAAGGACAAGGTAACGAACGGCTGTACATGCTGCACAGCACTCCTCTGCAGGACTAAGAAAATACTGCTGTCCAAAAACAGGCCAACTCACTCTCTAAGCCAAATTTGCAGGTGAACTCACAGCCTTCCCCCCTACATGGGACAGGACTCCCGAGGGTGTAAATCTCCCTGGCAACATAGAACATGACTCCTGGGGATGAGCCTGGCCCTGGCAATGTGGGAGTGAGGAAGCCTTTTTGACCAAAAGGGGAAAGAGAAATAAAATAAAATAAAGTTTCAGTGGCTGAGAGATTTCAATTAGAGTCGAGAGGTCATTCTGGAGGTGTTTCTTATGAATGGATAGATACCCCTTTTGAGTTTTTGGTGTACTGGAGTAGCTAGAGGGAAATACCTGCAACTGTTGAACTATAATCTAATAGCCTTGACTCCTAAAGATGATTAAAAAACTGTAGAGCTTTTAAGATCTGTCCGTGTGATTGTGAAAACCTTGTGACTGACACTCCCTTTAACCGTGTAAGGACAGATGAGTAAAAAAAAAAAAAAAGAACAAAAAATAAACAATGGGGAGGATGGGATGTTTTAGGTGTTCTTTTTACCTTAGTTTTTATTTTCTTAAAAATAAATGTACAGAGCTCCTACTTGGAATGATGGAAATTGTTTGGTAATGGATGATGGTGATGGTGGCACGACACTGTGAACATAATTAACAGCATTAAAACATATATCTGAATGTGGTTAAAGGGGGAAATGTTATTTGTATATATGGTTAATGGGATAAAAAATTTTTTTAAATCCATGAAACTGCACAACACAGTGAACCCTAAGTTAAACCACGGACTGTAGTTAATAATACAATTATAAAAATGTACTTTCACCAATTGTCACAAATGAACCACACCAATGCAAGGTGTTAATAACAGAGTGGTATATAGGAATCCTGTATCTTACGCATGATCTTTCTACAAACCCACATTTCTCTATTAAAAAAAAAAAAAGGCCAAGGACTTGAATAGACATTTCTCCAAATGACCAATAAATACATGAAAAGATGCTATACATCACTAGCCATCGGGGAAAGGCAAAACAAACCACAATGAGATAACCACTTCACACCCATCTAGAAGGCTTACTATTAAAAAATAATAATAAAGGAAAATGGAAGCATTGGCGAGGATGCAAAGAAATTTAGAAAACTCTCATGCCTGGTTGCTGAGAATGTAAAATGGTGTGGCCACTGAGGAAGATGGTCTATTGGTACAGAGTTATCATATGACCTGGCGATCCCAACTCTACACACACACACAAAATAATTGAAAGCAGGGACTCGAATAGGTAATGTTCATTGCAGCATTATTCACAACTGCCAAGAAGTAGAAGCAATCCAAGTGTGCATCAACAGATAAATGAATAAACAATATGTGGAATGTGCATAAATGGAATATCATTCAGCCATAAAAAGGAATGAAGTTGAAAAAGAAGTTCAGGTACATGCTACAACATGAATGAACCTTAAAGTCATAACTGTTGAATGAAGTCAGACACAAAAGGACAAATATTGTATGATCTCAGTGATATGAAATAATTAGAATGAGCAAATTCACAGAGGCAGAAAATAGACTACAGGTTGCCAGGAGAGCGGATGGGAGTGAGATATGGGGAGTTAATGTTAATTGGTAAGAGTTTCTATATGGGGTAAGGGAAAAGTTTTGGTGTTGGAGGGTAATACAACATTGTGAAATGTAATTAACACCACTGAATTGTATATGTGAAACTGGTTAAAATGGGAAATTTTATGTTTGTAGATATGTTACCAAAAAAAGAAAAAAGAAAGAAAAACATCTCCAGCCTTGGCACCTAGGAAACCACTGATAACCTCTACAACAACTGTCGCTGTGAGAATAGAAGGCAGACCGTGGGATTGGAGGCAAAGGCTGTGGGTGCAGCACACTTTCTGGAGAAGTATAACTTTCAAAGGAAGTGGGGGGTGGAGGGTGGGATCAGATGATGGCCAGAGGAGGCAGCAGGGTCAGACAAAAGGGTTTTCAAAATAGGGAAGATCTCTTACAATTGCGGAAAGAAGAAGCCAAAAAGGGGAGAGACTGATGGTGCTCAGAAGAGGGAAGATAACTGAGGAAGATGTATTTTTTATGTCAAATACACATGCATATTTCTTAGTATATAAATTTATCTTCCACTGATTTACAGTACCAATAAAAAAACCACAGTGCCTATTTCTCTTTTAAACACACATCCAAGGATTTCAAATGCTCAGAAATGCACAACCACCACTCAAATATGATTTATACATTGATCTGGCCCCAAATAATTTGGCCTTCAAATCCTGTACTGTCTGTGTGCTCTCCAGAGAGAGCCACCAAGGCAGGCCTGGCCTGCCCCTACACACTAGCGCAGCTTTGTAAAGATGTTGCTGCAGATCTTCTCCAGCTTCTTCACCCGAGGCTCAAATTCTTTGTTTTCAGCAACCTGATCCAGCCAGCTGCTGGAGGTGGGAAGGGAATAGGGATAACTAATGAGGATGAAGGAGTGAGAAGGACAGGAAGAGATGAGCAGTAAAGAGACTGTTCTGTTGAGATAAAGAAGGGAGATGGGGGAGCTCAATAAATACTCAATAGTCTCGACCTTGCTGATTCAGTGGTCGGGAAGATCATCTGTTCAGTAGGAGCAAAGACCTGCACAAGGTAGAAAAGCTTGGGAATAGATAATGTACAGTAGGCTTTAGGACAGTGGTTCTCAAAGTTCAGAGTACACTTGGGAATCACTTGGGAAACAAGATTCTCAGGACCCACCTCCAGAGATTCTGATTTAGCACCACAGGTCTGAAGTGAAGAACTGGAAACACCTGGGTGATTCTACTGCAGAGAGTCGGGTGGACCCATTTTGAGGAACTCTTTTAGGAAGTTACTCATAGGTGAATAGAAGTTGTAGGACCATCTGGGAGCAGCAGGGATCTGACTAAAGACAGGTAGCCTGAGTGAGCAGGGTGGGGGGTGGAGTGACCAGCAACACGCTAGGTGACCAGCGACTGCTTTCTCTTGTGTTCACTCCACACCACCTCTCTCCTTACTGACTCCCTTCCCCAGCACACAATTCATGTCCATCTTTTTCCGTGTTGATGTAGTCAACCCTGCCTAAAAATGACCTCTCTCCTCTTTGTCAAGCCAAACCACAAGTTTTTTCAGGAACTCTTCCCCAGCTACTCTAGACCACCACAAACTATCCCATCCATGACTTTCAATCTTAATTTCACATATTAATCTCATCTCCACCATGAGTTTAAATTCCTCAGGAATTAGACTGAGGATGTATATATTTTTTAAAGCAATCCAAAGAAAAAGACAAAGATGTTCACTCTTGACACCTTCTATGAAATATTGTACTGGAGGTTCTAATCAGGGTAATTAGGCAAGAAAATGAAATTAAAGGCATCCAGATTGGAAAGGAAGGAGCAAAACTATCTCTATTTACAGATGTTATGATCTGTTTGTATAGAAAATCCTAAGATATTCTTAAAAAAAAAAACCTCATTAGAATTAACAAACCAATTCAACAACCTTGAGGATACAAGATTGATATAAAAAATTACTATGTTACACTGTTTCCATATGTTACAATGAATAATTAAAAATGAAACTACATAAACAATTCCATTTACAATGGCATCAAAGGAATAAAATAAATAGGAATAATATAAAACTTGTATACTAAAAACTACAAAAAGACAGTTGGAAAAAAAAACATAAATAAATAGAAAGATACACTATCTACAGATTCAATGCAAAGCTATCCAAGTGATCCCCAGTCAATGCACTGCCATCAATATCAAGATCCCAGCCAGCGTTTTTGTAGAAACTGACAAGCTTATCCTAAAATCCATACAGGAATACAAGGGACCCAGAATATATAAAACAATCTTGAAAAAGAACAAAACTGGAGGACCCACACTTCACGATTTCAAAATTTACTACAAAGCTATAGTAACCAAGACAGTATTATACTGACATAAGGACAGACATACAGATCAACTGAACCGAATTGAGAACCGCAAAATAAATTTTTACATTTACAGTCAATTACTTTTTGACAAGGGTCCAAAGACATTTCAAGTGGGGTTGGGGGGAGAGTACTCTTTTTTTAAATACTGGATAGGGGTCCAATTTCAGCCATCATAAGAATGAAATTGGACCCCTATCTCATACCAGATACAAAAATGAACTAAAACGGATCATAGACCTAAAAATGTAAGAGCTAAAATTATAACTCTATTAAAAGAAAACACTGGAGTAAATTCATGACCTTGGAACAGGTAATGGGTTTGTAGTTATAAACCAAAAGAAGTAAAATCAAAAGAAGCAACAACAGAAAAACAGATAAACTGGACTTCATCAAAATTTAAAACTCTTGTGCTTCAAAAGGCATCATTAAGAAAGTAAAAAGGCAACCTATGGAATGGGAGAAAATATTTGTAAACCTGGTAAGAGACTTGTGTACAGAATTATAAGGAATTCTTACAACTCAATAACAAGACAAATATTCAAATTTTTAAAAATGGGCATTATTGATAAAAATGGGGAAAGGATCTGAATAGACATTTCTCCAAAGAAGATATACAAATGACCAACATGCACATGGAAAGATGCTCAATGTCATTTGTCCTAGGGAAATGCAAAACAATACTGAAACAATATACCACTGCAGTCCCACCAAGATGTCAACAGTCAAAAAGACAGACAGTCACAAGTGCTAGTGAGGATATGGAGATATTGGGACCCTCATAAATTGCTGATGGAAATGTAAAATTGTACAGCCGCTTTGGAAAACAGTTTGGCAGTTCCTCAAACCATTAAACATAGAATTACCATAGACCCAGCAATTCCACTCCCAGGTATGTACCCAAGAGAACTGAAAATATATGTTCACATAAAAACCTGCACATGAAGGCTCAGGGCAGCATTATCCATAATAGCCAAAAAGTAGAAATAACCCACATGATGAATGCATAAACAAAATGTGGTATATCCATACAATGGATTATTATTTGGCCATAAAACAGAATGAAATACTGGCAGATGCTAAACATGGATGAACCTTGAAAATATTAAGCTAAATGAAAGACACCAGACCCAAAAAGCCATATATTGTATGATTCCATTTATGTGAGATATCCGGAAGAAAAGTAAATCTATATAGCACAAATAGATGAGGGCAAGGACTGGGGAGTGACTGTTAATGGGTACGGGGTTTCCTTGGGAGGTGTTAAAAATGTTCTGAAATTAAAATAGTGCTGATGGTTGAGCAACTCTGTGAATTTACTAAAAACCACTGAATTGTATATTTTAAAAGGAATTTTATGATATGTGAATTACATTTTGTGCTACTTTTAAAGTATTGTACACCCTAGAAAAGCCATGTCCTTTAATCCTCATTCAGTATTGTGGGATAGAAATCCTTTTGATTAGATCATCTCCACAGAGTTGTGACACACCCAGCTGTGGGTGTGATCTTTTGATTAGATTATTTCCACGGACATTTGACACACCCAATTGTGAATGTCTTTTTGGTTAGATGAAGATGTGACTCCATCCATTCAAAGCGGGTCTTGATTAGTTTACTGGAGTCCCTTTAAAAGGGAAACATTTTTAAGAAACTTCAGATGCAGATGCTTGGAGAATAGCTGCTTCAGAGCTGACAGAGACACAGATGTTTGGAGATGCTTAGAGTGCCAACAGAGAAAGCAAATGCCTAGACACAGGCAAAGCCTAGCAGATATCACCATATGCCTTCCCATGAGATGCTAAGTAAGCCAGAACCCAGAGTTGTGTCCCACAAGAGTTAAGTGAGGCCCACAGACACTTCAAGAGGAAACTACTGGCATCAGAAGCTGGAAGTGGTGGAACCAGGAACAAGGATCAGCCTATACCAACCACATGCCTTTCTAGCTGATAGAGGTATTTTGGATGGCATCAGCCATTCCTAAGTGAAGGAAACCTCTTGCTGATGCCTTAATCTGGACATTTTCACAGTCTTAAAATTGTAATTTGCAACTTATTAAATTTCTTTTTCAAAAGCTGTTCCATTTCCAGTATATTGCATTCCAGCAGTTTAACAAACTAATACATAGCTCAATAAAGCTGTTATTAAAAATAATAGTCGGAGAAGATGGCGGCTTAGTAAGACGGGTGGGTCTTAGTTCCTCCTCCAGAACAGCAACTAAAGAAACAGAAACAATACGAAACAGCTCCCGGAGCCACGACAGAGACCAAAAAGACAGCGTACCCCATTCTGGAACGGCTGAACGGGCAGGGAGAATCCGCTGCAGTGAGATACCCGAGGGGTACGCGCTTTCCCGGGCCAGGGCGGCTGGCGACCGGGGTCCCTTCCACACACGTGGCTTCCCGGTCCGACTGGGAACGTTGGATAGCGGGGCCCTCCCGCCACACTTGGCGTCTCGGGCCAGCTGGGCAATTTGGACCAGCACTCCCCCAAGCCGCGGTGGCTGGCGACCCCCACTCCACGCGCGGTTTCCCGGGCCGACTGCGAGATTCGGATTGACAAGTTAAAGGAGCCACAGCATCTTTTACTGGTGGGACCCGCAGACAGACAAGCGCCACGAGCACCACCTACTGGGCAGGAAAAGAAAAACAGAGCCCAGAGATTACACAGAAAAACCTTTCAACCAGCCGGGTCCCACACCCGGGGAAACCTGATCAAATGCCCAGACACCAGCAGAAAATAACGGATCACGCTCGGAAAATTGAAGATATGGCCCAGTCAAAGGAACAAACCAATAGTTCAAATGAGATACAGGAGCTGAGACAACTAATTCTGAATATACGAACAGAAATGGAAAAACTCTTCAAAAACCAAATCAATAAATTGAGGGAGGACATGAAGAAGACATGGGCTGAACAAAAAGAAGAAATAGAAAATCTGAAAAAACAAATCACAGAACTTATGGGAGTGAAGGACAAAGTAGAAAAGATGGAAAAAACAATGGATACCTACAATGGTAGATTTAAAGAGACAGAAGCTACAATTAGTGAACTGGAGGATGGAACATCTGAATCCCAAAAAGAAACAGAAACTATAGGGAAAAGAATGGAAAAACTTGAGCAGGGGATCAGGGAACTGAATGACAATATGAAGCGCACAAATATATGTGTTGTGGGTGTCCCAGAAGGAGAAGAGAAGGGAAAAGGAGGAGAAAAACTAATGGAAGAAATTATCACTGAAAATTTCCCAACTCTTATGAAAGACCTAAAATTACAGAACCAAGAAGTGCAGCGCACCCCAAAGAGAACAGACCCAAATAGGCGTTCTCCAAGACACTTACTAGTTAGAATGTCAGAGGTCAAAGAGAAAGAGAGGATCTTGAAAGCAGCAAGAGAAAAACAATCTGTCACATACAAGGGAAACCCAATAAGACTATGTGTAGATTTCTCAGCAGAAACCATGGAAGCTAGAAGATAGTGGGATGATATATTTAAATTACTAAAAGAGAAAAACTGCCAACCAAGACTTCTATATCCAGCAAAATTATCCTTCAAAAATGAAGGAGAAATTAAAACATTTATAGACAAAAAGTCACTGAGAGAATTTGTGACCAAGAGACCAGCTCTGCAAGAAATACTAAAGGGAGCACTAGAGTCAGATACGAAAAGACAAAAGAGAGAGGTATGGAGTAAAGTGTAGAAAGAAGGAAAATCAGATATGATATATATAATACAAAAGCCAAAATGGTAGAGGAAAATATTATCCAAACAGTAATAACACTAAAAGGTAATGGACTGAATTCCCCAATCAAAAGACATAGACTGGCAGAATGGATTACGACCCAGCAATACCACTGCTAGGTATCTACTCAAAGGACTTAAGGGCAAAGACACAGATGGACATTTGCACACCAGTGTTTATAGCAGCATTATTTACAATTGCAAAGAGATGGAAACAGCCAAAATGTCCATCAACAGACGAGTGGCTAAACAAACTGTGCTGTATACCTACAATGGAGTATTATGCAGCTTTAAGACAGAATAAACTTATGAAGCATGTAATAACATGGATGGACCTAGAGAACATTATGTTGAGTGAGTCTAGCCAAAAACTAAAGGACAAATACTGTATGGTCCCACTGATGTGAACCGACATTCGAGAATCAACTTGGAATATATCATTGGTAACAGAGACCAGCAGGAGTTAGAAACAGGGTAAGATAATGGGTAATTGGAGCTGAAGGGATACAGACTGTGCAACAGGACTAGATACAAAAATTCAAAAATGGACAGCACAATAATACCTAATTGTAATGTAACTATGTTAAAACACTGAACGAAGCTGCACCTGAACTATAGTTTTTTGTTTGTTTGTATCTTTTGTTTTTGTTTTTTTCTTTTTCCTTTTTATATATATATATTATTATTATTATTATTTTAATTTTCTTCTCTATATTAACATTCTATATCTTTTTCTGCTGTTTTGCTAGTTCTTTTCCTAAATCGATGCAAATGTACTAAGAAATGACGATCATACACCTATGTGATGATACTAAGAATTACTGAGTGCATATGTAGAATGGAATGATTTCTAAATATTGTGTTAATTTCTTTTCTTTTTTTTAATTAATAAAAAAAAGTTATATAAAAAAATAATAATAATAATAATCCAGGGTGTATGGGTAGCTCAGTGGTAGAATGTTCGTCTTACATGTGGGAGATCCGGGTTCAATTCCCAGACAATGCACCTCCAAAAAAAAATAATAATCCAAAGAGCACCTACAATAGTGCTCAATAAATTACTGCTGATAATATTATAGTTTCCACTCTAAGAAAGCTACCCTATTACATGGAAGATGTGGATTCCCTCAAAATGCTTCTGTAGATACAACCCGTATGAAAAAACCCTGAGATAAACACAGAAAATTATAAAACAACATGGTTTCTAGTCTTGGCTGTGGTGCTACCTGGAGCTTCTAATTGGCTATGTGTTTGGGGCAAGTCACTTAATCATTCTGGGTTCCCTTTCAACAAGATAAGAAACTAGTTCTTTCCAGTTCTTACTTGATGAGTCCAAATGCTCAAATCCACACTCAATGAAATCTAATGGTTATTCATTGCTTCTTGGTGGTGTACCAGGAACTGTGCTAGACTTGGAAACACAGTGGTGAACAAAATGAGGCAGACTGTGCTGGAATGATGTTTCCATTCTAGTGAGGAGACACACATTAAACAATTCTACAATGAATTACTTCACTGTAATTGTGGTGAGTCTTACATGCTACAAAGAAGTAAGACAAAGTGCTAGGAGAAGAAACTTGACCAAGTCTGGGGAATCAGGGAAGGATCCTCTAAGGAAGAGAGAGTCAACCTATGGTCTAAAAACTTTCCAGAACTCTCTTTGTGAACAATGAGGGCTACTTTCTGTCCCATCCTTCTAGCCCTTATCTTTGTTGCCTTATGTTGCCTCATATTTCTTGTCTCAGAGATGTCTTTCCTTATCCACCCTCCCCACATCACCTTAATAATTATGTTAGCCAAAAGTTTTGACCATTTTCTTTGTTCCTCATACTGCTGAACACTTTAGAGGTACAATCTCACAATAAACTTTAAGGTAAGTACTGTTGTTACACCCATTTTACAGGCAAAGGAAGTTTAGAGCAAGCAAATGACTTGCCTAGGGTTACACACAGCTAGGAAGTGATGGAACCAAGGTTTGACCCCCCCAAATTTGGTCCCAAGGCCTACAACGTGTTCTACCCTGCTTATAGTAAATCCTGCCAAGGGACCATGTTTTGAACCATTTGGTCTTCTTTCTCACCCAAGATGGTTCCTAAGCCACAGGCAGCCAGTCCTAGACTGAAGAAAGAAGACAAGCTAGGGCAAATCTCCCCCTTACCCATTCCAGAGAAGAAACCCAGAGGGAAGATTCCAGGTAGTATATACAGAGTTAAGGCTGGAGAGGCCATTATTATTTCAGATAAAGGAAAGTTGAGGCTGTTTATGAGCAGAGGGACAGCTTATATATAGACGATCAAGAAAATGTAACGGGAGAGGGAATGAGAGTGGCAGTGAGGAAAATAGAATTGGGAGAGAAACTAATTTCAACAAGATAATAACCCAAAGAGCACTTACTATAGTGCTCAATAAATTATTGCTGATTATATTATAATTTCCACTCTAGCAATAATTTATTGAGTACTACCGTAGTGAATGTGAGGATAAAGGACTGAAAGAAAAGAAGACGGGCAAAGCTTGGTGGGAGGAGAGGAAGACACAGCCTGAGGGCGGCCAAGGGAACAGAAGTGAACCAGTTGTTGCCCCTCCTTGATTATTTCAAATGTGTTAATCTTCCCAACTAGCCCCCAAATTTCCTGAAGATATGCCCCCAGCATTTGGGACATGAAGGGGTTAAATAAACACAGGCTGAACAAAGCTTAGGCAGGATACCTTGACCCTTTCTGAGTCATCAACTAATGCCTCCATCATGGAGCACTCACTGCAGCCGACCAGAAGGGAACCAGGCACAAACTGGCATGAACACTTTCTTCCTTGCTCTGCTGACCCTCAAGGAACTCTCTGGGCTTCTCCCACAGTTCGCAACTGGAGAAAGAGCCAGGAGGAAATGACAAGCATAGCTCTGACAAACAGCAATCGTAGTCACTCTGATGTAAAATACAATAAATTACAATTCTCCTTCACAGCTGGTGAGTGGAAAAGTTTGCAGTTAGCAGAATCCAGTTTGAAAGGGGTGGGTAATAGAATGGGCAAATGGAGATAAGCACCTTAGGTCGGGGGCCAGATTTCTTGGACCTGGCCCAGGGCTGGAAGATTAGAACCAGGGCCTCCAGTCCTCACTGCACTAATAATACCTTCTCTATCAACGTGCCTCTCCCTTTGGTACTTCAGATTGCTCATCTCAAATGGGAAAGTAATTCATGTTGTGTCTGCTTTGCATGCAGTTGAAATCCCTGGAGGGATAAAGTTTTTTTCTAAGTACTTGAACAAATGCAAACTGTTATTATCAACATTACCCAGCATCTTTATTAAGAGCCTGTCAAAGAATGCCTCCTTAAACTTTAGCTCTGCCCTCTGGGAGCTTATAAAGCAGACACCAACACAAAAAGAAGAGCATTAGCATGTAGAGAAAAGTTACATATGCTAAAATATGAAGGGTGAGATTGCTTGTGAGGCAACTGTAGAAGCAAGTAGCATAGGAAAATGCATCCCCCACTTTTTTTTGCTCATCCATGAGACTTACATAATTTCAAACCTGGAAGGGATCATTAAAGATTCCAGGAGATTCTAGGAGGTTGCTAGAATGGTAGAAAGAAGCAGAACCATAAATCCCGCTGAAGGGCTGTAAGTCCTTGGCATAGAAACATTAAAAAAGAAAAAAAAAAAAAATCCAATGGAGACAAGGGAAGGACTGGTCCCTCCTGTGCTTCAAGCCCAACAACAATTATTCACTCGAATATGCCCTGGCAGGTACTGCTGCTGTAACCAGCACTGTTTCCCAAAGCAGGAAAGGTGCCATCCTACTTCCGACAAGGAAACAGCTCCAGGAGGTGGGGCTGCCATGGCATGTGTGGGGACAGGAGGACAAGTCAGGGTAAACCAACCATGAGACCGGGGAGGGGGAGGGGAACCTTCCTTACCTGGGCCACAGCTCCAACTCCTCAGGCTTGTAGGAGACAGGCCTCCTCCTACCCGCTTATTACCATCCATCACTACCACCACCACTCCCGCCCACTGCCCCAGGACTGCTCAGAAGACAAAAAAGACATAGAGAAACCTGCAATAGTGGAAAAAACAGATAGAGGAAGGAGAAAAGGAGTATGAGGCCCAGTAGGGAAAGAGGAATGGGAACTTGTGGTCTAAAAAGGGAACCAACAGGGCAGTGGAGCCTCTATTTCTCTGATAACATTTCAAAGGGGAGTGAGTCTGGGCAGGGTGGAGGCCTTCCCTCTCTCCCAAAAGAAAACAATAGGCCTGTTTTCCTGAGCTCTTCCTGTAATCCAGAAGAACTAAGCAAGAGGAAGCCGGGAGGTGGGGGAGGGTGATGGTAAAGGCTGTGTCTGTACCAAGCGATGCCTTGGGGGAGGGGTCTTTTACTTCCCATAGGCTCCTTCAGCTCTCTCAAAACCATCTCCCCCCAAAACTCCAACAATCTAAGTACTAAGACATGACTGCTACGTAAAGGCAGCTTTAAAACCCATCCATCCCTCAGACCTGCTACCAACCAGATTACCATCCCTTAACTCGTATAGGAGTTATGCTAAACCACCACCAGGTGAAGGCCTAAACCCAGAGAGACTAGGGGCAGACGGAGTTTTCCCCAACAGGGACACAGCACTTATCCAGCACCAGGGGAGAAAATGGAAAGGAGTGGGAGCTGGCAAGTAGTCTGGGTAGAGAATGAGACATTCTTCAATTGCTATAAGTAGCTAAAGAATGTGTGTGCACAAGAAAATATGGAAGAGTACGTGTGTGCGAGAGAAATGGGATGTGTGAGTGCATAAGAAAGAAAGAAAACAGGAGTGGATTTGTGGGCTGGGGGAAGGGGATTGGGGATAAGAAAAGTCTTATTAGGTAGCCTCCTCCATCCTATCCAAGCAGAGAAGCTAGACACAGCTCCCAAGGACCCAAAGGGAAACTAGAGACTCAGATGGCTGCCTTTCTCAACAGGACCCCTGAGTCAGTCTCCCTCTATCCCAAAGCCAACCAGGGGAAATATGTTCAAACCCAAAGGGTTCAGCAGGCCCAAAGCCAAAGCATGAAAGACGGATGAAATTGTCCTACGAAGAGAAAGGAAGTAGAGAGAGGAAGAGGGGTTATCAGAGCATCTCTTAATTGAGCCAATAAACTGGAAGAGAGAATGGAGGTAAGGTTAAAACCCTCCTCAATTCCCTATTGCCTATCATGCCCAATAACAAACTGGATTCTTTAATAAAGCCTTCAAAAACCCTTTCCCACCTTTCATTACTCTAAAACTGACTGTCCACTCTGGATTGGGTTAACCCTATCTCTCACACTGTGGGACTGAATCAAATCCCTTTTATTCTCATTCCACACTGTGATGTCCTAGTCCTCTGTGTATCAGCTGCTATCCATGTTTGAAGGGTTTTTACGGGAATGGTGGGCAGGAGGAAAGGAAATCAAGTAGGCTCCATGAGTAGAGGGGAGGGAAAAAACCCAGGAAAGATATTTGTGTGCTGGGGCATGGAGGCGGGGAAGTTTTTAAGTCACTCCTCCTGGGTCTGTGCCAGAAGGACCTGTAACACACATACATACTTGCCAATACACGTAGAGGCAGAAACAAGTTCAGACGTAACACAGACATGAACATAAATACCGTTCTAATCAGAGACCAGCCAGAGCAGAGGGGGCCCTGCCTGGAGCACAGAAGTTGCTTCTCCTCTACCAAGCTGACTTTGCTACCTCTATGCCTGGGTTCCCTACAAATCCAGCTGCCTCAGACAGGAGCCCTGGGGTGATGGCGTGATCCAGACTGGAGGTCTTCACAGATGGAGAGGCCCACAGGAGGTGGGCAGCTGACACATGAAGAGATGAGAACAGTTTTAGGAGGGAGTGCAGAGTAAGAGAAAGTCAGGCTGGGTGTGAGGGTTGGTGGGGAGACGAGGGGACCAGAACTCAAGCAGCTGTGTGCTAGTTCTAAAATGGCCGCAGACAAGGCAGGGGACAGATGGTCCCTTTCTGATGCCGAGCTGGGGAAGTGGGGAAAGAGAAAAGGAAAAAATAAACACCATCACAGTCAGAAATTAAAAATAAACCAAAAACCTAAAAGATAAACAGCTTGCTTCTGAGCTTCCGCCTGCCTCCAGAGCCTTCTAAGGGAAAGTAGAGAACTGCAGGCCTGGGGGGCCAACCCCTTGTCTCAGGTTTGCAAACTGTTAGAGGTCCTTCTAGCCATCCCAGACTCGCAAAGTTTTCTAGGCAGCTGAGACAACACTGCACCTTTGCCTCCCTAACGTTCACTTTCCAAGTCTCACCTTAGGCAAGTAAGGCTTTTGCTTTAAAAATGTTACAAGCTGTCAGAACAATTTAATTCTGCCTCTTCTAATGAGGTGTAAAGCTGATATGTACTTTATAGCAACCGTCTAAAAGGTTTTGAGAATCAGTGGCCAGCAGAACAATCTCACTGCCTCACAGTTTGCTGTGCTGCTGCCACCCCAACCGCCCAACACTTTCCAATCTACAAGATGCATTTACAGTCCTCTCATGTGGGTCCCAGACCTGTGGGGAAGCAGGGCAGGAATAGCAGCCCATTTCACAGATGAGAAGTTAAATGATCATGAAGGTACAGCTAGAACTCAAGCCTAGTTAGTCTTCTGAGGGCAAACCTAAGGTGTCTTCCCATGGCACGTACGACATTGCCTTCCCCAGAGCTTTGTCCCTTAGATTCTATTTGCTATCTGTGGACCAGAGAGGTTCTTCCTCAGGTTCAGATTTGACTGCCTTGCAATGGATCATCCCAGGGAAGGTTTGATATTGGAGCCTTGACAATTCCTATCGTGGTGTCATTTGACTTTCTGCTAGTGCAAGAATCAGGCAGAGGAGCAGGAGTCCTACATTCAATTGTATTTCTCCCAGTTCTTCCAACACTCGATGTTCTCACCTCAGTCTTTGCACATGCTGCTCATTCTTCCAGATACGTTAATCTCAATTCTCCTGGATGCCTCATGTCCATGTTTCCAGACTTCTACTCATATATCACCTCCTCTAGGAAGTTTCTCTGACTATCCCACTGTTTTCACAGCACTCTAAACTGTCCCTACACCACCCCACTTTATGGCACCAATTATATTTCTGTGACCGCTTGTTTTTTTCCAGCATAAACCTTCTTTATTTTATGGTTCAAAGGGTGATGCATGGTCATATGACTGTTGACAGCCCAAGATTTAAGTCTATCATGATATAAACTGCAATTTTAAAACCTAGGGAAGAAATCATAATAACAGGTCTATAACAAAAAAGAATTGGGGCGGTACAACGGTGGCTCAAAGGCAAAATTCTTGCCTGCTATGCTGGAGACCTGTGTTCGATTCCCAGCGCCTTATGACTGCTTCTTTAATTGTCTGTCTCCTCTGAGTTCTCAGAGTCCAGACTGTAGTCAATACCCATCCACTGAATGAATGATTATATAAATAAAAGAAAGTTAGCATTATCTAGAAAATTCTTCCCCTCTCCTTAATGCAATGGCTTCTAACATTTACTTTTGGCTTCTGTCCTTTCTTCCAAAATGATCTGTGAATATTCACTTAAGTGCAATACACTAGGACAACTGGTAAAACAAATCCTTTTTTGTCATGTGAATCAGTGCCCCCTAATTTATTTGTTTGGTAAATACGCATTACCAGAAAGTGGATTTTCTTAAAGAGAATTCCCATGTAGTCAGCAAAAAACAAATAGGAACATTAATAAGGACAACAGGGCAAGAAGAGATGAAGGGAAGGCTTCCTGGAGTAGGGTAAGCCTTTTGGAAAGGATAAAGAAATGAGCAGAAGCTGGCCTGAGTGAGAAGGGCAGAGGAGGGTCCCACCTCAGTGTGAGGATGACTTACGAGAAGGTTTAAAAGCATAAGAAGATGACTCAGGGACAGATGTTCTTAGCTAAAGCAGAAAGAAAGAAGAACAAACCAGAAGCATAGCAAGATACTACATAGAGTATCTATGGTTAATGGGTTATACTGTACTAAGAATAAGAAGGCCTGGGCATTGGTTCTGAGTCTTTATGCTATTTAGCAAACCAGCAGATCACTTATCCTTTCAGGTTTTTCCCTTATCTATTCAATCCCATCTCACAAGAATTCATGGACATAAAAACATTTTGAAAACCACTAAGACACTGGCTCCACAGATCAAGGAAAACTGTTAAATGGTGATTTACTCAGACCACTGATGTCACTAGGATTTAGGGTGAAGAGTGGAAGCACAAGAGAAAAGAAACAAGATAAAAAGGGAGAACTGGGAATCTACTCAAAAGACTTAAGGGCAAAGACACAAATGGATATTTGCACACCAATGTTTATAGCAGCGTTATTTACAATTGTAAAGAGATGGAAACAGCCAAAATGTCCATCAACAGACGAGTGGCTAAACAAACTGTGGTATATACATACGATGGAATATTATGCAGCTTTAAGACAGGATAAACTTATGAAGCATGTAATAACATGGATGGACCTAGAGAACATTATGCTGAGTGAGTCTAGCCAAAAACTAAAGGACAAATACTGTATGGTCCCACTGATGTGAACCGACATTCGAGAATAAACTTGGAATATGCCATTGGTAACAGAGTCCAGCAGGAGTTAGTAACAGGGTAAGATAATGGGTAATTGGAGCTGAAGGGATACAGACTGTGCAGCAGGACTAGATACAAAAACTCTAAAATGGACAACACAATAATACCTAATTGTAAAGTAATCATGTTAAAACACTGAATGAAGCTGCATCTGAGCTATAGGGTTTTTTTGTTGTTGTTGTTGTTGTTTTGTTTTTTGTTTGTTTTTGTCTGTCTGGTTGGGTTTTTTTTGTTTGTTTGTTTTTACTATTATTATTACTTTTATTTTTTTTCTCTATATTAACATTCTATATCTTTTTCTGTTGTGTTGCTAGTTCTTCTAAACCGATGCAAATGTACTAAGAAACGATGATCATGCATCTATGTGATGATGTTAAGAATTACTGATTGCATATGTAGAATGGTATGATTTCTAAATGTTGGGTTAATTTCTTTTTTTTCTTTTTTCCGTTAATTAATAAAAAATAAATAAATAAATAAAAAATAAATTTAAAAAAATGGGGAGGATAACGGGCATGGGATATTCTGGATGTTCTTTTTTATTTTTATTTTTCTTGGAGTAATGAAAATGTTCTAAAATTGATCGTAGTGATGAATGCACAACTATACGATGATATTGTGAACCACCAATTACACATTTTGGATGATTTGGTGTGTAAATATATCTCAATAAAACTATTTAAAAAAAATTTAATATAAAATATTAAAAGAAGATTGCTGACTGCTGCAGTCTGCAAAAAAAAAAAAAAGGGAGAACTGAGAGAAAGGCAAGTGAGAGAGAAGGGAGAAAAAAGATCTATGATATTAAGGCAGGGCTGAAAGGGATGGAAGGAGGGATAGTCCCAGGAGGGCAGACACTAGAGAAAGCAAGAAAGGGCAGCGAGTGGAGTCAAGAGGCAGGCAAGGAGGGAGATGTCAGGCCCATTCAAGCTGCAGATTCCAAGCTAACGGAGGAGGACGGTACTAGTAATCAGGGGTTGGATAATAATAAGGTTTCTCTCTGCTGGTTTTCAATGGTAACACAAACAAATCATTACACTTCATTGCCAGCCTCCTTCTGGGGAAGTCAGGTGTCCACAAATCCAAGGGAAGAGAGTGGGGAAGTTTCATGACCAAGGAAACCTATGACTTGCCTTACCCCCATATTACTCCTAATTCCAGGGAGTGTCAGGAGACAATCAGACGCCATGAAGGAGAACTTAAGGAAGAAACCAGTGAAAGGCTTTCACAGGAGACTACGAAGAGAGAACCTGGAAGGAAGAGCAGAGGGTGCAAAACTGAGTCAGGTGGGAGAGCAGGAAAGGGTGGGGCCAGCAGACATAGGGAGGAAGTACTGAATCACAGACCTAGAAAGGAATATCCGGCTTCTTCTCCAAAGGGTGGAGACCACATATTCTCTGGCCCCACCAAGGCACAGCCCAGAATAAATTGCAGAAAGGATGTAGGTGAGATAGGAGGAGGAACTTCCCGACCAGTGGGATGGAGCAAGCATGCTCATCCAGTTTTCCACCAGGCCTGTCCCTCCTCTTCTTCCTAAGAAACCTTCCCAACTCCCTTCATCCCAACTCCAGGGCCTGGTGAACTGGTTTATGCATTCACTAAATAAATACTGCTATGTAATAGAATATAGCCATGAACAAAATAGAAATGGTCGGTTCCTTCACAGAGCTTACAGCCTAGACGAAGGAGCAGGCATTAAAGACATAAAGAACTACTACAAAAGTACAACTGTGTTAGAGACTCTGATGAAAATGTAGGGAACTAGAGAGTTTAAAGGGAGGACATGGGTGCGTGTGTGTCTAGAAAGGCCTGCTGGGGAAGAAATATTTAAACTAGAACCTAAAGGACAAGTAAGAGTCAGCTCAGCAAAGGCCAGGGTGGGGCGGAGTGGGGTGGGGCAGCCAGGAGGGCCCAAAGGCTCTAAGGCAGGAGTCAAATCTCCTGGCAAGGCTGTAGGAGGAGCCCAGCATTCCCAGCTACCAAACCCCAATTCTGTGCCTTTCCACAAAATGCTTCATAGGTTTTTATGCCAATGTCCTATCTCTCATATCAGAAAGAAGCCCTGTTTCCACCCCCCATCCCCGAATGTCCCCAAAGGTGAGGTGCAAGTTTTCTCCCCCAGACGAGCTCTTCCTCTGGGTGGACCCAGAGTGAAAACAAAAAGACACACAAGGCTGGAGTGACTCCCTGCAGGAATTCCTGACTCAGGGGGCAGGACAAACAGGAGTTTCATGTTCAGATACAAGATTGTGAAGTTACTTTCTTTTCCAGGGAAGCTGGAAGGCTTTCGGGAGGGGAGAGATGGCAGAGGGCAGGGAACAAGGAGCCAGGCTCACATGTGTCCATGCCTACACCTGGGGGATTGGTGACTCACCCACAGCCATTAACAGTGAAATCAATAGATTGGACGGTTTTCTCGTTCTCAAACTAAACACTAATCCGGGAGGAGAGGAATGTTATGAGAACCCCAGCAGACACCCTTTCTGGGCACTTTCCTCAATAAGAGAAGTCAGGCAGCTATTATCTATCTAATGAACATTTAACAGCCTAATCAGTTTACATACATTTTTATTTAGTCCTTTTAAAACCTTATTAGGTGGATCTTGTTACCCTCATTTTACAACTGGTGAAAATAAAGCATAGGGGTATTAAGTACTTGACAAAGGCCACACAGCCAGTAAGTGACTAAGCAGCAGAACTAGGATTCGAATCGGAGTCTGTCTCCTAGGCCTACACTAACCACTACGCTTTACTTTTGGGGCAGCAGGGTGGGGGCAGGGGGGGCGCAAGCGTTGATGAGGAAGGACCTACCTCCTTCCCTAACCTCAAAACCCAAGTACAAATTCCCTTTCTTCCCAAGCCAATCCTCACCTCGTTCTGACTGCTCTCCCCTCCTCAGCACTAACAGACTCGGGCTCTCAGGAAACAGTCCCTGGAATGCAAATGGACTGAAGTTCACACTGAGAACGGTCCTTCAGACTTTCTCTGAATCTTCCCTTTATTGTGTCCTCCCACAGGTGCCTGGCTCCACGACAACACCCCAACACCATCTCACTCCAAGACCCCTGCACAGGACGTACTGGGGTTTCCCAGAGCAGCTCTAAGACAGTCACCCAACCCTGGCCACACCAGACCACGTCACTCCTCTCCTTTGCCCAGCTTTCCACACAGTCACCACCCAGGAAGTACTTTTTTTTCTTTTGTATGCTGTTTGGCCGGGTAACATTTCATTATTTTTCCACATGAGTATCCGTTATTGCAGCGCCATTTGTGGAATTTGTTTGTTTGTTTGTTTGTTTTTGGGGAAGTGCATGGAAACAGAAATCAAACCTTGGTCTCCCGCATGGCAAGTGAGAATTTTACTACTGAACTACCCTTGCACCCCCAGGAAGTACACTTTTGACGATGTTTACTACAATGCAAACCACACATCTGATCTATTCATGTTTAAGTCAGTGCTGAGAACAAATAGTACACTACAAAGTGGGCACTCAAAGACTTGGAACGTAGAGAAGAAAGAGGAAAGCAGAGGGATCCTAGATCTAGAACCTTAGGGATTATCAATCAGGTCGAGTAGTTCTCAGTAGGAAATTCACATCAGAATCATCTGGTGAAATACACAAACCAGGGCCCCATCCTGGACCCACTGAATCACCTGGGTGGGTGGGTGGGGGTAGCGGTAGGGGAGGGTGGGGCCTGGAATATGTAGGTTCCAAGGGACTTTTCCTAGTCCCTCACTTTGCAGGTGAGGGAAATCCCAGAGAGAAAATGCTCAGTCTGTAAACAAAAGGTGGAACTGAAACCAGAACCAGGTCTCCCAGCTCCCAATGCCAGGCCTGGTCCATGCCACCGTGTGGCCTCAAAGACCTACATAACCACCCCTCAGCCGGGAGCCCCCTAAAGAAGAGTCACTGCACCTGCTCTGCAGAGGTTATGAGGCCAGGCCAGGGGATGCAGACTGTGTATGGGGCTTCATTGCTGACTTGTGAAACACACCTAATCTGCACCGACTGCCCCCTGAGCCCCAAGAAGACCAAACACATGTGAGCCACTGGTTTCTGGTGGGGAAGACAAATCTAACTAGCTCTGAGACCTTGGCCTACTGCTGACACCTTCTTTTCCCCCTTTAAACTTTTTATTTTTTAATAAACAGGACAGCTGCAAAAAAATTCCAACCTACTCGATCCCCCTATCCCCCACCGCCACATACCCAGACCCACCAATTTTAACATTTTGCCACACTTGCTGTATCATTCCATCTATTACCTATCAATCCAGTATCGGCACCACTTAACATATAAGATAGCCCACAGATGCTATGCTTTAAACATAGGCACTTAAACCACACTTTTTACTTTTATTAATGACGGTGATGATAACAATACCCAGGCAGTACATAATGCCAGACTACAGGTTAACACCTAAGGAGGACAGTATTTCGAGGTATGATTAGAACATTCTTTCATTTAAACTTTGAGCCCAAGAGTTGGGTGGACTAGGCTCAGTCCAATGAAAACAACAGCCTTGATTCACACCTGGCTCAATTTAAGAAAAGAGGAGGCTTTCAATTGCAGGAAGAGGAACTGCGGGGAGAAGGGCATTTAGTACTGGACCCTAAAAGGTAATGCTAAATGTGTAGCTTCCTCTAAGGCTGAGAACAGGGGAAAGAGAAAAGATCATGTGATCCTCCAGCTTTCCCTCAATTCTTTGGATCCAATTTTGAGGAAATACAGAGGTCTCTTGTGCTGTAGGCTTTTACTTGGTGAGCTCAGGACACAGCCCTGAACAATAGGCCTCTAAGCTACCATCCCAACCTACGAGCTAGAGGCATCTGGGGCCTGAGAATTCACCTCTAAGACATAGGGTTCTGCTTTTCCTGCAGTGACTTGGGTGCCAAGTCTGATTCTCCCTTTAATTTACCCCTTTCTCCATGAAGGTTAAGGAAGAAACTATAAATGATGTGGACAAGGGAAAATAAGGAGGTAGGAAGGCCATTGGATTGGTTACCTCATGCTAAGAAATTCAACTCAATTCTAGGTCATGCCCAGGGTTGTGGACACCTCAGAGGAATACAGAGCATGACCTGACTTCAAACTGTCCAGGCCTGGAGGCCCAGGAGGTTGACATCAAAAGGGTCTCAAAGGCAACCCAAAGTTAACCAAAAACTTTTTTAGCTTCCAACCCACCACGTCCTTCCTCCCTTAAAAAATCAGGCCTTTTACCTGGCCCACCTTCCCTAGGAGAGAAGCGTCAGAACTCCTGTTACCCAATGTAAAAACTTTCCCTCCTTTTGTTTGACATTGTACATGTATGTGCTTTCATCACCAAAAATGTCACTAACAATCAATAAATAAACGCTTGTTGAATAAAAGCTTCCTGTCAGAGATGCACCACTGGTCACTCCTAGGAAAAGGTGGATGACAAGGACAAAAGACACTCTTTCCAGACCAAGGTACTCATCAAAGGGGGTTTATCTCATTTATAGGGAGACTTCCCTTTTACACATATAGCCCTTTCACACACAAATGCTGAAATGCTGCTGAATTTTATCTTCATGCCCTAAATGACTTTCTTTCCAACCTCCTCTAGGACCTACCCACCGAACCCCTAATGAAAAACAGTAAGAGGCTAAGAACAATCAAGATGATGCTGACAGAAACTGTAGAGCTGTGTTCCAGTAGTCATGCTTCTTGAAGATGATTGTATAATGACATAGCTTTCACAATGTGACTGTGTGATTGTGAAAACCTTGTGTCTGCTGCTCCTTTTATCTATAGTATGGACAGATGAGTAAAACATATGGGATAAAAATAAATAAATAATAGGGGAACAAATGTTAAAATAAATTGAGTACATTGAAATGCTAGTGATCAAAGAAAGGGAGTGAAAAGGGGTATAGAAAAAAAATAGGGGAAACAAAGGCTAAAATATATTGGGTAGATGGAAACACTAGCAGTCAATGAGCAGAAGGGGTAAGGGGCATGGTATGTACGAGTTTTTTTCTTTTTTCTTTTTATTTCTTTTTTAGAATTGATGCAAATGTTCTAAGATAATCATGATGAATATACAACTATGTGATGATATTGTGAGTTATTGATTATATACCAAGAATGGAATGATCATATGGTAAAAAAAGGAAAAAAAAGATGATGCAGATAAGCACAAAAACAGAACCAGAAACAATGTATAGCTGGGAGATGGCAAAAAGAGCTGATTGTGAAAGAAACCCTTAACTTCTCCTTTCACCCCCAGTGGTCTTGTGATTGTGTGCAACTATTTCATTTAAAATCCTATTCAGAAACCCAGATTTACCAGTGTCTCCAAGGGCATCAACCAGCTGCAACCCCCTACCCCATAATATCTACACCCCTTTTCAACATGAAGAAATTAGAATGGTCACTCCCCAAATACCCCTAAAGATTGGGAAAAGGATCAAAGGAGAGGGAGGAATTGTAACATAGAAGATAGAATTTAGCAAATGAGTATAACTGTTGAATCATTATATTGATATTGCTTTTTAGTCTCCAGTGTCTTAGAGCAGCTAGAAGGAAATACCTAAAATTATGGAAATGGAACCCAACCATACTTTGAAATTTGTTCTATAACTGCTTGTTAGAATGTATTTTGAAATTTATCGCTTTCCTGTGTATATGTTATATTTCGCAATTTAAAAAAGTTAAAAAAAAATCCTATTCAGAGTCCCATCACCTTTCATTAAAGCCCAGAGGGAAGGGAGTATTCTGGGTTGGCTGATGACACATGGACTTCTGAGACAGTTCACCTCACCTGACTCAACAGATATTAAGAATCTACTATGCCAGACACTCTGCTCAACTCTGCACACACCAAAGGGACGAGTCGGCCCTCCTCTCCTCTCTCTGAAGAACGGGCCTTTTTCCGAATCATTCCACTCTCTTTTCTCCATACCAAATCTTCTAAATTCCTTCTCATCAGATAG
Source organism: Tamandua tetradactyla (assembly GCF_023851605.1). Taxonomy (NCBI): domain Eukaryota; kingdom Metazoa; phylum Chordata; class Mammalia; order Pilosa; family Myrmecophagidae; genus Tamandua; species Tamandua tetradactyla. The sequence goes on from NC_135332.1 coordinate 60,557,049, forward strand.
AAGTTTGTCTCCTCCATCATCAGAGTGCTCTGCCTGGCAGCCCAACAGGCAGAAATCTCTTGTGAGCTCTGGGCAGAACCCCACAGAGTTTTGTATCCCCAGCATGTGGTAGGTACGGTCAGGTCACCAATGCCAACCTGTTAGCAGGTACCAAAGGCACTTACTCCCTCTCCTCTCAAAAAAACTGCCAAGTCTATGAATGACAGCTGTCCTTTACCAAGACCCATATCCACACTACATGCTCCTCCTGGAAGACAGTAACCATTTCTCCTATCAGCTGGCTCAAATCCATGAAATAAGCCATATTCCCAAAGTCTCTAAATACTTTACACAGAAACACTATGGATGGTGTTTTAGCCCTAAGCAAATTCACTGCAGGTCACTGAACTATAAGACATTTACAATTAAAGACAGTAGAAAACAATACTACTCAAAGCACACATCTAGAATGTCAACTACACGCTGCCTTCCGGTCCTTCCCACAATACCCACAAGATATATACCCTACATCTGGGAGCAGGCCTGCAACAGCACAGGGAGAAACAAGCTCAGGCTTTGGAGTGAGTCAGACCTGAGTCTGAATCTGGGCCCCACCTCTTACCGGCTGTCCAACCTCAGGCAATCTATTCACTCTCCAAGTTAAGTTCTTTAAGACTTGATTTCTTCACCTCGAAAATGAGTATAACGCCACACACCTCAAAAGGGTATATCATGAAGGATAACGATATTAAAGGAAAAAACAGGTGCACGGTAAGCGATTGTTATTATTCTTATTCCAACTCATTTTAAAATGAATCCACATTAAAACACATTTGTATCAGAGCAATTTTTGTTCTGAACTGAAGAAAAAAAAAGAAACGTTTACTAGGGCTCTGAAGGGATAAAGGAACTGACAAACTTCCAATCTACCTGGTGCCTGTTGCACCCTCCTTCCCCCAACTCCCCCACCCCTGGCCCCCAGAACCCGTGCTTTTGCATGTGTGTATAAGATTGTTTCCATGGTGAGGAGTTACCTTGTTAAGGTTAGAGGGACTTTCTCCAGCTTTTCCAAAACTTAGCTAGATGAGGCCAAGAGCCTATCAAGTTCTGCTCTGCTCACTCAGATTAGGAGATACTGAGAGGTGGGCCAGAAGCTCTAGTGCCAGCAGCTTCATCAAATTGTCCTGCTCAGCTCTCCTATTCCCGGACACTCACCCAACTCCAAAGTCATGTTTTCTCTGACAGATACACTAGGGCAAGTTGCCCTCTACCTTTGGGTAGCCCCCTCCCTCTCCCAAACTAGAGTAAGGACACTTATTCACCACATCTCTGCTTTTGGAACAACTCCAGGATGAAAAGGCCTAAGAGAGAGACAAATACGCTGGCTTCCCCTTTCAAACATTGCATTCACACCAATCCCTACCTCTTCCTGCTTTGACTTTAGGGCACTCTACCCAGTGGTTTTCTTGAAGACTCTTTTGAGCCTCCTAAGAATTAAAGACCAGTACCAAATGATTCAGACACTTTCTTACAAATGTGCCTTGAAAGAAAGAGTGGGTAGGTGGTGAGGAGAGAACATGAAAATCCTCTTCCCTAAAGTCTGGCTTGGATCCTATCCATCTTACCTTCAGAGGTGTGCTGACAGACAGACACATCAAAGCTGTTTGAAGAGATATGTGCCATGTATAAAAGTAAGTTAGAAGGAGTTAAAAGGAAAAATCTGAAATAGTAGAACGGTAACCCATAACAAACTCTGAAATCTGTTCTGTATCTACTTGTTGATGTGTACTTTGATAATCAGTTTTTTTTCTTTTCTTCATATATTCGTTATATTTAACAATTAAAAAAAAAAAAAAAAGTAAGTTAGAGCCTCCATTTCACTCTCTACCCAGAAAGAAGTAAGCAAGGGGACCAAGAGACTACTCCTGACTTCATGTAAGAAACCTACTTAGTCTTTCCCTGGCCTTCCTCGTGTTCATAACAAGTTCACGAACAGCACGATTGGTATTCTGGGTAGAATAACAATTCTTCAAAGCACTGTCCCAGACACTATGGCTTTGTGTCCCCACAGGGCGTATACTAAGCACTGTTCAATTATTTGTGGATTAAATCTTTGTGGGAAAGGATAAGTCACAAGGTAATATCTCTTACCAAATAAATAATTACTGAATCCCTACCCTGTGCTCAGCATTTGTGTAGGCACTGTGCAGGATCAATGGGATATATAGATCATGGTCCTAAATACAAAGAAGTTGTGGGAAATACAAGAACAAAAACATTATTCATTAATACAAGGCAATACATTATTAAACACTAAACTGTAAGAAAGTGGAGAAGGTAATAAATGAGAACTAGCATAATCAGAGGAGGTTTTGTGGAAAAAAACAGAAGTTGAAGTAGTTCTTGAAGGAAGCCCATGAATTCTCAGTCTATTCCGCAAGGACTGTTCATAAAAACCTGTGGTTGCAGGAGAAATTAGCAACCCAAGCCCTTCAAATCTCATCCTCAAATGGTTCCTGGTAGAAGAGGGTGTGAGAACTTTCCCATTCTCCCCTCAAAACAGAGGAGGAATGAGTGAGAACAGACTGTGTCCAAGACAACCCCCTCAGGCCTGCAGAGTAGGGGGCCAAGAGAAAACTGAACCATTGTGTCCTTTTCTCCAGGAAGGGAAAGGAAAGGAACAGCTGAAGCTACTAGGCCAGCTTAAGTCAGGCCTGCTTTAGAGAGGTCTTTTCATGCTAAAGGCAAGGCAGAGGTGCCCAAGTCGGAACTAAAAAGCACTCACTGCCACAAGTACTTACTGAGTCATAGACTCCGAGTGGAGGGGGTTCCCAGTTGTATCTGCAGAAACTCCCCGCTTGGCCTGGCAACTCGGGCCCTGTAAAATTGTCTCGCCGTGGATACATACACTTACCAGATGAGGTCTGAGGTCCCTAACTATATTTCCCGCCAAAGGTCTCGCCTCCTCCCTTACCAACCATCACCACTCTCCTTAGGTATTTAGTCTCCATTTCCTCCACTCATCTCTCTCTAGCCACAAAGGACCACCCCAAGTCTATACCACCAAACGCTGATCCCAATCCAACCCCTGCTCTTCTACGCTGCTACCCTCCTGACATTCAAGCTGCTAGAGTCGGCGAGCTCTTCCAAGAAGCCCAAGACTTCAGCTTCCCTAAACTCGTTTCATTTTAAACATGTAAAATCAGTAACACTTCCTCTACACACCCCACTCATCCTTACTTTTACGTGTACACAATGTAAATTGAGAATCTCATCTATTTATGCATAGTATCTATTTAATGTTAGGAAGAACCCTACTTCCCACAGACCACAAGCCTAAGGCTGGGCCTACTTGTTTTTGTTTCTGTGAGGCTACCTACCAAACCACTCAGACTAATAACATCCAGTGATATGTCCTTCTCCCTCACACACCAGTGCCAGACATCATGCACACTCACCAGGCCTCTGCAGAGCCACATGAGTCCACAGACCCACTACTAAGAGATCCACCCCCTGTAAATAAAAATGAGGATCATAGGAATCGCATGTCTTTTCCACACGTCCCTTACCCTTTAAAACAAACATGTCCCCCTCACAGGAAGGTTCAGAAGAAATCCTTGTGGAAATGAAGCCTGGAGTTCCCACCCCATCCTCAGGCTCCAAGCCTCTGGTTGCTGCCCAGATGCTCCACCCTAAGAATGGCCCCATTTCAGGTTCTCCTAATCCGGGCCATCCACAAGCTATCTGCTGGCTCACTTCCTCTTACCCTTCCCAGGGCAACGTCAGTCTGGCTTTCTGATATGTGACTTATTCTTCTGTTAATCAACAAGCCAAATATTTTTGTCTCGTAAAAAGTAAAAACTAATCTAGTTATATGCTTTCATGGGATCCTAAAGTGCCCATCATGGTTTGCAATTTGAAAGACAGATAGATATCAGATATGATTCAAGCAATGTGTCTCCTGCTACTAGACTGTAGAAGCAGTCTGTCTTGTTTGCCACTGTGTCCTGTGCCTAGTACTAGATCTCTCCTCAAACAGAACAAGAAATCCTACCCAGTGAGAAAGCACATCCTTAGTTTGTCTGGTCACTGAACAAAATCTCCAGGACCTCCCATGGGTCACTATAATTCCGTCTTCATTCCTCCCTACTCCAACACCTACTCCTATTAAAAACACAGAGCCTCAAGTAGCTACTCAATTACTCTCTGGAGAAGGTTCCAATAGTTGGGAGAATCTCAGAGCAGTCGGTTGGGAGGAGAATGGCAAGAACAGTGTGTACTCCACTGAAATAGCAAGACAAGGAGAGAATGAATGTGAACCGTGGACAGAGTCCAAGTCTTCTACCAAGTCAACATTTTTATATCTTCTCATATTCAGTGGGCATTCAAGAAATGCTTTGAGAAATGACATAGTAACCTGATTACTTTTTGTTCTATTTCTTTAACCTTAGAGAAGAAAAAACTGAGACAGATGGGGATGTAAAGTGGGCATTCAGGAGGGAAAGAGAGTGGATATCAGATTTCAAGAGATCTTGCTCTTTAAACCATTGACCACGGGACAGCAGAAAATGAGTATAATTCATGGCAATCAGATTTAACAAACACTTCCTGACCTTGAGGGTTCTAAGACATTGAAGAAAGCAAAAAATAGCTTTTCATAACAGTTAAAAAATGGGGAGCCTGCTTGCAAAGGAACACCTTAGGTAAATTCACCCAGAGCTCTAATTAAATACAATGAGTACAATGAGACAGTTCATAGTATCTAGAATCCAATTCTCAATATAAGGATTGACTCCATGAGTGACTGAAACAGGAAAGGATTTTACTGATAACTTTCTCTGAAGGCAGGAAGACTAGGCAAGCGGACTCTCTCAATGGCTTCTGGAAATGCTCTCCAGTCTTAGAATTGTTTCAGGTTCAAAGTCACTGCATTCTTTACAGACCTACACCAGAAGGCAAACTTGTAAATAGCAGCTATCTACTTCATGCCATCTTGTCACCTAGATGATAAGTGAAGACCTTCTACAAATTCAAGCTGTATAAGCTACCCTGTCTTAGGCACCGAGTTCAAAGTTGAAAGGAATGGAGGTCACATTTGAAATCAAGATTTTATACAGCATAGAGTTAATTGAGCTCTTGGGGCAAGAGTGAAAGGGGTGGCCCAAATGGCCCTCTTGCTGATCCTCTGACCATTATCCTAACTGTTTGAACTTTACTTTTCCAAAGCACTTCATCTCCATACCAGTGAGGGCTATGACAACCTGTTCTATTCCATACCATAAAGGGTGGTGGTATCAATTCCTCATTTGGGGAATAGCTGAACACTTAGTTTCAGCAAAGTTCTCTGCAACCTTCCTCCCGTTATTTTGCCAAAGCACCATCTCACTGCACTCCAAATGCCACCAGCTCCCCAAGCTGCAACTGTTCCCACTATATGCAGTGCTCTACTGGGAAAAAGACACTACTTAATGCCATTACTGCTGCTGCAGATCAATCTCCCCATTCCCTTGCCTAAGGTATCTATTATCAATATTTGGACAGCCAGCACATCAGAAAATGGTAGCAGCCTAGAAATACATTCCCAGAACTGCCAGCTTTCCAAGTGATACTAGCTCCACAGCCACATGAAAAGGAAAGGAAGAGAAAGACTTCTCCAAAGAAAAAACACAATAACAAAAAATCATTTGAAAGTGAACATCTCTGTCAGCAACTACCACCTAGCAACAAGTCCCTCTTAACAGTGCTCTAGCTACTGTGAGCACAGCTTCATTGTTGCAAGAACACTGCAGTCTAAAACTTCTATTTTAGCTGGTTGGACCGTAAAGAGAAGATGTTTGATTTATGAAGTGGGTCAAGCAAAAGGAGGAATGAAAAAGGAAAGAGGTCAGCCTGGGGTCTTCCTCCTCCATGTCTCATCCACTTCGGTAAATGCCAATACTTATTCCTTATGAGAAGCCAAGAGTTGCAAGTCAGAATATTCTTCTGGAATATAACCAAGCTTGGACTCAGAGAAGGTTTGAAACAAGAGGCCCAAATCTTCTCTTGGATGATTCTAACTTTACTTCAAAGGCATCTCTCAGATGGAGGCTTCCAGAATTCTGTGATTCAAAAAACAACTCAGAAAAGATAATTCTTAATTGTGTGTATATAATAGAGAGGCAAGAGGAAGCCTAACAAGCCTGACTAATGAATTCTTTCTCTAAACAAGCTTTGTGCTAAGAGCTTTCACTTGTTGAAACATGCAGTTATTCAACAAACATTTCAGCCCCCATTAGGGGCAAAGCACTGGTAGAGACACTGGGGATGCAAAACTGACCAAAACAAAATCCTAGCTCTCACTGAGCTTACATTCTACTCAGGGTGGACAGAAATAAATATGTTAGTTGCTGCTAAGTACTTTGAAAAATATATAAAGCAAACAAAGGGAGTGCTATATAAAATTTTATATAAAATACATGAAAATAAAGCAGGGGAGGGCGTGCTATTTTAGAAATAATTGTCCCAGAAGGCTTCTCTGATTGTAATTTGATAACATTAATAACAAAGGTCATCATAGGGTGACTATGTGCTGGGAACTGGACTAAAATCTTAATGGCAAGTATTTCATTTAGTCCTTAACAACAATGAGCTCAGTGCTATTACCATCCCCACTACATAGATGAGAAAACGAAGCCTTAAAGAGGTAAGGCTCTATGCCGAATCTGTAGTGAGTAAGGGGAGAAGGGGGAGTAAGGCCATGGTTACACAGTAAGTGAGGAAGCCTGGACTTGAACTCAGGGTTCGGTGCTGCGCTGGCTTAGAATTGGAGCTTCAAAGAGGTCAGGTGGGGCTGTGTATCACAAAGTGACAGCCCATCTAGGCTTCCCACAAATGGCTAAGAGTTTAGTGCAATTCAGTTATCCTTACTATCAGACTTTTACTCTCATCATCAGTTGAAAATCAAGCCTTATCTTGAAATTACAGGAGAAAGACAACTTCGGCTCTTTAAGGCCAGCTAATAAATGCTGAACATGTTCCTGTCCTATACCCCCCCACCCCTCTCAACACAAGATGATGGAGTGAAGGGAAAAATGTTTTGCTGCTAATTCTCCAGGTTTCCATTTCTCACTAAGAAACAGGACAGAACAGAAGATGACAGAGCTAGCAAGAGATGACAGTGCCACAGCAGTTTTCTGAAATGGAATGGAGGGAAAAGGCACTGGGAAAAGGTCAGCAGCAAGGAGAAAGGAGGCCCTCTCTAGCCCCATGTTAAAGAAAGCACACCTTTCCCTCAAGCCCTGGAATACTGGGGTGGGAATGGGGGAAGGGGAGTGCTTTCCTAAGAAGCATGAGGCAAGGCAGACAGAAGCACTGGGAGCATGTCACCTGGCTCTCCTGAGGGAAGGAGAGAATAAGGCAGGAAGCAACTAAGGAGGGAATAACATTGCTTCAAGCAGAGAAGTCCAGAAGGGAAATACCACATCCAAGGTCAGAGGATTCTTGCAGAATTGCTGGAAATCCCAAAATGAGGGTCCAGGCGAAACTATCATGGGAGGCTAAAAAGAAAAAGAAGCCCAAGTAGAGTCCCACAAGGTTCAAGCCAAAGGTCATGGTTTGGACCCACCCATTTTTTAAACTGTATTTCAGTTACTACAGCCACAGGAACCTGAATAGTCAGAGTTAATCAACAACCAAATGGGAAGGGAAGATAGAGCACATAAGGGACTTGAACTCAGTCTGGATTTCCATCTTATACTCCAACTGACTTAACTTGAGAATCCCAGTTTAAACCCTGGTGAGCGGACCTTAAAGAATCTTCCTCCTAAAGCCTTCAGGCCCGCCCTGTGCTGCCACCCTCCCCCTGCCCCCGCCCCCAGCAATTCAATGCTTAGCCTTTCTCCCTAGCAACTTATCACTTCCAGCAAGCCATATCTCAGCCCAACATTGCACCAAACAAATTATGACCTGAATGGCAAGAAAAAAAACTGTGTCACCTAGAGAAACCCAATTAACGACGTGACTCTGCTCTCTTCAATTCCCTTCTCCCCTCCAGTCATATCCGGGGCACCTGCATGACTGACCGCCTTTTCCCGCTACTGGCTGTTTCCCTGGCTAAATCAAAAGCCACGAGTCAATTTGAACAGGACCTCCAGTAAAGCAAACCTAGAGGGGAGAAGCCCTGCTCTCCCCACACCTTAGTCTGCTGAGAAAGCTCCAAGGGCAACTTTCCTGGCTGACAGTCTGTGGAGTATTCACCTTGAAACCACTGAGTTGCCCCTTAAGTCAAAGCTCCCTGCTGAAGGAAAATGAGTGAATACTACTGAAAGCTCCTCAATGTCAGAGACCCCATGAGAAGCAATAAACGGGTATTTCGAAGAAATTCCTGCTGCAGTTGTTTCCCCTCACCAGCCTTTCTAATTATTTCCTCCCTGGATAGATTTCCAGGGCCTGCTCCTCCCACCAGCCAACATACCCACCGCTTTTCCAAACCTCCTGACTGACCACAAGCAGCACGTTTTGTGTATGTATGTACATATAAACATCCTCTTCTCAGCCCATGCTAGTTTCTGAAGAGAATAAATGCTTCCCCTCCTCCCCCAGTGCACTTGTCTTTCCTTCCAGTCCCACACTGCTGCAGAGTTGGTAATGTAATATTCAAGGACCCTGACACCGGAAATGCCTGGTTCTGGACTGCTACACTTGAAACAGGAGAGAAGGGATAGGGAAAACTGAACAAGGAGATGAGGGAGAAGGTAGAAGGTGTGCGGCGTTGTGGGGAGGCTGAAATTCCGACCAGGGAGGAGATGCAATTCAGGGGTGGGTGAGGAAAAGAAATGGTGATGAGGGGGAGGCTGTCAAGATGAGTTGCGATCAAAATTCGTAGGGGAGAAACAGGAAGAGAAGGAAGGATAAGTAAGGGTAAAAGTGGAGAGAGGGTCAAGAAGAGGTAAGGGGCCAGAGAAGATTCTGCAAAGATGGGGGGGGGGTATAAGTTTAGAGGAACTAAAGGGTGGCCCTCAAACTGGGAGGGAGAGGTCCCGTACCTCCCAGCAAAAGTAGGGGTGGTAGGGCAATGTGGGGGCGGGGCACCACAGGGTGGGGACCAAATTAGCTCCCAGAATCTGCCGCGAGTCGGGGGGGGGGGGGGCGGGGTGCAGAGGGGGAGCCCTGCAGCACGAGGAGCCCGGGAAAAGGGCAGTGGTCGCGAGGGGCACGAGGCTGGCGGAGGGGGCTCCCGGGGAGCATGTGAGGCGTGCGGCCCCCTCAGTCTCCTACAGCGGGGTTGCGGCCTAGGTTGAGGCTGGGGGGGGGGCGGCGAGCTCACCCGCAGAGCGGACAGGTCGATGTCGTCCAGGCTGCGGGCGGGGGCTGGGTCGCCCATGGCCTCTGCCGGGAACCGGGCCCCAGGGCCGCTCACGCTCCGGCTCGGTTATTCCACTGCCGCCGTCGCCGCTTCTCCCCCATCGGGGGACCAAGGGGTCGGGCTCCACCGCGCCTCCCCCGGAGATCCGGGATGGGGGAGGGCCGGCAAGAGGTCCGACCCACCGACTGACAGGAGCTACCGCCCGGAGCCTGCAACCCGAGCCGCCCGACTCTCCTGCGCAGGCGCAGAGCGTCCGTGTACCCGGAGGGTGGAAGAGGGAACGTGATGCGAGCGCGCCGGGTTCCCCCTCCCCCTAAGCGCCGACACCTGCGCGCAGGCGCAAGAGAAAGAGCGAAAGGCGCGCGCGAGGACTTAGCGACCGCACAAGCCTGGCGTGAAAGGAGTGGGCGGTGGCCGGGGCGGCCGCGGAGCGCGCCCACCAGCTGGCGCGCGTGCGCACGCGCGTCTCCTTCCCTTTTCCTATTTTTTCGTCTTCCCTCCCCCATTTTCCTTTTAGAATTCTGTTGGTGCCTTGCCTTTCTTTTCCCTCCTTCTTTCGTATGCCCAGCTGCCAATCAAGCCACCCACCTATCTAGTTGCGGGGGAAGGGGGGCGGAATCCAACCCCCTTTATTACTTGGGGGGTTGTTATGGAAACTCCCCACGCGAGGGCTGGGTAGCCTCTAGATGGGATGGGCTGTCTGTCCACCCACCCAATTGCCATGGCAACAGTGGAGCCGCTGTGGGAAGGGCCTCTGGGTGAGAACCTAGGGGAGAAGCCTTGTGGGGGGGGGTGGGGACAACTAGCAGCCTCAGAACAGACCTTTACCCCCTTCCCTACCTGGCATGGGAGCATTGAAAAGGGGAAGTCAGATCTCAGGATAGGGATTCCTACCGCAGACGTGTATCTCTGCACCTTTCTAAAGTTCCTTTGCACAAAGGAACTGTTTGAACATTTACTCACTGACTGATCACTAAAACTGCACCGGAGGAGAGTCAGGGAAAGAGGAGGAAGCTGTCACCAACTCCTTCAAATCTCGCTTGGGTCACCTTCGATCTAGTCATGTTGGCACAACACCCCCAGTCATTAGCCTCACTGGAGGCTGGAAAATTCTACCTAAAGAATAAGGAGTCATATTCTGCTACTAATATGCTGTGTGACCTTGAGCAAGTTGCTTTGCTTCTCTGGGCTCTTCTTTCACTAAAGTTGAGGGGGCAAGGCTGTATGATCCTGAAATCCCTTTCACCACCACAGTTATCTCTGAAAACCCCCCCCACCAGCCTTAATATAAACATTACCTAGGAAAGTTTGAAATTAAGGTCTTTGGAAATGGGCTGAATACTCTCCTTCCTTGGCACATTAAGTGGACATCCAGTCTTGCCCTCCCTCTCAATTCCTATTTACACTGCCACTGCCCTTATCTAAGCCACAATCACCGCTTGCCTCCACTACTATCAGCAAATTCTCCAAACCCAGAATAATTTTTCTGAAACTCAAATTTGATGCCACTCCCCTGTTTAAGACCCACTGTCTTCTAGGTAGAGTTAAAGACTCAAGATTCTGCCAGTTTCTTCTGCCTTATTATATTTTGGCATTTTTCAAATATAAGAACAGTTGTAGGTTTACAGAGAAATTATGCCGAAAGTACAGAGTTCCCATATAGGACCCACAAACATGCACACACAGATTTCTCTGTTAAAATTTTGTAAGTATGGTAACTTTGTTACAATTGATGAACCACAATTATTATAATTCTATTGTTAACTTTAGTCCATAGTTTACATTAGGGTTCACTTTTTGTGTTATACAGTTCTATGGGGTATTTATTTTTATATTCTGGTAACATAAAATTCCCCATTTTAATCACTTTCAAGTATGCAATTCAGTGGTGTTAATCACATCCACAATGTTGTGCTCCCATCAACACCACCGGCTCCCAAAGCTTTTCCATCAATCCAAACAGAAACTCTACCAATTGAGCATTAGCTCCCCATACCCTCCCCCCACCCCTCTGGAAACCTGTATTCTAATTTCTGACTATAAGAATTTGCATATTCTAATTATTTTATATAAGTGAGATCATACAATATTTATCCTTTTGTGTCTGTCTTATTGCACTCAACAAGGCTCATCCACATTGTCTCATGTATCAGCACTAGCACTTCATTCCTTTTTTACAGTTGAATAATATTCCATTTTATGTCTACAACATTTTGTTTATCCATTCTTCTGTTGATGGACAATTGGACAGTTGGATGTCTCCACCTTTTGACAATTGTGAACAATGCTGCTATGGAACATCTGTGTAGAAGTCCCTGCCTCCAATTATTTGGGGTATATATCTTGAAGTGGGATTGCTGTGACATTTGGTAATCCTATACTTAGCTTTCTGAGATACGCTAAACTGTTTCTCATGGTGGCTGCACCCTTTCACATTTCTGCCAAAAATGTACAAGTTTTGCTATTTCTCTACATCCTTGCCAATACTTGTTATTTTTTATTTGTTTTTAATAGTAGCTATTCTAGTGGGGGTGAAGTGGCTACCTTATTTCTTAATACTCTGCCACTAAACCTGATATAGTCCAGCCATACTGAGCTATTCTATTTATACATCCCAAAATTCGATATACTTTTCTCCAGGCTTTGCACTTTATTTCTTCTCCCTGGAGTACTCCTCACCTCCTGACCAGCTCACTCTCATCACTCTTTGCCTTGTCTTCATGGCTAAATTGCCTCTTTCAAAAGGCCTTCCTTGACCCACCAAGACTGATTTTGGCCCCTCTTCTGTCAGCTGCCAGGTTTAAGCCCATGGTAACATTAAACAATTTGAATTGTAAATGTCTTGTTGAATCTCCTTTAAGGCAGGAATGAGGTCAGTCTTGCTCAGCAGAGGGCCTGGCACCCACTAAAAGGTCAATAACCCTTAAGTGAATGGAGGCATCCTGTTGTCTGGGTAGGTACCGTAAAAACATGGTAACTCAAGGTCAAGACCATTAGCTAGTACGGTAGGAAAAAAACAGAATTTGAAGTTAGCACTTTGGACAAATCGCTTATAACCTCTGTGAGGTTCAATTCCATCGTGAATAAAATAGGGATGATAATTTCTACTTTATAGAGGTAAGATAAAATAAAATTTGGGACATAAACCCCTTGGTACACATTAGGTCTTCCCCAGCGCCTGATACACAGAGTGTTTAATAAAGAGATACTGAATGATTAAGCAAATCAAGATTACAGGGATGGGATAAATGGTCACCAAGCTCGAGACAGTGTCTTCTGAAGGGGACAGAGAAGCAAGACTGGTCCTCAGTTGGTAATTTTTGAAGCAGGATGATGGTGTGATACCTAGATGCATGAGCCTTCATTATGCTAGCCTTTACTTTTGTATTTACTTGAAATTGCCCATAATTAAAACCTTAAAAGAGACTATGTGGTGGAGTGGAGGGAGTCCCGGACCATGTGTCAAAAAATATTAAAAATAAGACCAATCATAAGACACCTGGAAAGGGGGGCAAATGAATCCTTTGCACAGACCCACCCATCTTCAGAGCCTCCCAACTCCCTTGGGTGGTTGGACTCATTCTTTCAATTCCAGATCTTCAGCCAGTTCTCTTGATTCCAAGACCACTGCTTTTTGGCCCCTGCGCTGTGTAGACTCCATTCAACAAACTCCAGGCCTGACTGAGGAGGACAGCTGCATCCACAGACAGTGTGGAGAAGCAGCTTACCTAGAGCTTCGCCTAACCTGGGGCAGCTGCTGTCTCCACCTCACTCCTCAGCTAAGGAGGTAATGGTCCCCCTAGGGGAAGAGGCACTTACTGCTGATAATGAGGCCAATTAGTAGAATTCCAATTAGCACCGGGAGACCACTACACCAAGTGGGAGGGGGATTTTTTATATGGAAGTGGCTGCTAGAGAGGAACAGAGGGCTGGAGTCAAAAGAAAAGATGAGGGCCAAGCAAAAGCGTTCCCTCTCTGCACGGTATCACCCCTCTGACCCTTCCCTCTTCCAGGAATGCTCCTAACTTACTAGTCCCCTCCATTTCTTCATGCTACTAGGATCAATTCTGAAACTTGGAGGGAGAAATGAGGCTGGAGGAGTGAAGGGCAACAGCCAGGGCCTGCACTAAACCTTTTTAAATTGTTATTATTTCAAATATTTCAGACATATGTAAAGCTTATATATATAATAAAAATCTGTCTACCCACCACTCAAAGAAATGTTACCAGTTTAGTCAAGGCTCTCGATATACTTCTTATCTTTCTCTCCACCCACCCTGGGAGGCAACCCCATCCTCTGTCCCAGGCCTGCTATACTCTTTCACAGACTATGCCATTTAGTTCTCTCTTCCCCTAGAGCAGCGTTGTTTACAGAACTTTCTAGTGATGAAAACAATCTGGGCCTGAGCTGTCCAAACACGCTGCCCACTGGCCATGAGTGGCTATGGAGCCCTTGAAATGTGGCCAGTGCAACTGAGGAACTAAATTTTTCAATTTTTTGTTAATTCTAACTCATTTAAATTTAAATAATCAAATGTGACTAGCGGCTACCATCTTGGACAGTGAGACACCAGAACACAGCACCACGAGGCGGGGAAACCTTGTCTGTTATGCTCGCTTCTGAGTCGAGAACGATACCTGGCAGATAGTGGGTACTCAAGAAATGTTTTAGTCAAGGCCTGAATCCTTGCAGCAAGTCAGGCATTTAAATATTATTCTCACTGGGGACCATCAAGGCCCAGAGAGGGGATGTGGATGGACAAGGTCAAGTGACAAATCCAGGATTTGGATCTAGTTCTTCCTGACTGAAAGCCCCCACCCAGGCATCGCTGTGTGAACACCTCCTTCTCTCAACAACCCGGTGACCGAGATCCCGTAGAGCGGAGAGGGAAATGGGAGAACAAACAAAGGAATGGGCTGGAAAAGTTCCCCTCCCATGGATGAGGTGAAGGGCACCAGGGCTACATATGGGCAGGGAGGGGTGACTGAGAACAGCACTCAGTTCCACTGAGGAAGAGGCATGGACATTTTTTTTCACTTTTATTTATGAAACGCTTATTGGACTGATACAAAGTTAGTGTCTGTCAGTAGGCTGGTGGAGGGGGTTAGTGTGGCCCCTCCCAGGTGGGGCTGAAGCCTGAAGGCGGTTTCACCCTTCCCCCGACCTTGGCAGGAAGGGGCTAGGGGAAGCCCTTGAGCAAAGAGAGGCTTCAAGGGCAGGAGGAGAGGAGAGATGGGGAAGGCCCAGGACACAGCCCCCTCCTTCTGGAGTAACAGGCTTGACCCTGGCTTCCTGCTCCTCTGTAGCAGTGGCTTCAACCAGACAGTGGGGAGGCTGCTCTGCTCTGGGACCCTTCCTGCCTCCCCAGCCTAAGGATGGGAGCGCCCTCTTTAGCTGCATTCCAAGGGAGGGCCCTCTCTGACTTCTCTAGCCCTGTCAAGGATGCCTGCCTTCCCAGGTCTCCAAGGGCACTGCCCTCAGTTGTCAGGGGTTAAGGGGCAAGGAGCCAGACGTGGTGGAGCCCAGTGGCCAGAAGCCTCTTCCCGTCTGGAGCCTCTGCTATGTCCACACTTCTAGGGGCATCACACCTTCCTTGCTGCCCAGGGGGGGCAGCAAAGACTCATCCTCCAGAAACTTGAGGGGGAAGTGAACAAGGTGACCCTGGACCTGGGTGAGCTGAGACCGTGCCAAGGGAGGGCTGACCAAGGCCAGGGGCTCCACAGCCACGTACTCCCGGAGTGCCCGCATAGAGCGTGTGGCGTTGGACGGCAGGCAGCGGAAGATCTGTGGGTGGGAGGGACATGGAAGCCAATATGGCTTGGGAGACTTCCCCAAGTCCTACTGGGCTGGACTCCCTACTCTTCCCCACCCCACCCCATGCCATCTCTCCATACCCTCCACCTTGACCGTGGGCCACCGAAACCCAAGATAGTGAATGCCCCCCCCAGACCCACATGCCTGTCCTGAGAACGGCTGTACGGTGAGGCTTCCCTCCATCCCACCCTGAGCCCAGGATGCTCCATAAATTTCCCCCAGGCCAGCCCCTCTTGGCCCCAACCTGCTCATAAATATTGGCGTTGTTCTCAGCCGTGTCTTGCCACAGCTGGAAGAAGTCGTCACAGACAGGGTCTCGGAGATCAAGGTCTGGCCGGGTGTCTGCCCCGAGTATCACACTATGGGAGAAAGGGGTCCCAGCAGGGTCAGACTAAGACCATTGGGAAACCCACAATGCAGAAAAGTTAGGTGGCTGCTATCCAGGTAATTCAAAGTAGATGCAATAGTAAACAGTAAAATAAGTGCAAAGGAGTCCAATAAAGTTTTAATCTGTTTCTACTTTGGTGACTACTTTGATGCTCTTAAATATATATACATATTAAATATTTTTTCTCATCTTTTTGGTGTCCCTAACTCGCTGGAATCCTAAATTGGATAAACTTTCTGCCTAGGGGAAAAGTCAGTGCTACCTCCCACCTGGTGCAAAAGGCAGAAACCTCCCCCTCACCTCCACCCTGTAGCACCCCACACCCATCGCTACCTGAAGCAGTGCTTCCGCAAACTCAAGGCAAATCTGCCTGCCTGATACTCTGCCCCATCCATAAGGGATGGCTCCAGCTCCGTGTCCTCGATGAGCACGGCCAGTTCACTGTCCCGCTTCCCCAGCAAGCTCCGGTCATTGATGTTCGCGGAGCCTGGAGTGGATGCAGCACAGACTATGTCCGCCCAGGCCCAGGAAGACCCCTCACCCTATCTCCACCACCAGAGCACCTGCCGGTGGGCAACACCCATTCTGTAGCCTCCACCCCCAACTGGGCCTCAGCTCCAGTCTCCATCACCTACCCCCGTGTCCCTCCTCCACCCACCCCACCTCTTCTCACTGCCAGGGCCCCAGATCCAGCACTAACCAATGATGACCGTCCGGTCATCTGCAATGAGCATCTTGCTGTGGATGTAGATGAGCTCTGAGACCGGGTGCCCACCCAGCTCCCCATGTGTGCGAAGCCCGCAGATAGACATATAGTCTCGCCATGCTGTCCCCACTGTGTGCAAGAGACATGGGGGAAGGCTGAGGAGAGAGGGATCCTCTGCGTGCAGATGGAGCCCTATCCGCCTGCCTCCTCACTTCTGAGCCCTTCCTCAAGTCTGGTGTATATACTCCTCCACTCTTCTCGGCAGTGGAAGGGCCCCTGTGGTCCCAGGTCAGTAGCCCCAGAAGCACACAAGAGTGACAGCCTCCCCCTCCCATCCCAGGCCTCTAGCTCCCAATACCCCTTCCTTGGGGTCCAAAGCTTCCACCCCCAGGCCCCAGCACTCACTGGCTGCTTTGAGGCGGTGCAGGATTGAATACTCCCCACGACACAGGGTCCTGGGGGAAAAGAAAGGATGAGGAAGGTGGGGGTAAGGGAGGGGGATGCCAGAAGAGAAGCGGACCTCAGAGTCCCACAGGAAGGGATCAAGGTGGAGTCAGGAGTGGGGATTAATGGATGAAGCTATAGAGAAGCAGAATCTGGCTGGGGCACGGGGCGGGGAGGGGTGGTCACCTGTAAGTGAAGTGCAGAATGGCCTGGATGGAGTTACCTCCACCTGTGGAGATGTCCCCCTCAAAGCCAGGGAGCAGAGGCAAAAGCACGTATACCCGGAAGCACTGCCCTTGTCTGGGATGAGGGGTGGAGTCAGAGGTGAGCCCCTCCCTAAAGCCCTATTCCCCTAATCCTCCCTACCCCCCCGGCCTCCAGTCATACCCCCAGGTGCCCACCTCCCTGGAGGTCCTTACTTGTGGGCCTTCAGGATTCGGTCTACAATCTCGTCGCCCACCTTGTTCAGAACCGTCCGCCCATCTGAGCAACTAATGAAGAACTGATTCTGGTGCAGGTAAGACAGGTATCAGCAGCCTGGCCCCTGCCCCTGCCTCAGCTCCCAGCGCAGGCCCCACCCCAAGGCTCCAGACCCCAGCCCAGGTTCTGGCCCTGGACCTCGGCTTTTCCTCCAGGCCCAGCTGCATCAGTGCTCAATGATCCCCAGTGATATCATAAGTTTCTCTCCTGGGGCCTCAGGTGCACCCTCTAGTATCACCTCCTGCCCTGACCCAGGCAGACCTCAATGTACAGGAAGTGCTGGCTCTCCCTGATGGTGTGCAGGTAGGCATTAAGGATGGAATTCTCCAATGTCCCTGCCGACCAGCGGTCCACTGAGCGCAAGACCTAGGGGAAATGGTGGCTGTGATGTGCAAAGGAAGTTCCGAACTGCAGAAGAGGAGGAAAAGGGAAAACAGGCTGAAGGGAGGAGGTGGAGGAGGCAGGCTGAAGTTGGGAGCCCTCACCTGCACGGTGACGCACTGCCCCCCAGGCAGCGTAAAGGGGAGCTGGTTGGCAGTGCTAGCGGACTTGGGCAGCAGGTAGGGGTATGTGGGTATCTTGTACTTGGCCTTGGTGGTCTGTGGAGAGATGGCGGAATCAATGGGAGGTGGGAAGAAGCTATCCCTGGGCTTCTTCCCAACCTTCAGCCCCCATAGGAAGGCATGAGCACCTTGGTGAAATTCCAGCGCTGGATGAAGTGCCGGGCAAGATCCCGGGCAGGTGGGCCGTGAACAACCACCCCAACATCCCGCCATGGCATCCGAGGTGTGGTCTCCCTATCAATGAAATCTGGGGTTTCCGGGAGAGTCAGGAGAGAGGTCAAGACTGGTTCCTTGGGGAAGCTTGGGGCAAGAACCTACCAGAGGGAAGGCTGCACTATCCCTAACCCATCTCATTCTACTCTCAGTCCCAGCCCCTATTTCTGCCCCCACTCCCAGCTCTCAGGGGATTTAGAGGAGGCAGGCCCTCACCCTCAAAAGGCCGGTCTAGTTGCACCCAGTCCTTGGTGATAAGATTGCTGTAGTCCTTTCCCAGCCAGAAGAATTGGTTGTGAGAGAAGTCTGGGGTGGCTGAAGAGTCTGGACTTGGGGTGGGAGGCTGTAGGGGAACACGCCCAAGCCAGGGGCAAGGGGCTGGGTCATGGGGGCCATACAGAGCCAAGACCAAAGAGAAGACAGGAGCTCTGAAAGATTGTGAGATAGAGAGACACAGAGAAAGAATGAAACAGAGGAAATTCCACTCCCTAGCCCTTCCCTCCAGCTGCATTTGATATCCCTAGAGGAATGGGGATGGCTAGATAGTAGAAATGGGGAAGGGGCTGGGTTACAGCATCTTCAAAGTGGGTTACTGGGGTCCTAAATAGGACAAGGAACTCTGAGATAGAAAATTCCTGAAATGATTGGAGGAGGAAGACTAGAGCTGAGAAAGAGTATGGAGTTTAGGTTAGCTGAGTTTAGGGAAGCTCAGGAAGGTCCTGGGGATTACCTGTGGGGTAGCTGATTCAGAGGCATCCCCAAGATCAGTCAGCCGGTAGTGCAAGTCATCCCAGCGGCCATAGGCAAGGTCCAGCCCCCCTAGGAAGGCCACTACTTGGTCCACCACCAGGAGCTTCTCATGATGGGCCCACAGTGTCACCTGGTCTGGGTGGCGCATCACCTGGGGCAGGTATGAGGGAGCTCATGAGGTTGGGCTTAGGTGATGGAAGGCAAAGGAGGCACTGGGGGGGAGGATAGAAAGTTGAGACACTCAGGGAAAGGGAAGGCTTAGAAGATGGAAAAGTGTGGTGAGACGGACTATAATGTAGGAAGGTCTCTAAGGCCTGAGAGTCACCTTTATGTTGGGGTGCAGCAGCATCAGAGCCCTCTTGCTATAGCCACTGTTGATGCCCAAGGCCAACTCCACTTCTTTAAAGAGCAGTACAGACACACGGACACCCTCTTCCTGGTGGTGAATGGGGGAATCAGATCCTAGTGCCTCTTCCAGAATCTCCCCTCCCCACCTTCTCAAAGTCCTTCCCCCATGCTCAGGATTCCCTCCAAACTACCAGGAGAGCCTAGACACTCTGCCCCTTAGTCCCATGCTTTGATGCTTTCAGAAACTTAGAATGATGTCACCTGTCTGCTCACCTACTCATCCATCCAAGCAGCCATTACTCATATATCTCCCATACACTCTCTCACCTATCCATCCACTCATCCATCCACTTCTTTTCATAATCTATCTATCCATCTCCCCAACCACTGACTCATCCCCCTAGCTGCCCTCTATCATTCATCCATCTACCTACCCAACCTCCATTTATTCATCTTTCCAGCTTCATAGCATTCCACTCATCTCCCTGTCCATCATCTACCCATCCACTCACCCAACCACTCTTCTTCATCCATGTATCCTTCCTCCCTCCTATCAAAATCCACAGATGCCCCCTCTTTGCAGACACTGCGTCTTCTGCCTCTAAGGGAACTATCAGTCGAGTGAGAGAGACAAATATGCACACCCCCCAGGATACTATACCAGGTAGAAGGGGAGCACGAAAAGGGAAATGTTTGTTCTCCCTATGGAAGAAGATGATGTTTGCGAGACACTGAACCAGGATGGGCATGTTTCTTCCCCTACTTTCTCCTATGTTACAGGCCCTTCTAAGCAACCTCTACCCACAAGCAACCCCCACTGCACCCCTCTCCAGCCTGACCACTCTCCTCACCGCCTTCCTTTTGAGCATAATATCCAGTCTCCAGTCATCTGAATGGGCTGGACGCTTCAGGTAAACCTCAGGACTCAACCTGGGATTAAAGGCAGAGGGGGAAGGCAAACTAAACCCTAGACAACCAGCCCAAGACAACTTCCCCTGTACTCCCTCCTCTTACCCACAGGCTGATATGCCATAGACCCTATCCCATCCCTCTTGCTCTGACTCACCACCAGTCTGTGATGAAAATCTCCTCTCGAGCTCGCAGGATGGCATCTGCCACAGCCGCAAAATAACCTGCCCCATTCACAAACCTGGGGGGAGGCCAAGCCAAGGAGATCAGGGGAGTCAGAAGCCAGAAAACTCTAGGGAGTGAAGATCGGAGGACAGTCATGGGTCAGAAGTGACAGCACAGAAGTCAGTGATGACAGAGGTCAGATGGTCTCAGATATATTGAAAGGGATGGATTTGCCAGTATGGGCTAAATAAAAACAAACATTACCGAAGATACAGTAAATTAAGAAAATGATGCATTGGGAGTATTAACACATCATATATAAAGAGCTCCAACAAATCAATAAGAAAAAGACATATAAGCCTACTGAAATTTGAGGAAATAAGAACGGACAGTTCAGAGAGGATATTAAAATGATCAATTGTGGGAAAAGATGTTCAATTTCACTAGTAAACAAGGAAATTGAAATTAAAATGAAATAAGTTTTTTTTTTTTATCCACTAGAGTGGAAAAAATTAAAATCACTGGTAACATGCAATATAGCATATAGGCAAATGGGTATTCCCATAGGCTGGTCACAGCTTTTTAAGGACAGTTTGGCAGTATCTATCAATATATTAAATGTACACACCCTTTGACACAGTAATTCTATTCCTAGGAATACTATCCTATTCATGCTTAGGCAAAGATTGTACTAATCACAGCATTATTTATAAGAGTAAGAAATTGGAAATAACCCAAGTGTTTAATCTCTAACACGTAGTAAGTGAAAAAATAAACCATAGAACAGGGTGTAATCTCATTTATGTTATAACAAAGTAGATGTATATGCATGTACATATGAAATAAGCAGAAAAGAGCTGGGAGTGTCCATCAATTGATGAATGGATAAATAAAATGTGATACATACATACAATGGAATACTATTCAGCTGTAAAAAGGAAGTGTTGATACATGCAACAACATGGATGAATCTTGAAGACACCATGTTGAATGAAGTAAGTCAGACACAAAAGGACAAATATTTTATGATCTCACTGATGTGAAATAATAAAAAAAACAAACTCAAAAAGTCAGAATCTAGAATATAGCTACCAGGGGATGGGGTAGAGATAGGGAATAAGAAATTAAGGCTTAAAATGTACAGTATTTCTATTTGAAATGATGGAAATGTTTTGGTGATGGATGGTGGTGATGCTAGCACAATATTGTGAACATAATAAACAGCATTTGAATATATATCTGAGTGTGGTTAAAAGGGGAAGTGTTAGATTGCATATATGGTAAAATAAATTTTCTTTTAAATCCATGGAACTACACTGAATGAAGCTGAATGTGAGAATGACAGAGGGAGGAGGGTGGGGGCACAAATGAAATCAGAAAGAAAGATAGATGATAAAGACTGAGATGGTATAATCTAGGAATGCCTAGAGTATATAATGATAGTGATGAAATGTACAAATTTTAAAAATGTTTTTTCTTGAGGAAGAACAAAGGAATGCCATTACTGCAGGGTACTGAAAATAGATGGTAATTAATATTTTAAAATTTCAACCTATGTGTGAGACTAAAGCAAAACCTGTATATTTGGCACGAAATCTATATTTTGACTAGTGCATTTCCTAATATAACTTATTTGACAGCTTAACTGAACACCATAGGTACATGGAACCTTGAGTAGGACATGAGATTTTGTTGGTTGGTCCAGAGTGATGCCCCAATAAATCCCAGAGTGATTTGAACAGTGAGTAAAAAAGTATTTGCAAAGTCCCCTCTGGGGAATGGTGAGAACGGGGAGAAATTCAACTTCCCCAAGTTGAATTCTTGATATTCTCACAAGCAGTGTGGACAACCAAAGCTGTAGGCTGAGCCCCCAGTCTTGGGGTTTGTTCATATGAAACTTAACCCCACAAAGGATAGGTCAAGCCTATTTAAAATTATGCCTAAGAGCCACCCCCAAGAGAACCTCTTTTGTTGCTCAGATGTGGCCTCTCTCTCCAGCCAACACAACAAGCAGTCTCACCACCCTCCCCCTGTCTACGTGGGACATGACTCCCAGGGGTGTGGACCTTCCTGGCAACATGGGACAGAAATCCTAGAATGAGCTGAGACTCAGCATCAAGGGATTGAGAAAAACCCTAGAATGAACTGAGACTCAGCATCAAGAGATTGAGAAAACCTTCTCAACCAAAAGGGGGAACAGTGAAATGAGACAAAGTGTCAATGGCTGAGAGTTTCCAAACAGAGTTGAGAGGTTATCCTGGAGGTTATTCTTACGCATTAAGTAGATATCACCTTGTTATTCAAGATGTAATGGAGAGGCTGGAAGGAACTGCCTGAAAATGTAGAGCTGTGTTCCAGTAGCCATGTTTCTTGAAGATGATTGTATAATGATATAGCTTTCACAATGTGACTGTTTGTGAAAACCTTGTGTCCGATGCTCCTTTTATCTCCCTTGTCAACAGACGAGTAGAACATATGGAATAAAAACAAATAATAGGGGGAACAAATGTTAAAATAAATTTAGTTTGAAATGCTAGTGATCAATGAAAGGGAGGGGTAAGAGGTATGGTATGTATAAATTTTTTGTTTTAATTTTATTTCTTTGTCTAAATAGATGCAAATATTCCAAGAAATGATCATGATGATGAATATGCAACTATGTGATGATATTGTGAATTACTAATTATATATGTAGAAAAGAATGATCAAAATAGGAATGTTTGCATTTGTTTGGTGTTTTTTGGTATTTAAAAAAAATTAAATTAAACAAAATAATCCATAGAACTACACTACACAGTGACCCTAAATTAAATCATGGACTACAGGTAATAGTACAATTTTTAAAATGTACTAATGACCACTTGTAACAATATATCACACCAATGCAAGGATGATATATGGGAATCCTGTATTTTATGCATGATTGTTTTGTAAACCCACAACTTCTCTCAGAAAAAAGAAAAAGAGCTGGGAGGACAGATTTCAAACTGTTGTCAGGATTACTTCTGGGGAGACAAATAGGATTGCTGAGAGGGGGTGCTAAGCAGCAATAAGAAGGAGAAAGGGGTGTGTGATGAATGAGAATTTTAACTTCTTTATTTAATATGTTTTTGTATTGTTTGACTTTTTAATAACTGTTAGTCTACCATGGTGGTTAAGAGCAGGGTCTCAACCCAAACTACATAGATTTGAATTCCAGTTCCAGTGTTCACTAGGTATGTGAGCTTGGGTGGGTTACTTAACCCCTCCTTGCCTCAGTTTCCTCATCTGTCAAATGGAGTTAATTATATAGGCTTGTTATGAAGATTCAATGAACTAACACATGTAAAATACTTCTTGGCACACAGCAAGTGCTACATTTGTTATTAGCTATTATTAGTTATTATGTAAAAAAATCACAAAACCAACTGCCACAAAAAATTTCTTTCATGACTTCCCAAATTCTTCTCTGACTGCTCCTTGGCACACAGCAACAATCAATCTTCATAGTTTCCAAACACATCAAGTTATTTCTATCTTCTCTGCTAGACCATTCTTCTCCATTTTCTTTATCTTGCCAAAGCTAACCTTGGGGTTATGGCCTTCTGAAAGCCTGTCCTGACATCCCCACGCTGGGGCAGACACTCCTTCTCTGAGCTCATTTCTCTGTATCTATCACCACTACAGCAAGTTCACATCGTTTCATGGCTGAATCACCTACTAGTCTCTGAAACCAGATAAGCCTGTGTCTGATTCCCAGCACTGGACTTGGCACATAGTAGGCACTTAAAAAAGCTGTTCACTAAGCAAATGAACCAATCAGAGAGACGTAAGGACAGCAAAGAGAATAGAGGGGGTCAGAGGGCAAAAGGGGGTTAAAAGGTCACAGGAAGTCAGAGAGGTCGGAGGTCCGGTCCAAGGAGATTACCAAATTGGGGAACCACAAGGATAAAGATCAGAAAGATCAGAGGAAAATCAGAGAGATCAGAGATCAGTGTGGTTAAAGAGATGAGAGAATCATGGAGACGACAGGAGTGAAAGTGTATGGGGGGGGTCATGAGATCAGAAAGGGTGAGAAGAGACAGAAGAGAGAAAGGATCAAGGAGTCAGGGAATACCAAGGGGGTCACAGATAAACTCAGAAGGACTTCAATATCTCACCACCGGGCCAGGGTCCCAAGCCGGGGCGGCGCGTAGCTGTCGTGCCGGTGCAACTGCAGGAAGTCTCTACCTGGACCCTGAGCCAGCTCCGTGATCTCCTGGCCCCACCACCGTGCCTGCCTGTAGCTGCTGCACTTGAGAATCAGGGATCTGTACAGAGAACAGAGAGCTGGACCACCAGTCCTCCCCCTCCACACCAGAGACCACACCACAGCCACAACACAGACCATCCCAGCGGGGCTAGCACCTCTTTCCCACTTGCTCCCTGAATCCCTAACTCACACCTCTACAGTGACAGGGCATATATTTGCCTCATTTGCAGCTGGGTTCCCAGCACCTGGTGCTGTACCAGGCACTCAGGTTTGCTGAATGAAGAATAACAGAATGAATGGAATTCCTTTTCTTTTATATCAAGAGCCCTTCCCCTGGGCTCCTTATTTTCAACCCCCTTTCTCTAGCCCCAGACTCGAAGAGCAGCCCCAGGCATCCAGCTGGGCTAAGCAGCCTGTTTCAAAATCATGGCCAGATCAAGGAGGATGGAAATTCCTTCCTCTTTTTTCAAGGTCTCTCCCCCTCATCAGCCCTCGGGGCCCTAGGGCTGGCTCTCCTCTCCTCAGAAAAGTCTTACCTGTGGGAGGTGTCGATCCGGACCCCATACCGTGCCTCTGTGCTCCTCTTCCCCACCTGCACCTCGAAGCCAGGGTCAAAGAGTTGAACAAACGAGATGGCGCCGGTCTCGAGGCACATGTACAGCAGGAAGGAGTCCTTCACCACCAGCCACCTGGAGCGGAAGGGCTCCAACCGTTCCTCCCTGCCTTCAGGATCTCCCTCCTCACCCCCACCCCCCACCCTGCCCGGCTGCTCTACCCTAGCTCTCACCTCTTGGACCAGCGATAACAAACTTGGTCTCGGCCACAGCAAGTGAGGCCAGGGACCCGGTGGCCCCCTGAGCGCTTCCGGATCACCCCCTCCCTGTGGGGAAAATCAGGAAGAGATGCTTGATGAGGAATCCAGAACCTCAGCCCGTCCCGCACTGTCTTTTCCATTCGCAAGTCAGGGAGAGATCTAAAGAGATCTTGCAGATGGCCGGGTGAAGGGTATCAGACACTCACAGGCCTTTGGAGCCAAGATCTGGAATAAAGGAGAGCTGACTGACTTCTAGGAACTCCGTCTGCAGAGGGAAACAAAGGCTCAGAGAAGAGACCCCAAACTTTCAGTCTCTCAGCCCCAAGCAACTCTGGCCCTCTGCTCCCTTGGAGGTCTGATTATACTGCTCCTTCTCAAAGGACCCAAGCATCCAGCTCTTGAACCTTACCATAGCATGGTAGTTGCGGTAGAAAGACATGGCCAGGAGGCAGTTGAGATAATTCTCCAGGTATTTCTGGAGTGGGGATGAGGGGAGAGAGAAAGACAGATGGGCCCAGAGCCATTTATATGCCAAACCTTCCCAGAGGCCCTGGTGTCCATTCGCACCTGCTTGCTAGCTGCATGTCTGGTGGAACCCTCGGGACCCACTCGGGGTAAAGAGGGCATCTCCCTGTTGGCTGCCTCTCGGGCTGGAGAATAGGCAACGGCAAAGCTGTGGAAGAGATGGGGGAGGGACAGGTAAGAGTTGGGAGGCTGGGTGCCTGGATCTCTGGAGTATTGAAGGTGGGACCTTTGGGGAGGGCAAGAGGCCTAGAGACTGGCAGAAGGGAGCACACCCCCAACCCCCACCCTGCCCCGGGAATGGAGACAAGGGAAGGGGGGAAGCTGCCAAGGGCATTTCGGGCATCCAGCCCAGTTGAGATACTGGCACAGAACCATGGAGAGCTGGGCAGGGAAGTTTTCCCAGCCATCAACGTTAGCGGAGGGGGACCAGTGGCCAGAGTTAAGGGGAAGGAAAGCATCTGGGGGTGAAAGAGGAAGAAAGGAGAGAAGAGGGCTGGGGTAGTCCATGCTGCCAGAGTGAGGGGCACCTGCCCTTCACAGGAAACAGCTCCTTCCCTCTCACCGAGCCAGAGGGAGCAGACTCATCAAGACTTTGTGTCGCAGGAGGTCCCGGTGCAGCTCCTGGAAATGGCGAAACTTCTTTTTGGTTGTCCAGGTGAAGTTTCCATGAGTCAAACGGACAGAATATAGAGTGCAGGTTCCCACCTGGGGGAGTGAGGAACAGGGTCGACCGGCCCTGGTCAGGTCCCAGCCCTCCACTCTGGCCACCCCTCCCTCTACCCACCACCCTGGTACCAGCCCAGGCACCTTGGAGCCACTGGTGTATCTTTCAGTGCCCACCACCTGGGCTGTGACAGGGACTCCAGAGGCAAACACCAAGGGGTGCATTTTCAGAGGCTGAAGGTCATAGATGGCCAGAAAGGGGTGCATCCGGTCAGCTAGGAGGAAAGAAAGCAGAGGAGTGCAGATCCCAGGAAGCCACAGTCCCCTGGCCCTCCTTTCCCTGAAGGTCTTCATTCCTGAGTACCTGGGTCCTCGCCCTCCCTCAGAGTGTCCACCTCATCGGGCTCCATCTGCAACTGGCTTGAGTCCAGGTCACCCCCACTGTAGAATGGGCTCCCCGGGGTCGCCATCATCCTAGGAATACCAGGAGGTATCAGGGAGGTGGCCTGCCTCAAGTATCCCAAACCCAGGGATCTCCAGCTCCCACAGGCCCTCTCCTCCACCCACCTAGACCACAACCTGTAATCACCGCCCAAGGGTCTGCAAAGTTCCGCAGACTCCCCTCTAACTTCCATCCTCTGCCGTAGTCCTTCATCCCGAATCCCTCCGCCCCGCCCCTGTCCCGTAACTAGGGCACCGAGGGGCCCCCAGCCAGGTCCGGACGGGACAGAGCAGAAGCTGGGAGGAGGGACCTAGGGTAGCGAGAGGGGCCTGGGGCCGCCGGGGCCAGAGTCGGGCCCAGCCAGCTGCGAGAGGGGGTCCGGGCGGGAGTGAGGAAGTTACGCGCCCGCAACCGGGGAGGGAAACCCCGAAATCTGAGAGTGGGGGCTGAGTCAGGAGGCCCCGCAGCCGAGCCCATCCCGGTCCCCGCCCGATTTCCGGGACCCAAGATTTCGGAAGGCAATCCCACCCCGGTCCTCTCACCCTGGAAGCCGAAGGCGACGCCCGCACGGGTTGGCGTGCTGTGGGGAGCAGCGCGGAGCTCTGAGCCGGAGCCTCCACCCCGGCGGCCGGGGCGGGGCCGGGGCTCAGGGTCTGCCTTCGGGGGCGGGACGGTCCCCGGCCTCACCTCCGCGGGATTCTCGTCTGTCCTGTCCCGCCCCCGCCGCCCTCGGCCCGCCCCGCCGTGCTGCGCGTAGCCCTGGGTCGGGGGGTCGCCCTGGGCCGGGTGGGGCTGGATGCTCGGCCGGGTGCGTCCGGCTGTCGGGGCTGTCCACCAGTCTGTCGGTCCATCCCGCGTCGTCCGTCCCAGCGGACCTTGCCGCCGCCGGGTGGGACTCCGCGCTGCGCACACTGCTCACTGCTCGGGCGCCGGGCTCTCCTCAGCCCGCGGGCGAGGCGGGTCTGCCGGGTCCCCTTCCCCAGCCAGCTGCGGACCGGGTCCGGCCTAGTCCAGCCAGCGAAGTCGGTGGAAGGAATGAGGGGACTATACAAGGCCGAAGGGATGGTGGCTACAAATGTATGCTTGCGTTCATTCATTCGCCCAACTTGCGCACCTGCTTCAGGTGGGACGGAGTACGAGGGAACCTGCTCTCCTGCAATTTATAGTCTGGGGGCAAGCAGGGAAATCCTCAGGTCCTAAAAGACGATTAGATGGATGGATGGATGGATGGATGGATGGATTGGATAGGTGAATTTTTCTCTCTTTTTGAAGGATATTTAGATTTTGGTTTTGGCAATTATGAATAAAGCTTCTTTACAAGTTTTTGTATCAATTTGCATTTTTATTTCTCTTGGGTAAACAGCTAGGAGTGGAGTTGCTGGGTCCTAGTAATGTGTATAAGAAACTGCCAGACTGCTTTCCAAAATGATTGTGGGTTTTTTTGTTTGTTTGTTTTTTGGGCACGAATCTTGCCACTGGAGGGTGCACGGATGGTTCAGTGGTAGAATGCTCGCCTTTTATGCAGGAGATCCGCAATCAATTCCCGGACCATGCGGGGCCGGTCCCCCACCGCCCCCCAAAAGAATCTTGGAACTGGAGAGTTAGTTTAACATCACTCTTTCAAGCTATAGTTTTTACATTATTGCATTTATATATACAAACTACTAAATGCACTTTTTTTTTTGCTGTAAACAGTCACAGGTATTTAGAAAAGTAGAAGAGGAAAATGTATCTTTTATTATTACCGTGTTTCTGAGGAATTGCACTTCTTCCTGAAATCTGAGTTCTCATTTGTCTCATTTCTCTTTAGTCTGAAGAATTTGATCAAAAATTTTTTCTTTGTTGGGCAGATTTGCTGGTAATAAATTGTCTTGAATTTTATTTTTATGAATATATCTTTATTTCGTTCACTATAGGATATTTTCATTGGGCATAGGTTTGTGGTTTGACAGTTTTTTCCTTTTCAGTACTTTAAAGATGATGTTCTCCTGACTTTTAGCCTTTATCATTTAAAAAAATATTTAAAACAGTTTTTTTTTTTTTTTTTACATGGGCAGGCACTGGGAATCGAACCCAGGTCTCTGGCATGGCAGGCGAGAACTCTGTCACTGAGCCACTGTTGCCCAATGTTTAAGACAGTTTTATTCACACACCATACAATTCATCCAAAGTGTACAATTAATGACTCAGTGTAATCACAGAGCTGTGCCTTCATCACCACAATCAATTAAAGAACATTCTGATTGCTCCAGAATGAAAAATCCCATACCTCTTATAACTCCCCCACCATTTTTGACACTTTTTATTGGTATAGTACCTTTGCTACAATTTATGAAAGAACATAATTCTAGTCTATAGTTTTAATTAGTTGTATTTTTCCCAGATACCACCCTATTATTAACACCTTATAATAGTGAAGTACATTTGTTTCTAATTCATGTGAGTCCATTCTTACATTTGTACAACTAACCACAGTCATTGTCTACAACACGATTCAGTATGTTATATAGTCCCATGGTTTTTCTCTAGCTTTCCTTCTCGTGACATACACAATCCTAAACTTCCCCTTTCGACTGTGAACACACTCATAATTCAGCGCTGTTAATTACACTCATGGTAATGTGCCAGCATCTCCTTTATCTATTTCCAAATATTTACAATCAACCTTATTAAAAATTCTATACAAATTAAGCATTGGCTCCCCAATCTCTATCCATAATTCTATCTCCTGGTAACCTATACTCTAGATTTTAACTCCTAGAGTTGGTTCATTTTAATTAGTTCATATTAGTAAGATCATACAATATTTGTCCTTTTGTGTCTGGCTTATTTCACTCAAAAGAATGTCTTTAAGCTTCATCCATGTTGTTTCATGCATCAGGACTTCATTCCTTCTTACAGCTGATTAATATTCCATTGTACATATATACCACATTTTATTTTTCATCAGGTGATGGACAGGCTCTTTTCATCTTTTGGCAATTATGAATAATACCGCTGTGAAAATAGGTGTGCACATGTCTGTTTTAGTTCTTCTGCTTTCAGTTCTTTTGAGGATATACCTAAGTAGCAGACTCTCCAGATTATTTGGCAATTCTACATTTAGCTTCCTGAGGAACTGCCAAACTATCTTCCACAGTTGCACCATTTAACATCCTCACCAGCAGTGAATGAGTGTTCCTATTTCTTCACATCCTCTCCAACACTTGTGTTTTTCTGTGTTTTTGATAGTGGCCATTATAGTTGATATCTCACTGTGATTTTGATTTGCATTTCACTAATAGCTAGTGAATTAAACATCTTTTCATGTGCTTTATAGCCATTTGTAGTTCCTCTTCGAAAAATTTTCTATACGAGTCTTTTGCCCCTTTTTAAATTGGGATGTTTGTCTTTTTGTTGTTGAATGGTGGGATTTCTTTATATATTCTAGCTATTAAACCCATATCACATATATGATTTCAAAATATTTTTTCCCATTGAGTAGGCTGCCTTTTCATTTTCTTGATGAAGTCCTTTAAGCACAAAAGTATTTAATTTTGAGGAGGCCCAATTTGTCTATTTCTTCTTTTGTTGATTGTGCTTTGAGTGTAAAGTCTAAGAAACCACCTCCTACCACAAGCTCTTGAGGATGTTTCCCTACAATTTCTTCTAGGAGTTTTATGTCCTAGTTCTTTTATTTAGGCTTTTTTTAATCCGTTTTGAGTTACTTTTTTTTATAAGGTGTCAGATAGGGATCCTTTTTCACTCTTTTGAATATGGATATCCAGTTCTCCCAGCACCATTTGTTGAATAGACCATTTGTCCCAGTTGAGTGGATTTGGCAGCCTTCTAAAAAATCAATTGACCATAGATGTGAGGATCTATCTCTGAACTCTCAATTTGATTCCATTGATCAATATATCTATCTTTATGGTGGTATCAATATATCTATCTTTATGCTGTTTTGACCACTGTAGCTTTGTAATATGCTTTAAAGTCAGAAAGTATGAGTCCTCCAACTTTGTTCTTCCTTCTCAAGATGTTTTTGCCTATTTGGGGCCCCTTGTCCTTCCAAATAAATTTGATGATTGGCTTTTCCATTTCTGCAAAGTTGGGTTTTGGAATTTTGATTGAGATTGTGTTGAATTTGTAAATCAGTTTGGGTAGAATTGACTTCTTCACAATATTTAGTCTTCCAATCCATGAACACGGAATGTCCTTCCATTTATTTAGGTCTTCCTTGAGCAATGTTTTATAGGTCCTTTACATCCTTTGTTAAATTTATTCCTAGATATCTGATTCTTTTAACTGCTATTGTTAATGGAAATTTTTTCTTGATTTCCTCCTCAGATTGCTCATTATAATGTATGGAAACACTGCTGATATTTGTGTGTTGATATCTGTTTTTAGTTAGCTATAGTTTCTGAAATGCAGTAGACCAGAAATGGGCTGACTTTTTTAAATTTTTTTTTTAATGGGCTGACTTTTAACAATGTGGATTAAATAGTTTACAAGCTAACCGTTTTCAGGCTGTGAAAATGTTCAAATCAAGGTATCCTCAAGATGATCCCTTCTTCCTTAAGACAAGCTGGTGATCATGGGATTCACATGTGGCATGTGCTGGTTCTTTTGTCTTGGGTTTCTTTTGTTTTTAGTTTCTGGCTGCATTGTCTTTGGCTTTCTTTCTGAACTTCTTTGTCTTCCCTTAGCTTCTGTGTGTGCTGCTCTCAAAGCTTTTCGATTGTTTCATTTTATACTTCCATAATAAGGTATGAAAGTTCCAGTTGCTCTACAGCATCACTGACACTTGATATTGTCAGTCTTTTCAATTGTTAGCTATTCTAATAGATGTGAAGTGCTTTGTCATTGTGGTTGTATTTACATTTCTCTGATGATAATAATGTTGACCATCTTTCTGTGTGCTTACTGGCCATTTGTATACCTTCTTTTGTGACGTGTCTGTTCAAGTCTTTTGCCAAGTTTTTTTTTTTTGAGAAGTGGGTTTACAGAACAATCATGCTTAAAATACTGGATTCTCATACACCACACCGTCATCAACACTATGCATTGGTGTGGAACATTTGTTACAATTAATGATAGAACATTTTTATAATTGTACTATTAATTAAAGACCATGGTTTAACTTAGGGTTCACTATTTGGGTAATGTAGTTCTATGGACTCTTTTAAAAATGTTTATTGTTTATATAGAGACAAGCTAATATTCCCGCCTTTAAGCATATTCAGATATATATTTCAGTGCTGTTAATTGTGTTCAGCCAATTTTTTAAAAATCATGTTTTTTGTCTAATAACTGAATTGTAAGAATTCTGTATGTTTTCTGGATTTAAGTCCTATATCCGATATATGTGTTGAAACATATGTCTATATATAGATAGAATGCAGCTTTTCTTGTAATAATGGTTACTTTTGAAGAGCAGAAGTTAAAAATTTTTTTCTTGTTTTTTCTTTTTCTTTTTCAATTTATTTATTTTTTTGCTGTTTTAGAAGTTTTAAATTTTGATTAATTTGTAAAAATGAATGATCTGTAAAATGGTGCAGCCACTTTGGAAAATACAGTTTCTCAAATGTTTAACACAGAGTTACCATATGACCCAGCAATTCCACTCCCAGGTATATATTCAAGAGAACTGAAAACCTAGGTCCACACAATCTACTAAATATTAACGGATGAATGGATAAACAAAATGTGGTCTGTCTAAACAATGGAATATTATTTGGTCTGTGCTGGTTTGAAAGGATGTATGTACCCTAGAAAACCCATGTTTTAATCCTAATCCCATTTTGTAAAGGCAGCCATTTCTAATCCCCGTTCAGTACTGATGTTTAAAACTTTAAATAGATCATCCCCCTAGAGATGTGACTCAATCAAGAGTGGCTGTTAAATTGGATTAGGTGGAGATGTGTCTCCACCCATTCCAGGTGGGTCTTGATTAGTTTACTGGAATCCTATAGAAGAGGAAACATTTTGGAGAAAAGGGAGATTCTGAGAGAGCAGAGAATGACATAGCCATGAGAAGCAGAGAGTCCACTAGCTAGCGACCTTTGGAAATGAAGAAGGAAAATGCCTCCCTGGGAGCTTCATGAAACAGGAAGCCAGGAGAGAAAGCTAGCTAGTACATGACTCCGTGTTTGCCACATGCTTTTCCAGATGAGAGAGAAACCCTGACCGTGCTCACCATGTGCCTTCTCACTTGAGAGAGAAACCCTGAACTTCATTGGCCTCCTTGAACCAAGGTATCTTTCCCTGGATGCCTTAGATTGGACATTTCCATGGATTTATTTTAATTGGGACATTTTTCTCAGCCTTAGAACTGTAAACTTGCAACTTATTAAATTCCCCTTTTTAAAAAGCCATTGAGTTTCTGGTATATTGCATTCTGGCAGCTAGCAAACTAAAACAGGCCATAAAAAGGAATAAAGTACTGATAAATGTTGCACTATGAATGAACCTTTAAAACTTTATGCAAATGCAAGAAGCCAGACACAAAAGGCTCAATGTTATAAGATTCCATTTTTTTCTGTCAAGAATAGGCAGAAAGCAGATTAATGATTACTAGAAGTTGGGGAAAGAAAAGAATGGGAAGTGACTACTAATGGACATGGGGTTTCTTGTTGGGGTGATGTAAATGTTTTAAAATGAGTGGCGATGATTGCTCAACTCTGAATACACAAAAACCCACAGAGTTGTTTACTTTAAAAGGCTGAAGTTTTTGGCATGTGAGGTACAGCTTAATAAAGCTGTTAATTAAAAAACAAAATGCAAATGAACTGTTAATAAATGCAAAAACATGCATGAATCTCAAAACTATCATGCTGAAAGAAGCCAGACATAAAAAAGTAATGCTATTATTATTCCATTTATATAAAGTCCTAAAACAGGCAAAATCAATCTATAGTAATGGAAATCAGATCAATGGTTGCCTGGGGCAGTGAGCAGAGAAAAGACTATGAAAAGGCACACAAGGGAACTTTCTGGTAATGTCCTATAGTTTGGGTGGTGGCTGGATGGGTATATACAGTTGTCAAAACTCATGGGACCGTACATTAAGATGTATGCATTAAAGTGTACATTAAATTTTTTTTTTTTGGAAGGGCAGGCACCGGGAATTGAGCCCAGGACTCCGGCATGGCAGGCGAGAACTCTGCCTGCTGAGCCACCATGGCCCGCCCGAAAGTGTACATTAAATTTTTACTTCAATGAAGTTAATTTAAAAAAACAGAAAACAAACCGATTCCTGAGTCAGGAGCTACAGTGCAGTCAGCAGTGCTTCCCAACAGTTCACACATCCTGGCACCCTTAGGGAATGATGATACAGCATTTGCACAGCTTTGGTACAGAGCATTCAGGGTCCCTGGCCAAGATGCAGTGGACCCCCAGCTTGGGCTCTTGGCTGCCCGACGCCTGTCGGAAGGGATCAGTGTCCTGCCAGGGATGTGCTGCTTGGGAAGCTCAGTGTGCTGGTTAACTGAGTGGGTTCTGGGTCAGACTGACTTGCGGCAGGGGGTAGGGGTGAGTGGGGGCAGGGGGATTCCCTGCTCCCCTGATGCTGCCTGTTTGCTCTTAGGCAAGTTACCTACTCTCTCAGTGCCACTGTAGAATCCTCAACTGTAAAATCAGGAGAGCAATAATATTTACCTCAAAAGATAATTGTTAAGATTCGATGAGATGAGAGAGCATGCAAAAGTTCCTAGCATCCGCCTAGCCCCGCATGATTCATCATTTTCAACCATCTTCATAAAAGGGCATGACTACTACTAGATCATTTGGTGAGAACATAACATTTCTCTTGCTAGTAAAGTTTCTTATTCTTAAGAAAAAAAGACTTCATTAAAGTTTTATATCTTGAGCCCTCCAAATTTTCATTCTAAAGAGAATCTAAAATACAACGAATCCCTAGCAGTATCCAATCCTGCACCAGGAAGTCACTTGGCATGGCTGTACTGAATTCTCACTGCAACTGTCTGTCCCAGCACCTCTGCATCTGTCTGTCATGCCACCCCTCTCAATCTCCTTCTTCTTCTCCATGAGGCTCAGAGAAAACCTCAACATTAAGGGGGCACAGAAAGGACAGGTGTTTGGGCAGCAGTATCTTCCCCCCACTCCTCCCCTTTCTATCCCCTGGTGCCTATAATCACCCAGTCTGAAATGAAGTGGTTGTTTTGACAACAGTGGTGGTGGGGTATCTAGAAACCGCACCCTCATCAGGGACCTTCTTGGCCACTCCCAGCATCCTGGTCTCCGTTGTTGAGATGGGTCTGAAGTGGGCGTGGTGTTACCTGTGTGTGGTACTGAAAGAGGAGCAGCTATGGAGGGAGACTGAGCAAAAGGGGGACTGCCAGGCAGACTGACAAGACAACTGCACTGGAGAGAAAGATACATATTCAAGCCAACCAAGGGCAAAGGGTTATCTGCCTCTCTGGGTGGCGTGTGGATCCCTCACTTGACTATAGGACCAGCTGAATAATTTGCAGGGCCCAGGGCAAAATGAAAAAGTGGGGTCCCTGTTTTAAAAAACTAAGAATTTCAAGATGGAAGCATTTGATCCATAGACTGGAGTAAAAAGAACGATTGGGGGGTTTTAGTTTAAGGTATATTAGAGAAGCTAGAGGGAAGTGCCTAAAACTGTAGAGCTGCATTCCAGTAGCCGTGTTTCTTGAAGATGATTGTATAATGATATAGCTTTCGCAATGTGACTGTGTGATTGTGAAAACTTTGTTCCTTTTATCTACCTTTTTGACAGATGAGTAAAACATAAGGATTAAAAATAAATAACAGGGGGAACAAATGTTAAAATAAATCTAGTGGATTGAAATGCTAGTGATGAATGAAAGGGTAGGGTAAGGGGTATGGTATGTATGAATTTTTTTCTGTTTTCTTTTTATTTCTTTTTCTGAATTGATGCAAATGTTCTAAGAAATGATCAAGATGATGAATATACAACTATGTGATAAAAAAACAAAACAAAAAACTAGAGGCTCACTCTTGTCCATCCGAATCACA
The DNA here is from genome assembly GCF_023851605.1 of Tamandua tetradactyla. NCBI lineage: Eukaryota > Metazoa > Chordata > Mammalia > Pilosa > Myrmecophagidae > Tamandua > Tamandua tetradactyla. The sequence goes on from NC_135332.1 coordinate 60,592,830, forward strand.
GAAATGGAAGCAACTGAATAAAAAGAAACTGTGAATCATAAAAAAAAAAAAAAAATTCCATCTACAGATAAAGTCTGCCTTTCTCCCCAAACCCAAGAAAAGTTACTCTGCTGCTTCTAATCACAAGATGAGGTGACAGAGGTGAGTGTGGAGAGAGGGGATATTGAGGCTGGGTTGGAAGAGAGCTGCAATGAATCTGGCCTTAAGGCCGGTAGCTACCCATGTAGACTGGCAGGGAGCAGGCTAAGATGAAGTGACCTCTGCCTTAGCCACACTCTACCTGGGGCCCCTACCTCAATCACACACTGGTGGCATGAGGACCTGGATATAGTGAGGGAAAGGAAGTGTATGGAAGGTGGCCTAGCAAAAGAAGTTCAAAAATCACCTGTCCAGAGGCTTAGTGGGGAAATTATATATTCAAAAACTCCATCTCTTCACCAGCTCTCTCTGAGCTCAGTGTAGTGGTTTGCGAAAGGTAAGTGGGCCAGATAAGTTCAAGTCTGAGGTCAGGAAAAGAAGCTGAAGACACACAGATTCTTTTTGACAAACTGTTTATTGAATTTTGGGTCCTTATGGGGTTTCTCACTCTAGAAGCCTACTATTTAGGGGGTGGTAAAGTGGCGATGCTGAATTTGGGGATCTGGTCTCCCAAAAGTACCTGCCGCTCTACTCCTGATTCTGCAATGGCTGCCAGGCGGATTACCCCTCCACTGGAGCCATCCCGCTCCATGGCCAAAGCAAGAGCTGTGGATAAAAGGAGAAAATTGGGGTTAGATGCTGGACCTACTGCAAGGAATGAACAATATTGAGCTGGCTGGGTTGAAGAGTTAAAGCTCACAGGCCCAGAAATCCAAGTTCTCACCATTGGCAGTGAAGTGTAGACACTCTTCCTTGGTCATGCCCTCCCGGTAGGTAGCATCGACATAACCATAGATATAGGAGCTTCCGGAGCCTCCGATGGCAAAGGACTGCCTTACCATCATACCCCCCATGGGCACTGAGTACACCTGCCAGAGAGGGGAGGAATACAATCACCAGTTATACCCTCCCCCTGACAAGGGTACATTCACCTGTCCAGCATGGAATTGGTCTGGGGAGAGATAATACTAGGAATAAATGAGGTAAAGTATAAAAGGAAAAATTGAAAGTGGCCGTGGTGGGGAAAGGATCAAAGGTATGGCTCCAGTGTGCCATCCTCCTGAGGTCTGACCTGCCCTCCTTCTTGGGGGTCCCAGCCAGCAATGATCATTCCTGCCATCAGGTCTTCCCGGTATCGGTAACACATCTCCTTAAAGAGGCTGGCTGCTGTATGTACCAGTGGAGGCTCATTCAGTTCGATGCTAAAGAGTGAGGAAAGTCAAAGGGAAGGGAAGGTGTCAGGACCTGGAAGTCAGGCCATTTAACTCCTTAGGCCCCATCTCCCTTCAGATACTTGTCCCTCCCTTGCCCACAAGCACCTGTGGAAGCCAAGCTGATAAGTGACAGCATCAGCTACTGCCTGGGTATCAGCTGCTGAACCTGATCGGCAGCAAAAAATTCGGTCATGAATGGGGGTCAGCTTGTCAGTCACTCGATTGGCGATGTAGGACCTGCAGGATGACAGAATGGAGTAGGGGGAGAACTCCATTTATCTCTTACTCCCATTTCAACACCATCCACTCCCTCAAGGCACAAGAATAGAAATTCTAGTATAGGCATACCTTGGCGATATTGCAGGTTCGGTTCCAGACTACTTCAATAAAGTGAATATTTCAATAAAGTTTTATCTCAATAAAATGAATTTCTTTGTTTCCCAGTACATATAAAAGTTATGTTTACACTATACTGTAGCCTATTAAGTGGCAATAGCATTATTTCTGAAAGAACAGTATACATACTTCAATTAAAATGTGACACAGAGACACAAAGTGAGACATGCTATTGGAAAAATGGTGCCAAAAGACTTGCTCAATGCAAAGTTGCCACAAACCTTCAATTTGCAAAAAATACAATATCTGAGAAGCGCAAGAAAGAGAGTATGCCTATTAGTTCTCATCCAAGTTGAGGCTGGATGAAGAAGACTTTTGTAGGGATGTCACTAAAGGATGAGGGGAGGTGAAAATCGGTAGAAGCTGGCAAAAATCCTTATCTACCTTCCCACAGTGTTCTATGTAGGGCAAGAATGGGTTAGCAGGAAGGTCAGGGAAGGAAAGATGGGAGGGCCTTTAAAACAGTTATCCCGAGCTCACCCAGTGGTTGTCCTGGAGTCGGCCCCTAGAACCACGCCCCCGTCAAACTGCACGGCCATGATAGTGGTCTAGGAAAAGGGAGACAGGAATGAGTGTGGGCCTTTCCTCGTTCTCCAAGATGCATTAACTTCCATGATACTTCTACCCAGTTCCCGGGATACGAAACTCGTGTGCCCCCGACCCATTTTCATATCTCTCCGGGGCCTCCCCTCTGTCTCCCAAACACAGCACAGTTTCCAGAATCCCATCTCTCAAATCCCAAAAGGCCCTTTCTGGCTTTAACTCCTGGGGCTTGACTTACTCCGCAGTACCCTAGAACTCCCTGTTTCTGTCAACTCTCTACCGCCCACCACGAATGTCTCACACAACTCCAGCATCCTTGGAAAACTTGTCCCCCTATCTGAACCATATCACAGACTACTCTACCCCCAAGTTCTCCCAATCCACTCAGGCCTTATTCTTTCATAATTTCAAGTTTTGTGTACATCTTTACAACCCCGACCTCTTACTCACCCCTGTGGAAACTTCCCGGTTTTCCCAGTCGGGAGCGATCGCCTCCGGCCCCCAGGCCGGAGCCCACCCGGCTCCTCGAGAAGCTACTAAGGTTGCCGCCATCTTCCTCCTCTGGAGCTGCCACAAAGCAACTGTCGTAAAGCGCTAGGTCACTCTCTCTAGTCGCGCTTTGAGGCTTTCCGGGGGGGGGGGGTCGAAGATACACCATGGTTGACGGCAGGACGGAAAAGAACAGGCTACGGACGATTCTTTTGCGACAGTGAGCCCTTAGTAGCAGTGCTGCAGGCAATAATTTTTTAAATCTTCAAGGATTGTGTTTCTTATATCCCTGCGCGGTTCTGATCTGTCTTACGGGAGTTGTAGTTAACAGTTCTCTCAAGATGAATTGAATGTCTCTGGGTTGGAAGGTCCACACTGAGATTCTGAAGAAATTGAAGGCTCCTAAGCAAACACTATTTCTTGGCTTCTTCTCTATTAATAATTCCTTAATCGGATTGATGCTTTACACTTCTAATGCTTTCCACGTGTTTCCCTTCATTAGATCCTGGCAACATGATTGAACGTGATGCATGTGGAGAAAGAAGAGCAGGAGTTTTTTGGATTGCTTTTAGTATTCTGCTCTGCTTACTTTTTCTCTTATTTTACTTAAGGGGTAGTTGGCCAAGAAAGGTTAAGTGACTCTGATACATTCACATAAAATAGGGGAGGAGTCTGGCTGAAACCTAGGCAGGCCTCTATTTTTACACTTTCAATAAAGAGCTGTTGATCCTTGCTGGCCCCAAACCACTGGTTCAAGGCTGGAGGTATTTTGCTGCACGGGGATATTTGGCAATATCTGGAGACATTTTTGGTTGCTGCAGTGGGTGTGGAGGCTTGGGGGAGCAGCTACTACTGGCACCTATGAGGTAGAGGTAAGAGACGCTGCTAACCATCCCACAATAGAACTGCTCCCCTGCAACAAAGAATTATGCTGCTCACAATGTCACTATTGCTGAAGTTGAGAAACCTTGCCCTAAACCAAGCAATGGGGTTACAATATTGTTAAATGGGCTCCTTACCACACTCGTTCATCTCCACCAAACCATTCTATATGGCCAGAGCCCGTTTCTCTATCTTGAAAATCTGATCCAGACAATCCTCTGCTTAAAATGAGCTCTTAGGATAAGGTTCAAAGTCTGTAATATGTTTTATAAGGCCCTTCATGATCTTTCTCCTGCCCACCTACCCAGAACACATCCTCCTTTTCTTCTTTACTCTCTTGGTTCCTTACACCTGAAGTATTTGCTGTTCATGCATTCAACAAAAATTATTGAATGTCTACTAGGGCAGGCACTGTTTTAGGCACTAGCAGAACATCATGGACCAAAATAAAAATTCCTATTGCGAGAGACACAATAAACAAAATAAACCCTGAAATATAAATATGCCATGTATTAGATAGTGGATCAAACTACAAGACAAATAAAATAGGGAAGGGAGATAGGAAGTGTATTTGGTGGAGGAGTGTTAAAATTTTAGGAAGAATTATAATCAGGGATGGCATCACTGAGGAGGCAACAAGGAAGTGAGGGGGGAAGCCATTTGGCTATTGGGCAGAAAAGACTTCTGGACAAAGGGAACAGCAAATATAAAGGTCTTGAGGCAGGAGCCTGCTTGGCATGTTCAGTGAATAGCAAAAATGCCAATGTAGCTAGAGCAGAGTCAAATGTAGGGCCTTTAAGAAGACTTTTGCCTTTCTCAACTGAAAATATAATTCTGAAAAATATGCCTAAAATCATTAAAATTTTAGTCTGAGTTAGATGGGAAGGCATTGGAAGGTTTTGAACAGGGCAGTGACATGTTATAATCTACATTTTAAAGATCACTTTCCCTGCTGTATGAGTAATACACAGTAGGGAAAGCAAGGATGGATACAGAGAGACAGTTAGGAAGCTTCTAAATAATCCAGGTGATTGATAAAAGTAGCTTGGAGTAGGATGGTATCAAGGGACATCTAAGAAATGGTCAGTTTCTGATGTATTTGGTACAGCCACCAAGATTTGCTTACAGATTGGAAGTGAATGAAATGAGAAAGATTAGAGTCAAGGATGACTGCAAGGTTTTGGCCTAAGGACCTAGAAAAATTGTCATTTACCAAGCTAGCAAGGACTATGAGGGGAGTAGTTTGGGGGGTCGGGGGAGGGTAGTTACCTTTAGAAGCTCAGTTTTGGACATGCTAAGTTTGCTATGTTTAGGTGACATTCAAGTGCAGTCTGGAGTTCAAGGGAAAGTGGGTTGGGATTATAATTTGGGAAATATCAGTGTATAAAATGGCCAAACTCTTTCATTTTCTCGTTGTCATTTATTAAATATACAGTAATGGAGTTGAGGACTTGCTTGGTGTGATGAATGACACCCAGGTTTTAGGTTAGGGCAGCTGAAGGGAAGATAGTGCTGTCCTATTATTCACAGACATAGGAAACACAGGGGAGGTGGTGGGCTCCCTGTCGAATCTGTTGTGTTTACGGTGCTTGCAGTGTTTGCAGGAGGTGTCCAGGAAAGAGTAGGCTATACCGGGCTGGAGCTCAGGGGACGGGTCTAGGCTGGAGACTTGGCAACTAGTTGGCAAATGAAGTCATGGGAGTGGCTGAGATAGGCCGGAAGAAGCGTGAGTCCCTCGGCTGTCTGGAACAGGGATGACACATCTATCCGCATCCATTTTTTTCTTTCTCCCTTCAGCGCTTGCTGTCATCACACAAAACGTTGCACATCGACGATTGCCAAAAAATACTATTTATTCCCCACAGCTCCTCCCATCTACCCTGGAGCTACGGATGGGGGGAGGAGCCAAAAATTATCCGCCGCTGGGGGCGGGCCTTCGCGTGGTGACGCGATTTCCCAAAGAGGCGGGGCTTACCAGAGCTGCCCGGTCCCCCATCGTCGCCCACTCGGGCTGACTGCTCTTCCTATGGTCTAGCGCTCCTTCCCCGGCTGGTCAGCAGTTCTCAGACCAGGTGGAGCAGGCCGCGCTCAGCAAGCAGGCCTTGGGTGCGGTTGTAGACATCTTCCAGAGTGTTCGCGACCCCGGCCACCGCGGCCCGCGCATCCGCCTCTCTGGTTCCGGGACACGCCAGTTCGAGCAACCGGCCGCGACCCGGGAAGGCGAGGAAGGCGAGGCGGGCAGCCTGACGGATGAGCCAGGGGTGGTGCGGCGCCAGGGCGGTGCGGTAGGCGTCGCTGCACTGCACGCCTGCGTCCGGGCCTCCGACCGTCCCGGTCGCCACCCGGTGGAGGCAGAGCTGGGACCAGCGCAGCGCGCGGTGCAACAAGAGTATGGTGCCTGAGCCCGAGGTCCCGGGCCGCTCCAGCACTCCCGCCCGCCGCTCCCACGCCGCCATGGCTGCCAGCGTCCTGTAGTGTGCGGCCTCCGGACCGTGCACCCGGACCTCGAGGTCTGTGATCTTGGCGGAGGCCTCCCTTGTGGCGAAGGTGAAGATGGAGCCGAGGGGAATCAGGAACCTGTGTGTTTGGTGGTAGCAGGGATGGGGGAGAGGATTTGAGAGGGGAGGCTATAGCACCATACAGAGGTGGGGACTGGATGAGTGGAGGCGACCACTCACTTGACGAGCTCCCTCCATCCGGCCAGGTACTGAGACAACACCACATCGCCTTCCTTGTTCAGACTGGCGCGGAACTGTCCGGCCATGCGGCCCAGCAAACCGTGGGGGCCCAGACACTGAGGCTGTTCCCGCCCCGGGGCCTCCAGGGGTCCTGACTCTTGCTGGACCTGGGTCGGGGAGGAGGTAGACATGAGGGGAAAGGGGCGAGGGTAGATTCCCCAGACTGCTAGGCCTCCTAAGCCAAGCAGCCCAGTCGGACTCTAGAGAAATTGTTTCTAAGGTCCAGCTGGCGCCCCTCCCCCTGTGGCCCTCTCACAGGAGAGAAGAAACAAGTGCCTGGACCTGCCCTCCACCAGATCCTCCAGCTGGCTCCACCTCCCCCTGTTCAGGGTCCTGTCTGGGTTCCCAATCCCAACCCTTCACAGGGCGTACCTGGAAAGGTAGGGGTCCCTCAGGAATGCAGGACTGTGCCCCGGAACCACAGCCTGACAGCGTGCCTGGGAAAAGGCGAGGCAGGGCCCTGAGAGCTGGAGGAGGAAACTTGAGTCCAGAGGGCCTGGACTTCTGGGTCCCTCCCTCAACAGGTGGGGGAAGAGGCCACTCACGGAGGCTCCGAGTACTGAGATAAAGAAGCAGCAGCACGAAGATTACCAGAGGAATTGTGTGGCGTACACAGCGCCCCCGGGCCACGGGCAGCAGGGTGATGCCCATGGCTGCTGCTGGGACCACCAGCCCCTAGCTAGTCCGTGTCTCTCCGCCTCCAGAAGGGGAAGGAAGCCCACGGTCCCCAGAGGCACAAAGGGTTAATAATTAACCTTCTAAGGCCCCCTCCCCTGCACCTTGTGCCCTTTGCCCCAGAGGGCAGCTACACAGCTGATCTTGACAGATCAGATAAAGGGGATTTTGGGGACTCGGTAGCAATGACACATTTCTGCATTTTCCTTCCCTGTAGGGCCAATTTGCAGTAAGAGGTAGCCTGGCTATTGGTAAGAGAGGCCATGGTGTTCACCTTAAGTTAACTCTGCCTGAGTTCCCTCTACTGTAAATTGAGGATAATAATAGGTACTTTGTAGGCCTGTGTGAGGATTAAATGATAAAATATGTGAAAACATTGTAAATGGAAAAGTTTACCACAATTTCACCATAAATCTTACCTATTAAGTTTAAGCTTTGAGCACCTGGGATCCAGGGAACACCCACATCTAAATTCCTCATCCTATTCCCAGGGTACCTTGGCTTGATCTGGGTACATGGCTTCTCAATTACACACTTTAGGCTTTATCCTTTTACATTTCTGTGGTTTAAATTTTTAAATTCCAGATTAGCTCCTCATTCAGTCATTGAACAGACCTTTATTTAACCACTTCCACACACCAGACCCTGGTCTAGGCTTCAAGAATACAAAAGTGCCTTCACAGAGCTCAAGGTTCATTGGGCAGATTTTATCTATCATCTTCCTCACTGGAATGTGAGCCCTGGTGAAGACAGAGTTCTGTTTGTTTTTCTAAGCCACTGCTTCACTTCCAGCACTTAAAATATTGCCTGGGCCCAAACACACTATTAAGACTAAATAAATATTGAATAAACGACTGTGAATGAGGGACAAATGAAGGGCTGCCCTCTAGTGTGTGAGCCAAATTTTTAGGCAAATTAGGAGTCCATCTGGTGCGGGTGGAGGTGGGATGGAAGCATTTCAGGAGACGATTTGAGATGTGGCAGAAACAGCTTCTTCGCGGTTCTCGCCCCTATAAACTTCTTAAAAAATTGTTCCAGTCTGTGTGTGTATGTTTTTTTTTTTTTCTGGCCAGAGGAGGGGTGTTTCAGATTCTCAAAGAATCAGGGCCCCAGTGTCTAAAATCATTCCCAGCTGCATGGATTCTTGCCCTATCTGTCATTCTCAGGCCCGTCTCACATCCTGGATGAATGTTCCTGGGGTGGAACCTGACTCATGGTGGCACTGGTGGGATTCCCGATCATTCTCAGTCCAGTTCTGCATTTCCCTGTGTTGGAATGTTTTTCTGTTTGTTGGCTGTAACTTTTGGCAAGCTGCTTTTCCTTTCTGAGCTCCAATCACCTCTTCAAAAGAGAAAGATAGGATTAAATACGATACCTCTGCAAAGCCACAAGCACAATTCCTGTCCTAAGTAAACCTGTGTGGTGTTTATTTTAACTCCGGGGCCGGGGATCCTGGGACTCAGCGCAGGGAACCGAGTCTGTAGGGTTACCAGTACAGATTGGTTTGGGGTTTCACTTAATCTGGTTGGCAGTTCTGTAATCCGAGCCCTTTTGGGGCCCGAGGTGATATAAAGCCACCGTAAATCGGCCGGCTTGGGTGGCTGCGAGATGGAGTCAGGCGCGGGAGCTAAACTGCTGCTGCTGCTGCTGCTGTGGGTGACTCGCTGCGGACATGCAAGGTCGGGTGGGCCAAGCGACTACACGTCCGTCATCGAGGTGACCAACGGGGGCCCTTGGGGTGACTGGACATGGCCTGAAATGTGTCCTGACGGATTTTTCGCCAGTGGGTTCTCGACCAAGGTGGGTCTTGGACAGGGCGGAGGCTCGCAGGACCCTCAGAACCCAGAAACCTCAGAACCTCTTCCCTCCTCCCCTCGTCGCCCAGGTGGAGCCCCAACAAGGCATTCCTGGCGACGACACCGCCCTTAATGGGATCCGGCTACACTGCGCGCGCGGAAACGCAGAACGCAACACGCACGTGGTGGAGTCGCAATCTGGAAAGTGTGTGGGCGGGTGGGGTGGGGGTGGGCCGGGACTAAGGATTCCCTAGGGTGGGATAGAGTTCCCTTTCTTTCGATTGCAAACCCCTTCTGCCTGCGGGCAAGCTCTTCCAAAGCTGTGAGGCAGTTAAGGCCTGGGCGGAAGACCACCTGTACCCACCTCCTTAGGGTGAGGTGACTAGTCCTAACCCGCCTGGGTTGCACAACCTGGAGGTGCGGTGGGGGAGCCCGCGGGCCAGCGCGACTCTACTTTCTTCGCAGGTGGGGCGTGTGGAGTGAGCCGCTGTGGTGTCCCGGCGGGGGCTTCATCGTGGCCTTCTCGCTTCGCGTGGAGGCCCCGGTGACCCCCGGGGACAACACGGCGGCAAATAACATGCGTGTCCGCTGCTCCGACGGTGCAGAGCTGGAGGGACCTGGCCTGGTCTGGGGAGAATTTGGAAGTTGGAGCGATCCGTGCCCCAAAGGCGTGTGCGGTTTACAGACCAAGATCGAGCCTCCCAGAGGTCTCCGCGACGACACCGCGCTAAACGACGTGCGCTTCTTCTGCTGCCGTAGTTGACACCCTCATCGTCCACTCCCCACCCCCAAGATTTGGTCCACCTCTCACTAGTAAAGCTTCTGCGTCCTGGCTGTGGTCTTGCTTGTTAGGGGTGGGAAACTGCATTTCCTTGTCTTCCTTATTGGGCTAGGCCCGCATTCAGGTTTACTTTCAGTGGTCCGAGGCAGACTGCTAAAAGTTATGGTTCCCTAATCCTACAAATCTCACTCAACACACAATTTTGCATGCAAGTTAAGGAAGTCCTTGGCTTTCCGAGGGTATCCGTGGACCTCATGCCATCCTTAAGACCCTAGGTTGTCTTCTTTCTGAACCACCAGGAACCCCAGATTAGGAAACTTCTACAAATCAGCAGGTGAAAAACCTATAAGGACCATACGTCTGCATTTTCTAGACTGTAAAATGCTGAAGTGTCTTTTCTATAGCTTTCTTTCTTTTTTTTCTCCTCCCTGCAAAGTCAAACAGTGGCCTTTCAAAATAGTGTTTCTCACTTTAAGACCTTTGTCCTTGCTGCTGGCTCTGCCTGGAATCTCCCAGTCATATAGATGGTTAGTTAGTCCTTTTTTTTTTTCAGTTCAGTTTTCACCAGATTTCAGCTCGAATTTCACTTTCTCAGAGAAACTTTATCTACCTTATAAAAATATAGCCTCACCATCTATCAATATCTATCCCATTACCAAGGTAATTTTTAAAGGTGCTATCACTAATCGAAACAATCTATTACCTCTTAAAAACTGCCCACCTTCCACAACTGCACCCTTAAGTTCTTTAAGCTCATTGAACTTGTCTGTGTTGTTTACCTCCTGTTATCAGCGCACACTACTTGTCATTTAGGAAAATAAGCAGGATGCAAGGGCCCCAACCACGAGGGACCTAAGCCCAGGTTCATCACGAGGCTCTCAAATACTCTATGCACAGGGCACAATCTGAGACGAGGAGGAGCTCAGAGCAGTTTATTCCAACGAGCCAGAAGCGGGGTAGGGCAGAGACCCGCCAGACGAGCGTCCAGGAGCCATCAGGTGCAATGCGGGCGCTCAGCCGAGCCTCAGTGTGAGGCGCCCTGCAGAAGAAGAAAGTTGAGAACACACCCGGGAGCCAGCAGGTTCCCTCTACTTCCCCACCTCCCAGCGCCCACCTCTTTCTTCCTGCAATCGCCACAGAAGACCCCAAGGGTCGCGTTCACCAGCTGCACCCCGCACAGCACCAACTCCAGGCTCGAGGCGGCCACAAGCAGCGAGAAGAGCGTCACATTCCAGGGGACCACGCGAGGCGGCTTCAGACACCAACTCCACAGAGTGTCGTTGACCAAATAAGTCCCCCTGTGGGCGTGGCAGGGTTATGGGAGGAAAGGAGGTCACGCTTGCGTCCCAGAGGGATTGTGAAGGGCTCGCTTGGCCTACGTGCACGGAACTCTCTGGAAGCCCACCAGGCTTCCCGGTCCGCGAGGGAAGGGCAGGTGGGGGAGAGGCAGAGGATGGGGGACACGAATGCAGGCAAGGCTTACGCGAGGTTTTCGAAGGGATATTCCCACGTGCGGTTGGTTAGGCATTGGGGTCCAATTCGGAGCCCGGCTCCGGATACTGAGAGACAGTAGATGGCGCCAAACACCCCGAAGGCCGAGGAGAAGACGGAGCGCAGCATCTGGGTGTGCAGTGGGTGGTGAGAAGAGCCCTGCGATTGAATCTGGCTCCGCGTCTCACGTTACCCAAACTACCTTCGAGTCACATTAAAAATACATTTCCCGTCAGACCTCAGGGTCTGGGGTTAGGCTAATCCTAAAAGCCAGCAGCCTTGGAGGTTATGGGGGGTTGTAGTACCCTCTGCTGTAGCCCACAGAGATCTAAGACTTGTGGGTGCAAGGGAGGGGTGAGGTGGGGTCAGAGACTCTGCAAGCGAGCGCTCCAGGGGGACAGAGACTTTTGTTGTGGTTCTCTAGGACGAGTTCAAAGGCTGAGTGCTGAATTCTGCCTTAATTTGGATCTTACCCTGCAGCGATTTCCACAGCAGCCTGCACCACAGCAGCCCTTGCCACCTGCCCGAACAGCTGAAATTCCTGTACATAATACCTGTGTGAGGAGAGTCAGTGTGATAGCCTGTACCCCCAGATCTTCAAGTCTTTGATTTCATCAACGCTTACCTCCTCCAGGAAGTTACCTGTGATACCCTTTGGACCCTAGGAAGACATTATCTCTACTTCTGGAGCTCTGTTGGGCCATATCTTCATTTATTGTTATTTGTATGCCTACCTTATCTCCGCCCAGATTGTGGTCTCCTGGAGGGTAAGGGTCCAATCTCATTATATTACTCATACATTTTGACTCATAGTAGGTGCCCACTGAGCAGGAGTCAGAAGGCCTGAGTTCTAGTCCCAACCCTCTACTCATTTCACACTCCATGAATTGGTTCATGTCTCTTGGTCTCATTTTGTCCTGTGTAATATGGGCCTGTAAGACTTACCTCTCAGGGCTGTTCTCAGGATTCACGGAGGTAAGAGGTTGACTTGAGGTTAAGACTGGCTCACAGTAAATGCCCAATAACTGTAAATTCCCTCCTTTATCCACAACAGTGGGAAGCCAGGAAGGGGATGGCAGTGTTGGAGTCCCTGGTGAGGTGGGATTATGGTGAAAGGTTAGAGGAGTCTTTTAGTGGAGGCTCTTGAGATGTGAAGTGTGGGATTCCTGAGATTCAGCTTGTGGTCTTCTGTTCTTTCTTTCTCCCCTTGGCCTCCCTCACAAAGCCCATTCCCTCCAAGAGTGTCGGCTGTTTCCTCTACCGACAGTCACCTCCTGAACTGACACTTCTAGATACAAATCTAACTGTCTGCAGAGGATGTTCATTCAAATGTCTTGGTTTCGTCTTGAAGTCAGCCAACCTCATACTGACCTTGCAATATTCCCCAGATTCATCTCCCTTTGATTTTATTGTCTTCATCAGTAAATATCCCTTGGACCCCCAGGCTATAAAACTATAGTAGGAGCCTCTTCACCTAGCCAGACCTCAAATCTTATCAACTTTTCCTTAAATGGTTCTTAAATCTATTTATCCCTTCTCCTTTTTCACAGAGTCAGTCAGTCACTAATCACCTTTCATGAGGATGACTTTCTCAGCTTCTCTAACAGATTCTTGACCCCCCCCCCCACTTCATCCTACACGCCACCACCACCAGATTAAATTTAGTTTCCACCTTGTCATTTCTCTGCTCAAATCCTTTAGGGTCTCCTTACAGAGTAGGCCATCAAGACTGATCTTTTACAAGGCATTTAAGGCACTGTGGCTTTGACCTTTTCTTGTTTCACCAGGCTAGGTTCTTTGCCCATCTCCCATCTCTGGAATTCCATAGCTGTCTTTGCTTCCCTGTGTCTGACATACTTGGTACAGACAGCATTTCGTTCTTCTTCAGAGAAGACCTGAGCGTTTTCGTTCTTTTGTATCAGCCCACCTCACAAAAACATCTACTGAGTTGAATTAACTTTACCCCAAACAAGGCTCTTTATTCCCTCTTCTATTTCTCATGGCAGGCCCAGGATAAGTGCTGATGCCCTGGCTAAGCCTCTCTGGTGAGGTCACTTACTGGGGAGGTTCCTGGATCCAAGGACAACTAGGATTGCATTCTGCATTTACAAATTCTGAGTGACCTCTCGGTTTGAGATTTTTACTTTGTTGGCTGAGCTTCTCTGTGGTGCTCTCCGCCATCTCCTTGTCTTAGTGTAAAGAGTAGGGTAATGTTCAAATGTAAGAGGAAATGCTGAATTTATAGCTGAAATCTGTTCTCTTTTCTTTGTCTCTCTGGCCACTGGTCAAGCCACTATCATTTCTCCTGGACAGCTTCAGGCACCTCAGTCTGGTCTTCCTGCATCTGTTGACCGCCTATTAACCATTCTTCACACAGCGGCCAGAAGGATCTTCTTAAATCCCTCCAACTGAATGTGGAGAAACTGGAACTGTCATACATTGTTGGTGAGGGTGAAATTGGTACAAGATCTTTGGAAACTGTTTGGCAATACCCATTCGGACTGAAGATTGAGCACATTTTATAAATCAGCAGTTCTGCTCCCAGGAATACACCCAGCAGACATGCCCACACTTGCTCCCCTAAAGACAGCTGCAAGAATGCTTATGACAGCGTTGTTTGTAATAACCCCCCACTGGGAACTATCCAAGTGTCTGTCATCAGTAGAATGCTTAAATAAATGGCGATACATTCATGCAATGGGATGCATAAGAAATAATAAACTACCGCTACATGTAAGAATATAGATGATTCAGAAAACATAATTTGAGCTAAAGAAGCCAGATTCAGAAGAGTACATACTGCATGATGCCATTCATGTAAAGAATAAAACAAGCAAAACTAAACTATCATGTTAGAAGTCAGGATAATGGTTACCCTTGTTGGTTAGGAGGGAGGGGTTTCATGCCTAGTGAAAGATATATCTGGAATTTTAGTAGCTGTCTCTTTCTTGATCTGGGTGCTGGTTCCATGGCGTATTCACTTTGTGAAAATTCACTAAGGATCCAGGCACTTGTCTATATTATTTAAATGATAAGTTCCAAAAAAGTTGAGAAATTTCGAAAAAGGTCAAAATAAATCCTTTGATGATTTTCTCTTGTAGTTAAAAGAAAACCCAGCTTCCTCACTGTGACTTTGTCCTGCCCATGACCACCCAGATCTCATTAAACCTCAGCTGCACCAGCTGCCTGTCTGACCCTCATAGGTGCAGAGCCTGTGCTGGCCTCCTGGATGGCCTCCCTGGATGCCAGCATCCCCATCCCCACCCCCGGCATGGGTAGGCCCCGGGAATTGAACCCAGGTCTCCAGCACAGCAGGCAAGAATTCTGCCACTGAGCCACCGTTTCACCACCCAGCCACCATTGCATCACCCAGCCTCAGGCTTTCGTACCTGCCAGCCCACCCTACCCCACCCTATTCCTTTTCACATTCAGGTGGGGTCTCAGTTCAGACACCGCATCTAGAGGCCTTCCTTGAAAAGGCTGTAAAAAGTCGCCTATTACCTTGCTCTAGGTCTTTAACACAGCAATCTGTTTTATTTTCTTAGGGGTCACTAAAACCATCTGAAGTCATCTTTCTTATTTATTTACTTCATTCATTCAATGACTATTAATCGAGTGCCTGCTAAGTGCAAGGCAGCGATCTAGGCACTGGGCGCACAGTTGTCAACAAAACCGGCAGTCCCTGCTCTTGGGGAGCTTGCCGGCCTTGCGTCCTTGACACTGTTAGCCTCATCCATGGGGGACACATGCTTCAGGACGTGCAGGGACCTTGTCTGTGTCCCCGTGGTGCAGCATGATGCTGTGTGTCCAGACTGCTGTGGGCGTGGTGGGGGAGTGGGAGGCGGAGTGGGGAAGGTAGCTGTGAATGGGTTTGCTGCGAGGACATCCTGGGGGATCTCCCCAGAAGCAGGCCAGGTAGACTGGGGAGAATGGGGGCCGATTTAGACTGGGGAAGGGGCATGATGCAAGTGTATAAGATTGTGCCACGTAGGAGTGCGCTGAGGTCAGTGGAATGGGGTGGAGTCATCAATCCATGCATCAATCCATGCAGGAGGGAGTAGGAGAAAAGGTCCCACAGGGTAGAAAGAGGCTCTGGGTTTAAAGAGGTTTCCCCATCTAGGTAATAGATGTGTGACCAGCAAAAGGGACAAAGGTGGGACCTCTCTCTCTCAGAGAACTTTCATAAATCAACTGTCCTGAGAAAGGGGAACTGTGCTGGGTAGGTCTTTTGTCTTCATTCCTGAAGATGTTAACCTGGCTTGACCTACAAAAACCTCCCTTATGTGGGGAGGGAGTTGGAGCATGGGGGTTCAGGAATCTGCGTCTCCCCTTCCTCCACTTCTCCGGATACAGCCTCATCACAGGGAAGACTTAGGGGCATCTTCTCCACCATACTGACCTAGGTGGGGTTTCTTCCACAGAGCGGGCAGCCAGCATTGTGGGCCAAGAGCGGGCAAGGAAGCAGGGCACGGTGACGCCAAGCCACCCTCCCTGACCCCGTGTCTCCAGGTGGACGTGACACATCCGCGATGTCGCTCCCTGGCTCCACACATTTTCACCCACGCCCCCCTTCATGCCCATGATTATCCTGCCCTGATAACCTCCCACACAACCAGCTGTCCTTCTGCCTCACCCCTTGCAGTGAGATATCCCAGCACCAGCTCAACGGAAGGGGTGGGGGTGGGGGGTTAGGACACACTCCCTCCCAGAAGGGAAAAGTGAGGCTCCTTCCTTCTTGCTCCAGGGCATCCTACAGAGTGCCAGTGTGGGGACCGGGGAGAGGAGGCAGAGGGGTGGGGAGAGGGGGAGATCTCTGTTCCCACCAAGCCACTGCCATCTCTTCCCAGGCTGCCGTCTTTCTCCGCACCCTCTCCCTCTCCCTCCTGTCTAGAACCCCTCAGAGTGGCACCTAGCCCCCTGGCCCGCGTCCCCTTCCCCCCCACCCCCACCTCCAGTCTTCTCACCATCAGGCCCCCGCCGAGGAAGCCTGCCATGAGCCAGACATGCAAGCTGAGATGTCCGGTCCAGCCGGTCTCCCCGTTAGGCACCAGCAGGAGGGCATTGGCCACGATGCAGACCAGGGACAGGGGGAGGAGGGAGAGCCCCACGCACCGGGCACACTTCCCCGTGCACATGACGAGTGGCAGGTGAAAGTGAGCCCGTGAGCTCCGGATCCGGAGGAAAACAAAGCTGACGCCAGGAGCAAAGGTCGGGGAGGAGGTGTGGCAGAAACTGGCAGGATGAGAGGCAGGGAGAGAGGCAGGAGAGAAGAACTGAGGAGGTGGGCCCCGAGGGGCTGCAACCCAGTGAGATGAAGGGAAGGATGTGGTGGAGGAGATGGGAGAGCTTATCACACAAAGGAAGTTGCCTGGGGCTGGCGCCCGCTTCCTCTTTTCTGCACACATCTTCCCACAGTCCCTCCACAGCCCCCAGTTCCCTGCCCACAGTGACTTAGCTGGGCCCCTCAGTGTCCCTGGGCCGGAGTTGCCTGATTGGTATCAAGGGTTTGGTGATGCCACTTGCTTCGTGGGCCAGTGGTGAGGATTCATAGGGACAAAGTGAAAAGTATTTTGTAAACCAGGAGGCACTAAACAGAAGTGTGGTAGCCTCATCGATTCTACCAGCAGTCACACAGAGAGGGTTCCTCCTGGGAAGAAACCGAGAAGATGGTAGCGGGAATGCCTTGTCCTTTACAGCACTCGTTTCTCTTCTGGTAGAAAGCATCTCCGTCTGTCCTTGGGGAGCCCCGCCTCTTGTTGAGGCCACCACCTGTCCCTCCTGACCGACTTCTGGCTGATTAGCTCATTCCACTCCCCTGGCCTCAGACACGGCCATCTGGTCCGCACCAGTCCCCCGAGAATCCATTTCTGTGTCTTCGTTGGCATGCTGAGTTAAAGAAATTCTGTCTCCATTGGGGTGCCGATGTTGCCGGTGGCATTTCATCGCCTGAGGGAGGGTTCGCTCACCAGTGAAGAAAAAAAGGGGGTGCACAGGTATTTCAGTGGTAGTATGCTCGCCTGCCATGCGGGAAATCCGGGCTCAGTTCCCAGCCCATGCACCACCACCACCCCCCCAAAAAAAGAAAAGAAAAAAAAAACCAAGTCAACCCATTTCAGAGTATCTGCCTTGAGAAGCCCTGCAGACTAAAACCCAAATGTCAGCCTCTGTGAGGGATCCCCCACTATCTATATAAGACAGAAGGAACTAGATTGAGAAAAATGGATGATGAACTTATTGCAGGGCACCTGAAGAAAAGAAAATATTCTGAACCTCCCCTACTATCTGCCTCTGACTCAGTCAGTTATTGTGATATCTGAGATTTGGTCTTGCTTCTGTTGTCTTGTCTAATGATTTTTATTTTTTTAATCTTTTCATGTTGTTTCTAATATTTTCTCTCTCTTTTCATTAAAGGTTTTATTATTCTTCAGTGGCAGTTGCGATTTTACAGGAAATTCATGCAGAAAGTACAGAGTTCCCATATTAAACCCCCCCGTATTTTTCCTCTTGTTCACATTTTGCATTAGTGTGGTATGTTTGTTATGGTTGATGAATCAATCTTATTAAAATTTTTATATTATTAATTAAAGTCCATAGTCTACATTAAGGTTCATTCTTTGTGTTGTATAATTCTATGGTAATTTTTTAATCCCCAAAGAGAATTGAGTTTTTAAAGAGAAGGATATCTCAAACTTTCCCACTTCTGTGATGATTATTTTCCATTAGTTTGTGGGTAGATTTTTACAAATAACTGCAGAAACTCTGTTTGCTAGATCTCGATTCTACTAGCAAGCTGGTTACACCAAAGAGCGGTAAAATTAACTATTAAAGGGATAGCAACAAACATTCAGCAAAAAAATCTTAGCTCTATTAAAGCAAGAGGTTTTTCTATTTTCTTTCTCTGCACCTACACCCTCCCTGATGACTTTCAGTAGCCTTCAGATTGTTGGCAAAATGAACATGTCAGCTTTCATTGTACATCACTGCCCAGCTGTATTAGTCAGGGTTGTCTAGAGAAACAGAAACAACAGGAGATATCTGTAAATAAGAGATTTATAAAAGTATCTCATGCAGCCACGGGAATGCTAGAGTCAAAATCTGTAGGGCAGGCTGTGAAGCTGGCAACTCTGTTGAAGGGTCTCAACAAATTCCACGGGAGAGGCTCGCTGGCTAAAGAAGCATGAAAATTCTTTTTCCTTAGAAGTCTTCAGCTAACTGGATCAAATCCAAATGATGAGGTTTTCTTGCTTGCAGAAGGCATGCCCTTAAATTGATTGTAGATGTAATCTGCTACCGCTGCAATCAACTGACTTGATGATTTAATAAACCAGCCTTCCGGTTTATCAACCAGCCACTAAAATAACCTTGCAGAAACGGTTAGGCCACTGCTTGCCTGACCAGACAACTGGGTATCATCACCTGGCCAAACTGACACCAGAAACCTAATCGTCACACCATCTAAAATGGGATTTTTTCTTTTTTTTGGTGCATGGGCTGGTAATAGAACCGGGGTCTACCTCATAGTCTGCAAAAATTCTACCACTGAACTGCCGATGCACATCTAAAATGTTCATCAATAATAAGATCAAATTATTTGTTTCTTGATTTGTTTTATAGATATAGCTATCTCTGTTCCACAGATCATTTCTTTACATGACTGTGAATCTTCCTGCTCACATCTTGGCTGATATTGCTACCCTGTGACAGCACATTTCACCTGAACCCGAAACAGAGTTCACAAACAGGCAAGTTGCCTTCTTTCAGAGAATGCTCCCCTCAAGGCATGCAAGGACACCTGCAGTAACAAGAGGCCCCAGGACTGTGTTCCTGGCTAGAGTAGAATCCCATGGCAGCACTGGGGGTGGCTCCAAGGACAGAGCTCCATCAGGAAACGGTTTGGACTCCAGCTCAAAAAGAAACACATGCAGTTTGGAAACTTGGCTCACAGACTACCAGCTGTCAGAATCTAGACAAGTTACTTCATCTCTGTATGCTCCAATTTTTCATCTCTGAATCTGGCTACTGGGATCAACTCTCACATTTTTTCTGGCAGCCCAAGATATGTACAGTTCTATGGTATTTAAAAATTTTTTTATTGTGGTAATGTAATACATCATCAAGTTTCCCATTTTAAATTTTCAGAGTTGCAAAAGTATCCTTTAACTTGTTACCCTGCCTGTTTCCAAGGTGCCTCAGAATGCCTGTCACAGCTGCAGCCTCCTTTGAGGAGTTCTATATGAAGTTGTTTCCCATTTTAGAGCCATATGGTCATGTAACCCTGGGGTAACAACTGAACTCTGCTCCAATTCTTCAGTCCTCCCTGTATCCATGCTTTTTGTTATGTGATTTTGTAGTCTCTCCCCCTAGAGGTTGAATGCATCTCCCACCAGGTGGGCCAAATGGAATATGGGCATAAGTAACAATTTGCCCAGTTTTGAGCCTAGGTTCAAAGAGGCGATACATGTTGCCTCTTCCCATCTCGTGCCACTGTCATTGCCACGGGAAGATCGTGCCCAAGTTAGCCCACTGGTAGAAGGAAGATGGAGAATACAGGGAAAATGTCCAGATCAGTCCCAGCCTAGATGAGCTGACCTCCAACCAAACTGCAGATGTGTGAGTGAAATAAATGTTTATATATATATTTTTTGTCACTAAGACTTTGTGGTTGGTTGTTACCTGGGTTACCTGACTGATCCAGGCCCCATTGTCCAGGCCACCACTGAATGAACCTGGAATGAGTATATGACCTAAAAGCAGGCACATAGAGACCTGTGTGAGGCAGCTTAAGGTAAGAACTCTGCCAAACAGAGGTTCCTTAACTGAACAATGACTGCTCGATCAATTGGATCTTCATTCTTGGGAATGCTGACTGTGAGGCAGTCTGAGAGAATCAGCAGAGAAGGGTGGCTTAAAATTGAGAGATGTGTAAAGAAAGAAGTAAACAAAAGCCATATTTAAGGCTGGGAATGGTGGCTCAGTGGCAGAATTCTCTCCTGCCATGCTGAAGACCCGGGTTCAATTCTCAGAGCCTGCCCATGCCCCCCCAAAAATATAAAATAAAATAAAATAAAATAAAATAAAATAAAAATTTTAAAGCTATATTTACTGGAAGATTTAGAAGAAATTCTTAGGAAGGATTTTGGCGACCTCACTAGAATATTCCAGAGCAACTTAGGGTAAAGAAAAGGCTGAGATGAAAAGATGCTAGCATGTATTTGGGGGAGAAAGGAAAAATTGCAAGAAAACCAATAAGCATAAAGAGAATTATGGCCCACATCTGAAGCACTAAAGAACAGAATTGCAACTGGGGAAAAGTGACGGAGTGATGCAGAGGACAGACTTGAGAAATTCTCGAATTCAGAGTACAAGGTAGAAAAAAAGGACCAGAGATGATAAAACGGTGAAAGGGAAGATGATTGGTGTGGGGAGAGAACAGAAATATATGGTAAAGAAACCGGCTGCTCCCAAAGGCAAGAACAGAGCGGCTGGAGGTGGTGCTACAGGTTAAACGTCTGTGCCGGGAGGAAAGGTCACTGAGCTTAGATTAGCTTGTTTAGCAGGTTGAGGCATATTGTGTTGCAAGTAAATTATTAAAAGTGAACTGAATCCAGACTCATCTTGATAAAATAATGCAATTAAAGGATGTGTCTAGACCAAATTAAGAAGGCTACTTTGACAGGAACAAAAGGCAATCTCGCCCCAGACTTTTCTGCAATAGTAAATGGCAGAAGACTGAGGATCATCGTCTGTAACTGCAACAGGAGATAAGTAATGACACATCCAAGTTGTTTTTTATGTGTGATGGGCAACAATTGCATTTCTAAAAATACTCAGGTTCAGAAATTCTACCATGTTCTTCTCTTTCTCCATATACATATATTTTTGTTAAATATCAAATAGTCCTTGTTCATTGCTCATACACTAAGGCATTAATTTAGGAAAAAAGAGAATCAATTTCTTATGTTCTCTGGAACTTTTCCTGGTTCTTTAACATTAAAATTTTGATTGGAGAAGGATTGGAGATTAAATTACTGGTGTTTGGCTCAGAACAGTTTCCTTGTGTAAAAATAGCTAACATTTTAGATTAAAGTCATAACAGGAGTCATCAGACCAGAATTAGAATCATTCTTTTGATAATGATTATAATAATTCAGTTTATGTTTTGAGTTCTAATACAGCAAGTAAAGGCACTCTTTCAGAATGCTGTCCCCAGAGATATCTTTGGCATCCACCCTGGGGTGGGAAGGGTCCCCTCTTGGCGCAGTTGGAACCCCTTAGGGGCAGCCGTGTTTGATCAGCATCATTTAGTCATGCAAGGCTTTTAAACTATTGGAGTCTTCTGTTGTTTGTTCTTAACTTTAATCACTTGGTAATAAAAATTTCTTAGAGAAAATAAATCATTTTGGAACATGTTACACTTTCCTCAGACCAGAAACTAAGATAACGTGTTATACAATTAGCCACAAATACAGGCAATACAGGCCTTTACAACTAATCACAGATAACAGTCCTCGAGCTTTTTGCCCATACCAAGTGTTGTCTAAAGCACGTCTATGTAGCAATTAGGCCCTGTCACCACTGTGCTGAGTTCACAAGCCTGTTGTAGCCTGCAGCATCCCTGTCACTTCTCAAGCTCTCCTCTCCTGCTACGCTTTAGTTCCTGGCGGTAGTTAAAACCTTCTATCACTTCCATAGCTACTGCTGGTACTGGAAGCACCATAGCTACCTTGGTTTTGTGGTTTGACAAAATCTAGGCCACATAAGGGCTAAAGCTTCTGCCTTCAAGGTTTTACCTCTAATGGGTCCAAAATTTGAAGATTGATTGATTCTTGTAATCGCCAGAATCATTGTAGTTTCCATCACCTGCAAAACTGCTTTCCTCATTACCAAATCCATTATAGCCATCCCCATCACCACCTTATCATACACCACCTCAGCTGCCAATATAGCCACCACAACGACTGAAGTTTTCTCTTCCACCAAAGTTGTCATTCCTGCCACAGCCACCCCCACAACCACCCCCAAACTTTCCAGAACCACCCCAGCCCCTTTGGCTGGGTGAAGCACCCACTGTCTCTTGCTTAGACAGTGCTTTCCTACTCCACAGTTGTAGCCATTCCCAGGAGGGTATTTCTGAATGACAATCTTATCCACAGAGTCATGGGCGCCAAAGCATTTTAACTATTTTTTAAGTAGATAATTCAGTGGCGTTAATTACATTTACAATGTTGTGCTACTGTCAGCACCATCTGTTAACAATATGTTTCCATCACCCAGACAGTCACTCTGTACCCATTAAGCAATAACTCTCACTTTTATAACCATGGAAAAGTTAAAACTTTCATGACCATGGAAAAGGTAAAATCAGAGGCTTAAAATACAGAATATAGAGGAGTTAGTGATACATGGAAGCTAGAGATGGGTGAACCGGTTAGCTAATGAGGTTGAACTCCAGTGTAAGGGAACAGATAGGAGCGAAGGTAATTCTCCAGTGGGTCTAGAAGTAATATTGCCATATTGAAGATGAACAAGATTGAAAGAGCTTGTATAGACCTTGTGCCCCACTGATTAACACTAGAAACACTAGAAAGTCGTTTTTGCAAGAACTACTTCAAAGTTATGATTCGTGTACAAAGGGTGTTTAAGTCCAGGGTACAGGGGGGAAACTGCTATTGCATGCTATGAGCTATGTTCAGAAGGAAACCATCAGCACTAGCACAGCAACAGCAGAGGCAAATAATGGGAGGAGGGACAAGAGTTAAGAGGTTTAGATTTCCTATTTGACGAGGATGTGTTTATTGGTTTTCTTCCTTTTGGGGACAATGAAATTATCTAAAATTGAGAGTGGTGATGGACTGTGGACTTTGGGCTCTCTACATGATGCCTGATGAACACAGGTGGCTGAAGGATGCACTGACAGAGAAGCATATTGGCGAACGATGGTGTATACTGATGAACGAAGACTGTGCTGCTAAAAAAGGAACAAAGTCGTGAGGCATGCAACGATGTGAATGAACCTGTGAGACATTTGGTGAGGTAAAATAAGCCAGAAACAAAGGAACAATGGTATGGTCTCCTTTAGAAAATGCTTACAAGAAAGCAGGGGCCTAGCTTGTGAGCTTTTAGAGCAGACACATTTAGTCTGGAGTGGTGATTATTATTTCAGAATTTCGAGAGGCTGTTTTATATATATATAGTTAGAGATAAGAATGAAGCTGATCAGGTTGAGTTAAAGTAATTCAGAACACAGGGAGAAGGAAGATAATGTCTATATTTTAGAACCACACATACTCTTCGAGACCAAAGAAAGAAAGGTTTATCTGGCCTGGAACTGAAATTTTCTGTAGTGCATGATCTAACTTAACCTATCTGTATAACTCATTTGAACAATTGAAACACAGAGACCCCAGAATAAGAAAGAGGCCCTTTAATCTGGTACAGCATTATGTGATGCCTGGATATATCCTATAATATATTGAACAGATAATAAAAAAAGTACTGGCAAAACCCCTTGAGGGATGAGAGAAAAAATATGGAACTATTAAACTTTACCATTAAGAAATTCCCTGACTTCTGGGTCAAGATGGCGGCTTAACAACATATGCGTTTTAGTTCGTCCTCCAGAACAACTACTAAATAGCCAGAAACAGTACAGAACAGCTCCCGGAGCCACGATAGTGACTGAACACACAGTGTACCCCAGTCTGGACCAGTTGGACCGGCTGCGAGCACCCCCCAGAACCCAGGGAGAGTCTGCCAAAGTTAAAGGTACCGCATCATCTTATGCTGGTGGGACCTGCAGTCAGACAAGCGCCACAAACAGGGCAGGATAAGAAAAACAGAGTCCAGAGACTTCACAGGAAAGTCTTTCAACCTGCTGGGTCTCACTCTCAGGGAAAACTGACGCAGGTGACTCTTTCCTCCTGATAGGAGGCCAGTTTGGTATGGGAAAATCTGGTTGGGGTCTACATTATCTAAGTAGACCCTCCTAAGTGTGTGTGTGTGGGGAAGGCACCACACAAGCAGAGCAAGAAACAAGAAAACAAGAACAGAAAAATTCTCCTCTGTTAAACAAAACTTAAGCTAAAGGTCCAGATAAAGCTGAATGGAATGACAAAGAACAGACAGACAACAAATTCATCCAGCAAGAAAACCCTAGATAAAAGAAGTGAAAGCAATCTCCAGGATAAACTAATTAAGGTAATTAAATGCCTAGACGCCAGCAAAAAATGACAAATTACACTAGGAAAATTGAAGATATGGCCCAATCAAAGGAGCAAACCAGCAATTCAAATGACATACAGGAGCTGAAACAATTAATTCAGAATGTACGAACAGACATGGAAAACCTCATCAAAAACCAAATCAATGAATTGAGGGAGGATATAAAGAAGGCAAGGAAAGAACAAAAAGAAGAAACTGAAAGTCTGAAAAAAAAATCACAGAACTTATGGGAATGAAAGACACAGTAGAAGAGATGAAAAAAAAAAACAATGGAAACCTACAATGGTAGATTTCGAGAGACAGAACATAGGATTTCTAAACTGGAGGACGGAACATCTGAAATCCGACAAGAAACAGAAACTATAGGAAAAAAAATGGAAAAATATGAGCAGGGACTCAGGGAATTGAAAGACAATATGAAGCGCATGAATATACGTGTTGTGGGTGTCCCAGAAGGAGAAGAGAAGGGAAAATGAGGAGAAAAACTAATGGAGGAAATTATCACTGAAAATTTCCCAACTCTTATAAAAGATTTAAAATTACAGATCCAAGAAGTGCAGCATACCCCAAAGAGAATAGATCCAAATAGACATACTCCAAGACATTTAATAATCAGAATGTCAGAGGTCAAAGAGAAAGAGAGGATCTTGAAAGCAGCAAGAGAAAAGCAATCTATCATATACAAGGGAAGCCCAATAAGACTATGCGCAGATCTCTCAGCAGAAACCATGGAGGCGAGAAGACAGTGGCATAATATATTTAAATTATTAAAAGAGAAAAACTGCCAACCAAGAATTCTATATCCAGAAAAATTGTCCTTCAAAAATGAGATAGAAATTAAAACATTTTCAGACAAAAAATCACTGAGAGAATTTGTGACCAAGAGACCAGCTCTGCAAGAAATACTAAAGGAAACACTACAGACAGATACAAAGACAGAAGAGAGAGGTGTGGAGAAGAGTGTAGAAAGGAAGACTATGAGTAAAGATAAAAAGAAGGAAAATGAGATATGACATATAAAATCCAGAAGGCAAAATAGTAGAAGAAAGTACTACCCATGCAGTAATAACACTGAATGTTAATAGATTAAACTCTCCAATCAAAAGACATAGTCTGGCAGAATGGATTAAAAAACAGGACCCATCTATAGGCTGTCTCTACTCAAAGGACACGAGGCCAAGGACACAAATGGATATTTATACACCAACGTTTATAGCAGCATTATTAACAATTACCAAGAGATGGAAACAGACAAAATGTCCATCAACAGACAGTTGGCTAAACAAACTGTGACATTTACATAAGATGGAATATTATGCAGCTGTAAGGCAGAATAAAGTTATGAAGTATGTAGCAACATGAATGGCCCTTAAGGACATTATGCTGAGTGTAATTAGCCAGAAACAAAAGGACAAATACTGTATGGTCTCACTGATATGAACTGACATTAGTGAATAAACTTGGAATATTTCCTTGGTAACAGAGACCATCAGGAGATAGAAATAGGGTAAGATATTGGGTAATTGGAGCTGAAGGGATACAGATTGTGCAACAGGACTGAATATAAAAACTCAGAAATGGACAGCACAATATTACCTAACTGTAATACAATTATGTTAAAACACTGAATGAAACTGCATATGAGAATGATAGAGGGAGGAGGGCTGGGGCATAAATGAAATCACAAAGAAAGATAGATGATAAAGATTGAGATGGTGTAATCTAGGAATGCCTAGAGTGTATAATGATAGTGACTAAATGTACAAATTTAAAAAATATTTTTGCATGAGGAAGAACAAAAGAATGCCATTACTGCAGTGTGCTGAAAATAGATGGTAATTAATATTTAAAAATTTCAACTAATGTGTGAGACTAAAGCAAAAAATGTTTGTTTGGTACAAATCTATACTTTGACTAGTGCATCTCCTAATATAACTTATGTAGATAGTTGATTGAACACCTTAAGTACATGGAACTTTGTATAGGACATGAGATTTTGTTGGTTTTTCCAGGTGATGCCCTGATGAATCCCAGAGTGATTTGATCAGTGAGTGGAAAAGTATTTGCAAAGTCCCCTTCGGGGAATGGTGAGAACGGGGGAAAACTCAACTTCCCCAAGTTGAATTCTTGATATTCTCACAAGCAGTGTGGACAACCAAAGCTATAGGCTGAGCCCCTAGTCTTGGGGTTTGTTCATATGAAACTTAACCCCACAGGGGATAGGTCAAGCCTACTTGAAATTAAGCCTAAGAGTCACCCCCAAGAGAACCTCTTTTGTTGCTCAGATGTGGCCTCTCTCTCCAGCCAACACAGCAAGCCTACTCACCGCCCTCCCCCTGTCTACGTGGGACATGACTACCAGGGGTGTGCATCTTCCTGGCAGCGTGGGACAGAAATCCCAGAATGAGCTAAGAGTCAGCATCAAGGCATTGAGAAAAACTCTAGAATGAGCTGAGAGCCAGCATCAAGGGATTGAGAAAACCTTCTCAACCAAAAGGGGGAAGAGTGAAATGAGACGAAGTGTCAATGGCTGAGAGATTCCAAACAGAGTCGAGAGGTCATCCTGGAGGTTATTCTTACGCATTAAGTAGATATCACCTTGTTATCCAAGATGTAATGGAGAGGCTGGAGGGAAATGACTGAACATGTAGAGCTGTGTTCCAGTAGCCATGTTTCTTGATGATGATTGTATAATGATAAAGCTTTCACAATGTGACTGTGTGATTGTGAAAACCTTGTGTCTGATGCTTCTTTTATCTACCTTGTCAACAGATGAGAGGAACATATGGAATAAAAATAAATAATAGGGGGAACAAATGTTAAAATAAATTTAGTTTAAAATGCTAGCGATCAATGAAAGGGATCAGTAAGGGGTATGACCTGTAAAATTTTTTTTTTCTGTTTGTTATATTTTTCTTATGTCTTTTTATTTCTTTTTCTGAATTGATGCTAATGTTCTTGGAAATGATCATGATGATGAATATGCAACTATGTGATGATATTGTGAATTACTAAGTGTATGTGTTGGGAATGTGTGGAGAGCCGCCTCCCGGGTCTGGCCTAGTGGACACGCTGCGGCCTGCTCTAGAGTTCCCCCCCGCCCATCGAGTGAGTCAAGATGGCGCCCGCATCCTGTTTCCGCGTATGACGCACGCGCCCACCAACCCTATCTTCCAATCACCTCTGTATACGTGGCACTAACCTATTGGGTTTGGGCACAGTATATAAGAGGTTACCCGGACAGGGTGGGTGGAGACGACCCATAGGGAGCCGTACCTGACGGCCGCATAGAGGTTGTTCCCCCGCGGGGTATTCTGTCCCGCGCGGAATTTGTAACAGAGCTTGCAAGCTTAGCTCCAGTAAAGGTCTGTGCTCACAACTGCAGCGTGTCTCGAACCCGTGTCTGTCACTTGAGTCGGTTTGTCTGCGTCTGTCTCTCTCTCCCTCCTGTTCCCTCCGCCGGCCGGGGACCAGAAGCTGAGCGAGACGGCGCCGGACAGTGTCTCCATTGATGAGTGTGCTCCCGTGGGCCTGAGTGGCCCACTACATGTTTTGGTGCTTTGGGGAGTCTGGACTAGGCTTGCTAGGCACCAACCAGAATGCCACCTCATATAGAGACCGGAGAGCCCGTGAGCTGGAAACCACGTGACTCTCCCTGCAGTGCTTCGCCTCGCAACTGGGTTATGAGGGGGGGCAGGAGAGCGGCAACCAGAATCGAGAGTGTCGCTAGGTGTCTCTGTGCAATGGCTGGAGTCTAGTCTGGCCAGGACTGCGACTTCGCCTAAGAGATCAGCCTACGACCAAAATTATGACTGCTGGTGCCGCCTTTTATACCCGGGACACAGCCATGGGCCTTGCAGCGGGTCTTGCTTTCGAGCGTCCCGCCCTGAGTGGCCGGGATGGGTCATACGGTGAAATGGGGGACTGGGCAGCAGGGCGGTCGTTGTCAGGAGCACCAGGGGCGAGTGACATAGCCAACATGGTAGTAACACGCAATTGCTGCTGTGTCTGGAACAAGCGTTCTAACAAGCATTTAACAGTGACTAATCCCACTAATAGTCCCACCGCTACAAGAATCCAAGTAGTCAAATTGGGCCAAGAGAACCAAGAGGTGACTCGGTTCCACAGACTTTGTACAGTCTCGCCCAGTTTGGAAAGGTCGAAGGCAACGGGGGTTAACTTGATCTTCCCAAGCACTTTAAGGTCTGATTCCACCTGTTGGGAGAGTGGGGGGTATTAAAACTGGTCCCCCCTTCTAAACAGTCGAAGGGTGACCGGCGTTTTCGTTGCCATCTCGTCAGTCGCCGCCGTCATCAGCAGAGTTGGAGGCCTGATCTGATGGTTCAGGTTGAAGGCTTGTTGGTTTTTTGGGCAACAGCTCCGTGGCCTCCTCGGGCGATGTCACGGTTCTCACCAGTCTTTCCGGAACCCACACTGGTTGACGTCCTGGCTCCTGGGGAAAAACACAAACAGAGCCTCTGGCCCAGCTGAGCACTGGGTCAGGGCCTTGCCATTGTCCTGACAGGACATCCTTCCAACGGACTAGACCTCTATGTGGAGGACTCGGAGTAGTGTGCTGAAGAGCAGGTGTCATTCCTAGTGAATTTTCATTTAAAAAATTATATGTAAATAAGGCTACAGACAGTTGAGCCTTCGGGGACAGGCCGTGGCCTATTCCCCCTTTCTGTTTTTTGAGCAAGTCTTTAAGAGACCTGTGTGCTCTTTCAATGATTCCTTGTCCTTGAGGGTTGTAAGGGATGCCATGTTTTAATTGTACTTCCATATTATCACAAAATTTTTGGAAGGTTCTACTGGTGTAAGCAGGTCCATTATCTGTCTTTAATATTTTTGGCTTACCCCACGCTGCCCAAGCGGCAAGGCAGTGTGCAATGACTTGGTGGACTTTTTCTCCTGTCTCAGCAGAGGCAAATAATATCTGAGAACATGTGTCTACTGACACATGCAGGTATTTAATTTTACCATACTCTGAATGATGAGTGACATCCATTTGCCAAATGTCTCCTGGGATCCTTGCTTCCTTTTTCCACTCCAAAACCATATAACCCTCCCTAAACCAGTAAAATATAGATGGAAAGAAGGAGAGGTTGCTAGGCTAAGGTGGAGGCCTTGAGCTTGGAGAGACGAACGAGAGCGGGAGGAGACAGCCACCCGCCCTCTGTCAAGGTGGTTTTGCCTGCAGTTTTTATTATGCATCGATTTTCTTATCCATCTTCTTTAGAGCCTCTTAGATCTTCAGGCTGCGGCTGTTTCTCCAAATTGTCATTCACTCCAAGCTCTCTAGCTCCTTGCAGGAATGTTTGTGTTTCTTGTAATTTTTAAAATTAATAATAATAAAAAAAATCCCCTGATACTTTATCAAACTTCAGGGACACCCAAATATACCTACCCATAGGTATGCCTATCTTCTAGAGGACCTCTTTTGTTGCTCAGATGTGGCCTCAGTCTCTCTAAGCCCAACTCTGCAAGTGAAATCATTGCCCTCCCTCTATGTGGGACATGACAGCCAGGGGCAAAAGTCTCCCTGGCGATGTGGGAGAGGATTCCCAGGGATTAATTCAGCCCTGGGATTGTGGGATCAACAATTCCATCCTGACCAAAAGGGGGAAAAGAAGTGCAGCTAATAAAGTGGCAAAGAGAATTCAAATAGAGTCGAGAGGCTACTCTGGAGGTTGCTCTTACGCAAGCTTCGGGTAGACCTTGCTACCTATCATAACATGCCAACCCCCAACCAGGACCATTCCAGCCAATCCTAAAGAATACCAAGGGCAATATATAAGCTTCCACAAAGGTTCCATCACTACGGTAACTTTCCAGAAACCCACAACGTCCAGATGGGTCCCTGGTCCAGATAAGTCCTGAAACCTAGTCCAGCCTCTCCAGAACATCAGATAGTTCCATCTCCCTATCCCATATTAGTGACAGACCCTCCAAACATGAAAAAGTTAGAAGAGCCATAGCCCAAACACCCTTAAAGAGAGGGATAGAAAGATCAAAAGCGATGGTGGAGTTACACAGAGAAGATAGGATTTAACAAATGAGTATGATTGCTGAATCATTAAATTGATATCTCTTTTAGTCTCCAATATCTGAGAGCAACGAGAAGTAAAAACCTAAAATCGTGTAATTGTAATCCATGTCAAACTCTGAAATATGTTCTACAATTAATTGTGGTGCTGTGCTTTGAAATTTGTTGCTTTTTTGTATATATGTTATTTTTCACACACACACAAAAGTCGACTGTGGTGATAAAGAAATATCTAAGCCTTCTAAACTCCTATATTCTGAAGCTGCCAGAAGGAGAAATCTGAGAGGATCATATGGTAGCCCATGACAAACTCTGGGATCTTTCCTGTAACCACTTGTTGAAGAGTGCTTTGAAAACTATTGCTTTTTTATTTCTCCGCTTTGTATTTATGTTATACTATACAATAAAAAAGTAAAAGAAAAAAAACAACTCTTTCTTATCTCCCCCCAACCCCTGGTAACCTCAAATCCACTTTTTGGGGGTGTTAGTTTGCTGTTCTTTCTCTGGTTCTTCTGAGTGAACAGTTAATTGCTCTTTTTTCTTTTTTAATATAGGCACTTAAGGCAATGAATTTCCCTCTCAGCACTGCCTTTGCTGCATCCCATAAATTTGCCTCGAGATATTTACCAATTTATCTTGTAATTTCTTTCTTGACCCACTGGTTGTTTCAGACTGTGTTGTTTAGTCTCCATATAGTTGTGTGTTTTCTGGCCCTCTACCTGTTATTGATTTACAACTTCATTCTGTAATGATTCGAGAAAGTGTATTGTATAATTTCAATCTATTTAAATTTATTGAGACTTGCTTTGTCAAACACATGCTCTTAATCTTAATCCACGTCCCTGTGGGTGTGAACCCATTGCAAATAGGACCTTTCGAGGATACTATTTTGGGTCAAGATGTTGTGGGGTTTTTTGCATTTTTTTTTTTGTTAAGATGTTGTGGAATGAAGTGGGGAGTCCTTAATTTGGATTACTGGAGGCCTTCTAAAGAGAAAATCACAGGGAGAAGCAGGGAGTCAGCAGTTACCTGGAAGCGAAAGGAGAGGACTTTGCATGTATGGGAAAGCTGGGGAACCACAAGGATTGCATACAGCAGGCATCAGAATGCAACGGTCTTGGACAAAGCAAGCCTTGCTGATCTCTAGATTTTGGACTTCACCTAGATGCAAAACCATAAACCGTGAACCCTGGCTTAACAAATGCCTGCTGTTAAGACCAAAACCAGTTGGTGGTACTTGTGATAGCAGTTCTGATGAACAAAGACACTATCTAAACCACAAGGCAGGGAAGTTAGGGGCACTCTTAGAAAGGAGGAAGAGGGGAATGAATGATAGGGAGGCATCCTCTCCAGGGAATCTGTCTTAATTGCATGACCCCATAACTGAGTGGAAAAGAGGGGCACACCCAACTCAATATCTGGCAGAGAGAGTGAGCTGGCTCATTCTTCTCTTCTTACGTGGTAGTCGAACTTTTTAGCTGGGTGCATGGCTGCTCAACTCAAGAGCGTATTTCCCAGCGTCTCTTGCAGCTAACTGTGGCCATGTGACTAAGTTATGGTTCATGAGGGAGCAGAAAGGTTATGTTCAGCTTTGGGGCCGAGCTTTAGGGAAGGCGCATGCCCTCCCCTTCCCTTTCTCGCTGCCCGGAGGTGGACCTGTTGGACTATGTGGTGAAGACAAACCCTGGAGATGGTGGAGCAATGTCATCACTTGAGTCTGGGTCCCTGGATGAGCTTGAGGAACAGGAGCACTGTTCCAGACACGGGCCACCGGCTTATGGTTTTGTGAGAACGAAGTAGACTTCTGTGCTATTTGAGACATTGTTAATTTGGGGTCTCTGTTAGAAGCAGCCCAAGTTACAACCTAAATAATACACGGAGGCCAGCCATAAACTGTACCAAAAGCTGAGTACCTGGGGTGGTAGATTTCCTTTCACTTTTGATAGAAACTAAGAAAAATGGAAAACTTCCTGTTATTTCTGGACTTGAAGTTTTTGGTAACAAAGAGGCTGTGAGAGTCAATCATTCCTTCCTTAAACATTTAACTGTATTTCCTCAATTCTAAGTCACGCATTTTCTTTTAAATGTTTTTTATTGTGAAATATATATACAAAGAAAAGAAAGAGAAAGCAATGATTTCAAAGTACACTTTAACAAGTGGTTTCAGAACAGATCCCAGAGTTTGTTATGGGTTACCATTTCACTATTTCGGATTTTTCCTTCTAGCTGTTCCAAAACACTGGAAGCTAGGAGGAATATCAGTATAGTGATTCAGTAGTCATACTCATTTGTTAAATACTATTTTCTCTGTGGTAATTCCTCCTTCTCCTTTGACCCATCTCTCAATCTATAGGGATCTTTAGGCAAAGTCCATTCCGTAAATCATGCACTTTTGCACATTTTAGTGTCTCTGAGATTAGGATACGTTGCACGGTGAGGTTTTACAAACATGATCCATATGGCCTGAATTTGTGAGAACTTGGTCATTACTGTTTATATTGGTATCACTTCAGCCCAGTTAAGCATCCTGTTAGTGCGATGTTCCTTATTAAATGCCTGTTTAAAATGTCTTCAGAAAGATTACACTGTAGCTTAAGGTTGAAACCAAAGGCTTATTATGTATTTAGAAAGGCAAGAAAACAAATCGAAGGGCAAAATTCTGCATCTGATAAAAAAGAAAATGTTAGCATCAAAACTTGCAGAAAGTTAGGCCTAAGGGCCACCCCCAGAGAACCTCTCTTGTTGCTTAGATGTGGCCTTTCTCTCTCAGTCAACATGACAAGCAAACTCACTGCTCTCCCCCTGGCTACATGGGACATGACTCTCAGGGGTGTGGATCTTCCTGGCAACGTGGGTGTTCTAGTTTGCTAGCTGCTGGAATGCAATATACAAGAAATGGAATGGCTTTTTAAAAGAGGGATTTAATAAGTTGCTAATTTACAGTTCTAAGGCCAAGAAAATGTCCCAAATTAAAGCAAGACTATAAAAATGTCCAATCTAAGGCATCCAGGGAAAGATATGTTGATTCAAGAAGGCCGATGAAGTTCAGGTCTCTCCAGTGGAAAGGCACATGGTGAACACGGTCAGGGTTTCTCTCTCATCTGGAAAGGCATATGACAAACACGGTGTCATCTGCTAGCTTTCTCTCCTGGCTTCCTGGTTCATGAAGCTCCCCAGGAGGCATTTCCCTTCTTCATCTCCAAAAGTCATTGGCTGGTGGACTCTCTGCTTCTCGTGGCTATGTCATTCTCTGCTCTCTCAGAAATCTCTCATTTTCCAAAATGTTTCCTCTTTTATAGGACTCCAGTAAACCAATCAAGACCCACCCAAATGGTTGGAGACATATCTCCCCCAATCTAGCTTAACAACCACTCTTGATTGGGTTCCATCTCCAGGGAGATGATCTAATTACAGATTCAAACATACAGTATTGAATAGGGATTATTCTGCCTTTACGAAATGAGATTTTGATTAAAACGTGGCTTTTCTAGGGTACATACATCCTTTCAAATCAGCACAGTGGGACAGAAATCTTAGAATGAGCTGGTACTCAGCATCAAGGGATTGAGAAAATCTTCTTGACCAAAAGGGGAAAGAGAGAAATGAGACAAAATAAAGCATCAATGGCTGAGAGATTTCAAACAGAGTAGAGAGGTTATCCTGCAGGTTATTCTTATGCCTTATATAGATATCACCTTATTAGTTTAAGTATGTTGGAGAGGCTGGAGGGAAGTGCCTGAAAATGTAGAGCTGTGTTCTAGTAGCCATGTTTCTTGAAGATGATTGTGTAATGATATAGCTTTCGCAATGTGACTGTGTGATTGTGAAAACCTTGTGTCCGATGCTCCTTTTATCTACGGTGTGGACAGATGAGTAAAACATATGGATTAAAAATAAATAAATATTCGGGGGAACAAATGTTAAAATAAATTTAGTAGATTGAAATGCTAGTGATCAATGAAAAGGATTAGAAAGGGGTATAGAAAAAATAGGGGAAACAAAGGCTAAAACATATTGGGTAGATGGAAATACTAGTAGTAAATGAGAGGGAGGGGTAAGGGGTACGGTATGTATTAATTTTTTCTTTTTTCTTTTTATTTATTTTTCTGAATTGATGCAAATGTTCTAAGAAATGATCATGGTGATGAATATACAACTATGTGGTAGGAAAAAAAAACTTGCAGAAAGTGCCAGCAGTTTGGAAGAAAATCTTGGAGACACTAGTGGAACACTCTTTAAAGAAATGTTGCATCCGCAATACTCTCGACGGCATGGAAGACAATATCGTGTGGGAAAACATAGATAGCTTGATTAGAAAGGAGTTCAGAAGAGAGAGTCTGAAGAAACTTTGGGAATATTTTAGCCCGTTTATTTGACTTATCTTTTATGTTTTACATGTGCGCTGGCTTGATAAAAGAAAAAAGGTCTCAAGAAGCTTTTCATTATTCTGGATTGAGGTTTTGTACATAGCAGAGTAGCTCCCTTACAATGATCTATTGAAAATCAGTCCTCGACACAAGCATTTGTAACAAAAGAGCAAACATAAAATAGTAAACACACAAACACACACACACACACCAGAAATATTTTTTAAAAATTAAAAAGAGCTTTTCATTTTAAGTGTTAAAGAAGCATCATGTTGCAGTTCAACTGGCAGCATTTTTTTCTCTTTTAGCGGTTCAAAAAATAATGTCTCTGTTACAATTCAAAGTGCCTTAGATTCTATGAAATTCAGTGGTGAGCACTCTCTCTCTGTAGAGGCCCAGTTCTGAACCTGGTGGATACAGCACTAAACTTGACAGACAAGGCCCCTGCCTGTGGTTTGGGGAGACAGACGGTAAAGCAGAAATCAGTGATCATGCTCCCTGATATGAAGGAAGTAAACAGGGTGACATGCAGGAGGGTGACTGGGTGGCAGCTGCCCCAGACTCAGTGGTCAGGGAGCCAGAACCACACTCAGGTCTGAGCAAGAGGACCCCCTACCCAGGCTCTGTGCTTCAATTTCCCAGCTTCTCAGACTTCAGCTTGCAAACAAGTCTCCTGCAGATCTTGTTAAAATGCAGGTTCCTATTCTCGGGAGTTCTGGGTGGGTCCAGTCATTTTGCATCTCTAACAAGCTCCCAGGGGGGTGCTGATGCCACTTTCTCCACTTGGGATTGCAAGGGTGCAGGGGGGCCCTGCATGTCACAGATACCCAAATGCGAAACCTCACCCTACCCCCCTTTTGGTCTTGTGGGAAAGTTTTTGAGACTTCAGTACCTGCCCAAGCAGAGGGGAATGATGAAATACATCAGCTGAACCGGCTGTGGGGCTGAGCCTGCAGGCATGTGCCTTGATGGGTCTCATCAGAAGTCCAGGCCCACAGCTGCTATGTCCACCTGCACCAGCAGGCCTGGGCTATGGCAACTGTGCAGGGAAGGGTTTGACTCCTTTAGCCCCTGCTTGTGGAGGCAATCTCAGGGGAGCAGCCTCAGGATGCAAGTGAGGGCCAGACCTTGGCCATAGCTTGGTTTATACGTTTAAATTTTTAGACTGACCGTGTCTGGGCCTCCACTGGGGCTACTGTCCTGGGCTTGACTAGTATCAGCTATGGACCTGCAAAATAATAATAACAAGATGAAAGAAGCCAGGCTCCGTTCTGAGATTTCACATATATTAACTCCCATAATTTTCATCACAAAGCCTATGAGGAATCAGAAGTATCATCATCACCTGCATTTTGCAGCTGAGTATAGCGGGAGAGTCAGGATTCAGAGCCAGGCAGGCTGGCTCTTGCTGGTACTGCCGAGCCCCTCTGCTCCGGGGAGCCATTCTGAGGAAGCCGGGCAGGACGGCAGTGAGCTGGAGGAAGGGCACGCCCTGGGTTGAGGGGAGAAAGCACTTGCATTAAGGAACCAAAAGGAGGCCAGCATGATTTGAGTGGGCAACAGGGGACGGAGGAGGTCAGAAAGGCAGAAGCTGAGTCATGTAGGGCCTTGTGAGGCACTTAGAGGCCACTGGAGGGTTTTAAGCAGGGGAGTGACATGATTTTAATATTTTTTTTTCAGCTTTTTTTTTCCTCTGTGTTTTGGTTATTTTTGAAAAGACCGTTTTGCGGGGAGAAATTCAACTTCCCCAAGTTGAATTCTTGTTATTCTCACAAGCAGTGTGGACAACCAAAGCTATAGGCTGAGCCCCCAGTCTTGGGGTTTGTTCATATGAAACTTAACCCCACAAAGGATAAGTCAGGTCTACTTAAAATTTAGCCCTAAGAGTCACCCCCAAGAGAGCCTCTTTTGTTTCTCAGATGTGGCCTCTCTCTCCAGCCAACGCAACGAGCAGTCTCACCACCCTCCCCCTCTCTATGTGGGACATGACTCCCAGGGGTGTGGACCTTCCTGGCAACTTGGGACAGAAATCCCAGAATGAGCTGAGACTCGGCATCAAGGGATTGAGAAAAACCCTAGAATGAGCTGACACTCAGCATCAAGAGATTGCGAAAACCTTCTCGACCAAAAGGGGGAAGAGTGAAATGAGACAAAGTGTCAATGGCTGAGAGATTGCAAGCAGAGTCCAGAGGTTATCTTGGAGGTTATTTTTACACATTAAGTAGATATCACCTTGTTACTCAAGATGTAATGGAGAGGCTGGAGGGAACTGCCTGAAAATGTAGAGCTGTGTTCCAGTAGCCACGTTTCTTGAGGATGATTGAATAATGATATAGCTTTCACAATGTGACTGTGTGATTGTGAAAACCTTGTGTCTGATGCTCCTTTTATCTACCATGTCAACAGACGAGTAGAACATATGGAATAAAAATAAGGAATAGGGGGAACAAATGTTAAAATAAATTTAGTTTGAAATGCTAGTGATAAATGAAAGTGAGGGGTAAGGGGTATGTTATGTATAATCTTTTTTTTTCTGTTATCATTTTATTTCTTTTTCGGTTGTCTTTTTATTTCTTTTTCTGAATTGATGCAAATGTTCTAAGAAATGATGAATATGCAACTATGTGATGATATTGAGAATTACTGATTATATATGTAGAACAGAATGATACATTAATGTTTTTGCTTGTTTGTTCTTAATTTTTTAAATTAATAAATAGATTTTTTTAAAAAGACCTTTTGGGGGGATGTCCAGAGAATGGATTGTAGACAGGCAAGAGAGGACGCACCTGCAGGGAGAGCAGGTGGTTAGAAGGCTAGCCCCGGGGTCCAGGAGAAATGATAGAGGTGGCATATGGAGAGAACCAGATTGGGGATGGAGTGAATGGAGAAGAAGCCACCAGTTGGACAGGGGTTTTGTTTGTTAAAGTGGGGAAGTCAAAACCGTGGAAGCGAAGGGTCTGAGGGCGACCCAGGGGTAGCAGTGATGCTATTAGAGGACCCCGTGAACTGTCACTGAGGACATTTTGTAGTATAAACTGAGGTGGGGGTGAGGTCGTGAGCGGTGTCAACAGGCGAGGCCAGGGCAGGGCATCAGCTCCTGAGAAGTCAGGTTCCATGAAGAACTGATGGAGTCTTTTAAAGGAGAAAATGATGATTTGGAAATGGATGGGGATGATGGTGTCGCGACACTGTGAACGTAATTAACAGCACTGAAATGTATATCTGAATGTGGTTAAAAGGGGAAGTGTTTTCTTGTATATATAGTAATACGGTACAATTTTTTAAAAAATCCATGAAACTGCACTATACAAACAGTGAATCCTAAGTTAAACCATGGGCAATAGTTAATAACACAATCATAAAAATGTGCTTTCACCAATTGTAACAAAGGTACCACACCATTGCAAGGTGTTAATAATAGGGCGGTATATGGGAATCCTGTATTTTTATGTACGATTTTTCTGTAGACCCACAATTTCCCTAGTAAAAATTTAAAAAAATAAAAAGGAAAACAGTCCTCAGATGGTAAAGAGTGTTTGCATTCAGAATTTCCAGGAGAAATCCTTCAAATATAACCACTCTGCATGTCTCTCCTCTTCCCTTCCATGCTGAGACCTGGGGCCAGAGTTCACTGACCCCCCCCCCCCCACCCCGGCCCCATCCACTCTATGTTTGCGGTGAGTCGACACTGAGATGCCAGAAAAAAAAAAAGGCATTTGGCTGTAACATGCACATGATCCAAGCATGTATTGGGGATACTTTATTTCCATAGGAAGGAAGGGGTAGCATTTCCTGAGAAAAGGGCACCAGTCAGCGGGAATTAAGGAGAGAATTGTGAGCTCTCTGAGAGTTATCTGCAAGGGAATCTTCATCTTCCAGGAGCTGCAAGGAACAAGATTGCTTGGGCCAGGGTCTCCATGCCCGGTGTCTCTCCCCTCCTTATCCCCGGGAGAAATCGCGCAAACAGCGCAGTAAAGACGGCTTAATGCTTTACAATGTAGCGTCTGCTCATTTCAGCAGAGGCTGGAAAGGCAGAATGCTGGGCAGGACAGGGTACCCCCGCCGCTCCTTGTCATCTAAAAGATATTCCTGCATCCTCACGGGGGATCCCTGAGTCGCAAGGCAGAGCTGCCAGCAGGTGGCAGGCGACAGGGAAAGCACTGCACTCCGTCCGCCGGCAGATGCCTTCCTCCAGAGTCGCTAGAGACACGGCTGGTGTTAAGAGGAGAAGAGGCTTGCCTCGTGGTTATTCTTAAAATTGATCTCCCCCTTTTCCTTAAGTTATTTTGGTTGTAACCCTTCCTTACAACCATAGAGCCAGATCAGGACAATCACAATAGCCCATATCTGTAATTCCAACTTTTA
Source organism: Tamandua tetradactyla (assembly GCF_023851605.1). Taxonomy (NCBI): domain Eukaryota; kingdom Metazoa; phylum Chordata; class Mammalia; order Pilosa; family Myrmecophagidae; genus Tamandua; species Tamandua tetradactyla. Next base: position 60,631,975 of record NC_135332.1, read on the forward strand.
TCAAAATTATCTAGGGAGGGAGGAAAGGGGCATGCTAAACTTTCTGCCTTAAATTGGGGGGTATTCATAGCATGTTATTTATCTTGACTCCAAGAAGTCAAGAAAAACAAGTTAAGAATGTTTTTTTAAAAATATTTTTATTATAAATAATGAACAAACATAGAAACATTCTTGACATGGTTACAATCAATAGCTCTCAATATCATCACACAGTTGTGTATTCATCACCATGATCAGTTTTTTGAACATTTGCATCTCTCCAGCAAAAAAGAGAAAAAAGAAAAAACTCACACATGCCTAAGAATGTTTTTGAAAAATTTATTTAAAAATACTAGAGGAATAAAAAAAAAAAGGCATATAGCCCCCCCAAAGCATCAGAGAATATGAAAGCAAAGAAGATAAACCATCAAGGAAATATAAAAAAAGAGAAAGCATAAAATAAGATGACTAGTTATCCAAATATATGGGTAAAAATAACGTAAATATTTCAAAATCCTCTGAATAAAGTGATTTTTTTCCATTTGAGCTAGCCAGAAAAATTATATTATATTAATATTGGTTGCCACAGGAGAGGAGTAAGGGGTAGTGGGAGACAAGGAAGGAAGGGAAATTACTTTTCAGTCTTGCAAAAATGTACTTTTCTACCTTTTTAATTTTATGCTCATGTGTTGCTTATTTAAAATAAAAAATAGATAATAAAATTAAACCTTATGTTATAGATAGAATTTTATTAAAACTAAAGTGTGGTAGTTAGATTCAGTTGTCAACTTGGCCAGGTGAAGGTACCTAGTTCTGTTGCTGTGGACCTAAGCCAATGGCATGTGAACCTCATCTGTTGCTGATTACATCTGCAGTCAGCTAGGAGGTGTGCCTGCTGGGGTGAATGATGTTTGATTTAATTGGCTGGTGCTTAAATGAGAGATTTCAACATAGCACAGCCCAAGCAGCTCAGCATACCTCATCTCAGCACTCGCAGCTCAGCCCAGGCCTTTGGAGATGCAGAAAGAAATCACCCCGGGGAAAGTTGTTGGAACCCAGAGACCTGGAGAGAAGGCCAGCAGAGATCACCCTGTGCCTTCCTGCGTAAGAAAGAACCTCAGTTGAAAGTTAGCTGCCTTTCCTCTGAAGAACTAACGAAATAAATCCCCTTTTATTAAAAGGCAATCCGTCTCTGGTGTGTTGCATTCCAGCAGCTAGCAAACTACAACATAAAGCAATGGAACAACAGCCATTTTATATTAATACAAGGTATACTTATATTGATTCTACAACAGCCACAAACTTTCAGGCCCTAAATCATATTGTATTGAAATATATAAGCAAAAGTAATTAGAAATACACAGGGAAAGTGTCTGAAATGTAATCGCAGTGGGACTTTGCAACATAACACTAATCTTTGGCAGGTGACGTAAGAAAAAAATGCAAAGATATAGAGGATCTAAATGGTAATAAAGTTGATTGAATAATTAACCACTCATTCAACAAATATTTATTGAATGCCTGTGACGTGCTGGGTACAGCAGAGAACATAAAGTTTACTTTCATGCTCTTGGAGCTGGCATGCAAATGATATTTATTGAACTTTGTATCTTATAAATGAAGAACATGTCGTTTTCAGTGCCAAGAAAACATTTACAAATATTGATCAAATATAAAGCTTTGAAGAAAATATCAAATTCCAAAAACCTGAAGTTGTAGTGGTCACATTCTCCAACCATAATGCAAAAAAGCAGACATTTACAAAAGTTTAAGTAAGTAATAGAACCCAAATTTCTTAAATACCCCCAAACAGTCCTAAGTGATTGCTTGATCAAAGAGAAAAATCCAAACTGCAAATACAGATACCCGTAAACACATAAAGAGAATACATCATGGCACAAGTTGAAGAACGGGCATAAATCATGATCAATTGCTGAGTACTCACGATGGGTCAGGCTTTGTGCTAGGGGTGTAGCATACCTGACCTTACATAATCCTCACAATAGACCCAGCACAGTGCCCCTGTCACAACGTAGGCACTCAGTGAATATTTGTTGAATGAGTGGAGCTGGCTCAGAGAGTTTAAGTAATGTGCCTAAGACCACACAGCAGAAAGCCAAGCAGGGACTTGAACTCAAGCCTGTCAGACTCCTGTTCTTGAGCTTGTAACTGTTGAGCTACATGGCCAACATGATGGGTGACACGTGCAGAGAGGGGAATAGCTGGGGATTGAAACTAGGTTTTAACCAAAACCAATCTGAGGCTCTTTGCTTATATGCTTGTTATTTCGCTCTCTTTTTTCCCTCCCTCTCCTTCTTTTCTTACTTTCATACAACAAAGGTTTATTGAGTACTTACTTTATACCAGGCACTATTCAAGCTGCAAGGGATTCAGCTCGAGGATGATAGAGTCTGTCTATGGGGAAGACAGACAACAAACAAGTAAACCAGTAAATATGCCTCTCTAGAGAGTGATGAGTGTTATGAAGAAAAGTCAAACAAGCTAAAAAGAATACCAGGTAGTGAGGATTCTTTTAGTGAGGGAGGTCAGGGAAGGCCTCTCTGAGGCAGTGTGATCTTCTCTCTGGGGAGTGAAATTTGGGGCAATGTGGTCCAGCAAAGAGATCAGCAAGTGTGAAAGCCCTGAGGCAACGGGCTTGGCCTGTTAGGAGAGCGAAGAATGGCTGGAGATTGATGAGTGAGGGGAGAAGCGCTGGGAGGCCACCAGAGTCAGAGCACTTGCTCACCGTATAGGGCATGGTGTGAGCTTAAGTGCTGCCCGAAGTGTCATGGGGAAGCCACTGTAGAGTTTGGAGCAGGGGCTGATGGGATCTAATTTATCTTTTTTTTTTTTTTTTAACTTTTTTTATTAATTAAAAAAATTAACAAACAAAACATTAAGATATCATTCCATTCTACATATACAATCAGTAATTCTTAATATCATCACATAGTTGCATATTCATCATTTCTTAGAACATTTGCATCGATTTAGAAAAAGAAATAAAAAGACAACAGAAAAAGAAATAAAACGATAACAGAGAAAAAAAGATTATACATACCATACCCCTTACCCCTCGCTTTCATTTACCACTAGCATTTCAAACTAAATTTATTTTAACATTTGTTCCCCCTATTATTTATTTTTATTCCATATGTTCTACTCTTCTGTTGATATAGTAGCTAAAAGGAGCATCAGACACAAAGGTTTTCACATTCACAGAGTCTCATTGTGAAAGCTATATCATTGTTCAATCATCATCAAGAAACATGGCTACTGGAACACAGTTCCACATTTTCAGGCAGTTCCCTCCAGCCTCTCTGCTACATCTTGAACAACAAGGTGATATCTACTTAATGCATAAGAATAACCGCCAGGATAACTTCTCAACTCTGTTTGGAATCTCTCAGCCATTGACACTTAGTATCATTTCACTCTTCCCCCTTTGGTCGAGAAGGTTCTCTCAATCCCTTGATGTTAATTCTCAGCTCATTCTAGGGTTTTTCTCAGTCCCTTGATGCTGAGTCTCAGCTCATTCCAGGATCTCTGTCCCACGTTGCCAGGAAGGTCCACACCCCTGGGAGTCATGTCCCACGCAGAGAAGGGGAGGGTGGTGAGACTGCTCGTCATGTTGGCTGGAGAGAGAGGCCACATTTGAGCAACAAAAGAGGCTCTCTTGGGGGTGATTCTTAGGCCTAAATTTTAAGTAGACTTGACATATCCTTTGTGGGGTTAAGTTTCATATGAACAACCCCCAAGACTGGGGGCTCAGCCTATAGCTTTGGTTGTCTACACTGCTTGTGAGACTAATTTATCTTTTGCAGCTACCCTTGGTCGTGTGGAGAGGAGACTGTAGAAGGGCAAGACTGGAAGCTGGGAGACGAGGGAGGAGGTCATCACAGTACCCCAAGGAAGGGACCGAGTTTGAAGGCAGAGCTGCTGGGACTTGGTGATGGCTCTCATGTATTATGGGAGGAAAATAGAGGAATCATGGAGGAACCCTAAGATTTGGACCCAGTGATGAAATGGGTGGTGCCATTTATTAACATGAGGAAGCTTGGGGAGAACGAGTGTGTAGGGCGGGGCTGGGAGAGTGAATGCAGTCAGATAAAAGAGGGTTAAGGATAGAGAGATTGGCGAGAGGAGAAGGACTAGCAAAAGAGCTAGTGCAGGAAACACAGGCAAGGCAGGAGGAGAACCAAGAGAATGTGATGTGAGGCCAGGTCAGTGTTTCAAAGAGGGAGGGACAACTCTGTTAAACGCCTCAGAGAGGACGAGTGTGGACCATTGGATCTGGAAAGATTATCTTGACAAAGGTGCTTTCGTTGGTGTGGTGGGGATATGAATGGAGAAGAAAGGATGACCAGACATTTGAGAGCAGCATTCAACATGAGAGTCCAAAACCAAAAACAAAAAAGACCCACACAAAAAACAAAGGAAAAAAAAAAAAAAAAGAATCTGCAGGGCAAAGACAAAATAGAAGAGGCACAGGTGGGAAAATGAGGAAAGCATTTCTGGCAAATCATCTCCCACCTGGCAGGCCCAGACTGTCTTGGGTTTTTCTGTTTTGTTTTGTTTTGTTTTTAACATGGGCAGGCACCGTGAATCAAACCTGAGTCCTCGGGCATGGCAGGCAAGCATTCTTACCTGCTGAGCCACCATGGCCTGCCCTGTCTTGGGTTTTGATATGGTTCCAAGCTGGCACACTTTCTACCTCCTCCTTCACTTATAAATTGGAAACTGCAAAACTAGGACTGAGTCAATAAATTATGTTGCATTCATAGAGTAATTTAGTATATAACCATCATGGAAAGAGACTGTCCAATGACATGAAAAACTGTTCATGATATTTTGTTTTAAAAAAGAAAAAAAAAGGCATGTTAGTATTATGTACAGTAGGATTGAATTTTTGTAAAAATATGTATATTCTGATAAAAGAGACTGTGAATACACACACTGATGTGGCAGCAAGTGCTTATCTCTGGTGCTGGGATATAGGGTAATTTAAATTTTCTTTGTAGTGCTGACTGGATCTTTTAAATTGCTCAGTTATTTTTTGTCAAATATTTTCGATTGCTTGATGCCTCTTTCTCACTCCCTTCATGTCAGCCCATCATCCTTTTCTTTTCTTCCTTTTCCAGCTTCCATACTGTTTTCCCTCAACTCTTCTCAGCTCCTTTATTGCATGCCTGTCTTCCCATTTGGCTGGACTATGGCACCCTCTGTCTTCTCCTTGCCTGGACTGCTGACAGGGGAAAATCACAGAATGGGGCAGGTTGGTGGTGGTCTCCAGCCTCAGATGGCTCCCAAACCTTTGCTTTTCCTCCTTATCCTTCCCACCCACTATTCTCAGCAACTCTTCCAAGAGTTTCACAGTCCTCAGTTCCATCCCCCCACCCCCAGGCGCTGAGCAGATGATCTCCTTTCTTCCTTCCCAGGAGATGAGCAGGCCATCAGATGGACGCCCCCTCAGTGTCCCCCCATCTCTCCTCCTCCACACTCCCCCTCCAGCCCCAGCTCCAGCCTCATTTCTCTTTTCCCTTCATGGCCAAACTTCTTCGAAAGACTCATAGACACTTGCTGCCTCTTGTTCACCTGGAGGCAGCCCCCTCCACTCCACTGAGTGCTCTTTTTTTTTTTTTTTTTTTTTTTTTAAAGGAAAGACAGAAAGAAGGAAGGAAGGAAGAAAGGGAAACATCTTTTTTAAACATTTTCTTGTTTTATTGTATTCTGTTTCTCCGTATTTGTTACATGGGCTGGGGCCGGGAATCGAACCGAGGTCCTCCGGCATAGCAGGCAAGCACTTTGCCCGCTGAGCCACCGCGGCCCGCCCCTCCACTGAGTGCTCTTTGTCCTTATTGCTAAGTCCAAGGACACTGCTGTCCCTTACCATCCCTGACCCAGGCAGCATTGGACAAAAATGGCCATCCTTTCTTTGTTTCTGATCTCTCGTTTTCCTGCTACTCTCTGGCCTCTCTTTTCAAACTCCTTCCTTGTTCTCATTTCTCTGGCTGTCCTTACGTTTTGGTGTTCACCAGGTATATTAGTTTTTTTTGCCCCATAATAATTTACCACATCAGGTGGCTTAAAATAATGCACATTTATTCTCATACAGTTCTGGAGCTCAGAAGTTCGAAGTCAGTTTCACTAGGTTAAAGTCATGGGGTCAACAGAACTGATTTCTTCTGGAAGCTCCGATGGGAGAATCCCATTTCTTTGCCTTTTTTTCAACTTTCAGTGGCTGCTTGTATTCCTTGGTCACTTCCTCCATCTTCAAAGTGCTGCACCCTGATCTGTGCTTCCATCATCATCCCGCCTTCTCTTTGGCAGTCATACCTCCCTCTGTCTCCTTCTTATAAGGACACTTGTGATTGTATTATGGCCCATAGAATAATCCGACAAAAATTCCCTTATCTTTTTAAAAAAAATTTATTTATTAATTAAAAAAATTTAACAAATGATATAAAACATTAACACAGATAATCAGTAATTCACAATATTATCACTTAGTTGCGCATTCACCATTTCTTAGAACATTTGCATCCATTCAGAAAAAGAAACACAAAGACAATAGAAAAAGAAATAAAACGAAAACAGAGAAAAAAAAATTATACCTACCATACCCCTTACCCCTTGCCTTCACTGATCACTAGCATTTCAAACTAAATTTATTTTAACATTTGTTCCCCCCATTATCTATTTTTATTCTATATGTTCTACTCATTTGTTGACAAGGTAGATAAAAGGAGCATCAGACACAAGGTTTTCACAATCACACAGTCACACTGTGAAAGCTGTATCATTATTCAATCATCCTCAAGAAACATGGCTACTGGAACACAGCTCTACATTTTCAGGCAGTTCCCTCCAGCCTCTCCCTTTCATCTTGAATAACAAGGTGATATCTACTCAATGCATAAGAATAACCTTCAGAATAACCTCTGGACTCTGGAATCTCTCAGCCATTGACACTTTGTCTCATTTCACTCTTCCCCGTTTTGGTCAGGAAGGTTTTCTCAATCCCTTGATGCTGAGTCTCGGCTCATTCCAAGATCTCTGTCCCACGTTGCCAGGAAGGTCCACACCCCTGGGAGTCATGTCCCACGTAGAGAGGGGGAGGGTGGTGAGACTGCTCGTTGTGTTGGCTGGAGAGAGGGGCCACATCTGAGCAACAAAAGAGGCTCTCTTGGGGGTGACTCAGGCCTAAATTTTAAGTAGACTTGACCTATCCTTTGTGGGGTTAAGTTTAAGTTTCATATGAACAAACCCCAAGACTGGGGACTCAGCCTATAGCTTTTGTTGTTCACACTGCTTGTGAGAGTATCAAGAATTCAACTTGGGGAAGTTGAAATTCCCTTATCTTGAGCCACTTGACTCAGTGACATCTGCGAAGCTCGTTTCTCCGTGTAAAGCACCATTCACAGACTCCGAGGATTAGGATGTGAATACATTTGGGAACCGTTCTTCAGCAGCCACTACCAGGATTCTGTTTTTAAGGCCTCTTCACTCTCTCCAGGGACTTTCATCCCCTCTCCTGGTTGTGTGAGTCCCAGCTCACCCACCAACTGCCTACAGGAATCTCCACCAGGTTGTCCCACCAGCATCTCACACTTCAGTCCCATCCTGAATTCATTATTTTAAAAATTCTAACCCGCTCCCAACTTTCAGCCCCAGCCCTGCACCTCCTCTTCTTGTGGCCCGCATGCAAACAGATGGCTCTTCCTTCCATGTAGACACCCTATCTAAGAACAAAGGGCCATTCTTCATTCCTTCATTCCTCCCTTCCTGCCCTCCCCATCTCCTAGTATTTATTCATTGATCATGACCTGCTATTTTTACTTCCCCATTAATCCTAGGATCTGTTTCTCTTTAACATCAACGTACCATCAACTCTAGAACTTCCTAGCTGGGCTCTCCAGGTTTAACCTCCCTATAGTCCTTTTTGCCCCAGGATAGAAGAATTATCTTTCTAAAATGCTGTTCATAATTGCTGAGTGGCTAGTATATCCTAAGGCATAGTAATAAAGAAAGACAATATCTCCCTTTAATTAAACTTACTTTTTTTTTTTTTATTGGTGCATGGGCTGGAAATCAAACCAGGTCTCCTTCCTGGCAGGCGAGCATTCTACCACTGAACTACCAGTGCACCCCCTAAATTTACTTTTTAGTGTGAGTGTGTGTGTGTGTGTGTATGTGTGTGTGAATAAACAATAAAAGAAGTGTGATAAGTGCCCAAAGAAAATAAATGAATAATGTGATGGCAATAGGGGAGACAGAAAGTCATCTCATTCTAAACTCCAGTTGTACTGAACTTCATATAGTTTCTCCCAAGTGACTTTCTTACTTTTGCCTCAGGACCTTTGCACATGCTGTTTTCTACTATTTCTTTCTCTTCTTTACATGATTAACTCCTACTTGTCCTGCAGGACATTGTTTAGACGTCATTTTTTCAGGAAATCATAGCCTCGAGGTTTGCTTAGGTGCCTCCTCTGTGTCCCTTTGAATCCTGTAACTTTCCAACCTAGCACCAATCACACTGTACTATAATTTTCTAGTTACTTCTCTGCTTCTTCAGGGCGTCCCTCCAGGCCAGTGACTTTATTATTTTAATAATAATGGTGCACAGTAAGAAATACATTTTACATCACGATACAGCACACATGCAAACACATTTTATACATATAAGTATAACAAATGTTTCACAAAATAATATCTACTCTTATTACATGTTATACACACTAATATTTTATTCCATTCTATTTCATTAAAAAATAATGCTGTCTGTGGCTCACATTACCTTCACGATCCAGACAAAATTTCAGAAACTTTTTTTTACCTTTTTATTGGATAATATATGTATAACTCATAATGTCCTCTTTTAACCACTTTTAAGTATACAATTCAGTGGCAGTAATTACATTCACAATGTTGTGTCACCATCACCACCGTTCATTATTGCGATTATTTCGTCACTTGAAAAAGAAACTCTGTACCCATTAAGCAAGAACTCCCCATTCTGGTCGTCCACCCTTTTCTGTCTCTATGACTTTCCATACTCTAGGTGCTTAATGTATGTGGAATCTTGCAATATTTGTCCTTTTGTATCTGACTTATTTCACTCAACTTGATGTCTTCAAGGCTCATCCGTGTTGTAACATGTATCAGAACATTGTTCCTTTTTACTGCTAAATAATATTTCATCACATGGGTATTCCACATTTTGTTTATCCATTCTTCTCTTGATGGAAACTTGGGTTGCTTTCACCTTTTTGCTGTAGTGAACAACATTGGTGTACAAATGCTCTGAACATTAGTTTACAATTATCCGTCAGGTGTCAACTTGGCCAGGTGAAGGTGCCTAGTTCTATTGCTGTGGACATGAGCCAATGGTATGTGAACCTCATCTGTTGTTGATTGAATCTGCAGTTGGCTAGAAGGCATGCCTGCTGCAGGGAATGATGTTTGACTTAATTGGCTGGTGCTTAAATGAGAGAGCTCAACGTAGCACAGCCCAAGCAGTTCAGTATACCTCATCTCAGCACTCACAGCTTAGCCCAGGCCTTCAGAGATGCAGAAAGGAATCACCCCAGGGAAAGTTGTTGGAACCCAGAGGCCAGCAGAGATCACCCTGTGCCTTCCCATGTGAGAAAGAACATCAACTGAAAGTTAGCTGCCTTTCCTCTGAAGGACTATACATTAATTAAATAAATCCCTTTTTATTGAAAGCCAATCAGTCTCTGGTGTGTTGCATTCCAGCAGCTAGCAAACTAGAACACTATCTGAGTTCTTATTTTCAGTCCTTTCAAAAGTGTATCGCTGGAATTTTGTTTTTTCTTTCCGTTAATGAAAAAAAAAAAAAGTGTATCGCTGGGCCATGTGATAATTTCGTGTTCAACTTTCTGAGGAACCACTAGACTGTTTTCCTCAGTGGTTGCACCATTTTACATTTCTATCAACAGTGTACAGGGGTTCCTATTTTTCTGTACCCTTGCCAACATTTGTTATTTTATATATATTTTATTTAACTATCCTAGTGGGTATGACTTGGTATCTCATTGTGGTTTCGATTTGCATTTCCCTAATGACTAATAATGTTGAGTGTTTTTATCTGGGCTTATTGGCCATTTGTAGATCTTCTTTGGTGAAACATCTATTCAAGCCCTTTGCCCAGGGGGCTCAGCACACATTTTCTGTAAAGGGCCAGATAGTTACATTAGACTTTTGCAGGCCACATAATCTCTGTTGCAATTACATTATTCAAACTTCGTCATTTTAGCATGAAAGCAGCCACAGGTAAAACAAGAAATGGGTGTGTCCCTATCCAATATAACTTCAATAATGGACACTGCAACTTGAGTTTCATACAATTTTCACATCATGAAATATTCTTCTTCTTTTGATTTTGTTCTTAACCATTAAAAACATGTGAAAACCAGTCTGAGCTTGTGGAACACATGAAAACAGGCTGTGGGCAGGATATGGCTGCAGGACTCTAGTTTGCTGACCCTTACTCCAGACTGTAAGCTTCGTGGAGGCAGGGGCTGTGCCTTGTCTTTTTCCTCATTGTGTCTCTAAGGTCCGATATCAGGCCTTGTGCACATTCCATCAGTACTTGGTAAATGAATTATTAAACAGAACAATTTGTAAATGAAGCATTTTTATTACAAAAGTACCATGTGTTCATAAAAAAAATAAGAGCAGTACAGCTAAACGAAATGAATAAACAAATTCTTAGTAATCTCACCACTCGGAGATAACCATATCCTTTCATGCTTTTATGCAGTAGATGGTCAGAACAGATGGAAAGCATACTTTCTGGCTGAGGGTACGGTGAGTTCTATTTTTCCCCAATTCACCAGGAACCCAAGCTTCCCTCTTTGGCTGTAAGGAGTGAGGCTGAGAGGAAATATGAGCAGGGAGATGAGGATGGGGGACAAGGCAATTAGATAAACAGTTACTGAATTCCTACCCTGTGCCAGGCTGGCCTGGACCCTGAAGGGTAAATAGAAGTCCCCAGGCTTTCCCAATTTACAGTGGAAAGAGTAGACAGGAAATTACAACTGTGATAAGGGACCCCAAGTTCAAGGTACCATAAGGGTCAAACAGGGGACTCTAATCTTAGCTGGGGATTAGAGAAGGCCTCCCTCCCTAAGGAAGTGACATGTAGGCTGAAAGCTGAAGGCTGAGAAGGAATTAGTTGAGCAAGAAAATGGGGAAGTTCCCTAGTGAGAGAGCATGTGACATCTTGGTTTAGAGGCGGCTGCTGGAGGGTAGCGGGGGTGGAAAGTGGCATGAGACCACATCAAACGTGCCTTGTCTTCTAGATCTCCCTACCAGTTTACAGGAAGTAAAGAAGATAGATGAGCAAATTAAACAACACCCAAGGAAGTAATCAGCCAAACTCAGAATGAGGAACATTCTACAGGACAAATAGTTCAGTTTCTCATTGACTCAGAAGCATGAAAATAAAAAGAAATAAAATGGAGTCAGGTCTGTTACAGAATGAAAAAGACTTGAGAGACATAAAAAACAAAAGCAACGTGTGAATCTTATTTCTTGCTTGTCTAAACCAATTGTAACAGACATCTTTGAGATTTTATTGGGTGCAATAATGGCATGGTGGTTATGTTACAAAAAACGTCATATGCTTGGGAGTGGTTGAGATGAGAAAGTTCATGCTGTATATTTTCCACAATTAAAAGAAAAGAGAGAGCGACAATGAAAATTAAGTGCAATACGAAGACCTGGTCTGGATCCAATAATGGAGGAGAAAATGCCCAAAGGACATTACTGGGACATAGAAAAAAATTGGAATATAGACTGTAAGCCTTATTATCAATGTTAAATTACTTGAACTTGATAACTGTACTTAAGATGGTTATATAAATGAATATCCTTATTCTTAGGAAATATACATGGAAGTAGTAAGTGATCATGGATGATATATACGAGCTTCACTCATATGTTTAGAAAATAGACGGATGGACGGATGGATACTGCAAATGTGGCAAAATATTAAAAGTGGGTAGATCTGGAGTATGTTGAAGTTCTCTGTATGAGTTTTGTATTATTTTTGCAGCTGCCCATAAGTTTGAAATGATTTTAAAATAAAAAGTTTTTTTTTTAATTCCTTATTAGCTATAGATGCATAGGGGTGAGAAGACTGATGTCTGAGGAATACTTTAAAATACTGAGAAAAAACTGAGAGATAATAAAATGGCCTAATTGTTGAAGCTGGGTGGTGGGTAGATGGAAGATTCATTATGCTGTCTTTGGGCTTTTGTGTATATTTGGAGATTTACATAATAAAATATTTAAAGTAAAAAGAGAATAACACAGAGAGAGGAACCTTCCACTAAGGAATCTGAACTTGATTTTTTAACTTTTCATTTTGAAACAATTTTAGATTTACAGAATTACAAAGGTGTTTCCATATACTCTTCTCCTACCTTCCTCTAATGTTACATCTTATCTAACTGTGGTATATTTACCAAAACTAATAAAATAACATTGGTACAATACTATTGGGTAAACTTTATTCATATTTTTCCACTGTCCTTTTTCTGTTCCAGGATCCTATCCAGGTTAGCACATCTTATTTCGTTGTCTTATCTCTTTAGTCTCTTCCCACTCCATGGCAGTTTCTTGGTATTAAAGGAAAAACTTTTCAGGCAGTTTAGGATCTCACAGCTTTATTGAGCAATTCATGAATTGGGCAGCATTGTATTCACAAAACAGAAGGGAGCTCTGCCAAAGAGGTGGAGAGAGTGAATTGATACAGGGCAAACACTGATACAAGTAAGGAAATGTTCTGATTTGTTTACATTGTTTCCATTTTTACAAAGTGGAGTTTTACAAAATGGAGCAGATATACACCAATTAGTATGGTATGCTGGTCCTTTCTGATAAGCTCTCTCTACTGGACAGAAACTGGTTTATCATCAGAAATTGCTTATTTGCAGTTATGTAGAGTGTGTTTCATTTTCTTGGAAAGTCCCTGCAGGTCAATTGTTTTCATCTTAGGGAAAAATCTCTTCTCAGTATAGGTGTTCCAGTGAAAGTTGCCTTTTTATTTTACTTGGCATTGGTCTTATCTTGCCTTTGGTGACCTTGATGCTTTTGAAGAATAGGGGTTAAATTCTTGTGAACGGTCCCCAATTTGGATTTGTCTGATGTTTTCTCATGATTAGACTGAGATTATATTTTGGGGGGAAGAATAACACAGAGGCAAGGAGGCCTACTCATCACATTACATCATGGGGCACGGGATGTCAACACAACTTATTATTTACTATTAATCTTGATCACTTGATTAAATAGGTGTTTTTCCAGGTTTCTCTACTAATTCTCCCTTTCCATACTCTATTATTTCCAAGTGAGTCACTAAATCCAGCCTACACCCAAAGGGATTTTAAGAACAGAGGGAAGTCACTGAAGAGGTTTAAGCAGGGGAGTGATTTGTTCAAATGCCTGTTTTAGAATACTCTGGCTGCAGTGCAGAGAGGAGATACAGCCGAGTTTGCAGTAGGACAGGAAATGAGCTGATAAATTTGGGCGCCTTTAGGAGACAGACTCTGTAAGAGTTCATTAGATAGAAAGAATGAGGGAAAGTGGAGTCAAGGATGGGAGCCAGGTTCCTGACTTGGACAACTGGGTGGTTGGGGCCTTTCACTGAATCTAAACCAAGGGATCAGTATGCCCCTAGGAGGTTAGGTGAACATTCCTATGCAAACCCCGTCCCCCTAGTGGGAAACCACTTCCATCCTTGGGGCAGGACCCTGAGTTTCCCCGGACCGGAAAATGGCTTATTAAGAGGTTTGGGATCACCAAAGAGTGTGTCCGAGAGGGGACAGCCGTTGGAGGGACTGAAAGGGACTGGAGGAGTGTCAGCCCTAAATCTTCTCTCCCCGCCCTTATCCTTTCCTAGTCATTGGCGTATAATGAAAGGGTCGATGACTCAGTGATTTCAAACAAGTAATTTTATTTACCTTTCCATGTTCCGCCAACCAATCCTCCCCCTCAGCCTGGCGCTTTCCCATTTTTTTCCTTTCTGCGGCGCGTCGCGGGCGGGGGTGGCCTGCTGCCGTCTCAGCCCTCACCTCCGCCGACGGGGCCCCCGCCCGGGCTTCTTCTCTCCGCGGCGCCTTCGGGCGGGGGCGGGAGGAGCGGCAGGCGGCGGGGCCGGGGGCGCGGGGCCGGGCGCTGGGCGGGCCCCGCTGCCGGGCGGGGGCTTGTAGACCAGGTGGAAGATGAAGGCGTTGCAGTACCTGAGAGGGGGGCGCGTGGGTGCGGTCAGGGGCGGGGCCAGGCGGGCCGGGGGCGGGGCCAGGCGAGCTAGAGGGGGGCAGGGTCCTTTCGAGGGTGGGGCGAGGAGTTGGGAAGAGTCTGTGAGCTGGATCTTAAAAGGGGTGGTGGGGGGCGGTGGAGGCGGAGAAGGCGGGTTACACCGGGCTGGAGAGGCAGAGGGCAGAGGTGGGCCTTTTTAGATGTGGAGCCAGAGAGGAAGAGGACGAGTTGAGGGTCACGAAGGAAATAGGGAGGGTCGTGGGCCCTCACCAGGGCATGCAGTTGTCGGCCGCTCTGAGGCGAAAGGGAGAGCGGAAGGGGTTGGGCTGTGGGGGGCTGGTGCCCCCTCCTGTGGCCACGGCCATGGTCTGGTCGTCCATCACGCAGCCATACTCGCTGCTCTCGGTGAAGAAGGCCGGCACTCGGAGGGACTGCGAGTAGGGTGGGGCCTCAGAGACGCGCCTTGGGAAGCTCCCCCACACCTCCCAGGTACAATCCCAAGCCACAAGGATGGCAGACAGAGTTGGGAACTGAGGCTCCAGAAAAGACCCTGTCAGGGGAGGGGCATAAGGCAGACAGGGGCAAGAGGACCTGTGGACGCTCCCCACATGTTGGGAGCAGAGGATGGGAAAGGGCCCAGAGATTCTCAGACGAAAGGAGAGGCAGGGCAGGTAGCCAGAGAAGTTCTCTTTTAAACCCCTCCCCACCTGTAATCGGGGCAGAGAGCTCAGCCAAGTGTCCTTGAGACCAAAGCCAGAGTTAAATCCTGTGGACAGAGAGCAGGGAGAAGCTGGCTCCCATGGTCTGCCTCTCCTCCACCTTTTCCATGCCTCCTTCCTCCTCCCTTGAGCCCCAGGCTCTCACCAATAACCAGGTCAGGCTTGGGCCCCTGGAGCAGGTGGTAGGGCCGTGCTGACACCTTGATCTGCAGGTCCCTGCGCCCCCCCTTCTCCTTAGTCCCAGAGCTGAGCCGTGCTGATACCCCAGATCCAGGGCGGACCGACACCTCAGGGCCATCCTGGGGGGCCAGGAGCGGGGTGGGGAAGCCACTGAAAATCAGAGTCCTGGAGAATGCACCAAGCAAGACAGGGGAGAAGGAGAGGAAAGGAGGGGCCCAGTGGGGAGGACAGTAGGGAGATAGGGCTGAAGAGCAGGGCTCCCCTTAGTCCTGACCCTCTGTAGAGTAAAATGCTGCTGGTCGCTCTCGGGGGGCAGGCCATCACCCACAAACTGCAGCTCCAGGGCCACATGGGGGAGCAGGACCAAGAGCTCCTGAAGGACAGAGAGCAGGACAGATCTGGGTCCCACCCTGCGTCCACCCCCATACTCCGGAGCCCAACCCTCAAGCCTGGAGGGACTTACCCAAAACACCATGACAAGGTCAAACTCTTTCCCGGCCTCCACCACGTGGATCTTCAGTGACTGTTTGTTCTGGATGTTGAGCTCAGGGACTGGTGAGAAGCCAGCTTTTGAAGGATACAGTCTCCCTCTTTTCTCCCTCCAGCCCCCTACCAGCTCCCTACACCCCCTGCTCCAGGCCCTCCTCCCTGCCCCAGCTTTCCTTACAGGACTGGGGCACAAGGTGGGTGATGACATAGTACACTGTCAGAGGGTAGGTGAGAAGCACGGCCATGGGAGAGTCCAAGCCGAGGCCCCGCCATGTGTAGTAATCCTGCCAAGAGACTGGGGAGAGTGGGTTAATGGAGGACCCGGCCGCAGGCCAGGACCCCAACTCCTCCAATGTAACAGCCCCCTTTTTCTGAGCAACCTAGGCTTCCAGCCCTCCAGCCCCTGTTCCTGCCCCCTGGGTCCCTCTGGGCTCCTCCAACTCACCAAAGAGGCCTCTTGGTGGATCTGGGGGCACAGGAGGCATCAAGGCAGGCCCGTCCCCCTGGAGAAGCTGGTAGGGATCTCCTGAGAGGATGAAAGGGAGAAGGACCTGATGTCGATAAGACCCTCGCCTGGGCCATCCCCCTCTTCCTTCCAAAGGAGCTGTGTCCCCTGAGAGAGCTCCTGGAGCTGCAGCAAGAGGAATGGGGGTTTGTCTGGTAGGGATGGAGCTTCTGAATGGGCTGCACAGAGTGAGGTGCTGGTTGGGAGAGGGGGGAGTTTGGTGTGGATGTGGAGGGGTTATCTGGGACTCGGACAACTTTTTTCCCCTGTAGGCTGAGGGGCCCATGTCTGAAGAGATGCCCCACGCACCACTGAGAAGAAGGCTGAGGGATGGTGCGCTGCCCCGTGGGTGCCTGGGAGTGCCAGGGCCTGGAATCAGCATGCTGAGCTGGGTCCAATAGCCACGAGTGAGGCCCCGGGACACCAGGAATGCCTCCTTGTTAAAAGTTTCACTGGTCACCTCTGGAGAAGGAGGAAGAGGAGGGGTTGAGGGCCTGGTGGCTAGGACCCCAGACTTTCACTCTCCTCAGCCTCCCTCAAGGACCCCAAATCTGAATCTGGTTGTAATCAGGGAAGGAGCTAATATTTTACCACCTAGACACCAAGTCCACATAATCCTTATGACAATTCCATCTATGGGTTTTTGTTTGTTTTTTGGTGCATAGGTTGGGAATCGAACCTGGGTCTCCCGATGGCAGGAGAGCCTTCTATCACTGAACTAGCCATGCATCCCCATCCATGGATTTCAACATTTGTTAGTCTCCCTATTTTACAGATGAGAAAACCAAAGCCAGAGAACTAAAGAGATTTGTTTAAAATCACACTGCCGGTTAATGGTAGAGCTGGGAAGGGAGCTGTCTGAGTCCCTAACCCTGAATCTCCTAAACTCTTTCAAGGATCCAGGTACTCAGTCCTCAGCTTCAGAGACCCTGCTCCAGCCCCAGGGATCTAACTAGCCCCCTAACCCCAAACACCAGCCTATCTTTAAGGGGTCTAGACTCCATCCTCAAGCACTTTGCCTTCAATCCCAGGACCCTGTACCCATTTCCAGGCACCCAGACCACAATCCCAAAGCTCTAATCCCAGCTTTTGGCCCCCATCCTGACCTTAAGTACCTGTGGTGTAGGTAAAAGGCAGAGTTGCCAGTTCTCCTGCCCGCTCCATGAAGGCTGCAAGCCTCGGGCACCAGAATTGGTGGCTCACATCATCTGGGGACCGCCGCCAGTCAGCCCGGAGACAAGCTTCTCCACAGTACAAGACAGCGCTACACTGGGGGCTGGGAGACACGGCGGCTGGTGGGCCCCTAGTTGCTCTCTCTGTAGGTGCTTTGTCTGCCATCTGTCTGCCCTTAAGCTGCCCATTTGTCAGTTGGCCTGTTTGTCTGTCTTTCTAACTGTAAGGGCTTGTTCCTTGTCTCCCTGGCCCTCCTTCCATCTGTCTGCTGAGTCCCCCACCAGCCTGCATTCTCTCTGTTTGCCTGGTCTTCCTCCCTCGTACTCCATCTCTGCTAGCTGCTCACCAGGGCCTCAGTTTCACTTCAAAGCTATGCCTGTGACAAACATGGCAGGTTCGAGCCCGAAGGGACGCAAAGGTGAAGCCCGGCCGGGGACCCCATGTCCGCATTGGGGTCTTGGCTAACTTCACTCCCAATCTTGGAACCAGGCTCTCCAGCTCTCTGAGTGGGGTGTGAAGATGGTGTCAGGCCCAGGGCTTGGAAGTCCAGGTCCTTAGGCTTCCCCACCCTCACATGCCATGTTTCTGTACCGATGCAGCTGGGGGTCTCCCACAGTAAGCTGTCGGGGCTTTCGGGGGTCCCCAGACCCCATGGGGCAGGCCATGCTGTGGCAGAGGAGAGCGTAGGCCCGAGGAACCAGGTGCGTCAAGTTCTCTGTCCCTGAGCCCCGGCCTGTGCTCCCCGGGGCTCCATTCATTAGCAGGTCAATGCCCAAGATGGTACCATGTTCATCTGTCACCAGTAAGAGGCAGGAGAGGTGCAGGGGGTCAGCCTCTGGGAAAAGAGGAAAAAGTCACAGGTGTCGTGATGGACAAGGTCAGGGGT
The DNA here is from genome assembly GCF_023851605.1 of Tamandua tetradactyla. Lineage (NCBI taxonomy): Eukaryota > Metazoa > Chordata > Mammalia > Pilosa > Myrmecophagidae > Tamandua > Tamandua tetradactyla. Next base: position 60,650,192 of record NC_135332.1, read on the forward strand.
CCCAAATGCCTACTGGGGCTGGGCAAGTATGCCAGTGAGTAAAAGGGCCTAAGAATGCTTCATGGTACCAGCATTTGCTGCCCTACAGAAATGTGTTTAGATTTTTCTTGAGAAGGTATTAATCTTCTGGATTTCTTTTTCTTTTAATATTTAAATGTCGAGTCGAATTAAAAAACAAAAAGTACTGTGGATTAATGAAGACACTTCTTCAGTCCAGACTGAGTTCTGGCTGGCGGGGGAGGGTTCCAGAAGTGAAGCTCAGCTGGGCAGGGGATAGGGCAAGGCCAACCCTTGGTTCTTACCACTTCTCCGTCCTTTCCTCTTCTCAGAGGCTGTCTCGTCCTCTGCCTTGTTCTCTCGGCAGTCATCCTCGCCACTTCTAACCTCCGGCTCAGCCTCCTCTGGCACCCCTGAGGGGTTTGCTTCCTGCGGGGAGTCCCTACTGGTCGCAGCTGGCGCGCTGTCCTCCTCCAGATCCACCTTCTCTGGGCCTGCATCTTCCTTTTCTCCATTCTCTTCCTCTTCCTCTTCCTCCCCCTCCCCCTCCCCCCCATCCTCCAGGCGGACCAAGCTGATGTAGGGGCTCAGGTCTCGCAGATGGAGGGGGGCCTCATCTCCCAGGAGCCGAGCAGCCCCCAGGCCTGGCCCAGCACCTGGCTCTGCCCCTTGCCCCAGGCTGATGCCCACACTACGGTTGGGCAAGACATGGAGCACCCAGAGGGCCGGGTCCTGGGGCAGCCTTCTGATCTGAGCCTCCAGCTGTCGCCAGCGGCCCTCGAGACTTGTCCCCACAGCCCCACGCTCGGCCACGAACTTGCGGAACCAGCCAAAGAGGAGGGCAGCGAAGTCAAGAAACTCATCCCGGTATCCAGACACAAACTCCATGTCTTCAGGGGCACAGGGCCTGGGCCCAGACTGAGCAGAGGAAGGGACATATGGTGAGGGGCGGGTAGTGTGAGAGAGTTCGGGGGTGGGGGTGGGCTGGCGTGGGTTTGTGAGTACTTTAAGGTGAAGTCTGCAGATGAGTTGGAGGAACTGAGAATAGGGTTTCAGGATTGAGGATAAAAATTCAGAAATGAGGATGGGAGGTTACTTTTTGGAAATGAGAGATTAGGGTAGAGGGTGATCACTCAGGGGCTCAAAATTTGGGGGCTTAGAATTTGAGGGTTCAAACCCTCAGAAGTCGGGTTCGAGTATAGGCTGGGGATGAGGGAGGGCTAATCCCACTGGGAAGGGTTGGGCAAGGAGGGAAGAATTTTGGACCCGTCTGTGGGGCGTGGGAGGAGGGACGAGGGCCGGGGCACCCCTTCGGCCAGGCTCGGTTTGACGGTGAGCCCCAGCAGACCTCGCCCCTCCCGGCCGCCCGCTACTCCGGTACCTGCAGCCGCCACCACTTTTCGAAGGTAAATACCACGGGGAGGGCAGTCGTGACGTCAGGGCGGCCCGAGCCCTCGGCCCGCCCCTCGGGTGGCCACGCCCCCGTGGGCTCCGTGACCGAGGGTCACTGCGCTGGCCAGGGTTCGCCACCTTCGCTCCGGCCATGTGACTGGACTCGGCTGCGCCCGGGGCCCGGCCGGGAGAAGTGAAAGCGCCCCGGAGGGAGGCTGCGCCGCTCGCTGGTTTCGCCCGTCCCGCCTGCTGACCTGGGGAGGGCGGGCGGCCCGCGGGGGCGCGGGGCGAAGGTCCGCCTCCGGGGCTTTCCCTGTCGCGGGCGGTACCGACCGCACGGTCCGTTCGCGACGGTGGGAGCGCCGTCACCTCGCGCCCGCTCCGCAGCAGGGACCCGGCCCCGACGGCCGCCGTCTTCTCCAGACGTTCAGTCGGAGCAGGGGAGGAAAACCAGCCCGACTTCACGCTCCGGGATCCCGTCCGGGAGGCAGGCAGGGCGAGGTGGCCTCGGCCACCGAGACCCCGAGATGAGGCGGGGTCGGCGACCCCCCGCGCGCGCGCTCCTGTTCCTCCTGCTAGCGCGGCTGAGTCTGCCAGGTTCGTCAGGGGCTGGGCCGGGAGTCTGGATCCCTGCGTCCGGGAAAGGGGATGTGCTTGGGGAGGGGAAGTTTGACGGCCGCGGGGCTGTATAAATGGAGAGCCAGGCGCAGGGTAGCAGGGGCAAGGGGAAGACCAGCTGCCTGGGGATAGAAGCTAGGGGACACCTGGGTTCAGGTACGACTACAGACGTCTTTGGGGGCGAGGCGTGATGTGAGGGCTAAGCCTGGGGGTCAGCTAAGCCTGGGATCAGACCCTGGGGTCTAGGGGAGAGGCTGCAGTGGGTCAGTGGGTTGGGGTTAAATAAGAACGGGGGTGGGGGGAGCTCCCTTGGCCTGGGAACTTGAGTTGTCCACCTCTATTCCTGCTCAGGCGATGGCAACCAGGCCAGTATCACAGGAAGTTGTCCCTGTGATAAATCATTTTCTTCGCGCTCCCCACCAACGCCTGAATACATGGAACATTTCCGAAAACATCTGAGAGACTACCAGCGCTGTCCGCATTACATCAGGTGATCTTCTCACCCACCACTGGAAGGAAGGGAGTGCCTGCCTCATTCCTGCCGGGCGCCTCCAGGACCCTTTTCTGATCTAAAGCTGAACTCCTTGGGGTGGGCATACCCCCCTTTCCCGGACCTCAACTCCCCACACATTCATTTCCCAGCCCCACTTACCTGGGGACTTCCCAGTTCCAGCAGACAAGACTTTCTTGGCGGTGACCTCATTCCTTTGGAATGAGGAAGGAGCAGGGCAGGGGGAGGGGAAGAGGGGAGCCGGCAGCTGAGAACAGTTTTTTTTTCCCTTGCAGGTTCCAGCTTCATTCCCGGAGTGTGTGTGGGCACAGCAAAGACCAGTGGGTTCTTAGTTTGATGCGATGCTATGATAAAAAAGGTGAGAAGTTTCCCCCCTCCTTCCCAGGCTCTGCCTCCAGGGCTTAGCGGCTTCCACTTTGCAAATTTTTTTTTTTTGCTTCAGCAGTTTCCCCTGCGCTACCTCACATTCCCAGAACATGCTAACACTGGTCAAAGAAACTTCATCTAAGTCTGTGTTTACCAAACTTCATTCATCACCACCTTCATGATTTTTGTCAATTCCTTCTACCATCTGTGCTGTTATTGACTTAATATTCTTTTTAAAATCAAGCAACTATTTTTGTTTTCCAATATTTTATTACAGAAATTGAAGGATACATATGAAAGTTCAAAGAATTGTACAATGAACATCCATATACCCACCACCTAGATTCCACAATTATTTTACTATATTTGCTTTATTTCACATCTGTCTCATTATCCATCCCTCTCTCCATCAACCTACCTTATTTTTTAAAAAATACGTTTATTGACAAATTTCCACACACATACAGTCGATACATGGACTGTATTTTTAAAAAAATAGTTTTATTGATAAAACTTAACATAAAAACATTCTTTTTTATCACATAGTTGTATATTCATCGTCATGATCATTTCTTAGAACATGTGCATCAATTCAGAAAAAGAAATAAAAAGAAAACAAAAAAATTCATACATACCCTACACCTTACCCCTCTCTTTCATTGATCACTAGCATTTCAGACTAAATTTATTTTAACATTTGTTCCCCTATTATTTATTTTTAATCCATATGTTTTACTCATCTGTCCATAAAGTAGATAAAAGAAGCATCAGACACAAGGTTTTCACAATCACACAGTCACAATGCGAAAGCTGTATCATTTTACAATTATCTTTAAGAAACATGGCTACTGGAACACAGCTCTACATTTTCAGGCAGTTCCCTCCAGCCTCTCTGTTACACCTTAACTAAAAAGGTGATATCTATTTAATGCATAAGAATAACCCCCAGGATAATCTGTCAACTCTGTTTGGAACCTCCCAGCCATTGACACTTTATTTTGTCTCGTTTCTCTCTTCCCCCTTTCGGTCGAGAAGGTTTTCAAAATCCCTTGGTGTTGTGTCCCAGCTCATTCTAGGATATCTGTCCCACGTTGCCAGGAAGGTCCACATCCCTGGGAGTCATGTCCCATGTAGAGAGGGGGATGGCAGTGAGTTTGCTTGTCATGTTGGCCAGGAGAGAAAGGCCATATCTGAGCAACAAAAGAGGTTCTCTGGGGGTGACTCTTAGGCCTAATTTTTAAGTAGGTTTAGCCTATCCTTTGCGGGGTTAAGTTTCATATGAACAAACCCCAAGATTGGGGGCGCAGGCTATGGCTTTGGTTGTCCCCACTGCTTGTGAGACTATCAAGAATTCTCCACTTGGGGAAGTTGAATTTTCCCCCTTTCTCGCATGGACTGTATTTTAATTTAAAAAAATAGTTTTACTGAGATATCTTCACACACATACAATCCATCCAAAGTATACAGTTAAAGTATACAATTAAATCCATCCACAATACCATCACATAGCTGTGTATTCATCTCCATGATCATTTTTAGAACATTTGCATCATTCCAGAAAAATAAAAAAACTCATACATTCCATACCCCTGACCCTTTCCTCTCATTGACCATTAGTAGTGTCACCTACCCAATTAATTTTACCCCTTATTCCCCCTATTATTTATTTATTATCCATATTTTTTACTCATCTCTCCATACCCTGGATATAAGGAGCATCAGCCACAAGTTTTTCACAATCACACAGTCACACTGTAAAAGTTATATCTTTTTATAATTGTCTTCAAGAATCAAGGCTACTGGAACACAGCACAATAGTTTCAGCCACTACAATACACCATAAACTAAAAAGGGTTATCTATATAATGCATAACCTCCAGGATAACCTCTTGACTCTGTTTGAAATCTTTCAGCCAGTGTAACTTTATCTCATTTCTCTCTTCCCCCTTTTGGTCAAGAAGGCTTTCTCAATTCCATGATGTTTGGTCCCGGCTCATCCTGGGAATTCTGTCCCAGGTTGCCAGGGAGATTTACACCCCTGAGTGTCCTGTCCCACGTAGTGGGGGAGTGCCGAGTTGGCTTAGAGAGAGAGGCCATGTCTGAGTAGCAAAAGAGGTTCTCTGAGGGTGACTCTTAGGCATAATTTTAAGTAGATCCACCTTATTTTTTGACGCATTTCAAAGTAAGGTGTAGGCATCACTATACTTCATCTCCAAATGCTTCAGTAGGCAATTAACTAGAGTTCAATATTTTGCTTTTGTTTTTTCTTTTGAGATAATGTTTACATATGACGAAATGAATACATCTTAAGTATCCACAGCCACTTTCGAAAATTTAAATAGCAACTTGTCTTAAGTAATAACACCTGGGAAATCACAAATTTGTTGCATTAGTTGTATTTCACTCCTAAAATAAGTGTACAACCACTAAAATGTTCTTCCATGTCTCAGCTAAAGTTTTCTTACACATACCACCTTTTGGACTACACAGACATGTCTGATCTTATTTAATTCCCCCATCTACTCTGGTCCTTTGTACTAAAATTATCTGCATTTTACAGCTGAAACATCTGAGTCCTAGAGAACCTTAAGAGACACCAGGCAAGGTCATACAGCCATTTTGCCACAGAGCTGGGGTTCAAGCCCAGGTTTCCTGGCTTCCCAGTTCAAAATGCACTTTTCCAGTGGTTCCATACTGTGTTTTGCCCACTTACTTGTCTTCTATCTTTCCCTTCTGCTACTGCCTTCCTTTCTTTTTTTTAAAATTTATTAATTAAAAAATAAACAAAATAAAACATACATAATTATCAATATCATCACTTAGTTGCATATTCATAATTTCTTAGAACATTTGCATTAATTCAGAAAAAGAAATAAAAAAACAGAATAGGAAATAAAAAAACAGAATAAGAAATAAAATGAACACAGGGAAGAAAAAAAAAGATTATACCTACCATACCCCTTACCCCTCGCTTTCATTGATCACTAGCATTTCAAACTAAATTTATTTTAGTATTTGTTCCCCCTATTATTTATTTTTATTCCATATGTTCTACTCCTTTGTTGACTAGGTAGATAAAAGGAGCATCAGACACAAGGTTTTCACAATCACACAGTCACATTGTGACAGCTGTATCATTATTCAATCATTCTCAAGAAACATGGCTACTGGAACACAGCTCTACATTTTCAGGCAGTTCCCTCCAGCCTCTCCATTACATCTTGAATAACAAGGTGATATCTACTTGATGCATAAGAATAACCTCCAGGATAACCTCTCGACTCTGTTTGGAATCTCTCAGCCATCGACACTTTGTCTCATTTCACTCTTCCCTGTTTTGGTCGAGAAGGTTTTCTCAATCCCTTGATGCTAAGTCTCAGCTCATTCTAGGGTTTTTCTCAATCCCTTGATGCTGAGTCTCTGCTCATTCCAAGATCTCTGTCCCACGTTGCCAGGAAGGTCCACACCCCTGGGAGCCATGTCCCACATAGAGAGGGGTAGGGTGGTGAGACTGCTCGCTGTGTGGGCTGGAGAGAGAGGCCACATCTGAGCAACAAAAGAGGCTCTTTTGGGGGTGACTCTTAGGCCTAAATTTTAAGTAGATTTGACCTATCCTTTGCAGGGTTAAGTTTCATATGAACAAACCTCAAGACTGGGGGCTCAGCCTACAGCTTTGGTTGTCCACACTGCTTGTGAGAATATCAAGAATTCAACTTGGGGAAGTTGAATTTCTCCCCGTTCTCACCACTCCCCAAAGGGGGCTTTGCAGATACTTTTCCACTCACTGATTGAATCACTCTGGGATTCATTGGGGCTGCCTTCCTTTCTTGACCTTCAGATGTCCTCTTGATGCTCTCCCTGACTCCCTACCCTTTCTTCTATCTTCTTCTTCACCTTGACCTCTGGGGATAGTCCTGATTCCTTATTTATTGTCTCCCCAGAATGTGGACGTGCTTACTTGGGGAGTCAGACCCACCAACAGCATTTACCTCCCCCCAGCACCCAGGCCCATGAGCCCACAGAGCGGGCACCTTCAGAAACGGGCACCAGTGTCCAGACGTTTCTACTGTCTACCCTGCAGTCTTCCCAGCAGCCCACCCTTCCAGCAGGAGTACCATCCTTGAACAAAGGGCTCACATTCCCCAACGAAACCACCATTCCCATTCTGCATCACAGTCTGGGAGCTGAACCTGCTTCTGGAGAAAACCAGAAGCAACAGGTTGAAAATTTGGGTCCGACAGCTGGGTCATCAGCCGTGGTACCAGTGCTGTCCCTCCTGGCCATCATCTTCATCCTTGCTGGAGTTCTACTCTATGTGCTGTGCAAGAGGAGGAGGGAGCAGTCACTGCAGTACTCTCCAGGTAAACTGGCCTTCCGAACCCCCAAGGAACCAGATTCTCCCTGACAGAGGCCTTGCCCCTTATAGATTCCAGGGGCCTGGCAGACCTGACCCAGGGAGACATATATATATACCTTGATGGAAGAGTCAGCCAGAAACTAGAGTGGGGAGGAAGGGAAGACCCCGTGGCCCAGGGATCAGTGTTTGGCCTTCAAAGCCAGAAAGTGCTTGGAGCGACATTGAGAAGATGGCAGTTGGAGCAGGCTAGTGAGATGAAGCTGTGGTGGAAAGTGGAGGATAGTCATTCAAGTCACAAATCTTTGAGCACCTACAATGTTACCAGGTCATGGGTTAAGGTCTTGGAGTCTGGTTTCCCAGTTCAAGCTATTGATTGCCCATCCTCCCCGCTTCCCCTCTCCTGCCCCTACCTCAACTCCTCTTGATCTCAGAGCTCATCTCTCAACTTCCTTTTCCCTTCCAGATTTGCAGTTCCATTACACACCTATGGCTGTAGGGTCCCAATGCCTGAATCAACCTCTCACAAGAATAGAAGCTCTGTGAGACCAGAGACTATGATTTATTCAGCACTTATTTGATATACTACAACGAACTCTGGCACATGTAAGGCACTCTGCAAATGTTCTAACGTTTATTGAATAACCAGTTGCTGCCCTCTCTTAGATCCCTCTTTTTGTTCTTAATTCTATAATGTAAAATGGCATCTTGGACAAAATCTATGTGTTTTCTTGACTACTAAAATGTATTTTTATACTTATTGACTCTTTGTTTTAGCAGACATTGGGCTCAGGTCCTTGCCCCAGATTCCTGGCTTCAGCTTCTCTGATGGTTCCCCCTTACTCCAAGTCTCCCCTCACACTGTATCAACTTTTCCTCCCCAGCCTCAGCCCCCTCTCCCTTCCTCACCAGGGGTCCAGTGAAGATCTGGGTTTTCCCACCATCCCTTCCTTGCTGCTGAGTTGCTGACATGACACAGTCTGGTTTCACTTCCTCAGTCTCTTGTATCACTCATATGTCCCAATGAGAGTGTGATCGCCTTGCTTTTATTATTATTTTATTAGTATTAAAACCCTTAGTTCTTGTTTTGTCTTTCCCAATGAAGAATCTGTATTCACTGGGCCAAGTCTGTGGGAAGCTTGGGGGAGGGGCATGAAGTATGTGAGGAAGTAGGTTGGGCATGTCAGTTTCCACTGGAGCCAGAGCTTGTCCACAGTTTTAGGAAGTGCAGAGCAGAAGCACCCTGCTGGAGGCACCAGGTCATGGTGATGGGTGTCTTGGTCTTTGATTTTTCCATTTTCACCTTTTCCCCATTTATCATGGTAGACTCTGACCAGCAGGCCATGTATGAATCAGCCCCAGCACCGCATCCATCCCTTCAGGTCTCTAGGTTTTATCCTGGGGTGCAAGTGCTGGTCTCCTTCTAAGCTGTTACTCCACCTTCTTGGTCTAATTTTCCAGCATCTGCTCACAGGTGCGGGCCACATCACTGAGTTTGAGGCGGGCATAGTCTACTCGCTTCAGGGCCATCTGACAGTCCTTCCTTGAAGAATAGCTGGAACCTTCATGGGGCTGTCCTGTGGCCACCTACAGGATAGTTAGACTGATCAATGGAGCACCAGCTTCCTCATCCACCTCCCCAACTAAGTCTCTTTCTTCATTTTGTTCCTGCGTTTGAATTCCATTATGCCACATGGTAATTGGGTAACTAAGGTAAATTACTTAACTTCTGTTAACCTTCTCTGTAAAGTGGAAGTGACAATAATTACCTCTGAGAGTTGTTATAGGATTAGATAAGATAATGCAGTGTCTCTGGCCCACTGTACGAATTTAGTAAATGGTGGTAGCTGTTGTAATGGTTCCAGATCCCTCTCAATCTGTCCCTTTTATCTGGGCCTCATGCTGAGGCCAGGCCAAGTTTCTAAGGACAAACTCCTGTGGTTATGACATTGCAGGCCTCTTTCCAGGCACTTGCCCATCCAGGGGTTCATGTGATGCAATCCAGTGAGGCAGGCAGGGCCTATCTACTTTAAACTGCTCCTTTTTGAGGAAGAAACCGGCCCTGGAAGGGACGGGTCCTGTCAGGGTTATCCGGCCAGGTCAGAGTTGCGACACTTTAAAGCTTCATCTCGGACCCCGAAGACTAAGACCAGGGCTGAGAGTCGGGGTCGGCTCGTAGCAACTCTCACCACACACCCACCTGAGTGAGGTAGCGGATCTGAGCCGACAGTTCAGCCTCCACGTGCTGCACCGAGGCCGTGAAGGCCGCCGCCTGCCGGTCCAGGAGCCGCTCATTGGTTTTTTCCTTGGACAGTTCCAGGATCACATTACCTGCGGGAGGCGAGAGAGGCGGTGCTATCCGGCGACTGCCAGTATGGCCCCTCCCCAAGGCCAGCCCCTCCCACCCCCTCACATTTGCTGTACACGATCTCTCTCCACCCGGCCCCTATTCTCCCGTCACCGCCTGTGTATGAGGCTCGGCCTAGCTCTCGCTCCCTCCGGTCCGGTCGTCGCATCCCGAACCTGCGTTCTGAAGGATGGCGCCGATTTCCCGTTCGATGTCTTCCAGGGCGCGTAGTCGCTCGTTCGCCAAGCTGTAGGTAGCCATCGTCCCACTGGGTAACCTCCACCGGATTTTCTCCGCTGGCGAAATGCGGCGCTGGGGGCCCGGAAGGAGTGGCTGTCGGTGTGCGCCTGCGCAGTTGTAGTGCGTCGCGCGCGCCACCCAGGAGGCTTGGCGCAGTCTCACTTTCCTCGGGCAACGTAGTGAACTACAACTCCCAGGGTGACTTGCGCTCGGTTGGGTCTCAGTTACCAGCATGCGACCACTTGTGGTCAGAGGCGGTGTTGACATAACCGGCCAAAGCCCTTCCGATCTGCCCACCTTCACGACATCACGAGAATTGAATAAGCGTCTGTCGGTTACTAGGTGATGATGGTGGGAGTTCTGGGCTATTCTTCCTCACAGGCAGAGCCTTGGGCCTCTCCCTGCCCACCCGCTCCACTATTCGTCAGGGCCCGGGGGAAGCTTGATTTGGTAAGTGTTACATTATCCTCCCTAGCTCTTTCCCCCTGACCAAGACAGACTATATTCTCAGATGGAAAAAGGCGCCTTCCAGCCTTCTTCCCTTTCCATTTTTGGTTGCCTGTTATGAGCTGGGCTCCCGGGATACAAAGATGAATGAGATGGACTCTCATGTGACAGTGGAATAATTACATTACTCTGATAGAGATATGCCCACGGTGTATCCGAGCACAGAGGAAGAGCTCATACTCTGCTGAGAGACAGGATTCTTGGAGGAAGTGCTGCTTGAACCAAATCTTAGTGTTAGTCAGATGGATGAGAGGTTGGAGGGGAAAAGGGAACATCATAGGCAAGGCATAGTGCTGTGAGGGAGCCTAGGCCATCTGGGGGACAGCACAGGGTTCAGTTTGACCGGTGTGAATGAGGTACGGTGGTGGATAGGTGCCCAGCGATGAGGCTGGAGGGGGAACCAGATTAGGAAAAGGCTTGCAAACCAGTATGGATTTTATTCTGAAGGCATTTGGGAGTCTTTGAAGGAATTTAAGACCAGAGTTACTTTTCTGGAAAGATCGCTCTTGACAGCTGATGCAAGATCATCAAGAATGAAACCATTTTGCACAGGGTTAGCAAATGAGTGGAGACTTAAAATATCAATAAAGGGATTTTTAGAAAGGAGAGGAGTAAATAGCAAAACCTTTGGTAGAAGCTGGAAAACAGGAGGACAAGCTTAGCAGTGGAGTGGTAACTAAGCCAGTGGTGAAGAAAGCTTAGAAGCAACCTGATTTGCCTTTAAATTAGCAGCATCACCTACATCTGGGGTAAAGTTTGTACTAAAGTTAGGAGGATCATTTGAAGTAGTTAGACCCCCAGATCTCCTCCTTGAATCCATGTGTCTGGGCAACACGTCCTATCAGAATACTGGAGGGGTCTTTGTTGGAGATGGAAGACAGGGGATCTTTGGCCTGAAGGGCACTGGGCACAGTTGAGGGCAAGAGTACGGTATTGAAAACAGGCATTAAGTGAAAGTTTATATAATAAGTGGTGGTTTCCAAAACTCTGTCAACCAGTCTTAGACCCTTCAGATAGCAGAAAGGAAGACTCTTCCCCGGGGAATTTGACTAGTCAGAGAAAAAAAACTAACACCAGGGGTTTTCAACAAAACAGCCAGTTCACCCATAGTGAAACCCATAGTTGGTAAGTCCCAGCTGAGCATATAGAACTTTCATCAACTTCTTAGAAACTTACCTTTAAATATGAGCTGACAGTAAGGAAGCTAACTGAAGAAACCTTCTAATATGAAAAACAGAGACCAAGATAAACAGGAAAAAGGCCACATTAGACAATATGGAGTAAAACTTTAAAAAGTATTGAATGTAGGAAAGCACACTTGAAAAATAAAACCACGAGGGAGATATAGTGGTTTGAAGCTGTATGTACTCCAGAAAACATCTTAAATCTTATCCATTCCAGTGAGTAAATCCATCATAAGTAGGATCTTTTTTTAAAAAAATATTTATTTTTAAATTTTTTATTAACAAAACCAATCAGCATACAATATGAACATTCTTTTTTTCATCACATAGTTGTATATTCATCATCATGATCAGTTCTTAGAACATTTGCATCAATTCAGAAACAGAAATAAAAAGAAAACAAAAAAATTCATACATACTATACCCCTTACCGCTGTCTTTCATTGATCACTAGCATTTAATCTACTAAATTTAACATTTGTTCCCCCATTATTTATTTATTTATTATTATTTTTTAAAACTTTTTTTATTAATTAAAAAAATTAACAAAACATTTAGATATCATTCCATTCTACATATACAATCAGTAATTCTTAATATCATCACATAGTTACGTATTCATTATTTCTTAATACATTTGCATTGATTTAGAAAAAGAAATAAAAAGACAACAGAAAAAGAAGTAAAATGAGAATAGAGAAAAACAAGACTATACATACCATACCCCTTATCCCTCGCTTTCATTTACCACTATTTCAAACTGAATTTATTTTAACATTTGTTCCCCCTGTTATTTATTTTTATTCCATATGTTCTACTCTTCTGTTGATATAGTAGCTAAAAGGAGTATTTATTTATTTTTAATCCATATGTCCATAAGGTAGATAAAAGAAGCATCAGACACAGGTTTTCACAATCACATAGTTACATTGCGAAAGCTATATCATTATACAGTCATCTTCAAGAAACATGGCTACTGGAACACAGCTTTACATTTTCAGGCAGTTCTCTCCAGCCTCTCTATTATGGCTTAACTAAAAAGGTGATATCTATTTAATGCATAAGAATAATATCCAGGATAACCTATTGACTCTGTTTGGAATCTCTTAGCCATTGACACTTTATTTTGTCTCATTTCTCTCTTCCCCCTTTCATTGGAGAAGGTTTTCTCAGTCCATTGGTGCTGAGTCCCAGCTCATTCTAGGATTTCTGTCCCACGTTGCCAGGAAGGTCCACACCCCTGGGAGTCATGTCCCATGTAGACAAGGGAGGGCAGTGACTTTGCTTGTCGTGTTGGCTGAGAGAGAGAGGCCACATCTGAGCAACAAAAGAGGTTCTCTTGGGGGTGACTGTAAGCAGGATCTTTTGATGAGGCTACTTTAGTTAAGGTGTGACCCATCTCATTCAGGATGGGACTTAATCCTGTATAAAATATAGGAATGAATTTATAAAGGGAATGAATTCATACATTCATTTATTTACAAATGAATGAATTGGGGGAAGGAATACAGAGAGTGCAAGTTATAGAAGCAAGAAGGTGAAAGCTACAAAACTGGAACGAGAAGGGAGAGAGACCAGCAATGCTTCTAGAGAGTCTCACGACTGCCAAACTATCAACTATGAGGGTAGAATAAAGCCATTTTAATGTGTGCAAGGTTTCAAAAATTTTCTCCCATGCACTTTTTTCTCAGAAAGGTCCTAAGAGTTAGACCCAGAAAAAGGAAGATGTGCATACAGGAACTAAGACCTTCAATTTACAGACGTGAAGGAGAACCCCAGGATTATGGGAAGGGAAATCCCGGGGTAACAGGCATGAAGAATACGCAGTCCAGAATGAAGCAGATTAGGTTTCCAGAGAGATTTCTTCAAGGAGATGAAAGAGAACATGGGTTTTTTTTTTTTTTAATGAATTGAGAGAATATGTACTTTTGGAGGGGAATGTGCAGCTAAAAGAGGTGAAAGAAGTTGCCCCTGAGGAGAAGGAAATTGGGAGTGGGGATGGGTCTGCTTTTATTTTAATAGGTCTTGAACTCTCCAACTCCTTAAACTATGTGTACATCTAACTTTGAAAATAAAAACTAAAATTAAAAAAGAATGAAGAGTGAGAGAGGAAATAGAGACTGCTGTACTGTGAAAGAGACCTAAGAACAGAGGAGTGGTTTTACTTTGGTTTCTTTTCTCTCTCCTTCCCTTCCTCCCTTCCTTTCTTCCTTTAATGCAGGAGACTTGCGTGGGTTTACTTACCTTGGAGGAAAAGCCAGGAGAGAGAGGGGTTGAGGGAGGGAGGTAGTTTAATGAATCAAGGTCTTGGAGGCAGTGGGAGGGGAGAGATCTGGGAGCAGGTGGAGGGATGAAGTAGAGAAGAAAATTCTCTTTTGCTGAAGTTGCCACCTCTCCCTTAAAGGCCTTCAACTGATTGGATTAAACCTCTCTCATTGGGAAGACACTCCTCTTAGTTGATAGTAGATGTAATAAGCCATAGATGCAATCAACTGCCTGATGATTTAAGTCCATAAAATGCCTTCACAATAAGTTAGGCCAGTGCTTACTGGACCAGACAACTGGGTACCATCACCTGCAAAGTTGACATAGAAACCTAACCATCACAGCTTGAACTGAAGAAGGTATCTTAACTTTGGCTATGTGGGAGAGTTGGTGTAGGTGTCAGTATTTGTTCGTGAGAGGTGGGGAATTGAAACTTCATCCCTCATAACCTGGTCTTTTTTTTTTTTTCTCTTTAAGTCACTATGAGAGTGAGGAAGGTTGGGAAAATTAGTGAGTAGAAAGGGAACAAGAGAGGAAGGTGACCTAGGACAAGGAAAGGGACCAGGGATTATTGGGTATTGAGGGCCCAGCTGAGGTTAGAGGCTGTTAATTTGCAGCCGTCCCAAATCCATATCCAGTGTCTAGTACGGTGATGTGCTCAAAAGTATTTGTTGAATGAATGAATAAGTATGGTTGCGTTTTTCACAGCGATCTTCAGCAGTCCCCCCCACCCCCACCCCCACCCCAACACGTGCAGGAGCAAAGAAGGGGTGGTGGAACAGATCCAAGGGTGGAGTTTGAGAGCAGGTATCGTGAAAGGGTGAGAAGTTGAGTGTGCTGATAGAATAGTTGTTGTTATGATCTTAAAGTTTTAGGCTGGAAAGAAAAGGAGGTGTCATCGATTGTGAGAAAGCAGGAGGGGAAAGAGCTTTGTGACACAAAATGAAGAAGTCATTAAAAAAAGTGATTATAATTAACTGCATTAAAATTTTAAAATAACCCCATTATTAAGAATAGTAGAGACAAATTTAAATGACAAATGACAACCTGGGAAAAAATGTTTGCAACATACATAACAAAAGACTCATTTCTTTTATACATAAAGAGCTCTTAGAGAACATTACGATAAAGAACTTTGACCCAATAAATCGGATTCATCTTCTCTCATAATAAAGGAAATGTAAATTAAAACTAGGATGATAGCACGTCTTATATGTCATATTGGCAGTGATCAAAAAGACATGCTTCCTCTTTGACCTACCAGTTCTACTTTTAATAATTTGTCCTATATACATACATTTAACATATGTAAAAGACTCATCTTCAAAGATAAGCATTGTAATACTGTTTGAATTAGCAGAAGAGTGGATGCATCATATTTTGCATGTGTATCAGCGGGAAACTGATAAAATAAATAATGCCATCTAGGCAATGGAAAACTATTCAGTCCTTTAAAAGAATTCTCTTTATGTATTGTTTAAAGAATGAGGAATGCTCTGCTAGGGACACTGTTAAGCACAAAAAGCAAGGTGTGGGAGAATGGTCATAATATGCTGTCATCTTGTTACTGGACAAAGGCAGTGGATTATTTTGTCCACCGTGCTCTAATGACCAATTCCTCAGGCACAGGGCTTTCAAAGAGAGAAAGAGTTTCTTACTAGGCATGTAGTAGGCGAGCAGATGACCTAGCAGCCCAAAATCTGTCTCCCTGAGTTTAGGGGGTTCAAGGTTTTTATGGATTTTAGCAAGGGGAGATGAGGTCATTACAATTTTCAAATAGAAAATTCTAAGCAGAAAAGGAGACAGTGCTATCATCATCATTGCAATAGGAGACGGTAACCGGAAAGGAGGGGAGCAGAGTCTAACCAATATAATTTACAAATGTAAGGGGCTGAAACTAGTTAATGGCTGACTTCAACTTCTTCATTTGCATTAGGCCTTTGCCCTACAAGTTATTTTAAGAAAATGACTGGATAAAGGGAGTGACAGCTCTTACAATCACAAAGGCACAAGATAATGGCTTTTACAATCATTTCAGATATCAGGGCAGCTGGATTATATTTAGGGATTTCAGGTATTCCCCTGTCTACTCCCATATTCTAGAAAGCAAAAAGGAATATCTGTATAATGATTCAGTAATCAAAATCATTCCTTAAATCCTAATTTCTTGGTTACAATCTGTTATTTTAAGAAGGGTGGGGCCATATTCACAAATGTATGAGTGTGAATATCTCAGGGAGAATAATCAAGAAACTGAATGATTCTAGGTGGTTGACTTTGGGAAGGATAAATGGAGGTTGGGGATTAGGGGCAAGAGAGAGCCTTATTTTTACTTACTATTTTATCCTGTTTTGATTTTCTTTTTTTAAAGCCATGTACATGTATTACCTTATTAAAAATATATAAAGCAAAACAAACAACACTTCTCACAAAGTGTATGGTGTCAGAACCACCTGCATTAAAATCATCCTGGGTGCTAATTAAAAAGCCAGATTCTTGTATTCTTACTTGGACCTACTGGATCAGAAGCCTACGGGATAGAGCCTGGGACTCTGTATCTTTTACATGCCTTCCAGGGGATCAGCTTCACTTGCAAAAGTTTGAAGTCCCTGAGCCAAGAGCTTGGAAGTCAATGAGCAGGTCCTCAGGAGTCAGAGGAATGCTTGGAGGTAGAGGCTTGAGAGGGAGGGGACAGTTGCTCCAGGAGGTGAAGGCTCTGTGTGTCCCGGGAGCAGGATGCTGGCCCAAGAGGGGTGGGGTAAGCAGGGTTATTGACATTTTGGCCTACTGGTAAATAATGATTTAATTAGCTGTCATGAGCCATAAAATGGGCTCAGGGCCTGCAAGAGCTACCTCCATCGGCCTCACTAACGTCATCTGGAACTACTTTGCTCCTGGCTGTCTCTGCCCCAGTCCCTCTGACCCCTTTCCGGCCCCAAAATGTGCTCTGTTCCTGTCTTAACACATGGTGTCGACATTTGCCCAGAATGCTTTTCAACTCTTCCTTATCTTTTAATTCTTTGCTTAAAGGTCACTTCCTCTAAGGAAATCTTCCCCAAACTCCAACCTAGATCAGAACTTGCCATACTCCCCATAGCTTCTGTGCCTCTTTGGAGTGTAACTGTTGTAATGAAATCATTGGGGAATAATGTAATCCTAGCTTTGGTCACTGTGAAGTCCCTATACTATTATGCCTAGCACATGGTAGGGACTCAATAAATGTACATGGAATGAATGAGCTGTAAGAGAAAAAAGAGAGATAGTTTGGCCTACTGGATTGGGGGTGGGCAATGGAGGTAAGAAATGTCAATGGAGCATTACTAACTCTCTGCAGCCCAGTCTGGGGTTTTGGCCAAACCTCAGGGAGTCCCTAATGAACGTCAGTCAGAGGAACAACACTAAGATATTGTTCCTAGGAGTTGGGCCCGCAGAAACATGACTGTCTTTGACTGCCCAAAGCCTTGACTTCTGTGCTAGAACGAGTCCCAGACGCCATGGAGATGTCTTGTCTTCTGTCTTGTGAGGCCTGCAGATGTGGTCTCCCTGAGCTCCTATGAATGGACTGTTTTGAGCAAGTGAAAACAGTGGACACAAACTAAAAAGACAGGTCACACCTCGGTCATATGTGTCCAGCCTCAACAAAAAAGCCTGCCCTGTCCAGCTCCCAAGAGCACCTAATCTGCAAGGTGGTTATTTATTTCCCTTTAAATGAAAAAAATTTACTCTGTGTGGCTTCACCAAATTGCCCTTGAGTTTGGACTGACCAAATCTTAAGTTCTGATATTTGCCCTGGAACACTGCATGTAGTCATTCGTTGAACATGTATTGATAACCCAAATGTCAGGTGCCATGGGATGCAGAGAAGTGAGATTGGGTCCTCACCCTGCTGCTATTCACAAGCCATTGGATCCACAGATGAGTACACCGTACTCTACACAGAAAACACACGTTCATGCCTATTAAAAGGTTTATTTTCTTCTTTATACTCAGAAACAAAGAAACGGCCTTGTTCCCCTAGGGATGTCATCTTGAATGGAATGGCAGGCAGAGATAGTGACTGAGGGGTGTGTGTGGTGTGAACTGGAATGTGGGAATTCTCCCCGCCCCCACCTTTCCAGCCATCACTCTTCTTTTTAGCATTCCCCTCCAAAAAGTGTAGGTGTGAACACAGCCTGCTGCCCACTGGGGCACTGGGGCAGCAAGGCTGTAGCTCCAAAATTAATGCCCACTTTTAACAGGAGATGGGTTCAGTGCGTATCTGGAGGGCATGGGGGAGAGGGAGGGAAAGGGTCGCCTGAGGAAGCTACTGGACGGAAGGGATGGGAAGAGGGGCTGGAACTGCTCTTTCAATGACAGGGGTATCTTGGTCCCGCCCTCACCTCTCCCAGCACCACCCATTCCCTTCTCCCAGCCCCTCTTCCTAGCAGAATTGGTCATCGTAGTCCTCGTCTTTCATCCCTTTCAGCCGAAGCCGGGCAAAATCCTCAAACACAATGTCATCGTCCGTGGCATAGCTTGGTAATGGGAAGGAGAGGGTGAGGTGAGGGCTTCAGGCCCTTTTCCTCCCCCCTCCCCCCCCAGGCATTGAGGTGTGAGGGCAACAGTGGGAACGGAGGTATGAGCAAGGGTTGAGGAGAGACAACTGGGCAGCCTCACATCTTGATATGTTACTTCAGCCACCTCCCCCACCCCCCCCACAAAAGAGAAAAAATAGGGGGCAGGATAGTAGATCTGAATGCTACAGGAATCAAAGAGAGTTACAGGTAGGGAGGTAGGGGGATAGGGGTGTAGGGGAATAAGGGTGAGTTTTCTTACTTGGTATCAAATTCAATGAGGTTGGTATCCACAGGGACATCTGTTTCAGGAGCGGCTGATGGGAGGAGAAGGGGTAGGTGGGTGCTGGAAGGGGCAGCTTTTCTCCCCTGGCCCTGCTGTTGGGGCTCAGGGTGGCATGCTCACCTGTCTGGGGTCTAGGGAGGGTGATGTGGTCATGGGGCTTGGGGTGCATAAGAACAAAAGGCAGCTCCACGGAGACGTCCCTGGGGAGGGGGAGAGGTGAGAAGGATGACAATGCAGAGCCCCAGAGCACCTCTGCACCCCTGACCCAGGCTCTCGGCCACACTCACCCGCCACGAGACACCACCAGCTTCACCTTGACCCTGTAGGACACCAGGATGCCCAGCACCTCCTTGTTGGCCCCCTCCTTCACGCTGCAATCAGGTGGGGGGAAGTTGTACCAGGGTCCACTGCCCCCTCTCCCACCCTTGGGGCTGCCATCAGGGTTTTGAGCAGAACTATCAACTCACACGAGCCCCCAGGGTTCCAGCGGCATAGGCTGCGCTGTTAATGGTAAAGCCACATCATTTTCTCTGCTTAGAACCCTCCCGTGGCTTCTCATTTCTCTCTCAGTAATAGGCAAAGTCATTACGACTTGGAGCTCTCCACTGACAGGCCTGCTTTCCATTAGCCCTCTGCCCTCGCCTCCTACTCTTCTCCTTGTAGTTCGTTCTTCCCATGCTGGCCTGCAGGCCTGCTGTGTGTAGCCGTGCAGTGTGTGCCCTCTACAAAGGCACCGTGGGTGGGGTGGGGTGGGGTGACATCCAGCCCTAACTGTGTGAAGCTGTGGACCTGCGGGGCTGCTCTTGTCCAAAGGTACAATGGCCCCATGAGGCTAGCGGTGGCTCTGCTGGCCTCCTTTTTAGTTCCTCTCACACACTTGGCCCAGTCTCCACCTGAGTCTTAGAGCTTCATTCTCTCTGCCCAGACCGCTCTCTCCCTGCATATCCACACTGCTTACTTCCTACAGGTTCTTACTCAGAATTCAGCTCTGTATTATGCTTTCCCCAGCCACCTATTTAAAATGAACACACCCTGCCTGCCTCTGCTTTTATCTACCTTTTCTCCTTAATACTTGTCACCAAACATGCTATATATTTGTCTGTCTTCCCTCCCCTGAAATGTAAGAGGTTCCCCCCCCCTTCTGTTCAATGATCTACTGCAGGCACCCAGGAGAGAGAATGCACAGTTAGCACGCTTGCTGAAGGAATGAATGTCTTTTTCCTGGGCTGCAGAGGACACCCCCTCACCGATCCCCCTACTCACATGGTGCTGGAAGCCAGGTTGGTGTCTTCGTGCTTGAGCTTCCCATCTAGAGCAAGGCCACGCTTCTCCCGGTTGTCACTGAGCAGTGGGGTTATGGTGTACACCTTACAGAACGTGGAACTGGGGGACACCTGGTCACTGAGGGGTAGGATGAGAAAACAAAGACTCTTGGGGGGGCCAGGCTGGGTAAGGGGCAGCCTGCCACCACCAGACTTCATCTCCCACAATACTAGCCCCTTCCCTCTGTAGGTGTAGGTCACATGGAGGTAGGTTTTATTAGCTCATCCTGCTCAAGGAAATTAAATTAGCAGCTCAGAAGCTTCCTGACTGTGAAGGGAAAGCACTTTTAAGTGGAGATGGTTTTGCAAGAATTCCACCCCCCTCTTCACACTCTCCTGGCCCTATTCTTCTCCCCTAAGATCGGGACCCACATCTGTTCTGATACTCACTCTTGTTCAATCTGAGCCACAGGGCACTTGTACTGGGCGGTGCTGAAGAGGCAGATGTCAGCATACTGTCTCACTGCGTGACGGGGGGGAAGCAGCTTTGGATGTGGCAAACTATTGCTCCACCACAGTTCCAGAGCACATGTCCCGGGCCCCAACCCAACACCACCCCGATCCCTCTGACACACAGCCCTCCCCGTAGCAGTAAACTCTGGGGGGCCCCCTATAACATTCTGGAACAGTCTAAACTCCTTCAGCCCTGGTGGGTATGTCTTTGGGCTGAGATCACACCAGAAGCCACTTCTAAGTATTTCCCTCCCCCGAGACCCTCCCAACCCCCACCTCCTACCAGAGACTTTGATCTTCTTGATGGTCTTGGTGGAGTTGTTGGTGACGTGGACGTTGACATTAAGGGGCTCCCCATGGTAGTACAGCTTTTGAGGAGGAGGAGGGGTGAGTTAATTTGGTCTCTTTTTCACGCGTCCAATTACTAATTTGCCCCAATGTGTATCCATTATTCTGCTTCCTCCTCTAACTCCAAGCCTATGGTGACTCTCCACACCCAGCCAGAGGCCATTGTTGACGTGTGGTTTCACCCCTTCCCCCACGGTGTGGCACCTGTGTCACCCTCTCATGCCCCACCTCCTTGTCCAGGGAAGCCTCGAGGTGAAGGGACCGGTCGGACATGAGGAAGTGGCGTGTGGTTTCAGCTGAAGGCTGGGGACCGGGTTTCTCTGGGGCAAACTGCACCTTTCGGATCACCAGTCGCACAGAGTTCCTGAGGGGATGAGGGGAGTGGGTGGGGGATGGGAGTGGTCAGTTTCCAGACCCCCAAATACCTGCCCCCACAGGGGCCTGAGGCTCACGGAAGTGGGAGGGAATGGTTACTTCACAGAGATCACAGAGGGGATTGCTTCCCTCACCTTTTGTGGCTTTTTTCTTCTAGTGATTTGGCACAGAAGGCTCGAATCTCAAAGTCTACCCCACAGGCCTTGGGAAAGGGAGAAAGAACCACATTACACAAGGCCCGCTGGCCACCACCAACACCCCTTCCTTCCTCTCTCGCCTGGGGCAGGAACTCTTGCCCCATCATGGTCTGGGGAGGTAGGAAGTGAGTCTTCTTCCTCTGCCTCCCCAAGGCCTGGAACCTAGCAGAGGCTTGTTCCTGGCAGTGCAAGGTGAGCCTGTTTCCAGGTACATGCAGATCAAGAAAGCAGGGGGCAGTGTCACAGGTGGGCAGTGACTGTACCATACACCCAACCTGCACTCAGGATACTTCCCTACTCCTGGTTTCCCCATGGGCCACCTCCCTCTCAGGTGTGCTCCCAGGCTCCTGCCGAGCTATGCCCTGCCCTACTACCCCCAAAGCTGTTCCTCTCTCACCTTTCCTGTGTCCTCAGGTCCTGGCTGCAGTGTGACGGAGCAAGGCAGATTCTGGGGTATCTGTGGCAGAGGGAAGGGGAGGCTTCAGTCCTTCCAGAAAGTCCCCAAATCTTCCTCCCAATCTCAATTCAAGAGGCTGGATAAAGGCCTCCTGGAGATAAGAGAGGAAGAAGGAAGGGGACCCAGGGAGGAGGCAACAAGGCAAGGGCTTTCTGAGTACAGGGACCTTGAAGGGAGGTGGACCTGGGGTCCCTGCCTCACTGTTCATCCAGAACTGCCCATGACAGGTGCCCCACCCTCCAAACAAGTCCCAGATCGCTTGCCCTGCAGAAAGTGGGGGTATCCTCACTGTGAAAAAAAAGGGGTGAGCATGCTGTCCCAGCTTCCTCAGCAGCCGCTCCTGCAGGCGGGTAGGGGGCCGGGGTGGGTTGGGCATCGGGGGGAAGGCCTGGTAGGTGGCGATGAACAGGTCTTTGCGGAAGGACAAGCCCAGCACATCCAGGTCTTCACGGCCATAGCGGAAGGCGCAGGTGAGGGTCACAAACACTGGTAAGGGAGGGCAAGGTGGGGTGGTCAGGAGCCTCCTTCCCCAGTTCCCCTTGGACCTAGCAGCAGCTGCTCCTTCCTCAAAGCATAACCTCTGCCTGAATCCTACTCCTCACTCCCACCTCAGCCCTCCATCTCTCTGGGGCACCCTCTCAAGGCCAGCCCATCTCACCTCCCCGCCTTCCTACCTCCCTTTGGGCCCTCGGACTTGGGGTCAGTACCTTTACGGTCCTTCAGGTAGTCAGGGTCCACCAGCACCACGCCATCTAAGGAAGTGACACATGGGTTCATTTCTTGTCAGGGCCTCTCCCCCATTTCTGGGCCCAGGAACTTCATCCCTTCCTGGGGAAGGAGCTGTCACTTTCTGGGAAAACTTACCTACAGGATCCACTTTGTCCAGGTGATCTACAAAGTCCCGTTTGCCCAAGTACACGGTGAGCTAAAGGTGTAGAGGGGTCATAGGGGAGGTTGGGTAGGAGGGTGACGGGGTCTCAGAATCCTCAAGTGACTGCCCTGACCTGGGTCTTCCCTGGCTCGGATATTAGGAAGGAATTTCTCCTCTTTAACTCCCAGCGGCGCTGGAAGGGCTGGGTGGTGAGGTTTCCTAGACTGCCCATTCTTTAGGCTTTTCAGCTGTTCCCTATCCTCTTTTCAATCCTCTGCTCACCAGTCAGGTGTGTGTTTGGGTCCTTGGGGAGGCCTCAGCCCTAAGGAGCAGCTATGGGCCTCAATCACTCCCCTCAAGGGGCTCTGAGATAAACAGACCATAGCCTGGGAGCTGTTAACTTTTCCCAGCCCCAGGTATCGGGGTTGGCTCCTAAGAGGGCTGCAGGCACGGGGCTTCTGGGCCCATCCCCTTTGGCCTTGCTTAGAGACTCAGGCCTCTCCCCACCCACCCCTGCAGCAAGCTCAGGCTGAGCAGCCTCTGTGGCAAGGGGCTTCAGGAGGGAAGGAAGTTGGCTCTTAGCTGTCACAGGAAGTGGGGAGCTAGGGGTTGGGGACCATCTAGGGGCAGGCTGGGCTTTGTTAGGGCCTGGGGAGTGTTAAGGGGATAAACGCTGTGGGAGACTCACCTTGCAGTTAGGGCTCGACTTCTTGAAGACCCTAACAAAACAGAAAGGGAAACCCCACTGCCTCCCTTAGACTCAGCAGGGACCCCTGCCCACACCAGGACCTCAAACCTCCCCAGCCAGAAGCAGCTCTTACCCAGGATTCCTGTCTGGATGCTTTGAGGCTTTGCCCAGTCCTTCCCCCTCCCACTTCTTCCCAGAAGGAAAGGCAACCAGAGCTTCTTAATATTTCTAACACAGCAGCCACTTGCAGCTGGTTGTCATGGCAAATCCCCCTTTTATCCTTGGCCCACCCTCACTAGCCTCCCTCCCCTAATGGTAATGGCTTCTGGTTGCCACAGGAACTACCCCAGAGGACCTAAAGAGGAGACCTGGATGGGCAGGTAGCAGCAGTGTCTGTGTATGGCCTAACCATCTTCCATCTGCTCTGGTCCATGCCTGCTTAGCGAAGGGACAGAGGTCCCAACCTCAGAGACAGCTGGAGTACTTGGAAGATCAATGGCTTTAGCTTTCACCCCTAAAATGGTTTCTATCACAGGAACTACCCAAGTCTGACCAACTCCAATAACCTCCAGCGATCCCCATCTCTGATCTCAACACCTTAAAAGCCAATTCATCTTTCAAGATCCAGCTCAGATGCCAATTTTGGGAAGGAGACCCAGCCCAGACCCCAGATCACTTCTTTTGGGGTTTCTGTTATACCTTGTTTATGTCTGAACTGTGGAGTGATGGCACACCAACGGTAGCCAGCTGTGTCATCCGACTATCTCCTTAGACAGACTGTGCTCATCAAGGCCTTACTCAGTGTACCCCCGCCCCCGCCCCCCACACAATGTGGTGAAGATGGTGCTACCAGATGATACCCATGGGGTGACTGCTCCATGCTTGTACTGTTCGAGGGTTTCATGTGTGTTATCTCATTTAATACCCTTAACAAGCCAGTGAGGGAGGTCCCAATATCCCCGTTTTACAGGTGAGGA
The DNA here is from genome assembly GCF_023851605.1 of Tamandua tetradactyla. Lineage (NCBI taxonomy): Eukaryota > Metazoa > Chordata > Mammalia > Pilosa > Myrmecophagidae > Tamandua > Tamandua tetradactyla. The sequence continues at coordinate 60,674,500 of NC_135332.1, forward strand.
ACCCGAGACATAGGCCTAGTGTTTTTTTTGTCTAAGGTGTCTCAGAGTGTAAATGGTGGAACTCAGATACAAACAGAGATAGTCTGGCTGTGAGTCGATGCTCTTAATCAAACTACTGTACTCTCCTGCTTCTGTAAGTGGTAGCAACAGTTTGTTGGATTGGAGGAGATTTGCTTTCCTGTTGCTGAAGCAATCTGAGCCTTGACTCCATCCCCTGCTGGGAAGGTAGGGAAGTGTCTAGGGACTCCAGTGCTCTGGTCACTTGTGGGCCTGTTCTTTGCTGCACCACCTTACTCCTCCCAATCCACTCACCTTTACCAGTGATCCCTGGAAAGAGCCTCCAGAGAGTAGAAACTGAAATCCTGCCAGTTGGCCCATCCCTTTCCATTCCCACTGCCCCAATTTCTGTTGTAACATCATTTGCCCCTTCTTCCCCAGAAGGCCAAGCTGTCCCAAGGCCATAAGGTAAAGGGTACAGATGCCTCCTGGTACCCTTAATCAATCAAGGAGAATAAAGCATCCCACTTCTTGCCCCGACTTGGGAACTGATTGCAATGGTATCATCTAGGCTTTCCCACCTCTTTGACCTCAGTTACCTCTGAGTTCCCTCTTTGTCTCAATGTTTCCTCCTATTAGGAACCCTGGCAGAGGGTTGTAACAGCCACAGTCAATTGGCCAAGTGAAGTGTGGCTCTGGGGCAATTGCCATTTGGATCTTAATCCAGCTACCTCCTGCCATGCTAGGTAGAAACCATGTGTGTAAACTGAGGTTAGCCAAGGAGGTGGGGTGAGGGGGTGACCAGGGAGGTGCTCAGTGAGGGTGGGGGTGGGGCAAGAGATGCCCCCTCACACTTCCTGCCATTCTCTCCACTTCGTGTGGCCTAGAATTTGATGGGGGTGGGGGAAACTGCCAAGTCAGCAGTCCTACTTTAGTCCATCTATCCCCCTCCCTGAACTACACAACGGAAATTGGGGGCCTCCTTCAAGTCAGGGACTTCCGCTTTCTCTGGGGTGTCCTCCAGTCCTCCCTCTCCAATACTGGGCGACTTGGCGCTTAGAAACTGGGGTTCTCATACTCCCTGGGTGGGGCGTGCTGGGGCTGATATAACATTTTGCAGAAGTGATAGCTCAGGACCAGGTCCTGATCCCCTCTGAGTTGAGGCATAAGGTTGCAACCTTTTACTCTTTGCTCCTGCTTCCCAGGGACTAAGCATCTACCCCTTTCCCCCTTAGGGGTGTTGGGTCACAACAGGAAGTGCATTTTGCTAGAAGCCAAAAAAGAGAACTCGGGGTGTCAGTGGAAGGAAGGAGCCTCGATTGCACCGAAAACATCCGGGGAGTAGATGTTATGCCCAGGGCAGATACTACCCTCTCCCACCCCCGCCCGATACCCAGAGTGTGGGAGGAGTTGGGCCCAGAATCGGGGAGGGTCGCCATGAACTCTCTTTCCCCAAGATGAAGGTGTTACTGTTAGCAACCTGGGGGAAGGCAGAAGTTTGGAAGCGGAGCGACCCAGTCCTCGGGACAGATGGGGGCAGTACAACTGCTTATGGGATACTGGACGGGAGGCTTTCCACTGGCTCGACATTAGTTTTGGGGCTTCCTATCCCGACGTCCAGCCACTCCATACACATCCCTTTGGGGCCACCTGCTCTTACCCCGCCCTTGCATCGCAGCCTGCACGGAGAACCCAGGCGTCCGGCCCCCACATCCCTACAAGAACCCAGACGCCGGTTTCCTGGTCCCCTTCAGCCCTCGCTTCCTAAAGGGGCCCGGGCATGCGCCCCCATTATCCGCGAGGACCTAGGTGTGCGGCCCTGGATGGCTGCCCCCTAGGGACCCAGGAGTCCGGCCCCCCGGATTCTCTCCCCTGTGTCCTTGTCTGGGGACCATCCCAGCACCAGCCGCGAGCCGCCGCCCATGCCCTGCGGCGTGGCCCCACCTCCCTACCTGGTCCCGGGTTTCTCCCCCATGGTGCGCGCGCCCGCCGTCAGACGCCCCGCCGGGTTCGCCGCTCGCTCGCAGCCTCTTCGCCCGCAGCCAGGTCCCTACTCCTCCCCGCGCCAGTGCGCACGCGCGTCCTCCGCTCTTTCTCCTCTCCCTCCTCCCGGTCCGCCCTCCCCGCCCCCGCCCTCGGATCCTGGGGAACCGGGGCCAGATGCGTCAACCCGGATCGCGCGCGCCGCGGCGCTGCCCGCCCTTCCCTCCCAAACACGCGGTGATTGGCTCCGCCCTCACCCTCTCCGCCCTCACCCTCTCCGCCCTCCAGCCCCGCGAAGAAGCTCTCCCGGCGTGCGCGGTTCCTACCGCGGCTCTTCCTGCCCATTTCCCCGCCCCGCTACATTCCCTTAGAAGCTAATTGGGTTCTCTTAATCAAAGGTTCCCGCCTTCCAGGAGAATGGAGGACTCTGATTGGCTTCCGGCATGCAGGACCTTGCAGGGGTCACCTCCCCTTTGTTTGCTTTCTCTGTGGCGGTGGAGGCGTTGGGGGCGTTGGGGGCGGTGGGGGCGGTGGGATGAGCCTAAGCACATTCTGGGAAGGAGGATGAGGGGGATTCACACGTGGGTGAGCGATTGCAGTTGCGTGATATTTCCTTTTCTGCGCGCTGCTCACCGGCTCACCCCAGAGTGAGCAGCCTTATTCGGCCCTTCATCCTGCTTTATTGTGGTGCCTCAGCTCCCCCTGGTGTCTATCTTTGCTCTTCGCAGAATTCTTTTTCCTAATTTCTCCTCCATCCACCCTGGATCCACCCTCCTTTCCATCCATCCTATTTTGTGCCAGTCCTTACGCTAGGCGATAGGGACACAGACGTGAATTAATGAATTAACATGGTCCCTGCCTTCCGAAGGGTCGAGGGAGACATAAATAGGTATTAAGAGACCAAGAATACTATAATAGAGGTATGACTCAGAAGACAAAGTGTTCTTGGGAGGGGTTGAGTGGGCTGTCCAGAGGAGGGGACATTTGAGGACAATCTTGAAGGATGGGCAGAAGCTGGGAAAAGGTATTCCAAAAGGAAGGGGGGAGGACAAAAGATACTTCCTGTTTTGAAGTGTTTGTGGGGTAGAGGGCAGGAGAGATGGGGTTGGAGAGGAGCACGGGAACAGGCTGTGGAGGATTTTGTATAGCCAGCAAAGGAATGAGGCTAAAGCTGTTCTTTCAGGACACCAGTGGTGGCTTTTTTCTTTTCTTTTTTTTAACTTTTATTGAGAAAACCAAACAACATACAAACACGAACATTCTTAACATATAAACATTCCATACTTGGTGTGCAATCAATGGCTCACAATATCATCACAGTTGTATATTCATCACCATGATCATTTCTTAGAACAATTTAATGAGTTGCGGCTTTTTAAAGCAAGGGTATGGCATGATGAAATTTCTTTAGGAAGACAGATCTGGGCAATGTGGAAGGTGGAGGTAATGGGGCAAGACTGGGACAAGGTAAAGGAGTTTAGCTGTATGTAAATTAGTCAAGGGAGATGATGAAGTCTTACAATGGGAGGGGAGAAGAGGGACCAGACTGAAGAGTCATTTCTGGGGTAAAATTGACTGGACTTGGACTTGGGAAAGGATGATGGATGACTGGAATTTCTGGACTTATGTAGGGAAGGTATTTCTCCTTCTTCTATCTCTTGTCTTATACTCCCCTGTACACCTAAACAAACTACTTCCACACGTCTCCCTCTTCTTCTCCATGCAACCAAAAAAGTAATGTGTGTGACCCGACAATTTCTGATCTTTAAAGTTCAAACACAGGCTTTGCCACCAATATTTCCCTCCACCACCCATCACCCAATTTCCTCACCACCTTCTAAGCTTGTTCTTCATCCCTGTTTTAGTTTCCTATACTGCTCAAGCAAATACCATGAAATGAGTTGGCTTACAATGGGAATTTATTAGCTTACAGTTTGAGGCCACCAAAATGTCCAAATCAAGGTATCATCAAGGAAATGCTTTCTTTGCGAAGACTGGCTGCAGAGATCCTTGGCTTCTCTGCCACATGGCAAGGCACATGGTAGTTCTACTGGTCTTTCCCTTCTCTTCCTAGTTTTGTTGATGTCAATTTCTTACTTCTGTGGCTTTCTCTATCTTGGTCTGCATTTCATTCTTATATAAAAGACTACAGCAATAGGATTAAGATCCATCCTGAATGAGGTGGGTCACACCTTAACTGAAGTAACCTCATCAAAAAGTCTTACTTACAGTGGGTTTACATCCACAGGAATGGATTAAATTTAAGAATATATTTTTCTGGAATACATTAGGCTTCAAACCACCACAACCTCTTTCAAGCTTTATGCTTTTTTGGCTTGTGGATGAATTTGATCTAAATTTGACTTTGGACAAAAGGTTATGGACAAAGGGTTTATGAGATCTGTATTGCTACATATCTGAAGTACCACTGGTACAGAAAGGCAGTGGTGCGCTTGACATGAAAGCTACCATATTAAAAGATAGTAATGTATCCCCCTCTCTACGTGGGACATACATCCCAGGGGTGTAAACCTTCCTGGCAACGTGGGACAGAAATCCTAGAATGAGCTGCTACTCAGCACCAAGGGATTGAGAAAACCTTCTAGACCAAAAGGGGGAAGAGAGAAATAAGACAAAATAAAGTGTCAATGGCTGAGAGATTTCAAACAGAGTTGAGAGGTTGTCCTGGAGGTTATTCTTATGCATTATATAGATATCACCTTGTTAGTTAAGGTGTAATGGAGAGGCTGGAGGGAAGTGCCTGAAAATGTAGAGCTGTGTTCCAGTAGCCATGTTTCTTGAAGATGATTATATAATGATTTTAGCTTTCACAATGTGACTGTGTGATTGTTAAAACCTTGTGTCTGATCTTTTATCTACCTTATGGACAGATGAGTAAAACATAGGGATTAAAAATAAATATATAATGGGGGAACAACTGTTAAAATAAATTTAGTAGATTGAAATGCTAGTGATCAGGGAAAGAGAGTGATAAGAGGTATAGGAAAAAAATAGGGGAAACAAAGGCTAAAATATATTGGGTAGATGGGAATACTAGCAATCAATGAGAGGGAGGGGTAAGGGGTATGATATGTATAAGCTTTTTTCTTTTTATTTCTATTTCTGAATTGATGCAAATGTTCTAAGAAATGATCATGGTGATGAATATACAACTATGTGATGATATTGTGAGTTATTGATTATATACCAAGAATGGAATGATCATATGGTAAGAGTGTTCATTTTTGTATGCTGTCATGTTAAAAAAAAAAAGGTAGTAATATATCCTGGGTGGGAAAAATCAATGTTAAAACGATGTCATTTCTTCCTAAATTGTCTATAAATTTAATGCCCCATCAATCAGAACAACAATGGGATTCTCTGGGGGAGGGGGTGTTGACAAGTTGATTCTAAATGTAATCAAAAGAACCCAATTTCAAGTATAGCTAGAGAAATTCTAAAAAATAAAGAGTGAACAAAGAGTGAAGTAGATACTTGCCTTCCCAGTAAAGATAATTTTTCGTAAGTTACAATAATGAAAACTGTGTTATTGGTGCCATAGAACAGTGAAACTGAATATAGAGTCCAGAAAAAGACCCATGTAGTAGCATTTCAAATCAGTGAGAGAAAGGATGCATATTAACTAAATAGTGTTGACAACTGACTATCCATTTGGGAAAAAAAAAACTCTATTTCACATCTTAAATAAAATAAATTCCAAATGAATTTAAGTTTTAAATGCACAGAGTAAAACTATGAAAATATTATAAGAAACTACATGGAATAGTTTTATAATTGTGGGAGTAGGGGCAGGCCTTCCAGAATATCAAACTCCAGGACTATAAATAATAATAGTTAAGACTTCATAGCATTTACTCTGTGCCAAATATTTTCCAAGCACTTTAAGAATATTGACTCATTTAATTTCACAGCCCTATGTATTAAGAGGCCATATTTATCCTCATTTTACAGAGGAAGAAATGGAGGCAGTTATGTAACTTGCTGGGTTGCACAACTACTAAGAAGAAAACTGGTGTATGAACCCAGCAGTATAGGTCCAGAGTCTGTGCCTTTAATCATAACACCTTACTTCAAAGAGTCTAAGAGATTTAAAAACAGCATAAGTAAAATAAAAAGACAAACTGGAAGAAAACGCTTGCAACCCATATAACAGACAAGAGTAATTTCCCACATGTATAAAGAGTACCTACAAATTTATATGATAAAGACAAGCCATTGGGAAAGTAGGTAAAGAATATGCAAAGATAATTAATACAAAATAAATACAAATGTCTACTAAACATATGAAAAGTTACTCCATTTCACTAATTGGGGAAAACAAGTTAAAAGAAGGAGTTATTATTTTTCACCATTCTGATTAAGAAATAAAAAGACAAATAATTAGCATTGGGAAGGGGATAAAGTTCAGAGCACTATCCTACATAGTTGCAACATAGCTAGAGGACATTTTGGGAGTTTCTATCGAAATAAAAAATAGGTGTTCTCTCTTACCTAACATTCATTCATTCATTCAACAAATACTTATTGAGCACCTTTTATGTGCCAGGCATTGTTCTAGGTGATGGGAATAAAATAATGAAGGCAGGATCCCTTTCACGGAATTTATTTACACCACTCTGGTTGCTGTGTAGAAAAGGGACTACAGAGGGCCAAGAGCTGTGAAGAAGCTACTGTAAGAGGGAGAATGGTGGCTTGGATTAGAGTAGTACTAGATATGGAGAAATGTAGAAAAATGAAAACCTAATAGGATGTATTTTGACTGCAGAAGTGCTGTCATACAAGACAATAAGGGAAGATAAACAGAACTCTTAGACTCGAATATTATAATCACAAAGATACACCAAGATAGAGGCATTAGAACCTTCACTACATTGTATGTGTTAATGAAAAATTGGAGCTGTCGCAAGAATTCAGCAATAGCGGAATTGTTAAATAAATCGCGATGTCCCCATTTCATATTGTAACATGGAGTTAAAAAAAACAACGTGGAGGCCCACGATACATATCGAGTAAAGAAACCCAAATGCAGATGTCACTCTTTGTAAAACTATGTACATACGTATTTGTGCACAGAATGATATTAGGAAAGTATACACATTACTGGAGAAGAGAAGGAATTTGGGAGGAGAGGGACTTCTCTTACGCCGTTCTGTATGGATTGAATGTTTCTGCAAGACGAGTGTATTGTATCATTTTTGTAGCTGTAAGTGTGGTTAGTAATGTCTGTGATTCCAGACAAGGGGGCCAGTTCCTTAGAGAGAAATTACTGACTCCTAAACCGTATATGTAGTGAGGCTCTGTTGGTTTAAGGGAAATCTTTCGGATTCTGGCGCCTTTTGTCCTGACCACGTGTTCCCCAAACACCATCGGACCGCCTCAGACCGCCCCCAGCCCGACCCACTAGTCACCTTTTACACGCTTTTTACTAAACTTCCGGGATTAGGGCGCCTCCTTTCTCCGTCTTCCCGGCGCATGCTCCCTCCCAGTCAGAGCCGGAGCGTCCCCCTCCCATCTTCTCACTCAGTGCGCAGGACCACAGCCCCTTCCTCACACTCATTCTCCACAAGGAGTTCGTCGCGGAGTGTTTGCGTCATCGCGCCACGCCACCAGTAGAGCCCGGGTGAAGATGGCGGCAGCCGTTCTTAGTGGGCCCTCTGCGGGCTCCGCGGCTGGGGTTCCCGGCGGGACCGGGGGTCTTTCTGCGATGAGCTCGGGGCCGCGTCTCCGTCTTCTGCTCCTGGAGAGTGTTTCCGGGTTGCTGCAACCGCGAGCAGGGTCCACCGTCCCTCCCGTGCATCCCCCAGCCCGCTCGGCCCCACATTTGCCTGGGCTTATGTGCCTGTTGCGACTGCATGGGACGGTGGGCGGGGCCCAGGTGAGTCCGTGGCCCGCGTACCTGCGGCCTTGTTGGAAGGTTTTTGTGGTAAATGTGGCCGGGGGTCCCGTAGTTGCAGTACGGAGGTTGAGAGAAGGAGAGCTGGAGGCAGAAAGCAGATCCAGTTATCAGTCCGGACAAGAAGCACGCATTTCTTGCTCTACTGTCTGTGAGCTTCTGCAGGGAAGAGAATGGACCGTCGATTCCAGGCCCCGTCGCTCACTAGCCTTGCTTTGTTCTAGGGATATCTGACTTATGGGATTGTTTCGACTGATTTAAGGGATGTAGCCCACAAATAAATTTCACTGAGTTTTAATTGAGGGCCAGATTTCGTATTAGGCGCTCCATTTACAGAAGTGATGGCGATGAACAAAAGGTTGTAAAACACTAGGAGTTTTGTATAAGTAGGGGGCCTCTAGCCGACTCTGGAGAATTACAGAGCTTTCCCCGAGAAACTAGAGTTTAAGCTGAACACTAAAGATGAGAAGGGGCTGGCTAGGGAAAGAAAATGGGGAGGAGCGGTTCAGTCAGGACACTTTATGTTGTAAGGTCCCGTGGTAGGAAGGAACAGCAAAATAAAGGTATTGTGTTTGTGGCTCAGAGGTGGGGGGCGAGAGAGTGGTGGAAAGAAGCTGGTGCGGTGGGCAGGCAGGACAGATCATGTAGAGCTGTAAGCAACGTTAGAAGAATAATTTGGACTATTATGAGAGCAGTATTTAACATCCATTCAGTTCTGCAAGGTAAAACCCGTATGTCATCCTAGATTCTTCTTGCTCACACACCCCTCTATGCAATCTGTGGAGTTTTGTAGATTTTTTCTTCTGAGTTATTTCCGATCTGCTTACTTATTTTGTACCATTTTCCCCAAGTGAAAGCACTGATTCTAAGAAGACATAATGTTTCTTAGTAGGTGCTCCTTTAATATTAGCTCCTGTCCTCCATCCTCCAAATGTTCTTCAAGACCCATTTTCATAAGGTGTTCCTTGTGCAACCTTTGTTACTGGGATCTTTCCAGCTTTTTGCTTTCTTCCAGGAGGGGGGGTTATCATAACCTGCTGGGTGGTTCAGTAATCCTAGCCCCAAATTTATCAATGATTACCTCATTTATTACAGTCTGACATTACTCCTCATGATTGAAGGTGACAAAATAATGCTTTTGTTGTCTGAGCCCAATGTTAGAAGCAGGAGGTGATATTATGTTTTCTCTTCCCTCTAAATCCCTCTTCTCTAATTTATGTGGTTTCCCCTGTTTATTTTAGTCATACAACAAGGGTGTTTTTTTTTTCTGTCCTCCCCATCTCAATACAAGCCCAGAAATGTTTTTTTCTCTCATAACTGTTTCAGAAATACTGTCTATCCTGCCTATGAATGTGTGATATCTTTAATAATCTCTTTCAAGATTTTCTCTTTTCCCTTAAGACGCAGCTACATGAACTTAATGTCTTGCTTGTTTTCCGCAAGTGTATAAAGTCTAGTAGAATTTTATTTTTTATTATAATCAAGTTCTTTTTAGTTGTGGTAAAATATGCATGACAATAATTATTTTAACCATTTTAAGTGAGTTCTTTGACATTAAGTATGTTGGCAGTATTCTATGACTTTCATCACTGTCTCTTTCTAGACTATTTTCATCATACCAAACCAAACTCACACTCATTCCCCTTTCCCACCACTACTGGTAACCACTATTCTGCTTCTCGTCTCTATGAATTTGCTTATTCTAAGTATATCATACAAGAGAAGTCATACTGGACACATTACAGCTGAGTAATATTCCGTTGTATGTATATAGTATTGTGTGTTTTTCCAGGTCCTATGTCAATTCTATGTTTAACTTTCTGCGGAATCTCCAAAATGTTTTCCACGGTGGCTGCACCATTCTACATTCCCACCTACAATGTATGAGGATTCCCATATCTCCACATCCTCACCCACACTCATTTTTCAGTTTTTTAAATAATAGCCATCCTAGTGGATGTGTACTGGTATCTCTTTATAGTTTTAATTTACATTTTTTAAACAGCTAGTGATGTTGAATATCTTTTCATATAGTTTTATTGGCAGTGTGATTATCTTCTTTGGAGAAATATCTATTCAGATTCTTGGCCCATTTTTAAATTTTTTTGTTTGTCTTTTTGTTGTTGACTTGTAGGAATTCTTTATTTATTCTGAATATTAACCCGTTATCAGATATATGGTTTCCAAATATTTTCTCCCATTCTGTAGGTTGTCTTTTCGCATTCCTTGTTAATATCCTTTGAGACACAAAAGTTATACATTTTGACGAAGTCTGTTTTATCTGTTTTTTTCTTTTTTGCTTCTGCTTTTGGTACAAAATCTAAAAATTCGTTGCCTGCTACAAGGTACTGAAGAAATTTCACTATGTTTTCTTGTAAAGTTTTTTTTTTTTCGAGCCCTGGTCTCTAGCATGGCAGGTGAGAATTCTGCCACTGAGCCACCTTTGCATCACCCTGTTTTCTTGTTAAAAAAAGAAGTATTTTATAATATTAGCTCTTATATTTAGTTTTTTAATCCATTTTGAATTAATTTTTGTATTTGATAAGAGTTAAGAGTCCACGTTCATTCTTTTGCATGTAGATTTCCAGTTGTCCTAGAGCCATGTTAAAGATCCTATTTCTCCACTGAATAGAATTTGCATCTGCTTTAGTCTGGTAGGTTGCCAAAATACAGTATACCAGAAATGGGTCAGCATTTAACAGAGGAATCTACTAGATTACAAGTTTACAGTTCTCAGACTGAAAATGTCCAAATCAACTGTGAAAATGTCCAAATCAGGGCATCATCAAGAGGATACCTTCTTCTAGAAGACAGGCTACTGGTGAGCCTGGACTCCTCTGTCAGATGGTAAGGCACATGGTGACATCTGCTGATCTCTCCCTTCCTTTCCAGGTTTCACTGCTTCCAGCTTCTGGCTTCAGTGTCTTCTTCTCTGTTTCTGGGACTTTTTCTCTCAGCTTCTGTGCCTTTCTCTCTGTTTCTGTCTCTATTCATCCCATTTATAAAGGACACTAGTAAAAGGATTAATACCCACACTGAATGAGGTGGATCACATCTTAAGTTCAGATCCAGTGTACCAAAAGAAAAAAAAAACAAAAAAGAAAGAAAAAAGAAACAAACAAAAAAGAAAAGAAAACAAACAAACAAAAAGATCCAGTATACCAAAAGATCCTCCTTGCAGTGGTTCCACACTGCCGGAATGATTTAGCTTTAAGGTCCATATTGCTTCAAACCATAACAGCACCCTTGTCAAAAATCCACTGGCCATGGATGTGTGCATTTTTCTCTAGTCTCTCAATTCTATTCATTGCTCTATGTGTCTATCCTTATGCCAGTACCACACTATTAATTACTATAGCTTTGAAAATAGGAAGTATGATTCCTCCAACTTTGTTCCTTTTGGTTGTTTTGGTTATTTGGGGCACCCTACAATTCCATTTGAATGATTTTTTTCACATTTGAATTTGAGGATCACTGTTTCCATTTCTGCAAAAAAGGCTGCTGGAATATTGATAGGGATTGCATTGAATTTGTAGGTTGCTTTAGGTGGTATTGACACCTTAAGTTTTCTAATCTATGAACATAGGATATCTTTCCATTTATTTAGATCTTCTTAAGTATCTCTCAGCAGTGTTTTATAGTTTATAGTTTTCAGAGTATAAGTCTTTGACCTCTTTGGTTAAATTTATTCCTAGGTATTTTATTCTTTTTAAGAGCTGTTGTAAATTAAGTTGCTTTTTAAATTTGCTTTTCAGATTGTTCGTTACCGGTGCATAGAAACTCAACTGACTTCTGTCTGTATTTATCTTGTATCCTGCAATTCTGCTGAATTCATTTATCAATTTTAGTATCTTTCTTGTGAATTCTTTGGAATTTTATGTATATATAGGGTCATATCATGATTTGAAATTTGGATGCCTTTTATTTCTTGCTTGACTGCAATGATTAGAACTTCCTGTACATTATCAAATAACAGTGGTGACAGTGGGCATCCTTGTTTTGTTTCTGATCTTGGGAAAGCTTTCATTCTTTCATCATTGAATATGATTTTTAGTGTGGGTTTTTCATAAATGTACTTTTGTCATGTTGAGAAAGTTCCCATCTATTCCTAGTTTTCTGAACATTTTTATCAAGAAGAGATGTTAGATTTTGTCAAATGCCTATCTGCATTAGTTGAGATAATCATGTAGTTTTTTCATTAAAGTGATAGCATACTACATTGATTTTTTTAAAAAAAATTTTGAACTGTTATTGTATTTCTGCAATAAATCCCACTTGGTCATGGTGTACAATCCTTTTAATATACTGTTGGATTGGTTTGCCAGTTTTTTGTTGAGGAATTTTGCATCTATTTATATTCATAAGGTATATGGGTTTGTAATTTTTTTTTCTTGTGCTGTCTTTATCTGGCTTTGATATCAGGGTACTGCTGGCTTCACGACAAGTTAGGAAGTAATCTCTTATCCATTTTTTGGAAGAGTTTGAGAAGGAAGTGTTGTTATTAAATCTTTAAATGATTAGTAGAATTCAGCAATAAAACCGTCAAGTTCTAGATTTTGTTTTAAATTACTTATTCACTCTATTTGAGATTACTGATTCGTTCCCTTTGATATAGGTACCTTTGTATTTCCTATTACTTCTTGTGTTAATAAGGGTTTTTTTAATACACCTTTTATTGAAAAATTTTTTTGATATAATTTATCAAAACTGTAAAATTGGAAGATGGGACCAGAACATAAACTTCTTATTCATTATTTTGTATTATCTAAAGGCATTCTTACTAAGAATTTTTCTAAAGTAAAGCCATATAGAAATATTGCCTATTTTTTCTTTTTTTAACATTTTAAATTCTTTATTCTTTCATGCAGTACATGATTACGTTTTTTCATTTTATAGTTGTGCGTTTATCATCACAATTGACTTTTTTCTTTTTTTTGAAAAATAACGTATATACAAAAAAGCAATAGATTTCAAAGCACATTGCAGCAGTTAGTTGTAGAACAGATTTCAGAGTTTGGTATGGGTTACAGTTCCGCAAATTTAGGTTTTTACTTCTAGTTGCTCTAAGATACTGGACACTAAAAGAAATATCAATATAATAATTTAGCAAGCATACTCATTTGTTAAACCCTACCATCTCTGAATCACTCTACCATCACCTTTGATCTTTCTCTCACTCTTTAGGGGTACTTGGGCTATACCCATTCTAACGTTTTCATGTTGGAAGGGACTGTTGATAATGTGAGATAAGGAAATAGAACTAGCTGATATTCTGGCAAGGCTGCCCCCTCTGTATTTTAGGACTTATCTGGTCCAGGGACCCATGTGGATGTTGTAGGTTTCTGGAAAGTTACCCTAGTGCGTGGAATCTTTGTAGAATCTTATACAACACCTTAGGTGTTCTTTAGGGTTGGCAGGAAAGGTTTTGGTTGGGGTTTGGCAAGCTATAATAGGTAGCGACGTCTTACTGAAGCTTGCATAAGAGTGACCTCTAGAGTAGCCTCTCGACTATTTGAATTCTCTCAGCCACTGATACCTTATTTATTATACTTCTTTTCCACCTTTTGGTCAGGATGGCATTGTTGCCATGGTGCCAGGGCTATGCTCATCTCTGAGAGTCATCTCCTGTGCGGCCGGGGAGAGTTTCACCCCTGAATGTCATGTTCCACGTAGGGGGGAGGGCAACACTTGCGGAGTTGGGCTTAGAGAAAGAGAGGCCACATCTGAGTGACGAAAGAGGTCCTCCAGAAGTTAACTCTTAGGTGTACCTATAGGTAGGCTAAGCTTCTCTGCTACATAACATAAGCGTCACAAGAGCAAGCCTCAAGATCAAGGGCTTGGCCTATTGATTTGGGTGTCTCTAATGTTTGACATGGTATCTGGGTTTCCCTGGTGGTAAAGTTTAATATAGTTCCATATTTTTTCTCCCGTCCCTCAAGGGACTTTGGCAATACTTTTTGATTATCTGCTTAATATACTCTGGGATATATCCAGGCATTACATTAAGCTTTAAGGATTAAAGGCCCTCATTCTTATTCTGGACTCTCTGTGTTTGGATTGTTCAAACGGTATATCCAGACAGGTTGAGGTAGATTATGTGCTACAGAAAATTTAGGTTCCGAACAAAAGAAACCTTTCCTTTTGTTTTAAGGGGTAGATAAGGTTCTAAAGTACAGACAATGTCTTCCTTACCCCTGTATTCTGAATTACCTTAATCCTGACCTGATTGGCTTCATTCTTATCTCTAAATACCAAGTTATACATATATACAACCTTTCAAAATCCAGAAATAACAATTACTGCTCCAGACTAAATGTGACTAGTATAAGAGCTTATGATCCAGGCCCCTATTTTCTTTTAAGTATTTGCTAAGTGAGACCATACAATATTTGCTACTTTGTTTTTGACTTATTTTGCCTCATCATGTCTCACACATTCATTCACAATGTTGCATGCCTTACAACTTCCTTTTTGTAGCAGCACAGTATTTGATTGGCACTATTGTTTGCCAGTCTTCTCATAGTCAGTGCATTCTTCAGCCACCTCCATTCACTGGGTATCATGTGTAATGCCCAAAGTCAACAGTCCATCAACACTCTCAATTTTTAATAATTTCATTATTCCTGAGCGAAAGATAACCAATAAACACACCCTCAACCAGACAGAAAATCCCAACCTCCCCTTAACTCTTGTCCTTCCCCCCCATTATTTACCCCTGGTATTGCTGTAGTACTGTTGATGTCTTCCTTTTAGCCCATAGCATGCAAAAGCAGCTTTCCCCTTATACCCCAAATTTATACATTCTTTTTTTTTTTTTTTTTTTACATGGGAAGGCACCAGGAATCGAACCCAGGTCCTCTGGCATGGCAGGCAAGTGTTCTTGCCTGCTGAGCCACCGTGGCCCACCCTATACATTCTTAATACAAGATTCATGTTGTAGTTCATGCAAGAACTTATTTATATTTGTGTTAGTAGGACGCATGGGTCTGTACAACCCTTTTCAATCATGTTCACCTTCAGTATGGTAATAGGACTTACAGACCCACTAATGAACTGCCTTCACTTTTATCTGTTCCCTTACATGTAAGTTCAACCTCATTAGCTAACCATTCACCCATCTCTAGCTTCTGTGTACCTCTATGTTCCCTATTTTCTGCATTATAAGCCTCTGATTTTACCTTTATCATGCTCATAAAAGTGGGATCATACAGAATGTGTCCTTTTTTTCTCTGGCTTATTTGACTCAGCATTATGTCCTCAAGGCTCATCCATGTTGTCATCAAGTGCTTCAAGATGTCATTTTGTCTTACTGCTGCATAATAATCCTTCGTATGTATATACCATATTTTGTTAATCCACTCGTCTGTTCAGGGCACTTGGATTGTTCCCATCTTTTGGCAATTATGACTAATGCAGCAAACATCACCTGTTTGTGTCACTGTTTTCAGCTCTTCTGAATATATACCAAGCAGTGGTATTGCTGGATCATAGGGCAACTCCATATTTAGTTTCCTAAGGAACCGCCAAACTGTCTTCCATAGCGGTTGTACCATTATACAGTCTCAGCAGCAGTGCATAAGTGTCCCAATTTTTCCACATCCTCTCCAACATTTGTAGTTTCCTGTTTGTTTAATAGCAGTCATTCTTACAGGTGTGAGGTGGTATCTCATTGTAGTCTTGATATGCATTTCCCTTTTAGCTAATGAGAATAAGCATCTCTTCATGTGCTTATTAGCCATCTGTATTTGCTTTTCAGAAAAATACCTATTCATATCTTTCACCCACTTTATAATTGGGTTGCTTGTTCTTTTGTTGTTGAGTTGTATGATTTATTTATGTATTCAGGTTATCAAACCTTTATCTAATATGTGATTTCCAAGTATTTTCTCCCATTGAGTGGACTGCCTCTTCATCTTTTTGACTAAAGTCTTTTGAGGCCCCAAAGCATTTGATTTTGAAGAGTTCCCACTTATCTTTTTTTTTTTTAAGCTGTGTTTTAGATTTACAGTTTTGGAAGCTACTTCCTGTTACTAAGTCTTGAAGATGTTCCCCTATATTTTCTTCTAGGAGTTTCATGCTACAGGCTCTTTTATTTAGGTCTTTGATCTTTGAATTATTTTTTATATAGGGTGTAAGGTAAGAGTCCTCTTTCATTTGTTTGGTTATTGATATCCAGTTCTCCCATGCCTATTTATTTATTTATTTTTATGTGGGCAGGCACTGGGAATCGAACCCGGGTCCTCTGGCATGGCGGGCAAGCATTCTTGCCTGCTGAGCCACTGTGGCCCGCCTGCCCATTTATTGAAGACTATTTTGTCCCAGTTCAGTGGATTTGTGAGCCTTGTCGAAGATAAGACTATAGGTTTAGTTGTCTATTTCTGTGCTCCATTGGTCAATCCTTCTGTCTTTGTACCATTACCATGCTGCTTTTACCACTGTGGCTTTATAATAAGCTTTAAAATCAGAAAGTGGTAATCCTCCTACTTCCTTCTTTTTTTTGAGGTTACTTTTAGCTATTTGAGGTCTCTTTCCTTTCCAAATGAATTTGACAACTAGCTTTTCCAGGTCTTCAAAGTAGGTTGTTGGAATTTTGATTGGTATTGTGCTGAATCTGTAGATCAATTTGGGCAGAATTGACTTCAGAATGACTTTTTAACCTTCAATCCCTGAACACAGAATGTCTTTCCACATATTTAGATCTTTTTTGATTCCTTTTAGCAATGACATGTAGTTTTTTGTGTGGCGGTCATTTACATCCCTGGTTAAGTTTATTCCCAGATATTTCATTCTTTTAGTTGCTATTTTGAATGGATTTTTTCCCTTAATTGTCTCCTCAGTTAGGTCTTTGCTTGTGTACAGAAACAGTACTGATATTTATGCATTAATCTTATATACCGCCACTTTGATCAATTTATTGGCTCATGAAGCTTTGTCATACAAACAAACTCACTGCCCTCTCTCTCTCTACATGGGACATGATTCCCAGGGGTGTGGACCCCTTCCTGGCAACATGGGTCAGAAATCCTAGAATGAACTGGAATTCAGCACCAAGGGATTGAGACAACTGTCTAGACCGAAAGGGGAAAGAGAGAAATGAGACAAGATAAAGCGTCAATGGCTGAGAGATTCCAGAGTCGAGAGGTTATCCTGGAGGTTATTATTACACATTAAATAGATATCACCTTTTTAGTTTCTTGAAGATGATTGTATAATGATATAGTTTTTGCAGTGTGACTGTGATTGTGAAAACCTTGTGTCTGATGCTCCATTTATCTACCTTATGGACAGATGAGTAAAACATATGGATTAAAAATAAATAAATAATAGGGGGAACAAATGTTAAAATAAATTTAGTAGATTGAAATGCTAGTGATCAATGAAAGGAGGGACAAGGGGTATGGTATATATGAATTTTTTTCTGTCTTTTTATTTTTTCTGAATTGATACAGATGTTCTGTGTATTTCATGATGATGAATATACAACTATGTGATGATATTGTGAATTACTGATTATAAATGTAGAATGGAATGATCATATGTTAAGAATATTTGTGTTTGTTGTTACATTTTTTAAAAATTTAAAAATTAAACACTAAAAAAAAAGCTTTGTCATAGATTTCTCAGGATTTTCCAAGTTTAGTATCATGTCATCTGCAAATAATGAAAGTTTTACTTCTTCCTTTCTGTTTTGGATGCCTTTTCTTTTTCATGCCTGATTACTCTAGCTAGAACTTCCAGTACAATGTTGAATAATAGTGGTGACAGCAGGCATCCTTGGTCTTGTTCCCGATCTTAGGGGAAGGGCTTCCAGTCTCTCACCATTGAGTATGATGATGTCTGTGGGTTTTTCATATATGCTCTTTATCATACATATCCTTTATCATATGTGTGATAAAGAATGATAAAGAATCAGAAAAGAATGTTGAATTCTGTCAAATACTGTTTCAGCATCAATCGAGATGATCATGTGATTTTTCCTTTGATATGTTAATGTGCTCAATTAAATTGATTGATTTTCTTGTGTTGAGCCACCCTGGCATCCCTGGTATTAACCCTACTTGGTCGTGGTGTGTAATTCTTTCAAGGTGTTGTGGATTTGATTTGCTAGTCCTTTCTTGAGCTAGTATTTTCTTTGCATCTGTATTCATTAGGGAGTTTGGCCTGTAGTTTTCCTTTCTTATAGCATCTTTGTCTAGTTTTGGTATTAGAGTGATGTGAGTTTTAGAAAATTAGTTAGTGCTCTTTTTTCCTCAGGCTTTTGGAAGAGTTTCAGCAGGAATGGTGTTAGTTCTTTTTGGAATGTTTGATAAAATTCTTCTGTGAAGGGTATAAATTTCCCTGGCAACATGGGATAGAAATCCTGGGATGAACTGGGACTCGACAAAAAGTAATTGAAAAGGCTTTTTGATGAAAAAAGGGAAGAGAGAAATGAGACAAAATAAAGTTTCAATGGCTGTGAGATTTCAAGTAGAGTCAAGTGGTTATCCTGGAGGTTATTCTTATGTATTATGTAGATACCCCTTTTTGGTTTATAGTGTATTGAAGTGGTTGAAGAAAGTACCTGAAACTGTTGAGCTGTGTTCCAGTAGCATTGATTCTTGAAGACAAGTGTATGAAGATACAACTTTTACAGTTTGACTCTGTGATTGTGAAAACCTTGTGTCTGATGCTCCTTTTATCAGAATATAGACAGATGAATAAAAAAATATGGATAATAAATACTAGGGTGGGGCAAAGGGTAAAATAAATTGGGTAGATGGAAATACTAAAAAGGTCAGTGAGAGGGAGGGGCAAGGGATATGGTATGGATGAGTTTTTTCTTTTTATTTCTTTTCCTGGAGTGATGCAGATGTTCTAAAAAATGATCATGTTGATGAATACACAATTATGCAATGATATTGTTAGGCATTGATTGTATACCATGTGTGGAATGTATGTGTGAATATTTGCCAATAAAAATATATTTTTAGAAAGTTCATAAAAGAAAAATTCCAAGATGGTCAAATAGAATAGGTCAAATTGACCCCTGCTCCAAAGAACAGCTAGGGAAGGTACAGAAAAAAGACCAGGAGAGTGATCTAGGGTGTAGGTACCCTGGGAGGGTCTTGTACACCACATAGGGAGACCCTGATTGAAAAAAACAGAAGAGTTGAGGTGCAGAGAACCGGAAATCAGCCAGCTAGTGCAAAAAACCTAGCGTGTCCATTTCCAGATGAAGGCCCGGAGCCATCAGGAGTGCACAGACAGGGAGATGGGCACAAGGAAGTAAGCCAAGCCACGTTCCTTGAAAGCACTACCCTCATGCATGCTGCCCTCACCCTGTGACCCACAATTCCCCTGTGCCCTACACACCTGAACTCCGTCACCCACCCCGACCACTCTCCAAGCACCCTGTCCCTGAGCCCCCCCACGCATCTCCACCCCACACCCCATCCCAGAATGCGTACAAGCCTGTCCCAGCCTGATCCACCTCTCCTGCGCGAGCATGCAGTCTCACCCTACTCCTCTAGAGACCTGCGTACTAGTGGCCAGCCCCTCAATCCTCATTTCCCTCTCTGCATCCTGCAGGCAGTCACCTGCCCATTTGGACTGCAGGTGCTCACCTTCATACCCAGACTACACTCACATCCAGCCCATACAGTCACTCAGCCCCATCCTGAGCTCTTTGCACGCGCACATCAGTATCCAGCCCCCCAGATGCCTGCGTATGCACGTGCTCACTCATGCCATGCTCCCTCAGCTCTGGGTGGGTGCTCACCTGCACATCCAGGCCACAACTGCCTCTAGTCCACGCAGGCACAGTCCCACTCCTCTGTCCCTGAGCTCTGCGCATTGCACACCAGGGACCTGCCCCCCCAGCCCCTCACACACCAGTACTCTGCCTCCCAGACCCACACACACCAGGGCCCTGTCCCCCAGATCTATGCACAGCTACGTCCTCACTGTTGGGCACCCACATATCCGTGCATGGACCTCTTAACCCCTATACCTCACCTCCCACGCCCCGCACTCGTGCACACCTTGCCCCACCCCATAGCATAAGTGCCTTCTCCCACACCTGGCAGGTGCGCTCAGGCACATCTGTGTCACATAGCCTCTGCTCTGCACTGGTGGCAGCCCTACCCTATCCCACTCCTGCACCTGCAGATCTGTGCCAGGGCCCTGCCCACCTGTCATCACCCACCCCTGACACACCTCCCACAACCTTTGTGATGTGTGCCCTACCCCTACACACTCACACATCTGCATTCTGGACCCTTGGACTCCTCCCTTGTGCGAGGACATACCCATGCCCCAACTTCCCTGTGCTCCAACTTCTGTGCCCAGAACCCTACACCCTGACACCCGCGACTCACACACTTCATGCACTCACCTGCATCCTGCCCACATACCCAGCACAGCTGCTCAGCCCCCCATCTGCCTCCTGCCATGCCCTACCTCTGTGTCCCCCATGTTGCACCCTGCTCCTGTGCTGCACCTCTACCACAGTTCCTGCATCGCACCTCCACAACCCCGTGACCTGCACCCTACACTCACAGGAACCAGCGGAGAGTCCCCAATCCGTGACCGCAACCTGTCACCACAGTGTTTTGCCCCTCCCCACGCCCCACGTCCTGCTCCATACCTGTCCCGCATTTACAAAGCTGTAGACTACTTAAGGAAATCAACATCTAGAGTAACCCTATCAAGATATTTACGTGCCGCAAAGACAACAGAAGATCACTAATCATATGAAGATGTAGACAGATACAGTCCAGTCTAATGACCAAATTGAAACAGCAGAGAAGACACAGACTTTGGAACAACTAATCAAAGATGTTTGTCATGGTCAGGTTCATGTGTCAACTTGGCCAGGTGGTGGTACCTGTTTGTCTGGTTGGGCAAGTGCTGGCCTGTCTATTGTTATTAGGACATTTCATAGAATTAAATCATGATTGCTTGACTGCATCCACAGCTGATTCCATTTGTAATCAGCCAAGGGGAGTGTCTTCTGCAATGAGTGATGCTTAATCTAATCACTGGAGGCCTTTCAAGGAGGATTCAGAATAGACACACTCTCTTTCTGCTTCAGCCGGTGAGCCTCTTTCTGTGGAGTTCATCCAGACCCTCCATTGGAGTCATCAGCTTCACAGTCTGCCCTACGGATTTTGGACTCTACATTCCCACGGTTTTGTGAGACACTTTTATAAATTTTATATTTATGGATATTTCTTGTTGATTCTGTTGCTCTAAAGAACCCTAACTAATATAGTGTTGATATAACTTTACTAAATAAAATCGTTGGGATGGCTAATGACATAAAAGAGATCAAGAAGACACTAGAAGAGCACAAAGAGGAATTTGAAAGGATAGTTAGAAAAATTGCAGATATCACAGAGATTAAAGAAACCGTAGAGCAGATAAATATATGAGAGACACAACAGCAGATTTGAAGAGGCAGAAGAAAGAATAAGCGAACTAGAGGACACACAACTGATTTTGAACACATAAAAGAGCAAATGACAGAAAAGATAGAAAAATTTGAATTGGATCTCAGGGGAATGATGGACAAAACAAAACATATAAATGTAAGACTCATTGGTGTCCCAGAGGAGAAGAGAAGAGTAAAGTGCTAGGAAGATTAGTGGAGGATACAATGGGGGAAAACTTCCCAACCTTTATAAAAGACATAAATACACAAGTCAAAGAAGCCCAGTGAACTCCAAATAGAATAAATTCTAATAGGCCTACCGCAGGACACATATAATCATTCTGTCAGATGTTGAAGAGAAACAGAAAATCCTGAAAGCAGCAAGAGAAAAGTAATCTACTACATACAAGGGAATCCACATGGGACTGAGTTTGAACTACCGATCTGGCACTATAGTGGCAAGAAGGCAGTGGTATGATATTTAAGAACCTGAAAGACAGAGACTTCCAGACAGAAATTCTGTACCCAGCAAAATTGTCCTTCAGAACTGAGGGAGATATTAAAATTTTCAGAGACAAAGGCTGAGAGAATATGTCAATAAGAGATCAGCTCTATGAGAAATACTAAAGGGAGTTCTTCTGGGTGAAAAAAATAAACAAGAGAGGGAGATCTGGAGGAGAGCACAGAATTGAAGAGTACCAGTAAGTGTAACCTAGTGGATAAAAAGAGAAAGAGGGAAAAGAACATATTGATCTGACAAATAAAATCCAAAGTATAAGGTGGTGGATTCAAGAAATACTTTTACAGTAATAACTTTGAATGTTAACAGACTAAACCTACCGACTAAAAGATACAGATTGGCAAAATGGATTAAGAAATATAATCCAGCTATATGCTGTTTACAAGAGACTCTTCTTAGACACAAGGACAGAAATAGATTGAAAGTGAAAGGATGGAAAAAGATGTTCCACGTAAGCTGTAACCAAAAGAAAGCAGGAGTAGCTATACTAATATTAGATAAAATAGACATTAAATGTAAAGACATCATAAGAGACAAAGAAGGACACTAGATATTTAGTAAAAGGGACAATTAACCAAGAAGAAATAAAAGGCATAGATGTGTATGCTCCCAATCAAGGAGCTCTAAAGTACATGAGTCACACATTGGCAAAACTGAAGGAAGTGATCGATATTTCAGCAATAATAAGAGGAGACTTCAATATATCACTCTTCTCTATAGATAGAACAACCAGTCAGAGGATCAACAAGGAACTGGAGAACAGAAACAATTTGATGAATGAATTACACCTAACGGACATATAGGTCATTACACCCCAAAACACCAGGGTATACATTCTTCCCTAGTGCTCATGGAACATTCCCCAGCATAGATCATATGCTGGGGCACAAAACACATCTTCATAAATTTTTTTTTAATTTAATTTATTTTAGATGGTAATATTTCAAAATTTTAACTTATGTGTGAGACTAAAGCAAAAAATGTTTATTTGGTACAAAATTTATATTTTGACTAGTGCAGTTCCTAATATAACTTATGTGGACAGCTTAATTGAACACCATAAGTACATGGAATATTGACTAGGGCATGAGATTTTGTAAGTTTGTCCAGAGTGATGCCCCAGTAAATCCCAGAGTCATTTGAACAGTGAGTAAAAAAGTATTTGCAAAGTCCCCTTGGGGGAATGGCAAGAAAGGGGGAAAATTCAGCTTCCCCAAGTGGAGAATTCTTGATATTCTCACAAGCAAGTGGGGACAACTAAAGCAATAAGCTGAGCCCCAATCTTGGGATTCATTCATATGAAACTTAACCCCACAAAGGATAAGTCAAGTCTACTTAAAATTTAGGCCTAAGAGTCACCCCCAAGAGAGCCTCTTTTGTTGCTCAGATGTGGCCTCTCTCTCCAGCCAACACAACAAGCAATCTCACCACTCTCCCCCTCTCTGCGTGGGACATGACTCCCAGGGGTGTGGACCTTCCTGGCAACGTGGGACAGAAATCCTAGAATGAGCTGAGACTCAGCATCAAGGGATTGAGAAAAACCCTAGAATGAGCTGAGACTCAGCATCAAGGGATTGAGAAAACCTTGACCAAAAGGGGAAAGAGTGAAATGAGACAAAGTGTCAATGGCTGAGAGATTCCAAACAGAGTCGAGAGGTTATCCTGGAGGTTATTCTTATGCATTAAGTAGATATCACCTTGTTATTCAAGATGTAATGGAGAGGTTGGAGGGAACTGCCTGAAAATGTAAAGCTGTGTTCCAGTAGCCATGTGTTCTAGTT
Organism: Tamandua tetradactyla; assembly: GCF_023851605.1. Classification (NCBI taxonomy): domain Eukaryota; kingdom Metazoa; phylum Chordata; class Mammalia; order Pilosa; family Myrmecophagidae; genus Tamandua; species Tamandua tetradactyla. Next base: position 60,698,106 of record NC_135332.1, read on the forward strand.
TGCTAGCTGCCGGAATGCAATATACCAGAAATGGAATGGCTTTTAAAATGGGGAATTTAATGAGTTGCTAGTTTACAGTTCTAAGGCCGAGAAAATGTCCCAATTAAAACAAGTCTATAGAAATGTCCAATCAAAGACATCCAGGGAAAGATACCTTGGTTCAAGAAGGCCGATGAGGTTCAGGGTTTCTCTCTCAAGTGAGAAGGCACATGGCAAACACATTCACGTCTTCTCTTTTGGCTGGAAGGGCACATGGTGAATACGGCGTCATCTGCTAGCTTTCTCTCCTGGCTTCTGGTTTCATGAAGCTCCCCGGGAGGTGTTTTCCTTCTTCATCTCCAAAGGTCACTGGCTGGTGGACTCTGCTTCATGGTGCTGCTCTCTCTGAATCTCTCATTCTCCAAAATATTTCCTCTTTTATAGGACTCCAATAAACCAATCAAGACCCACCCAAATGGGTGGAGACATGTTGTCCCCTAATCCAGTTTAACGACCACTCTTGACTAAATCACATCATCCAGGGAGATGATCTGATTACAGTTTCATACATACAGTATTGAATAGGGATTATTCTACCTTTATGAAATGGGATTTATATTAAAACATGGCTTTTCTTAGGGGGCATGCTTCCTTTCAAACCAGCACACCATGTTTCTTGAGGATGATTGAATAATGATATAGCTTTCACAGTGTGACTGTGATTGTAAAACCCTTGTGTCTGATGCTCCTTTTATCTACCTTGTCAACAGACGAGTTGACCATATGGAATAAAAATAAATAATAGGGGGAACAAATGTTAAAATAAATTTAGTTGGAAATGCTAGTGATCAATGAAAGCGAGGGTAACGGGTATGGTATGTATAATATTTTTTGTTGTTGTTGTCTTTTTGTTTCTTTTTCTGAATTGATGCAAATATTCTAAGAAATGATGAATATGCAACTATGTGATGATATTGTGAATTACTTATTATATATGTAGAACGGAATGATCGTGTGTTAATGTTTTAGTTCATTTGTTGTTAAATTTTTTTTTAATTAATAAAAAAAAAAAATTCTATCAACCCCTACTTTGCAGACTTGGAAAAGCTAGTTACCAAATTCATCTGGAAGGGAAGGAGACCCCGAATAGTTAAAAGCATCCTAAAAAGAAGACCGATGTGGGAAGATTAACATTCCCCTATATTAAAACTTATTATAAGCCACAGTGGTCAAAACAGCTTGGTACTGACACAGAGAAGTATTGAACAGTGGAATCCAATTGAGAGCATAGACCACCAAATCTATGGTAAACGGATCTTCAACAAGACCCCCAAATCCAGTGAACTGGGACAAAATAGTCTTTTCGATGAATGGGCATGGAAGAACTATCTATCAATAGACAGAAGAATGAAAGAGAACTCTTACCTTACAACTTAACAAAAATCAACTCAAAGTGGGTCAAACACCTAAACATAAAATCCAGTACCATAAAGCTCCTAGAAGAAAATGTAGGGAACCATCTTCAAGACCTAGTAATAGGAGGTAGCCTCCTAAACTTTACACCCAAATAACAGGTAACAAAAGAAAAAATAGATAAATGGGAATTCCTCAAAATCAAATGCTTTTGTGCCTCAAAAGACTTTGTCAAAAAAGTGAAGAGGTAGTCAACTCAATGGGAGAAAATATTTGGAAATCACACATTTGATGAAGATTTTTATAAATGAAGAAATCATACAACTCAACAAAAGAAGAATAAGCAACCCAATTATAAAGTGGGTGAAAAATATGAATAGGCGTTTTTCTGAAGAGCAAATACAGATGGCTCAAAAGCACATGAAGAGATGCTCATTCTCATTGGCTGTAAGGGAAATGAGGATCAAGACTACAATGAGATACCACCTCACACCTGTAAGAATGCTGTTAAACACACAGGAAACTACAAATGTTGGAGAGGATGTGGAGAAATTGTGACACTTATGCACTGCTGTTGGGAATGTATAATAGTATAGCCGCTGTGGAAGACAGTCTGGTGGTTCCTTAGAAAACTAAATATTGAGTTGCCCTGTGACCCAGCAACACCACTGCTCGATATATACCCAGAAGAGCTGAAAGCAGTGACAAAAAGAGATGTTTGCATACCGATGTTCATAGTAGCACTATTCACAATTGTCAACAGATGAGTGGATCAACAAAACGTGGTATATACATACAATGGAATATTATGCAGCAGTAAGGCGAAATGACATCCTGAAGCGCATGACAAGATGGATAAGTCTTGAGGACCTAATGCTGAGTGAAATAAGCCATACAAAAAGGACAGATACTGTATGTAGTAGTTAGGTTCAGGTTTCGATTTAGCCAGGTGAAGGTACCTAGATCTGTTGCTGTGGACGTGAGCCAATGGTACGTGAAGTCGTCTGCTTCTGATTACATCTGCAGTCGGCTAGGAGGTGTGCCTGCTGCAATGAATGATGTTTGATTTAATTGGCTGGTGCTTAAATGAGAGAGCACAGTGTAGCACAGCCCAACCAGCTCAGCATACCTCATCTCAGCCCTTGCAGCTCAGCCCAGGCCTTTGGAGATACAGAAAGGAATCACCCTGGGGAAAGTGAGGCCTGGAGAGAAGGCCAGCAGAGATCGCCCTGTGCTTTCCCACATAAGAAAGAACCTCAGTTGAAAGTTAGCTGCCTTTCCTCTGAAGAACTAACGAAATAAATCCCCTTTTATTGAAAGCCAATCCATCTCTGGTGTGTTGCATTCCAGCAGCTAGCAAACTAGAACACTGTATGATCCCACTTTTATGACCACGGTAAAGGTAAAATCAGAGGCTTGTAATACAGAATATAAGGGACCTAGAGATACACAGAAGCTTGAGCTAGGTGAATAGTTTGCTAATGAGGTTGAACTTAAATGTAAGGGAATAGACAAAAGTGAAGGCGGTTCACTAGTGGGTCTCTAGTATTACCATATTGAAAGTGAACATGATTGAAAGGAGTTGTATAGACTTATGTGTCTCAGCAATTAACACTACAAATATAAATAATTTCTTGCGTGTACTAGTGCAGAGGTATGAATCTTGTACAAAGAGTGTATAATTTGGGGGTGTGGGGAAAAACTGCTATTGCATACTATAGGTTATGTTTAACAGGAAAACATTAACAGTACTGCAGCAATACCAGGGGTACTAATGGAGGAAGAGAGAAGAGATAGGGGGAGGTTTGAATTTATTTCTTTGTTTGTTTGGTGAGGGTGTGTTCATTGGGTGTCATTCCCTTGGGAACAATGAAATCATTTAAAATTGAGAATGTTGATAGACTGTTGTCTTTGGACATTATACATGAGGCCCAATAAATAGAGGTGGACTGAAAAATGTTCTGAGAAGTAGATTGGCAAACTGATGTAAATATATGATCGAACATGATGCCACTACAAAAAGGAATGAAGTTGTGAGGCATGCAATGATGTGATTGAACCTGTGGGACATTTGATGAGGCAAAATAAGCCAGAAACAAAAAAGTAAATATTGTATGATCTCATTTAGAACATAAGTTTAAGAAGACAGGGGCCTAGATTGTAAGCTCTTATAGCAGTCACATTTAGTCCAGAGTAGTAATTGTTATTTTTGGATTTTGAGGGGCTGTTTTATGGATGTATAACCTGGTATTTAGAGATAAGTGTGAAGCTGATTGGGTCAGGATTAAAGTAGTTCAGAATATAGGGTTAAGGAAGACTTTGCGTGTATTTTAGAGCTTCACCTACTCTTTTGAGACCAAGGGAAGAAAGTTTTGTTTTGTGAAGAACCTAAATTTTCTGTAGTGCATAATCTAACTTAACTTATTTTTATAAGTTTAAGATCATTTAAACAATCCTAACCCAGGGAACCCAGAACTAGAATGAGAACCTTTAGTCCTGTATAGCTTATTGTAATGCCTGGATATATCTCAGAGTATATTAAACAGATAATCAAAAAAATATTGCCAAAGACCCTTGAAGAATGGGAGAAAATTTATGCCAACTATTAAACTTTACCACTGGGGAAACCCCGGATAATGTGCTGAACATAGGGACACCCAAATCAAATCAATAGACCAAGCCCTTGATCTTGAGGCTTGCTCTTGCGATGGCTTATGTCTGTAGTGGAGAAGCTTAGCCTATCTATAGGTATGCCTAAGAGTCACCTCTGGAGGACCTCTTTTGTTGCTCAGATGTAGCCTTTCTCTCTCCAGTCCCAACTCTGCAGATGAAATCATTGCCCTGCCCCCTATGTGTGACATGACTCCCAGGGATGAGTCTGGCCCTGACACTGAGGGATCAACAATGCCATCCTGACAAAACAGGGGAAAAGAAGTGTAACAAAGAAGGTATCAGTGGCTGAGAGTTTAAACAGGGTTGAGAGGCTACTCTGGAGGTCACTCTTATGTATGCTTCAGTTAGACTTTGCTACCTATCATAACTTGACAAACCCCAACCAAAACCTTTCCTGCCAAACCCTTCCTGGCTAAAGAATACCTGTGGCATTATAAAAGATTCTCCAAAGGTTCCATGCACTAGGGTAACTCTCCAAAACTTACAACCTCCAGATGGGTCCCTGGGCCAGACAAGTCCTGAAATGCAGAGGGGCTAGCCTCTCCAGAACATCAACTAGTTCTGTCCCCCTATGTCATATTATCGGCATCCCCATCTAATATAAAAAATTTAGAATGGGCATAACTGAAATACCCCTAGAGTGTGGGAGAAAGATCAAAGGTGATGGTGGAGTTATACAGAGAAGATCAGGTTTAACAAATGATTATGAGTACTGAATCATTATAGTGATATTTCTTTAGCCTCCAGTGCCTTAGAGCAGCTAGAAATAAAAACTTGAAATTGTGGAATTGTAACCCATACCAAATTCTGCAATCTGTTTTACAACTAATTGTTGCCCTGTGCTTTGAAAAGTATTGCTTTTTTATATATATGTTATTTAAAGAGGAGTATAAAAGAGAAGATAGGATTTAACAAATGAGTTAGACTGCTGAATCATATTGATATTTCTGTTGGTCTCCAGTGTCCTGAGGCAGCTAGAAGAAAAAATGAAAAATCATGGAACTGTAACCCATATCAAACTTTAAAATCTGATCTATAACTACGTGTTAAAATGTACTCGGAAATGTATTGTGTTTTTGGTATATATATTCTATTTCATAATAAAGAGAAAATGTTAAAAAAAAATTGCCCTGTAAAGTTTTCTGGCCCTGGGTCTTTTATGTAGGAAGGTTTTTGATTGTCTGAATCTCTTTACTTGCGATTAGTTTGTTGAGGTCTTCTATTTCTCCTCGAGTCATTATAAATTGTTCATGTGTTTGTAGGAAATTGTCCATGTCATCTGAGTTGTGTAGTTTGTTAGTATATAGTTGTTCATAGTATCCTCTTATGATTTTATTTTTACTTCATCAGTCTATGGTAATGACCTCCTGCTTTCATTTCTGATTTTATTTGCATTCTTTCTTTTTTTCTTTGTCAGCTTAAGAGTCCATCTCATTTTTTTAATTTTATATTTTTATTGAGATATCTTTATGCACTATACGATCCTTCCATAGTATACCATCAGTGGCTCACAGTATCATCACATAGTTGTGTATTCATCACCATGATCATTTTTGGAACATTTGTATATCACTCCAGATACAGAAATAAAAAGATATTAAAAAAAACAACAACAGAGAAACCCCATACATACCATACCCCTTGCCCCTCCCTCTCATTGACCACTAGTATTGTGGTCTACCCAATTTTTTTTTTTTTTTACCCCTTATTCCCCCTATTATTTATTTGCTTCTTTATCCTTATTTTTTTTTACTCATCTCTACATACCCTGGAGAAAGGGAGTGTCTTCCACAAGATTTTCACAGTCACTTGGTCATATTGTAAAAGCTGTGTAGTTGTAAAATCATCTTCAAGAATCAAGGCTAGTGGAATACAGTTCAATAGTTTTCCTCCTAGCTATTCTAATACATTAAAAACTAAAGAGGAATATCTATATAATGCATAAAAGTAACCTCCAGAATAACCTCTCGACTCTATTTGAAATCTTGCAGCCATTGAAACTTTGTTTTGTCTCATTTTTCTTTTCCCCCTCAAGAAGGCATTCTCAATGTCATGAAACCAGGTCCCGGGAATTGTGTTCCATGTTCCCAGAGAGGTTTATACCCCGGGAGTCATGTCCCACGTAGGGTGGAGTGTCTGAGTGTACCTGCCGAGTTGGCTTAGAGAGAGAAGATCCATCAGTTTTATTTTTTTTTTTGTTCTCCAATTCATTTATTATTACTTTAATCATTGTTATTTTTCTTCTTCTATTTGTTTTGGCTTTAATTTGCTGTTCTTTCTCTAGTTCCTCCAGGTGAGCAGTTAAGTCCTCGGCTTTTGCTCTATTTTCTTTTTTTATATGCCTATATAGGCATATCGGGCAATAAATTTCCTTTCAGCATTGATTTTTCCATATCCCATAAGTTGTAATATGTTGTATCCTCATTTTCATTTGTCTCCAGATGGGTAGTGATTTCTCTAGTGATTTCTTCTTTGACCCACTGGTTATTTAAGAGTGTGTTATTTGATCTTCATGTATTTGTGAAAGTCCTGCTTCTTTGGTGGTTGATTTAAGCTTCATCCCATTGTGGTCAGAGGAAATGCTTTGAATAATTTCAGTGTTTTAAATTTATAAAAACTTGTTTTGTGCCTCAGCATCTGATCTATCCTGGGGAATGTTCCATGAGCACTAGAGAAAAATGTATATCCTGGTGGGGTTTTTTTTTAAATATATGTTTATGGAGAAATCTTCACACATACATTCCATACATGGTGTACAATCTGTGGCTCACAGTATCATCTCATAATTGTGTATTCATCACCATGATCGTTTTTTAGAACATTTGCATCACTCCAGAAAAAGAAATAGTAAGAAAAAAGAAAAAACTCATCTATGCCATTCCCCTTACCTCTCCCTCTCATGACTACTAGTATTTCCATCTACTCAACTTATTTTCCCCTTTCCCCCCTATTATTTAATTTTTTATATATATTTTTAAACTCATCTGTTCATACCCTGGGTAAAAGGAGCATCAGACACAATGTTTTCACAATCACGTCACATTGTAAAAGTTATATTTTTATAAAATCATCTTCAAGAATCAAGCTACTGGAACACAGCTCAACAGTTTCAGGTATTTACCTCTAGCCACTCCAATATATCATAAACTAAAAAGGGATATTTATAGGATACATAAGAATAACCTCTATATCCTGGTGTAATTATCTATATATGTCTGTTAGCTCTAGTTCATTTATCACATTGTTTAGGTTCTTTATTTTCATTCTAATCTCCTGTCTGGTTGTACTGTTTGTAGAAGAGAGTTGTCTATTGAAGTCTCTCACAAAACGTTTATTGCCTCTGTTCTAGTTTGCTAGCTGCCAGAATGCAACACACCAGAGATGGATTGGGTTTTAATAAAAGGGAATTTATTTCATTAGTTCTTCAGAGGAAAGGGAGCTAACTTTCAACTGAGGTTCTTTCTTACGTGGGAAGGCACAGGGTGATCTCTACTGGCCTTCTCTTCAGGCTTCTGGGTTCCAGCAGCTTTCCCCGGGGTGATTTCTTTCTGCATCTCCAAAGGCCTGGGCTGAGCTGCGAGTGCTGAGATGAGGTATGCTGAGCTGCTTGGGCTGTGCTACGTTGCACTCTCTCATTTAAGCACCAGCCAATTAATCAAACATCATTCATTGCAGCAGGCACAACCTCCTAGCTGACTGCAGATTTAATCAGCAACAGATTAGGTTCCCAGGCCATTGGCTCATGTCCACAGCAACAGATCTAGGCACCTTCACCTGGCCAAGTTGACAACTGAATCAAACTACCATAGCTTCCTTCAGTTTTGCCAGTGTTTGCCTCATGTACTTTGGAGCTCCTTAATTGGGAGCATAAGCATTTATGATTGTTATTTTTTCTTGGTGAATTGTCCCTTTTATTAATACATAGTGTTTTTCCTTGTCTCTTATGACATCTTTGCATTTAAAGTCTATTTTGTCTTACGTTAGTATCTTTACTTCTGCTTTCTTTTGGTTATAGCGTGAGTGGATTATCTTTTTCATCCTTTCACTTTCAATCTATTTGTATCCTTGGGTCTAAGATTAATCTTTTGTAAACAGTATGTAGGTAGATCATATTTTTAAATCCATTCTGCTAATCTGTATCTTTTAATTGGAGAGTTTGGTCTGTTAACATTCAGAGTTATTATTGTGAAGGTTCTTCTTGAATTTGCCATCTTATCCTTTGTTTTTTATTTGTCAGATCTTTATACTCCCCCCCCCTTTTTTTTTTGCTGGATTTTAGCTTTTATTAAAACTTAGACATATTTTTAAAACATAAAAAAGCAAAACACATTTCCCTTAAAATAGAAGTCTTTATATAGCTAATATATTATTAATTCTTTTTATGCTCTTACATGTTGTTTATTTGTTCCACCTGTCTCCGGGCTATGATCTAAGTGGTTGCTAAGTCACCATCTTAGCACCCTTCCATTGGGATTTTATTGGTTTATTTTTTTTTTCTTTTTTTTTCTTAATTAAAAAAAGAATTAACAAAACAATTAGAAATCATTCCAGTCTACATGTACAATCAGTAATTCTTAATAACATCACATAGTTGCATATTCATCATTTCTTAGTACATTTGCATCGATTTAGAAAAAGAAATAAAAAGACAACAGAATAAGAATTAAAACAATAATAGAAAGAAAAAGAAAAACAAACAAACAAACAAACAAAAAAAACAAAAAACCTATACCTCACATGCAGCTTCATTCAGTGTTTTAACATAATTGCATTACAATTGGTTAGTATTTTGCTGTCCATTTCTGAGTTTTTATATCCAGTCCCGTTGTACAGTCTGTATCCCTTCAGCTCCAATTACCCCTTCTCTCTTTTTTTTTTTTTTAATTAACGGAAAAAAAGAAATTAACCCAACATTTAGAAATCATACCATTCTACATATGCAGTCAGTAATTCTTAACATCATCACATAGATGCATGATCATCATTTCTTAGTACATTTGCATCGGTTTAGAAAAACTAGCAACATAACCGAAAAAGATATAGAATGTTAATATAGAGACAAAAATAAAAGTAATAATAGTAAAGTCAAAACAAAACAAAACAAAACAAAACAAAAACCTATAGCTCAGATGCAGCTTCATTCAGTGTTTTAACAAGATTACTTTACAATTAGGTATTATTGTGCTGTCCATTTTTGAGTTTTTGTATCTAGTCCTGTTGCACAGTCTGTATCCCTTCAACTCCAATTGCCCATTATCTTACCCTGTTTCTACCTCCTGCTGGACTCTGTTACCAATGACATATTCCAAATTTATTCTCGAATGTCTGTTCACATCAGTGGGACCATACAGTATTTGTCCTTTAGTTTTTGGCTAGACTCACTCAGCATAATGTTCTCTAGGTCCATCCATGTTATTACATGCTTCATAAGTTTATCCTGTCTTAAAGCTGCATAATATTCCATCGTATGTATATACCACAGTTTGTTTAGCCACTCTTCTGTTGATGGAGATTTCGGCTGTTTCCATCTCTTTGCAATTGTAAATAACGCTGCTATAAACATTGGTGTGCAAATGTCCGTTTGTGTCTTTGCCCTTAAGTCCTTTGAGTATATTCCCAGCAATGGTATTGCTGGGTCGTATGGCAATTCTATATTCAGCTTTTTGAGGAACCGCCAAACTGCCTTCCACAGTGGTTGCACCATTTGACATTCCCACCAACAGTGGATAAGTGTGCCTCTTTCTCCGCATCCTCTCCAGCACTTGTCATTTTCTGTTTTGTTGATAATGGCCATTCTGGTGGGTGTGAGATGATATCTCATTGTGGTTTTTGATTTGCATTTCTCTAATGGCCAGGGACATTGAACATCTCTTCATGTGCCTTTTGGCCATTTGTATTTCCTCTTCTGAGAGGTGTCTATTCAAGTCTTTTTCCCATTTTGTAATTGGGTTGGCTGTCTTTTTGTTGTTGAGATGAACAATCTCTTTATAAATTCTGGATACTAGACCTTTATCTGATATATCATTTCCAAATATTGTCTCCCATTGTGTAGGCTGTCTTTCTACTTTCTTGATGAAGTTCTTTGATGCACAAAAGTGTTTAATTTTGAGGAGCTCCCATTTATTTATTTCCTTCTTCAGTGTTCTTGCTTTAGGTTTAAGGTCCATAAAACCGCCTCCAGTTGTAAGATCCATAAGATATCTCCCAACATTTTCCTCTAACTGTTTTATGGTCTTAGACCTAATGTTTAGATCTTTGATCCACTTTGAGTTAACTTTTGTATAGGGTGTGAGAGATGGGTCTTCTTTCATTCTTTTGCATATGGATATCCAGTTCTCTAGGCACCATTTATTGAAGAGACTGTTCTGTCCCAGGTGAGTTGACTTGACTGCCTTATCAAAGATCAAATGTCCATAGATGAGAGGGTCTATATCTGAGCACTCTATTCGATTCCATTGGTCGATATATCTATCTTTATGCCAATACCATGCTGTTTTGACCACTGTGGCTTCATAATATGCCTTAAAGTCCAGCATCGCTAGACCTCCAGCTTCGTTTTTTTTCCTCAAGATGTTTTTAGCAATTCGGGGCACCCTGCCCTTCCAGATAAATTTGCTTATTGGTTTTTCTATTTCTGAAAAATAAGTTGTTGGGATTTTGATTGGTATTGCATTGAATCTGTAAATCAATTTAGGTAGGATTGACAGCTTAACTATATTTAGTCTTCCAATCCATGAACACGGTATGCCCTTCCATCTATTTAGGTCTTCTGTGATTTCTTTTAGCAGTTTTTTGTAGTTTTCTTTATATAGGTTTTTTGTCTCTTTAGTTAAATTTATTCCTAGGTATTTTATTCTTTTAGTTGCAGTTGTAAATGGGATTCGTTTCTTTATTTCCCCCTCAGCTTGTTCATTACTAGTGTATAGAAATGCTACAGATTTTTGAATGTTGATCTTGTAACCTGCTACTTTGCTGTACTCATTTATTAGCTCTAGTAGTTTTGTTGTGGATTTTTCCGGGTTTTCGACGTATAGTATCATATCATCTGCAAACAGTGATAGTTTTACTTCTTCCTTTCCAATTTTGATGCCTTGTATTTCTTTTCTTGTCTAATTGCTCTGGCTAGAACCTCCAACACAATGTTGAATAATAGTGGTGATAGTTTACATCCTTGTCTTGTTCCTGATCTTAGGGGGAAGGTTTTCAATTTTTCCCCATTGAGGATGATATTAGCTGTGGGTTTTTCATATATTCCCTCTATCATTTTAAGGAAGTTCCCTTGTATTCCTATCTTTTGAAGTGTTTTCAACAGGAAAGGATGTTGAATCTTGTCAAATGCCTTCTCTGCATCAATTGAGATGATCACGTGATTTTTCTGCTTTGATGTGTTGATATGGTGTATTACCTTAATTGATTTTCTTATGTTGAACCATCCTTGCATACCTGGGATGAACCCTACTTGGTCATGATGTATAATTCTTTTAATGTGTTGTTGGATGCGATTTGCTAGAATTTTATTGAGGATTTTTGCATCTATATTCATTAGAGAGATTGGTCTGTAGTTTTCTTTTTTTGTAATATCTTTGCCTGGTTTTGGTATGAGGGTGATGTTGGCTTCATTGAATGAATTAGGTAGTTTTCCCTCCACTTCGATTTTTTTGAAGAGTTTGAGGAGAATTGGTACTAATTCTTTCTGGAACGTTTGGTAGAATTCACATGTGAAGCCATCTGGTCCTGGACTTTTCTTTTTAGGAAGCTTTTGAATGACTGATTCAATTTCTTTACTTGTGATTGGTTTGTTGAGGTCATCTATGTCTTCTTGAGTCAAAGTTGGTTGTTCATGTCTTTCCAGGAACCCGTCCATTTCATCTAAATTGTTGTATTTATTAGCGTAAAGTTGTTCATAGTATCCTGTTATTACCTGTGAGGTCAGTAGTTATGTCTCCTCTTCCATTTCTGATCTTATTTATTTGCATCCTCTCTCTTCTTCTTTTTGTCAATCTTGCTAAGGGCCCATCAATCTTATTGATTTTCTCATAGAACCAACTTCTGGTCTTATTGATTTTCTCTATTGTTTTCATGTTTTCAATTTCATTTATTTCTGCTCTGATCTTTGTTATTTCTTTCCTTTTGCTTGCTTTGGGATTAGTTTGCTGTTCTTTCTCCAGTTCTTCCAAGTGAACAGTTAATTCCTGCATTTTTGCCTTTTCTTCTTTTCTGATATAGGCATTTAGGGCAATAAATTTCCCTCTTAGCACTGCCTTTGCTGCATCCCATAAGTTTTGATATGTTGTGTTTTCATTTTCATTTGCCTCGAGGTATTTACTAATTTCTCTTGCAATTTCTTCTTTGACCCACTCGTTGTTTAAGAGTGTGTTGTTGAGCCTCCACGTATTTGTGAATTTTCTGGCATTCCGCCTATTATTGATTTCCAACTTCATTCCTTTATGATCCGAGAAAGTGTTGTGTATGATTTCAATCTTTTTAAATTTGTTAAGACTTGCTTTGTGACCCAGCATATGGTCTATCTTTGAGAATGATCCATGAGCACTTGAGAAAAAGGTGTATCCTGCTGTTGTGGGATTTAATGTCCTATAAATGTCTGTTAAGTCTAGCTCCTTTATAGTAATATTCAGATTCTCTATTTCTTTATTGATCCTCTGTCTAGATGTTCTGTCCATTGATGAGAGTGGTGAATTGAAGTCTCCAACTATTATGGTATTTGTGTCTATTTCCCTTTTCAGTGTTTGCAGTGTATTCCTCACGTATTTTGGGGCATTCTGGTTCGGTGCGTAAATATTCATGATTGTTATGTCTTCTTGTTTAATTGTTCCTTTTATTAGTATATAGTGTCCTTCTTTGTCTCTTTTAACTGTTTTACATTTGAAGTCTAACTTGTTGGATATTAGTATAGCCACTCCTGCTCTTTTCTGGTTGTTATTTGCATGAAATATCTTTTCCCAACCTTTCACTTTCAACCTATGTTTATCTTTGGGTCTAAGATGTGTTTCCTGTAGACAGCATATAGAAGGATCCTGTTTTTTAATCCATTCTGCCATTCTATGTCTTTTGATTGGGGAATTCAGTCCATTAACATTTAGTGTTATTACTGTTTGGATAATATTTTCCTCTACCATTTTGCCTTTTGTATTATATATATCATATCTGACTTTCCTTCTTTCTACATTCTTCTCCATACCTCTCTCTTCTGTCTTTTCGGTTCTGACTCTAGTGCTCCCTTTAGTATTTCTTGCAAAGCTGGTCTCTTGGTCACAAATTCTCTCAGTGACTTTTTGTCTGAGAATGTTTTAATTTCTCCCTCATTTTTGAAGGACAATTTTGCTGGATATAGAAGTCTTGGTTGGCAGTTTTTCTCTTTTAGTAATTTAAATATATCATCCCACTGTCTTCTAGCTTCCGTGGTTTCTACTGAGAAATCTACACATAGTCTTATTGGGTTTCCCTTGTATGTGACAGATTGTTTTTCTCTTCCTGCTTTCAAGATCCTCTCTTTCTCTTTGACCTCTGACATTCTAACTAGTAAGTGTCTTGGAGAACGCCTGTTTGGGTCTATTCTCTTTGGGGTGCGCTGCACTTCTTGGATCTGTAAATTTAGGTCTTTCATAAGAGTTGGAAAATTTTCAGTGATAATTTCTTCCATTAGTTTTTCTCCTCCTTTTCCCTTCTCTTCTCCTTCTGGGACACCCACAACATGTATATTTGTGCGCTTCATATTGTCCTTCAGTTCCCTCATCCCCTGTTCAAATTTTTCCATACTTTTCCCTATAGTTTCTGTTTCTTTTTGGAATTCAGATGTTCCATCCTCCAAATCACTAATTCTATCTTCTGTCTCTTTAAATCTATCATTGTAGGTATCCATTGTTTTTTCCATCTTTTCTACTTTGTCCTTCACTTCCATAAGTTCTGTGATTTGTTTTTTCAGTTTTTCTATTTCTTCTTTTTGTTCAGCCCATGTCTTCTTCATGTCCTCCCTCAATTTATTGATTTCGTTTTTGAAGAGGTTTTCCATTTCTGTTTGTATATTCAGCATTAGTTGTCTCAGCTCCTGTATCTCATTTAAACTATTGGTTTGTTCCTTTGACTGGGCAATATTTTCGATTTTCTGAGTGTGATCCATTATCTTCTACTGGCGTCTGGGCATTTAGTCAGATTTCCCTGGGTGTTGGACCCAACAGGTTGAAAGATTTTTCTGTGAAATCTCTGGGTTCTGTTTTTCTTATCCTGCCCAGTAGGTGGTGCTCGTGGCACTCGTTTGTCTGCGGGTCCCACCAGTAAAAGGTGCTGTGGGTCCTTTAACTTTGGAAAATTCTCGCTGTGGGGGAGGTTCGCCAGCCGAAGTGGCTTGGAAGAGTGCCAATCCGAATCTCCCAGCCGGCCCGGGGATCTGAATGCAGGGAGGGTCGCCGGCCGCCGCAGCACGGGAGAGCGCCCGTCCGAATCTCCTAGCTGGCCCGGGGCGCCAAGCGTGGCGGGAGGGCGTCAGCCACCGTGGCCCGGGGGAGTGCACTGTTCCCAGCCGGACCGGGAAGCCACGTGTTTGGAAGGGACCCTGGTCACCCTTCTCCGCGCCCTGGGGATCTCCGATCCAATTCTCCCAGCTGGTCGTGGGGGGCCGCGCTTGTGGGGGGCTCCAACCGCCGCGGCTTGAGGGGACCGCCTGTCCAATTCTCCCAGCCGGCCCAGGAAGGAGGGAGGGATGAACTCCGGCCGCCTGCCGACCCCCCGGGGAAGCCCGCGCCCCTCAGCAATCTCACCGGAGCGGGTTCTCCCAGCCAGTCAGCCATTCCAGAATGGGGTGCGCTGTCTTCTTGATCTCTGTCGTGGCTCCGGGAGCTGTTCTGTATCGTTTCTACTCCCCTAGTAGCTGTTCTGGAGGAGAAACTAAGACCCGTGCGTCTTACTAAGCCGCCATCTTCTCCGGAAGGCCTCTCTTTTTTTCAGTACATTTTTTTATTAATTAAAAACATTAAACAAAACATTAAGATATCATTCCATTCTACATATACAATCAGTAATTCTTAATATCATCACATAGTTGCATATTCATCATTTCTTAGAACATTTGCATCGATTTAGAAAAAGAAATACAAAGCAGCAGAAAAAGAAATAAAACGATAACAGAGAAAAAAAAGATTATACATACCATACCCCTTACCCCTCACTTTCATTTACCACTAGCATTTCAAACTAAATTTATTTTAACATTTGTTCCCCCTATTATTTTTTTAAATTTTTTTTTTTTTTTTTTTTTTTTTTGCATGGGCAGGCCCCGGGAATCGAACCTGGGCCCTCTGGCATGACAGGCAAGCATTCTTGCCTGCTGAGCCACCGTGTCCCGCCCCCTATTATTTATTTTTATCCATATGTTCTACTCTTCTGTTGATATAGTAGATAAAAGGAGCATCAGACACAAGGTTTTCACATTCACAGAGTCTCATTGTGAAAGCTATATTATTGTTCAATCATCATCAAGAAACATGGCTACTGGAACACAGCTCTACGTTTTCAGGCAGTTCCCTCCGGCCTCTCCGCTACATCTTGAACAACAAGGTAATATCTACTTAATGCGTAAGAATAACCTCCAGGATAACCTCTCGACTCTTTTTGGAATCTCTCAGCCATTCACAGTCTCATTTCACTCTTCCCCCTTTTGATCGAGAAGGTTCTCTCAATCCCTTGATGTTAATTCTTAGCTCATTCTGGGGTTTTTCTCAGTCCCTTGATGCTGAGTCTCAGCTCATTCCAGAATCTCTGTCCCATGTTGCCAGGAAAGTCCACAGCCCTGGGAGTCATGTCCCACGCAGAGAAGGGGAGGGTGGTGAGACTGCTTGTCCTGTTGGCTTTTGGGAGAGGCCATATCTGAGCAACAAAAGAGGCTCTCTTCGGGGTAACTCTTAGGCCTAAATTTTAAGTAGACTTGACCTATCCTTTGTGGGGTTAAGTTTCATATGAACAACCCCCAAGACTGGGGGCTCAGCCTGTAGCTTTGGTTGTCCACACTGCTTGTGAGAATATCAAGAATTCGACTTGGGGAGGTTGAATTTCTCCCCGCTCTCACTGTTCCCTAAGGGGGCTTGCAAATACTTTTCCACTCACTGATCAAATCACTCTGCCCTCTCTCTTTTTTTATCCTTTAAGTTACTTTGCTAATACTCTTTAATTCTGTGCCCTCTCCCAGACCTCGCACTTGTCTTTTTTTTTTTTTTTTTTTTAAGCCAACAGAACTCCCTTTAGTATTTCTTGCAGGGCAGGTCTCTTCTTTTGTTTTACTTTTTTTTAGTGGTCTCTTTTTGACATATCCTCTCATCCTCTCAGCATTTGTTTTTCTGTGAAAATTTTAATTTCCCCCTCATTTTAATTAATTAATTTATTGTCTGCATAGTCAGGGAATAGAATCTGGGTCTCCCACATGGAAGGCAAGCATTCCACCACTGAAACACCTGTGCATCCTGTCACTTGCTCTTTTTTTTGGCATGGGGCCCTCCGGAAATCGAACCCGAATCTCTGGCATGGCAGGTGAGAATTCTGCCACTGAGCCACCGTTGCCCCACCCTTTCCCTCACTTTTGAAGGACTACTTTGCTGGATAAAGAATTTTGGCTGGCTGTTTTTCTCTTTCAGAATCTTGAATATATCATGGCACTGCCTTCTCTCTTCCATGTTGCCCCTCGGTAGTCCAAAATTAATCTTATGTGGCTTCCCTTGTATATGTTGAATTGCTTTTCTCTTGCTGCTTTCAGGACTTTCTGCTTCTCTTCAGCATTTGACAGATTGATTAGTATGTGTCTTTGAGTGGGTCTATTTGGATTTATTGTATTTAGAGTTCATTCGGCTTCTTTGATTTGCATATTTGTGTCTTTTATAAGCATTGGAAAATTTTCCCCAATTATCTCCTAAAATAATCTTCCTAGACCTTTACTCTTCTCTTCTCCTTCTGGTACACCAATTATTCTTATATTTGTGCACTTCATGTTGTCCATCATTTTCCTGAGATGCACTTCAAATTTTTCCATTTTTTTCACCATTTATTCTTTTGTGAATTCAAATTCAGTTGTCCTGGCCATGTAGTTCACTTATCCTTTTTTCTGCCTCTTCAAATCTGCTGTTGTTTGTCTCTACTATATCTTAAATTTGATCTACAGTATCTTTTATTTTCTTAAGATCTGCTTTTTTTTCTACATATACTTTCAAATTCTTTATGCTCTTCTTGTGTCTTCTTGATATCCTTTATGTCTTTAGCCAACCCATTGAAGTTATTTAGAAGATTTGTATGAGTATCTTTGATTAGTTCCAAATTCTGTGTCTCCTCCAGTGTGTTAATTTGGTCATTTGGCTTGGTTATATCTTCTTGAATCTTCATGTGCTTAGTTATTTTTTTGTTGATTTTTTTTTTACCATTTGATTATCTTCATAAGGTTATTTTGAAAGTTGATTCCCTTGCTCACCTAATTTTTTGTAGTTGCTTGAGTTTGCATTGAAGGTCTTCTTTTGCACTTGGTTTGTCGGTAATTTCCTACTGAAACCAGGGTCTCATGCAGGAGGTGCAACTCTAATTGAAGATCTGTTAAAAGCTAGGGAGAAAGGCATTTTGCCAGAGTGCACTTTCCCTGTCATCCCTACAGATGGCACTCTTGGGTCACCTCTTCCCTTCAGGCCCTCTGGTCCCTAACTGTGACAGGATCCAGACTAGATCCAAATCTATCAAAGATGCAGGTCTCTGTGTATACTGAAACCTGCCAACCCCGAGGGTGGGGGATGGACGCTTGTACAGCTCAGCAGAGAATCCATTCTTGTGCGTATTATGGGTCTGGTGATCTCCAGACTCCATATGGAATGACCCTGGGCTGTGGAACAGAGGGTTTCAATTTACCTTGTCCACAGCCAGCCTGGGAGCACCTGCTACTGCAGTGTGGCTCATTCCCTCATCCCCACCTCTCTGCCTGTCCCCCTGTTAAGTGATCTGATCTCCGTGGAAAAAGGATAGAGATAGCAGGACCCAGAGTGCCTATTTCATTGGCCAATTGTCAGATCAACTGTGCTCTGCATCCCCCCCGTCTTCTAAGGGGAGGGCCCTCCAGTCTCCCCAATACCAGGCACACACAGCTGCATGCCTCAGGATTGGCAGTGTAGGCTCTGTGCACTGGCAGCAAGGACTCTGTGCTTAGGTAAATCAAGTCTGCTAGCTTCCAGATTTTTCCTGGGAGTTCCCAGCTGTGGAACTGAGAGGGAGAATCTCCCAAGCTGGCTGCCAAGGTGGGAGTGCAGGAGTGCACCGCTCCTTTGGTAACCATTTCTGTCTGTGCATCATAGCCCACCCCAAGTGCAGTGACGATTGAGTAAGTTCACCCCATCTTTTCAATTATAATTTCTTTGCTTTATCATCCAGGTCCTCCCTATATAATGTAGTAGTCCCTCTCTGATCACTTGCACCCTGGAACCATTGTCATGGTCGTTTTCTGTCCCTTTTCTAGTTCCATAGTGTAGGGGTGAACTCAGACTATCCTATTCCGCCATCTTCCCAATGTTGTTTTATCCCCCACTAACCTGCCTATTTTTTCTGGAGTATTTTAAAGGAAATTCCAGATATCATTTCCACTATAACTGTATATGTTTTGAAGTACAAAGAGGCAGTGTCTTGGTCTGCCTTGTATCCCTAGGGCTTAAGTACTATCTGTTCTCTAGCCAGTAGCCAATGCTCTTTTTAAAAACATTGATAAGATTACAGCATTCTCCTCCTCTAAATCCTATAGCAACTAATTGCACAAGGTGCTATATAGTGTAGCCTCTGCTTACTTCTTGACCTCCTACAACTATCTTCTGTCTGGTCTTAACCATGCTTCCACTGCCAGGCTTGGGTAACTTTTAGAGTTTGCTGAGGCCATTGCCTGTCAGTTCCTTCACTTTTTGCTGGGAAGTTGAGCTTCTTATTTAGGTCTCAAATGCCACCATTTTGGGGGGAGGGGTTTCCTTACATCCTATCTTAAAGTAAAGCTGCACCCCTTCCCTTCTATTCATTCTCTTTCACATTATTCTGTTTTGTTTCTTTCCTAACGCTTATTAAGGAAATTAATTTACTGTTTATCATGTTCTCACTTCCCTTCCTACTCAGTTTAATCAAGTTCCATGGTTCATTGTACTCACTTCTTTGCCCCTCTCTTTCTTCATTGTATTCACCTGGCAATACCCCATCCACATTAAACTCTATTCTCTGCCTACACTTGCAGCAGCTCACTGTAGCTGAAGAAGAACATGCCTCCTTGCCGACTGGTCTCATTGTAAATTCATGGCCATTGTTTTCTCAAGTGGACCCTTAGTGTTGCCCAGAAATCTTATCATATTTTCACTTCTCTGGACAGCTATTTTGCACCTTCTCCTTTTCAAATGTCTGCTACCTTCCATCCTCACTCTCAGCTGATAACCTTTTTTCCCATTTTACTAGAAAAGTAGAAGCAGCTAGATGGGTATTTGTTTAGGCTCCCACCACCACATCCACCAGCTTACTTGGGTTTGTGGCTCATATGCGCTGCCTTTTCTCTTATTACTGGGGATATATTGGGTATTACACTAAACTGTACAAACCAACAAGCTCTCAGGCCCTATTCAAGGTTCTGTGTGGTGGTCAGATAAACTGACCATACAAGTTAAATTAGAAAATACATTACCCAAAATATAAACTTTGCACCAAACAAACATTTCTCCCTTTGGTTTCACACAGAAGTTGAAGTTTTAAAATATAGCCCATATCATCCTTTACTCTGTATTCTGATTTAGTCCTATCCAGATCAGTTTCATTCATATCTCTAATTGAAGTCTGATCACTTTTTCAGCTTCTTTAACAGTAGCTTCAGTGTCCTAACTCAAGTCTCAGGTATCACATAAATCCCCGAAATTTCAGGGAATGCCCAGGTTATACATAAATAGCTCAGTATCTCAGAATCTATAAATAGCAGTTACAACTCCTGAATGTATGTGACTGCTGTAAGAGCTTACAACCTAGGACCCTTTACAATAGGCTCCAACCTGGTATCAGCTTTAATTCTCTGAGTTTGTATATTATAGTTAGTCCATGTGAGTGAGGCATGGTAATATTTGTCTTTTCTTTCTGCCATTTCATTCAACACACTGTCCTAAGGGTTCATTCACCTAGTTGCATGCTTCACAACTTCATTCTGTCTTGCGTCCACTCAGTAGTCCGTTGTATATATATATGACAGTTACCCCTCCCATTCCTCAGTCATTGTACCCTTAGGCCACCTCCATCCACTGCAAATCATGAACGCTGCTGTCGTGAACACGTGTGCAAATGTCCATTCATGTTCCCACTCTCAGTTCCTTCAAGTATATACGTAGCACTGGGGTTGCAGGATCACATGGCAACCCCACCCTTAACCTCTTGTGGAACCACCACACTACCCTCCGGAGGGGCTGCACCTCTCAGCAGGAATGCTCACTTACATAACCACATTCTATCATCAAAATAAGAAAATTTACATTGATACAATAAATTATTTAACCCGTACTCTTATTCAAGCTATGCCAGTTGTCCTAAGAGTGGTGTTTACAGCAACAACAAAAAATTCTCATCTGGGATCCAGAGATCACATGTTGTATTAAGTTATCTCTCTAGTTTTCTTTAATCTGAAAGGGTTCCTCAGTTTTTTGGTAATGATCTTGACATTTTTGAAGAGTGCAGGATAGTTATTTTGTAGGATGTCCTTCAGTTTGGTTTGTCTGCTGATTTTTCATGATTAGATTTAGATTGTGCATCTTTGGCAGGAGTACCATGGAAATGACGTTGTGTCATTCTTAGTGTGTCATATCAGGAGGCACATAATTTCTCATTACTGGTGATGTTAACTCTGATCACTGAGTTAATGTGGTATCTGCCAGGTTGTTTCCCTCTAAAGTTATGATTTTTCCCTTTCTTATTAATTAGTGTCTTGCAGGAAGATACTTTGAAATTATGTAAATGTCTCTGTAGCATTTGAATCAGGTGATCACCTCTTCATTCTTGAAACACCTTTTCCAGTTGGCTTCTGGCAAACCTCTCTCTAGATTCTCTTCTTACCACACTGATCGCTCCTTTTCAGTCTCCTTTACTTGTTCTTCCTTGTCTCTCTGACCTCTGATGGTTTCTGTGTTCAAGAACTCACACTTGGCATGTCCTCTCTTCTTTAATTACCCTAATTCTCTCTGGTGATCTGATCCAGACCCATAGGTGACAATTCCCAAAGTCACCTCTCTAACTAGGATTTCTCCTCTTAGCTCCATATTCCTCTACTCAATGCCTGTTTGGAATTCTGATATTAAATAGGCATCCCTGGTTTTACATGTCTAAAACTGAACTCCTGGTTCTCACACCTAAAACCTACTCCTCCAGCAGTATTCCCCTTTTCAGTAAATGACAACTCCATCTTTCTAGGTGTTCAAGTAAAAAACCTTGTGATTATCTTTGATTTTTCTCTTTCTCACCCACTCTTAGACATTTTACTATTAAATCCTGTTGGCTCTACCTGCAAAATATATCTGGAATATATGTGTTTGTATGTCCATTATTACCATATCCTCTCTCACCTGGTTTGTTATGGGTCTGCCAGATCTGGCTCTGCTAACTCTGAATTTATTCCTTTCCTTATTTTTTAATTAGAGAAGTTGTAGGTTTGCAGAGAAATTGTGCAGCGTTCCCATATATTCCCCTCATATACATGTAGTTTTCCCAATTAACACTTGGCATTCATGTGGTACATTTGTTACAGTTGATGAAACGATATTTTGGGGAGGTGGGGGTGGGGTGCATGGGCTGGGAATTGAACCCAGTGATGAAAGGATATTATAATTATAGCCCATAGTTTACATTTAGGACTCACTGTTATACAGTCCTATGGATTAAAAAAAAGTTTTATTCTAGTTATATATATATATATATATATGTATAGGTATATACTCTAAAATTTCTCCTTTTTGTGCTTTTTTAATTAATTTTTTTGCTAGAGAAGTTGTAGGTATATAGAAATATTATACATAAAATATATAAAGTACAGAGTTCCCATATACCACCCTATTATTAACACCTTGCATTAGTGAGATATGTTTGTTATAATTGATGGAAGAATATTTTTTATAAGTATAGTATTAACTATAGTCCGTTTTTTACTATAGGGTTCATTGTGTTATATAATCCTATGTTTTCATTCAAGTAACATATATATATATATATATATATCCTAAAATTTCCTCTTTTAACTGCTTTCAAATATTTAATTTAGTGGTGTTAACTACATTCACATTGTTTTGCTACCATCACTACCATCCATTACCAAAACTTGTTTCATCACCCCAAACAAGCTCTGTACCAATTAAGTATTAACCCCCCATCCCTTACTCCTGTCCCATCCCCTGATAACCCATATTCTAGTTTCTGACTCTATGAATTTGTTCATTCCAGTTATTTCATAACAGAGATATCATACAATATGTATTGTTTTCTGTCTGGCTTATTTCACTGAGCATGATGTTCTTCAAGTTTTATTCATGTTGTCACTGTATCAAAACTTCATTCCTTTTTACAACTGAATAATATTCCATTGTATGTATATACCACATTTTGTTTATCCACTCATCAGTTGATGGATACCTGGGGTTTTGCCTCCATCTTTCGGCAGTTTTGAATACTGCTTCTATGAACATTAGTATGCAAATATCTGAGTCCTTACTTTTAATTCTTTTGGGTATATACCTGGAATTTGGATTGCCAGGTCATATGGTAATTCTATACTTAACTTTCTGAGGAACTGCCCAACTGTTTTCCGTAGTGGTAACACCGTTCTGCATTTCCACTAACAATGAATGTTTCTGTTTTTCCGTAACCTTTCCAACACTTGTTATTTTCCATTTTTTAAAAAATAGTAGCCATTCTAATGGATGTGAAAAGGTATCTCGTGGTTTTGATTTGCATCTCCCTAATTGTTAATGATGTTGATCATCTTTTCATGTTCTTATTGACTGTATATCTTCTTGCGAGAAATGTTTATTCACATTTTGCCTATTTTTTAATTGGGTTGTTTGTCTTTTTGTTGTTGAGTTGTAGGATTTATTTGTATATTCTGGATATTAAACACTTTCAATTATGTTCCTTACAAATATTTTTTCCCATTCTGTAAGTTATCTTTTCACTATCACGGTGAAGATCTTTGATGTACAAAAGAACTTCATTCCTTTTGGTGACTACATAGTAGTCCAGTGTATGGATATACTAAGTTTTGTTTGTCCATTCATCCATTGATGGGCATTTGGATTGGTGCCTTGAGAGGAGTTTGGCCATTCAGGAGGTGGAAAGGTTACTTGTGGGAGAGCCAGGAAGGGAACATCTTACAGGGCGCTCAGAACAGGCAGAGGAGGGCTGTAAGGGGGACTTTTGTTGAACAGGTTATATTGGTGTTACTAAAAGTTCTGATGAAGCAAGGACAGGAAGAGGAGGAGGATTTGTTTGGGGATGAAGAAAGAGGGGTAACTGGTGAGTTCAGTGTCCATTCAGCAAGCATTGATAGATATTTTCTCTGTGTTAGGTGCTTTCCAGGGATGCAGAGGTGAAGCAGAACTATCTCTGACGTTGGTAGATGGGAAGTGTTAGGGCTGTCCTCTATATAGCACTTACTTACTGAGTGACACTTAGGGAAAGGGGCCAGGCAATATACAACTTGAAAGCCTGAGGGACAGGTTGCCATGTGTGTGTGTGTGTGTCCGTCCCACAGAGAATGGGACAAAGGCTGAGGGCCTGTAGGGAATGTTTTTTTTTTTGGCCTCAGAAGAGGTACAACTTTAAAAAAATCCTCCTAGATGCTACTGCAGGAAAAGGCTTGGAGAAATTCTCCTGCATCTTTAGCGTCCTATCCTTGTTTTCTTTCCTCCAGAACCTCTCAGCTGTTGGGGCATTGGTGGGTCTCAGTAATGCACGACTTGGTTCTATCAAAACTCGGTAAGTCCTTAACCCTGTTTTTTCTTCTGGGAAATGATGTCCATCTATTGTTACTACCCTATGGATCCAAGAGATTACTCAGTTCTCTAGAGGGTGGAGAGTTTCATTCTTTTTGGGGCTCAGTTAAGTTGAACCCTACCTTTTCCAGCTCCTAAGTTTCCTGTTCCCCACCTGGAGTTAACTCTTCTCCCTTCTTTCCTTGCTTTTCTTACCTCACTTCAAGTCTTCCAAGTCTTTAAGGAGTTAGAAACCACAGTGGATCTAGGGGTAAAGTCTTACTATAGCCCAGTGAGAGTAAAAGACTGGTTAATAATTTTTTTTGAAGCCTAGCTTCCATCTGCTTGTCATCACTTTCTCCTTTCTTACAAGATTTGAGGGCCTGTGTCTGCTATCCTTGCTGGTAGGGGAGAGCCCAACAGAGATGTTCCAGCAACACTGTGTCTCTTGGCTCCGGAGCATTCAGCAGGTATTGCAGGTAAGAATTTATTCCCCTCTGCCCCATTTGTCCATCCTGGGTGTGGTATGTTCTTTGGGGCTTGAACATTTAGATCTCTGCTTAACAGAATAGTTACAAGCAATTTCCTGGTGGAGGTGAGGATGAGTTCCAAATAAGAACAATATTTTAACTTTTTGATATTTTTACGCCCTGGGTTATTTTAACTCATCTGACCTTCCACACAGTATAACTTCCTTATTAGTTTTTTAAACAAGTGACATCTCTAAAATTCCTCTTTCTAGGTGTTTGGTTTTTCTTTTGCCTACTCTTGTTCCTTTTTTAACATTTTAATTGTTTTTCTACTTCTGTAACCTCTGATATAATTTCCACTTAGCTATTCCAACAAGTATTTTCTGAGCACTTACAATAAGCTGTGTGCTAAGCTGTGGGAAGATGGTGGAAAGATGTCCATAGCCTCTGTTTTTATGGTGCTTATAGTCTAGTGCAGGAATTGGTAAACTTTTTGTATAAAGGACCAGATAGTAAATGTTTAGGCTTTGTGAACTACGTATGGTTCCTGTTGCATATTGTGTGTTGGTTTGGTGTTTTCCTAACCCTTTAGAAATGTAAAAACATTCTTAGCTTGTGGATCATATAAAAATAGGCACCCACGGGTCATAGTTGCTGATTCCTATTCTAGTGGAAGAGGTTTTAACTGAATGATTACACAAATTAATGTGAAATGGTAAATTGAGATAGGTGCTTTGAAGGAAAAGAGTAGTTTTCTGAGAACATAAAACAAGAGAATCTTACCCAGATTGGGACAGTGGGTGGTGATAGTGAGGGTCAGTGAAGCCTTTTCCAAACTGATCAGTAGGACTTAATTGAGCCAACAAAAGAGGAAAGAGCTTTCTATATATGCCTTGGGAGAAGAGCTCAGCTCTTTTGAAGAATCATAAGCAAGATGTGTGGCTAGAGATGGTGAGATGAGGATGGAGAGGTAGATGGAAGGGGGGCCAAGCCGTTTATGCCCTTGTGGACTATTGTAAAGATTTTGGTTTTTATCCTGGGTTTTTATGTAGGGTTGAATAGGTGGTAGTGGTGATATAATTAGTTTCTCATTGGAAAATGCCACACTCTGGCTGCTGTGTGGAGAAAGTATTAGAAAGGAGCCTGGGTGAAAGCAGAAAGGCCATATAAAAGATTACTGAAGAATCTAGGGAAACAGTCATGATTGCTCAGATAGGGTGTTGGCAATAGAAATGATAACTGGATGGGTTTGAGATAGATTTAGGAGGCTGAGTGAACAGAGATGATGGATTAGGGTCAGGGAACAGAGTGTGTCTAAGATGACTCCTGGCTTTTAGAACACTTAAAGAAAACCTGATTGGGAGTAGGGGGCAGTGGTAGTGGTGGAAATACCATGGATGTGGCCTTGGCATTCAGTGGAAACCTCTTGTAAGTAGTAGAAGTGGAAGTGGCCAAGGGCCTGAGTGATGGGAGGGCTTTAGCTGTCTTTTTTACAAAGGGGAGGAGTCTTCAGCATTTAAATGGTAACTGAAGCCGAGGACGATATTATCTAGATGAGAATCTAAGGACTGGCTTTTTGTGTGTGTGAAATATAACATATATTCAAAAAGGCAATGACTTTCCAAGTACATTTTAACAAGTAGCTGTAGAACAAATTTTAAAGTTTGGTATGGGTTACAGTTCCACGACTTTTCATTTTTTCTTCTAGCTGCCACAAGACACTGGAGACCGACATAAGGACTGGATTTTAAGGTTCTCTACATTTGATAGTCAGATAGAGGAGGATGTGCTTACAAAGGAGACTGAGACAGTGCAGTAGAGAGAGTAGAGATAAGAAGGATTGTGGGTAGATGGAATACAAGGGAAGAGTATTTCAGGAAAGAGGGAGGTTGTGTTTATGCCCTTGTGAGATGGAGCAAGATGAGGGCTGAAAATTGTTTATCAGATATCGGCACTCAAAGTGAATGTTTTTGGTGGAGAAGTGGATACTGAGGCCAGACTGGCTTGGGATGAGAAGTGAGTGGGAGACAGAAAGTGGAAGCAGAGACGATAGGTAATCCTTTCAAAGTGTTTGGCTGTAAAGGTAAGAGAGAGAAATTGGGCAATAACGGATTTGTCAAGTGGAGTATGGGCTCAAGGGAAGGATTTTGAAGATGGGAGAGATTTGAGTATGTATAAATGTCAGTAGGAAGAATCCATTTGAAAGGGACTGGTTGGAAATGCAGGGAAGGGAGGGCTAATTGATAGGGTAAGGTTCTGAAAGGAGGGGAGGACAGTATGTAAAGCTCAGTGGAGGAATTGCTGGTAGGAGGAAAATGTCCTCTAGTGTAATAGGAATTAAGGAGAAGGTGGTGAGGATAAAGATTGTGTTTTTAGGTTTGGTAGAAGGAAGCTAGCAGAGTTCCCATCTTTGGGCATCAGTTTCTCTGTGAAGGTGTAGGCAAGGTCATACAGAGGTGACAGTGGTGGGGCAAGGTAGGGTTTAAAAGTTTGAGGAGTTTGAGTAAGAGAGAGAGTTATGGAGAGAAATGCAGTCGGATTACTGGGCAGTGTTGAGAGTTCTACTGTAGTTGGTAGGCCCACCTATTCTTTCATACTTAATACACATCCTCTTTTGTTTTGTTGATTTGTGGCCTTCTTTGGCCTAGCAGGAGATATATGCTATATATTTTTTCCTTAGATACATGTTATTTCCCAGGGAAGTCCTTCTAAATCCAAATAGTTTTTTTTTTCAAGAGTCTAGGTAGATCTAAGTCAGCTAAATAGCAAACTTGGGAAGGTGGGGCAGTTCTCTTGTGGTTGAGACTTTTTTTTTGGTTCTGAAAGGTGCCGTTCTCCATTTCCAGCAGGGTCATATATGGGGAGAACCACAAAACTCTTGAGATCTTCCAGTTAGTCATGTCCCTAAGGTGTGAGTTCATTACTTTTTTTTTCAAACAAGTTCCTAGGTCTGCAGACACCCTTAATACTAGAATGTAAACATATCCATTCTTTAGACAAATATGTTACTTTTGGATAATCCATATTTCTAATGCCCTCTATTTATACAGAGAGCAGATTTGATGGTATTCTAGTTTGCTAGCTCCCAGAATGCAATATACCAGAAATAGAACGGCTTTTAAAAGGGGAATGTATTAATTTGCAAGTCCACAGTTTAAGGCCATGAAAATGTCCCAAGTAAAGCAAGGCTATGGAAGTGTCCATTCTAAGGCATCCAGGGAAAGCTACCTTGGTTCAAGAAGGCCGATGACATTCAGGGTTTCTCTTAACTGGAAAGGCACATGGCAAACATGGTGATGTCTCCTAACTTTCTCTCCTGGCTTCTTGTTTCATGAAACTCCCCTGGGGGCATTTTCTTTTTTCATCTCCGAAGGTCTCTGGCTGTGTGGGCTCTGTACATCATTCCAAAATGGTTCCCTCTTAAAAGGTTCCAGTAAACCAACCCCACCTTGAATGGGTGGAGACACACCTCCATGGAAATCATCTAATCAAAAGTTACCACCCACAATTGGGTGGGTCACATCTCCATGGATAATTTAGAAACTCCTACCAGCAATAGTGAATGAGGATTAAAGGACATGGCTTTTTTGTGGTCCGCAAATTCAAATCAGCACAGATGGTAATAACTGACATTAACAGTGGTATTTTTCAAAAGCCCCATGTTGTTAGACTTCCCATTTCTTCTTTTGGTGGTGTTAAAGGTGAGGTTGGAAGCATGGGTGTTGTTCTCTTAGACCCAGGACCCAGCCCCAACAATGGAGTTGGCCGTGGCCATCTTGAGGGACCTGCTCCGATATGCAGCCCAGCTTCCTCCACTCTTCCGGGACATCTCCATGAACCACCTTCCTGGCCTTCTCACTTCCCTGCTGGGCCTGAGACCAGAGGTGAGATGCCCCCGTCTGGCCCCTTGCAGTGCTTGCCTTCACTCACACTGTTTGGATTAAAGGATGTGATTGGGAAATAGGATTGAAGAAGCAAAAGGGAAGGCCAAGAAAAAGTGATTATCTGGAGAAGGGACTTTAAGGCATGGGGGCTTATGTGGGTGTGTTGGGCTCTCAGACTCATCCTTCTTCCTTACTTTCTATTGTTTCCTACAGTGTGAGCTGTCAGCACTGGAGGGAATGAAGGCTTGTATGATCTATTTTCCTCGGGCTTGTGGTTCTCTCAAAGTAAGTATTCATGGAAATTCTTCCCCCAAAATAAGCCTTTATAGCTCTTTTTTTAATTTATTATTTTTAAAAATTTTTTATGAAACATAACTACATACAAACATAAACATTCTCTCCATATGATCATTCTATGCTTGTTATATAATCAGTAACTCACAATATCATCACAGTTGTATATTCATCATCATGATAATTTCTTAGAACATTTGCATCAATTCAGAAAAAGAAATAAAAAGAAAGAAAAAATCATACACACCTTACCCTTTACCCCTCCCTTTCATTGATCACTAGCATTTCAATCTACTAAATTTATTTAACATTTGTTCCCCCTATTATTTATTTATTTTTAATCCATATGTTTTACTCATCTGTGGATAAGGTAGATAAAAGAAGCATCAAAATCAAGGTTTTCACAGTCACACAGTCACATTGAGAAAGCTATATCATTATACAGTCATCTTCAAGAAACATGGCTACTGGAACACAGCTCTACATTTTCAGGCAGTTCCCTGCAGCCTCTCCATTACACCTTAACTAAAAAGGTGTTATCTAGTTAATGCATAAGAATAACCTCCAGGATAACCTCTTGACTCTTTGGAATCTCTCAGCCATTGACACTTTATTTTGTCTCATTTCTTTCTTCCCTCTTTTGATCGAGAAGGTTTTCTCAGTCCCTTGATGCTGAGTCACAGCTCATTCTAGGATTTCTGTCCCACGTTGTCAGAAAGGTCCACACCCCTGGAAGTCATGTCCCACATAGAGAGGGGGAGGACAGTGAGTTTGCTTGTCATGTTGGCTGAGAGAGAGAGAGGTCACATCTGAGCAACAAAGAGGTTCTTTTGGGGATGATGCTTAGGCCTCATTTTAAGTAGGCTTAACCTATCCTTTGTGGGGTTAAGTTTCATATGAAGAAACACCAAGACTGGGGGCTCAGCCTATTGCTTTGGTTTTCCCCACTGCTTTTATAGCTCTCTTAATTCAACTTCCACTCCTGAGATTTCTAAGCACCTATCTTTTTTTTTTCCAAACAAAATTTTACCTTTATAGTATTTAGCTTAAAGATAAAATTTATGAAAGGAGAATATTGTCATAGAGTTTGTCTCTACCAAAAAGTTTTTTTGTAGTAACATACATACAACTCAGAATTTCCCATTTTAACTACTTATATGTGTGCAGAATCAGTGATATTAATTATATTCACAATATTATGCTACCATCACCAACATTCATTACCCCAACTTTTTAATTACCTCAAACAGAAACTCTGTACTCATTAAACAATAATTCCCCCTTCACCTTGCCCCTGGCCCCCATAACCTGCTTTTTTGTCTCTATGAATTTGCTTGTTCTAGGTATTTTCATATAAGTTGCAAGATCATATAACATTGTGTGTGGCTTATTCCACTCATGTGATGCCTTCAAAATTGCATATATCCAAAAAAAAAAAAAGATTGCATATATCAGAACTTCATTCCTTTTTATGACTGCATATATGCATTGTATTTTTTTTTTTTTTGCATGGACACGCACTGGGAATCAAACCTGGGTCTCCGGCATGGCAGGCGAGAATTCTGCCTACTGAGCCACCGTGGCCCACCCATACTTTATTGTATGTTTTTTAAAATTCTATTGTATTTTTACTCCGGCATGGCAGGTGAGAACTCTGCCTTACTGAGCCACTGTGGCCCACCCATACTTTACTGTATTTTTTTTTTTAATTCTATTGTATTTTTATACCATATTTTGTTCGTTCGTCTGTTGAGCACTTGGGTTGTTTTTGACTATTGTGAATAATCCTGCATGGACATTGATGTACAAATTCCATTCAAGTCCTTCTGAAGGACTCATCTTTTGACTGTTCTTTAAAATCACCAGCTCCACAACTGTAGTTGTACCACCTTGAGGCACTTAAATGCATTATCTCATTTAATCCTCACAGATGAAGAAATTAAAATTAAGTTACTTGCCCAAGATTAGTAGGGTTCAGAACCCATATCTGATGCCAAAGCCTAGGCTCTTAAACATACCCCTTTCTGCCTGCCTTCTCTATCTCTGGAATGCCCTGATCATTTTTCTGTTTTGTCTTACTTTGTTCCTGAAGCTCTTGTAATTTCCTCCCGAAAGTCTTCCTGGTTCTAACTTCTCTATAACTCCTCCAAAGCCCCTTTCAGTTCCTGACTAATCTCCTTCTATGGTTTTTCACCCCATCCCTCAAGATGTCGTAACTCATACAGGGTGGCTGTATAGCAAAACATTGTTAGTTCAAACAGGCAGGCTGTGTGTGGGTCAGGTGAGGGAGGAGATCAGTTTTATTTTCAAGAAATATAATAACAAATATGAATGGTTAATAAATTCTGTTAAAGCAACAAAAATTAAAGGGCTGTTTGTAATTAACACATTTGTTGTTTGTGTATGATTAAGATGCCAGCTATTATCTAAGAGCAAGTAGATGTTTTCCTGTAGATTAAATGTTCCTCTCTTATTTTGTTAATTCTCATCATTACCTTGACAAACCATTGAATACCCCCTTAACTCAAATGGAAATACAGATTTATAAAGAGGTGAGATTAGCGGCAAATTAATAATTGTTTTTGTGTGATTGTATTGGCCATTATTATTAACAATTAAGGGAGAGTTTGTTATTCACATTATCTTGAAAGTATGATTACAGGGTTCTGTGACCAGATCAAGAGAGTAAGTAAGCGAAAGGGTATTGGCACTCTGCCGAGTGTTTTAAACTGTGTTGGCCTATTTTATCACGATAATTCTATGGAGTTGATATTACCCTATTTTGCAGAGGAACAAACAGACTGAAAGGGATTTAAGCAACTAACCCAAGGTTATTTATCTGGTAGTTGTAAAACCAGGATGTGTGCCAAATCTCCTTTTGCCTTAAAAGCTCCTAAGGAGCTTTTAAGAATGTAGACAGGATCAGCAGATAAGTTTCAATATTGGTGCCAGCTCTGATCAAACGGAAGTGGCTGTGTAGACTGCTGGCTCGAGATGGGTGAGTAGGAGCTCTGGCTTCAGATGCTGTGATTAGGGAGTGTAGTCTGCTGTGGTTTTAGTGACTGGAGTATCTGGAAAGTTCCTGTTGTATTTCCAGTCTTAGTTTGTCAGAGCAGCTACAACAAATACCATACTCCTGTTGCCTTAAACAGCAGGAATTTGTTGTTTTGCAATTTTGGGGGCCTAGAAGTCGAAAATCAGAGTGTCACAGAATGTCGTGCTTCCTCTGGAAGACTGTGTAGCATTCTGGTGGTGGCTTACCAACAGTCCCTAATTCAGTATTGGCCTCTATCACATGGCCACCTCTCTCCCTGCCTCCTGCTGTGTCCAAATTTCCTTCTGCTTATAAGGATTCCTGTCATACTTGATTAAGACCCACACTGATTCAGTTTGACCTCTCCTTAACTAACAGGTTTTTTGAAGATGATTATTTACAAATGAGCTCACATTTACAGGACCAAGGGTTAGAACTGGAGCATGTTTTTGTGGGGGACATGATTCAATCCATAACAGTTCCTGAGCAAATGCTATTTCTCAGTGAACATGAAGTCATGTTCTTGTTATTTCTTTGTTTTCATGTGAATACTACTAACCACAGGCAACAGAATCTTTGGGAGTGAGGGGTGGGATATTTGTCAAGAAGACATTCATCTATAATCCACAATCTTCTATAAGTGTATTTACTTTCTGGCCTGCTTTTAACGTATCCTTTCCAAACCAAATTATAAAACTTCTTCTTATGCTGTTACAGAATATCTGTCTTTATTTCTTAGGAATAAATTGTCATCTTGAGAACGTCCCTCTGTTAAGAAATTTGACTTAATCTGTTGCCTACAGTAGATAAGAATTTGTTTTGAGCGGAGTTTATGGGTGTGATTTGTACTTGGAAAATCTTGTAGACCAGTACTTATAAAACTAATAATT
Source organism: Tamandua tetradactyla (assembly GCF_023851605.1). Taxonomy (NCBI): domain Eukaryota; kingdom Metazoa; phylum Chordata; class Mammalia; order Pilosa; family Myrmecophagidae; genus Tamandua; species Tamandua tetradactyla. Next base: position 60,730,734 of record NC_135332.1, read on the forward strand.
GCCATTTTTGAAGTGTTTATGTATCCTCACTCCCCTTCCCTAGAGAATCTCAGGGCAGTTGTGTCTGCACGTTCCTATCATATGATGTTTCAAGTGTTCTGAATCCATGAAGTAAATATCTGCAGGAACTTTTCTTCACCTCCTCCTTGCCAAAATGATGAACAGTTCCTTGGAATTTTGAGAGATATCCCAGACATGTTTTGTGCATGTGTATGTGTTTTAAGTGAAATGTCCAAAGTGAGCCAGTATTTGTGTTTCTTCTGTGGGTCACCAGTGCAGACCCTGTGGGCAGACATTGTACTCTTGCTTTGTTGCAGTCTCATGGCAGACTTTTTGAGTCAGGGTTAGTTCCAGATCACAGGAAAAGCATGAATAGTAAGTTGTCCAAAGGGCCTGAGGCCACTAAAGTTGGGGTTTTGGCAACTCTGTAAGAAACATCATCCTTGGAAAAGCTGATGAATCAGGAGACCTGTGGTGGTTACTCTTGTTTGGTTTGAAGTGTCCTGAAACCCACAACATCAGACACAAAAGTGCTTTCCAAGTCCCAAGGGAAATGGTTCTAGATTCTCTTTGACTCTGGGTCAACTATAACTACTTATCTCATGGTGACTAAGAATCTTGAGGTAGAACAGGGGAAATTAAGTGTGGTAGATAGGGAGTACCTGGGGGATTGGTTTCTGAACCACATACTGACGTGCTTCTGCTCCTGATTTCCTTCCTTAAGTCACCTGTTGTTCGCCTGGTGCCACTGCTGATTTCCCTTCCAGAAACTTACCTTTATGCAGTATACTCTGCCCTTATCCATGGATCTGACCCCTGGATAAGGTCCGTACTACCTTAGCCTGGAATTTAAGGCCTCAGTCTGCTTCTCCATTGATATCTTCTGACTCTGCAGGTTTCCTCACATTGTTTCTCAGTATTCTGGTCTCATCTGAATCCTACGTGTTCTTCCAGAATCACTCAACTGAGCCCTGTCCTGCCTCAGGATCGTTCTCTCTGACCCTCTCTGTATGCCCCTTACTATATACAGTGTCAGTGTTGATTCTAGGTTATTGTTTTCTATACCTTTTTCTGTCTCCCCGACTGACTTTTTTTTTTTTATTTATTTTTATTTTGAAATAATTTCAAACTTAAAACCAGTTGCAAAAATAATACCAAACACATGACAGAGAACTCCAACATACTCCTTCCCCCTTATCCAGATCTACCAATTTTAATGTTTTGCCACATTTGCCTTATCGTTCTTTCTGTCCATCTATCCATTCATTCATCTGTTTGTCTGAATGTCAGGCTATCTGTGTATCTGTCTGGCTGTTTTCTGAGCATTGAGAGTGGGTTGTATACATTATGTTCCTAGAGCACAGTACTGCCATGTACATTTCCTAAGAGCAAGGTTATTCGCTTATGCCAGCACCTTGAGTATAGTTACAAAGTTTAAGAAGTTTTATATTGATATAAAACTTACAGTCTGCTTAACTCTTAAGTCCCACCGAAGGTGGGAATCCTGTATCACTCCTTTCTATGGTAAGGTTCTTAACCTTTTTTTGTGCTATGGACCCTTTCTCCAAATGTTTTTAAATTCATAAGATAGAATACATGGGATTTTAAGGGAAACCGATTCTGTTGAAATGTAGTTCTCAAAATACTTTTCAATTTTGTGATAGAGTAGTATGTGCTGTTTTTTAATTTACTCTTTCAGAGCATTTGTAAGTTTATAAAGAAATCATTCAGAAAGTACAGAGTTCCCCTGCCTTCCCCTCTGCCCCGTTTTCCCTTATTACTAATATCTTATGATGGTGTGGTACATTTTTTACACTTGATGAATTAATATATATGCTTAAGTAATAAGATCTAGCGATAGTTCTAATAATGACTATAATTTCAAACTAGTGGTATGTGTGCTCACCTCCCAGCTTGGACCTTTTATTTTTTGTCTAAACTTACAGAGTTGGGGAATGGGGTGGTGGGTACTGCTTTTTAGTTCTTTGTATCCCTTTGGCGTGAGGGAGATGACATATCATTTTGCAAAAAATGGCTGGAGGAAGACTAGCTGCCTGTGGTGCAGGGGTCAGATCCTTTTATTCCCCATGACAGGGAAGCTCAGAATAAGAGCTGACACCCAGGTTCTCCTTTTACTGTGAAAGCATGTCTGCTAACAGGTCCTGAACCCCTTATGATTCTTTGCTTCCCATGTCTGTAGGAAAATAAAAAGGCATGGATTTAGGTTATGTTGGTGGGAGTGGACAGGATGTATATCTCTAGCCCTTTGAGCTACTCACCAATCTCTGCCTTTCTTTACCCCCAATCTAGGGCAAGCTGGCCTCATTTTTCCTGTCTCGAGTGGATGCCTTGAGCCCTCAGCTCCAGCAGGTAAAGGGAAGAGAGTGATATGGAGAGTGGGGCTTTTCTACTTACTTTTATTCTTAGCTTTTCTCTCCATTGCTGCTTTTGTACCATATTCCTGTTTCCCACCCTATTAACACAAGTCTCTGCTTCTGCTTCCATGTTCTTATATGTGTCATTCTGCCTCGTCCTTTCCACATTTCTCTCAGTGCTCTCTTTGATCTCTGTCTCTGTGGCCATTGCTGGGGTAGGGGAATTTTGTGGCTGGGCTGGATACCCATCTGACCAGGTTTTTGATCCTTCTTCTGTAGTTGGCCTGTGAGTGTTACTCTAGGCTGCCCTCCTTAGGGGCCGGCTTTTCCCAGGGCCTGAAGCACACGGAAAGCTGGGAACAGGAGCTCCACTGCCTGCTGGCCTCACTGCACAGCCTGCTTGGGGCCCTATACGAAGGAGCAGAAATGGGTAGGGACCATGGCTGGTAGTCAGTGGGACAGGGGTTGGGGAACTTGGAAGGAGGGTGGCCCAGAGAGGCAGGGCAGTTGGTTTCTAGGCAACATGGATTAGAATATGGGGTGGGTCATTCACCACAATGAAAAAGGAGGGGAAGGAAGAAAGACAGTATGTACAAGGTGGATATGTTTCTTTCTAGCTCCTGTGCAGTATGAAGGCCCTGGAGTGGAGATGCTGTTCTCCCCCTCAGAAGATGGTGACGCCCATGCCCTTCTCCAGCTTCGACAGAGGTTTTCTGGACTTGCCCGCTGCCTGGGGCTTATGCTTAGGTGTGTGTGAGTGTTGGAGCAAGGGCCCAAAGTTGGGGGTTCATCCTGCAGTGGGAGATTGAGGGTGGGGATGTGGAATCAGGCTGAGAACCTGCACTGAGGGTCTCTCTGCTCTGTTTCTCTGTTTAGTTCTGAGTTTGGGGCTCCTGTGTCCGTCCCTGTGCAGGAAATTCTGGATGTCATCTGCCGTACCCTTAGTGTCACTGGCAAGAATATAGTAAGTAGAGTTTGCCCTCTATTTGTGGCCCTTGCTCACATAACGTGGAACATACTTTATAGAGGCAGGCTACTCTTTTTGTTTCTTTTTCTTGTATGGACAGGCTCTGGGAATCGAACCTGGTTCTCCAGCATGGCAGGCAAAAACTCTGCCACTAAGCCACAGTTGCCCACCTGCTGGAAGGCATTTTAGAATCTTGAAATAACCCCAAATAATTTTATCCCTGAAGTTGTCCTGGACATCTCCTTACTTTTATTTAAATGCCATTATTCCCTTTGCTTCCCTTAATACATACACACAGTGATAAGTTGGGTTTTCTCACATACGGTGGGAACACATTTAAGAAATGCTGTCCAAGAGAGGGTGAGTTTGAGGATCAGCTGATTCTCTGCTGAAAGGCTCAGGCATCCTCCCCTGATCTTCCTTTTCAGGGTCTGATTTTTTTTTTTAATTATTTATTTTCTTTTTAGTATTTTTTGTTTATTTGTTTGTTGCTTAATGTTGCTCTTCCAAGAAGATGGAAGTTTTGATTTTGTTAAGAGTTAGGTGAGGTGAGGTCTCTCACATTTGTGTATACGTGTACATAGTCACACACAGTTACTCTGTCTGCATGTCTCTCTCTCTCAATATCTCCCTTCATCCCACTCCTTATTTTTTGCCAATTATTTCTTCAGAGCTTGCTTGGAGATGGTCCTCTGCGGTTGCTGCTGCTGCCCTCTGTCCATCTTGAAGCTTTGGACCTACTCTCTGCCCTCATCCTTGCGTGAGTGTGATTGGGTATGGGGTGATGAAGGGGCCAGGACATGAAGGAAGGGAGGGCTCGTCATTCTGTCTCTGCCTCCCAGGTGTGGAAGCCGGCTCTTACGTTTTGGGGGCCTGATCAGCCGCCTGCTCCCCCAGGTCCTCAATGCTTGGAGCATGGGTAGGGATACCCTTTCCCCTGGCCAGGAGAGGCCTTACAGGTGACCACCAAGGAAGGGTGGGGAAGGGGAGGCAGCTGGGCTGGGGGATCAGAAGGTTTGGGAGCATGGAGGGAGGAAGGGTAGGATCTGACCATAGACTCTTCCTCCATGACTTTTCTTTTTGCTCACCCCATAGCATCATGCGAACCAAGGTATACGCTGTTTTAGAGTTATGGGTGCAGGTATGTGGGGCCGCGGCAGGAGTGCTTCAGGGTGGAGCCTCTGCAGAGGCTCTCCTGACTCACCTGCTTAGTGACATCTCACCTGCAGCTGATGCCATTAAGGTGAGTGAGGTCTCAGCTCCTGTCCCAAGAGTCGTACTATGTCTTCAGGGCAATGTGCCTCCTCACCAAGCTCTCTCCTTTCTGTCTCACCTTCCTTTTGATTTATGTATGTGATTTGTGTTTCCTTCCACCACCAGTTGCGCAGCCCCCGGGGGAGCCCTGATGGGGGTTTACATACTGGGAAGCCCAGCGCCCCTAAGAAGCTAAAGCTGGATATGGGGGAGGTTATAACCCCGCCCAGCCATCGGAAAGGGGATAGCAATGCCAACAGTGATGTGTGTGCAGCTGCGCTGAGAGGTGGGTGAGAGCTGTGCCCTGGGCCATGGGGCTGTGGATGGCCTGAGGTTAGAACTTCCAGACCAATGGATGGAGTAGATAAAATGCAGAGCCAGCTAAAAGCCCACAGACGAGGCCAAACAGAGCCCTGCATCATCCAAGACATTTCCCAGGGCTCCAGGTAGAACCTGGAATGCTTCTTTTTGGGGTTTTTGGTAATTTACACTATCTTTCCAAGATCTCATTTATCTCATTTATTCAACACTTTTGTGTGTGTGTTATCTACTCTGTATGCCAGGTGCTGTTCTGGGCACTTGGGGAAAAGATCACTGCCCTGTGGAATTTACATTTTCCCCAGGCAAGTTGCCTAGGAGAGCTTCCTGCTTCCAACACAGTCTGTAAGCAACAGACTCTAGTCAGATACGATGCAGTTAATGGGTAACTTTCCTTTGCGTTCCATGTATTCACTGCTTGCCACCTGTCACTATGTCCTCTCCATGCGAAGGGAAGAGCCAACTCTCTCCCCAAATACATATACATTCTTAATGTTTTATAAACTTATCTCATTTAAATATTGTCAGTAGTTTCATGTAGTAGAGATACTTTTATGATCTTTATTTTGTAGTTGAGGAAACAGACTCAGGATAACTGACTTGCCCGAATTAGGTAGTGGCACAGCCAGATGCCTTGGGCTTTGAGAGTCCAAAGCCATCACTCATGTTAGTGGCCTGCCTTTCACACAGCCTTTCTCCTTCCCCAGGCCTCAGCCGGACCATCCTCATGTGTGGGCCTCTCATCAAGGAGGAGACTCATAGGGTTAGTGGAACCTGGCCCCGTGGAGATTGGGGAGGGGACCGCTGTGCCCAGAGATGTGTCCATTCAGGCATTGGTAATAGGCTCTGGAAAAGGGTTGGGTGGCCTTGGTCATGTTGTTAGTTGTGTCCTTTACCCTTTGCAGAGACTACATGATCTGATCCTACCTCTGGTCATGGGTGTCCAGCAAGGGGAGGTCCTAGGCAGCTCTCCATATACCAGTTCCCGCTGCCGCCGTGAACTGTATCGTCTGCTGCTGGCACTACTGTTGGCACCTTCTCCTCGCTGCCCACCTCCTCTTGCCTGTGCCCTCCAAGCTTTCTCCCTTGGCCAGCGAGAAGACAGCCTTGAGGTCAGTGCTCATTCTACTTGCATCAGCCTCTTTAATTTCTAGTGCTGGCAGACATTCCTCTTCCAGTGCCATGGAACTTTGTGTTCCTGATGCTTGTCCTTTTTTCTTCCTTAGGTTTCTTCTTTCTGCTCAGAAGCACTTGTGACCTGTGCTGCTCTGACCCACCCCCGAGTTCCCCCCCTGCAGTCCATGGGCACCTGCCCCACACCTGCCCCAGTCCCACCTCCTGAGGCCCCATCTCCATTCAGGGCCACACCTTTCCATCCCCCAGGCCCCATGCCCCCTGTAGGCCCCCTACCCCCAGCAGGACCCCTGCCCTCAGCGGGCCCATTGCCCTCAGTGGGCCCATTGCCCTCGGCACGCCCTGGACCTCCTGCCACCACCAACCACCTAGGCCTCTCTGTCCCAGGCCTGGTATCTGTACCCCCTCGGCTCCTACCTGGCCCTGAGAACCACCGGGCTAGTTCAAATGAGGACCCTATCCTTGCCCCTGGTGGCACGCCCCCACCTCCTGTACCCCCAGAAGAGACGTTTGGCGGGAGAGTTCCCAGACCAGCTTTTGTTCACTATGATAAGGAGGAGGCGTCTGATGTGGAGATCTCCTTGGAGAGCGACTCTGATGATAGTGTGGTGATTGTGCCTGAAGGGCTGCCACCCCTGCCTCCCCCGCCACCATCAGGCACCACACCTCCCCCTGTGACCCCTGCTGGGCCACCCACAGCCTCCCCTCCTGTGCCAGCCAAGGAGGAGCCTGAAGAGCTTCCCACAGCTCCAGGGCCCCTCCCACCTCCCCCACCCCCTCCTGTTCCTGGTCCTGTGACACTCCCACCACCCCAGTTGGTCCCTGAAGGGACTCCCGGAGGGGGTGGACCTCCAGCCCTAGAAGAAGATTTGACAGTCATTAATATCAATAGCAGTGATGATGAGGAGGAGGAAGAGGAGGAAGAGGAAGAAGAGGAAGAAGAAGAGGAGGAGGAAGAAGAAGATTTTGAGGAAGAAGAGGAGGATGAAGAAGAGTATTTTGAAGAGGAAGAAGAGGAAGAAGAGTTTGAGGAGGAATTTGAGGAAGAGGAAGGTGAATTAGAGGAAGAAGAGGAGGAAGAAGATGAGGAGGAGGAAGAAGAGTTGGAAGAGGTAGAAGAGTTGGAGTTTGGCTCAGCAGGAGGAGAGGTAGAAGAAGGTGCACCTCCACCCCCAAGCCTGCCTGCAGCTCTGCCGGCCTCAGAGTCCCCTAAGGGACAGCCTGAGCCCGAGGCAGAACCTGGGTTGCTGCTGGAAGTGGAGGAGCCTGGGGCCGAGGAGGAGGATGGGGCTGAGACCGCCCCCACACTGGCCCCTGAGGTACTCCCCTCCCAGGGGGAGGTGGAAAGGGAAGGGGGAAGCCCCACAGCAGGGCCTTCTCCTCCTCAGGAGCTTGTTGAAGAAGAGCCCTTTGCCCCCCCAACCCTCCTGGAAGAGGGGACTGAGGGTGGGGGTGACAAGGCATCACCTCTCCCAGAGACACCTGCAGAAGAAGAGACGGAAACAGAGACAGAGGCATCAGCTCTCCAGGAAAAGGTGAGAGACCCAGGCAGGGAGGGCAGCTCTACGTGGGGAAAGAGGGAAATGGGAAGAGGGGTTGCAGCTGCTTGTGTTGGGGAGAGCTTTGTCCTCAGCCTGACCCAATCTTCTGTATCTGTGTGTGTGAGTGACTGTTTAGAATCTTGTGTCTTTTTTCCTAAAAGGAACAGGATGACACAGCTGCCATGCTGGCTGACTTCATTGATTGCCCTCCCGATGATGAGAAGCCACCGTCTGCCCCAGAGCTTGATTCCTAGCCCTCCGCCCCCCACAACTCCTTGTTTCCAATAAAGTTATATCCTTAGCTATCTACTACCGCTTCTGCCTTTTGCCACAACTGTGTCCTAGCCAAAAGTTTAAGTGCGCCAGGCTTTCTCATGTATCCATGGTTTTCCCAAATATCTTCATAGCTGCCCTATTATCTCCATCATTCAGAGGAGGAACCACTGACCTATAGGGGTATTGGCGACTGTCCTGTCTGACAGCAAGTCAGGGTGAGAATTTTACAGTTCTTGCCCTCTGCCTTTGCTGATGCTAATTATGTATGGTTAAAACTACTAGGAGTTATAAAATGTATTACCCTGCTTTCAAGTTTGTAATTCAGGTGTGGGAAATATATGGATGGATTTTGTATCCTGGTGAATGAGCTTGTATTTTAGTTTGCTAAAGCTGCCAGAATGTAATAAACTAGAAGTGGATTGGCTTTTATAAAGGAAATTTATTGAGTTACAAGTTTACAATTCTGAGGCCTTAAAAATATCCAAACTGAGGCATCCAGAGAAAGATACCTTGACTCCAAAAGGCCAATGTCTGTCACATAGGAAGGCACATGGCTGGCATCTGCTAATCCTTGTTCCCGATTCCATTTCTTCCAGCTTCTAATTCCAGTGACTTTCTCTCTCAGCATCTGTGGGTCCTGACTTAGCTGCTCTGGGACAAAACTCTGGGTTTCATCTCTTAGCTTACCATCTCCCGGGGCTGGAGAGTTCATATCTTCAACTGTCTGTGACCTGGTTTCATACGGCTTTTCTAAGCATCTCTGTTGGCATTCCAAGAATCTCCAAATGGCTGTGCCTTGTGTTGGTTCTGAACCCTTTCTGTGAGCTCTCTTAAAGACTTCAGTAAACTAATTAAGACCCACCTTGAATGGGCAGGGTCACATCTCCATCTAATCAAAAGGTCACACCCATAGTTAAGCATGTCACATCTCCATGGAAACAACCTAATCAAGAGGTCTCACCCTATAATATTGAATCAGGATTAGAAGAACAAGGCTTTTCTGGGGTACAGAACAGTTGCAAACCAGCACAGCTTGTGTTAAAAAATAAATAAATTGAAACACACCACACACCCCCATGCCTGTGGTCTGTAAGTGCAAGCTAAGTGATTGTGATAGAAGTTTAGAAATTTGTGAAAAGGTTTAAAGCTTAATCATTGAATTCTGTAAGACTTTGACCTTTTGATCATCCCAAATTAAAAGGGCATCCATAGTAGAACAGGGTGACCTCTATTCCTGGGGCTGGTCCTTTCAATTATAATGCCCCTCTCTCTACCCTGTAATAAGTTCATCCCAGGTCTTACTACTCTTGGATTTGGAAATTTCCCAGTCGGTTTTTGTTCCCTTTAAGTACTTACATTTATTCTAGGCCTTGCTGGGATAGACGTCTGTAAACATGAAAACATGAAACTAGGAGTATATGAGAGGGTGTTGGATGTATGGGCTTGTGGTAGATGCCCTGTGATTTATTCTCACAGTTTGTTGAAGTAGAATGAAAAATTATTTACTCCAACTCAGTGTGTCTTGAAGGACCTCTCTGAGAAGATGACATTTGAGCTAATTTTGGACAGTTCAGTATGGGTTAAAAAACAATTTTTCCCCAACTTGATATTTTGAAAAATTTCAAACATACAGTAAGAATATAACCTTTGCCTAGGTTGACCAGTTGCTAGCATTTTGCCAGCTGTTTTCAGTGTATTTGTGAAGAGAAATATAGTCTACATCTGTCTACAGACATTTATCTACATATACATTTCTGTCTCCTTGTATCTATGCACATATATATGTCAATGTCTATATACATTTCTTCTGTGGAACTATGTGAAAGTAAGTTGTAGGTATCATGACCTTTCACCCCTAAATTCTTCAGTGTTATCTCCTAAGACATTCTTCTATGAAATCACAATACTATAATCAAACCTAAGATAAATAACAGTAATTCAGTAATATTGTATATAGTGCAATGTTCGAATTTTCCTGTTTATCCCTAAAATATTTTTTATAGCTGTTTTTCCTCCAATTCAAGTTCAAGAGTATGTTTTTTAGGTGGAAGCCATATAAAGCTTAAGTACCAGTATAAGAACAAAGGTGAAGTGTGAGTCTTATTGAGTCTTCTCACCCCCTGTTCTCACCCAGATTTTCTGCCTATAGGCACCCTGTTTTCCAGCTATTTATTTATATTCTCCCAGAGATTTGTTTTTACTCAAATGATAGGATATTATATACACTGTATTGTATGTTTTTCCACTTCGTATCATTCAAGAAATAGTTTATGAGTACCAATTATATACTAAAGCACTTTTATTAGTATGTATTTTTAAAATAATTATGGATTCGCGGGAAGTTGCAAAGATGGTGCAGAGGGATCCCACATACCCTTCACCACATTTCCTCTAGTGATTGGTTACATCTTACATGGTTATAGTACAAAATCAGAATCAGGACTTTGACAGTGATAAGAACTGTTTTTTAAGCAGAGAGGGCAGGAAACAAAAATCCCTACCCTGCAGCTCACCCTACCCTTATGGGGTTTATATTCTAGAAGGATGGGGTGGTGGTGGTAGAAAATAAGCAAGATATATAGGTAAAATACATTTGGGGTTAGATGGTGACAAATGCTATGGGAAAATAAAGCAAGGGGGCTAGGTTTATGTGGGTGTGTGCTGTTTTAGCGTTTTGTTACTGAAATTTTCAAGCACTGATAGAAATTGAATTATGCAGAAAGCAATTATATAGCCAACACCCTGGTTTTACAGAGAACATTTTACTACATTTGTGTGTTTGTGCAATTATAAGTAGGATGGCCAAGAACGATCTCACTGAGAAAGTGGTATTTGAATAAAGGCCTGGAAGAGTTGATTGAGAGAGCAAAGTGGAATTCTGGGGAAAACCTTTTCTAGGCAGAGGGCACAACAGAAAAAGGTCCTGAAGCGGGAGCATTCTTGGGTTGTTCAAGGAAAGCAGGGAGGCCTGGGAGTCTACTAATAGGAGATGAGATCAGAGAGATAATAGAGTGTGAGTGGGAATTTGTGAGGAGTGCTGTAGGGCTTTAGGACTTTTACTCTGAAGTGGGAAGCCACTGGAGAGTTTTGAGCAGAGAATCACTCTAATGTGAATAAATATTTTTACAGGATCAGTCTGGCTGCTCTGTAGGGGAGTAGATAAAGGGAATAAGGGTGATAGCAGAGACACCAGCTAGAAAGCTAATTCTGCTAGGGGAAATGGTGCCTTGGACCAAGGTAGTGAACAAGTGATTGGATTTCAGATATTTTTTTGGAGATAGAATTGACAGAATTTTATGATCACTTATTTAAATTCATACGTGGCTACCTGCCTAGGATTTTATAATATAATTGATTTAACCATTGCTTGATCAATGAACACTTTGATTTCAATCTTTGGCTGCTACAAAAGACGTGTACATGTATAGACATGGCATGTATACATGTCATTTTGCACAGTAGTGAATATCTATAGATAAACTCCTAGGTTTGATTGCCAAATACTTCTTCGGAAGTTGTGCTAATTTGTGTACCTATCAGGAATAAGTTTCCCCAGACTTTCACCCAAGAGTGTTAAAAAATTTGGTGATCTTTGCCATTATGTAGATTGAAAGTGGTACATCAGTATGTTTTAATTTACATTTCTTTTGTGAGAACTCTAAGATCTCTGAATTTCCTTTTATGTGAAGTATCCATGTCATTTACCTGTTAATTGAATTTTTGTTTGTTTCATAGTTCTTTAAAGGCCACATTTTTTTTGTGTGTGTGGACAGGCAGCAGGAATCGAACCCTGGTCTCCAGCATGGCAGGCGAGAACTCTGCCTGCTGAGCCACTGTGGCCCACCCTGTAGTTCTTTAAACATTAAGAAAATTAGCCATTTATAATAAATGTCACAATTTTTTTTTCCAGTTTGTTTTTCTCTTTGTCTTGACTGCTTTAGTGGGTTTTGCCTTACTGAAATATTTTATTTTTCTTTCGGTGAACCTACCAGTCTTTTAAAGCTTTAGATTTTGTATAATATTTTAAAAAGCTGTTGCTGTCTGAAATTATTAAAAGATTTGCACTTCTTTTGGAGTATTTTTATGATGCTATACTTTTATAATGCTAATACTTTTATGGCTTTATATTTTGCATTTAGATCTTTCATGCACCTGGAATTTATCTGAGTGTTAGAGGTATAGATTCAACCTAAATATTCTATCCAAATATCAATTTCTAAATAGTTCATCTTTCTGATTTGAATTGCCACTTTTATTATATTCTGAATTCATATATGGACTTGGGTCTGTTTTTTGACCTGATGTTCTGTTCCATTGATCTGCTTGTATAGACTTACTTATTGTGGCTTTATGATATGTTCAGGGTTTGGTAGGAAGATTGGATTATTAAGGTATATTTTGGATTAACCTAGGAGTAAAATAATCAGTAAGAGCAAGAATGGATCCACAGTTCAGAACAGAGCCTGTCTAGCTTTCTGGTTTCTGGATTGATAGTTGGGAAAACGTGGACCACGTGTTGATTGACTTTACCAAGCTCCTCAACAGCCTCTCACCATGTACTTGTAGCCAGGGTAGAGAATTTTGTTGGTATGTTTGGATAATTAATTAAATTATTCAAAGGATAATAGATCAAATTTATTTGGAGGTTTCTTGCAGAATACTCCAGACCTCTTCTCAGATATATCTTCCTTAAAATCACTCTTAAGTAGCCTGAATGTAGATCTGTTTATTAAATTTGCATGGGACACGAAGTTGGAATCTTAGTGTGTATTTGGAATGATGAGTAAGGTTTTTAAAACATATCATGGTGGAACTTCATAGGGATCAGAATATAAGTCTGTGTTTGGTCCCTCAAACAATTACATAGGTACAGGAAGGAGGGAATGTGGATTAGCTGAAAAGGGGCCTAATGCAAATTTTCCCGGTTGTCCCAATAATGTTCTTTTAACTGTTTGTGAAATTCAGCTTCTTATATCATCAAGTCACAGGCACCCTTGTTACATTCCTAACCTGAATTTTGTCTCTTCTCCAAACCTGAACCTCATTCCTTCATTTATATTCATTACTGGCCCTTAGTTGGATCTCTATAGGATGGACCACCTCTGTGGACTCCTGCTTAGCTACTGAAGGATTACATCTCAGAATTAGTATTTACTCTTTCCTCTTCCTCTAGTCATAAGCAAAAAAACCCCAAATAACAGGAGATTTCTAACTTTTAACTAAGAAGATGTCTGTTAATGAGGCAAAATAAGCCAGAAACAAAAGAGCAATTATTGTATGGTCTCCTTTAGAAAATGCTTATAAGAAAACAGGGGCCTAGATTGTAAGCTCTTACGGCAGTCACATTTAGTCTGGAGTGGTAATTATTTCTGAATTTTGAGAGGTTGTTTTATATATGTATAACCTAGTAATTAGAGATAAGAATGAAGCCATCAGGTCAGGATTGAGATAATTCATAACACAGGTAAGGAAGACATCTGTATTTTAGAGCCTCACCTACTCTTTGAGAGTCCAGAACCTAAATTTTCTGTAGCACATAATCTAACTTAATCTGTCTGCATAGCTCATGTAAACAATCAAAACACAGGGAGTCCAGAATAAGAATGAAGACTTTTAATCCATGTATAGCTTAATGTAATACCTTGATACATCCTAGAATATATTAAGCAGATAATAAAAAAGTATTGGCAGAGTCCCTTGAAGGTTGGGAGAAAAAATATGAAACTATTAAACTTTACCACTGAGGAAACCCCTGATATTTTGTCAAACATTAGGGGCACCCAAATCAAGCCCTTGATCTTGAGGCTTGCTCTTGTGAAGCTTATGTATGTAACAGAGAAGCTTAGCCTACCTATAGGTATGCCTAAGAGCTACTTCTGGAGGACCTTGTCTGTTCAGATGTGGCCTCACTCTTTCTAAGCCCACCTCTGCAAGTGAAAGGATTGCCCTTCCCGCTATGTGAGACATGACATCCAGGGGTGAATGTCTCCCTGGAGGTGTAGGAGATGACCTCCAGGGATGAGTCTGGCCCTGGCACCGTGGGATCAATAATTCCATCCTGACCAAAAGGGGGAAAAAAAGTGAAACAAGGTTATCTGTCTGGGAGAGTTCAAATAGAGTCAAGAGGCTACTCTAGAGGTCACTCTTACACAAGCTTCAGTTAGATGTTGCTACTTAGTATAACTTGCCACACCCCAACCAAAAACATTCCAGCCAATCCTAAAGAACGTCTAGGGCAATATATAAGAATCTACAAAGATTCAAAGCACTAGGGTAACTTTCTAGAAACCAGCAACCTCAAGATGGGTCCCTGGACCAGGTAAGTCATGAAACCTAGAGGGGCCAGCCCCTCCAGAACATCAGCTAGTTCCATCTTCCTACCCCATATTATTGATTACCACTTCCAACATAGAAATGTTAGAATGGGCACAGCCCAAATACCCTAAAGACTGGGAGAAAGATTAAAGGTGATGATGGAGCTATACAGAGAATATAACAAATGAGTGTTATTGGTGAATCATTGATTTACTTTTAGTCTCCAGTATCTTAGAGCAGCTAGAAGTAAAAACCTAAAATTGTGGAATTGTAGCCAATTTCAAACTCTTAAATCTGTACTACAACTAATTGTTGTGCTGTGCTTTGAAATTTATTGCTTTTATGTAAATGTTTTTTTCTTTTGAAGTTTCATTCTTTTTTATTTTCAACTTTTTTACTGTATAGTATAACATATATACAAAGCAAAGAAATAAAAAAGCAATAGTTTTCAAACCACTCTTCAACAAGTAGTTACAGGACAGATTCAGAGTTTGTTATGAGGTAACCATATGATCCTTTCATATGGTTCCTTCTAGCTGCTCCAGAATATAGGAGGCTAGAAGGCTTAAATATTTTTTTATCATCACAATTGACTTTTTTTCCCCAAAAAATAACATATATACAAAAAAGCTATAGATTTCAAAGCACAGCACCACAATTAGTTGTAGAACATATTTCAGACTTTGACAAGGGTTACAATTTCACAATTTTAGGTTTTTATTTCTAGCTGCTCTAAAATACTGGAGACTAAAAGATATCAATTTAATGATTCAGCATTCATATTCATTTTTTAAATCCTATCTTCTGTGTATAACTCCGCCATCACCTTTGATCTTTCCATCCCTCTCTTTAGGGGTGTTGGGCTATGACTATTCTAAATTTTTTATATTGGAAGGGTCTGTCACTAATATGGGGTAGGGAGCTGGAACTATCTGATATTCTGGAGAGGCTAGCTAGGTCTTAGGACTTATCTGGACCAGGGACCCATCAGGAGGTTGTAGGTTTCTGAAAAGTTACTCTGGTGCATGGAATGCTTGTGGAATCATATATTGCCTTAGGTGTTCTTTAGGACTGGCTGGAATGGTCCTAGTTGGGGTCGGCAGGTTATAATAGGTAGCAGTGTTTAACTGAAGCTTTCATAAGAGCAACCTCCAGAGTAGCCTCTTCACTGGGCTCTCTGCCACTGATAACTTTATTAATTACCCTTCTTTTCCCCCTTTTGATCAGGATGGAATTGTTCATCCCACCATGCTATATCTGAATTTGTCCCTGGGAGTCATCTCCCATGTTGCGAGGAAGATTTTCACCCCTGGGTGTCTTGTCCCATGGCAGGGGTGGGGTGGAGGATCAGAGAATGATTTCACTTGCAGAGTTGGGCTTAGAGAGACTGAGGCCATATCTGAGCAACAAAAGAGGTCCTCCAGAAGTAACTCTGAGGCATGCCTATAGGTAATCTAAGCTTCTCTGCTACCTACATAAGCTTCACAAGAGTAAGCCTCATGACGAAGGGCATGGCCTATTGATTTGGGTGTCCCTAAAGTTTGACACAGTATCAGGGAATTCCCTGAAGGTAAGGTTTAATAGTTTCATATTCTTTCTCCTATCCCTCAGAGGACTTTACCAAATACTTTTTGATTATCTGCTTAATATACTCAAGGTTGTATCCAGGCATTATATTAATCTATACAGGATTAAAGGACCTCTTTATTATTCTGTGTTCCCTGTGTTTGTTCAAATGAGCTATAGAGATGGATTGAATTAGATTATGCACTACAGAAAATTTCAGTTCCAGACCAAATAAACATTTCTTCCATTGGTCTCACAGAGTATGTGTGGTTCTAAAATATAGACACTTGTCTTCCTTACCCCTATGTTCTGAATTACTTTAACCCCAACCTGTTCAGCTTCATTCTTATTTCTAAATGTCAGGTTCTATATATAAAACAGCCTCTCAAAATCCAGAAATAATAATCACCACTCTGGACTTAATGTGTCTGCTCTAAAAGCTTACAATCTAGGCCCCTGTTTTCTTATCAACATTTTCTAAAGGTGACCATATCATTAAAAAAAAAATTATTTATTAAAAAATAAAGAAACAAAATAAAACAACATACATAATCAGTAATTCACAATATCATCACTTAGTTGCATATTCATAATTTCTTAGAACGTTTGCATTCAGAAAAAGAAATAAAAAGACAATAGAAAAAAAATAAACACAGGAAAGAAAAAAAAAGATTATACCTACAATACCCTTACCCCTTGCTTTCATTGATCACTAGGATTTCAAACTAAATTTCTTTTAGCATTTGTTCCCCCTATTATTTATTTTTATTCCATATGTTCTACTCCTTTGTTGACAAGGTAGATAAAAGGAGCATCAGACACAAGGTTTTCACAATCACACAGTCACTTTGTGACAGCTGTATCATCATTATTCAATCATGCTCAAGAAACATGGCTACTGGAACACAGCTCTACATTTTCAGGCAGTTCCCTCCAGCCTCTGCATTACATCTTGGATAACAAGATGATACCTACTTGATGCATAAGAATAACCTCCAGGATAAACTCTCGACTCTGTTTGGAATCTCTCAGCCATTGACACTTTGTCTCATTTCCCTCTTCCCCCTTTTGGTTGAGAAGGTTTTCTCAATCCCTTGATGCTAAGTCTCAACTCATTCTAGGGTTTTTCTCAATCCCTTGATGCTGAGTCTCCGCTCATTCCAAGATCTCTGTCCCACATTGCCAGGAAGGTCCACACCCCTGGGAGTCATGTCCCACGTAGAGATGCTGAGTCCCAGCTTATTCTAGGATTTCTTTCTTTCTTTATTTTTTCTCAGTTTCTGATATTTATTTCATATTTACTTAAAAATTATTTTCAAGTACATCATTACAGACATGAGGACATTTCACTTTTTTTAATCTAATAATTTTTTTTAACATTTGTTCCCCCTATTATTTATTTATTTTTAATCCATGTTTTACTCATCTGAACTTTACTCTGTCTTATAGCTGTATCATTCTAGGATCTATGTCCCACATTGACAGGAAGGTACACATCCCTGGAAGTCATGTCCCATGTAGAGAGGGGGAGGGCAGTGAGTTTGGTTGTCATGTTGGCTGAGAGAGAGAGGCCACATCTGAGCAACAAAAGAGGTTCTCTTGGGGGTGACTCTTAGGCCTAATTTTAGTAGGCTTAGCCTATCCTTTGCGGGGTTAAGTTTCGTATGGACAAACCCCAAGATTGGAGGCTTGGCCTATTGCTTTCGTTGTCCCCACCGCTTGTGAGAATATCAAGAATTCTCCACTTGGGGAAGTTGAATTTTTCACCTTTCTCATCATTCCTCCAAGGGGACTTTGCAAATACTTATTTATTCACTGTTCGAATACTCTCTATTTACTGGGGCATCACTGTGGACAAACCTACAAAATCTCATGCCCTACTCAAGGTTACATGTACTATAGTGCTCAATTAAGCTGTCCACATAAGTAATATTAGGAAATGCACTAATCAAAATATAAATTTTGTACCAAATAAACATTTTTTGCTTTAGTCTCACACATAAAGTTTTAAAATATTAATTACCATTTAACACCCTGAAGTATTGACATTCCTTGTTCTTTCTCATGCAAAAACATTTAAAAATTTGTACATTTAGCCACTATTATTCTACACTCTAGGCATTCCTAGATTATACCATCTCAGTGGAAGCATTTGATTTTGAGGAGTTCCCATTTATTTTTTCTTTTGTTGGTTGTGCTTTGTGTGTAAAGTTTAGGAAGCTACCTCCTATTACTAGGTTTTGAAGATGTTTCCCTACTTTTTCTTCTAGAAGCTATATGGTGCTAGTTCTTATATTCCTATACATGAGCAGGGAATGTCTTTCCACTTATTTAGATCTCCTTTGATTTTTTTAAGCAATATTATGTAGTCTTCTGTGTACAAGTCCTTTACGTCCCTAGTTAAGTTCATTCCTAAGCCCTTGATTCTTTTAGTTGCTATTTTGAATGGAATTTTTCCCTTAACTGACTCCTCCACTAGGTCATTGCTTGTGTATGGAAATGTTACTGATATTTGCACATTAATTTTATATCCTGCCACCTTGCTGAATTTATTAGCTTAAGTAACTTTACTGTAGATTTCTCAGGATCTTCCAAGTATAGTATCATATCATCTGCAAATAATGAGAGTTTTACTTCTTCCTTTCCCATTTGAATGCCTTTTAAAAAAATTTTTATTAATTTTTAATTTTTTTTAGAAAAATTACAAGAAACAAAAATTCTTAATATATGATCATGCCCTTCTCCATATATAATCAGTAATTCGCAATATCATCACATAGTTACATATCCATCATCATGATCACTTCTTAGAACATTTGCATCAATTCAGAAAAAGAAATAACAAGACAACAGAAAAATAAAACTAAAAGAGAAAAAAAAATTACACATACCATACCCCTTACCCCTCCCTTTCATTGATAACTAGCATTTCAAACTAAATTTATTTTAACATTTGTTCCCCCTATTATTTATTTTTATTCCATATGTTCTACTCTTCTGTTGATATAGTAGATAAAAGGAGCATCAGACACAAGGGTTTCACATTCACAGAGTCTCATTGTGAAAGCTATATCATTGTTCAATCGTCATCAAGAAACATGGCTACTGGAACACAGCTCTACATTTTCAGGCAGTTCCCTCCAACCTCTTCATTACATCTTGGATAACAAGGTGATATCTACTTAATGCGTAAGAATAACCTCTGGGATAACCTCTTGACTCTGTTTCAAATCTCTCAGCCATTGCCACTTTGTCTCATTTCCCTCTTCCCCTTTTGTTTGAGAAGTTTTTCTCAATCCCGTGATGCTGGGTCTCAACTCATTCTAGGATTTCTGTCCCACATTGCCAGGAAGGTCCACATCCCTGGGAGTCATGTCCCACGTAGACAGGGGGAGGGTGGTGAGTTTGCTTATTGCGTTGGCTGGAGAGAGGCCACATCTGAGCAACAAAAGAGGTTCTTGGGGGTGACTCTTAGGCCTAAATTTTAGGTAGGCTTGACCTATCCAAGACTGGGGGCTCAGCCTATAGCTTTGGTTGTCCACACTGATTGTGAAAATATCAAGAATTCAACTGGGGAAGTTGAGTTTTCCCCGTTCTCACCATTCCCCGAAGGGAACTTTGCAAATACTTTTCCACTCACTGATCAAAGCACTCTAGGATTCATTGGGGCATCACTCTGGAAAAACCAATGAAATCTCATGTCCTACCCAAGGTTCCATGTACTTATGTTGTTCAACCAACTATCTACATAAGTTATATTAGGAAATGCACTAGTCAAAATATAAATTTTGTACCAAATAAACATTTTTTGCTTTAGTCTCACACATAAGTTGAAATTTTAAAATATTAATTACCATCTATTTTCAGCACCCTGCAGTAATGACATTCCTTTGTTCTTCCTTGTGCAAAAACATTTTTTAAATTTGTACATTTAGTCACTATCATACACTCTAGGCATTCCTAGATTATACCATCTCAATCTTTCTTGTCTATCTTTCTGATTTCGTTTATGTCCCCAGCCCTCGTCCCTCTATCCGTCTCACATGCAGCTTCATTCAGTGTTTTAACATAA
Organism: Tamandua tetradactyla; assembly: GCF_023851605.1. NCBI lineage: Eukaryota > Metazoa > Chordata > Mammalia > Pilosa > Myrmecophagidae > Tamandua > Tamandua tetradactyla. The sequence continues at coordinate 60,750,552 of NC_135332.1, forward strand.
TTAAACACTTACGGGTAGCATTGTGCTGTCCATTTCTGAGTTTTTATATTCAGTCCTGTTGCACAATCTGTGTCCCTTCAGCTCCAATTGCCCAATTTCTTACCTTATTTCTACCTCCTGATGGTCTCTGTTACCAATGAAATATTCCAAGTTTATTCACTAATGTAGTTCATATCAGTGAGACCATACAGTGTTTGTCCTTTTGTTTCTGGATTATCTCACTCACCATAATGTTCTTAAGGTACATCCATGTTGTTACATACTTCATAACTTTATTCTGCATAATATTCCATCGTATGTATATGCCACAGTTTGTTTAACCACCTGTCTGTTGATGGACATTTTGGCTGTTTCCATCTCTTGGTAATTGTAAATAATGCTGCTGTAAATATTGGTGTGCAAATGTCCATTTGTGTCCTTGCCCTCATGTCCTTTGAGTAGAGACAGCCTATAGATGGGTCCTGTTTTTTAATCCATTCTGCCAGTTTATGACTTTTGATTGGGGAGTTTAATCCATTAACATTTAGTGTTATTACTGCACTAATATTAATTATTATTACTTCTACCATTTTGCCTTTTGGATTTTATATGTCATATCTAATTTTCCTTCTTTTTACCTTTACTCACAGTCTTCCTTTCTACACTCTTCTCCACACCTCTCTCTTCTGTCTTTTCATATCTGTCTCTAGTGCTCCCTTTAGTATTTATTGCAGAATTGGTCTCTTGGTCACAAATTCTCACAGTGATTTTTTTGTCTGAAAATGTTTTAATTTCTCCCTCATTTTTGAAGGACAATTTTGCTGAATATAGAATTCTTGGTTGGCAGTTTTTCTCTTTTAATAATTTAAATATATTATCCCACTGTCTTCTCGCCTCCCTGGTTTCTGCTGAGAGATCTGCACATAGTCTTATTGGGCTTCCCTTGTATGTGATGGATTGCTTTTCTCTTGCTGCTTTCAAGATCCTCTCTTTCTCTTTGACCTCTGACATTCTGATTATTAAATGTCTTGGAGTATGTCTATTTGGATCTATTCTCTTTGGGGTACACTGCACTTCTTGGATCTGTAATTTTAAGTCTTTCATAAGAGTTGGGAGATTTTCAGTGATAATTTCCTCCATTAGTTTTTCTCCTCCTTTTCCCTTCTCTTCTCCTTCTGGGACCCCCACAGCACGTATATTCATGCGCTTCATATTGTCTTTCAATTCCCTGAGTCCCTGCTCATATTTTTCCATTTTTTTTCCCTATAGTTTTTGTTTCTTGTCGGATTTCAGATCTTCCATCCTCCAGTTCAGAAATCCCATGTTCTGTCTCTCAAAATCTACCATTGTAGGTTTCCATTGTTTTTTTCATCTCTTCTACTGTGTCTTTCATTCCCATAAGTTCTGTGATTTGTTTTTTCAGACTTTCAGTTTCTTGTTTTTGTTCTTTCCTTGCCTTCTTTATATCCTCCCTCAATTCACTGATTTGGTTTTTGATGAGGTTTTCCATGTCTGTTTGTACATTCTGAATTAATTGTTTCAGTTCCTGTATGTCATTTGAATTGGTTTGTTCCTTTCACTGGGCCATATCTTCAATTTTCCTAGTGTGATTTGTTATTTTTTGCTGGCATCTAGGCTTTAATTACCTTAATTAGTTTATTCTGGAGATTGCTTTCACTTCTTTTATCTAGGGTTTTCTTGCTGGATGAATTTGTTGTCTATCTGTTCTTTGACATTCTGTTCAGCTTTATCTGGACCTCTAGCTTAGGTTTTGTTTAACAGAGGAGAATTTTTCAGTTCTTGTTTTCTTGTTTCTTGGCCTGCTTGTATGGTACCATTTTCTCCCCACCCTGAGGAGGGTCTACTTAGGTATTATAGACCCCAGCCAGATTTTCCCAGACCAAACTGGCCTCCTATCAGGAGGAAAGGGTCACCTGCGTTGGTTTTCCCTGAGCATAAGACCCAGCAGGTTGAAAGACTTTCCTGTGAAGTCTCTGGGCTCTGTTTTTCTTATCCTGCCCCGTATGTGGCATTTGTCTGCTGCAGGTCCCACCAGCATAAGATGATGCGGTACCTTTAACTTTGGCAGACTCTCCCTGCTGGGGCATGGTGGAGACAGAGGAAAAGTTGTAGGCTGGTTTTAATGGCTTCAAATTACGAAGCCCTGGTGTCTGCATTCCTTGAGGGAGGGATTCCACCTGAGCTGGGCTTCACCCCGCCCCTGGGGAAGGCACAGGCTCCATACAAGCCCTGAAAGGAGCTTGTTTCTGCCTATGCCTGGGACAGTTGCGGCCTGAGAAGCCCTGCGGCTGTATCCAAAGGCAGTCAAGCTCTGTTGAAACCCAGCCACAAAAACCTCTGTTTCTTTTTTTTTTTTCTTTTTCTGTCAGCCCTTGGTGCTGGGGCAAAAATGAGTGACCTCTGCTTTGACCAGGTTCACCTGAGCTGGGGGCCCATTTCTAGTCAGAATTTGTTAATCAGTTCCACAATTGGCATTTGGTTGGGCTCAGTCCCTGCTGCTGGTAAAGGCCCTTTCCTTTCCCCTCTGGGAAGCAGCCTGTGGGGGAGAGGCACTGGCTGCCGCGGCTTGGGGAACTCACAGCTCTGGGGGGAGGCTCGTAGCTGGTCCAGCTCGTCCAGATTGGGGTATGCTGTGTGTCCAGTCACTGATGTGGCCCCAGGAGCTGTTCTGTACTGTTTCTGGTTATTTAGTAGTTGTTCTGGAGGACGAACTAAAATGCATACATTGCTAAGCCACCATCTTGTCCCGGAAGAACCCATTTGGATGCCTTTTATTTCTTTGTCCTGCGTCATCAACTTTAGCACAATGTTGAATAATAGTGGTGACAGTAGGCATCCTTGTCTTGTTCCTGATGTTAGGGGGAAAGCTTTCCGTCTCTCTCCAGTGAGTATGATGCTGGCTGTCGGTTTTTTATATACTCCCTTTATGATATTGAGGTAGTTACCTTTGATTCCTACCTTTTGGAGTGTTTTTATCAGAAAAGGACGCCAAATTTTGTTGAATGCTTTTTCAGCATCAATCGAAATGATCATGTGATTTTTCCCTTTCAATTTTTTAATGTGCTGTATTACATTAATTGATTTTCTTGTGTTGAACCATCTTTGCATTCCTTGTATAAACCCCACTTGCCATGATGTGTGATTCTTTTAATGTGTTGTTGGATTCAATTTGCTAATATTTTATTGAGAATTTTTGTTGTTGGATTCAATTTGCTAATATTTTATTGAGAATTTTTGCATCTGTGTTGATTAGGGAGCTTGGCATGTAGTCTTCCTTTCTTATAGCATCTTTACCTAGTTTTGGTATTAAAATGATATTAACTTCATAAAATGAGTTAGGTAGGGTTCCTTTTTCCTCAACTTTTTTGGAAAAGTTTGAGTAGGGTTGATGTTAGTTCTTTGTGGAATGTTTGATAAAATTCCCCTGTGAAGCCATCTGGCCCTGGACTTTTCTTTGTAGGATGATTTTTGTTGACTGATTGAATCTCTTTACTTGTGATTGGTTTGTTGAGATCTTCTATATCTTCCTGAGTCAGTGTAGCTTGTTTGTGTGTCTCCAGGAATTTGTCCATTTCATCTAAGTTGTCTTGTTTGTTGGCGTTTAGTTGTTTACGATATCCTTGTGTTAGTTAGATTCAGTTGTCAACTTGGCCAGGTGAGCATACCTAATCTTGTTGCTGCGGACATAAGCCAACGGTATGTGAACCTCATCTGTTGCTAATTACATCTGCAGTTGGCTAGGAGGCGTGTCTGCTGCAATGAGTGACGTTTAACTTAATTGGCTTGTGCTTAAATGAGAGAACGCAATGTAGCACAGCCTAGCAGCTCAGCATTCCTCATCTCAGCACTTGCAGCTCAGCCCAGGCCTTTGGAGAAGTCACCCCGGGGAAAGTTGTTGGAACCCAGGGGCCTGGAGAGAAGACCAGCAGAGACCATCCTGTGCCTTCCACGTAAGAAAAGAGCCTCAGTGGAAAGTTAGCTGCCTTTCCTCTGAAGAACCAACAAAATAAATCCCCATTTATTAAAAGCCAATCCGTCTCTGGTGTGTTGCATTCTGGCAGCTAGCAAACCAGAACAATCCTCTTATGATATCTTTTATTTTTTCAGGGTCTGTGGTAATGCACCCCTTCTCATTTCTGATTTTGTTTATTTGCATCCTTCCTCTTTTTTTCTTTGGTAGTCTTGCTAGTGGCCCATCAATTTTATTGATTTTCTCAAAGAACCCACTTTTGGTTTTATTGATTCTTTCTATTGTTCTTTTGTTCTCCCATTCATTTATCTCTGCTTTGATCTGTGTTATTTCTCTTCTTGTATTTGTTTTGGGGTAAGTTTGCTGTTCTTTCTCAAGTTCCTCAGGTAAGCAGTTAAGTCCTTGACATTTGCTCTTTCTTGTATTTTAATATAGGCATTTAGTGCAATAAATTTCCCCTTCAGCACAGCCTTTGCTGCATCCTACAAGTTGTATCCTCATTTTGATTCATCTCCAAATAGCTACTGATTTCTCTAGCAATTTCTTCTTTGACCCACTGATTGTTTAAGAGTGTGTTATTTGATCTCCATGTATTTGTGAATGTTCTCGCTCTTTTGTGGTTATTGAGATCCAGCTTCATCCCACTGTGGTCAGAGAAATTGCTTTGAATAATTTCAGCGTTTTTAAATTTATAAAGATCTGTTTTGTTTCCCAGCATATGATCTCTCCTGGAGAATGTTCCATGAGCACTACAGAAGAATGTATATCCTTGTACTTTGGGGTACAATGACCTATAGATATGTCTGTTAGGTCTAATTCATTGATCATGTTATTTAACTTCTCTGTTTCCTTGTTGATCTTCTGTCTGGTTGTTCTATCTTTGGAGAAGAGTGGTGTATTGAACTCTCCTACTATAATTGTTGAAACATGTATCGCTCCCTTCAGTTTTGCCGTCATCTGTCTCTATTTTGCAGCTCCTTGATTGGGAGCATAAACATATATGATTGTTATATCTTCTTGGTGAGTTGACCCTTTAATTAGTATATAGTGTCCTTCTTTGTCTCCTTTTGATGTCTTTATATTTAAAGGCTATTTTGTCCAATATTAGTATAGCTACTCCTGCTTTCTTTTGGTTACAACTTGCATGGAAAATCCTTTTCCATCCTCTCACTTTCAGTTTGTTTGTATCCTTGTGTCTAAGATGAGTTTCTTGTAAGCAGTGTATAGCTGGATTACGTTCATTAATCCATTCTACCAATCTGTATCTTTTAATTGGTAAATTGAGTCTGTTAACATTCACAGTTATTACTGAAAAGGCATTTCTTGAATCCAGCATCTTATTGTTTTTATTTTATTTGTCAGATCTATATATTCTTTTCCCTGTTTCTTTTTGTATTCTTTATACTACCCTTAGTGGTATTCTTCAATTATTTGCCCCCCTGTAGACTTCCTTCTCCTGTGTTTTTTTTTTCAGCCGACAGAACTCCTTTCAGTATTTCTTAGAGGGCCGGTCACTTGTTGACAAATTCCTTGAGGACTTCTTTGTCTGCGAAAACTTTAATCTCTCCCTCAGTTTTTAAAGGACAATTTCGTTGGGTACAGAACTCTTGGCTGGAAGTCTTTCTCTTTCAGGATCTTGCATGTATCATACCACTGCCTTCTTGCCTCCAGGGTACTACTTGAGTAGTCTGAACTCAGTCTTATTTCATTTCCCTTGTATGTAGTAGATAGTTTTTCTCTTGCTGCTTTCAGGATTTTCTGCTTTTCTTCAACATTTGACAGACTGATTAGTATGTGTCTTGGGGAAGGCTTGTTTGGATTGATTCTGTTTGGAGTTTTTTTTGGCTTCTTTGATGTGTGTATTTATGTCCTTTACGAGGGTTGGGAAGTTTTCCCCCATTGTATCCTCAACTACTCTTCCTAGCCCTTTACTCCTCTCTTTTTCTGGGATACTAATGGCTCTTATATTTGTGCGCTTTATTTTGTCTATCATTTCCCTGAGATCCAATTCCAATTTTTCCATCTTTTTTGCCATTTGCTGTTTTGAGTCTTCAAAGACAGTTATCCTGTCCTCTGTATCACTTATTCTTTCTTCTGTCTCTTGAAATCTGGTGTTATGTGCCTCTAGTATATTTTTTATTTGGTCAACAGAGTCTTTAATCCCTGTGATATCTGCTGTTTTTCTATTTATTCTTTCAAATTCCTCTTTATGCTCTTCTACTGTCTTCTTGATCTCTTTTATGTCATTTGCTGTCCCACTTATTTTATTAAGTAAAGTTGTATGAACATCTTTGATTAGTTGTTCCAATGTCTGTCTCCTCTGGTGTTTTAATTTGGTCATTAGGCAGGGCTATATCTGTCTGCACTGTGGTATGTTTAGTGATCTGCTGTCTTCATGGCATGTAAAAATCTTGATTGATTTACTTTGGGAGTTGACTTCTTTCAGTAGTCTAAGGCCCTGTATTTGTGAGATGGTTGTACAGCATGGAGCAGGGTATGAGGTGGGGCACTCAGTGAGGTGATTTGTTTCAGGGCAGGAATAGGTGCAGGTTGGGGATGTTATACTCATGATTAAAAAAAAATACTTATTCCTTCTAGCCTCCAATGTTCTGGAGCAGCTAGAAGGAAAAATCTGAGTTAATGGTATGGTAGCCCATGACAAACTCTGAGATCTGTCCTGTAACTCCTTGTTGAAGAGTGGTTTGAAAGCTACTGCTTTTTTCTTTCTTTGCTTTATATATATATTATACAATAAAAAAAAGTTAAAAAAAAAAAAAAGATATCTGTTCAACAAAAATACCGTGTGTGTCAGGCAAATTAAGGCCCAGGTTGTGGCAAGATTGATAGGCCATCAGGTTCCCACCAAGCATCTCTCTCCTTAAATCTGTCCACACAGTCAGTAAGGATGGGACCCCGACTACTGGAGTGCAGCTCCCAACAGAATATTCCAGCCTAGTTTTGTTTGGTTTGTTTCTTCAGTTTCCACAGAGTTTCTGTAGAACTTTGAGGGTGGCACTCAGTAAGGCCTCTGGATTTATGGATTAGGCCAAACAGGTGATATAATTGCTCTTGTAATAATTGACACATAGTAGGCACTCATTTTTGAGGAATGAATGAAATGGATAAGTAAAGGAATGGTTAGGGAAACCAAGAATTGATTGGACGGCAAGCAGCAGGAAAAGAAAGTTTGGGGTTGGTCATAGCCATGTCGTTACTAGTTGACATTGCTGGTGGGCAGAGAAGAAAACAGTGTGTTAAACTAGTGCAGAGCAGAAATGATCTAAGGGAAAATATATCCTGTGCCTTATCTCTACAATAACTTCTTAAAATGTTTGTGTATATTAAAATTAAATTTATATTTAATCAAAGTAAATCAGATTCATTCACCCACCCATTTATACATTCTTGGGGACTACTTTTTCCATTCTGGATTGATTGTCCTGTACACCTTTATAAATGTTATTCTGGGACTTCCCTTCACCATCATCCTTGTCAGTTCCCTTTGCCTCTCCTTTGTTTCCTGGATCCCATGCCTTCCTCTTTCTTAGTTTACTACCTTGTTTCGGTGGAGCACAGCTTCCATAATTTCTTGAGAAAGGGTGCATGAGAGGTAAAATGGTTGAATTCTTCATTGTGTGCAAAATTACTTTCTCCTCACACTTGACTGACAGTTCGATCAGGTACAGGATTCTGGGGTCAGAAATTATTTTCCCTCAAAATCTTGTAGACATTTTCCCATTTCTCCTAGTTTTCAGTATTGCCATTGAGACTTTTGTTGTCATTTGACATCTTGACTCATTTTGTATGTGACCTTTCTTTTCCCTCTCCGGAAGCTTTTAGGAGTTTGTCTTTTTTGTCTCTATATTCTGAAATTTCACATTGGCCTGACTTGGTGTAAGTCTGTTTATGTTTATTTTGTTGGCATTTGGTGTGTTTTGTCAATCTGAAACTAATATTCCTTCAGTTCTAGGGAGTTTTCTTGTGTGTAAGTTTTCTTCACTTTTTCTCTTCTTTGATTTAGGAACTTCTATAATTTGGATGTTAAATTTTGGACTTATTCCCTAATTTTTCTTATCTTTTCCCCTCTATTTTCTATTTTTTTTTTTTACTTTTTCTAGAAGATTTCCTTAACTTTTTCTCCAACCCTTGTGAAATTTGAATTGCTATCATATTTTTATTTGCAGGACTTATCCTTATTCTCTTAATGTTCCTCTTAAAAAAAAAGTTTCCTATATTTGTTCCTGGCTGCAATATCTTCTCTTATGTCTTTTTTGATATTAATGATAATTTTCTAAAAGTTTCCTTTCTTTTTTTTTCTTTTGTATGCTGTATAGGAGGGTCACATTTTCATTATTTTTCCATGTAAGCCTCCTATTATTGCAGCACCATTTGTTGAATTTTTGTTTGTTTTTTGATTTTTTGTTTTATTTGTTTGTTTGTTTGGAAATGCATGGGCTAGGAATTGAACCTGCGTCTTCTGCATGGTAGGCAAGAATTCTACCACTGAACTATGCTTGCACCCTCCTCCTCTCTGTTTTTGTCTCCATATTTCACACCAGAAGCTTGGCTGTCTTTTTTATTGTTGTTGTTAATCCACTCATCTGTTGATGGGCATTTGGATTGTTTCCATCTTTTGGCGATTATAAGTAATGCTGCTGTGAACATTGGTGTAAATATCTGTGTCATTGCTTTCAGCTTTTCTGGTATATACCAAGTAGTGCTATTGCTGGGTCATAGGGCAACTCGATATTTAATTTCCTAAGGAACCACCAAACTGTGTTCCATAGCAGCTATACAATTATACATTCCCACCAGCAGTGCATAAATGTCCCAATTTCTCCACATCTTCTCCAACATTTGTAGTTTCCAATTTAATAGCAGTCATTTTTATAGGTGTGAGTTAGTATCTCATTGTAATCTTGCTCTGCGTGTCCCTGATAGCTAATGAAAGTGAGTAGCTCTTCATGTGCTTTTTAACCATCTGTATTTGCTCTTCATAAAAATGCCTATTCATATCTTTAACCCATTTTATAATTGGGTTGTTTCTTCTTTTGTTGTTGAGTTGTATGAGTTCTTCATATGTAAAGGATATCACACCTTTATCCGACGTGTGATTTTTGATACTTTCTCCCATTGTATTGGCTGCCTCTTCACCTTTTTGACAAAGTATTTTCAGGTACAGAAGCATTTGATTTTGAGGAGTTTCCATTTATCATTTCTTTCTTTTGTTTCTTGTACTTTAGGTGTAATTTTTAAGAAGTTACCACCTATTACTAGGTCTTGAAGATGTTTCCCCACGTTTTCTTCCAGAAGCTTTATGGTACTAGTTCTTTTTTTTAATTAAAAAAAAATTAACAGCAAACAAAACATTAAGATATCATTCCATTCTACATACACAATCAGTAATTCTTAATATCATCACATAGTTGCATATTCATCATTTCTTAGAACATTTGCATTGATTTAGAAAAAGAAATAAAGAGACAATAGAAAAAGAAATAAAACGATAACAGTGAAAAAAATATTATACATACATTACCCCTTCCCCCTCACTTTCATTTACCACTAGCATTTAAAATTAAATTTATTTTAACATTTGTTCCCCCTATTATTTATTTTTATTCCATATGTTCTACTCTTCTGTTCATATAGTAGATAAAAGGAGCATCAGACACAAGGTTTTCACATTCACAGAGTCTCATTGTGAAAGCTATATCATTGTTCAATCATCATCAAGGAACATGGCTACTGGAACACAGCTCTACATTTTCAGGCTGTTCCCTCCAGCCTCTCCACTACATCTTGAACAACAAGGTGATATCTACTTAATGCGTAAGAATAACCTCCAGGATAACCTCTCGATTCTGTTTGGAATCTCTCAGCCATTGACACTTAGTCTCATTTCACTCTTCCCCCTTTGGTCGAGAAGGTTCTCTCAATCCCTTGATGATAATTCTCAGCTCATTCTAGGGTTTTTCTTAGTCCCTTGATACTGAGTCTCAGCTCATTCCAGGATCTCTGTCCCACGTTGCCAGGAAGGTCCACACCCCTGGGAGTCATGTCCCATGCAGAGAGGGGGAGGGTGGTGAGACTGCTCATTGTGTTGGCTGGAGAGAGAGGCCACATCTGAGCAACAAAAGAGGCTCTCTTGGGGGTGACTCTTAGGCCTAAATTTTAAGTAGACTTGACCTATCCTTTGTGGGGTTAAGTTTCATATGAACAAACCCCAAGACCGGGGGCTCAGCCTATAGCTTTGGTTGTCCACACTGCTTGTAAGAATATCAAGAATTCAACTTGGGGAAGTTGAATTTCTCCCTGCTCTCGCCATTCCCCAAAGGGGGCTTGCAAATACTTTTCCACTTACTGATCAAATCACTCTGCGATTCATCAGGGCATCACTCTGGACAAACCAACAAAATCTCATGTCTTACCTGAGATTCCAAGTACTTATGATGTTCAATCAAACTATCTACATAAGTTATATTAGGAAATGCTCTAGTCAAAATATAAAAATTGTAACAAAAAAACATTTTTTGCTTTAGTCTCACACATAAGGTGACATTTTAAAATATTAATTACCATCTATTTTCAGTACCCTGCAATAATGACATTCCTTTGTTCTTCCTCATGCAAAAACATTTTTAAAATTTGTACGTTGTACATTTCACTATTGTTATACACTCTAGGCATTCCTAGATTATACCATCTTGATCTTTAACATCTATCTTTCTTTCTGATTTCATTTATGTCCCCAGCCCTCCTCCCTCTATCATTCTCACATGCAGCTTCATTCAGTGTTTTAACATAATTATATTACAGTTAGGTAATATTGTGCTGTCCATTTCTGAGTTTTTGTATCCAGTCCTGTTGCACAGTCTGTATCCCTTCAGCTCCAATTACCCAATATCTTACCCTATTTCTATCTCCTGATGATCTCTGTTACCAACGACATATTCCAAGTTTATTCACTAATGTCAGTTCATGTCAGTGAGACCATACAGTATTTGTCCTTTACTTTTTGGCTGGTCTCACTCAGCATAATATTCTCAAGGTCCATCCATGTTGTTACATACCTCATAAGTTTATTCTTCTTAAAGCTGCATAATATTCCATCATATGTATATACCACAGTTTGTTTAGCTACTCGTCTGTTGATGGACATTTTGGCTGTTTCCATCTCTTTGCAATTGTAAATAATGATGCTATAAACATTGGTGTGCAAGTGTCCATTCGTGTCTTTGCCCTTAAGTCCTCTGAGTAGATACCTAGCAGTGGTATTGCTGGGTTATATGGCAATTCTATATTCAGCTTTTTGAGGAACCGCCAAACTGCCTTCCACAGCAGTTGCACCATTTGATATTCCCACCAACAGTGAATAAGTGTGCCTCTTTCTCCACATCCTCTCCAGCACTTGTCATTTTCTGTTTTGTTGATAGTGGCCATTCTGGTGGGTGTGAGATGATATCTCGTTGTGGTTTTGATTTACATTTCTCTAATGGCCAGGGACATTGAGCATCTTTTCATGTGCCTTTTGGCCATTTGTAGTTCCTCTTCTGAGTAGTGTCTGTTCAAGTCTTTTGCCCATTTTGTTATTGGGTTGTGTGTCTTTTTGTTGTTGAGTTGAACGATCTCTTTATAAATTCTGGATAGTAGATCTTTATCTGATAATGTCGTTTCCAAATATTGTCTCCTATTGTGTAGGCTGTCTTTTTACTTTCTTGATGAAGTTCTTTGATGCACAAAAGTGTTTAATTTTGAGGAGCTCCTGTTTATTTATTTCTTTCTTCAGTGCTCTTGCTTTAGGTGTAAGGTCCATAAAACTGACTCCAATTATAAGATTTATAAGATATCTCCCTACATTTTCCTCTAACTGTTTTATGGTCTTAGACCTAATGTTTAGATCTTTGATCCATTTTGAGTTAACTTTTGTATAGGGTGTGAGATACGGGTCCTCTTTCATTCTTTTGCATATGGATATCCAGTTCTCTAGGCACCATTTATTGAAGAGACTGTTCTGTCCCAAGTGAGTTGGCTTGACTGCCTTATCAAAGATAAAATGTCCATAGATGAGAGGGTCTATATCTGAGCACTCTATTCGATTCCATTGGCCAATATATCTATCTTTATGCCAGTACCATGCTGTTTTGACCACTGTGGCTTCATAATATGCCTTAAAGTCAGGCAGCGTGAGACCTCCAGCTTCGTTTTTTTTCCTCAAGATACTTTTAGCAATTTGGGGCACCCTGCCCTTCCAGATAAATTTGCTTATTGGTTTTTCTATTTCTGAAAAGTAAGTTGTTGGGATTTTGATGGTATTGTGTTGAATCTGTAAATAAATTTAAGTAGAATTGACATCTTAACTATATGTAGTCTTCCAATCCATGAACACGGTATGCCCTTCCATCTATTTAGGTCTTCTGTGATTTCTTTTAACAGTTTCTTGTAGTTTTCTTTGTATAGGTCTTTTGTCTCTTTAGTTAAATTTATTCCTAAGTATTTTATTCTTTTAGTTGCAGTTGTAAATGGAATTTGTTTCTTGATTTCCAGCTCAGATTGTTCATTACTAGTGTATAGAAACACTACAGATTTTTGAATGTTGATCTTGTAATCTGCCACTTTGGTGTACTCGTTTATTAGCTCTAGTAGTTTTGTTGTGGATTTTTCAGGATCTTCGACATATAGTATCATATCATCTGCAAACAGTGATAATTTTACTTCTTCCTTTCCAATTTTGATGCCTTGTATTTCTTTTTCTTGTCTAATTGCTCTGGCTAGAACTTCCAACACAATGTTGAATAACAGTGGTGATAGTGGACATCCTTGTCTTGTTCCTGATCTTAGGGGGGGAAGTTTTCAGTTTTTCCCCATTGAGGATGATATTAGCTGTGGGTTTTTCATATATTCCCTTTATCATTTTAAGGAAGTTCCCTTGTATTCCTATCCTTTGAAGTGTTTTCAACAGGAAAGGATGTTGAATTTTGTCAGATGCCTTCTCTGCATCAATTGAGATGATCCTGTGATTTTTCTGCTTTGATTTGTTGATATGGTGTATTACATTAATTGATTTCCTTATGTTGAACCATCCTTGCATACCTGGGATGAATCCTACTTGGTTATGATGTATAATTCTTTTAATGTGTTGCTGGATTTGATTTGCTAGAATTTTGTTGAGGATTTTTGCATCTATATTCATTAGAGAGATTGGTCTGTAGTTTTCTTTTTTTGTAATATCTGTCTGGTTTTGGTATCAGGGTGATGTTGGCTTCATAGAATGAATTAGGTAGCTTTCCCTCCACTTCAATTTTTTTGAAGAGTTTGAGCAGGGTTGGTACTAATTCTTTCTGGAATGTTTGGTAGAATTCACATATGAAGCCGTCTGGTCCTGGACTTTTCTTTTTAGGAAGCTTTTGAATGACTGATTCAATTTCTTTACTTGTGATTGGTTTGTTGAGGTAATCTATTTCTTCTTGAGTCGAAGTTGGTTGTTCATGCCTTTCTAGGAAGTTGTCCATTTCATCTACATTGTTGTATTTATTGCCATAAAGTTGTTCATAGTATCCTGTTATTACCTCCTTTATTTCTGTGGAGTCAGTCGTTATGTCTCCTCTTCCATTTCTGATCTTATTTATTTGCATCCTCTCTCTTCTTCTTTTTGTCAATTTTGCTAAGGGCCCATCAATCTTATTGGTTTTCTCATAGAACCAACTTCTGGTTTTATTGATTTTCTCAATTGTTTTCATGTTCTCAATTTATTTATTTCTGCTCTAATCTTTGTTATTTCTTTCATTTTCCTTGCTTTGGGGTTAGTTTGCTGTTCTTTCTCCAGTTCTTCCACATGGACAGTTAATTCCCGAATTTTTGCCCTTCTTTTTTGAGATAGGCATTTAGGGCAATAAATTTCCCTCTTAGCACTGCCTTTGCTGCATCACATAAGTTTTGATATGTTGTGTTTTCATTTTCATTCGCCTCAAGATATTTACTGATTTCTCTTGTAATTTCTTCCTTGACCCACTGGTTGTTTAAGAGTGTGTTGTTGAGCCTCCATGTATTTGTGAATTTTCTGGCACTCTGCCTATTATTGATTTCCAACTTCATTCCTTTATGATCTGAGAAGGTGTTTTATATGATTTCAATCTTTTTAAATTTGTTGAGACTTGCTTTGTGACCCAGCGTATGGTCTATCTTTGAGAATGATCCATGAGCACTTGAGAAAAAGTTGTATCCTGCTGTTGTGGGGTGTAATGTCCTATAAATGTCTGTTAAGTCTAGCTCATTTATCGTATTATTCAAATTCTCTGTTTCTTTATTGATCCTCTGTCTAGATGTTCTGTCCATTGATGAGAGTGGGGGAATTGAAGTCTCCAACTATTATGGTAGATGTGTCTATTTCCCTTTTTAGTGTTTGCAGTGTTTGCCTCACGTATTTTGGGGCATTCTGGTTCGGTGCATAAATATTTATGATTGTTATGTCTTCTTGTTGAATTGTTCCTTTTATTAATACATAGTATCCTTCTTTGTCTCTTTTAACTGTTTTACATTTGAAGTCTAATTTGTTGGATATTAGTATAGCTACTCCTGCTCTTTTCTGGTTATTTGCATGGAATATGTTTTCCGAACCTTTCACTTTCAACCTATGTTTATCTTTGGGTCTAAGATGTGTTTCCTGTAGACAGCATATAGAAGGATCCTGTTTTTTAACCCATTCTGCCAGTCTATGTCTTTTGATTAGGGAGTTCAATCCATTAACATTTAGTGTTATTACTGTATGGGTAGTACTTCTGTCATTTTGCCTTTTGGATTTTATATGTCGTATCTAATTTTCCTTCTTTCTACACTCTTCTCCACACCTCTGTCTTCTGTCTTTTCATATCTGTCTCTAGTGCTCCCTTTAGTATTTCTTGCAGAGCTGGTCTCTTGGTCACAAATTCTCTCAGTGATTTTTTGTCTGAAAATGTTATAGTTTCTCCCTCATTTTTGAAGGACAATTTTGCTGGGTATAGAATTCTTGGTTGGCAGTTTTTCTCTTTTAATAATTTAAATATATCATCCCACTGTCTTCTCGCCTCCATGGTTTCTGCTGAGAAATCTACACAGTCTTATTGGGTTTCCTTTGCATGCGATGGATTGCTTTTCTCTTGCTGCTTTCAAGATCCTCTCTTTCTCTTTGACCTCTGACATTCTGACTAGTAAGTGTCTTGGAGAACATCTGTTTGGATGTATTCTCTTTGGGGTGCACTGCATTTCTTGGATCTGTAATTTTAGGTCTTTCGTAAGAGTTGGGAAATTTTCAGTGATAATTTCTTCCATTAGTTTTTCTCCTCCTTTTCCCGTCTCTTCTCCTTCCAGGACACCCACAACACGTATATTTGTGCGCTTCATATTATCATTCAATTCCCTGATCGCTGCTCATATTTTTCCATATAGTTTCTGTTTCTTTTTGGATTTCAGATGTTCCATCCTCCAGTTCACTAATCCTAACCTCTGTCTCTTGAAATCTACCTTTGTAGGTTTCCATTGTTTTTTTCATCTTTTCTACTGTGTCTTTCATTCCCATAAGTTCTGTGATTTGTTTTTTCAGACTTTCCATTTCTTCTTTTTGTTCATTCCTTCCCTTCTTCCTATCCTACCTCAATTCATTGATTTGGTTTTTTTTTTTTTTTTATTAATTAAAAAAAGAATTAACAAAACAATTAGAAATCATTCCAATCTACATGTACAATCAGTAATTCTTAATAACATCACATAGTTGCATATTCATCATTTCTTAGTACATTTGCATCGATTTAGAAAAAGAAATAAAAAGACAACAGAATAAGAATTAAAACAATAATAGAAAGAAAAAAAAACAAAAAAAACAAAAACAAAAAACCTATACCTCACATGCAGCTTCATTCAGTGTTTTAACATAATTGCATTACAATTGGGTAGTATTGTGCTGTCCATTTCTGAGTTTTTATATCCAGTCCCGTTGTACAGTCTGTATCCCTTCATCTCCAATTATCCCTTCTCTTTTTTTTTTTTTTTTAATTAACGGAAAAAAAGAAATTAACCCAACATTTAGAGATCATACCATTCTACACATGCAATCATTAATTCTTAACATCATCACATAGATGCATGATCATCATTTCTTAGTACATTTGCATTGGTTTAGAAGAACTAGCAACATAACTGAAAAAGATATAGAATGTTAATATAGAGAAAAAAATAAAAGTAATAATAGTAAAATCAAAACAAAACAAAACAAAACAAAAACCTATAGCTCAGATGCAGCTTCATTCAGTGTTTTAACATGATTACTTTACAATTAGGTATTATTGTGCTGTCCATTTTTGAGTTTTTGTATCTAGTCCTGTTGCACAGTCTGTATCCCTTCAGCTTCATTTACCCATTGTCTTACCCTGTTTCTAACTCCTGCTGAACTCTGTTACCAATGACATATTTCAAGTTTATTCTCGAATGTCCGTTCACATCAGTGGGACCATACAGTATTTGTCCTTTAGTTTTTGGCTGGATTCACTCAGCATAATATTCTCTAGGTCCATCCATGTTATTACATGGTTCATAAGTTTATCTTGTCTTAAAGCTGCATAATATTCCATCGTATGTATATACCACAGTTTGTTTAGCCACTCTTCTGTTGATGGAGATTTTGGCTGTTTCCATCTCTTTGCAATTGTAAATAATGCTGCTATAAACATTGGTGTGCAAATGTCCGTTTGTGTCTTTGCCCTTAAGTCCTTTGAGTAGATACCCAGCAATGGTATTGCTGGGTCGTATGGCAATTCTATATTCAGCTTTTTGAGGAACCGCCAAACTGCCTTCCACAGTGGTTGCACCCTTTGACATTCCCACCAACAGTGGATAAGTGTGCCTCTTTCTCCGCATCCTCTCCAGCATTTGTCATTTTCTGTTTTGTTGATAATGGCCATTCTGGTGGGTGTGAGATGATATCTCATTGTGGTTTTGATTTGCATTTCTCTAATGGCCAGGGACATTGAGCATCTCTTCATGTGCCTCTTGGCCATCCGTATTTCCTCTTCTGAGAGGTGTCTGTTCAAGTCTTTTTCCCATTTTGTAATTGGGTTGGCTGTCTTTTTGTTGTTGAGATGAACAATCTCTTTATAAATTCTGGATACTAGACCTTTATCTGATATATCATTTCCAAATATTGTCTCCCATTGTGAAGGCTGTCTTTCTACTTTCTTGATGAAGTTCTTTGATGCACAAAAGTGTTTAATTTTGAGGAGTTCCCATTTATTTATTTCCTTCTTCAGTGCTCTTGCTTTAGGTTTAAGGTCCATAAAACCGCCTCCAGTTGTAAGATCCATAAGATATCTCCCAACATTTTCCTCTAACTGTTTTATGGTCTTAGACCTAATGTTTAGATCTTTGATCCATTTTGAGTTAACTTTTGTATAGGGTGTGAGAGATGGGTCTTCTTTCATTCTTTTGCATATGGATATCCAGTTCTCTAGGCACCATTTATTGAAGAGACTGCTCTGTCCCAGGTGAGTTGGCTTGACTGCCTTATCAAAGATCAAATGTCCATAGATGAGAGGGTCTATATCTGAGCACTCTATTCGATTCCATTGGTCGATATATCTATCTTTATGCCAATACCATGCTGTTTTGACCACTGTGGCTTCATAATATGCCTTAAAGTCAGGCAGCGCGAGACCTCCAGCTTCGTTTTTTTTCCTCAAGATGTTTTTAGCAATTCGGGGCACCCTGCCCTTCCAGATAAATTTGCTTATTGGTTTTTCTATTTCTGAAAAATAAGTTGTTGGGATTTTGATTGATATTGCATTGAATCTGTAAATCAATTTAGGTAGGATTGACATCTTAACTATATTTAGTCTTCCAATCCATGAACACGGTATGCCTTTCCATCTATTTAGGTCTTCTGTGATTTCTTTTAGCAGTTTTTTGTAGTTTTCTTTATATAGGTTTTTTGTCTCTTTAGTTAAATTTATTCCTAGGTATTTTATTCTTTTAGTTGCAATTGTAAATGGGATTCGTTTCTTGATTTCCCCCTCAGCTTGTTCATTACTAGTGTATAGAAATGCTACAGATTTTTGAATGTTGATCTTGTAACCTGCTACTTTGCTGTACTCATTTATTAGCTCTAGTAGTTTTGTTATGGATTTTTCCAGGTTTTCGACGTATAGTATCATATCGTCTGCAAACAGTGATAGTTTTACTTCTTCCTTTCCAATATTGATGCCTTGTATTTCTTTTTCTTGTCTAATTGCTCTGGCTAGAACCTCCAACACAATGTTGAATAATAGTGGTGATAGTGGACATCCTTGTCTTGTTCCTGATCTTAGGGGGAAAGTTTTCAATTTTTCCCCATTGAGGATGATATTAGCTGTGGGTTTTTCATATATTCCCTCTATCATTTTAAGGAAGTTCCCTTGTATTCCTATCTTTTGAAGTGTTTTCAACAGGAAAGGATGTTGAATCTTGTCGAATGCCTTCTCTGCATCAATTGAGATGATCATGTGATTTTTCTGCTTTGATTTGTTGATATGGTGTATTACATTAATTGATTTTCTTATGTTGAACCATCCTTGCATACCTGGGATGAATCCTACTTGGTCATGATGTATAATTCTTTTAATGTGTTGTTGGATACGATTTGCTAGAATTTTATTGAGGATTTTTGCATCTATATTCATTAGAGAGATTGGTCTGTAGTTTTCTTTTTTTGTAATATCTTTGCCTGGTTTTGGTATGAGGGTGATGTTGGCTTCATAGAATGAATTAGGTAGTTTTCCCTCCACTTCGATTTTTTTGAAGAGTTTGAAGAGAATTGGTACTAATTCTTTCTGGAACGTTTGGTAGAATTCACATGTGAAGCCATCTGGTCCTGGACTTTTCTTTTTAGGAAGCTTTTGAATGACTAATTCAATTTCTTTACTTGTGATTGGTTTGTTGAGGTCATCTATGTCTTCTTGAGTCAAAGTTGGTTGTTCATGTCTTTCCAGGAACCCGTCCATTTCCTCTAAATTGTTGTATTTATTAGCGTAAAGTTGTTCATAGTATCCTGTTATTACCTCCTTTATTTCTGTGAGGTCAGTAGTTATGTCTCCTCTTCCATTTCTGATCTTATTTATTTGCATCCTCTCTCTTCTTCTTTTTGTCAATCTTGCTAAGGGCCCATCAATCTTATTGATTTTCTCATAGAACCAACTTCTGGCCTTATTGATTTTCTCTATTGTTTTCATGTTTTCAATTTCATTTATTTGTGCTCTAATCTTTGTTATTTCTTTCCTTTTGCTTGCTTTGGGGTTAGCTTGCTGTTCTTTCTCCAGTTCTTCCAAATGGATAGTTAATTCCTGAATTTTTGCCTTTTCTTCTTTTCTGATATAGGCATTTAGAGCAATAAATTTCCCTCTTAGCACTGCCTTTGCTGCGTCCCATAAGTTTTGATATGTTGTGTTTTCATTTTCATTCGCCTCGAGGTATTTGCTAATTTCTCTTGCAATTTCTTCTTTGACCCAGTCGTTGTTTAGGAGTGTGTTGTTGAGCCTCCACGTATTTGTGAGTTTTCTGGCACTCTGCCTATTATTGATTTCCAACATCATTCCTTTATGGTCCGAGAAAGTGTTGTGTAAGATTTCAATCTTTTTAAATTTGTTAAGACTTGCTTTGTGACCCAGCATATGGTCTATCTTTGAGAATGATCCATGAGCACTTGAGAAAAAGGTGTATCCTGCTGTTGTGGGATGTAATGTCCTATAAATGTCTATTAGGTCTAGTTCATTTATAGTAATATTCAGATTCTCTATTTCTTTGTTGATCCTCTGTCTAGATGTTCTGTCCCTTGATGAGAGTGGTGAGTTGAAGTCTCCAACTATTATGGTATATGAGTCTATTTCCCTTTTCAGTGTTTGCAGTATATTCCTC
Source organism: Tamandua tetradactyla (assembly GCF_023851605.1). Classification (NCBI taxonomy): domain Eukaryota; kingdom Metazoa; phylum Chordata; class Mammalia; order Pilosa; family Myrmecophagidae; genus Tamandua; species Tamandua tetradactyla. The sequence continues at coordinate 60,770,434 of NC_135332.1, forward strand.
ACGTATTTTGGGGCATTCTGATTCGGTGTGTAAATATTTATGATTGTTATGTCTTCTTGTTTAATTGTTCCTTTTATTAGTATATAGTGTCCTTCTTTGTCTCTTTTAACTGTTTTACATTTGAAGTCTAATTTGTTGGATATTAGTATAGCCACTCCTGCTCTTTTCTGGTTGTTATTTGCATGAAATATCTTTTCCCAACCTTTCACTTTCAACCTATGTTTATCTTTGGGTCTAAGATGTGTTTCCTGTAGACAGCATATCGAAGGATCCTGTTTTTTAATCCATTCTGCCAATCTATGTCTTTTGATTGGGGAATTCAGTCCATTGACATTTAGTGTTATTACTGTTTGGATAATATTTTCCTCTAACATTTTGCCTTTTGTATTATATATATCATGTCTGATTTTCCTTCTTTCTACACTCTTTTCCATATCTCTCTCTTCTGTCTTTTTGTATCTGACTCTAGTGCTCCCTTTAGTATTTCTTGCAGAGCTGGTCTCTTGGTCACAAATTCTTTCAGTGACTTTTTGTCTGAGAATGTTTTAATTTCTCCCTCATTTTTGAAGGATAATTTTGCTGGATATAGGAGTCTTGGTTGGCAGTTTTTCTCTTTTAGTATTTTAAATATATCATCCCACTGTCTTCTAGCTTCCATGGTTTCTGCTGAGAAATCTACACAAAGTCTTATTGGGTTTCCCTTGTATGTAATGGATTGTTTTTCTCTTGCTGCTTTCAAGATCTTCTCTTTCTCTTTGACCTCTGACATTCTAACTAGTAAGTGTCTTGGAGAACGCCTATTTGGGTCTAATCTCTTTCGGGTGCGCTGCACTTCTTGGATCTGTAATTTTAGGTCTTTCATAAGAGTTGGGAAATTTTCAGTGATAATTTCTTCCATTAGTTTTTCTCCTCCTTTTCCCTTCTCTTCTCCTTCTGGGACACCCACAACACGTATATTTGTGCGGTTCATATTGTCCTTGAGTTCCCTGATACCCTGTTCAAATTTTTTCATTCTTTTCCCTATAGTTTCTGTTTCTTTTTGGAATTCAGATGTTCCATCCTCCAAATCACTAATTCTATCTTCTGTCTCTTTAAATCTATCATTGTAGCTATCCATTATTTTTTCTATGTTTGCTACTTTATCCTTCACTTCCATAAGTTCTGCGATTTGTTTTTTCAGTTTTTCTATTTCTTCTTTATGTTCAGCCCATGTCCTCTTCATGTCCTCCCTCAATTTATCGATTTCATTTTTGAAGAGGTTTTCCATTTCTGTTCGTATATTCAGGATTAGTTGTCTCAGCTCTTGTGTCTCATTTGAGCTATTGGTTTGTTCCTTTGACTGGGCCATATTCTCAATCTTTTGAGCGTGGACAGTTATCTTCTGCTGCTGGCGTCTGGGCATTTATTCAGATTTCTCTTGGTGTTGGACCCAGCAAGGTTGTAATATTTTTCTGTGAAATCTCTGGGTTCTGTTTTTCTTATCCTGCCCAGTAGGTGGCGCTCGTGGCACACGTTTGTCTGCGGGTCCCACTAGTAAAAGGTGCTGTGGGACCTTAAACTTTGGAAAACTCTCGCCGTCCTGGGGGTTCGCTAGCCGAAGCGGCTTGAGCCGGCCCGGGGTCCGAACGCAGGGAGGGTTGCTGGTCGCCGCAGCCAGGGAAAGAGCCCGTCCGAATTTCCTAGTCGGCCCTGGGCAACACGCGTGGCGGGAGGGCGCCAGCGGCAGCGGCCCGCCCGAGAGAGTGCACGTTCCCCGGGAGTCACGGGGTCACCGTTCTCCGCGGCCTGGGGGTTTCCGATCCAATTCTCTCAGTTGGTCCAGGGGCTGCGCGTGGTGTGGGCGCCAGTCGCCTTGGTTTCAGGGGACCACCTCTCCAATTCTCCCAGCTGGCCCGGGAAGGGGGAAGGGAGTAACTCCGGCCGCTTGCCACCCCGCCCGGTAAGGCCCGCGCGCCTCGGCGATCTCACCCGAGCTGCTTCTCTCAGCCAGCCAGCCGTTCCAGGATGGGGTACGCTGTCTTTTTTATCTCTGTTGTGGCTTTGGGCGCTTTCTGTATCGTTTCTACTCCCCTAGTAGGTGTCCTGGAGAAGAAACTAAGATCTGCGCGTCTTACTAAGCCGCCATCTTCCAGGAAGTGTCTTGATTTGGTTTTTGATGAGGTTTTCCATGTCTGTTCGTATATTCTGAATTAATTGTTTCATCTCCTGTATCTCATTTGAACTATTGGTTTGTTCCTTTGACTGGACCATATCTTCAATTTTCCTGGTGTGATTTGTTATTTTTTGCTGCTGTCTAGACATTTAATTACCTTAATTAGTTTATTCTGGAGATTGCTTTCACTTATCTTACCTAGGGTTTTCTTGCTAGATGAGTTTGTTGTCTATCTGTTCTTCGGCATTCAGTTCAGCTTTTTCTGGGCCTCTAGCTTAGGTTTTGTTTAACAGAGGATAATTTTTCAGTTCCTGTTTTCTTGTTTCTTGCCCTGCTTGTAAGGTGCCTTTTCCCTCCCCACCCTTAGGAGGGTCTACATAGGTATTATAGACTCTAGCCGGGTTTTCCCGGACTAAACTGGCCTCCTATCAGGGGGAAGGAGTCACCTGTGTAAGTTTTCCCTGAGGGTGAGACCCAGCAGATTAAAAGACTTTCCTGTGAAGTCTCTGGGCTCTGGTTTTCTTATCCTGCCCAGTATGTGGTGCTTGTCTGCCTGCGGGTCCCACCAGCAAAAGTTGTTGTGGCTCCTTTAACTTTGGAAGGCTCTCCCTGCTGGGGGCATGGTGGAGACAGAGGAGAGGTTGTAGGCTGGTTTTAATGGCTTCAAATTGCCAAGACTTGGGTTCTGAATTCCTTGAGAGAGGGATTCCACTTGAGTTGAGCTTCACCCCTCCCCTAGGGAAGACACAGGCTGGAGACAGCCCTGAAAGTAGTCCGTTTCTGCCTATGCCTGGGGCAGTTGCAGCCCGAGTAGTCCCACTGCTGAATCCAGAGGCAGCCAAGCCTCCATAGAAACAGCCACAAAAACCTCAGTTTCATCCCCTTTCCTGTTTTTCAGTTAGCCCAATAAGCGACCTCTGCCTTGACCAGGTTCAGCTGAGCTGGGGGCCTATTTTTAGTAGTCAGAATTTGTTTATTAATGCCACAATTGGTGTTTGGTTGGACTCAGTCCCTGGTACTGTTCGAGTGTCTTTCCTTTCCCTCTGGAAAGCCGCCTGTGGGGGAGGGGCGCCGGCTGCCACGGCTTGGGGAACTCACGGTTCGGGGGAGACTCGCAGCCGGTCCAGCTGGTCCAGACTGGGGTATGCTGTGTGTCCAGTCACTGTTGTGGCTCTGGGAGCTGTTCTGTACTGTTTCTGGTTATTTAGTAGTTGTTCCGGAGGATGAACTAAAACGTGCACATTGCTAAGCCACCATCTTGGCCTTTTTCCGGTACTAGTTCTTATATTTAGGTATTTTATCCACTTTGAGTTAATTTTTTTTTTTTTTTTTTTTTATTTTTTTATCAAGAGAGAGGGAGGAAAGGAAGGAAAGACAGAGAAGGAAGGAAGGATGGAAGGAAGGGAAACATTTTTAAACATTTTCTTGTTTTTTATTATATTTTGTTTGTTTGTTTGTTTTTTACATGGGCTGGGGCCGGGAATCGAACCGGGGTCCTCCGGCACGGCAGGCAAGCACTCTTGCCCGCTGAGCCACCGCGGCCCGCCCTTGAGTTAATTTTTGTATAGGGTTTGAGGTAAGGGTCCTCTTTCATTCTTCTGGCTATTGGTACCCAGTTCTCCCATGCCCATTTATTAAAAGACTATTTTGTCCCAGTTCAGTGGATTTGGAGGCCTTGTCAAAAATCGATTGACCATAGATTTTGTGGTCCATTTCTGCACTCTTGATTTGATTCCATTAGTCAAATAGTTGTATCTTTGTGCCAGTACTATGCTGTTTTGACCACTGTGGCTTTATAATAAGTTTTAAAATCAGAAAGTGTTGATCCTACCACTTTGTTCTTCTTTATTAGGTTCCTTTTAACCATTCGAGGTCTCTTTCCTTTCCAGATGCATTTGGTAACTAGCTTTTCCAAGTCTTCAAAGTAGGTTGTTGGAATTTTAATCAGTACTGCATTGAATCTGTAGATCAACTTGGATGCACTTGATATCTTTTAAAAAAAATATTTTTACTGATAAAACAACATAGAAACACAAACATTCTTAACATACAGACATTCCATACATGGTATACAATCAGTGGCTCACAATATCATCACATAGTTGTATATTCATTACCATGAACACTTTTTAGAACATTTACATCACTCCAGAAGAAGAAAATAAGAAAAAACTCATACATACCATACCCCTCACCCCTTCCTCTCATTGATCACTAATATTTCTATCTACCCTATATATTTTAACCTTTGTTCCCTCTATTATTTGTTAATTTTTTATCCATATTTTTTGCTCATCTGTCCATACCCTCGAGAAAGGAAAAATCAGACACAAGGTTTTCACAATCATGAAGTCACTTGTAGATGTTATATCTTCATAAATCATCTTCAAGAAACAAGGCTAAAAGGTTACTGGAATGCAGCTCTACAGTTACAGGTATTTCCCTTTAGCCACTCAAATATACCATAAACTAAAAAAGGATACCTATATAATGCATAAGGGTAACCTCCAGGATAACCTCTTGACTCTGTTTGAAATCTCTCAGTCACTAACACTTTATGTTTTCTCATTTTTCTCTTTTCCTCCTTTTGGTCAAGAAGGTTTTCTCAGTCCCTTGATGCCAGGTCCCAGCCCATCCCAGGGTTTCTTTCCCATGTTGCCAGGGAGATTTACACCCCTGGGAGTCATGTCCTGCGTAGTTGGGGGAGAGCAGTGGGTTCACTTGCCATGTTGGCTTAGAGAGGCCACATCTGAGCAACAAAAGAGCTTATCTGGGGGTGACGCTTAGGCCTAATTTTAAGTAGGCTTTGCCTATCCTTTGCAGGATAAGTTTCATGGGGGTGAACCCCAAGATTGGGGGCTCAGCCTACTGATTTGGTTGTCCCTACTGCTGTGAGAGTATCAGAAATTCTCCAAATGGGAATGTTGAATCTTTGCCCCTTTCTCCCATAGAATTGACATCTTTTTTTTTATTATTAATTAACGGAAAAAAAAGAAATTAACCCAACATTTAGAAATCATACCATTCTACATATGCAATCAGTAATTCTTAACATCATCACATAGATGCATGATCATCGTTTCTTAGTACATTTGCATCGGTTTAGAGGTAGAATTGACATCTTAACTATATTTAACGTTCTCATCCATGAGCAAGGAATGTATTTCCACCAATTTAGATCTTCTTTGATTTCTTTTAGCAATGTTATGTGGTTTTCTTATGTACAAGTCCTTTACATCCTAGTTACGTTAATTCCTAGGTACTTGATTCTTTTAGTTGCTATTTTGAATGCCATTTTTTCCTTAACTGACACCTCAATTAGGTCATTGCTTGTGTAGAAGCTTTACTGATTTTTACATGTTAATTTTATATCCTGCCACCTTGCTGAATTTGTTTATTAGCTCAAGTAACTTTGTCGTAGATGTCTCAGGATTTTCCTGAGTATAGTATCATGGCATCTGCAAATAATGAAAGTTTTACTTACTCCTTCCAATTTTATTTCTTTTTCCTGTCTGACTGCTCTCACTAGAACTTCAGTGTTGAATAATAGTGGTGACAGCAGGGATCCTCGTCTCATTCCCGATCTGAGCAGGAAAGATTTCATTCTCCCTCCATTGAGTATGATGCTGGCTATTGGTTTTTCATATATGCCCTTTATCATATTGAGGAAGTTACCTTTGTTTCCTATCTTTTGAAGTGTTCTTATGAGAAAAGGATGTTGAATTTTGTTGAGTGCTTTTTCAGCATCATGATTTTTCCCTTTCGATTTATTAATGTGCTGTATTACATTAATTGATTTTCTTGTGTTGAACCATTCTTGCATTCCTGATATAAACCCCACTTGGTTGAGGTGTGTAATTCTTTTAATGTGTTATTGGATTCAATTTGCTAGTATTTTGTTGAAAATTTTGCATCTATGTTCATGAGGGAGATTGCCGTGTAGTTTTCCTTTCTTATAGCATCTTTACCCAGTTTTGGTATGAAAATGATGTTAGTTTCATAAAATGAGTTAGGTAGGGTTCTTTTTTACTCAATTTTTTGGAAAAGTTTTAGCAGGATTGGTGTTAGTTCTTTTTGGAATGTTTGATAAAATTCCCCATTGAAGCAGGCCCTGGGCTTTTCTTTGTAGGAAGATTTTTGATGACTGATTGAATCTCTTTACTTGTGATTGGTTTGTTAAGATCTTCTATTTCTTCCTTAGTCAGTGTAGCTTGTTTGTGTGTTTCCAGGAATTTGACCATTCCATCTAAGTTGTCTAGTTTGTTGGCATGTAATTGTTCAAATAATCATCTTATGATTTATTTCTTCAGGGTCTGTGGTAACGCACCCCTTCTCATTTCTGATTTTGTTTATTTGCATCCTCTTTCTTTTTTCTTTGTCAACCTTTCTAGTGGCCCATCAATTTTACTGATTTTCTCAAAGAACCCAGTTTTGATTTTATTGATTCTTTCAATTGTTCTCCCATTCATTTAACTCTAATCTATGTTCTTTGTCTTCTTGTATTTGTTTTGGGGTTAGTTTGCTGTTCTTTCTCAAGTTCCTCCAGGTGAGCAGTTAAGTCCTCAACTTTTGCTTTTTCTTGTTTTTTAATATAGGCATTTAGGGTAATGAATTTCCCTCTCAGTATACAGCCTTTGCCACATCCCATAAGTTTCGATATATTGTATTCTTGTTTTCATTTGTCTCCAGATAGTTGCTGATTTCTCTCCCAATTTTTTCTTTGACCCACTGGTTGTTTAAGAGTATATTATTTAATCTCCATATATTTGCGAAAGTTCTTGTTGTTGGCTATCTTTTGTATTTAAAGTAAAGCCCTATGAAATGCTCAGTGAAAACTGTGTGACACAGTGGGGCTTTTCAACTAGAGAACTTCACTGAGGGGGATCAGGTGGGGACCTGATTATTTTGTGGGAGGACCCCAAGCGCCATTAATTGTAGGTTATTTCTCTTGATTATATTTGGCTTCCCCCAAATAGGAGTCCTTTTATCTCTTGCTTAGAGATGGCTGCTGATACTAAAAAGCATGCGGGTTAGCGGGGTGGTGCTGGGAACCTCCCTTTCAGTATGTTTTCAGCATAGAATTGCACCCTGGCTCTCAGCTATGTCTAATGTCCCCAGAAAGTTAATGTCTAGCTTCCCTCCAGGGTTGGGCAGAGGTAGTTGCCTCACTCTGCAGCTTGGGGAAGATATCTGGAGATTTAACCGCTATCTTTAAGAATTTTCAGCTAATCTTCTAGTGTCTACTATTACTTTGCACCCAGGCCTTCAGAGGTACCTGTTGTCTCCCATATCCGAGCTTTTTCAGGAATCCGTGTCAGTAATTGGCTTACTTCTTGGAGGTTTTATAACCCTACCTCTTCCCCCCCTCCAGGCATTTAGTTTTCATCTGTTTCCATTCTGTTAAGGCAGTTCTAACCAGACTGTTTACTTCTCAGGTTACAAAATGTGTTGGCATCTCTCGTCTGTGGTTGTTGCCTTTCCCACTGTCTTTGTTCTTATGGGTTTATACCTTTTTAAAAAAATTTCTTTTACTGATATTATAGTTGGATTTGGGGAAGGGGTAGAGACAAGGTTGCTTTCAATCATCCATTTTTAATCAGAAGCCCTTGTAATGTCTGTTTGGCCTGAGAAGTAGTACCTTTTCCCTACTTACAAAGGCAAGCTTTCTTGGACAGAGTGTGGAGTGGGAATAAGAAATGGCAGATGCCAATTTTTTGTTTATGTATTGTGTGCTATATGTTTGAGGAAAGCCGTAGGGTCCTTTACACAACCCAATTCTTTACCTCTTCCTCGAGCCATACTCCGTTCCTTGTCCCTGGGAGAGAGGTGTACTGCAATGAAGAACATTTCCAGTTCTTGGGCTCCCTGTCTTCTATCCTCATGGATCATAGATTAGAAAGAACACACCAGGGTGTGCTTCATCTCAATCTGTGAGCCTCATGAGAATTAAAGTGGGGACTGTCTGGGGCTTGGGAAACAAGTTTGCTACAAGCATCAAGACACAACTTCCCTATCATCTGAAGTGTGGTATTGTCTACAAGGAGAACAAGGCCAGGATTAAAAGAGAGTTCTGTGTCAGGCCACTAGAAACCTCCTTTTGGGTTAGAATGGGCTCATTAGCTAGCTCTTTTGGTTGTAGAAGTTTGGGCCCTTATGAATGGGATGCCAACAAGGGATCTCTATATGGTAAACCAAAGGAACCATTGTAAATTAGTGGCAGAAATATTCCAGTCAGTCAAGCTGGTGTGCTTTTCCTTCCAATCCCTGAATAGAAAAGCCTAAGATTTGTGGATATGTTAGAAATACTCCTGGCATAAAGGGGCTAGCACCTTTCTCCTCACAAGTGTTGTAGGGAGTTATATTTTTCCAGTGCCATTGAATGTTTGACCTGGTATACTCTTGTTCTTCAGTCTCCCCTGTTAACACATTCTGTCTTCAAGTAGAACCTGTACAAGTGTTTTGCTTTTTAAAATCTTGCCTTTTCAAGTCTGTGGCCTCGATTACTTATATTCCATCTGAATTTGTTTTCAGAATTTTCAAAATCACACTTTTATAATGTCTTAGTTGGGTTTGGATGAGTTACACTCTACATTAAGCCCTGAGTGAACCAATTGAAGTGAAAACATCTAACTCCCTGTAAATTGTTGGCAAGATTAAGTATCATTTTTCAAATGACACCACATCACTTGGAATCTCACTAGAAATTTTTCCAGCTGCTAACTCTTTTATGAAGTCTTGAGTTTTCGAAAACAAACACTCCCTTTCCAAGTCACTGACCCAAGTATCTCAGTGATTTTAATACACTTATTAAGCTTATTATATTTCTTCCAAATTACCAGAGTTCCAGGAACTTCATTCTGAGAACATGTAGTTTGAGCCTTTAAGTGCTAGTATTGCAAATAATCCTTGCTTCCAATGGCTTGCATAATGTCCTCAATATAATTGAAATAGATATGTATGTGTACACACACACACACATTTATTTTATCCATTAGAAAGAAAAAAAATCTAGTTGGTTGCATTCTTTACATTTAACCATTCCATTTCAAGACAAAATTAGGAAGACAAAATCAAACTAAAATTTTACTATTTGCTGTATTCTTTGTTTTGTCCTATTTAGTATTTAGTCAATTTCTGTTTCTATAAATATAATGCACTAATGCTTATTGATTATTTAATCCAACTACTGTTGCTTTTAATTTAAAACTATTCCATATTTATCACCAACATATGCCCTGTTTGCCTCCAATATATTTTGCCTCTAGGGTTCTATCTCCAGGGTCCTGTGGTTTCTGTGGGAACTTTTTGCTTTAAAGGCTGGGTCAACGCCTATCTCCAGGTCTTCTCCTATTTCTTTCTTTGGTTTCAAGATATCTGTTCCAGTTACCAGTTGTTGGAAATGAATCATCCCAAAACTTGGTGACAAACATTAACTACTACTATTAACTTTTGTAGTTTTGGGGGTTGACTGGGCTCAGCTAAGTGGTTCTATTGTGAGGAATCTTGCGTGGTTGTAGTCAGTCAGTGGCTGAGGCTAGACTCATCTCGAAGGCTTCCTCACTCATTTGTCTGGTGGATATTGACTGTTGACTGGAATCTCAAGAGTGAATATCCCAAGACAGACTGAAAGGAAGTGCATGATCTTTGACCAAGTCTTGGAAGGCACATAGCATCACTCCCATCATATTCTAATGGTTGGGACAGTCACAAATTTCCACTCAGGTGTATAAGGGGGGATAAACAGATTGTACTTTTCAATAAGAGGAGTTTTGGTGTCACATTGTAAGAACTGGGATCTTCTTACTGTAGACATATTTGGAAAATACCATCTGTCCTGTGATTACAAGTCTATCCCTCCCTCTTATATGCAAAGTACACTCACTGCTTTCCCTAAGTTGTATCCCCTAATGGCATCAGCTTAAAGTCCAGGGTCTTCCAGGTGTGGGTGAGGCTTCTTGGGTTTGGTTTCTCAGGTACAGCTTCTTGATTAGGGCCCAGTTCTACTACCTGTGAGTTGTTCACCATGGTTCTTGGCTCCATCCTCTCAGATCTTAGTTTCAGCTCCTTCCTTTTCTATAAACAGTAAACCATGTTTGCAGGTGAGTAGTTTTTTCAGTCTGTTGCCTGTAGAAGTTTGAGGGCCCAAAGTTCTCTTTTCTGTTTGTACCATTTCTGTTCCTTTCAGTTCAATCTCATATAATTTTTTAAAGTGTCTTATAGAATACACAGACATATCAATTATAGTCCAATCTATTAGATAAGAGCTATGCTTACAAATCTCTTTGCATGAAGCCCTTCTCTAGCTTAGATTCTCTGCCCTTAAGATTCTTAAAAGCCTATTTCATAGAGAGGTTTTGCCAGGCATGCCCTTAATATCCTTAGAAGGTTTTTTTTTTTTTTTAATCTGTTTGTAAGGGTGTATGAAGTATTACCTTAAATTTTTCCGAGGTCTTAACCAATAGTTTCAGTTACACCTTTGATTTAGTCTTTAGACCATGTTCCTGAACATGTCCTGGATTTGATCTCTGCCTAGAAGCAACTTCTTAATTTTGGTTTTATTTATCATTTAGAGTGGCTGAGAATGAGAAACAGCCTTGGTTTTGAACCTAGCAAGTCTTGGATAAAACATTTTGCTTTTAGCTTATCTCTTTCCTCCTGAATTTTATTCATAAATAGTGAGAAATCAGGAGATACTTTCAATATTTTGCCTGGAAATTTCCTTAGATCAGTGAGTTCATTAGGTACATTTCACATTTTCCGTGTTATTATTGCATTACTATATAACAATGATTTCCATAACATAACAAGAGTCCCCTTTCCTCCATTTTCCAATAATATTACATTGCCTTCCTTGACACCTTCAACAGCCTCTTTGAGGTGCTTTGGGCTTTTACTAATATTCTCCATGAGGTTTCTGGCCACCACCTGGTCCTAAAGCCAATACCACATGTTTTAGGTTTTTGTTTCATCAGCACCCCACTCCTGCCTCGTACTAAAATCTGTTCTGATTATCTATTTCTAGTGACATATCTGTCCAAAATTCAGTGGCTTAAACTATTAACAGGCATTTTATTATTACCTCTAATAGTTTTTGGAATTATCTGGGCTTGGTGGCACTCACTTCAAATCTCTTATGTGATATAGTTAGGCTGCATTTGGAACTAGAGTCATTTTGAAAGCTTGCTCACTTATATGGCTGGTAGATGATATTGGTCGTTGGCAGGAACTCCTACCTGGGACTCTCCATGTGACTTGGGCTGCATGGTTGTTGGGTTCCAGGAGTGAGCATCCCAAGACAACAAGGTGGAAGGGAATGCCTGGAATGTTTGTGACCTAACACTGAAATATCAGTTCTGTTGTACTTTGTTGGCAAAGACAGTCACAAGGGTCCACTCACGTGTAAGAGAAATAGACAGACTCAAAGGGAGAAGATCAGTATCACATTTTAGGAAGACCACGTGGAATGGAACATGTTAAGGCATCTTTGGAAAATATAATCTGCTACAATGTCCAAGATAAAGTTTTAATCAGAGATACCATCTGTGGTAGTTAGATTCAGTTGTCAACTTGGCCAGGTGAAAGCACCTAGTTTTGTTGCTGTGGACATGAGCCAATGGTAGGTGAATCTCATCTGTTGCTAATTACATCCGCAGTCGGCTAGGAGGCGTGTCTGCTGCAATGAGTGACGTTTAACTTAATTGGCTTGTGCTTAAATGAGAGAACGCAATGTAGCACAGTCTAGCAGCTCAGCATTCCTCATCACAGCACTTGCAGCTCAGCCCAGGCCTTTGGAGAAGTCACCCCGGGGAAAGTTGTTGGAACCCAGGGGCCTGGAGAGAAGACCAGCAGAGACCATCCTGTGCCTTCCACGTAAGAAAAGAGCCTCAGTGGAAAGTTAGCTGCCTTTCCTCTGAAGAACCAACAAAATAAATCCCCTTTTATTAAAAGCCAATCCGTCTCTGATGTGTTGCATCCCAGCAGCTAGCAAACCAGAACAGAGTTGGTACCGGAGAGTGGGGTGCTGCTGCGGTTTGCAAATGCCAGATCTGTTGGAACTGTGTTTTGGATGGCTAAGGGGAAGACTTTGGAGGAATTGTGAAGAGATTGATGGAGAAGTCCTGGAGGGCTTGAAGAGACTGTTGGTGTAAATGAAACCACCGCCAATCTTGACAAAGGAGGACACAAAAGGGAGAGATTGGAGTTTGCAGAGTGAGAACCATGGAAGTTCGGGTCTGAAGCCAAGAAACCTCGGCCAGGAGAGTGGACCCACCTGTATGTGTGGAGGGGGTGAGTTTACCCTGAAGGGCGAGGATGAGTCTCCCCTCTCATTGCAGTGGAATAGTTGTGCAGCCTCGGGCCTTGGAAAAGGCATAGCACGCTCCTTGGGGGACTGGGAGAGCCTGGCTGCCACCATGTGGAGGGGTTGAGCGTGCGCCCCAGAAATGGCAGAGAGCCCAGGGGTGGCCCTGATGCCTGGAGAGAGTGGAGCCCAGAGGTGGTCTCCTCGATGTTCCCCGAGGTTGATTTGGAAAGAGGCCGGCCACTGCATAGGCCCTTGGAAGGGGTGGGACTGCCGCTTTCTACAGCCGAAGGATAAATGACTTTCAGACTTGGAAATCCAATGGTGTTTGCCTGCAGATCTTCCTTCCAATTTCTCCCTATGGAAATGAAAATCTATATCCTGTGACTATCCTCCTTTGCATATTGGCACCGAACTTATTTTGAGATTCACAGGTCCACAGCCAGAAGAGAATATTTTGCACCTGTTTAAGGTGAGGTGAGTAGCTGCCAAGTTGACAAGGGGTGGACATGTGGTAGTTAGATTCAGTTGTCAACTTGGCCAGGTGAAAGCACCTAGTTCTGTTGCTGTGGACATGAGCCAATGGTAGGTGAATCTCATCTGTTGCTAATTACATCCGCAGTCGGCTAGGAGGCGTGTCTGCTGCAATGAGTGACGTTTAACTTAATTGGCTTGTGCTTAAATGAGAGAACGCAATGTAGCACAGTCTAGCAGCTCAGCATTCCTCATCACAGCACTTGCAGCTCAGCCCAGGCCTTTGGAGAAGTCACCCCGGGGAAAGTTGTTGGAACCCAGGGGCCTGGAGAGAAGACCAGCAGAGACCATCCTGTGCCTTCCACGTAAGAAAAGAGCCTCAGTGGAAAGTTAGCTGCCTTTCCTCTGAAGAACCAACAAAATAAATCCCCTTTCATTAAAAGCCAATCCGTCTCTGGTGTGTTGCATTCCGGCAGCTAGCAAACTAGAACACCATCCTTACTACAATCCAGGGGTAGTTCTCAGAGCAAATTATTATTATTATTATTATTATTATTATTTTTGGGGGGTGCATGGTCTGGGAAAGAGCAAATTATTTTTTATTTAAATTGATTTTCGTAAGTGTGAAATTAGATAATAATAATGACCATAAAGGAATTGGAGGCAGTGAAAATCTTTTATTAAGCTATAGCTTTGTTTGTATAATCATGCAGTAATTTTTTAATGAAAAAATAAAAAATTACAGTAGAAATAGGAAAAATTTTATGGATTAATACTTTTAATCTATCAATATATTTCTAGGAAAAGGAGAAAACTTATATGAACATATTAGTCTTTTGTGGTGGTAAGAAATATGTTGAAAGTTTCTGTTCTTAAGCCTTAACTTCTGCAAATTTGTGAAGGACCTTTCCTAGAATTTGGTGCTGGCATATTCATCTTGAATACACAGTGTACTAGATTTGTTAATCTGTTTTCATTTTTGTAGTTGAATCACACTTTTTATAATTACATGAAGCAAGGAAAATTTTTGTTTGAGATGTTTATTAATAGATATTGCAAAGATTCATTTAAAAATCCCACTTTGCAATAAGTTCCAGAAATTGAGTTACTATTATGACTTTGTTTCTTCATGCTGGATTCTACTAGCTTTCAAATGTCCTCACAAATGAAAAATTTCCCTTAAAATATTTTGACTAGAAAGTCATAAATTTCTATTTTATTTGCTTAAAACTTCTGAAGTTTTTCTTCCTCTGAAAAATTTACAGAAAATGGTTGAATAATAGCAAGCACTGACATATGATTTATTGCTTTTTTTAAAAAAATGCAGTTTTATTGAGATAAATTCATGCACCATTCAAACCATCCAAAGTATACAATTACTGGCTCACAGTATCATCACATAGCTGTGCATATACTCCATGATCAATTTTAGAACTTGGTCGTTACTCCAGAAAAGAAATGAAAATAGAAAAGAAAACCCAAATCTTCCCATACCGCATAAGCCCCTAATATTGACGCATAGTATCGGTGTGTTTCATTTGTTACTGTTCATGAAAGAGTATTAAAATATCACTGTTAACTACAGTCCAGAGTTTACTATAGGTACAATTTTCCCCATATACCCCTCTATTATTAACTCCTCATAATAGTATATATTTGTTTTAGTTCATGAACGAACTTTTTTATATTTGTACAGTTAACCATGGACAGTTGTCCACCACCACAAGATTTACTGTTAAATATTTCCGTGTTTTAACCTCCAACTTTCCTTCTGGTGACATACATGACTCTAACTTCCCCTTCCCACCACATTCCCACACCATTCAGCACTGTTAGTTATTCTCACAATAATGTTCTACCGTCACCACTGTGCATTCCAAATGGTAAGTCCAACCTAGTTAAACATTCTGCACCTATCAATCAACCATTCCCCATTCTTTAGCCTCAATCCACATCCTAATAACGTATAGTCTATATTTTTTGTCTATGAGTTTACCTATAATAATTAATTTATATCAGTGAGCTCTGTATGATCTATTGCTTTTTGAACTGGATGCTCATCCAGTTCTGAGTGAAACTGAGGCATTCAAATATTGCCATTTCTATTTCTTCTGGCAGCGTAATAACAGCATCTTTTGTTGTTTCTCTTGGCATCCTTCTGTAAAATGTTATTCTTTTTTCTATGCAAGCATACTAAAATATACATTATGGCCCTCCTGGAATGAGAAGAGGCAGAAAACTTCCTAAACTTAGCAAAAGACACAAATATGCACAAATAAGTGGAAATTAAACAACATACTTTTTAAACTTTTTTATTGTAAAATATATATACAAAAACCGGTAAATTTCAAAGTACATTTTTTTTCGTAATTATCTAAGGCTTTGCTTTATGAGCACGGGCAAGGTGTGACACAAAGGCGTTTGTTAAATATTGCATTGGGACATTGGTTTCAGGGAAAATTTTCATAGAATAGTAATTTTCTATCTTCAGGGATTGCCAAAAAGTTTAGAGAGAATAAACAAATTGGTAGGCACCAATTATGCTGTAGGTAAAAGAAATTAGATTCATAGATTGTGAAAATTAAATTTGAAAGTACTAGTACTAGGCAAAATAGGAAGAACATTACTTGGTAGTATCTCCATGCAATAGCAAGTTTCTTCGTATTTATTCAGTGTCTTCCATAGGCCAAGCATTATGCTATGATCTTGGCACTGACAGTCAACAAGAAAAATCAAATTTCTGCTATTATAGATCTCATGGGACCTCATTTTGGCTTTCACTTGTACTTGGATCGTTAATGCATTCTTTTGGATTTACTGGCTAGGGCAAATTCTCCTTTACTGTTAGGTTCCCTTCTGCCAAGTTTCTTTTTTTCGTTTGTATGTTCATCCACAGCGCTGCCCCCAGGATCCCTCCATGGCAACCCTGGCCTCTCCAGCGCTTCCCAGCTCCTTCTCAGGTGCCTGGTCTCTGCTTCGGCAGGCCCCAGTGGGAGGCCTCCTTGGCAGCCCGAGGCCCCCTGGGCAGCTGCCAGGAGAGCGGCCTCAGCGGGTCCCGAGGCTGCGATGGTGGTGCATCTCTCAAAGTACGTTTTAACAAATAAAGAACAAATTTTAATGTATGGTATGGGTTATTGTGCCACAATTTCCTTCTAGCTGCTGTAAGAGACTGGAGACTAAAAAGAAATATCAATACAATAATTCAGTAGTCATATCATTCGTTAAATCCTATCTTCTCTATTACAATTCCTTTTCCTTTGATCCTTCTTTCCTTGTTGAAAAGGTTGTAGACATGAGGTAGGGGGATGCAACTGGTTGATGGTCTTGGAGAGACTGGTAATTCTGGTTTTCAGGGCCTATCTGGCCTAGGAACCATCTAAGGGTTTTAGCTTTCTGAAAAATAAACTTAGTGAGAATTTTAAAGAGCTTCAGATAGCTTCCTGGGAATTCTTTAGGGTTTACAGGTTGGGGCTTGGCATACCATGGTAATTAGCAATATCTAGCTGAAGCTTGTATAAGAGTAACCTCCAGAATAATCTCTTGACTCTATTTGAAATCTCTTAATCACTGATACCTTATTTTTTTACATTTCTTTTCTCCCCTTCAGTCAGGTAGGCATTATTGATCCTATGGTGCTAGGGCCAGGCTTATCCCTGGGAGTCATGCCCGTATAAACAACATACTTTTAAACAGGCAAAGGTTTAAAGAAGAAATTGCAGGGGGAATTAGGAAATATCTTAGAGTGAATGAAAAAGAAAATACAACATACCAAAACTAATGGGATGCAGCAAAGGCAATGCTGAGAGGGAAATTTATAACTTTAACTGCTCACATTAAAAAAAGAAAGATTTGAAATCAGAGACCTAACCTCAAAACTGGAATAATTAGAAAAAGAAGAGCAAACTACACACAAAGCAAGCAGAAGGAAGGAAATAAGCATTGGAGTGGAGATAAATTGACTAGATAATTGAAAAAAAAAAAAAAGATCAACAAAACCAAAAGTTGGTTCTTTGAAAAGATCAGTAAAATTAACAAACATTTAGCTAGACTGGTGAAGACAAAAGAGAACACTAATGACTAAAATCAGAAATGGAAAGAGGAACATTTTAACTGGACCCACTGAAATAAAAAGGACTATAAGAAGATATTATAAATAACTGTTTGCCAACAAATTAGATAACCTAGATGAAATGGACAAATTCCTAGAAAAAAAACCCCACAAATGACCTACACTGACTCAAGAAGAAATAGACGATCTCAACAAACCAATAACTAGTAAAGAGATTGAACTAGTAATAGTAAAGTCTCCCAACAAAGAAAACTCAGTACCCAGATGGCTTCACAAGGGGATTTTTTTTTTACAATATGAACATTCTTTTTTTTTGTATCACATAGTTGTATATTCATCATCATGATCATTTCTTTGAACATTCGCATCAATTCAGAAAAAGAAATAAAAACAGGAAAAAATTCATACATACCATACCTACCCTTCCCTTTTATTGATCACTAGCATTTCAATCTACTAAATTTATTTTAACATTTGTTCCCCCTATTATTTATTTATTTTTAATCCATATGTTTTACTCATCTTCATTAGGTAGATAAAAGAAGCATCAGACACAAGGTTTTCACAATCACACAGTCACGTTACGAAAGCTCTATCATTGCACAATTGTCTTCAAGAAACATGGCTACTGGAACACAGCGCTACATTTTCAGACAGTTCCTTCCAGTCTTTCTGTTAGGCCTTAACTAAAAAGGTGATATCTGTTTAATGTGTAAGAATAACCTCCAGGATAATCTCTCGGCTCTGTTTGGAATCTCTCAGCCATTGATACTTTTTTTTTTTATTAATTAAAGAAAAAAAATTAACACAACATTTAGAAATCATTCCATTCTACATATGCAATCAGTAATTCTTAACATCATCACATAGATGCATGATCATCATTTCTTAGTACATTTGCATCGATTTAGGAAAAGAACTAGCAAAACAACAGAAAAAGATATAGAATGTTAATATAGAGAAAAAAATAATAGTAAAAAAAAAAGACACAAACAAAAAAAAAACCTATAGCTCAGATGCAGCTTCATTCAGTGTTTTAACATGATTACTTTACAATTAGGTATTATTGTGCTGTCCATTTTTGAGTTTTTGTATCTAGTCCTGTTGCACAGTCTGTATCCCTTCAGCTCCAATTACCCATTAGATACTTTGTTTTGACTCATCCCTCTCTTCCCCCTTTCGGTCTAGAAGGTTTTCTCAATCCCTTAGTGCTGTGTCCCAGCTAGGATTTCTAGGATTTCTGTCCCACGTTCCCAGGAAGGTCCACACCCCTGGGAGTCATGTTCCACACAGAGAGGGGTAGGGCAGTGAGTTTGCTTGTCATATTGGCTGAGAGAGAGAGGCCACATCTGAGCAACAGATGTTCTCTTGGGGGTGACTCTTAGGCCTAATTTTAAGTAGTCTTAGCCTATCCTTAGCGGGATTAAGTTTCATATGAACAAACTCCAAGATTGAGGGCTCAGCCTATTGCTTTGGTTGTCCCCACTGCTTGTGAGAATATCAAGAATTCTCCACTTGGGGAAGTTGAATTTTTCCCCTTTCTCATCATTCCCCGAAGGGGACTTTGCAAATACTTTTTTATTCACTGTTCAAATCCTTTTGGGATTTATCGGGGCATCACTCTGGGGACAAACCTACAAAATCTCATGTCCTACTCAAGGCTCCATGTGCTTACAGTGTTCAATTAAGCTATCCACATAAGTTATGTTAGGAAATGCACTAGTCAAAATATAAATTTTATACCAAATAAATATTTTTTGCTTTGATTTCACACATAAGTTAAAGTTTTAAAATATTAATTACCATCTATTTTCAACACCATGAAAAATTGACATTCCTTTGTTCTTCCTCATGCAAAACATTTTTAATTTGTACATTTAGTCACTATCATTATATACTCTAGGCATTCCTAGATTATACCATCTCAGTCTTTATCGTATATCTTTCCTCCTGATTTCATTTTCACAAGAGAATTTTACCAACCATTCCAAGTACTAATCCTGCTCAAACTCTTCCAAAAAACTGAAGAGGAGGGAACAGTACCTCATTCATTCTGCAAAAGCAACCTCACCCTTACACTAAACATATTACAAGAAAGGAAACTTGCAGACCAATATCATGAACATAGATGCAAAAATTCTTGACAGAATACTAACAAAAAGATCCAACACACATTAAAATAATTATATGCCATGATTAAGTGGGATTTATTTCAGGTATGCAATGTTGGTTCAACATGAGAAAATCAATTAATGCAATACATTATATTAGTAATACAAAGGAAAAAAAAAAACAAAAAAACTCATGGTCATCTCAATTGATGCAGAAAAGTCATTTGACAAAGTCCAGCACCCCTTCTTGATAAAAACACTTAGAAAACTAGAAATAGAAAGGAATTTTATCAACGTAATAAAGGGCATAGATGAAAAACCTACAGCTAGCATCACACCCAAATGGTGAGAGATTGAAAGCTTTCCCTGTAAGATCATGAGCAAGACAAGGATGCCCACTGTCACTACTATTATTGAACACACTGTACTGAAAGTTCTATCCAGAGCAATTAGGCAAGAAAAAAAATAAAGGGCGTCCAAATTGGAAAAGAAGAAGGGAAAATTTCCCTACTTGCAGATGACAATCTATATATAGGAACCCCTGAAAATCCACAATTTGTTACAATTAGCTACTAGAGCTAATAAACTAACTCAGCAAAGTTGCGGAGTATAAGATCAACATGCAAAAATCAGTAGTGTTTCTATACAATAATAATGAAGAATCTGAAATTAATTAAGAAAAATTCCATTTACATTAACAACTAATAGAATCAAATATCTAAGAAGAAACTTAACCAAGGATGTAAAGGACTTGTACTTGAAAAAAAAGTGTTGCTAAAGGAAATCAAAAGGAGACCTAAATAAATCAAAGGATACTCTGTTTTCATGGATTAGAAGACTAAATATTGTTTAGATGCCAGTTCCATCCAAGTGATTTATATATTCAATACGATTCCAATAAAAATCCCAGTAACTTTTGCAGAATTGAAAAAGCCAGTCAACAAATTTATATGGAAGGGTAAGGGGCCCCAAATAATCAAGACCGTCTTAAAAAAGAATTAAGTTGGAGGACTAACACATCCAATTTTGAAACTTCCCACACAGCCACAGTAATCAAAAGAGCATGGTATTCACACAAGGATAGACATGTAGACCAGTGAGAGTTGTGCACCAGAAGCACAAGCAACAAAAGAAAAAATAGATAAATGGGACTTCATCAAAATAAAAACCTTTTGTGCATTGTGCCGGTTTGAAAGTGTTATGTACCCCAGAAAAGCCACATTTTAATCCTGATCCAGTCTTGTGGGGGCAGCTGTTTTTTTTAATCCTGACTCAATATTGTAGGGTGAAACTTTTGATTAGATGGAGATGTGACTCCACGCATCCCAGGTGGGTTATGATTAGTTTACTGGAACCCTTGAAAAGAAGAGAAATTTTAGAGAGCCAGAAATGACAGAAGCTTCAAAGCCAACAGAAACTTCAGAGCAGAGATGACAGGCAGAAAACAGAGACATGGATATTTGGAGATGCTTGGAGCCCAGCAGACAGAGATTAAACAAGCCAGAACCTGGAGAAAGCTAAGGGAAGCCAAGAGATGAAAGCCAGCCCCAGAGAAGCAAAGGGAGGAACCTCCACAGGAACAGAGGCTGAAAGCAACAGAGCCCAGGAGCAAGGGACCAGCAGATGCCAGCCACATGGTTTCCCAGCTGACAGGGCTGTTCCAGACCCATCAGCCTTCATTGAATTAAGGTCTCTTTTACTGGATACCTTAATTTGGACATTTTTATAGGCTTAGAACTGTAAATTTGCAACTTACTAAATTCCCCTTTTAAAAGCTGTTCCATTTCTGGTACATTGCATTCTGGCAGCATTTAAGAAACTAATATATGCATCAAAGGGCTTCATCATGAAAGTAAAAAGACAGCCTACAGAATGGGAGAAAGTCTTTGAAAACCAGATATATATTCCAGAATATATAATAAAATCCTACAACTCAACAACATACAGACAGCCCAATTTAAAAATGGGCCAAAGCAAGCCCTTTATTTGGAGGCTTGCCCTAATGAAACCTATTTGTGTAAGGGAGAAGCTAAGACTACCCATAACGAGGTCTAAGACTTGCTTCCAGGAAACCTCTTTTGTTCCTCAGATGTGGCCTCTCTTTCTCTAAGCTCAACTCTTTAAGGAAATTCATTACTCTTCCCCCTACATGGGACATGACATTTGGGGTGAAAACCTAACTACGTAGGGTATGACTCCCAGGGATGAGCCTGGCTCTGGAACCATGGGATTGACAAAAACCTTCCTGACCAAAAAGGGGTAAGGAAATGTAATAAAACAAGGCATCAGTGGCCAAGAGAAATCAAATAGAGTCAAGAGGGTACTTTGGAGACTACTCTTTTGCAAACTTTAGTTAGATAGTGCTAATTTCCCATGGTTTGCTAAACCCCAACCAACATCACTCCTGTTGACTCTTAAAAACACCTAGAACTTGAACTGAGACTCTATAAAGGTTTCATGCACTAAGTTGCCTTCCTGGAATCTATAATTCTTGGAGGGTTCTAGGTCAGATAAATCTTGAAACTCAGAGGGACCAGCCTGTGCAAGATAATCGATTAATTACATCCTCCTATCCTTTAGAGTGGACATGAAAAAGGCTCAACATGAAAAAGTTGGAACCAGCATTGCCTAAAGATACCTATAGTTGGGAGAAGGATCAGAGAAGAAGGAGGAGGTATAACACAAAATAGGATTTAACAAATGAGTATGATTATGAAATCACTATATTAATATTCCTTCTACCTCCAGTGTTTTGGAGCACCTAGAAGAAAAAATCTGAGATGGTGGTTATGACAAACTACCATTTTATGTAGATCTGTTCTATAACTACTTATTGAAGTGTGCTTTGAAAACTATTGAATTTTTCTTTCTTTGCTTTTTGTATGTGTTATATTTTACAATAAAAAGTGTTAAAAAAAATGGGCCAAATACTTTGTGATAGTTAGGGTCAGATGTCAACTTGCCCAGGTGATGATGCCCCGTTCTGTTGCTGTGGACTTAAAATCATCAGCAGGTGAAATTCATCTATGATTGATTACATCCACAGTCAGCTAAGGGGAGAGCCTTCACAGTGAGTGAGGTTTTATTTAACTAACTGGAGGCTTAAAAGAGAGAGGTAAGAAGAGAGGTTGGCATAGCACCGCTCAAGCAGCTCAGCACACCTCATCTCAGCACTCGCAGCTTAGCCCAGACATTTGGAGCTGCAGAGAAACTAATGGAACCCAGAAGCCATGAGAGAAGGCCAGCAGTCTTTGCTGTGTGCCTTCCCATGTGACAGAGAAACTCAGATGAAAGCTAGCTGCCTTTCCTTTGAAGAACTATAGATTTGTAACTAAATAAATCTTATTAAAAGCCAGTCCATCTCTGGTCTCTGGTGTGCTGCATTCTGGCAGCTTTAGCAAACTAAAACAGACTTGAATAGACATTCTCTAAAGAAGATATACAAATGGCCAAAAAGCACATGAAAAGATGTTTAACATCATTAGTGATTAGGAAAATACAAATCAAAACCACAATAAGAAACTTTTCACAATCGCTAGGATGGCTACTATTATAAAAAATGGCAAACATGAAGTGTTGGAAAGGATGTAGAGAAATAGGAACACTTGTTCATTGTAGATGGGAATGTAAAATGGCACAGCCTCTGTAGGAAACAATTTGATGTTTCCTCAGAAAGTTAAGTATAGAATTACCGTAAGATCTGGCACTCCCATTTCTAGGTATTTGACCAAAAGCACTTGAACAGTGACTCAAACAGATGTTTGCTCACCAGTGTTCATAGTGGCATTATTCACAATTACCAAAAGATGGAACAACCCAGGGGTCCATCAACAGAAGAACAGATAAACAAAATGTGGTATATGCATACAATGGAGTATCATTCACCCGTAAAACGGGATAAAGTTCTGATACATGTGACAACATGGATGAACCTTGAATACACCATGTTGAGTGAAATCAGCCAGACAGAAAATGATGCAAATATCTCTAACATGAAATAATTGGAATAAGCAAATTCATCGGGTCAGAAACTTGAGTATAGTTACCATCAACCAGGGTGGGAGTAGGGAATGGGAAATTAATGCTTAATTGGAAGAGTTTCTGTTAGGGGTGATGGGAAAGTTTTGGTAATGGATGGTTGATGGTAGCACATTTTAACATAATGCCTCTGAATTATATATCTGAATGTGGTTAAAAGGGGAAATTTTAGGTTATATATATGCTACTACAATTAAAATATAGCCCAAACACCCCTAAAGAGAGGGATAGAAAGATCAAAGGTGTCGGTGGAGTTATACAGAGAAGATAGGATTTAACAAATGAATATGATTGTTGAATCATTAAATTGATATCTCTTTTAGTCTCCAGTATCTTAGAGCAACTAAAAGTAAAAATAAAATTGTGGAATTGTAACCCATACTAAACTCTGAAATATGTTCTTCAACTGATTGCAGTGCTGTGCTTTGAAATTTATTGCTTTTTGTATATATATTATTTTTCACAAAAAAGAGGAAAAAAGTCTATTGTGATGCTAAAAATTATTTATTCCTTCTAGCCTCCTATATTCTGGAGCAGCCAGAAGGAAAAATCTGAGATGATAGTATGGTAGCCAATGACAAACTCTGGAATCTGTCCTATTACCACTTGTTGAAGAGTGCATTGAAAACGATTGCTTTTTTATTTCCTTGCTTTGTATATATGTTATAGAATTAAAAAGTCAAAAAAAAAAAAAAGAGTCAAGGCTGTTAGAATACAGGTCAACAGTTTCAGGTACTTCACTCCAGCCACTCCAATATACCATAACTAAAAAGGGATATCTATATAATGCATAAGAATAACCTCCAAGAAATTCTCGACTCTAAAGTCTCTCAGCCACTGAACTTTATTTTGTCTCATTTCTGTCTTCCCCCTTTTGGTCAGGAAGGTTTTCTCAATCCCTTGATGCCAAGTCCCAGCTCATCCTGGGAGTCATGTCCCGCATTGCCAGGGAGATTTATACCCTGGGAGTCATGTCCCATGTAATGGGGAGGGCAGGGAGTTCACCTGTCGAGTTGGCTTAGAGAGAGAGGCCACATCTGAGCACAGAAGAGGTGAGGGTGACTTTTAGGCATAATTCAAGTAGGCCTAGCTTCTCCTTTGCAGGAATAAGTTTTGTAGGGGGCGAGCCCCAAGATCGAGGGCTCAGCCTATTAAATTGTTTGTTCCTACTGCTTGCGAGAATACCAGGAAGTTTAATAATTCCTCCTTTCTCCCCAGTCCCTCCAGGGGGGTTTCAAATACTTTTTAAATCTCTGCTCAGATTACTCTGGAATGTATTGTGGCATCACACCCATTTGTGTAAACCAACAAGAGCTCACTCCCTATTCCGTGGAATTATGGTATTCAAATAAACTGACCATACAAGTTGAAACAGGTTATTGTGCTACTCAAAATGTATTTGCATCAAAAAACATCTCTTCCTTTGGTCTCACACAGAAGTTGAAGTTTTAAAAATATAGATTATATTATCCTTTACCCTGTATTCTGATTCATCTTTGTCCTATCCAGATCAGCATCACTCACATCTCTAGTTGAAGTCTGATCACTTTTTCATCCTTTTTAACCATTGCTGTATGGGGCAGTGCTGACTGTCATAACTTCCGTTATGGCTCTATCTCTGAGTCTCAGGTATCACACAAATACCCAAAGTTCCAGGGAATGACCAGGTTATACCCAAATAGCTCAGCATCTCAGAATTTAGAAATAACAATTTACAATTCTGGAATAGATGTGGCTGCTGTAAAAGCTTACAGTCTAGGAACCTTTACAATAGGCCCCAACCTGATAACCCATGGTCTCGAATTCAATTCTCCAAATTTATATGTTATAGTTAGTCCATATGAGTGAGGCATAATAGTTGTCTTTTTGTTTCTGCCATTTCATTCCACATACTGTCCTCAAGTCTCATTCACCTAGTTGCATGTCTCAAAACTGCATTTCTTCTTGCAGCTACTCAGTGGTCTGTTGTATGTATACATCACAGTTCTTCCTTACATTCCTCAGTCGACACACTTGTAGGCTACCTACATCCATTGCAAATCGTGACTACTGCTGCCATTGACACCAGTGTGCTAATGTCCATTCATGTTCCCACCCTCAGTTACTTCATGCGTATACCTAGCAACAGGGTTGCAGAATCATATGACAACTCCATCCCTAGCCTCCTGTGGAACCACTGCACTGGCCTCCAGAGGGGCTGCACCATTCTATAGCAGGCATGCTTGGGTGCCTATTCTGAATCCATTAACCCATCCCTTTAGCTTATTCATGGAGCTCCATATATGCCCATCCCGGTTTATGTCTCTCAAGGGTAAATCCTAGCTAGACTAAGATGATCGTGGTGGTTCTATTTTCCTTGCATTTTTGAAGGTTTGGGGGTAGACATGTCACCTGTTTTGGCCAACACTGCATGAGGGGAAGCTGTTGGGTGGTTTCTGGGAAAGTTTCCCCTGCTTTTCAAAAGGGAGGCACAGGAAGAAATGGTCTTTCTTTTCCCACTGAAACATGCACATATATTTTGACTCAGCAATTCCATTTTTAGGATTTTATGCTATAGATGTATACACAGGATTATTTCAGAAGGTTTTTTTTTTCTTTTTCTTTTTTTCTTTTTTGGTAGTTACAAAAGATTGCAAACAACCTAATGCCCACTTATAAGGGACTGGTAGAGTATTTTATGATGCATCCAAACAAGACAGCCTTACAAAAGAACAAGGAGGCTTCTCAGGTGCTGATATGGAATGATCTGATTTATGTTGCAATATAGGAGAAAAAGGCATGGAATATTGTGTAAAGTATGCTATCGTGTGCAGGAAAAGGATGAAAAGGAAAGGATGAGTCTGCTTCCAAATGTGCACGAAAGAGACTGGTAACAGTGGCAGCTGGGGTGGGGGAACAGGATAACTTGGGACCAAGAGGGAGGGATATATTATTGGATGCTACTTTGTACTTTTTGAATTTTGAATCACATGAATGTTACTTCCAGTAAAAAATAAACCCAAAAATGATGTATCAGACATATTTCCATCTTCTTCATTTGTTTTATAAGCTTTAATGTACTCGACACCAAGGTGGTACAAGTTTACTATTCCTTTATTTTTACACTCTGTGGTAATTATTTGTTGCCTTTGTCTCCCTTAAGGGAAAGAATTATTTATTTTATTTTTTATATACTTTTGTTATAAACAGTGAACAAACATACATTCTTGACATACAGGCATTCTTGTCATGGTATACAATCAATGCAAAATATCGTCACATAGTTGTGTATTCATCACCATGATCATTTTATTGAACATTTGTATCTCTCCAGCAAAAGAAAGAAGTATTTAGAATTGATACCTCCACTGAGTGTGTTTTGGCACTTATAGAGGAGGGGAACCAAAATGAGAAAGTCCCTGCTGAGGAGGAGCTCACATTAGTCGCGGATATAGATATTCAAACAAATTATTACAATAAGGATTAAGGATGCAATGACAGAAGTATGCACAAAGAGCAAAAGCAGTAGGGGCAGCAGATTTAGTTCTGGTGGGAAGGCGGATGCCAGGGAGGAGTCACTGAAAAGCTGGAGTCCACCCAAGCTTTTGAAGGGTGAACAGAATTTCCCAGGAGCAAGGACTGCAGAAGTAAAGACAAGGAAGAAGAATAACTTGGTGCATTCTGGGAAACAGGTTTCAGCTCACCGTGGAGAGGAGGGAGAATGGGAAGGGATGCGGTGGGAGGAGATGGGGAAAAGTTAGCCAAGGCTTTGAATGCCAAGGAATTTGGATTTTTATCCTGCAGTTATAGGGAGGCAGACACTTTTAAGCTAGAAAGGAATGGTTGGTTCTCAGAGCCCAACATAGGGCAGGCAAGTACTCATGTGGTCCAACTAATTTGGTGCCCTAAATGCACATTCCTCAGGTACTGCGGCAGACAGGACCACCTCGCCTCCTTCGCCGCTACCTGCAAACTTGGCCGAAGTGAGGTAGCTTATGAGGCCACTGTGTGTGTGTCTCTGTTCTGTGTGTGTCTGTCTGCGGCTAGGCGTCCATTTTTCCTTCCTGTTTTCTGCCCCAATCCTCATTTGCTTCCATTTCCCACCTTCCTCCCACCAGGATAATGGGCCGCACCTGGAAATCCCGGCCAGGACCCTTCTTCTCCGAATGGGGACCGAGCTCTGGGCTGCCGGGGTCCCCACGCCTGACGTGCGGGATTGGCTGACGACCTTGCACCCACACCCTCTGATTTCCGAGGGGGCGGGGTCCCGGTGCCCGTTATTTGCCGCGTCCACTTCTTCCAGCTCAGAAGGCACCAAACTTCTTCGGGCAAGATGGGTCTCTACCGCATCCGCGTGTCCACCGGGGACTCGCTCTGCGCGGGCTCCAAGAACCCAGTGCAGCTGTGGCTGGTCGGCCAGCACGGGGAGGCGGCGCTCGGGTGGTGCCTGTGGCCGATGCGGGGCCAGGTGAGCGGGCCGGGCGGCGCGGGCCGGGCCGGGCGGATGCGCCTCTGGGCTCCAGTCGGTCAAACCCGGCGAGCCTTGAACCTGACCACAGAGAGCGCCCCGAGACCTCGGGGATGCACTTTAGGGCCGTACATGGCACCTAGCAAGCGCTCAATAAATGTTCCAGCCGCCCAGTCTCTTTGGAATCGAGCTCTCGCCCTCCTAGAAACTCAATGGTCCCGGGAGTGGCCTGACAGTCTCCTTTCCCCCATTCCTAAAAGCTACTCTTTCAAACCTCGCCGTTCCTAGATTTCCGACCTCATGGACTTCAGCACAGGGGGGGAACAGAAGCCCAAAGATGGGAGCTCTCAATTTCCTGACCCACTTCCGCGCTCCCACCACATCATCTACCTGCTCTTTGCCTCCGGCTCCCGCTACTTTTGGGGGGTGCTGACCCCCAAATCCCCTGGGCTGTCCAGCTCTCTCTCCAGAGCCCCAGAGCGGGACGCCTGTCCCACGGACACCTCAAAGGAACATGCCCTAACGAGGGCCTCCCGCCTCCCGCACCTCCTCTCTGCCGTCCCCAGGGTCACCCGCGCCGCCTGCTCTCTTCGCGTCCATCCAAGCACGAGCGCTGTCCATTCCTTCTCCTGGGCATCCTTCTCCCCAGGCTCTGCTGCTCGCCGCGCCCCCGACCACAACTGCACCCTGAGCCTGTGCCGCCTTCACTTCTAACCGGCCTCGCCGCCTCCGCTCCAGCTCTGCCGGGCCCGTCTGCAGTCAACCATTTCTCCCCACTACATTCCTACTCTCATCCCCCCCTTGGCTTGAGCTTCTAGAGCCTTCGCGACTTCCTCGCTCACTGCCCCACCCCTGGCGCTGTGCGCTCCCCTCCGCCGCGCTGCTCGGCCTCCCTTCGCCTCCGCTCCCTCGGCTTCCCCAGCCTGGCTCACTTTTTCTCCCGCTCTTCCTCTCCCGCACTCCCCTGGGCTAAGCTCTCCCCGCCGCCAGGTCTCGGCTTAGACGGTTCCTCTGGGCGCTCTCCGCGGTCGTGGGGCCCCTGCTTGGTGAGCGCCCCCTGCTCTTTCTGGCCCCTTCGCGCCGCTTTCCCGGAGGCCCAGCGGAAGGGCGTCTGCGGGGACAGGGCTCGGTCCCGGGACTCTTTCCGTCCGGCCCGCGGACGCTGGGCCTTTCTGATGCCGGCAGGAGAAGGATTTCAAGGTGGAAGTGTCCGAGTTCCTGGGGCCGCTGCTGTTCGCGAGACTGCGCAAGCGGCACCTCCTTCAGGACGACGCCTGGTTCTGCAACTGGATCTCCGTGCAGGGCCCGGGGGCCGATGGGGCCGAGTACAGGTTCCCTTGTTACCGCTGGGTGGAGGGCGACCGCGTCCTGTGCTTACCGGAGGGCACTGGTGAGCGCGGGGTGAGGATGTGAGGCCTCGGGGGCTCGAGGGAAGCTGAGGGTCGGGGAGAAGGTGTAGGGTGTGGGGCCTGGAATCTGGAGGGTCGGGGGTCTTTGGAGGTTGCCAAGGGGCGGGGCTGAGGAGCTGGCCCAGAAGGGCCGGGTGGCTGCGGAAGGCGGGACACGGCTGTCAGGAGAAGCCTCATTGTCCTCGCCCTCCTTCCGCCCTCTAGGTCGCACGGTGCTCGATGACCCTCAAGGCCTGTTCAAGAAGCACAGGGAGGAGGAGCTGAAAGAGAGAAAGAAGCTTTACCGGTGGGCCCTGCTGCCAGTTCCCCGGCTCCTCCTGACCCCACAGCTGCTCACCCTTCCCAACACCCACACCTGGTTTCATTTCTCTCCCGCAGGTGGGGTAACTGGAAAGATGGGCCAATCCTGAATGTGGCTGGGTCCAAATTAGGTGACCTTCCTGTAGATGAGAGATTTCTGGAGGACAAGAGAATTGACTATGAGGCTTCACTGGCCAAGGGGTGAGGGCAAGGGGGCTGGCGGAGTGGGAGGTGGTCTAGTTTACTGGAGGCCAGTGGGCTTGTGGGTGCACAATGCTGGACAGCCAATGGGGGGTGCCTGTGGCTGTCATGTTTGATTCTAAGAATAACTAACTCTTTGCCCCATCCTTCCATGAAGGCTGGCAGAACTAGCTATCAAGGACTCTTTAAATGCTCTGACTACCTGGAATGACCTGGAGGACTTCAACCGGATTTTCTGGTGTGGCCAGAGCAAGCTAGCTGGTCAGTACCCCTACCCCAAGACTTTCCCCCAGGACCCTTATCCCCAGATCCCACCCAATCCAGGGGAACTGAAAGTACCAGGACTGGGAGACCAGAAGTCCCGGTCCCTGAGGTGGGAATGGGTTTAGTGGCTCTGGAAGGACCAGGACCTCAGATTGCACTGCGAGCTCAACAACTGTCATCTCCAGTGCGGGTGCGGGATTCCTGGAAGGAAGATGCCTTGTTTGGGTACCAGTTTCTCAATGGCGCCAACCCCGTGTTGCTGAGGCGTTCCGTTCACCTGCCAGTCCGTCTAGTGTTCCCTCCGGGGATGGAGGAGTTGAAGGCACAGCTGGAACAGGAGCTCCAGGTATGGACGTAGAGTCCTAAGGGAGTGTTGGATGGAGAGACAGTGAGATGGGGGTGGGGCGCCGTCAGCATCAACAGTGCTGCTGCTGGATCCATGCGTTTGGGGCTTGCTGCGGGATGGTAAGGAGTGACTCCTCAGGAGAAAATCTGCCCACTCCTGGACAAGTGCAGCGACGTGGCCTTCCTCTCCCTGCCAGATGACAGATACTGGCAAGAGAGAGTGTGTGATGGGAAGATGGTTCATAGGAGTTAAAGGCAGAGTCAAAATAAAGAAATGTAGCTGGGCCTTGGTGCTCGTAATTCAGAGAGGGTCTGAGAGAATCAGGGCCAGCATTGGAGTTGTTAATCAGGAGTCAACACGGAACAACTGAAAGAGAAAATTCATGGGATTACGGAGGTAGGAGTGACCTGGGATCTGTGACCCTCTGTTTCATCTTTGGTAAAACCAAACTGAGTTCATCTGTCTCTGATGGACTACTTGATACAAAGTAAGTGAGGGAGACAAGAAAGCACCTGTCTTCCTTTTTTCCTTTCTGGGAATCAGGGTGGGAAGAAGATGGCTTATGCTGATGGCAGCCGTTGCCTCCCCACCCGCCCCATGCAGGGAGGCACTCTGTATGAAGCTGACTTCGCCCTGCTAGATGGGATCAAGGCCAACAAGTTATTGTGCAAACAGCAGCATCTGGCTGCCCCGCTGGTCATGCTGAAGCTTCAGCCTGATGGGAAACTCTTGCCCATGGTCATCCAGGTGAGGTGACCCATGGTCCTGCGCCCCAACAATTGGCCTTCTCAACTTAGCACGTCAGTCAACAAATTCACTAAGGTCACCCTCTGTTCAGGGCAGGGTGCTAAGGCACTGGTGGAGGCAGTAAGGGAGGAAACTGACAAAGTATTTGACTTTAAGGGGTTTATAGTCTGGCTAGAGAGTCGGTGGACATGTCTGAATAAGCTCCTGGCACTGAGGAGGTCCTGGTGACAGACAGTGGGGAGGGCGGTCACTGGAGTTGGGGTGGCTGTGAGCTGAGCTGTGGTGGAGCATTAGGGCTAAGACAGCAGGAAGGAGGGGAACGGCCTTTCCCACAGGGGGCAGAAGGCCTGGGCACAGGAGCTGAGGTGCAACTGAGCATCGAGGAGCCAGGAAATTCCCAGTGGGCAGCTGGACTGGAGGGCTGGGTGATAATGTGAGGGGAGGGAGGCCAGACCGTTGGTGGGCTGTGGATGCCAAGCCAAGGAGCAGGCACATGGGAACCTGCTGAAGGTTGAAGTGAAAGGTGCTTTACGTGCAATATACAGACAGTTGTGTTTAGCATGAATTGGAGAAGGGAGATAGTGGATACAGGCTTTCGACAGGCTATTACAGCACGTCCTCAAGGCAGAGACAATGGGTTCAGTATGGGGAGTGGTGGCAGAGGTGGAGAGGAAAAATGGATGGGAGAGCAGAGGAAGACTATAACTGGCCCAGATTCAAGGAGAAAGGAAAGGAAAGGGTCAAGCGAGATGTCTGCATGACCAGGACAGAAGCAGAAATGGGGCATAGAGGGAAGTGGAAAAGATGCTGAGATAGGCTCTCGTCTTGCCAATTTTGAGGCAACATTGAGACATTCAAACTGTAATGTTTACGATTGGAGATAACTGGAGAATAAGTTATCCAAGTAGGGGCTGTGTTGAAAGATCAGAGACAGACTGAGAGTTATGAAAGAGAATGAGGGATGCAGGAAGCAGAAGGTTTGATTCTTGGGGACAATGGGGAGACCAGAAGAGGAAGTGGAGATGGGAGAAGGCAGTGGGAGAGTCGCTGTGGAAGGCCAAGGGGCGGAAAGCTTGCACGGTGTGAGCACACCAAGTGTGTAGAAACAGGAAGGCAGACAGAGTAGCTGTAGGGGGCAGCAGCGTAAGCAGGGGTGGGGGTGGGGGTGGGGGGGGGGTAAGCAAATTTGGAGGATGCAGGGAGAGGTGAACATGCAAGACCGACAGCCTGTCCAACAGCAGGTCCTGGACCTTCTCTTCTCCCTTCTCTAGCTCCAGGTGCCGCGCTCGGAGTCCTCCCCACCACCCCTTTTCCTGCCCACGGATCCCCCGATGACCTGGCTTCTGGCCAAATGCTGGGTCCGCAACTCTGACTTCCAGCTGCAAGAGCTGCAGTCTCATCTGCTGAGGGGACACTTGATGGCCGAAGTGATTGTCATGGCCACCATGAGGTGCCTTCCATCGATACATCCTATCTTCAAGGTATTTCCTCTCTCTTGCCGGCCCCTATCTCCAGCCATGGCACGTCCCACCTCTGGAGCCACCCCCTCTGAGTAACATGGGGTTTGGGGAGAACCAACCAAACGAGTGGCAAGCAAGCAAGGGTGCAGGAGGACATGGCTTTCTATGCATTTTCATGGAGTGATTTCACGTCCCAAGGAGGTGAAAATGACTCTCAGGGGAGGGGTGAAAATGTGTCATTCATTTTGTGAATATATATTATATAATTATATAGATTATATAAGAAAATGTATGCATAGACAGATCTATGTGGTTTTAAAATTTCATGACAGAAATGCAAGTAGGAAATAAAAGTCCATAAAAGCTCCTGGGGCAGGGGGCATGACAATGAAAGAAGGTTGAGACGCACTAGGCCAGACCTGGAACAATCTCATATACTAAGAAAAGAATGAGGTCTTTCAATGATCATAAAGCATTATGTCAGTAGCTCGTGGAATTAAGTAGGAGATGCACGTTAACTGAACACTCTTTTTTTATTATTATTATTATAATATTGAACATTTATTGCGTTCTTCCTGGGTGCCAGGCTCTGCGTGACACTCTTTTTTTTTTTTTAATTTATTTTAATTTATTTTATTTTTTTATTAATTAAAAAAAAGAAATTAACACAACATTTAGAAATCATTCCATTCTACATATGCAATCAGTAATTCTTAATATCATCACATAGATGCATGATCATCATTTCTTAGTACATTTGCATCGATTTAGGAAAAGAACTAGCAAAACAACAAAAAAAGATATAGAATGTTAATATAGAGAAAAAATAAAAATAATAATAATAAAAAATAAAAAATATATATAAAAAAGGTAAAAGAAAAAAACAAAAGACGCAAACAAACAAACAAAACTATAGCTCAGATGCAGCTTCATTCAGTGTTTTAACATGATTACTTTACAATTAGGTATTATTGTGCTGTCCATTTTTGAGTTTTTGTATCTAGTCCTGTTGCACAGTCTGTATCCCTTCAGCTCCAATTACCCATTATCTTACCCTGTTTCTAACTCCTGCTGGTCTCTGATACCAATGACATATTCCAAGTTTATTCTCAAATGTCGGTTCACATCAGTGGGACCATACAGTATTTGTCCTTTAGTTTTTGGCTAGACTCACTCAGCATAATGTTCTCTAGGTTCATCCATGTTATTACATGCTTCATAAGTTTATTCTGTCTTAAAGTTGCATAATATTCCATCGTATGTATATACCACAGTTTGTTTAGCCACTCGTCTGTTGATGGACATTTTGGCTGTTTCCATCTCTTTGCAATTGTAAATAACGCTGCTATAAACATTGGTGTGCAAATGTCCGTTTGTGTCTTTGCCCTTAAGTCCTTTGAGTAGATACCTAGCAATGGTATTGCTGGGTCATATGGCAATTCTATATTCTAACTGAACACTCTTGAAGTCCAGGGGCCATTGAACTTCAAATTTTGCTTGTTCTGAAGACCTGGGGCCTCTCCTGCTTTGCCATCCCTGTTTCCCTCAGGAACCTGCAGCAGCTCTCATCTGACTTTGCCCTTCCCCCCCTTTTCTCCCCTAGCTTTTAATTCCCCACC
Source organism: Tamandua tetradactyla (assembly GCF_023851605.1). NCBI lineage: Eukaryota > Metazoa > Chordata > Mammalia > Pilosa > Myrmecophagidae > Tamandua > Tamandua tetradactyla. Next base: position 60,804,371 of record NC_135332.1, read on the forward strand.
TGCGATACACCTTGGAAATAAACATCCGGGCCAGGACTGGGCTGGTCTCTGACCTGGGAATTTTCGACCAGGTATGGGGAGAGAAAGGGACATTCTCGGGCTCATCCTTCCTTCTGGCTCTGGCCTTGGAGCAGCTGGATTTGCCTGATTCTGCTTGTTCTTTTCAGCTGATGGGCACAGGTGGAGGAGGCCACGTGGAGCTGCTCAAGCAAGCGGGACCCTTTTTAACCTATAGGTCATTCTGTCCCCCTGAAGACCTGGCCGACCGGGGGCTCCTGGGAGTCAAGTCTTCCTTCTATGCCCAAGATGCTCTGCGCCTCTGGGAAATCACCTATAGGTGAGGAGTGTGCGTGTGGAGAGAGTTGGAGAACAGGAGGCCTGTTTCTGGGGCAGCAGGGTTTGACCTGGCCATGTGGCTAGGGAGCGCAGGGCCTGGGAGCTCTTGTTAGCTTCTGCTCCCTCACCCTGGGCTGGCAGGTACGTAGAGGGGATTGTGAATCTCCACTATAAGACAGAAGTGGCGGTGAAGGAAGACGTTGAGCTGCAGGACTGGTGCCGAGAGATCACTGAGGTCGGGCTGCAGGGGGCCCAGGACCGAGGTAAGTGGGGCCTCCTCCTGGGACCTCCCCCAATCCTCATAACGTCAATGGAATCTTCCAGAAGCATTTCCAGTCCCTCTAAAATTGCCTAAAGGCCTTCTCAGTTCCTTTCCCCTCTCAACAGGAGACAGGTGCTCTGCCGGGGCACCGACCAAGAACCCGGCTAGGTCCCACATGCAGTGGGAACAGTGGTCACTGATAAATGTTTAACAACTGGCTGTCCAGGAAGGAAGCTCTGATTTGTAGCATTTGCCCATTTCCATGATTTAACTAGTCTCACCCTGTGATGTCCACCAGCTTGCTAAATTCAAGAAAATTTAACCAAATGAGTTCTCATGACTTGGAACAAACCAGCTCAGCCCACGGACCACCGAGTGGGCTCCTCCCAGCAGAGCTCCCATGTCCCCGCCCCACCCAACCCCACTCTCTTCAGTTCCTGGGAGAAGTTATTCAGAGTTCTTGACATTCCCTCTCATTCTGCTTGTTCTCCCCTCTCTGCCTTAACAGCCTCAGCTTTGCTCACGGATTCTGTCTTCACTCCTTGCAGGGTTCCCCATCTCACTAGACTCCCTGGACCAGGTCTGCCACTTTGTCACCATGTGCATCTTTACCTGCACAGGCCAGCACTGCTCTGTCCACCTGGGCCAGGTACTTACTGTAGCATGGCAGCTGGGAACTTGAGACCTGGAATGGAGCCCAGGTGTGTGTGCAGGTGGGCTAAGGGGTTTCCATGCACATTAGACATTGATTCTAGACTCCTGACCCCTCCGTAGCTGGACTGGTTCTCTTGGATCCCTAACGCACCCTCCACGATGCGGTTGCCTCCACCTACCACCAAGGATGTGACGCTGGAGATGGTGATGGCGACACTGCCCAACTTTCATCTGGCTTCTCTCCAGATGTCCATCATTTGGCACCTGGGCAGACGCCAGACCGTTATGGTGAGAGCCAGCTGCCCGCTGGTGGAGGCTTCCGTGGACAGGTGTAGGATCCCGTGCTGGGGGGAGTCCTAAGGCTTTCAGCTGCCTTTTCCTCTCCATTCCAGGTTGCGCTGGGCCAACATAAGGAGGAATATTTCTCGGGCCCGGGGCCCAAGGCTGTGCTGAAGAAGTTCAGGGAGGAGCTGGCTGTCATGGATAAGGAGATTGAGGCCCGCAATGCCAAACTGGACCTGCCCTATGAGTACCTGCGGCCCAGCCTGGTGGAAAACAGTGTCACCATATGAGGGCCCCCCACCTTGGTCATTTCAGGCCCCCTCCACCCACGCCCCTGCCTCCCTCCTTAGTGGTTTCTGCTCTGCCTTCCCCAAGCCCCGCCCTCCTCACAAGTCCCACCCTACCTGAAGAGGCACCTCGCATTGTCTACGGCCCCCAGAGAACCTATTTTACTCCAGATGCACCACTTAGGTGTTCCCTCTTCCTTTCTCCCTCCTTCCCTTCCTCCTTCCACATTCAGCTCTCCCCCCGAGCAAAAAAAGCTTTCTTTAAAGAAACCATTTCAAGAATCCAATAGGATGATAGGAGATATTATTCTGTACCTTTTATGAAACAAATATGATTTTGAAGTTAAACAGAATTTAAAAACAACAAAAAAAGACATTTTAGGCTAATGATAGACCAGAACTCGGACAGAGCCACCCTATCCCAATAAAATACCGGCAAACAGAATATACCACAACATGAAAACGTTTCTTCCCCACACCCTGAAGTCAACACAATACAAAGCAAGCTATTAACATAGTGAGTGTCAAGATATTCATCTTATGTCTCTTTTTGAAAGTGCTAAACTAAAATGTTTAGAATGAGGAAGCTACTCATGGTTTGAGGTACTTAGCTTTGACACTTCGGCCTGAAAGTCCAATATCTTGGCACACCTATAACCCATTTGCACTTTGCCAGGTGGGATGCTACAAATTAATTAACTGGAAAAATATTAAAAATCTATGATTGGCATAATGAATGACAAGGGAATTGATAAAATTGAACTTCTATTTCTGATTAAAATGTTGGAAAAACAAACAGAAATGTCCTTTCTTCTTCTTCTACTTTTTGTTTGCTTGTTTAGCTTCTATGGAAATTCAATTTTGATAAAAGAAAGAAAACAAAGTAGAGTTACTATGGCTAAGAGACTTAAAGTGGAGTGGGGGGGTCACTCTTAGGCAGGTCTCCACCAGATTTCACAAACCACCCAGGTCTGCAGAGCCTCAGGCAACAGGGCGCCTCACACCCCAAGGGCCTCCGGACCACAAGACAAACCAGGAGATAAAGAATTCAGTTAAACTATCTACAAGGACAGCTCGAGTTCCCCAAACAGCCACCAAGCACAAACAACTAGTCTAATCTTCTTTTCCTTTAAAACCCCTTCTTGCAAAAAAAAAAAAAAAACAAAAAAACCCCTTCTTGCCTGGAAACCCCAAGTCCGGATCCGATTTGTGTTGCCCCCTGAACCTGTGCTCCCCGAATTGCAATTTCTAAGAGCCCAAATGAACGCTTTGTGGCCTTGCAGCTTAAGGTGATATTCCCCAGTTGACGATTTCTTGGTGATAATCTGTGGCTATTTCAAAACAGAACCCAACAGTATGCTGACACCGGAGTCGTTTCCTCGTGTGAACCAAGCTGCTTCTTGGCCCTGTTTATTTCTTTCTTTTTTTTTTTTTTTTTTTTTTTTACATGGGCAGGCACCGGAAATCGAACCTGGGTCCTCTGGCATGGCAGGCAAGTATCTTGCTGAGCCACCGTGGCCCGCCCTGCCTTGTTTCTTTTTAATTCATCAGAAGACATGTTGGTGACGCTTGGGCTGATTCCTGAAGGAGAGATGGAGAGGTGGGGGCCGGGTGGGGGGTAGGAGGGCGGCTGGAGTTTAGCGCTGGGGTGCGGGGGCATCGGCGAGGAGGCGGCGCAGGGCGCAATCTTCCCTGTGGAAACGCTGCCTCCTGCGGGGTTGGCGCGGGGCGAGAGCAGCGGGAGCGGGAGGGGCGGGCTCCGTGGGGCGTGCTCTGGGTTGCGGGGAAGCCAGAAGCCCTGCCGGAGTCAGGCAGCCGCTGAAACGATTTAAAATCCGCGTCTGCCAGCTGGGGGTCACACTCGCAGGCAGCTTCTGCTTGGGGCCGCGCCTTCCTGAGAGCTGCTCTCCGCAGTTCCTGACACAGAGCCACTCAAATCCCACTGCTTATCAGAAAAGGAATCTTTTATAGTCTTGGGTTTATTACAGCCACATCTGTGGGGAGACAATCAAAGCAAGGGGCCGGGAATTCCCCAAAGGTGAGTCACGGCCCTTAGGCGCCCCTGGGGTCGTGGAGTAGAGAGTGAGGTCACGTGGGGGGGGGGGGGGCTGAGCCTCCCCTCGGCTGCTGAAGAATTAGGGACGGGAGATTCAAGGCCCACTCCAAGGACATAGGCTGCGTTCGGGGCAAACGGTTTTTAATCTTAAAACTTTAAAAACTCACATGTAGCACTTACAAAAAGTGCAAAAAATGCTACCGACCTGCTGAAAGGATCACCATCAAGAAAAGCTTGTGCCAACGACTCCAGGCCAGGAAGAAAACATTACCAACATCCCAGAAGCATCCACACGTCCCCCAGTATTATCCTCAGTGAAAATGTAAATTATTAATTTTAATTTTTTTCTGACAAAGTCTAAGGCAGCTTTTCTCAAAAAAAGAAAAAATATATATATATACATATATATTTTACCCTGAAGAACCCTGGAAACAATTTTCAGATCTCAGGGAAACTCATCATAACAATTTTGATATCTACAGCTCATGGTATGTTAACATGCTCATTACGTTGTAGATACAATAATCCAACGATAACTGCCAAGACTCTTTAGAGGGGAGATTGATATTTTTCCAGAGACATGTTTATCTTGGGCAACTTATTTGGAGGCTTGTGGCAGGTTGGGTGTGGCTGATAAATTCACTGCCGGGGGCAGGGCATTGCTGAGTCAGCACAAATGCCACCTGAGGGTACTGATTATTTTAAAATGCCAATAAATAGTAAAATGAAGAGCTGTAAGCCTCCGTGTGGGCATCCCCCCACTCTTCAGGGGACACCTAGGGGAAACTGGAGGGTTGTTTTAGGGTCAGAGGCATCTGTTGAAAAACCTTGGTTAGATTGTGAAACACCTTTAATCTCTGTGGTATTGTCTGAGAGTTGCTCTTTTTTTTTTTATTAATTAAAAAAAATTAACTAACACAACATTTAGAAATCATTCCATTCTACATATGCAATCAGTAATTCTTAATATCATCACATAGGTGTATGATCATCATTTCTCAGTACATATGCATCGATTTAGAGAAAGAAATAGCAAGACAACAGAAAAAGAAATAAAATGATAACACAGAGAGAAAACAAAAATAAAAATAAAAAGTACAAAAATATATGAGAAAAAAAAAAAACTATAGCTCAGATGCAGCTTCATTCAGCGTTCCAACATAATTACATTACAATTAGGCAGTGTTGTGCTGACCATTTTTTTTTTTTTTAGAAATCATACCATTCTACATATGCAATCAGTAATTCTTAACATCATCACATAGATGCATGATCATCGTTTCTTAGTACATTTGCATCGGTTTAGAAGAACTAGCAATATAACCGAAAAAGATATAGAATGTTAATATAGAGAAAAAAATAATAAAAGTAATAATAGTAAGAACAAAACAAAACAAAACAAAAACCTATAGCTCGGATGCAGCTTCATTCAGTGTTTTAACATGATTACTTTACAATTAGGTATTATTGTGCTGTCCATTTTTGAGTTTTTGTATCTAGTCCTATTGCACAGTCTGTATCGCATCAGCTCCAATTACCCATTATCTTACCCTGTTTCTAACTCCTGCTGAACTCTGTTACCAATGACATATTCCAAGTTTATTCTCGAGTGTTGATTCACATCATTGGGACCATACAGTATTTGTCTTTTAGTTTTTGGCTAGACTCACTCAGCATAATGTTCTCTAGGTCCATCCATGTTATTACATGCTTCATAAGTTTATCCTGCCTTAAAGCTGCATAATATTCCATCGTATGTATATACCACAGTTTGTTTAGCCACTCGTCTGTTGATGGACATTTTGGCTGTTTCCATCTCTTTGCAATTGTAAATAACGCTGCTATAAACATTGGTGTGCAAATGTCCGTTTGAGTTTTTGCCCTTAATTCCTTTGAGTAGATTCCCAGCAATGGTATTGCTGGGTCGTATGGCAATTCTATATTCAGCTTTTTGAGGAACCGCCAAACTGCCTTCCACAGTGGTTGCACCATTTGACATTCCCACCAACAGTGAATAAGTGTGCCTCTTTCACCGCATCCTCTCCAGCACTTGTCATTTTCTGTTTTGTTGATAATGGCCATTCTGGTGGGTGTGAGATGATATCTCATTGTGATTTTGATTTGCATTTCTCTAATGGCCAGGGACATTGAGCATCTCTTCATGTGTCTTTTGGCCATTTGTATTTCCTTCTCTGAGAGGTGTCTATTCAAGTCTTTTTCCCATTTTGTAATTGGGTTGGCTGTCTTTTTGTTGTTGAGTTGAACAATCTCATTATAAATTCTGGATACTAGACCTTTATCTGATATGTCGTTTCCAAATATTGATTCCCATTGTGTAGGCTGTCTTTCTACTTTCTTGATGAAGTTCTTTGATGCACAAAAGTGTTTAATTTTGAGGAGTTCCCATTTATTTATTTCCTTCTTCAGTGCTCTTGCTTTAGGTGTAAGGTCCATAAAACCGCCTCCAATTGTAAGATTCATAAGATATCTCCCTACATTTTCCTCTAACTGTTTTATGGTCTTAGACCTAATGTTTAGATCTTTGATCCATTTTGAGTTAACTTTTGTGTAGGGTGTGAGATATGGGTCTTCTTTCATTCTTTTGCATATGGATATCCAGTTCTCTAGGCACCATTTATTGAAGAGATTGTTCTGTCCCAGGTGATTTGGCTTGACTGCCTTATCAAAGATCAGATGTTCATAGATGAGAGGGTCTATATCTGAGCACTCTATTCGATTCCATTGGTCGATATATCTCTCTTTATGCCAATACCATGCTGTTTTGACCACTGTGGCTTCATAATATGCCTTAAAGTCAGGCAGTGCAAGACCTCCAGCTTCGTTTTTTTTCCTCAAGATGTTTTTAGCAATTCGGGGCACCCTGCCCTTCCAGATAAATTTGCTTATTGGTTTTTCTATTTCTGAAAAATAAGTTGTTGGGATTTTGATTGGTATTGCATTGAATCTGTAAATCAATTTAGGTAGGATTGACATCTTAACTATATTTAGTCTTCCAATCCATGAACACGGTATGCCCTTCCATCTATTTAGGTCTTCTGTGATTTCTTTTAGCAGTTTTTTGTAGTTTTCTTTATATAGGTTTTTTGTCTCTTTAGTTAAATTTATTCCTAGGTATTTTATTCTTTTAGTTGCAATTGTAAATGGGATTCGTTTCTTGATTTCCCCCTCTGCTTGTTCATTGCTAGTGTATAGAAATGCTACAGATTTTTGAATGTTGATCTTGTAACCTGCTACATTGCTGTACTCATTTATTAGCTCTAGTAGTTTTGTTGTGGATTTTTCCGGGTTTTCAACGTATAGTATCATATCGTCTGCAAACAGTGATAGTTTTACTTCTTCCTTTCCAATTTTGATGCCTTGTATTTCTTTTTCTTGTCTAATTGCTCTGGCTAGAACCTCCAACACAATGTTGAATAATAGTGGTGATAGTGGACATCCTTGTCTTGTTCCTGATCTTAGGGGGAAAGTTTTCAATTTTTCCCCATTAAGGATGATATTAGCTGTGGATTTTTCATATATTCCCTCTATCATTTTAAGGAAGTTCCCTTGTATTCCTATCCTTTGAAGTGTTTTCAACAGGAAAGGATTGTGAGTTGCTCTTAACTGCCCCAGAGTTTTAAGATACAGGAGGAGGTGTTTCTGGTGCTGATACTGCAACCCCACCACAAAGTGTTTTTGCTTGTTTCCTTGCTTGTTTGTGAAGAGTCAGTCTAAGGTTAGGAGATTAACCAAGGCTGCCCCGTGTTTGCTTTGGCAGCACATAAACTAAAATTGGCACATACAGAGGAGAGTAGCAGGGCCCCTGCACAAGGATGACATGCAATTCGGGAAGCAGGCCATATTAAAAAAAAGGGACTCTGTGGTTGTACTAGCCTCTGATCAGCACACAGAGGGGCAGGAGAAAAGACAAAGGAACTGCGGGCCAAGGGTGGGCGGCTCTCATGTTTGGACGCCGTTCCTGCTGGGTGAGAATGAAGACACGAGGTTTAGCTTGACAGTAGGGGGCGGCAGAGCGCAAGGCAGTACGGGTCCTGGTGCCCGCAACTACCCTGACCAGCACCCCGTAAGGAAGCGGGGGTGAGGGAGGGGACCCCAGGTTACGTGGCCCGTGGTTTTGGCCAGGAATATTCCGACTACCTCCTTCCCAGGTTTCAAGGCAGCGTCTCGGTTCATTAGTTGGCTGGAGCGTAGGGGCGGCTCTGGTTAATTGCGGGGACAGGAGGGCCATGGACGACCCTTGGTGGTTGCTTAGAAAGGTGTCCTCTCCGTCAGTGAACCCGTGGGCTTAGGCGGAGGCAGTTCGTAAGTTTAACCTCAGGATTATTACTGTACAACTCTATGAATTTATGTGTATTACTTTGTTCATTTGTGCATATCACCTTATGAATTTATGAAATTATGTTCTCCTCAACTATGTAGAAAGCAAGAAGTAAAACAAAATTTTCTGCAGTGTCTGCTTGCCCCTGGTCACGTCCACGGAGCAGGGGTCCTCTGCCCACTTCCCATCTCAGACAACAGGAATTCTGTAGCTTTCCAGGGTTTACCGCCCATTCCCATAGAAACTCCCACCTTGCTTACTAGCCTATATAATCTGGAAACAAAGAATATTTAGGGCTCTCAAACTTTGGCCGGGAGTCTTCTGAGACTGCCAGCAATAAAAGTTTTGTCCACTTCTCAGAGGCTCCGGTGCTTTCTTGGGTGTCATTCGGAGTTTTCCCCTACTGCATTTCTGGTGCATTGGCCAGGAAACTCTGCACCCCAAGGAAGAGACACCCTTGTGTTCCTTCCCGCCTCTGGGGAGGCCCGAGCTGGGGACCAATCTTGATCATCCCTAGGGCACCCCTGGAACTCTTTCTTCCAGTTCGGGATCATCTGACTAGAACGGGGCAGCTGTGAGAACTGACCCGGAGCTCTGCCCGTCGGACTGGTCAGAGCAGCTGTTCACCCATCACCCGCCGACCAGGTAGAGGGACTGTCAGGTCCTGTCTTTCGGGCAGATGAGGAGGCTCATCCCCTCCTAAACCATGCCGAGGAATCTTCAGAGACGCTGCAGGAGAAACCCCTGGTAGTTAGATACACTCTGGTTTTGGGAGGGTGTCATATATAATTTGTCATGTTGTTGAGTGTCTGGTGTGTGAAAGTGTGTGAACAAGTCTTGGCTCTGTCCAGAGGCTTTGCTGCTGTGTCACCCACGCGGCGAAGTGTGTGTCCTGACCCGCGGCTCCATGGGATCTCGTTACAGCTTGCACAGTGGTCCTCTCGATCGAATGAAAGAGTTTGTGAGAGTCCGGGTTGGGGGTTTATACCAACCCACCTTATGCCAAGAGAACCCTAAATTTTCCTGGGAATTTAGGCAGGAAGTGGCCAGAGACAGATGAACTGGTTGTCCTGTTGTTTGTTTCATTGTTCTCTCTTGCCCCGGGTGGTACTGAAAGCAAAACCCCCTTAGCATACCTCATTAAGAACTTTAGGAAAGGGTTTTCTGGAGACAATGGAGTGAAGCTCGAGCCTCAGGAGCTACGCAAATTTTGCCAATTGGACTGGCCCACTTTTGGAGTTGGATGGCCGTCCGAGGGGTCGTTTGAACCCCAACTGATCTGAGCCATCTGGCAAGTTGTCACGGGACAGCCTGGACACCCTGACCAATTTCTATATATTGACTCCTGGCTCCAAATTGTTAAAAAACTAACCACCATGGGAAAACTGAAAGCTTTCCCCCTAAGATCAGGAGAAAGATAAGTATGTCCACTATCACCACTGCTGTTCAACATTGTGTTGGAAGTTCTAGCCAGAGCAATTAGACAAGAAAAAGAAATACAAGGCATCAAAATTAGAAAGGAAGAAGTAAAACTCTCACTGTTTGAAGATGATATGATACTATATGTCAAAAACCCCCAAAAATCCACAGCAAAACTACTAGAGCTAAAAAATGAGTACAGCAAAGTGGCAGGTTACAAGAGCAACACTCAAAACTCTGTAGTGTTTCTATACACTAGTAATGAACAATCTGAGGGGGAAATCATGAAAAAAATTCCATTTACAATTGCAACCAAAAGAACAAAATATTTAGGAGTAAATTTGACTAAAGAGACAAAAGACCTATACAGAGAAAAAGATAAGAAATTGTTAAAAGAAATCACTGAAGACCTAAATAAATGGAAGGGCATACTGTGTTCATGGATTGGAAGATTAAATATAGTTAAGATGTCAATTCTACCTAAATTGATTTACAGATTCAATGCAATACCAATTAAAATCCCCAAAACTTACTTTTCAGAAATAGAAAAAAAAAACCAATAAGCAAATTTATCTGGAAGGGCAGGGTGCCCCAAATAGCTAAAGTATCCTGAGAAAGAAAAATGAATTCAGAGGTCTCACACTACCTGACTTTAAGGCATATTATGAAGCTACAGTGGTCAAAATAGCATGGTACTGGCATAAAGATAAATATACTGACCAATGGAATCGAGTAGAGTGTTCAGATATAGACCCTCTCATCTATGGACAATTGATCTTTGATAAGGCCATCAAACCAACTCACCTGGGACAGAACAGTCTCTTCAATAAATTGTGCCTAGAGAACTGGATATCCACATGCAAAAGAATGAAAGTGTCCATATCTCACACCCTATACAAAAATGAACTCAAAATGGATCAAAGACCTAAATATTAGACCTAAGACCATAAAACTGTTAGAGGAAAATATAGGGAAACATCTTATAAATCTTATAATAGGAGGTGGTTTACTAGACCTTGCACCCAAAGCATGAGCATTGAAGAAAGAAAGAAAGAAAGAAATGGGAACTCCTCAAAATTAAACATTTTTGCACATCAAAGAACTTCATCAAGAAAGTAAAAAGACAGCCTATACAATGGGAGACAACATTTGGAAATGATATATCAGATAAATGTCTAGTATCCAGAATATACAAAGAGATTGTTCAACTCAACAACAAAAAGACAGACAACCCAATCACAAAATGGGCAAAAGACTTGAACAAACATTTCTCAGAAGAGAAAATACAAATGGCCAAAAGGCACATGAAAAGATGCTCAAGTGCCCTGGCTATTAGGGAAATGCAAATCAAAACCACAATGAGAGAATCCGGTTTCATCCAGTTCTCCCAACGCCCCCGCCGCGGGTCCCAGCAGCTCCGGCAGCGGGAGGAGCGGCAGAGGCCTGCAGTCCAGCTTCGCTAAGGCTCTCGGTGCCCCGCGGCTCGCAGCACCCAGCACGCTCCCGCTCCGCCGCGGGAAGGAGGAGCCCAAGAGGAGGTCGGCGAGACTGTCAGCTAAACCTGCTCCTGCGAAAGTGGAAACGAAGCCAAAAAAGGCAGCGGGAAAGGATAAGTCTTCAGACAAAAAAGTGCAACCTAAAGGGAAAAGGGGAGCAAAGGGAAAACAAGCTGAAGCGGCTAACCAAGAAACTAAAGATTTACCTGCAGAAAATGGAGAAACTAAAAATGAGGAGAGTCCAGTCTCTGATGAAGCAGGAGAGAAAGAAGCCAAGTCTGATTAATATCATATACCATGTCTTTTCAGTGGCCCCTGTTTGTCCCTTCTTGTACAATCCAGAGGAATATTTTTATCAACTATTTTGTAAATGCAAGTTTTTTAGTAGCTCTAGAAGAAACATTTTTAGGGAGGAGATTGAAATTTCACCTCATCCCATTTTTTTTAAGTGTAAATGCTTTTTTTTAAGAGGGGAAATCAGTTGCTGGTTGTTTATTTTTTGATACAACCAGAAAACAGTGGGATATTGACTTGGAAGGCTTTGACTGTCTTGGATGTCAACTTAACATTCCATAGGGTGGGAGGGTGGCTGTTTTTATACCCTGTAATACAACATATACTAAATGAAGATTTGGAGTCACAGTCATGCATTTAGTACATGTTGAACGTTTTAAATTACTTCTGTTCCTGTGTTTTTTAGTAGAATTGTTTCTTAAAACTGTTCTCTAATCTTGGCTCTCCCTGTCAGAACTGTGTGCACGCAGTAACATCCTTGGTCGTGATAGTCCAATTTGCCTAATAACTTCGTTATATGCTGGGAAAGATAGGAAATGTGTGTGGTGTGTATGATATTAAATTGTGAATTAGTGGGACTTAATGATGTAACAGCTTTTCAACATTTGAAGATAGTGGTGGTACTTGATAATCTTCATAGGGTAAACTTGCCTCCAAATTTTAAGCTGGAAAGTCACTGGAATAATTTTAGAAAAATTACGACTACATGGCTTTTTAGATTTTCGGTACATACATTAAGAATTGTGTACAAATTGTTCATAATGTCTGTGCTCATCTTCAGAACCAATAAAATCTCAATATAGAAAAAAAAAAACCACAATGAGATATCATCTCATACCCACCAGAATGGCCATTATCAATGAAACAATAAAACAGAAAATGACAAGTGCTGGAGAGGATGTGGAGAAAGAGGCACATTTATCCACTGTTGGTGGGAATGTCAAATGGTACAACCGCTGTGGAAGGCAGTTTGGTGGTTCCTCAGGAAGCTAAGTATAGAATTGACATATGACTCGGCAATACCATTGCTAGGTATCTACTCAGAGGACATGAGGGCAAAGACACAAATGGACATTTGCACAGCAATGTTTATAGCAGCATTACTTACAATTGCCAAGCAATGGAAACAGCCCAAATGTCCATCAACAGATGAGTGGCTAAACAAGCTGTGGTATATGCATACAATGGAATATTATGCAGCTGTAAGACAGAATAAAGTGATGAAGTATATAACAACATGGATGGACCTTAAGGACATTATGCTGAGTGAGATTAGCCAGAAACAAAAGGACAAATGCTGTATGGTCTCACTGATATGAACTAACATTAATGAATGAATGTGGATAATTTCAGTTAAGAACAGAGGTCATGAAGAAATAGAAATAGGGTAGATATTGGGTAATTAGAACTGAAGGGATACAGATTATGCAATGGGATTGATTGTAAAAATTCAGATATGGATAGCACAATACTACCTAACTGTAATACAATAATGTTAGAATACTGAATGAAGCTGAATGTGAGAATGATAGAGGGAAGAGGCCAGGGGGCACAAATGAAATTGGAAGGAAAGATAGACCATCAAAACTGAGATGGTATATTCTAGGAATGCCTAGAGTGTGTAATGATAGTGACTAAATGTACAAATTTAAAAATGTTTTGCATGAGGAAGAACAAAGGAATGTCAATAATGCAGGGTTTTTTGAAAATAGATGGTAATTAATATTTTAAAACTTTATGTGAGACTAAAGCAAAAAATGTTTATTTGGTACAAAATTTATATTATATTTATATTTTGACTAGTGCATTTCTTTTTTTAATTTTTTTTTAAAAATACCAAAAAACACCAAACAAACGCAAACATTCTTAACTTTTGACCATTCCGTTCTACATATATAATCAGCAATTCACAATATCATCACATGGTTGCATATTCATCATCATGATCATTTCTTGGAACATTTGCATCTATTTGGAAAAAGAAATAAAAAGATAAAAGAAAAAAATTTATACATACCACACCCCTTACCCCTCCCTTCAATTGATCACTAGCATTTCAAACTAAATTTATTTTAACATTTGTTCTCCCTATTATTTATTTTTATTCCATATGTTCTACTCATCTATTGACAAGGTAGGTAAAAGGAGCATCAGACAGAACGTTTTCACAATCACAGAGTCACATTGTGAAAGCTTCATCATTATACAATCATCTTTAAGAAACATGGCTACTGGAACACAACTCTATATTTTCAGGCAGTTCCCTCCACCCTCTCCCTCACATCTTCTTTTTTTAAAAATTAATTAAAAATTTTTTTTTAAATCTCAAAAAAACACCAAACAAATGCAAACATTCTTAACTTTTGATCATTTCATTCTACATACATAATCAGTAATTCACAATATCATCACATAGTTGCATATTCATCATCATGATCATTTCTTGGAACATTTACATCTATTCAGAAAAAGAAATAAAAAGCAAACAGAAAAAAATTCATACATAACATACTCCTTACCCCTCCCTTTCACTGATCACTCGCATTTAAAGCTAAATTTATTTTAACATCTGTTCCCCCTATCATTCATTTTTATTCCAAATGTTTTACTTGTCTGTTGATAAGGTAGATAAAAGGAGCATCAGACACAAGGTTTTCACAATCACAGAGTCACATTGTGAAAGCTATATCATTATACAATCATCTTCAAGAAACAAGGCTACTGGAACACAGCTCTACGTTTTCAGGCAGTTCCCTCCAGCCTCTCCACTACATCTTGAACAACGAGGTGATATCTAGTTAATGCGTAAGAATGACCTCCAAGATAACCTGTGGACTCTGTTTGGAATCTCTCAGCCATTGACACTTTATTTTGTCTCATTTCACTCTTCCCCCTTTTGGTTGAGAAGGTTTTCTCAATCCCTTGATGCTGAGTCTCAGCTCATTCTAGGATTTCTGTCCCACATTGCCAGGAATGTCCACACCCCTGGGAGTCATATCCCATGTCGATGGGGGTAGGGTAGTGAGTTTGCTTGTTGTGTTGGCTGGAGAGAGAGGCCACATCTGAGCAACAAAAGAGATTCTCTTGGGGGTGACTCTTAGGCGTAATTTTAAGTAGGCTTGACCTATCCTTTGTGGGGTTACATTTCACATGAACAAACCCCAAGAATTGGGGCTCAGCCTATAGCTTTGGTTGTCTCCACTGCTTGTGAGAATATCAAGAATTCAACTGGGGAAGTTGAATTTTACCCCTTTCTCACCATTCCCCCAAGGGTACTTTGCAAATACTTTTTTATTCACTGTTTAAATCACTTTGGGATTTATCAGGGCATCACTCTGGACAAACCCACAAAATCTCATGCCCTACTCAAGGTTGACTAGTGCATTTCTTAATATAAATTACGTGGACACCATGGGCACATGGAACCTTGAGTAAGACACAAGATTTTGTAGGTTTGTCCAGAATGATGCCTCAATAAATCCCAGAAGGATTTGAACAGTGAGTAAAAAAGTATTTGCAAAGTCCCCTTGGGGGAGTGATGAAAAAGGGGGAAAATTCAACTTCCCCAAGTGGAGAATTCTTGATATTCTCACAAGCAGTGGGGACAACCAAAACAATAGGCTGAGCCCCCAATCTTGGGGTTTGTTCATATGAAACTTAACCCCGCAAAGGATAGGGTAAGCGTATGTAAAATTAGGCCTAAGACTCACCCCCAAGAGAACCTCTTTTGCTGCTCAGATGTGGCCTCTCTCTCCAGCCAACACAACAAGCAAACTCACCGCCCTCCCCCTGGCTACGTGGGACATGACTCCCAGGGGTGTGGACCTTCCTGGCAACATGGGACAGAAATCCTAGAATGAGCTGGGACTCAGCACCAAGGGATTGAGAAAACTTTCTTGACTGAAAGGGGGAAGAGAAAAATAAGACAAAATAAAGCGTCAATGGCTGAGACATTCCAAAGTGTGGAGAGGTTATCCTGGAGTTTATTCTTACGCATTAAATAGATATCACCTTTTTAATTAAGGCATAACAGAGAGGCTAGAGGGACGTGCCTGAAAATGTAGAGCTGTGTTCCAGTAGCCATGTTTCTTGAGGATGATTTTTAATAATATAGCTTTTGCAATGTGACCGTGTGATTGTGAAAACCTTGATTCTGATGCTTCTTTTATCTACCTTATGGACAGATGAGTAAAACATAAGGATTAAAAGTAAATAAATAACAGGGGGAACAAATGTTAAAATAAATTTAGTAGATTGAAATGCTAGTGGTCAATGAAAGGGAGGGGTAAGGGGTATGGTATGTATGAATTTTTCTCTGTTGTCTTTTTATTTCTTTTTCTGAATTGATGCAAATGTTCTAAGAAACTATCGTGATGGTGAATATACAACTATGTGATGAAAAAAAAAATTCACCACCATAGCCAAAAGCTTGCACTGAAAGCCAGGCGACAGTCCTGGTGGCCCGCGCCAACCTGGGCATTCCGCTCCCCGGAGCAGTTGTGGCAAAGGAGGCAGCCCCGCAGCCAAGAAACCTCCAACCCCAGAAAGCTCCCCGCTGCCCACAGAAAAGCACCCCGACCTCGGAGAGAAAGAAACAGACGCGCTGCCGCCCCCGCCCGGCTCCGGACGCCGGCGTGTGTCCCCGCGCAGCCGCCAAGCCTCGGCGCCCTCCCCCTGCAGACGGAGACTCCTTATCCCCGCCGCCCTCAGCCTCCAACCTCGGAAATCCTCCAGTGCTCCCCGCTGCAGAGGGAGCCCCACTACCCGCGCCTCACTCCGCTCCGCTCCCCCGACCCCTGCTTCGAGGGCCGGCTTTGGTTCCCGAGGCCCCGCCAGCAACCCCGGTGCCTCTGCCGAGAATTCCGCCTCTCGGGTCCCCCAGCCAGCTCTCCACAGCCGTTTCCCATCCCGCCGGTCCCGGTCCCCCCGAACTCTCTCCTGAGATCCCGCAAACCTGGAACCTTCGCTCCCGGGCTAGAAGAGCCTGCGGTGCCCCGGAAGCTCTACAACTGCCCCCGCGGGAAACCCAAGCACTGGTTCGCTGTGGTCCAGGAGGCGAGCTGCAGGGAGGCCGGCGCGTGTTCATCTACCAGCCTTTCAACCTCTGACCTCCTTACGTGGAGCAACCACACTCCCTCCTCCGCTGAGAAGCCCAGGCTATGATGGACCACTCCTGTCCACTACACACAGAATGCGTCAGCTCTGCATCACCCTCTTCCGCACAGAGGAGCGCAGACAAGTTTCACAAGCTGCCCTGAAGTGGTTAGAGGAAAAGGTTCCTGAAAGGGCGATTAATGCATCCCAAGATGCTCAAAACTGCTTCCCAGATGCTGCCCGGCGCTGGGACCCGAATACCGAGGCTGGCAGAAACAGTTTGAATCTCTATCATGATGCACTCATTCACTGCGTGGAATAGGGGCCAGAAAACAATAAATATGTCAAAAACTGCTGAAGCCGGCAAAAGCCAGACGAAGCCCCTAGCCAGTTCCACGAGTACCTTTGTGAAGCCTTTCAACTGTGTACTCCTTTTGACCCCCAGGCGCCAGAAAACCAGGCACTTGTTAACTCGGCATTTGTCAGGCAAGCCCAGTCTGACATCTGAAGAAAGCTGCAGGAATTAGAAGGGTTTACTGGAATGAATAAATCCCAGCTCCTTGAAGGAGCTATAAAAGTCCACATGAACCGGGACTGGGAGTCAGGGAGAGAAGCAGACGCCGATTAAAGGGAAAAACAGAGCTGCCTGCTTCGGCGCTCACCCAGCCCATTCTCAAAACCCAGAACCTTCAAGCGTCCAGGACAAGAAAATAAAACACCCACCTGGAGAACAGGTGTTCTCCGGCCGCCTGGAGAACAGAGGAGACCAGCTCCACTGGGAAGAAACCAGTGTGCTTACTGTAACAAGGAGGGACCCTGGCAAGCAGAATGCCCCAACAAAGGACAGGGAGGGGGAAGCAAGCATAAAGCACCCTGCTGGCTATGAGGAGCCCGTAGCTACTGATTTTGTAGCCCTAGCAGGCCTTGAAGACAACTCAGACTGAGACAGACCTGGTCCCTTCATACTCGGCCCCGGGGAGCCCATGGGCACGATGACAGTAGGCGGCCGAGAACCGGACTTTACGGTAGACGCCAGTGCAGAACATTCTGTTGTCATGCAGCAAATCGGGCCTGAAACTAAAAGGCAAACCACCGTCATTGGGGCCACTGGCGTCTCGGCTCAACATCCCTTCTTATCAGCCTACAAGTGTCTGCTGGGGTTTGGTGAAGTTTCTCACAAATTTCTTTACCTTTCTGATTGCCCAGTACCACTGCTGGGCCGAGACCTCCTGACAAAGCTCCAGGCCCAGATAAGTTTCAATGCAGAAGGGGGATGCTTCCTGACGCTGAAAAAACCCAGACAGAAAAATCATGGGGACCCTGACAGCCCCCCAGATGGAAGCGTGGTGCCTCTTTCTCACCAAAGAAAACCGAAACCAGTTGACCACCCACAGATGCCAGAAGTTAATTCTTCTGTTTGGGCAGAAAACTGTCCACCGGGGCTGGCAAGGAATGCCCGTCTGGTCTTCATGAAACTCCTCCCGGGCGTTGCCCCAGCGCGTCTTAAACAATATCCAGGCCGCCGGGAAGCCCAGGCGGGAATGCAGGCACCCACCGGCCACCTGCGTGTTCATGGTATACTGTGGGAGTGCCAGTCCCCAGGGAGTACTCCTCTGCTACCAGTACGAAAACCTGGCACCAGCGACTGTCGCCCTGCTCAAGATTTGCAGGCCATCAAAAAAGTGACTGTTACCCTACCTCGCATAGGGCCAAACCCATCAACGCTACTGAGCCTAATTCCTGCAACAGCATCATTTATCTCCTGCCTTGACCTGAAAGACACTTTCTCCTGCGTTTGTCTGGCACCGGTCTGCCAACCCGTTTTGCCTTTGAATGGGAACATCCATGCACTGGAAGAAAACAACAATTCATCTGGATGCACTTGCGTCAAGGGTTCAAAAATTCTCCCGCTATATTTAGCCAGACTCTAGGAAAGGACTTGCAGGAATTCCACAATGAAAGATAAAACAGTGCTTTGCTCCAATATGTAGATGATCTACTCTTAGCCAGCACAACCTCACAAGACTGTCTAGAAAGTACAAAGGCACTCCTGACCCACTTAAATCAAAGAGGCTACAAGGTCTCTAAGTAAAAAGCCCAGATTTGCAAGAAACAGGTGAAATTCCTCAGATTTCACATTGCTCAAGGCACCCGGCAGCTGGGGGTTGAAAGCAAGCAAGCCGCCTGTCAGATTCCTACACCCACATCTCGGCGACAAGTCCGTGAGTTCCTAGGGTCTGCGGGATTCTGCCACATCGGGATCCCTAACTTTGCTGCAGCCACCAATCCCCTGGATGAGGTTACCCGAGGAGCTGAAAGTTCACCTCTGCCCTGGGGAGCCGAACAACAAAAAGCCTTTGAAACTCTAGAAAAGGAACTCACCCAAGCCCCAGCCTTGGGTCTCCTGGACATTGACAAACCTCTCACCCTATATGTTCATGAACAACAGGGCCCGGCTACAGGAGTCCTCATGCAGAAGCGAGGCCCCTGGGATCGCCCAGTGGTTTACTGTCAAAGCACCTGCATTCGGTAGCCAAGGGATGGCCCCTATCTGCGAGCTACAGCTGCTGCTGTCACTTTAACTCACAGTGTTGAAAAGTTAACCTTCGGCCAGCAGCCAGCTCTTCACGTCCCACACCAAATCAAGGCAGTTCTCCAGCAAAAGGGGCATCATTGGTTTTCCACTTTCTGGCTGCTAAAATATCAGGCCCTCTGAGGTGACAACCCGAATACTCAAGTGGAAACCGTACACAGCCTCAACCTAGCTACTCTCCTGCCGACGAGAAGGCCTGCCCGAGCTCAAATGTACAGAAACCTTAGAGGAAGTGGTCTCCAGCCGACCAGACTTAAAGGACCAGCCTTTCTCCTGCCCTGATGCAGAATACCACCTGGATGGCAGCCGTTTTGTCCACAATGGGATGCAAAAAGCAGGGTATGCAGAGGTAACCCTGGACTCAATTGTGGAATCTGGGCCCCTCCTGGTAGGCACCTCGGCCCAAAACCTGAGCTCATAGCACTCACCAGAGCCCTGCTGTTAGGGGCAGATTCCACTGTCAGTGTCTACACTGGCTCCAGGTGTGCCTTCAACACTGCTCAGGTGCACAGGGCCCTAGATAAAGAAAGAGGATTAATCAATGCCGGTGAAAGGAAATAAAGCAGGGCCGGAGATCCTGGCCCCCCTGGAGGGAGTTTGCCCCAGTGAAGGCTGTCATCATCCACTGCCCCAGGCATCAGTCAGGGAACACAATAGCCCAAGGGAACCATCTGGCTGGTAAGGAAGCCAAGGCAGCAGCCCTAAGGGGAGCCCACTCCTGCTTGACAGCGGCACTTCTACCGGAACCCGTGAGTGGCACACAGCCAAAAGCTTCTGAGACTGAATGTACCTGGCTGAGCCAAGAGGGCGGTGCCCTCTTGCCGAATGGATGGTGGAAATTCAAGGATGGTCGATTAGCAATCCTAGAAGCACTTGGCCCAATGGTAGTTTCACAAGTTGTAGAAAATAGTCATTATGGAAAAACAGCCCTGAAGCAGTTTCTCCAGCAGTACTTTTATATCCCCCGACTGTACCACCTTGCCCGAGCAGTCTGTGCTAAATGCGTGACTTGTGTTCAAAATAACCCCCGACAAGGGCCAAACTGCCCTGCCCCGGGAATTCAAGTCATGGGACAGACACCATTCAATGCCATCCAAATAGACTTCACAGACTCCCCCAGGCCAAGGTGTATCAGTACTTGTTAGTAGGAGCCTGTGCCTTCTCAGGATGGGTGGGAACCATCCCCACTCACTCAGAGAAAGCCCAGGAAGTGGTCCATTTCTTGTGCAAAGAAGTCATTCTGAGGTATGGCCTGCCGAGCTCCTTGGGCTCTGACAATGGACCGACATTTGTGGCCCAGACCTCACAAAATCTCAGTAAAACCCTCCCATAACGTGGAATCTCCACCCAGTACACAGGCCGCAGAGTTCAGGAAAAGTGGAGTGAATGAACCGCATCCTGAATCACATCTGAAAAAACTCTATCAGGGAACCAATCTAAAATGGTCTGATGTTCTCCCAATAGCCTTGTTAAGAGTAAGACAGTCTCACAAAACAAACTGGATTTTCCCGTTTTGAAGTTCTGTTCCGACGGCCTCCACCACTGATGAAAGAACTCCAAGGAAACATTACACAGTTCAGAGAATTCACTTTAAAAAGACAGCTCCAAGGCCTCAGCTCCCCCCTGTCTCAGCCGCACAGCTGGGTAAATGAAAGATTCCCACTACAATGAACACCCCCTGTGCATCCTTTACCCGCCATCGCTAGTCCAGGTAAAAGCTTGGAAAAATTAGCACCTGCTTGGTTAGGGTCCTGCACAGTCCTCCTTTTGATTCCTACAACTGCCAGGGTCGCCCAGTTCACCCCCTGGATCCACCACTCCCGGCTGAAGCCTGGAAATGCTTCTACTCCATCTTGGAAGTGCCAAACTGACCCAGAGAACCTGCTCCCTCTGACCCTGCATAAAAGACCTCACCTGCCCTGCTGCAGTGCTCCGGAAGCTGCTGGTCTGTGCATGGCTGAAGGTTGAGGAGGTGACGCATGGACCTCCTGGCCTGCTGAGTCTGTGGACTAATTGTCTTCATCTTACTCTTTGTGTTTGCTTTTCACCTAGAAGTATTAGCCCTCCCAGAAGTAGGGTGCCTGGAATTCTTCCCAAGAACTAACTTTCCCCTAATTTGGTGGGATTCTCAGTACCCAGGTAACTTCTCCTTTCCTATACAAGCTAAAAAAAAAATGTTGTTTTTATACTTAATCCCGTTTGCCCTTTCCCAGCATCCCTTCGGGATCACTGCCCCAGATTCCTGCCACGAGTGCATCCGTCCAACCCAAACCAGAAGCACCATTGCCTCTACCTTGGGGTTCCACACCCATCACACTTGTCAAGGTGTCCCCAAGGGCTTCTGTACCCACAGTCAAACCATTTCCTCAATCTGTGACCCTGGGGAAGATCATCACTGTGTTTTCCATGACCCTAGCAAGCCTGAGCAGGTAACTATAGTAGAATTAAAATTCCGGGAAGAAAAACTCAAACCAGAAGCAGTAGTAATCAAAGCCACTGTTCCAAAAAGCCAACAAGCAGTGCCTTTCCTTTTTTGTACTTGAATGGTTTGCCCTGATCCAGACTTGGCTGGAGACTGTGAATTAAACCGAGTGGGCAGCCCCTGGGGGACCCTCCTGCAAAGAAAATGAAATCACGCCAATTTTACTATTCTAAACATTCACGATACCTGGTGGGACAAAGAAGTCCCGGTGCGCTCCGTAAAAGAAAAATCCACCTATGGCCCCATCCTCTATATAAAAAGAACCAGGAATTCTTACAACCGAGAAAAATTCCAAGTATTCCATTCCTTCTATAAGGAAATAAAAGAACAACCTCCAGCCATTCCCATAAGCACTCAAAATCTGTTCTTTCAACTAGCAGAACAGGTGGCCTCCTCCCTAAATGTTTCCTCCTGTTATGTCTGTGGAGGAACAAATATGGCGGACCAATGGCTGTGGGAGGCAAGGGAACTGATGCCAACAGAAAATAAATGTAGCCACCTTCTGGCCCAGTAAATGGGACCTTACAACTTTTATAATTGGGAAAACACTGTATAGCCAGATGAGAAGACAACTCCCGGTTCCAATTGGAAACCTCGTCTGTCTGGGGCAACAGAACTATAATCAGAGTAAAAAGGCCAGCTTATGATGGAGGCCAAATAAAAATCATACAGCACCCGATCTATCACCATGAGCCTCTCTCCCCACCCCAAAGGGTTTTTGGAGCCATATTTTAGCTCCAGGGGTTTGGACAGCCCCTGAAGTGTTGCACTGGTTCTGTGGCAGAACAGCCTATTCGGAATTCCCTGAAGGATAGTCAGAAGCCTGTGTGTTAGGAAACATCCACCTTTCTTCCTAATTCCCCTAAAGCAGGGGGAACTATTAGGATACCCCGTCTATGAGTCAGAAAATAGCCAGGTCCAAACAAGAGGCACACAAGCAGGGAACTGGAAAGAACGAGTGACCTTCCGAGCACATTATCCAGTATTATGGGCTGGCAATGTGGGCAGAAAGTGGGTTATGGGGATACCGAACCCCAATTTACATGCTAAGCTGCATCATTCAGCTTCAGGCAGTGGTGGAACTAATCACTAACAAAACTGCCCATGCTCTGAATCTGTTGGCATGGTGTTCTAGTTTGCTAGCTGCCAGAATGCAATATACTAGAAATGGAATGGCTTTTAAAATGGGGAATTTAGTAAGTTGCTAGTGTACCATTCTAAGGCCGAGAAAATGTCCCAATTAAAACATATAGAAATGTCCAATCTAAGGCATCCAGGGAAAGATACCTTGGTTCAAGAAGGCCGATGAAGTTCAGGGTTTCTCTCTCAAGTGAGAAGGCACATGGTGAACACGGTCAGGGTTTCTCTCTCAGCTGGAAGGGCACATGGCGAACATGGCATCATCTGCTAGCCATGTGAATCCTGTTTTCCTTTTCGTGAAGCTCCCTAGGAGGTGTTTTCCTTCTTCATCTCCAAGGTGCTGGCTTGTGGGCTCTCTGCTTCATGGTGCTACAGCATTCTCTGCTCTCTCTGAATCTCATTCTCCAAAATGTTTCCTCTTTTATAGGATTCCAGTAAACTAATCAGGGCCCACCCAAATGGGTGGAGATACATCTCTACCTAATCCAGCTTAACAACTACTCTTGATTGAGTCATGTCTCCAGGGAGATGGTCTAATCATAGTCTCAAGCATATAGTACTGAATAGGGATTAGAAGAAATGGCTGCCTTTACAAAATGGGATTAGGATTAAAACATGGCTTTTCTAGGGTATATACATCCTTTCAAACCAGCACACATGGCAACAAATAAAATTTAGAACAGCCACCTATCAGAATCAATTGGCTCTTGATTACCTGTTAGCCAAGGAAGGTGGGTATGTGGAAAATTCAACCTTTCCAACTGTTGCTTGGAATTAGATGACCAAGAGAAGGTAATAGTGGTAAAGGTAAGGTAAAGTCATCAATTGCATGAGAACCCTAGCCCATGTCCCAGTTCAAACCTGGGATGGCTAGGACCCCAAAAATCTATTTGGAGGATGGTTCTCAACTTTTGGAGGGTCCAAAACTCTGACTGGAAATGTGTTAGTGCTGATTGGTATATGTCTTATCATCCTCTGCCTCCTCCCTTGCTTACTAAAAAGTGTGAGTCAAACCACAGAGGCATTAATAGACAGAAAAACTGCCTTCCACCTACTTCATCTCAGGAAACTGAACCCCACAAATTGTCATGGATATGAGCCAGTCTCCACAAACGAAAATGGTGCTGTCTTACAAAATATAATGTGATGAATATCATGAAAAGGGGGGACTGAGGTGGTTCACAAGTTTAACCTCAGTATTATTACTGTATAACTCTGAATTTATGTGTCTTACCTTGTGTATTTGTGTATCACCTTATGAAATTATGTACTCCTAAAGTATGTAGAAAGCAGGAAGTAAAACAAAATATCTGCAGTGTCCGGTTGCCCCTGGTCATGTCCGCAGACCCTGCTTCTGGTCACGTCCATGAAACACGGGTTCTTTGCCCCCATGTCTCATCACAGACAAAAGAAATTCTGTACCGGGCAGGCCACGGTGGCTCAGCAGGTAAGAATGCTCGCCTGCCATGCCCGAGGACCTGGGTTCGACTCCCGGTGCCTGCCCATGTTAAAAAAAAAAAAAGAAAAAAGAAATTCTGTACCTTTCCAGTGTTTACCACCCATTTCCATAGTAACTCCTGCCTTGCTTACTAGCCTATATAATTTGAAAACAAAGAATATTTGGGGCTCAGGCTTTGGACAGGAGTCCTCTGAGACTGCCGGCAATAAAAGTTTTGTCCACTTCTCAGAGTCTCCGGTGCTTTCTTGGGTGTTGTTCGGAGTTTTCCCCTGCTACACGGCGATGTCCTCTGAGGTGGGGGGTGATCACGGGGGACCAAACCTGGGAGCAGGGATCCCTCCCAAGTAGCAATCCTTGAAGGATGGGGAATTTTGTCTTGGGCTTTTCAATACCATCAGGCAGCTCTACTCATGATCTCCTGGAAGGTTTTTGTTTTGTTTTTTTTATTAATTTTGTTATTTTTTAAAAATACCAAAAAACACCGAACAAACGCAAACATTCTTAATTTTTGATCATTCAGTTCTACACATATAATCAGTAATTCACAATATCATCAGATAGTTGCATATTCATCATCAGGATCATTTCTTGAACATTTGCATCTATTCAGAAAAAGAAATAAAAAGAAAACAGAAAAAAATTCATACAAACCACACCCCTTACCCCTCCCTTTCATTGATCACTGGCATTTCAATCTAAATTTATTTTAACATTTGTTCCCCCTATTATTTATTTTTATTCCATATGTTTTACTTGTCTGTTGATAAGTAGATAAAAGGAGCATCAGACACAAGGTTTTCACAATCATACAGTCACGTTGAGAAAGCTCTATCATTATACAATCATCTTCAAGAAACATGGCTACTGGAACACAGTTCTACATTTTCAGGCAGTTCCCTCCAGCCTCTCCATCACATCTTGACTAACAAGGTGATATATATTTAATGTGTAAGAATAACCTCCAGGATAACCTCTTGACTCTGTTTGGAATTTCTCAGCCATTTACAGTTTCTTGGAAGGTTTTTATAAGCTGGTTGTCATCATCCACAGGAGCCCTGCCCCAGCTCCCCCCACCCCCATCCGACCCCATCTATCAGAATCCCAGCAGCCTTTACTTGCACAAATGGAAAAGCCGATCTTCAAGTTCATATGGAATTGCAAGGGGCGCTGAATAGTTGAAAAACAACAAAGTTGGGGGATGTATACTTGCTGATTTCAAAACTGACCACCAAGTTACAGTGATAAAACCAGTGTGGTACTGGTATCAGGACAGACGAACAGACCAATGGAAGAGGATGGGAAGTTAGCAAACAGACCCACACCCAAGTGATTTTCAACAAGGGTG
This sequence comes from Tamandua tetradactyla, assembly GCF_023851605.1. Classification (NCBI taxonomy): domain Eukaryota; kingdom Metazoa; phylum Chordata; class Mammalia; order Pilosa; family Myrmecophagidae; genus Tamandua; species Tamandua tetradactyla. The sequence goes on from NC_135332.1 coordinate 60,829,909, forward strand.
ACATGCAATGGGGAAAGAAAAGTCTTCAATGGATGGTGGTGGGACACCTGGACCTCCGTATGCAAAGGACATCTGCCTCACACCATATATAAACATTAATGCAAAATGGACCAAGGACCTAAAAGATAAAAGCTAAAACCATGAAACTCTTAGAAGAAAGCACAGGGGCAAATCTTCATGACCTGGGATTTGGTAGTGGATTCTTAGATAATGGCAAAAGCACAAGCAACAACAACAAAAAGAGATATTTTGGACCTCATGAAAATTAACAACTTTTTTCCAAAGGATATTATCAAGAAAAGTGAAAAGACAACCTACGGAATGGGGAAAAAAAGTTGCAAATCATGTATCTGACAAAGGGCTTAACTTACAATTCAAAATACATGAAGAATTCCACAACTCAACAAGAAAAAAAAGACAATCTGATATATAGAAACAAACAAACAAACAAAATGGGCAAAGGGCTTGAACAGACATTTCTCCAAAGAGGAAATGCAAATGGCCAATAAGCACAGGAAAAGATTCCCGGTGTCATTCGCCATCAGGGAAATGCAAATCAAAACTACAAAGAGATGTAGTTCAGTAATTAGAATGCCTGCATTCCATAGGGGAGACCCCGGATCGATTCCCGGACCATGCACCCCACCACTCAAAAAAAAAAAAAAAAACTACAAAGAGATACCATTTCACACCCACAGGGACGGCTATTACTTAAAAAGTGGAAAATATCAAATGTTGGTGAGGGTGTGTCATTGGTGGAGATGTAAAATGCGCAGCCACTGTGGAATCCAGTTTGCAGATCCTCAAAAATTAAATATCAAATTGCCCTATGACTGGCAATTCCATTCCTAGTTCTATACCTAAAAAAAAATTGAAAATAGATACTCGTTTTCAGGAACAGGAACACAAACAGATACTTTTACACCACTGCTTAGGCACACTAGCCAAAGGTGGGAACAACTGTGTCCAATAATAGATGAATAAACGAAATTGGAAAGTGGCATGTCTATACAATGGAATATTATTCAGCTGTAAGAAGGAATGAAGTTCTGCTGCAACACAAATAAACCTAGGAACTGTGCTGAGTGAAACAAGCCCGGACAATAAGTTAGATACTGTGCAACCTCGCTTATACGAAATACCTAGAAACAGTAAATCTGTAGACAAGTAGAATTCAGGTTGCCAAGGGAGGAGGAGAAGGGGATGGGGAATTGTTGCTTGGTGGGTGCGGAACGTAAATTTAGGAAAATTCTAAATAAGCTAAGTGCTGGGGTGGCTTTCTCGTTCTGAGAACTTTTTTTTTTGCCTGGCCAAAACAACAACAACAAAAGTTCATAGTCACATGACTGTTAGGGGTCGGTCAGGACATACCCAGCAAAGGCTTTGACTGTGTGTCCCCTTGTGGCTGCCTGTTCTTCCCTCCACAAGAAGAATAGGTTTTGTCCATATTATATGCCAAGTAGGTGTTAAGTCTTTGTAAGCTCTTTGCAATCTAAGTCCTTATCTCAGAATGGTATGTCCAGCAGGCTGGGATAGAGGACAATTAGCCAGGCAGGTTTGATTTAATTACACTCGTGAGGCAGTTGGTACATATGAGAATCTTAGGTTATGCCTGGGTGCAGGATGCGTGGTGCCAGAGGGCCCACGTGATATGCAGGTTGGATGGCTTTGGGTCCTCAGCCATGCTTGGCGGCATGTTGGGAGTGATAGCCAGAAATCTCCTCTGTCCCATTCCTGGGCACAATTTTAGGATTAGCTAAGTATTGTTTGAGCATTCCTGGACCTGCCTGGTGAGGCCTTGAGAGTGGTAAGTAAACTAATGACCCGTATAGTTTGCAAGATCAGTAAAACCCAGAGCCGGGGTGAACACTGACATTGGACCAGTTGGTGCGGACAAGCTTCTGGGGCTCCACCCCTACCACCAGGATCACTTTGGTCATGAGCCCCCTTGGGCAATGACAGGGGTTGCTGGGGAAAGAGGCTGACTGGTATCCACAAAATGGTTACACTTATCCATTTGATTATTAAAACATTCCTCTGCTAAAGTCACCTTTTGGTGTGCCTTCACATGGGACACAAGTATCTTCATGTTTTTAGCCTACTCAGAAAGGTCTATCCATAGACCTCTTCCCAGACTTCGTCACCAATTTTCCAACCATGCTCTTTCCAAGTCCCTGGTGATTAGATTAAGCAACACTCATTGCAGAAGATGCTCGTGATCATGATTTACGTCCAAGAAATGTCCTCATAGCAACTGACAGGCCAGTGCTTGCCTGAGCAGACAACCAGGCACCACTACCTGGCCAAGTTGACACATGAACCTGACCAGGACACCCAGCAATGCCCTTTTTAGGATTTTCTGCTATAGATATACATCTGATTCTATACTACAGATGCATACACAGAATTATTTCAGAAGGTTTTTGGTGTTTTTTTTTTTTTTTTGTAGTTACAAAAGATTGCAAGCGATCTAATGCCCATTTATGAAGAACTTGTAGAGTATTTTATGATGCATCCAACAAGGCAGCTTTACAAAAGAACAAGGATTCTTCTCAGGTACTGATATGGAATGACCTGATTTATGTTGCAATATGGGAGGAAAAAAGGTGCGGAACATTGTGAAAAGGATCTACCTTGTGCAGGAAAAGGATAAAAAGTAAAGGATGAGAACTTTGCCTGAGACTGGAGGCAGTTGGATTTCACAGAGTAAAGGAGAACAAGAGTTTTTCTTTGTATGTGTGTGCATAGGCTGGGTTGAGTCTGGTTCTCTAGTGCAAGGGGCAGCCATTCTGCCACTGCAGTACACATTCACCCCACCCTAGCTTCTAATCACCATTAAGCTGAACTGTATCCTGTATATGAGATCTGGACCTTGATTTGGTGGGGAATAACTGACAAAGTGCGAAAGGAAACACTCAACAAACACCAAGTAAATACAAAACTTTAGAAGGGTGAAGGAAACCAACTTGCAAAACAACAATATCAAGATAATCAAATGCCCCGAATACAACAGAAAATCACAAAGCATAAAGATCCAAGCAGTAATGGCCCAGACAAATGACCAAATCAAAATTCCAGAGGGACACAGAATATGAAACTGCACAAGGATATTTATAAAGATATAAGGCTATCAGGAAGACATTAGAAGACCATAAAGAAGAATTTGGGAGATTAACTAGAAAAATAGCAGATCTCACAGAAATGAAAGATACAGTAGACTAAATTAAAAATATACTGGAGACATGATAGCAGATTCAAAGACGCAGAATGAGGAACAAATGAGCTAGAAGACAGAACAATAGAACTACAGTGCACAAAAGAACACATGGCAGAAAAGATGGAAAAAATGCAACTGATTCTTAGGGAAATAATGAACAACAAGAGGCACATACATAAGAATTGTTGGTGTCCCAGAAGGAGAAGAGAAGAGTAAAGGGTTGGGAAGGTTCGTTGTGGGAAGAAGACGGCTTATGCTGATGGCAGCTGTTGCCTCCCCACCCACCCCATGCAGGGAGGCACTCTGTATGAAGCTGACTTCTCCATGATAGATGGGATCAAGGCCAACATCTTCTTGTGCAAACAGCAGCATCTGGCTGCCCCACTGGTCATGATGAAGCTTCAGCCTGATGGAAAACTCTTGCCCATAGTCATTCAGGTGAGTCTCCACTGTAAGACAGAAGCGGTGGTGAAAGAAGACGTTGAGCTGCAGGACTGGTGCCAAAAGATCACTGAAGTCGGGCTGCAGGAGGCCCAGGACCGAGGTAATGGAGACTCCTCCTGGGAACCTCCCCTAATCCTCATAACATCAACAGAATCTTCCAGAAGCATTTCCAGTCCCTCTAAAATTGCCCAAAGGCCCTCTCAGTTCCCTTCCCCTCTCAACAGGAGACAGGTGCTCTGCCCGGGCACCGACTGAGAACCCTGCTAGGTCCCACATGCAGTGGGAACAGTGGTTGCTGATAAATGTTTAACAACTGACTGTCTGGGAAGAAAGCTCTGATTTGTAGCATTTGCCCATTTCCATGATATAACTAGTCCCACCCTTGTGACGTCCACCAGCTTGCTAAATCCCAGAAAATTTAACCAAATGAGTTCTCATGACTTGGAACAAACCAGCTCAGCCCATGGACCACTAAGTGGGCTCCTCCCAGCAGAGCTCCCGTGTCCCCGTCCCACCCAACTCCACTCTCATTAGTTCCTGGGATAAGTTATTCAGAGTTCTTGACATTCCCTCTCATTCTGCTTGTTCTCCCCTCTCTGCCTCAACAGCCTCAGCTTTGCTCACGGCTTGTGTCTTCACTCCTTGCAGGATCTCCCATCTCACTAGAGTCCCGAGACCAGGTCTGCCACTTTGTCACCATGTGCGTTTTTACCTGCACAGGCCAGCACTCCTCCGTCCACTTGGGCCAAGTACTTACTGTAGCGTGGCAGCTGGGAACTTGAGACCTGGAATGGAGCCCAGGTGTTTGTACAGGTGGGCTAAGGGGTTTTCATGCACAGTTGACATTGATTCTAGACTCATGACCTCTCCATAGCTAGACTGGTTCTCTTGGATCCCTAACGCACCCTCCACAATGCGGTTGCCTCCACCTACCACCAAGGATGTGATGCTGGAGACGGTGATGGCAACACTGCCCAACTTTGTTCATCATTTGGTACCTGGGCAGACGCCAGCCCATTATGGTGAGAGCCAGCTGCCCGCACCCCAGAGGGTGGAGGCTACCATGGACAGGTGTGGGACCCTGAGCGGGGTTTTTCTCTCCACTCCAGGTTACTCGGGGCCAACCCCAAGGCTGTGCTGAAGAAGTTCAGGGAGGAGCTGGCTGTCATGGATGAGGAGATTGAGCTCTGCAATGCCAAGCTGGACCTGCCCTATGAGTACCTGCGGTCCAGCCTGGTGGAAAACAGTGTCACCATATGAGGTCCCCCCGCCTTGGTCATTTCAGGCCCCCTCCACCCACGCCCCTGCCTCCCTCCTTAGTGGTTTCTGCTCTGCCTTCCCCAAGCCCCACCCTCCTCCCCAAAGAGTCCCCTCTCATTGTCTATGGCCCCCAGCAAATAGATTTTACTCTAGATACACCCCTGAGATGTTCCCTTTTCCTTTCTCCCTCCTTCCCTGCCTCCCTTAGCGTTCAGCTCTCCCATGGAGCAAATAATAGCCATGTTGAAAGAAAATGTTCCGATTATCAAAACAGATGATAAGACATGTTATTCTATACCTTTTATGAAAGAAATATGACTTTGAACCTAAACACAATATGACAACAGCAAAAAGGCATTATAGACTAATGATAGACCAGACCTTTGATGGAACTATTCCAACTAAAATACTGGCAAACAGAATGTAACACATAAAAATTTGTCTCTTCCACACACCCTGAAGCCAATCAGAATACAAAGCAAACTATTAACCCAGTGAGTCTGAAGATTTTTGAGTCTCAATATTTTCATCTCATGGCTCTCTTAGAATGTGATAAACTGAAGTAAACTGTTTAGAGTGAGGAAACTACTCATGGTTTGAGGTACTTAGCTTTGACATTTCTACCTGAAAGTCCAATATCTTGGCACACCTATAACCCATTTGCACTTTGCCAGGTGGGATGCTACAAATTAATATAATTAACTGGAAAAATATTAAAAATCTCATGATTGGCATAATGAATGACAAGGGAATCGATAAAATTGAACTTCTATTTCTGATTAAAATGTTGGAAAAACAAACAGAAATGTCCTTTCTTCTTCTTCTACTTTTTGTTTGTTTGCTTGTTTAACTTCTATGGAAATTCAATTTTGATAAAAGAAAGAAAACAAAGTAGAGTTACTATGGCTAAAGAGACTTAAAGTGGAGTGGGGGTCACTCTTAGGCAGGTCTCCACCAGAATTCACAAACCGCCCAGGTCTGCAGAGCCTCAGGCAACAGGGCGCCTCACACCCCAAGGGCCTCCGGACCACAAGACAAACCAGGAGGTAAAGAATTCAGTTAACTATCTACAAGGACAGCTCGAGTTCCCCAAACAGCCACCAAGCACAAACAACTAGTCTAATCTTCTTTTCCTTTAAAACCCCTTCTTGCCTGGAAACCCCAAGTCTGGGTCCGATTTGCGTTGCCCCCTGAACCTGTGCTCCCCGAATTGTAATTTCTAAGAGCCCAAATGAACACTTTGTGGCCTTGCAGCTTAATGTGTTATTCCCCAGTTGACGATTTCTTGGTGATAATCTGTGGCTATTTCAAAACAGAACCCAACAGTATGCCAACACCGGGTCGTTTCCTCGTGTGAACCAAGCTGCTTCTTGGCCCTGTTTCTTTTTCTTTTTTTCTTTTTTTTCCAATGGGAGTGATGCCGGTTGGGGTTTAGCAAACCATGGGTAGCTTGACTTTTAATGGGGTCACTCATCTCTGGTCTGTCTCACGGCCACCCCAGGCCACCTTGGCCCCAAGGCAGCCCAAGAGGCCACAGCTCTGTGACCTGGCCACCTGCTGGGCAAGGGTCGGCTTCCCACAGACCCTGGCTGACCCACTGACCACCACTCCATGAGACTCGGTGGAGGGCAAGTGTTCTAGTTTGCTAGCTGCCAGAATGCAATATACCAGAAATGGAATGACCTTTTTTTTTTTTTTTTCATATATAGCCATCTTTATTTGCTTTTCAAAACAATATGTCTACTCATATCTGTAGCCCATTTTATAATTGGATTGTTTGTTTGTTTGTTTATTAATTAAAAAAATTAACTAATAAAGGAATGTCATTACTGCAGGGTGTTGAAAATAATGGCAATTAATATTTTAAAATTTTAACTTATGTGTGAGACTAAAGCATAAAATGTTTATTTGGTACAAAATTTATATTTTGACTAGTGCATTTCCTAATATAACTTATGTAGACAGCTTAATTGAACACCATAAGTACATGAAACATTGAGTAGGGCATGAGATTTTCTTGGTTTGTCCAGAGTGATATCCTGATAAATCCCAGAGTGATTTGAACAGTGCATTAAAAAATATTTGCAAAGTCCCCTTGGGGGAATGGTGAGAAAGGGGGAAAATTCAACTTCCCCAAGTGGAATTCTTGATATTCTCACAAGCAGTGTGGACAACCAAAGCAATAGACTGAGCTCCCAATCTTGGGGTTTGTTCATATGAAACTTAACCCCAGAAAGGATAGGCTAAGCCTACGTAAAATTAGGCCTAAGAGTCACCCCAAAGAGAACCTCTTTTGTTGCTCAGATGTGGCCTCTCTCTCCCCAAGCCAATACAACAAGCAAACTCACTGACCTCCCCCTGTCTACGTGGGATATGACTCCCAAGGGTGTGAACCTTCCTGGCAACAAGGGACAGAATTCCCAGAATGAGAATGAGACTCAGCATCAAGGGATTGAGAAAACCTTCTCGACCAAAAGGGGGAAGAGCGAAATGAGACAAAATAAAGTGTCAATAGCTGAGAGATTTCAGAGTCCAGAGGTTATCCTGGAGGTTATTCTTACGAATTTATTCTTACACATTAAATAGATATCACCTTCTTATCCAAGATGTAATGGAGAGGCTGGAGGGAAGTGCCTGAAGATGTAGAGCTGTGTTCCAGTAGCCATGTTTCTTGAAGATGATTGTATAATGATAGAGCTTTCACAATGTGACTGTGTGATTGTGAAGACCTTGTGTCTAATGCTCCTTTATCTACCTCATCAACAGACGAGTAAAACATATGGAATAAAAATAAATAATAGGGGGAACAAATGTTAAAATAAATTTAGGTTGAAATGCTAGTGATCAATGAAAGGGAGGGGTAAGGGGTATGGTGTGTGTTCTATTCTAGTTTGCTAGCTGCTGGAATGCAATATACCAAAGAAACAGAACAGCTTTTAACAAGGGGAATTTAATGAGTTGCTAGTTTACAGTTCTAAGGCCGAGAAAATGTCCCAATTAAAATAAGTCTATAGAAGTGTCCAATTTAAGGCATCCAGGGAAAGATAACTTGGTTCAAAAAGGCTGACGACGTTCAACATCTTTCTCTCAGCTGGAAGGGCACATGGCGAACATGGCAGCATCTGCTGGTTTTCTCGTGGCTCTACCAAAAAAAGGGCTCTCTCCAAAATGTTTCCTCTTTTAAAGGATTCCCAGTAAGCAACTCCACCTTCAGTGGGTAGAGACACACCTCCATGGAAATCATCTAATCAAAAGTTACCACCCACAGTTGGGTGGGTCACATCTTCATAGAAACAATCAAATGCTCCCACCCAGCATTATTGAATGAGGATCAAAGGGCATGGCTTTCCTGGGGTCCACCACAGATTCAGACCAGCACAGTTTGTGTGAATTTTTTTCTGTTGTCTTTTTATTTCTTTTTCTGAATTGATGCAAATGTTCTAAGAAATGATCATGATGATGAATATGCAACTATGTGATGATATTGTGAATTACTGATTACATATGTAGAATGGAATGATCAAAAGTTAAGAATGTTTGTGTTTGTTTGTTGTTATATATTTTTAAAAAATTAAAAAAAAATCCGCGTCTGCCAGGGCCCTGGGGGTCACACTCGCAGGGAGCTTCTGCTTGGGGCCGCGCCTTCCTGAGAGCTGCTCTCCGCAGTTCCTGACACAGAGCCACTCAAATCCCACTGCTTCTCAGAAAAGGAATCTTTTTATTGTCTTGGGTTTATTACAGCCACATCTATGGGGAGAAAATCAAAGCAAACGGCCTGGAATTCCCCAAAGGTGAGTCACGGCCCTTAGGTGCCAGTGGGGTCGCGGAGTAGAGAGTGAGGCCCTGGGCAGGTGCTGAGCCTCCCCTCGGCAGCTGCAGAATTAGGGATGGGAGATTCAAGGCCCACTCCAAGGACTCAGGCTGCGTTCAGGGCAAATGTTTTTTTTTTTTTAACCTTTGTTCCCCCTATTATTTATTGTTATTCCATATGTTCTACTTGTTTGTTGACAGGGTAGATAAAAGGAGCATCAGACACAAGGTTTTCACAATCACACATCACATTGTGAAAGGTATATCATTATACAATCATCTTCAAGAAACATGGCTACTGGAACACATCTACATTTTCAGGCAGTTCCCTCCAGCCTCTCCATTACATCTTGGATAACAAGGTGATAGCTACTCAATGCATAAGAATAACCTCCAGGATAACCTCTAGACTCTGTTTGGAATCTCTCAGCCATTGACACTAGGTCTCATTTCACTCTTCCCTTTTGGTCGAGAAGGACAAACGGTTTTTAATCTTAAAACTTTTAAAACTCACATGTAGCACATACAAAAAGTGCAAAAAATGCTATCGGCTTGCTGAAAGGATCACCATCAAGAAAAGCTTGTGCCAACAGCTCCAGGCCAGGAAGAAAACATTACCAACATCCCAGAAGCATCCACATGTCCCCCAGTATTATCCTCAGTGAAAATGTAAATTATTAATTTTAATTTTTTCTGACAAAGTCCAAGGCAGCTTTTCTCAAAAATATATATATATACACATATATATAATATATATGTATATATATTATATACATATATATGTATATATATATTTGTATATATGTATATATATACAAATATATATATGTATATATATTATATACATATATACAATGTATAATATATATAATGTGTATATATATATATAATGTATAATATATATAATATATATATATATATATATATATTTTACCCTGAAGAATGCTGGAAACAATTTTCAGATCTCAGGGAACCTCATCATAACAATTTTGATATCTATAGCTCATGGTATGTTAACATGCTCATTACGTTGTAGATACAATAATCCAATGATAAGTGCCAAGACTCTTTAGAGGGGAGACTGATATTTTTCCAGAGACGTGTTTATCTTGGGCAACTTATTTGGAGGCTAGTGGCAGGTTGAGTGTGGCTGATATATTCACTGCTGGGGGCAGGGCATTGCTGAGTCAGCATCAGTGCAGCTTGAGGACACGATTATTTACAAATGCCAATAAATAGTAAAACGAAGAGCTGTAAGCCTTTGTGTAGGCGTCCCCCCACTCTTCAGGGGACAGCTAGGAGAAAATGGAGGGTTGTTTTAGGGTCAGAGGCATCTGTTGAAAAACCTTGGTTAGATTGTGAAACACCTATTAATCTCTGTGGTATTGTGAGTTGCTCTTAACTGCCCCAGAGTTTTAAGATACAGGAGGAGGTGTTTCTTTTGGTGCTGATACTGCAACCCCACCACAAAGTGTTTTTGTGTGTTTCCTTGCTTGTTTGTGAAGAGTCAGTCTAAGGCCAGGAGATTAACCAAGGCTGCCCGGTGTTTACTTTGGCAGCACATATACTAAAATTGGCACATACAGAGGAGAGTAGCAGGGCCCCTGCACAAGGATGACATGCAATTCGGGAAGCAGGCCATATTAAAAAAAAAAAGGGACTCTGGTTGTACTAGCCTCTGATCAGCACACAGAGGGACAGGAGAATAGACAAAGGAACTGCGGGCCAATGGTGGGCGTCTCTCATGTTTGGATGCCGTTCCTGCTGGGTGGGAATGAAGACACGAGGTTTAGCTTGCCAGTAGGGGGCGGCAGAGCGCAAGGCAGTTCCGGTCCTGGTGCCCGCAACTCCCCGAGACCAGCTCCCCGTAAGGAAGCGGGGGTGAGGGAGGGGACCCCAGGTTACATGGCCCTTGGTTTTGGCCAGGAATATTCCGACTACCTCCTTCCCAGTTTTCAAGGCAGCGTCTCGATTCATTAGTTGGCTGGAGCGTAGGGGCGGCTCTGGTTAATTGCGGGGACAGAAGGGCCGTGGGCAACCCTTGGTGGTTGCTTAGGAAGGTGTCATGTCCGTCAGTGAACCCGTGTGCTGGGGCGATGTCGTCTGGGGCAAGGGCTGATCACATGGGGCCAGCCCGGGAGCAGCTATCCCTCTTCTTTAGTCAGGGATCTCTAGAGAAACAGAGCCAACAGGAGAGCTCTGTAAATATGAGATTTATAAAGATGTCTCCCACAGTCCTGGGAATGGAAGAGCCCAAAATCTGTAGGGCAGGCTGTGAAGCTGGGGGCTCCGATGAAGGATCTCTATGAACTCCACAGGATAGGGGAAGGTGTTTGGAGTTTTTTCTTGGTGGGTGCAGAATGTTTGTGAATTTTGGAAAATTCTAAATAAAGTGAGTGCTGGGATGGCTTCCTCATTCTGAGAAGAAACCCAGGTGCCTGCCTGGTCAAAAAAAAAAGGGTCGCTGTCACAGAGCTCCATGACTTTTAGAGGCTCCTCCAGGACACACCCAGCAAAGGCTTTGACTGTGTGTACTCACACAGAATAGGTTTTGTCCACGTTTATATGCAAGTAGATGTTAAGTCTTTGTAAGCTCTTTGCCATCTAAGTCCTTATCTCAGAATAGTATGTCCAGCAGGCTGGGATAGAGGACAATTAGCCAGGCAGGTTTGATTTAATTACACTCGTGAGGCTGTTGGCGCAGTATGAGAATCTTGGGTTATGCCTGAATGCAGCATCATGATGCATGGTGCCAGAGGGCCCATGTGATACACAGGTTGGATGGCTTTGGGTCCTCAGCCATGCCCTACCCCTGGGTACCATTTTAGGATTAGCCAAGTATTGTTTGAGCATTCCTGGGCCTGCCTGGTGAGGCCTTCAGGGTGGCAAGTAAGCCTATGACCTATGCAGTCTGCAAAATCACTAAAACCCAGAGCTGGGGTGAACAGTGACATTGCACCAGTCAGTGAGGTCCAGCGTCTAGGACTGCTACTGGTATCACGCCAGGGGGCACTGGTGCTGTGTCTCCCTTGCTGAGAGATTGCGTAGTGCTTTCTCTCAGGACTTGTTCTGTCTGGTGCTTGCCAGCCCAGATATCGTTCCTTGTATGGGGTCATAAGCCCTCATGGCCAGGGAAAAGGTAGTCATTTTTCACGTGACTGGCATCCAGCTGATGTAGCTGTTTTCACTTCTAAAGTTGACCCAGATGGTTCCACTTCGTTCTCTGGGGAGTGATAATCTCCACTTCCTGGGGCTCAGCCATGATGGGAAGTCATCCTACATAACCAAAATGACTGTGGGAGAAGCATTCCCACACCACCCCTCAACCACTGGGGAACGTGACCCCATCTATGAGATGACAATGTTTGGTTTTGGAGTGGGCCCAGGAGGTTGGGGCCCTGAATGGACAGTCCCCGAGGGACCCACTGGATATGCTACGTAGGGATGAATTCTAGGTGGGGTATCAGCAGGGACATTGAATAGTGACTCTGTTGCAGTGAGTGGAGCGTGTGTGGAAATGGGTGAGGCTGTGAGCTGTTTGGAGCCCCCACAAGGGCCTTCTTTGTATGAGAAAATTATTTTGTTTCCATTGGCATGATCCCCCTGCCAGCCTTCTGGCCCACAGCCCATGATCCCAGAGATCAGTGTATTTTGCTTTTTTCTGTTGGGTTGGTTAAATTCTACAGAGGCGGCTCTCCCAATCTCCTGCCCAGAAGGTCTGCTGTTGGAGGCCAATGTTCTGAGAACTAAAGGAGACAGAAGATTAAGGGTCTCAGTGTGAAAAATCCCATTGAAGCCCCCATGTTATGAAGGCAGTCCTCCCACCCTCACCGTGCCCAGAAATGCTCCGTTAAATCCCCTTGGAAGAGTGGATCTCCTCCTTCTGTAACCTGGGTGATGGACATTGGCCCAGCCATACTAAATGCGAGTGAGAAACTTCAGATTCAATTGCTTCTTAAATGAACTAATTCTGCTTTATCCACACATTGCGTCTACTTATAATTGGTGGTATCTGGAGCCACAATTGTTGGTCCTTTCATGGCTCTGTAGTATAAACCAGGTGTTACTTGGCTTTCCGCATTGCTGACCTAGGATACAGTTTTCTTGACCTTATTAGTAATTTGCCGCTCACATATCCACTGTCTATTTTCCAAAATAATCTTGCTTGTGTCTCCTCTCATTTCTGTTTTTACTGGGTTATGCTTTTATTTGCATGTACTGGCATTTAAATACGGCTTGTGGTAAGACGTGAGGCTAATGAATGACCATCTTTTGTTAGACTTGACTGTTATTTCATACTTTTTATTTCTTCAATTCCCTGTGTACATCTTTCACTCACTCCTTAGTGCCGTCTTCCAAATAAGTAGTTCTCTGTTTCCAGTCTAGAATTTGTCCTGTAGACTGTTTTGGTTTTCAATGAGTTTGTATTTTATTTCCGGGCTTTGTAAATGGTTCTTTTACACCATGTGGACTAGTGGGGAGTCAGAGTGGTAAGGAGAAAGAAGGGCAGGTTATCAGCCTGTTGTGGGCAGGCACTCAGGAAAGGCAGTGTCGCACGGAAACCAGATTCCTAGGGGACAACTGTGGTGGAGGATACTGAACTTTGGAATAGAAACAAGTTGGGGAAGCAGAGAATGGGGCTCTGAATCTGAGCCAATGCCTAGAAAGGGGGGATAAAGTGGTCTTACACCAGGGGCACTCACTTCCTGGCTATGCTAGAAGCAGAAGCAAATACTCTCCGGGAGAAAGATTTTCCCACAGATTAAGATCAAGCAATGAGTTCACAAACAACAATTATCAAATACACAAAGAAGTAAGCCACTAATGAGCACAAATTGAAGCAAGATGAAAAAAGAAGAAAAAACAGATTTAGATCTTCAGGCCCTAAAGCAATGAAATTTACAAAACAGAATATACAACACATACATTTGAAATGTTTAAAGAAAAAATCGAGCTGTATTTACAGACACAAACATATAAAAAGAATGCTATCTGGATTGAATAAATAGATCAGAAAAAAAAATCTAGAAACAAGAAAAAATATTTATTGAAATTAAAATCTCAAAGGATGGCTTAAAACAGTAGATTGTGAGCAAATGAAGGAATAAGTTCATTGGAAGGGTTGTCGAAGGAATATTTCCAAAGTGTGACAAAGATAGATAAGGATATTAGGAAAAGGAAAGAGATGTGGAGGATAAAATGAAATGGTTTAATATAGAACTAATTGGCATGTCAGAAGGGAAGTATAGTGATAACAGAAAAAAAGAAATATTTAAAGAGATTGGTTAATGATAATCCAGAACTAATGAAATAGAAAAACCCATGGATCAGTGTATACCAAGCAGGAAAAATGAACATAAATCCATAGCTATACAAAACAGAATGAAACTTCAGAACACCACTGATGAAAAGAGAATCTTGAAAAAGAAAGGACAGTCCACCTGCAAAGGAACAAAAGTTAAGCCTGACAATAAAAAGTCTCTATAGCAAAAATAGAAGTCAGAAAACAATAGAATAAATTCTTTGGAGTATTGAAATAAAGTATTTTTCAACCAAGGAATGTGCACCCATCAAAACTGTTTTTATGAATAAGGTCAAATAAAGGTGTTTTTGGATAATAAAAATTTTAAAAAAAGGGGAAATTTACTTTTCAAGACTTGTTTTAAAGAAAATTCTGAAATGTACTGCCAAAGAGAAAGAAAATAACCACAGAGGGATTACTTGAGATTCAAGAACATGGCAACATATCAGGAAAGCAGGCAAACGTTCCCAGGTTAAAATAATCATGCTTTACAATTTGCAGTGTTTAAAAAGGGTAGGAGTTTGGATCTTCTCTCCCATAGGATGCAGCTGCAAAGACCTGGCCAGATTGTATGAAGCACCTTCTTTTAGGATTTCGAAAAGCAATATTAGCATGTGGATTGGGGAAAATGCCTGAATGTAAACCAACAGTGATCTTACTATTTTCTCCCCTCCAGGACCCCCTGGGCTTGCCAGAAACCCAGCATGAAGAGAGAGAGCCTCAGGAGAAGCCCTCAGTTCCAGCTCAGAGAGGAGGAAAGGGGTCTCCTGGAAGTGCCAGCAGCAGTGGGGGCATCGAGGCACCCAAAACTCTAAGGATGGGGAATCCACCTCTCTAGTCTGAAGAGGTGTGGTCCCAAGAGGGTGGGAAAAACCCAGTGCTTTCCTCCTCCTCTCTGTCCTCTTGCCACTTGCCCCCAGATGAGGGCAAGGTTGCAAGAAGTGTACAGCAGAGCAGGGTACACTAAGCTCCAACTTTCTGGCTGGAGGACCAAAGAGGGAAGTGCTGGGTAACCAGAAAGCATGGGGGAGATCACAGACAAGGAGGAGCTCAAGAAAGGAATCCCAAAATGCTGTTTATGAACTCCTCGGCTCACTTCTGAGCTGCACATGCATGAACAAGGTCATAACCAGACCACCTCAGAGTCTGAGAACTGAATTAAGAGACAGGCCACTCCCCAGGTTCTGGACTGGCCACTGGGTGGCACACACAGAAAGGACACATTCAGATGGCACCACAAAGACATATTGTAAATGCATTACCAAAAATAGAACAGATATTGAAACCACAACCAACCCACAGAAGGCCAATTGGAACTTGCGCCTGAACCCAATCAGGATGACTGCCGGATAAAAACAACAATATCAGCATTCTCCATAGGATTTGAACAAGATCAAGAGTCCCATAACATAATGTTCACCAACCCCAAATTACTCAATTTACAGAACCAGGAAAATCTCAACTCACAGAGGAAGAGATAATAGACATCAATGTGACACAACACAGATGTTAGATATTTGGCAAAAACTTTAAGGGAGCTATTATAAAATACTCCAAGAAGTAAAGGCAAACACTTTTCAAACGAATTAAAAGACAGAAAATTTCAAAAAATAAATAGAAGACGTAAAGAGGCACCAAATGAATATTTTATCACTGAAAAATACAATAACCAAACTTTAAAAAAAGCTCACTGAGTGCAAGCTTATCAGCAGAACAGAAAAAGCAAAGAAATGTCAATACACTTGAAGACAGACCAATAGAAACCAAGTATTTTTAACAACATAGAGGAAAAGATTGAAAAAAATGAACATGTAGGAAAGTACAAAAAATGACTAATATTTGTGATCTGAGTCCCAGAAGGATGGGAGACGGAGTGTGGGGCAGAAAAAATATACACATATGTAAGTAAATAAATTTGCTAAATTTTGCTCAATACTTGCCAAATTTCATAAAAGACACAAACCACCAACAGGATAAAACAAACAAACAAATCTTTACCAAGACACAGCATAATCAAACTGCTGAAAACTAAAGACAGAAAAAACCCTTGCAAGTGGCCAGAGAAAAACAATGCATTAATTATAGAAAAAGCAATGATTCAAATCAGAGTAGAGTTCTCATCAGAAAACATAGAGACCAGAAGGAAATGAAATGATATTTGTAAAGTGCAAAAAGAGAAGAACTGTCAATCCAGAATTCTATTTTCAGTGAAAATATCCTTCAGGAGAGAAGGTGAAATCAAGACAATCTCAGATGAAGGAAAACTATGAGAACTCCTTGTCCACACACCTGATCCAGCAGAATTGCTGAAGGAAGTTCAGACGAAAGGGAAACGTCACTGGAAGGAGACTTGGAATCTCAGGACCTAAGGAAGAACAACAGGACATTTAAATACTGGGTAAATATAATAGACTACATTTCTCCTAATGAATTATTTAAAATATGTTTGATGGTTGAAATTAAATATTAGAACATTGCTAATGGGTTTACACCATGTGTAAATTTAAGTTCTGCATCCACCTGCTTCTTATCCTGAAAAGAACTCCTCCTTTTCCCTCTACTCATCATGTCTTTTCTCTACCACAGGGCGTTTATGTCTTTGTCACTTCCGTTCCCTTATGGCCATTTTGACCTCTTTGGCTTCTCTCCATCTTTTTTCCTATTGCTCACTGCCCTATTCTCTTGGTTATTTTCCAAGTCTCTCTCTCTCCCTCTCTTACTCACACACTCATTGACTCACTGGCTCACTCACACTGAGTGAGAAACTGGCCCTGTTACTTCCTGTCTGGGCAGTGGTTTCATCCAAGTATACCTTTCAGGCTTCTAGATGGCTTATGATTTGTCTTCCCTTGGGTAGGTGGCCGCTGGTGGCTGGATAGCAGTTTCATTTTGCTTAAATCAGGTATACCCTGAGCTTTCCCTCTGTGAGTGTCGTGGACAGGACAGACTCCCTTAGAAGGGGACAGCAGGTGTTAGGGTTGCCACGTGGACTCTGGCTGTACTACACTTGGTTATTTTGAGAAGCATAACAGGATACACCTTCACCCCCACAAGCCTTTATACGGTCTACTCCTTCTTCCTGCAATGCCTTTTCCCCTTCTCTGTCTAGAAAGCTTGCATGTGTTCTTTAAAATCCAGTTCAAGGGCTATGTCATTCCTTCCCTTCTCTCACATCCAACCTCTATTCAAGCTTGAAATAAGCTGTATTGACACTGGTTGTCTAGGCATTTGTGTTCCCAAGCAGACTACCAGCTCCTAAAGGAAGAGGATTCAGAAGTTGCTTATTGCTCTATTCCCATTACTAGGCACATTCATTCAGTAAATCAACAAATCACAGTTGAATGACCACTGTGAACCAGTCACTGTACTGGCTAGTGGGAAGCCAATGTGAACAAGTCAGATGGAGTCCCTGCCCTCTTGGAGGATAGAGTGAGTCAGGCTGTGTCTGGCACATAGTAAATGCTCAAGAGTTTCTTTGGAATGAATTGAATTTGTTTGTATTTCTTCTACTAAGGGTCCTTTTGACCCTTCTCAGACACCCAAAGCAGTGGATAGTTTAGTGGGCCATGGGTACCTCTTCTATAATTCCCGGAGGCTCCTCAAACTTGGTTTGTTCAAACCAGAGCCCACCATCTTTCCCTACCCTTCTACTCCTCATGTTTCCACATCTCAGTAAATGACAGCATCTATACCACATGGCCTGGCCAGAAAGGAGGAGTCATATTGGATCCATCTTTCTCCTTATCTCTTCCTCTCCCACACATTTTTCTCTCACAATCATCACCAACTTAATAAGGGTCCTGACAATTCCACTTCCTTAACTTCCGCTTTACCATCCCTTCTCTGTTCCTGCTACCCTCCCTTGTTGCAGCTTCTTATCATCTCTCACCAGGACACCAAAAAGTTCTTTTCATGGATCTCCTGTTTTCTTTGCAACCGCATCACTTATCTCTTCCTGGCCCCAACTTCATGAATTTCCCTGAATTTTTGCCAGCTCCCTGCAGCTCTTGCTGCTCTCTCTGTCCAACATGCCCACACTATCCACAGCCCTTCTCCATTCCCAACCACCCAGCAGGCACCCACTCAGATTTCAAGATTCAGCTCGCGTGCCCTCCCAGAACACTTTTCTCTCTCTCCAAGGTGAACTGACCCATCCTTTCTTTGTGGGGACAACACCCTATTCACACTCCTTTCTTCGCTGTCACCCAGTGATGCATTTATTTATGTCTTTGTTTCCCTCACTAGGACAAGAACTCCTTGAGGGAAAAAGAACTCTCTGTGTTCTTGGTGCCTGGTGCATAGTAGGTGCTCACTAAAGACATTTTGAGTGAATCTAGTAAACAAATAAAGCACTTCCCTGTCTTTACCCTTCTTTTTTCAGTGAAAAAAGCAACAAGGCTTTACAGTCAGGGGCTTTTTTAAGTCTCTCTCAAAGAAGTTAAATTAAATAAGGCATTGCCTCCCTGCCATTGTAGAGCCAAGGAAGACTCCTCTAGGCTGAGGCCCACCTGAGTCCTCACCAAACAGTCCCACTACTGCTAGATGGAACCTCTAACCCCAGGCCCTACCAAAGACAGATGGGAGAGTGGTTGTCACTTGGTTTAATCTCCTTTTCCTCTGGGGAGTTTCACTCCCAAACATGCTTTTCTGCCTCTCCTTTAACCTGCTCCCTTTATCCCACCACAATCTTATCACTTATCTGCCCCATTACTCTCCCCCTTGTTTTCCTGGAAACTATCTTCTTTGCCTCCAGGCTTTGGAAGGGACATTATCATGGGCAGTTGAGGCAGTCAGAAAATGCCTCTTGGAGGAGATAGAGCTTGACTGGGCTTTCAGCTGAGAAAAATGAGAAAAGGGGCGAGAATTCCAGATTGAGTTAGTGGTTCCTGCAAAGACCTAGGGGTTGGAAGGTGCAGGTGTTTTTAAGAGAATACAAATTAAATTATTTGGGCTGGATTAGCATGGAGGTATGGGGAAGTCATGGAAATAAGATTGGAAAGCTAGGTTGATGCTAGAAACTGGGAGGTATAACTTCCAGGTTGAGGGATTGGGATGGTGCCAGATAAGCAACAGAGGGCACTGAAGAATTCTAAGTTAAAAGAAAGATGTGAATAGTGTTTATGAAGGTTGGCATGTCAGCTGTGAGGAGATGGATTAGAGGGAAGAGATGGGCAGGATGACTGCCATAGTGTAGGTGGTGAATAGAGAAAATGAAAAGATGGGATGGAAGGGAAAGCTCTTACAAAAGAAGAATCAACGGGACCTGGGTGTTAGGAGAGGAGTCAAGGATAAAGCCAAGGTGACTTTGGGGGGACGTAAATGCCATTGATAGAAACAGGAAAGCTTGAAGAAGGAGCTCTTTTGAGACAAATGATTGACCTTCGTTGTAGACAAGTCTGGATGAAGGATGGAAGTGGACAGACCAAGGACAAGATGCCCAGCAGGTAGTTTGAAATTCAGAATTGGAACTCTTGAGAGATGCCAAGAATTGAAGAGGAAACAGGAATAGCTGCGTGGAGGAGAATAGTGAAAAAGCCTGGATGAGATCCTCAAGAGCAAAGAGTGCAGCAATAAGAGCAGAGGTCCAAGGAGTGAGCTTGGAGATGCACCTCTTTTCAGCGGTGAGGAGGAAGGAAGAAGACAGCCAAACTGGAGGTCAGGAGGAGAACCAGGGCAGGGCCTGACAGGCCAAAGGGAGGCAGAGACTCAAAATTTAGGGAGGTCATTTGCAGCTGGTATGAATGTGTCTGTATTAAACCTGTTTTGTATGCATAAGAAAAAGTGTGGAAGGACATAGACCAAATTGTTGGGTGTGGTCACCTCTCTTAGTGAAAAGAGCTGAGGACTTCCCCTTCTGTTGTGCATGAATTTTTACAGTTAGTAAACTTCATTTTATAATTACCATTAACCCCCCACTCCAGCCGAAGAACACTGGTGGTAAACACTTTTCTCTCCCACATCTTCCTGTCTCTCTCTCCAACCAACCTTCTTAGTTCCTTGTCAGCCAGTGTTCCTGCTTCTTCCCCCAGTGCACTCATAATCTCCCCAATCCAGCCTTTAAATTCTCCAGATCTAATTTCCATAAGCTATCAGTCAGCTACTCTTTTTTGGAGAGGGGGGAGAGAGGGGTAAACTACCCCAGGGACAGAGAGCAGGATCATAATTTTCTCTCAGTTGAAAAACAGAAGAAACTACAAATAACCATAAAAAGCTGAAGATTTGGTTAACAACTCTTAAGACTTGCTTTCCAGCCAATAAAGAAAAAAAAAAACCACGAAAGACTAGGAAACTGGACAACTAGGCAAAACAACTGTTTTGAAACACTGGAAAACAGGTAGTACAAGACTGTGAAGGAAGTAAATGAAATGACACCTCTAATTACCATGGCTTTCTGCTGGGAGGCAATTTCTACATTGGGGCACAGGGCAAGAATCTTAAACAAAGCTGCACTGAACTGAGGAAATAGAGACTGGAGTTCAGGGAGGTCAAAGCAGGATTTAGGGGGCAGAATATCAGAGAAGAGGAAGCTACACAGAGAAAGAGCCCCAGAAATCTGCACAGCGGTCCTCCTGAGTGTTTGGCTCACTACCAAACTACGAAGGGTGAAATTCCATGAGGCTGGGCAAACAACTGCCAGGAAAAGAATAATTATTTGGTGTGATGGTTGGAAGCTGTATGACCCCAGAAAAGTATGTTGTTACTGTTAACCCATTCCTGTGGGGTGGACCCATTGTAAGTAGGATTTTCTGGTAAATTGGATCTTAATTTAAGATATGACCCACCTCATTTAGGGTGGGTCTTAATCCTCTTCCTGGAGTCTCTTATAAGAGAATGAAATTCAGACAAAGAGAGAAAACCTCGGAAGCAAGAAGCTGAAAGCAACAAAACCGTGAAAAGAAGAGAGAGACCAGCAGACCCTGCCACATGCCTTGCCATGTAACAGAGGAGTTCAAGATGGCCAGTAGCCAGTCTTCAGAAGAAGGTATCATCTTGATGATGCCTTGATTTGGACACTGTTACAGCCTCAGAATTGTAAGCTAATAAATTCCCATTACCAAAAGCCAGTCCATTTCATGGTATCTGCTTTCAGCAGCCTAGCAAACTAGAACACTTGGGGATGTAGAGTTGAAAAATTCCTGGAATTCACACAAGCCTGGAAATTCTTTAAGTGCCCACCAGCCAGAGTAAAGAGACTCATTAAATACGGGGTATTCAGTAAAGATTCAAGGATTTATGCTTAAATGGTGGGGCTAAACTAGCCCTAGATTACAGGCTACTCTAGATCTGTCCTTATAATTGCTTAAAAACAAACTGAAAAGATAAGGAGATCTGCAAATAAATTAACTGATAGAACAAAACCCAACACTCTTTAAAGGAATACAACAAAATCAAGCAGTCAACAATGTAAGACTCACAATATCTGTTATCCAGTAAAAAATTACTAATCATGCAAAGCAGGGCAGTGTGAGCCATAATAGGGAGAAAACATAGTCAAAGAAATAGACCAGAAATGAAAGAGATGTGAAATTAGCAGACAAGTGTGTTAAGACAGCTATTATAAATATTCTAAATATTGCTCAAGGATTTAAAGTAAAACATGTCAATAATAAAGAGAGAAACAAAAGACATTGAAAATAACCAAGTGGAAATTCTACAGATGATAAATACAATCTCTGAAATAAACATTTCACCAGAGGAGATTAAGAGTGGATGAGACACTGTTGAAGATCAATGAACCTGAACACATAACCATAGGAAATATCCAAAATGAAGCCTGGAGATAAATATTTAATGTATAAAAAGCATAAAAAGCTAAAACTTGGTGGAACATCATAAATATGAAAAGACACAAATAGGCTGGAGAAAATATTTGCCATAAATATAGGAACACCATCTCTAATTACCAATCACCGTAAATATAAAAATATTTACATAAAGAACACTTGCAGACTGGAAAGCTACTTTGTAGGTTCCCAAAGATCAATATATGAAAAAGTAGTTGCAGATTATTCACCAGAAACTAAATACAACCAGAAAAAAAAAATGCAAGAGAGTAATATTCCATTTTACCAATAATCAAATAAAGGCAGAGAGAAATATTATCAAGGTACTAGGGTATAGCTGTTAACAAAAATTTAACACTCAACTCAATAGGCAAATGGCAAAAGACATACAGAGAGAGATCACAGAAAAGGAACTACAGATGGCTCTTAAACATATGAAAAGAGATTCAGTCTCACCCAAAATAAGACAAAGGCAAATGAAAAGACATAGAAGTAGCATTTTTCACCAATTTTGGCAACAATCCAATAATAACAATGGTAATGATAGTAACGAACACTTATAAAGTGCTCCTTGTGTGTTCTAAGGGCTTTAGAAATATTCAGCCCTGATGAGTTTAATAGCCCACTATTTTTTGTGTAATAGGACAACAGGGAAACCACACTCTCATACGTTGCTAGCAGACAGTAAACTGGATATAAGTCTGAGGGAGGACAATTTGCTAATACCTAACAAGATTACAAATGTATAAACTTTGATCCAGCAGTAGCATTTCTGAGAATTCTTTATTCAGATATACTTGCCTAGAGGCAAAAATAATATGTGTAGAAAGTTAATAATTGCATCATTGTTTGCTTTAGTAAAAGACTGGAAAAAATCTAAGCCATCAGTAGTACATTCATATAATGGAATATTTTGCAGCTGCAAAAAGAATGAGGAAGGTCTCTGTGCTGACAGAGAAAGTTTCTAAGACACAAGTGAAGAAGGCAAAATTTAAACTGTGTTTAATATGCTCTCTTCTGCATGCATTCATTTTGCTGGTCTGTGCATAAAGAAAGTTTAAGGGGATATACAAGAAATGTATATGGTGGTTTCAAGAAGGAGATGTGTAAATTGGAAAGATAGGAGACAGGAAGACTTTTTACCCTGTATCTTTTTTTTTTTGGGGGGGGGGTGGTGCATGGGCCACAAATTGTGCCCTGGTTATCCACATGGCAGGTGAGAATTCTACGACTGAATCACCCAGGCACCTCTATATCTTTCCATTTATTCTGCCAAGATGGGATAAAATTGAAGTGAAGATGGTGCATTTATAAGTTCTTGGAGACAGTACATATTAATACTAAATTAAGGGGAACAATTTGTCATAAATATCTAGAAACATAAAAATATTATCTTTTCCCCATTGATTTCTCTCCTGGAAATTTACTCTCAAGAAATAATCCAATAGAAGGGAAACTTTGCAAAATGGTTTTTAATATGCTATTACTATTAAATGTAAAATTCAGAATGGCTGACTTAGTCATTGTAATCAGTGGTAGAACAAACAACCCAATTATAAAATGGTCAGAGGAAATGACTAGGAATTTTCTGAAGAACAAATACAGATGGCTAAAATGCATATGAAGAGCTGCTCATCTTTATTGGCTATAAGAGAAATGCAAATTAAGGTGACAATGAGATATCACCTCACACCTGTAAGAATGGCTGCTATTGGGCCATGGTGGCTCAGCAGGCAGGAGTGCTTGCCTGTGATGCCAGAAGACCCAGGTTCGATTCCCGGTGCCTGCCC
The DNA here is from genome assembly GCF_023851605.1 of Tamandua tetradactyla. Classification (NCBI taxonomy): domain Eukaryota; kingdom Metazoa; phylum Chordata; class Mammalia; order Pilosa; family Myrmecophagidae; genus Tamandua; species Tamandua tetradactyla. The sequence continues at coordinate 60,853,516 of NC_135332.1, forward strand.
ATGTTAAAAAAAAAAAAAAAAAAAGAATGGCTGCTATTAAACAAACAGGAAACTATAAATATTGGAGAGGATGCAGAGAAATTGGAACACTTATTCACTGTTGGTAGCAATGTAAAATGGTTTAGCTGCAGTGGAAGACAGCTTGGCGATTCCTCAGAAAACTAAATATTGAGTTGCCCTATGACCCAGCGATACCAATACTTGGTATACACCCAGAAGATTTGAGGGCAGTGACACAGATAGACATTTGCACACCAATGTTCGTAGTAGCGCTATCTACAATTGCCAAGAAATAGAAACAATCCATGTGTCCATCAACAGACAAGTGGATAAACAAAATGTGGTATATAATTCGATGGCATAGTATGCAGCATTTAGACAAAATGATGTCCCAAAACATATGACAACATAGATGAACCTTGAGGACATAATGCTGAGTGAAATAAGTCAGACACAAAAGGACAATACTGTATGATCCCACTGTTATGACTCTGATAAAGCTGCCAGTGTTTTGGAGTATTTAGAAAGAAAAATCTGGGTTGAGAGCATGGTAGCCCATGGCAAACCCTGGGAACTGTTCTGTAGCTGCTTGTTGAAGTGTGCTTTGAAAATATTGCTTTTTTCCTTTCTTTTCTTTGCATATATATATATATATATATATATAACATATATATGTTATATTTCACAACTAAGCATGGTTTTTTAAAAACTGTAGGCAGTTATAGCAATATTAGATAAAATAAATTCCTCAAATAAAAAATTTGAAAATATTAAGTAACATAGCTCACTAAACTATAGCAAAGTTGAAATCTGTAATAACTTTTCACTTGATATTTTGAGAACGCACACAGTTTTGATACTTAATCAAATAGTATTTAAGATACTGTTTAGGATTTAGAATTCAAGTAACTCTGATATCTGTATTTATAGATTTTTTCCTTCCCCGCTTTAATTTTAAATTGGTTCACGAAACATATGAACAGTCATTACGATGATTACTTAGTTTTGTTTTTTTTTTAACATACCTATAGATAAGCTATCTAAGATATCCACTTTAGGAGGTTAAGATTTCCATATGTTAATTGTATAAATATTTGTATCTTCATATTTGCCTGAAATAAGGAAAATATTTAGTAACATAGGTCATTACTATAGCAATGCAGATTTTTTGCTATAGTTTGCAACGTTCTACTTGATATTTTGAGAACATTCACAGTTTTGGCAGCTGATCAAATGTTATCTAAGTTAGAATTAGTAAATTCTAATACTTAGAATTTAAGAACGTTGCTATCTGAATAATGTAGATTTTTTCCCTGTTGCCTTAATTTTAAATTAGTTTATGAAACTTTCTGTACAAACACAGGCTTTACAATGATTAAAGGGATACCTTATTTAAATATGCCTATGGTTAAGCTAACTGACATATCCATTGTTGGTGGTTCTAAGTATATTGTTTGTCTTCTCAATGAAAATATATGTAAAAAATTTTTAAAAATCAATTGGTGAAAAAAAGAAGGATGGGGCTTGTCATAAGGACGTAGGAAACGACTTGGGAGAACTATCAAGGGTCAAAGCTGGAACAATTTGAGCAACAAAGTAAATTTTGTAGAATTGGATTATAACCCAAAATATAAAATAAGCATGCATACTGCTAGAAATAAATAAATAATTCAATAAAGAAATAAAGGAAAAGGAGCTGCAGGTCCTGGGCCAGGTGGTGCTGGGGGTTGTGGACGAGGTCAGAGCCAAAACTGGACCCAAGGATTTAATGACTATTATAATCAAGCATATGGAAATTACAGTAGTGCCTGTGGGGGCGGTCAGAACTACAGTGGCCGTGGTGGATATGATTATACCAGGTACAATGGGAAGTATAGATGGGGACATTTTTTTTCCATTAGCTGGGGATTCTCTCAGCCCATGAACTTTTTGCAGCTGGACCTCCTCTCAACCTGGCTTTAAGGGAAGTCACATGCTTCCTCCCAAAGGCTGGAAATGGCTTTGCTTCTGTCTCTTTCCCAACAAAAAATGCAGGCTCTACTTTGCTTTCCCGCTTTCATTGAAGGGGCTGCTGTGTGAAACTGGGAGGCGTGGTCAAGCACGTGGGGCTGGAAGCCCATGTGGATTCCCAGGCCCTGGCTTCACGAGGCCAGGGCATCTGCACAGGTGGGTCCCAGCTGGTCGTCTCGAGCACACAGGGAGGCGTAGGGAGACCAAGGCCCATCTGCGAGCAAGCGGTGTGAGCGTGGGAACACCTCCATCTCTGAGCATTTGGGTGTGAAGAGGAATTCTGGGCCCTGGGTCAGGATCCTTCTTTATCCTTCTTTCAAAGCCCCTCCCCTAGGATTCTAGCTTACAGTTTCCCTCCCCAGCAGGCAGTGTCCTAAGAATTCTACATCCCAGTTCGTTTAACTTTCTGCAACTTAGGGTAGGGATGCAGGGATGGTAGGAGAAATAAGAAAGAAGATAGAGGGGAAATTACGACCCCAGGTATCAAAGCCACCCAAGTGGTGTGGGGTGAAAGCTGGAACTGTGTCTCCTAGAGAAAGCTGCGAAGAACATGGAAGACAGATGCTAGAGGATTCCAGCACCTTGAGACCCCTCTTCTCTGTGCCCCAAGTGGTCCTGGGACACCACAAGAAGAAGTATGTCTCAGCCCAAGGCTGTGTTGATGAGAAGCTGACTGCCCTGGACAGAGAGGGAGCCCAGGACCTGGGTGCTGGATCTGCCGCTGGAAGCACCCAGCTAGGACTCGCCTCTTGCATCCAGCCATCAGTCATCTCTCCCAAGGTCCGGAAAGTATTGGCAGCAAAATATACAAAACTAGAAACTTCCTACTTGCTGCGGGGAGTGTAAACTGGCAAAAGACATTAGAAAACTATTTGGGAGTTTCTAATAAATTTAAGTACACACCAACTTTATGACCCAACAATTCAAATCCACTCTTAGGTATCTATCCGAGAGAAGTGAAATCATATGTCCACAAAAAATATACACATTAATGTTTATTGCGTTTAAAACAATGCACAGCTTCTGAACAACTGGTGGAAGGGCTGGAATGATTTGTTAAATAATAGTTGAATCAAAAGAAGGCCAGAGAGGAGAGGGGAAAACAGCACAGGACAGGAAAGACAAATAAAAAGCATAAAATTAGATGGTATATATAAAATGAATTATATAATTCCATTCAATGTAAATGGTCTGAATGCTACAGTTGAAAAGTTGGTTTTAATTTCCATTATATATTTATAAGAGAAACATACAATGTACAAGTATATGGGAAGGCTGAAGAGGAAAAAATTTTTAAAAGTATATATAAAAAATATATGTTTATACACTTATATATCAAGTAAGTATTTGTTGTCATTCTATTAATTGCAGAAAGGAAATACCTGAAGGCAAGTAACATTTCTAGAAACAAGGAGGTTCACATAAAACTGGTGAAATGTTCAATTCACAAAGAAGATATAGCGATTTTAAACTGGTAGGAACTTTGTAACAAAATCTCAAAACGCATGAAATAAAAATAGAACTACATGAAGAAACAAACGAGTTCACAATTACACTAGGGTATGTGAGGTACAACCTCTCTCAGTAATTGATAGAAAAGGTGGAAAATCAGTAAGAATATAAACTTGAACAAAACAGCTAATACATTTGATCAGGTAGATATTCGTAGAACACTGCACCCAACAAAGCACAATACTCCTTCTTCTGTAAAAAGGGACCACACTGGACAATAAGGCAAGTCCCATCAAAATCAGGGCAGGCCACGTTATCTACTGTTCACAATCAATCCAGACATCAAGAGGGAAAATCATCCTGTGAAGACAGTGTAGTACTAGCCCAGGGACTGACAGAGGAGGTGGGATAGAATGGAGAGCCCCAACACAGACCAGCTGAGGTGCTGGTGCAGTCCAGGTGGGGAAGGAAAAGCTATTTAATAAATTGTGCTATAGGACAGGTAGATAATCCATATAGGAAAAAAAGGGACCTTTATTCACATCATACACAAATCAGTTTCAAGAAGATTAAAGGTCTAAATGCAGAAGATGAAACTATAACATTTTTGAAAGAGAATATAAGGCAATACTTTCAAGACCTCACGGAAGGATTTCTGAAATAAGACACAAAAGAACTAAACCCTAAAGAAAGAGACCGATGGAGTGGGCCGCATTGAAAAGAATGTTCATCCAAAATCGTTATACAGTTATTGAAGCCAGGGGATGGGAATGCAGAGTTTATTAAATTATTCTCTTTAGTGTGTATATGTTTGCAAATGACCATTAAAAAGATTTTTTAAATAAAAGGAATAAAGGAAATTATGAGAACCAATGACATGGGAGAAGATATCTGCAGCACATATATTCAAAAATAGTGCGAATCTCCAGGATATAGAAAGAATTCCAATAAATCAATAAGCAAAAGACAACCTAATAATAACTTGGCATTTATTGGAAAGGCTTTTTTTTTTTTTTTTTACCAAAGGAGAGATCCAAATGGCCAATAATCATATTTTAAAATGCTCACCCTCAGTAATCAGGAAAAAAAAGCAATTTAAAACCTCAGTGAGATACAACTACACACTTCCAGAGTAACTAAAATAAAAACCCAATTCCAAGAATTACCAAGGACACAGAACAGTGCGAACACTCATTCACTGCTGGTGAGACACTCCAGGAAATGACGTGGTATTTTCTAGTAAAGCTGAAGTTGCTTGTATTCTACAAACCACCAATTCTAAAACTGAATACACACCCTTGAGAAACCCTCGTTCATCTGCACCACATAGGTGAACAATACTGCATTATTCTTCACAGTAAATTACCAGAAAACACCCAACTGTCCATTAACCATGGAGTGGATAAAGCAGAGATGCTTCTTCCACTTAGATGCTTCTCCCAGTGCTGGTTTGTGTGGGTGGTAAAGCAAACCTGTCTACCACTGACTTGGAACTTCCTTCCATGTTTATAAAAGATAACAGTAGCAGTAGCAGTATCAGAGTGCTGGGGTGGAATTAACACAACCTCCCAGCTAAGGGCCCCAGTCGGCCTCCTAACTCTGGGTCTGACACTTTAGGTGCAAAACCCAGGTCCCTCCACAACATCTGAATGGGGACAAAAAAAAGTATCATCAAGGCCTGCCCCACATTTTATGCCATTAAATTAAAAAAAAAAATCTATTCCCAGGTTCTAGATTTTTAGTTCACACCTGAGCATGCCACCTGGTTGAACCCTCCAAGGTGGCCACAGGTGGAGAGGAGTTTTGACTTCTCTGAAAGTCACCAGCTGCAATCAAGTAGACATCAATAGGAAAGTCACGCTGGGTGGAGGCTGCCCAGCTGTTATCTGCACCATCAGTGTGATCCCCCACAGCCAGGGCAGATGCAGGGACAGGGGGAGAGGGGGAAGAGCTATCAACTTTTTTCCAAGCCACTGTGGGCTACAATGAATTAAAGGGAACTCGAGTGTCTCCGAAAGGAGTATGAACAGGGGAGGCACAGGCCGAAAGGAGGAGAATCTGCCAGCATCCCCCTAGCCCCCACATTCTTCCAATACCACTTACTCAGCCCCAGATAGCCCCCAGCAGGTTAAGTGCCACAGTTGATCCCAACCCCAGTTTGTTTTAGTACCTTGCTCAAATCAAAAAGACTCTCTTTTCCTGAACTGGACCTAAATTTGAGGACAAAGAAGGACACACACAAGACAAAGGCATTTCTCTCTGATATCTTCCCCCTTTATTATTGAGCTAAATTAGAACTAAGAGATATGCAAACAATATCCACACAAGTTTTAACCCTCTGCTGGTGAAATGAGGTTTTTGTCTTTTCCAACTCTCTGATCATTTTGTTTTGGTTTTGATTTGGTTTGTGTTTTTGAGTTAATGAACTCAGTTTTTTAAAATCATCATAATCGACTTTTTTGTGAAAAATAACATATAGACAAAAAAGCAATAAATTTCAAAGCACATCGCAACAACTAGTTGTAGAATAGATTTCAGAGTTTGGATTGGGTTACAATTCCACATTTTTAGGTTTTTACTATAAGCTGCTCCCAGACACTGGGAATTAAAAGAAATATCAAATTCAGCACTCATACTCATTTGTTAAACCTGACCTTCTCTGTGTAACTCCACCATCACCATCTTTCTCCCACTCTTTAGGGGTATTTGGGCTATGCCCATTCTAACTTATTCATGTTAGAAAGGGCTGTCAATAATATAGGATAGGGGGCTAGAACTAGTTGATGTCCTGGAGAGGCTGGCCCCCTCTGCATTTCAGGACACATCTGGCCTCTGACCATTCTTGGTCCTTCACTATCTTGGAGCTTGCCCTTGGGCCCTGGGAGAACGAGTATAAAATGCTTCAAATAGGCAGAAATTATAGACTGAGGAAATAACCATCATGACTCCATGTATGATCATCTACTCATAACTCTATTCCCTCATTGAGACACTGAAGGGCAGGTTCAAGGGGCAACACCCTTTTAATCTTATAATAGCAGCAATAAAACGTAAGTAAGCATGGTTGAACGTGTGTAGTCAAACGGAGAGTTCTAGGAGGAATTCTGCAAACAGAACAAGAAGTTGTTCCTTTGTTGCAACATTTACCTTTTGTGAAGAGGGCAGAACTTTGTGGTAATTTGCTTAATAATTAGTCTGTTATATCTTTTTCTCTTCTGGAGATTGTAAACATTATATCTTCTGGAAGATATAATGTTTACAATGTGACTGTGTGATTGTGAAAACCTTGTGTCTCAGTTTCCCTTTATCTAGAGAGTATTTTGAATATTTCAAAATATTTCAATATTTTGAAAATTTTGAATGTAGGCAGTTGTCAGATTCATAAAAGCAAATTTAAACAATGTTCTCTGAGAGTCATTGGTTAGGAATATTTTGATTCCCAGTAACAGGTTAGTGTGATAGCCTGATAAATCCCAGAGTGATTTGGACAATGAATAAAGAAGTATTTGCAGGATCCCCTTAGGAGAATGGGGAGAAAAGGGGAAAGATTCAACTTCCCCATTTAGAGAATTCCTGATACTCTTGCAAGCAGAGGGGACAACCAAATCAATAGGCCAAGCCTCCGATCTTGGGATTTGCCCCTATGAAACTTATTCCTGCAAAGGATAGGCTAAGTCTACTTAAAATTAGGCCTAAGAGTCACCCCCAGAGAACCTCTTTTGTTGCTCAGATGTGGCTTGTCTCTCAAAGCCGACATGGCAAGGGAACTCACTGCCCTCCCCTCCTATGCAGGACATGACTCCCAGTGGTGTGAATCTCCCTGGCAATGTGGAACAGAAATCCCAGGATGAGCCAGGACTCGGCATCAAGGGATTGAGAAAACCTTCTTGACCAAAAGGGGGAAGAGAGAAATGAGTAAAAATAAAGTGTCAGTGGCTGAGAGATTTCAGAGTCGAGAGGTTATCCTGGAAGTTATTTTTATGCATTATATAGATATCCCTTTTCAGTTTATGGTGTATTTCAGTGGCTAAAAGGAAATACCTGACACTGTAGAGCTATGCTCCAGTAGCCTTGTTTCTTGAAGACGATTGTATGAAGATATAATGTTTACAATGTGACTGTGTGATTGTGAAAACCTTGTGTCTCAGTTTCCCTTTATCTAGAGAGTATACACAGATGAGTAAAAAATATGGATTAAAAAAATAAATAATAGGGGGAACAAAGGTTAAAATATATTGGGTAGATGGAAATACAAGTGGTCAATAAAACAGAGGGGTAAGGGGTATGATATGTATGAATTTTTTTCTTTTTATTTCTTTTTCTGGAGTGATGCAAATGTTCTAAAAAATGATCCTGGTGATGAATATACATTATATGATGATATTGTGAGCCACTTGTTGTACTCCATGTATGGAATGTTTGTATGTTAAGAACGTTTGTGTTTGTATATTGTTTTGTCAATAAAAATTAAAAAAAAAAAAAGAAACCAATTTAAGCTAGGTTAAATTTGCAGGGGAAATTGTATTTTAAGGATCCTGGGGCTGCATACAGAACCCAAGTGCAAGGATCTGGCTGGGCCTCAGAAACAGGCTCACAGAAGGGTTGAAACTAGAGATGTGCTCCAACTAGAGGGCTGAAACTTCAGGCGACATGGGAGCCGAATGCAATAGTGTGAACAGCTTCAGTAGGGACAGAGAGAGTTGAGATGGAGAGAAACTGAACGTCTCAGGAGGTACTTGGGAGATAAGATCAACAGGACTTGGCAAGGGGGAGGAGGACGAAAGGGTGATTTCTTGTTTCTGGCTTATATAAGTAGATGCACGATGGAAGTGACTCACAGATACTGGGAACACTGAATAGGATGGTGAGGTGTCTTTAGCGTTGAGAAGTTGATACAGATCAGGGAGGAGTACACAGAGGTCTGATCCTCAGAAGAGAGGTCTGGGCTGAAGGTGTAAATCTGGACGTTCCCTCCATCCCTTCCACCACTGCAGGGCTCTAATGCAACCTGAACTTTCAGACAGACTCTTGACTGCCCTCCCTAACGCCCCTACTCCTTTCCTTCAATCTATTGCCATGGCAGCTACAGCGAAGGCTCTAAAATGTTCTTTTTTGCTTGGAATCCTTTCCATTAATGCCACAATAAAATCCAAATTTCCCAACAAGGCATATCTAGCTGTTGTTTCCCTGGTGAGTACAAGGGAGGGTCAGGATAATAATCGACCTTAACAGATATAACTAGGCAGGACCCAGTAGGACATAAATTCTTTATTCTTAACTCTCCTATGTCCTCAGACTTGCTCTGTGGGGTCTCCTTTGTCCACCTCTGGATGACATCACAATTTATAGCTTTCTTTAAATTTTTTATTGAAATATTACAGAGAAAAATAAAACATAAAAAATGCACATATCATATTGTACAGCTCAATGAATTTTCACTCATTGAACATACTTGCGCAATCAAACATCCATGCATTTTATGCCACTTTTGCAATTAGAACAATGACATTCAGGCACTAAAAGGTCTAGTCCAATCTACTATCAAAGTTTGCATTTCTCATCCCATTTAAAGCTTATTCCTTTTCCCCCAGTTTAGGACTGACTCAGTCTCAAAATCCTGCAAGTAGGGAAATGGAGGGGGTCATTCGTGTCTTTAATATTTTCCTTCCTTGTTTTTCCCCTCCTTCCTTTCCCTCACTTAGGCTGTGTCTGGTTCCTCTGGAGTCAGGATGGGAGGAAGGATGAAAAGGTGAATGGGTGAGGGGCATGCCCTCTGTGTTAGACGTCCTAATTCTCCTTTTCTCTAATAGGGCACCACACTCTGTACCTCTCCAATCTCCAGAGGGTGTAGCTCAAGTTATCCCAATAAATCTTTTCCCATACTCTCACTACACTCAGTAACAGCCCAGGGCAGGCCTGTTTCTCAACTCAACCAGTATCCACCCAAAAAAGAAGTAGGGCTCTCCTTCTGGAAAGCAACCCAACTCTTTACAAATGGTTCTCTCAACACCACCTACCTTGACTACATTGGGTCACTGATTCTTCAAAGAAATGCTTACACATCTCCTTTCTGATCAATCCCTTCCTTCTGTTAAATATAGACTGGCATATAAGAATTACAATTAATAAGTGCAGAAGGAATGATTTAACTGGAAAATCATCATTTTGTAATTCCTAATGAAATAATGCATCTAGGCAATGACCATGAACGGCTGCTAAAACCAGTAGATGAATTAGGTGATGGGGCCCCATAATGGATGAATCATGATGATAGCACCTTGCCCAGGGGCCAATCTTAGCATCACTGAAAGTGATTCAATCAAACATTATATGCTTCCTGATGTGATACAACAGCCAAGTTATGTCCTATCTATAAGGGTTCTCACAAGAAAGAAAGAAAGACAGAAAGAAAGACAGAAAGACAGAAAGAAAGAAAGAAAGAAAGAAAGAAAGAAAGAAAGAAAGGAAGAAAGAAAGGAAGAAAGAAAGAAAGAAAGAAAGAAAGAAAGAAAGAAAGAAAGAAAGAAGGAAAGAAGGAAAGAAGGAAAGAAGGAAGGAAAGAAGGAAAGAAGGAAAGAAGGAAAGAAGGAAAGAAGGAAAGAAGGAAAGAAGGAAGGAAGGAAAGAAAAGAAAAGAAAAGAAAAGAAAAGAAAAGAAAAAAGATTGAACCTGAATCTAATTAAACTTCTAGATCTAACTACCAGTTTACAGAAAATAGAAGAGAGAAACCTTCTAAACCACAATGCAAGAATGCTATCAGCCAAATACAGATTGTGGGAAATTCCACAGAACAAATAACACAGTTTTACCACAAATAAATGTTTGTAAAACATTTGCGGGGTGATGGAACAATTCTGTATCCTGATTATGGCAGTGGTTACATGAATCTAAACATGGGCTAAAATCCTTGAATGGTACACCAAAAAAAAAAAAAGAGTAAATTTTACTTTAAATTATATAAAATTTAAAATTTTTTGAATGGTAGAAAATAAACAAAAGGGAAGGTGAAGAACACTTAGGGATTAAAAGAGACAAGAGACACATCAGCCAAATAAAATATGTGGCCCTAGTTTGAATCTGGATCCAAAGAAACCTATTAAAAAGGATATTTCTTTAAACATAGGGGAAAACATGCATGTGTACTGAGTATTAAATATTATGATATGCTGGTTTGAATCTGTTTATGTACACCAGAAAAGCCTATATTCTCTTAATCCATCCCTGTGGGGGCTGACCTCTTGTTGGGTGGAACCTTTCAATTGAGTTGCTTCCTTTGAGATGTGACTCAGCCCATTCAAGGTAGGTCCTCTGTGAGAGGACAAAAGACTGATGAAACTCAGAATGCTTCAGAGAAACTGAGAGAAAAACGCTCACAGAAGCTCAGAGATATTTTGGAGAGAAGGACCATCAGATATCGCCATGTAACAGAGGAACCACAGACGCCAACAGCCTTTCCTCAGAGAAGGTATCTTCCTCTTGATGCCTTAATTTGGAATTTTCTTGGCCTTAGAATTGTAAATCTGTAACCTAATAAATTCCCATTGAAAAAGACAACCCATTTCTGGTATATCGCATTCCAGAAGCTTTAGCAAACTGAAACAGATTTTGGTACCAGAGAAGTGGGGTGCTGTGAGATGAAAATACCAAAAATGCTGGAATGGCTTTATAAATGGATAAGGGGAAGATTCTGGAAGAATTGTGAGGAGCTTAACAGGAATATGTTGGTAGAAATATGGATGCTAAAGCTACTTCTGATGAAGCCTTAGATCTAGAAATGATGAATGTGTCACTGCCAACTGGAAGAAAGGTAACCCTTGTTTTAAAGTGGCAAAGAATTTGGTGAAATTGAGTCCTAGTATAAGATGCAAGGCAGAATTTGAAAGCAACCAGCTGGGGGATATCTAGCTGAGGAAATTTTCAAACTAAATATGGAAAATGCAGCCTGGCTTCTCCTTGCAGCTTACAGCAAAATGTGAGAGGACAGGAATAAGCTGAGAATTGAGCTCTTGAGTAGAAAGAAACTACAAATTGATGGTCTAGAAAATCCTGAGCTTCCAGAAATTGAGACCTCAGAGGCTAGTGCCCCATGTGAGGATTTAACTGAACATGGAAGAACAAGTCAGCCATGTCAGTGGGAGTCAGGATTGGAAATGGAGTTATCCAGAAAGGATCTATGAAAAGTCCTATTGTCTGATGGCTGAGACTCCTCTATGCTGAATGCTAAAACGACAAACTTGTAATGGGATCTATATAAACAGAACTATTGCCAGTCTGGACTAAAGGGACAAATTAAAGGAAAAACAACTTCAAAGTCAGAACCACAGAAGTCAAGGTCTACAACAAAGAAATTTTGGGCCAGGAGAGTGAACCCACCCATGCACACGGAAAAGGTGAATTTGCTCCAGAGTGTACAGAGAGCAGGCCTTCTTCCCCATTGTTCAGGAAGAGGGCTACCATATCAGTGCTCTCAGATGAACATCGGCCACCCCATTGTTCAGAACAATGCTGCTGCCTCAGGCCTCAGAGAGTGGAGCACATTCCCCAGGTACTGGGAAGAGCCTGACCACACCCCACTGTTTGGAGAGAGGTAAGCCTGTGCCCTGGAGACGGCAGAGAGTCCAAGTGCCACCCCAAAGCTTGAAGAGGGTGAAATGGAGAACAAGGTGGTCTCGCCAAGGCTTAGAGAGAGCAGGGCCGTTGTATAAGCCCTTGGAGAGGGTGAGATTGTCACTCTCTCAAGCCTTGAGGATAAAACATAAATAAAACATCTTTCTGTAGAGGACTCTCAGACTTTGAAATCTAATGGAGTTTGCCCTGCAGGGTTTCAGAACTGTTTGGGACCTCTGACCCCTGTTTTCTTTCCAATTTCTCCCTATAGAAATGGGAATGTTTATCCTATGATCGTCCCTCCTTTGTATTTTGGAAGCAGGTAACTTGTTCTGAGTTTCACAGGTCCACAGCCAGAGGGGAACTTTGCCTTAGGACAAACCACACCTGTAACTGATTTTTTTTTTTTGGTTAATACTTTTGATTACATGACCACAATTATACAATTTCCACTATTTGATATTTTGTATAAAACCAGTTACAATACACAAGATTTTCAAATGAGACACTATGTATCAAACGACATAGATATGCAAAGTTTACAGACCATTATGAAACTTTATCTGAAAAATACCTTCTGGAAAATAAACATTCATTTGACCAGTTCTCTCAGCTTTAAAAAATATATGGTTAGAAATATACATTTTAATTAAAAAAATCAAGACAATGATTGATCAAATACTGATTAATCAGTTACACTTTAAAACATTTAATAATCTGTACTTGAATGTAGGATAGATAAAAGTCTGCAGATTATTAATATAAAACTGCAGTACTGTAATCAGACGAACATGACTGCTGACAATTAATTCTACTGAGTAATTAAAGAGGTAATTTCCTACACAGAATAGGTGAATTGTCCAGTATTTTAAATACATCTGTAGTATTTCCTCTTAGCAAAATATTCAGATTTGGGAGAGATGGAAGAGCAGCAGCTAGCCTCACCAGGTCAGTTTCAGTGGGGAATAACTATTAAAGAAATAAAACATGCTTAAAGATGTTTTTGATGAGCACTGTTTTCCAAAATATTAAAAAAAAAGGAGTTGAGCTACTTTTAGAACAAACCTCAAGCGAGTACACTGCTCACTTGTCAAGAACAGTGACTCAGGCAAAGGGAAGGCTCCAGGAGCCCTTGACACAACACCTCCCAGAGAGCCCACTGGTCCTCGCGGCACACACTGTGCATCAAGCTCCAAGTGCAAACATACTGCCTCACGAGAACATTCGGGAACTCCTCTAAAACTTGTCTGGGCCCAAGAAAAGAGGTAGAAATGACCCCCTGTAAAGGGGGAGGAGGGCAGGGAAGGGAGTGGGTGGCTGATAGGCCAGTGTGACTGATTTTGATGAAACTTTGTACTTATTATTACTGAAATGATCTAAGGCCTTTGTGATAGTGTGATAGAATGAATGTATTTTGCATATGGAAAGAACATGTCTTTTTAGGGTCCAGAGGGTGGAGTGTGGTGGTTTGAATCTGTTCTGAACCCCAGAAAAGCCTATATTCTCTTAGTCCATCCCTGTGGGGGCAGACCTGTTGTTGGGTGGGACCTTTTGATTGGGTTGTTTCCATGGGGATGTGATCCAGCCCATTCAAGGTAGGTCTTAATCCTCTTGCTGGAGTCCTCTGTGAAAGGATGAAAGACTGAGGAAGCTCAGAGCACCCAGAGAAACTGAGAGAAAAATGACAGCAGAAGCTCAGAGACATTTTGGAGAGAAGGACCATCAAATGTCGCCGTGTGCCTTCCCATATGACAGAGGAACCACGGATACCAGCAGCCTTTCCTCAGAGAAAGTATCTTCCTCTTGATGCCTTAATTTGGACACCTCCATGGCCTTGGAACTGTACTCTTGTAACCTAATAAATTCCCATTGAAAAAGCCAACCCATTTCTAGTATATTGCATTCCAGCAGCTTTAGCAAACCAAAATATATGGCATTACTAATCTGATACATGTTTTTAAAACTGTCCTTATCAGGTAAAGATACATGCTAAAATACTTACAGGTAAAATACTTGGAATTTGCTTTAAAATACTCTGGAAAAAAATTATACATAATATAAGATAAATAGATGATAGAAAGAGGATGATGGAACAAGGGCAGGATTTTGTCTCTTTGTTTATTGCTGTGCCCCCAAACCTATAAGTATTGAGGTATGTGGCACACAGTGGATGTGTCACAAATATTAATTGAATCAATGGAGAAATAATCTATTCAACATTATGTCACTCCTGTTTTTGCCTGTCTCACAAAGTGCCACCATTCATACCTTTACTAAGGACTTTATCTCTTCTGTCTTGTATTTAGCTCTTGTACTGTTCCTGACTCCTCTGGGTATTTAGTTCTGCCACTGCTTATTGATGAACATATGTGTAAAGTCCTGCTCAGGTCGGGGAAAAAACCTCATTGTCTTCACTTATACCATCTCCTCCCGACATTCAGTGATCAGAGTCAACACAAGGTTTGCATTTTCTTTTATGGCTTTCACTATAAATAGGAGTCCCAACCTGGCTCCTGGCTACCTTTACAATTGCACATCATATTGTCTTCTTTCCCAAACTCTACACTCCAACCCCAGAGACTACTTACTTACTGTTTACCACAACTGTCAGACTTCTCTTCTCTACCTTTGTACCTAAAAGTTCTCTCTACCTAAGATAGTCCTTTTTCCTTATACACCCAGTTAATTCTGTTCATTTTGAAAGAATCAGTCCAACCAGCAACTCCCATGAAGACTTACCTGACTCTTCCGATAGCTCTGCTCCTAGGTCTCAATTAGAATTCATGTGGTTTTATCATTGCGAGAAGCATTAAGAACACTTAAATGCATGGAGAAGTATACCATATTCATGGATCAAAAGACTCACAATGGTTAAGATGTCACCTCTCCCTAAATTGATCTATAGATAACATGATCCAAATCCCAGCTGTCAAAATTCCAGGTGGCTATTTTGTGGAAATGGACAAGCTGAGTCTCAAATTTAAATACAAAAGCAAAGGATCTAGGGGCGGGCCGCGGTGGCTCAGCGGGCAAAGTGCTTGCCTGCTATGCCGGAGGACCTCGGTTCGATTCCCGGCCCCAGCCCATGTAACAAAAACGGAGAAACAGAATACAATAAAACAAGAAAATGTTTAAAGATGTTTCCCTTTCTTCCTTCCTTCCTTCCTTCTATCCTTCCTTCCTTCTCTCTGTCTTTCCTTTAAAAAAAAAAAAAAAAAGCAAAGGATCTAGAATAGCCAAAGTAATCCAGAAAAATAAGAACGAAGTTGGAGGACTTATATTATCTGGTTTTCAAAACTTACCATAGAAGACTTAATATAGAAACAGCTACCTGTAAAACTAGTTTACTTTATTGTTATAGACTAATATATAATAATTTTTAAAATAGTAATATATAATATTAGTGGTATGGTATTGGCATAAACATAGACATACAGATCAATGAAGTAGAGTCTACAGATAGACCCACACATATATAAGTCAACTGATTTTCAACAAAGGTGCCAAGGTACTAAAGGATAGTCTTTTCAACAAAAGATTAGTCTTCTCAACAAACTGTGCTGAACAATAAGATATTCATATGAGTAAGAATGGATTGCAACCCTTACCTCACAGTAAGTACAAAAATAACTCAAAATAGATGATAAACCTAAATGAGATCTAAAATTATAAAACTTCTAGACAAAAAAAAGTGGGATAAAATTTTTATGACTTTGGCTTAGGTGAAGTTTTCTTAGACAGGACACAAAGACACAAACTATGAAAGAAAAAATTGATAAATCAAACTTTAAAAATTGTGCTCATAAAAGATGCTATTAAAACAATGAGAAGGCTAAGCCACAATCTGGGATAAAATATTTATAAATTATTATATCAGAATATATAGAGAATTCTTCAGCTCTATAAGAACACAAACAACCCAATTAAAAAAAATAGGCCAAACACATTTAACCAAAGAAGTCATATGAATGGCAAATAACTACATGAAAAGAAGTTCAAAATCATTAGTCACCAGGGAAATGCAAATTAAACTAGAATGACTGAAACTTAAAAGACTGTCAATAACAAATGTTCACAAGTGCAACTGGAATGTTGCTGGTAGGAAAGTAAAATGGTTCAACTTCTTTGGAAGACAGTTTGATACTTTCTCATAAAGTTAAACATATAATTACCTATAACTCAACAACTCATCACCTAGGTGTTTATGCAGGAGAAATGAAAGCATATTTCCACACAAAGACTTGATGATATGTATTCATAGCAGCATTAAATCATGTTCAAAGCAGTATTATTCACAAAGCCCAAAACTGGAAACAATCCAAATGTTCACAAATAGGTAAATGGATAAACAAATTGAGGAATTTCTATACAATGTAATATTACTCAGCAAAAAAAAGGAATGAACTGAAGGTGGAGTCGATGCAGTTCCCCTATTCCTCCCACTAAGTACAGCTAAAACTCCTAGACATTATATATAAAGAAAATATAAGAAGACTCTAAAAGGTGGAGAGAAGAAGACAGCTGGGGACTTTGGGAACCCAAGGAATGACATGGCAGTGAGTTCCCTGGGTTTCCTTTTTGTCTCATTTATCCAGGACTCAATGCTGAAGAAGATGGCAACCCAGAAGCACCAATGCGCTCTACCAAAAGCAGTTCCAAGAAAGCGCTCTCTGGTCAAAGGACCAGGAATGGGGCAACCTAGCAGACAGAAAAATTTTAGACAATAATCGCCCTATTCCAGTTAACCACAGGAAAAAAACACAGCCCTGTCCTCACTCCCATCAGCAGAGGCTGAGTGGGGAGACTAGACTTCCACCCTTAGCCTAGCTGTTGCACTCCCCTGCTAGGAGGACATCAGAGAAGACCATGTAGGAATCTGGGACTTTGATCAGCACCCAGTGTAACAAGATGCCTCTCTCCTTCCCCACTAGAGCCAGAGGAAGCTGAGTGGGAAGTTGGAATTTTCACTACTACACAATGGTAACAAGGCCTCCCCTCACCCATGCCAACAGAGGCCATGTGGGGAGCACTTCCAAGTTGCTCCTCTCCATCCAAGCCAGGCCAGTGTCAGAAAAACCTGGACTTCCACCCCGACCTGGAAGAAATGAGGTGATCCTTCCTGCAGGATGTAATTGAAGGGTGGGAGGGAAACCTGGACTTTCAGCCCCTCCTGGCAGGAATTAGACCATGTTCCCTTTCCCCACAAGGGTGGTGTCAAAGAAGGCCTACTATGGGGGAGATGACTCCCAGGGATGAATCTGGCCCTGGCACCATGGCATCAACAATGCCAGCCTGACCAAAGGGGTGTAACTAATAAAGTATCAGTGCTTGGAAAGTTCAAACAGAGTCAAGAGCCTACTCTGGAGGTCACTCTTACACAGGCTCTAGTTAGACATTGCTACCTACCATAACTTGCCAAACCCCAACCAGGACCATTCCAGTCAGTCCTAAAGAACACCTAGGGCAATATATAAGATTCTACAAAGGTTTCATGCACTAGAGTAACTTTCCAGAAATCTACAACCTCCAGATGGGTCCATGGACCAGATAAGTCCTGAAACCTAGAGGGCCCAGTCTCTCCAGAACATCAGATAGTTCCAACTCCCTACTCCACATTATTGACAGCCCCTTCCAACATGGCCATAGCCCAAATACCCTAAGAGTGGGAGAAAGAGCAAAGGTGATGGTGGAGTTATACAGAAAAGGTCGGGTTTAACAAACGAGAACGAGTGCTGAATCATTATATTGACATTTCTTTTAGTCTCTGGTATCTTAGAGTAGCTAGAAGTAAAAACCTAAAATTGTAACTCTGAAATCTGTTCTACAACTAATTGTTGTGCTGTGCTTTGAAATTTATTGCTTTTTTGTACATATGTTATTTTTCACAAAAAAAGAAAGAAAAAGTCGATTGTGATGATAAAAAATATTTATTCCTTCTAGTTTCCTATATTCTGGAGCAAATAACTAGAAGGAAAAATCTGAGATGATGGTATGGTAGCCCATGGCAAACTCTGGGATCTGTCCTGTAACTACTTTGAAAACTACAGCTTTTTTCTTTCTTTGCTTTGTATATATGTTATATTATACAATTTAAAAAGTTGGAAAAAAAATGGCAACTAAACAGAAGATTTAAATAGACTCAGAATCTCACAACATAGTACCCCAAATTTCCAGAATACAATAAAAAAAATCACTCTATCACACCAAGAGCCAAGAGAATCTCAACTTGATTGAGAAAAGACAATCGACAGACACCAACACCAAGATGACACAGCCATTGGAATTATCTAGCAACGATTTTAATGCAGGCATCATAAAAATATTTCATTATACAATTATGAACACACTTGAAACAAATAAAAACAGAGAAACTCTCAGCAAAGAAACAGAAGACATGAAAGAATCAAACTGAAGTTTAGAACTAGAAATCATAACAACCAAAATAAAAAGCTTAGTGGACAGGCTTAACAGTAGAATGGAGGCAGCAGAGGAAACAATTAGTAGACTAAAAGCAGAACCACAGAAATACCCAGTCTGAACAACAGAGAGAAAGCAGACTGAAAAATAACATGAACAACACCTCACAGGCATTCATGTCACTAAGTTTCTTTTGGAGAAAATAAAGAGGGTGGGCCTGAAAAAATATTTGAAGAAAGAATGACTGAAATTTTCCAAATTGGCAAAAGACCTGTACTTACAGAGTCAAAATGCTGAGTAAACCCAAACAGGACAAACCCAAGGAAATCTATGCCAAGACATGTCATAATCAAATTCCTGAAAACTAAAGATAAAGAAAAAAGATTGCAAGCAGTAAGAGAAAAACAACACTGTACTCACAGGGTGTTCTAGTTTGCTAGCTGCTGAAATGCAATATACCAGAAACAGAATGGCTTTTAACAAGGGGAATTTAATAAGTTGCTAGTTTACAGCTCTAAGGCTGAGAAAATGTCCCAATTAAAACAAGTCTGTAGAAATGTCCAATCTAAGGCATCCAGGGAAAGATACCTTGGTTAAAGAAGGCTGATGAAGTTCAGGGTTTCTCTCTCAAGTGAGAAGGCACATGGTGAACACAGTCAGGGTTCCTCTCTCACCTGGAAGGGCACATGGTGAGCAGGGCATCATCTGCTAGCTTCTTCTCCCGGCTTCCTGTTTCATGAAGCTCACCTGGAGGCATTTTCCTTCTTCATCTCCAAAGCACTGGCTGGTGGACTCCGCTTCTCGTGGCTATGTCGTTCTTCTCCGCTCTCTCTGAATCTCTCTCGTTCTCCAAAATGTTTCCTCTTTTACAGGACTTCAGAAACTAATCAAAACCCACCCAAATGGATGGAGACATGCCTCCAGCTAATCCAGTTTAACAATCACTCTTGATTAAATCTCATCTCCAGGGAGATGATCTAATTACAGTTTCAAATTTACAATGCTGAATAGGGATTAGAAGAAGCGGCTGCCTTTACAAAATGGGATTAGGATTAAAACATGGCTTTGCTAGGGTACATACATCATTTAAAACCAGCACATTCCATCCTCTGGACCCTAAAAAAGACATGTTTTTCCCATACACAAAATACATTAATTCCATTACAATATCAGAAAACTTTGAAGCATTTCAGTAACAATCAAATGCAATACAGGTTAAAAACAGTACAAAGTCTCATCAAAGTTAGGTACAAGCATGTTCTGTGCTCAGGCAAATTCTCTTCTGTCTCTGGACCTTTGAAAACTTATAACAAGTTATTTGCTGCCAACATACAAAGGAGGAATAGTCATGGGATACATATATGCATTTTCATGGGGAGGAAAGAACACAGGGGTCACTGGAAACATACAGTTTCAAAAACCCACAGGAAAAGCCCATTAGATTTCAAAGTCAGAGACTCATTTATCTTCGGGGCTTTAGAAAGCGGCAATCCACTCTTTCCAAGGGCTTATGCAGAGTCCTGCCTCTCTTCAAAGGCAACCTTGGGGGACAGTGGGAGACCACCTTTTTTTTGGCTCTACCCTTTCCAAGGATTGGGGCTGCATCCAGGATCTCTGCCATCTCCAGGGCACACGCTCAACCCCTCCATGGGGTGGCAGCCAGGCTCTCCCCAAGCCCCAAGGAATGTGCCTCACCCTCTCCAAGGCCTGAGGCAGCATGACTCTTCCACTGCCACGAGGTGGAAGGCCCATTCTCTGCCTTTGGGGCAAACTCACTCTGTCCACAGGCTTGGGTGGGTCTGCTCTCCTGGCCCAAGGCTTCTTGACTTCAGACCTCAGCCTCTAAGGCTTTGCCTCTGAAATTATTTTTCCTCCAATGTGTCCCTTCTCTGGATCCCCCAGTCCAGACCGGCAGCGGCTCATTTATACGGGTCCCACAGCACTCTCATTGGTTTTCTATGCAGTAGCTTTGGATCATGCCCATCAGACATATGCCCATCAGACATAAGGAGTTTCCACAAATCCTTCCTGGATAACTCCATGTCCAATCCTGGCTTTCTCTGAAATAGCTGAATGGTTTCACATTTGGCCAAATCCTACATGGGGCACCATTCTGTGGGGTGTCCCCTCCTGGATGCCCAGAATTTTCCAGAACATCAATTTCTGCTTTCTTTGTACACAAGAGTTCAGTTCTCAGCTTATCTCTCTCCTGTCACATTTCACTATAAGCTGTGAGGAGAAGCCAGGCTGCACTTTCCACATTTAATTTGGAAATCTCTTCTGCTAAATATCCAAGTTCATGGCTTTTAAAATCTGCTTTCCAGCCAAAGCCATCACTCAATTTTGCCAGATGATCTGCAATTTTAAAACAAGGCTCGCTTTCCTTCCAGTCTATAATAACACGTGCCTCATTTCTGTCTAAGGCTTTATCAGAAGTGTCTTTAGAGTCCATATTTCTACCAACGGTCTCTTCAAAGCATTCTAGGCCTTCTCTATCAACCTTCTCACAACTCTTCCAGAATCTTAAGCTGTTCCAACATGTTTGGCATTTGCAAACCGCAGCAGCACCCCACTCTCCTGGTACCAAAATCTGTTCTAGTTTGCTAGCTGTTCATCGTCATGATCATTTCTTCAAATATTTGCATCTATTCAGAAAAAGAAATAAAAAGAAAACAGGAAAAAAATTCATACATACTGTTCTAGTTTGCTAGCTGCTGGAATGCAACATACCAGAAACGAAATGACTTTTAACAAGGGGAATTTAATAAGTTGCTAGTTTACAGTTCTAAGGCCAAGAAAGTCCCAATTAAAACAAGTCTATAGAAATGTCCAATCTAAGGCATCCAGGGAAAGATAGCTTGGTTCAAGAAGGCCAATGAAGTTCAGGGTTTCTCTTTCAAGTGGAAGGACACATGGCAAATACAGTCAGAGTTTCTCTCTCATCTGGAAAGGTACATGGTGAACATGGTCAGGGTTTCTCTCTCATCTGGAAAGGCATGTGGTGAACATGGTGTCTTCTGCTAGCTTTCTCTCCTGGCTTCCTTTCACGAAGCTCCCCAGGAGGCATTTTCCTTCTTCATCTCCAAAGGTCACTGGCTGATGGACTCTGCTTCTCATGGCTATGTCATTCTGCTCTGCTTTCTCTGAATCGCTCTGCCTCCAAAATATTTCCTCTTTTATAGGACTCCAGTAAACCAATCAAGACCCAATCAAATGGGTGCAGACATGTCGTCACCTCCTCCAGTTTAACAACCACTCTTGATTAAGTCACATCTCCAGGGAGATGATCTAATTGCAGTTTCAAGCATACAGTATGAATAGGAATTAGAATAAACGGCTGCCTTTACAAAATGGAATTAGGATTAAAACATGGCTTTTCTAGGGTACATACATCCTTTCAAATCAGCACACAAGGGGAAAAATAATTAGAAAAACAATGGATTTCTCATCAGCAACCATGGAAGCCAGAAGGAAATGGCACAACATTTTTCAAGTGCTACAAGAAAAGAACTGTCAGCCCCAAAAGAACTGTTACCCCAAATTTCATATCTGGTTATGTTATCCTCCAGTAGTAAAGGAGAAATAATGACATTCTCAGTTAAAAGAAAATTAAGAGACTTTGCCATCAGTGGACCTACAATAGATTTGCCTATTCATCTTGAGTTTTCTAAATTAATGTTTGACAGTTGAAGTACAAAGTATATCATTGTTCTCAACTCATAACATTTACAAAAATTAACTAAAAATGATCAACATCCTAAATATAAAAGCTAAATATAAAAGCTAAAACTGAAAAATCTTAAAAAAGATAACATAAGATAAATTCTTCATGACCTTGGATTGGCACCAGCAACAAAAGAGAAATAGATAAACCGGACTTCATTTAAACTAAAAATCTTTTAGCGGGCAAATTAAATGTAGTGTATAAATACATATATGAATAATAAATAATGGAATATTATTCAGCTGTAAAAATAATGAAATCCTGATACATGCAACAACATGGATGGACCTGGAAGACATGATGTTGGGTGAAATAAGCCAGACACAAAAGAACAAATATTATATGACCTCACTTACATGAAATAATTAGGATAAGCAAACTGAGAGAGTCAGACTCTAGCATATAGGTTATGATGGGCTGGAGTTGGGGTAGGGAATGGGGAATTAATGCTTAAATTATACAAAGTTTCTGTTTGGGTTGATTATAAAAGTTTGATAATGGATGGCGGTGATGGTAGCATAACACTGTGAACGTAATTATCAGCACTAAATTATATATGTGAATGTGGTTAAAAGGGGAAATTTTAGGTCATATCTTACTAGAATAAATATTTTTAAAAACACATAGGGTCGGGTTTAACAAACGAGTCTGATTGCTGAATCATTATACTGATATTTAACTTAGCCTCCAGTACCTTAGAGCAGCTAGAAATAAAAACTTAAAATTGTAGAATTGTAACCCATACCAAACTTTGAAATCTGTTCTACAACTAACTGTAGCAATGTGCTTTGAAATTTGTTGCTTTTATATATGTTATTTAAAGAGAAGTAGAAGTATAACAGAGAAGATAGGATTTAACAAATGAATATGCCTGCTGAATCATTATATTGATATTTCTGTTGTCCTCCAGTGTCTTGGAGCAGCTAGAAGAAACAATGAAAACTTGTGGAACTGTAACCGATACCAAACTTTAAAATCAGTCCCATAACTATTTGTTAAAACTTACTTCTTTTTTGTATATATGTTATATTTCACAAAAAAAAAAAGTCAAAAAAAGAAAAAAGAATTCCATAGAAGGAATTCTTCACATCTAATACATTGTGCAATTTTTAAAAGAAAAAAAAAACCATATAGGAACTGAGAGTGGAGACATGAATGGACATTTGCACACTGGTGTTTATGATGACAGTTTTCATGATTCACAATGAATGGAGGTGGCCTAAGGGTACCGTGACTGAGGAATGGAAGGGGAAACCGTGGTGTATGCATACAATGGACTACTGAGCCACGGCAAGAAAAAATGAAGTTGTGAGCATGCAACTAGGTGAATGAACCTTGAAGACAGTATGTTGAATGAAATGTCAGAAACAAAAAGCCAAATATTATCATCCCTCACTCATATGGACTAACTGTAATATACAAACTTGGAGAAGACAAAGGCAGAGATGTTTATTTGGTGCAAAACTTATATGTTGGGTAGCGCAAAATCTAATTTAACTTGTATGGTCAGTTTATTCGAACACCATAATTACATAGAATCTTGAATAGAGAGTGAGACCTTGTTGGTTTATACAGATCAGTGTGATGTCCCAATATATCCCAGAGTAATTTGGGCAGAGAATAAAAAAGTATTTGTAAAGCCCCCTGGAGTGACTGAGGAGAAAGGAGGAAATATTAAACTCCCTACCTGGGAATTCTCGCAAGCAGTGGGGACAACCAATTTAATAGGTCAAGCCCTTGATCTTGGGGCTTGCCCCTATGAAACTTATTCCTGCAAAGTAGAAGCTAAGCCTACTTAAATCATGCCTAAAAGTCATCCTTAGAGAACCTCTTTTGTTGCTCAGATGTGGCCTCTCTCTCTAAACTAACTCAGCAGGTGAACTCACTGCCCTCACCACTAAGTGAGACATGACTCCCAAGGGTGTAAATCTCCCTGGCAATGTGGGACATAACTCCTAGGGATGAGCCGGGACCCAGCATCAGGGAATTGAGAAAGCCTTCTTGACTAAAGGCAGAAGCGAGAAATTAGACAAAATTAAAGTTCCACTGTCTGTGAGACAGCAAACAGTCAAGAGGTTATCCTGGAGGTTATTCATATGTAGTATATAGATATCCCTTTTTAGTTTATGGTGTATTGGAGTGGTTAGAGAGAAGTTCTTGAATGTTGAACTGTATTCCAGTAGCCCTGATTCTTGAAGACAATTGTATAATTTACAGTGTGACTATATGATCATGAAAACCTTGTGGCTGATACTCCCTTTATCCAAGCTATGGACAGATGAGTAAAATAATAAGGACAAGTTAAGGGAAAACCACAGGAAGGAGCCATAAGCTGGAAGTCATCAGAATTGGGAAGAGAAAGAAGACATTACCATGTGATGTGAGGTGAGGATATAAGCCAGTGAACCGGAAGGACTGTAGCCAGCATTAGAAAGTTACAGAATTTAGAGAGATAGAATCACCTTGCTGATGTCTAGCTTCAAAATCAGCTCCTCTGACAGTGAGCCGATCCTGACCATCCTCCAGGTCCTCAGCGAGCTACTCTCTGCTGCCGGTATGCATATTTATATGTGTGTACACCCACGTACCGACGCCCACTGAAGATTCTGACAGATTCTCAAGGAGGTGCATTCCAAGCTCCATTCTTCACAACTGCTGCAGGCACAGTTGTGCTGCAGGCACAACTCTGCAGGCACTGGTGAACTCTACTAGAACAGTGTCCTCAGACCACGGCATCCTCCTGCCACTCTTCTGACGGCTGGCCAAAGCTGGCCTAAGAGATAAAAAGTCTGGAAAGAGGGCATTGGAATTGGAGCACTTGATGTGACATTGATTCTGGCCAGGAAAAACTTGTCCCACAGCCAGAACGTCCTTCATTGACTCTGGGCGCTGCCTGTGTTTGCTTCCAGTGGAGCCATGCTGGGGGTTAATGGAGCAATGGAACTGCTTTTCAGGGTCATCACCCTTAATGCCTGATGTGCACCCGAATGATAAGACAAGGAAACTGAAATGTGCAGAGAGTCTTATCCAAGGTCACACTGCTGGGAAATGGCAGAGTTAGAATTTGAATCCTGATCTTCCAGACTCAAAAGCCCATGTTTTTGGCCTGAAGACTTCAAATCTGTCCTAAAGAATCACTGAGAAAGGTGAATGAAGATTTGTGCACAAAACTATCAACCACAGTGCTATTTATACTTGGGAAAATTATAACCAGAAAAGTTCAATCTTAGAGAATGCTTGGTAAAAGAAATATATTTACACATCATAATATTAAGTAAGAACGCACTACAAATAGATAGGAATGACCTTTGCCACATGGAAAAGCTTACGATATAACATTGACTAGAAAAACAAAATTTCAAAATTCAGTGTGATCTCCACTATGTAAAAATATGCATTTGGCTTCTGCTTCAGGCCAAACTGGGAAAACTGTATTATTCTTTCCACCCGAAAAATACAAACTGCAGATAAAATATATAAAATATTTTAAAAGATACTGGCAATAAAAAGAAACACAAAATGAAAAAGGCAACAAAAGTCAGTGATCTCTAAGAGATGAATCCTTAAATTATCTCAGTTTACTGCCTTGAGAGAGTTTCCAGCAGTAGCATGGGGATGGTCAACTAGAGGGCAAAGATTGTCATACTGAATAAAAACGCAATGCCCAACTATATGCTATATACAGGAAACATACAACTAGGTTAAAGGTAAAAGGATGAAAGAGATTTGCCGAGATAGGAGTGATCAAACTAATGTTAGAGTGGCTATATGAATAACATATAAAGTAGATTTAGAGCAAAGAATATTACAAGGGATAAAGAAGATCATTTCATAATGATTAAGATGTCTATTTAGCAAGAGGATATACAAACTATAAATGTTTATGCATATAATAACAGAGTTCAATATAAATGAAGTAAAAACTGACAAATCTTTGAGAAGAAATAGGCAAATCCATATTATAAGGGGATATTTTAATAACCCTTTCTCAATAATTGATAGAATAAGTAGAGAGAAAGTCAGTAAGAGCAGATTTGAACACTATCAACCAGAATGGCCTAACTGATATCTATAGAACATTCTATCCACTAACAGCAGAATATACCTTCTTTTCAAGTGCACGTGGCACATACAGGCTGTAAAACCATTCACGATAAATTTATAAGAATTCAAGTCACACTGAAAACATTCTCTGATAAAATTAGAATTAAATCAGAAATCAATAAGGGAAAGGTCTCTGAAAGAGTCCAATATTTGGAAATGAAATAACACACTTTTAAATAAAACATGCATCAAATGAGAAATCAAAAGAGAAATTAGAAAATACTTTGAACCGAATGAAATTGAAACACAAATTTGGGGGAAATTTATAGAACTCTAAGGCATATATTTAAAAGGATAAAGGTAGGCACATCCCTAATCAATGACTTCAGCTTCTGCCTTAAGAAATTAGAAAAATCAATAAAAAAGAAAACAGAAAAACAGAGAAAATCGTTGTCATCAAAATCCATTTCTTACCCCCTCAGCTGCCTCCATTTCCTTAAGGAAGGGTTTTTTCCTCTCTCCCTCCCCCACACTGCAGCAGCATGCGAGCGGGTGGCCGAGCTTTCCAAGAAGTAAGTTCATGAAGATGTCCAGTGATAGGCAAAGGTCCGATGATGAGAGTCCCAGCCCCAGCAGAGGTGGTTCAGATGCGGACCAGCGAGGTCCAGCCGCTGCAGAGCCTGAAGAACATGAAAAAAGAAAACCTTCTGCTACTCAGCAAAGAAAAACACCAAACTCTCTAGCAAAACCACTGCTTAGTTACCCACTAGTGCTCAGAGAATTCAGGAGGAGCTAGCTGGGATAACCCCCGATCCTCCTCCCTACTGCAGCGCTGGGCCTAAAGGAGATAACATTTACGAATGGAGAGCGACTATCCTTGGTCCACCAGGCTCTGTATACGAAGGTGGTGTGTTTTTTCTGGATATCACATTTTCATCAGATTATCCATTTAAGCCACCAAAGGTTACCTTTTGCACCTGAATCTATCACGGCCACAGTCAGGGAGTCATCTGTCTGGACATTCTTAAAGACAACTGGAGTCCCGCTTTGACTATCTCAAAGGTTTTGTTGTCTATTGGTTCCCTTTCAACAGACTGCAACCCTCCGGATCCCCTGGTTGGAAGCACAGCCACTCAGTATTTCACCAGCAGAGCAGAACACGACAGGATAGCCAGGCAGTGTGGGCCAAGAAATACGCAGCATAGTTCACATAATTTCTACACAGTGTGAAGGAGCAGAAAGCATCTTCTCACTGTGCTGCAAATCTTTATAGCCTTTACAATACAGATCTCTGTGTATAGGTTATATTGATTCTACTCTCTGCTGATTGTATCCTTTGGAGACTGGAAGACTCCCCAAAAAGCTAAATGCTATCAAGGGTAGAACTTTGTAGTTTTAGATTAGTTATGTTTAAAACATCTACTTGCAAGTCTTGCTTCTTTGGGATATCAAAATGTATTTTGTGATGTACTAAGAATACTGGTCCTGAAGTCTACCAAATATTATAATACATTTTAGCCTAATTCATTATCTGCATGAAGTTATAAAAGTAGCCGTAGGTGACTAGGAATTATGTCATCTGTATTAAACCCAGATCTACTTCTGAGCATGTGATACATACTGTTGTGAAAAATGTTTTACCTTTTACCTTTGTCAGTTTGTAATGAAAGGATTTCCTTTTACCCTTTGTAGCTCAGAGAGAACCTGATGTATCATCTCAAACACAATAAACATGCTCCTGAAGGAAAAAAAAAAATCCATTTCTTTGAGAAGACCAATAAAATTGATAAGTCTCTATGCAAACTGAGTAGGAAAAAAAGGAGAGAAGACACAAGTTACCAATATCAGGAATGAGAGGCAAAATCACCACAGGTCCTATAGAAAAGAAAAGAATAATAATAATGGAATGTCATGAACAACTGTATACATTAAATTTGACAATTTAGATGATATGGGAAAGGCCTTTCATGAAAGCTATAAACTATCAAAGTTCACTCAAGACAGAATAGATGACCCAAATAGCCCTAAATTTATTAAATAAATCGAATGTATAGTTAAAACCATCCCCACGAAGAAAGTTCCCGGTTCGGATGGTTTAACTGATGTATTCTACTAAGATTTAAAGAATAAATAATTGCAATTCTACACAAACTCTTCCAGAAAATTAAAGAAGAGGGACTACTTCCCAACTTAGTCTATGAAGCTAGCGTTACTCTAATACCCAAAACAGGGAAGGATGTTACAAAGAAAGCAAATTGTAGGCCACTATCTCTGATGAACATAGATACAATTATTCTTAATAAAATTTTAGCAAATTGCTATCACTGTGCATAAAACGTTCATAGGATTTATGCCAGTAATGCAAGATTGGCTCAACAGCAGAAATCATTAAATGTAATGATCACATAAAGTAAAAAAGAACTATATACGATTATCTGGATAAGATACTGAAAAAGCACTTGACAGAATTCAATATCCAGTCTTGAAAAACTCAACAAATTAGAAATAGAAGGGAACCTCCTCAATAAATGGCATCTCTGAAATCTCACAGGTAATATCTTACTTCATAGTGAGAGACTAAATGCTTTCCCTCTAAGATCTGAAGAAGACTAGAATATCATTCTCACCAACTATATTCAACATTGCATTGGAGGTTCCACTCGGTGCAATAAGGCAAGAAAAAGAAATAAAAGACATTCATTATGTGCAAGGAGGAATTCTCTGTGTAGAAATTGTGATGGAATCTACACACACACACACACACAAAAAAAAAACCCAAAGAACTATCAGTGAGATTACTGAGGCTCCTGTATGCAAGATCAATACACTAAAATAAACTATATTTTATATACTGACAACCAAATTTTTAAATACTATTTACAATAGCATTAAAAATATAAAATACTAAGGGATAAGTCTGATAAAAGATGTGAAATACATGTACACTGAAAACTATAAAATACTGCTGAAATAAATTAAAGAAGGTCTAATAAAGAGACGAATATTGTTCATGAGTCAGAAGGCTCAATATTGTTAAGATGTCAGTTTTTCTACAAGGTGATCTATAGAGTCAATGCAATCTGAAAGTCCTGAAGGTTTTTCTGTAGAATTGATAAATCAGTTCTAAAATTCATAGGGAGAAATGAAGGCTCTAGAATGGCTAAAGCAACTTTGAAAAAGAAAAACAAAGTTGGAGGACTAATAATACCATATTTCAAGACTTATTATGAAACCACAGTAATTCAAATCGGTGTGATATTCATATCAATATTGACAAATAGAGCCACAGAACAGAACAGACCATCCAGGAATAAACCACATATATATCGACAAGTTTTGACATAGGGAAATTCCATGGAGAAGCAATAGTCTTTTTTTTTTTTTTTACATGGGCAGGCACCGGGAATCGCCACCGTGGCCTGCCCAATAGTCTTTTCAATAAAAGTTAAATACCCATATGGAAAATAATGAACTTCAGTTTATACTTCACACCAAAATCAGAAATGAACTCAAAATGGATAATTGACATAAATGAGTAACCTAGAGTTGTAAAAATCTCTTGTAGGAAACATAAAAGAAAACCTTTAGTCAGGAAAAGATTCTTTAAATACAATATCAAATACACAATCCATAAAGGAGAAAATGGATAAATTAGACTTCATCCATATTGAAAACACGTCTTCTTCAAATAGACAGTATTAAGAGAATGAAGATATAGGCCTCAGACTGGGAGACAATATTTATTAATCATATGTTTTATAAAGAATTTATATCCTGTGCCTACAAAGAATATACAAAATTCAATAATAAGAAAATAAAGAACCCAATTTAAAAATGGGTAAAGATCTGAATAGATACGGTAACAAAGAAGACGTATGGAGGGCAAATATGCCTATAAAATATGCTCAACTTGATAATTCATTATGGAAATGCATATTACAACTATAATGTGCTACTACTATACACACCTATTAGAATGGTTAAAATTAAAAAGACTGACCACGCCAGGGCTGGTTGGGAGAGACATGAAGGAACTAGAGCTCTCGCAGTCTCCTGGTTGAAATGTAAAAACGGTGTACCCACTTTGGAAGGCAGTTTAGCAGTTTCTTGAAATGTTCAACATGTACTTACAATATGGTTCAACTATTTCTCTTCTAGGCATCTACCCTATAGAAATGATAGCATATGTCCTTACAAAGACCAGTACACAGATGTTTATAGTAGCTTTATTTGTGATTGCCCAAAACTGGGAACAATCCTAATGTCAATCCACTGGTGAAAAGATAACCTGTGATATTTCCATACAGTGGAATATTATCTGCAATAAAAAGTAATGAATGATTGATATATAATGAATGACTGATATATGCTACAACAAGGGTAAATCTCAAAATAATTAACCCAACTGAAGAAAGCCAGATGAAATGAGTACATGCTATAAGATTCCATTTATATAAAAGTCCAGAAAATACAAAGTAAACTGTAGTGGCAGAAAGCAGAGGAGTGGCTGCCTGGAGATGGGGTTAGGGAGTTCAAGAGGGGCAGAAGAGAGGGATTACAGAGGAACAAAAGGAAACCATTGGGGGTTATGGATATGTGTTCATTATCTTTTGGGTGGTGCTGTTTCAGGGGTGTGTACATACATAAAACCTTATCACACTGTACACTTAAATATGCATTATTAACTATATATCAATTATATCTCAATAAATCTTTTTAAAATATTAAGCACAAATAAATAAATAACAGGAGTAAAAACATTGGGTAAATTGAAATACTAATAGTCAACGGGAAGGGGCAAGGGCCATGGGATGTATATGTTTTCTCTTTTTTCTTGTTATTCCTGTTTTTAGAGTGATGCAAATGTTCTAAAATGATCATGGTGACGAATACACAACTATATGATGACATTGAGAGCCACTGATTGTATACTTTGGACTATATGGGCATGAAGATATCTCAGTAACCATATTGAAAAAATACATAGGACTGTACAACACAGTGACTCCTATTTTAAACGATGGACTATATTAATAGTACAACTAGAAAAGTGTTCTTTCATGAATTGTAATAAATGTACTACACTAGTGCAAGGTCTTAATAATAGGTGGTATATGGAAACTGCGTATTTTAAGCATGATTTTTCTGTAAACATATATTTTAAGCATGATTTTTCTGTAAACATACAACTTCTCTAAAACAAAAACTACTGATACCTGACACCTGTGGTAAAGTGGGTGCATGATTAAAACATCATGCTGAGAAGATAAAACCAGACACAAAAGAGAACACTGTGTATGATACATGATACCATTATGTATAACTCCAGAAAAGGCATCTAATCTATAGTGACAAAAGCAGATCAGTGGTTGCCTGGGGTCAGGGTAGGTGACAGGACAAAGGAACATTACAGGGTAATGAAAATGTTCCATGTATTTATGTGATGTGTATTAATTTGTCACAACTCATGGGAATGCACATTTAAAATGAATGTATTTTATTGTATATAAACTATACCTCAATAAAGTTTATTTAAACCCACTTCACAATAAAACAAAAAAGGCAATACAGCTATATAACTTTATGAATAAGAAAAGAACAAAATCTTTTCAAGACGCAGTAAAATTTTTTTATGAACTATGACCTACTTGGCCATTTTAATATAAAAATCCAATTATAGGATATATCTAATACATTCACAGAAACCTTGCTAGCATTATTTTGTCTGTAATATTCATAAGCCGTGTATCTTCATACGACCCTCAAAGGCTGGTAGCTGGAAACCTAGAAGCCTATTTATGTTGTTCAATCACTTTGGAGAAGTATACAGCATCAGAAATCAGGAAGCAACTACAGTCGCACAGTTATTATAAGGCGAAAATGCTTCTTTAATATAAGTTTCTTGCTACAGTCCATTCCAAGATTGATACGCAGTTACTGCCTGAAATAGTCCACTGAGCCAGTAGACAAATTACAGGGTGATCACCAAGTGACCCCCAAGAGAACTCCCAATTTAAACATTTTAAAACAAACTTCAAAATATTGGTGATAAACACGGTACTGTCTTTACAGTTTGCCTGCACATCTAAAACTATTATAAAACTTAAAGTTTATTTTAAAAAAATAAAGCAATTATTTTCTGAAATAAATCACTGAATTTAGCTTTTTTTTTTTTTTTCCTTAAATGTTGGTGACACTAGGACACTAGGACCTGGGCAGGAGATGTGGTATTTCTGGAGTGTGCACATCAGGGAAAACTGTGTGATATCACTGCCTTCATGTGACACTTCTTGATGTTAAATAGGGACCCTAACTGCTCTCAGATTACACTTCGGAGTGGATTTGTTGAAGGAAGGTTTAGAAAACAACACCCAAAATACATCCCCCCAAAGTATTTGTTAACTATGGCTGCTGCTCAAATAAACACTTCCAGATGCGAGGTGCTACACAAAAGATAACAAATATTAATATAAAATGAACACAAACTAGCTGGCCAGTGAAACAGAGCTCTTTATCTAGTGATAGAAAGATTCAGAATATTATCTGTGAACAAATACAAATTAAACTGGAGGAGCCAAATCAAGGTGACCTACTTGAATAAAGTATCTCCTCTAGGACTTGTAGAAACAACTTTCTCGCCATCCCTCTTAAGCTCAGTGGGCAGGCACCAGAACAAAACTCAATCCCCCCCAAAAATCAATTTTCCAAGAGAAAAAACAACAGAGTTGCTACTTGGAATTACATAAGGAATAAAAAGAGAAATATTAAATAATGAGTCAAAGTGAAAATATAAGGCAGTTACTAGGCAAATGGTCTTCTCATACCCAAAGGCAAGTACTTTTTAAACTGGCTAACTCACCCAGAGAAGTTCTAGAAATATTTTTAAAAAATAAAATAAAATAAGCCAGGAGATGCCAAGACCCCATCCCTGAGGGGAGAAGGTCCCAGTAATTCAGAGACAAGTTCCATCTGGAAAGGCCCCAGGTCTGAGGATATAAGAAATTCACTCCACACCCAAGCTCACTTGCATAGATTCTGAGTTCCCTGGGGAAAACAGCCCTCACAGGGTGGCACATTGTTTTAAGTCACCATCTCTTGGATCCTATCCATAGGTGTCCAGGTACTCGAGCTAGAGACTGTAGCTCTCTGCCTTATCTTTTCCTTAGGCAGGACTCTTGTTCGTAAGTAACTGAAAGCCAATTCAAAGTTTCTTTTAAAAAAAGAAATGGCATTCATTGGTTCCTATCACTTCTTTTAAGGTCTGAAGTAGCTGATCTCAGGTGTGGCTGGATCAAGGGGATTCAAACAGTGTCATCAGGACTCACGCGGGCTCTCTCTCTCCCTCCCTCCAACCAAACTTTGTTTTTGTTTCCCCTTATGTTGGTTTTAGTCTCTAATAGGCTTTCTGCAAGTAGGAGCTACTGGAGTCAACAGCTTGGCAGCCTCAGTAAAAACAATAACTTGGTTCTCTGGGTCTCTATCAAATCCCAGAAGTGAATCTCTTTGGCTCTGATTAGCCCATCCTGGGCCGTATGTCCACCTCTGAACCAATCACTGTCCATAAGGACGTGAAACTCTCAGTGACCAGCACTCAATGGATTGTTTAGCAGTAGACATGGAGAAAAATCAACAGCCTGAGATTCACAAGTAACGCTATAAACGAATAAACACAACAGGCAAGGAGAACAGGAATCTCCGGCTGATAGAACAAGTTTTCAGATTTTGTACTCCTCAAAATAATAACGAGTACTAACTCAAACTGAATAAGCTTTGCCAAGAAATCTGGAGTGTGAATTGATATACACATATATATAGCTCTTAGAAGAGCATCTGGCCAAAGTAAGTACTCCACTATCCTGGAAGAAGGATACTGGAGAAGGAAAAAGGACATATCCTATTAGGCAGGGTGAGGGTGCAGGATATTTTATTCTAAATATTAAAAGGAATGTGACCTAATTATGTAACAAACTGGTGAAGCAAGATATATTAGTTAAACTACTTTTTGCTTCTCAAGCCATAGTTTAAGAATTACAAGGTTGTTTTATAACATCTTTTCACTCACTGATACATGGGGCTTTGGTATAGAATAAATAGCCAGTGTTGGTTCCAAGACGGATACATACTGATACATACTGGAGTCTACTCTCCTATACCAAACCCTACTCATAGAAACAACATGAAATATATTGTAAATAAATTAATAACTATGTTCCAAAACTAGGAAGTGAGTGCTTGGTGGAAGAGAAAGAGAGAACATGTTAACAAATAGAAATCATACTGGATTCGATTGAAAAGGGAAACTCTATGCTAGAATATCAACAGGGATATAAAGACTTCTCCCTCAGGAGGAAGCAATACTATGCCCTGAGATCTGGTATACAAAAGCCATCCACAGAGAATATACAGCACTCACGCCCTCATCACCAAGCTCCCACGTACCTCACTAGCAGCCCATCCCACACATACCCAACTTTCAGTGGAAATGATACAGCAGTGCCAGGTTCCTCTCCCCAGCTGGGCGGGTAAGTTCAGGCAGGAGACAGTGTAGCAAATAATATCACCTTTGAAGAGGAGCTCACAAAAAGAAGAATCACTGAACAGTTGAGAATTTCCAACACAATAAAAGAGACAACAAATTCGAAAATTGGAGGAACCTATGCCCAATGAAACAGAATTAATAAGGTATTGGAGTAGAACTTTAAAATAAGTATAATAAATTCCTGTAAAGATAAAAGGGCAGGTAGTAGCATCATGAAATAAGAACTGGAAGTTACTAAGAGATGCAATTAGAGATCTTGGCAATGAAAAATTATAATTATTGAAATTAAAACTCAGTGGCGGGCAGTGTGATGGTGGCTTAGTGGCAGAATTCTCGCTTGCCATCCCAGAGACCCAGGTTTGATTCCCAGTGCCTGCAAAGAAGAAAAAGAAAAAGAAAAAAAAAAAGCTCACCAACAAGACAGATACAGCTGAAGAGTGAATTTGGAAGGCTAGGTCAAGGAATTCTCTGAAAGTGCAAAACACAGAAATAAGGCTTTATAAAGTGAGGAAGGCAAGTTGAGAAACATAAAGAATAGATCCAGAAGTTCTGATACCCATCTAGAAGTTCAGGAAAGAGAATAGAAAAAAATTGAAGAGAGGCAATCTTTAAGGAAATGATGTTCTTGCAATTTAATTGTGAAAGCTTGAACCTCTGCTCCTTTCTTTGCTCTTTCTCCTCCCCTCCCCCCACCCCTACTAAAATGCGAGTTAAGGAATTTTAAAGAAAGCCATAAACCCATTAGGACAGACAGAATAGATGAAAATGATACAAGAGTAGATAAGACATACATCCATATTTTGGAAGCTGAAATTTATTATCTCACAGTTTTGGAGACCAGAAGTCCAAAATCAAGGTCTCAACAGCCCATACTTTCTTCCAGAGTCTGCAGTGTTCTGGTGTTAGCCTGTATCTTTGCCTCATATGGCAATGCCTCCTTGGTCTCCTTGTGCAGCTTTCTCTGAGTTCTGCCTTCTAATGACTTCTGGCTTCTGACTTCTGCATCTGAATTTCCTCTGTCTTCTAGGGTCTCTAGCCATATGAACCAAGCCTCACCCTGATTTAATTTGGCCTTACCTAAGTAGGTTCTTTGAAGATTCTATTCACAGATGAGTTCATATTTAACTAATAATAGCATCTTTAAAGGTCCTAATTACAAGTGGGCTCATTCCCATGGATTAAGACTTGAACTTGTCCTTTGTGAGGGACATGATTCAATCCCCAACACTAAGTGAAAGCCAACACATAGATGATGCATTCCATTCAGTTTTCTTCAAAATGGTTCCAATAATGCTAATGGTCAGGCTTATACCCCCAACAGGAAATTAGGAGGGCTGTCTCTGGAGAAACCAACTATCCCAATAAAAAAGACCTATAGATACAGACCACTGAGTGTCCCGTACCCAATAAAGTCCACCACTTTGAGAAGCCTCTCCAATGGGCACAACTGCCTTTTTAGTGCCTCGCTATGAAATATGAAGAGAAAGCCAAGGATCATCAAACATTTAAAAAGAAGAAAGAACTCAGAGAAAACAGGAGCAGAAGATTTTTTAAAACTATAAATACCATGCCCAGAAACAGCAGAGAAGATTTAGTATTCTTGAAATAAGTATCTAAAAGTAACAAAGAGCAAGACCGAGACGATTCAATGGCAATTTTTTTTTTAATTCAATAAAAAACATGGAGATGAGGGGGACAAGATGGCGGCTTCGCGGTGAACCTCTGTGGAGGCTTGAAAATATGTGTGCCTAGAAGCAGATTTTTAAAGCAGTTTCTCTTCAGAACATCTTTTTATACCACCCTGTATATACCTTGATTCACCATGGCAGTAGCAGCAGTAAAATGGGCGATATCAAGTAGGACTGTCTTGAAACATTTACTTCCAATCCAAAATGGAGCTTTATTTCGCATGTGTCATAAATCTACATACTCTTCTCTTCCAGATGACTATAATTGCAAAGTAGAACTTGCTTTGACATCCAATGGCAGGACGATAGTATGTTATCACCCTTCTGTGGATATTCCATATGAACACACAAAACCTATCCCTCAACCAGATCCTGTGCATAATAATGAAGAAACACATGACCAAGTGCTGAAAACCAGATTAGAAGAACAAGAAGAAAATCTTAAGCAAGGACCCATGATAGAACAGCTTAGCAAAATGTTCTTTACTACTAAGCACCGTTGGTATCCTCATGGACAGTATCACAGACGTCGAAGGAAACTGAATCCCCCAAAAGAGAGATGATTTCCAAGTTCTGTTTAGGACTCAGAGTAATGTTATCTTTTGCCTTATTTGCCATTTGAGAAAATATGATCTGGTGTATTTACTAATATGTAATATAGTAAAATGGTAATAAAATATCTTTCCATATAAGATGTATTTCTTACATATATTAGGTAATTCTGTATTTGACATTCTTTTTTTAGAGAAACCTATTTCATCTTTTTTCTTTTGAGATATTAAAGTCTATGATTTAAAAAAAAAAAAAAAACAAAAAAAAAAAAACATGGAGATGAAACTGCAGAAGTCTCCAAGAAAGTAGTGAAAACGAGAAATGGCTACTAGAAGTGACAATACAGGAACTACTAAATTAGATGTTTAAATCACTGTATTCTGGGGCTTCTTTGTTATTACTGATTAGCTTATACTTTCATTAATAGAACACCTTCAAAATTCTGAGAGAAATTTATTTCCCATCCCGGATTCTATTCCTAGACAAACTAACAATCAAATGTGAGTTGAATAATGACATTTTCAGATAATCAAGATCTCAAAAAAATGTGCCTCCAAAGCACTCCTTAGAAAAGAACTGGAGTATATGTCCATACCAGGCTCCACATACAAGGGTTGCACAATAAAAAAATATGCATTTCCTCTTATCCATTATTCTAAATATTCACTGATAAATCACCATACCTCAAGTGGGCTCAAGAATTTTGTAATAGGCTTTTTAATCAAATTATTCATATAGACAGAGGTCCCACACAAAAAAATATCTGCCTGAGACCCCACACACTCTAGAGCCAGTCCTAAGTCAAAGCAACACAGAGATAGGCCACAAGAACTCAGAAAAAGCTGTGAGATTTCAGAATCAAGAGGCTGGTTGTGAATGCAACTAACAGCACTACTTAAAAGTGGTTAAAATAGGAAACTTTATGTTGTATAGATTCTATCACATAAAAAATTTAAGTAGAACTGTACAACACAAAGAGTGAACTCTACTGTAAACTATAGACTTCAGTAACTAATATAATTGTAATAACATTGATTTATTAAATGTAACAAGTGAATCACAGTCATGCAAGACGTTAATAACAGGAAACATTTTGGTGTGTGTGTGGGGGGAGGCGGAAGTATGTGGGAACTGCACCTTCTGAGTGATTTTTCTGTAAAACCTACAACTGCTGTAATAAATAAATAAACATGCAAGCATTGGGTTTATCCTACGACCCAGCAATTACACTCCTGGATATACACCTCACAGAAATAAACGTTTATGTCCAACCAAGCAAAAAAAATAAAGAATCAAGAGGTCATCAATAAGCTTTGGAAGTTGGGAGTGGATTTGTTGTACTGATAAGAGCAGAAGCCAACAAACATCAAAGAGTCGAAGGAAAACTCCGTAATGAAAACGCAAATCAAGCCCATGACACTTCCAAGTTTCTTTCACCTATTTATTGTGTGACTCTGGACACATCCCTTTCCCTCTTTTATAATATTGGAATAATGGTATTTAGTTCCCAGAGTTTTGTAAGATTAAATTAGGCACGCTAATTTTCTTACTTCCATCAAATACACACCTGATTGTCACCCATTGTTCTTTGGGGAAGGAGGGGCAAGTATGCATTTTAAGACAGTCAATCTCTGCTTTCTTCAATTTACAGGCACTACTGGAGAAGACAGTGATGCCTAAGAATCTGCTCTTGGATATCCAATTGTTTATACTCCTAAAGTAGGAGGTGGGCCATTGTTTATGAAACACCTCAAAGAGCCATTTTGGTTTTGGAAAGCCAGGAAGCAGAGTTTGGAAGGGAGGCCAGAGAATAAGAGATTAGTTCTTTTGCGTTATAAAATGAGGGGAATCCTGGATGTCCTCACATAGCCTGTTGCTGGGAAGAGGGTAGAGATGGGAGGTGAGATGAGAGGGCCTGGGAATAAACAGAAAGAAAATAAACTAAGGAACTTTTGCAACAAGGACCCTGTGGGTTTGTGATGGGGACACCGTAGGTTAAGTCAACCAAACAGAAATTTCCTGCGGTAGGAATAGTTGCAAAAAATTTTTATTTTTATTTACAACTTTAAATTTGATATTTTGTTCAGCATGAATTTTTATATTTGCTTTTTAAAAAATATTGCATTAAAGAGTGAAATTTTTATATTTGCTTTTTAAAAATATTGCATTAAAGAGTGAAATTGCATTAAAGAGTGAAAAAATATTGCATTAAAGAGGGAACAAATGCTAAAATAAATTTGGTTTGAAATGCTAGTGATCAATGAAAGCGAGGGGTAAGGGGTATGGTAGGTATAATCTTTTTTTTTTTTCCTTTTCTTTCCTGTGTTCGTTTTATTTCTTTTTCTATTGTCTTTTTATTTCTTTTTCTGAATTAATGCAAATGTTCTAAGAAATGATGAATATGCAAGTAAGTGATGATATCGTGAATTACTGATTATATATCTTGATGTTTTATTTGGTTTCTTAATTTTTTTTAATTAATAAATTAAAAAAATATTGCATTAACATATTACTTGATTACTGATTTTACTTTTGGTGTCCCCTTTAATTTTGTGCCTGAGGCAAGGGTCTCACTCTGCTCACCCCAGTTCCAGTCCTGGCTATTGCCCTTGAAAACCTTCACTAAAAGTCTAATGCATGGAACGGCTTTGTATTAATGAAAACTTTTAAATATGGTTCAGCACAGGATGGAACAGTGAGACCAGCAGCAGGCAAAATATGACAATTAATCTAGTAATCAATCTAAGAAATTTGAGCAGTGCAGGATTACAAGGTAAACAGGGCAAAGAGAAAGATAAACAGAGCTTGGGATGTTAAGGGGTGTTGGGAGGGATCCCAGAGACAGGGTAGCCACACTCTTGTGGACCTCACAGTTCACTGGTCCTTGAACCTTTGTTTCTCCAAGATGGAGTGAGAAGCCCAAGAAACCCTGGGCCTGGCCTTCCAGCTCAGCTCTTAAAAGAGGGGCCAGGGATTGGATGTTAAGTCCCTGAGAAATGGAGACTAGCATTTGGGACTGAAGGAAATGTTGAGGAGAGCTGCGAACAAGCAAAGCAATATAGCTTAGAAATACCAATCTGGTTGGAAATGGGTCAGGAGCCTTGTTTTGACACCACATTAACTGACAGTGCGAAGTGAATCTCTAAGAATGAGGCCAGGTGTTCATATCTGTTCCACCACTGACAACTGGGAAGCTAAGTGCAGGGGAGGGGCTCCTGTCATTCTCTGAGAGGCAGGGCCTCAGGGTCCTGGCTCCATCCCTTGATGCTCTGGATGGATCCAACCTTGTAGTTTTCTTACAATTGCATCCAAACAGTGAGTACTGTTAGGGAATCACACACCTGTGCAAACAGGTAAATTCCTGGCCACCCACCTCAGCCAGGGTCTCTACCTTGTGCAGCCCTCCTATTACAGCTCTCCAATTAGTTTTCAGTCCCTGATTTTCCTGAGTCCAAGCCAAATTTTCTCCTCTCTCTTATCTATGATGTGCCTATCCCCTTCGGCCTGAGAAGCCAGCCCCTTGCCAACCACTTCATAGAGGAAATACACATCATCAGATGAAATGTTCCCCCATACCCAATTTTCAAGTTTCCTGGCTGCCACTCTCATTCTTTCCCCTTTACCTCCTTTTGCAAAGGAAGAATTGTCTCCCCTTCCATCAAAGGCCAGGTTTCTCAACCTTTTTCCCATACTGGTCTCCTTCTGGAACCTTTTAAGACTTTCTTTTCTTAATCACTCTTCCACCCCCAATTCCAGGAAAATTTAATCTCACAATTATACTGCTTCTCTCTTTATGTTGCTGTGGCCCACTGAAGGTCACAAACCATTGTAATACCTAAGATGTTGTCTGCCTTTGAGAATGCGTGATCCAAGGCTGGTTATGGGTCTCGGATTTCACCTCCTCCCTCAGGGTCCTCCCTCATTCTCTTGCAGCTTCAATCTCTCCTTCGTACTGGCTTACTAGTCACTATCTCCAGGCCTCTCTCTTTCCCCTTGCCAGCCAATGTTACATTCTCTCTGCATTCTACCCCCATCTCTCTACTGTACCTGCTCCTCAAAAATCACAAAAGAACTCCATGTCCCCCCACACATACTCTTTTACGTGTTAATCCCAGGTAAGGAGATAATTCCACGTCAAAGGCCATTTTATACTTCTAGCAGCCCTTGTCACAAATATCCAAACTGAATGGCATGTTTCATCACAACTGCTTCTAATCAGCAGCAGTTTTTTTTTGTTTTTTTTTTTTATTTCTAAAAGTACCGAGTTTATTTGAAAGCATTACATCAACTTAGAATCTCAGTAAACAAAGCCATGGATCCATTATATGTTGATTTTGGCAAAGAACATAGACTTACATACATCAATTGATATAATAAAGTAATTTAAAGGTATTTGCTTTTAGTAATAAAGTAGTGTGGAATTAAAGGAAACTATTTATATCTTCTGGATAAGGTTATTAACTCTGCTTAGATTAATGGACACAAGCAACAGAGGTCTAACCTGAAAAAAAAAAATCAGGTATCTGGGAGATATTGAAATTCATGGCTCAAAGTACTTTAAAGTGGGGAGGAACCATT
Source organism: Tamandua tetradactyla (assembly GCF_023851605.1). Taxonomy (NCBI): domain Eukaryota; kingdom Metazoa; phylum Chordata; class Mammalia; order Pilosa; family Myrmecophagidae; genus Tamandua; species Tamandua tetradactyla. The sequence goes on from NC_135332.1 coordinate 60,895,127, forward strand.
AAGAGTTTTCAATTCATCTTTAGACCTCCTTAAGTAAAATCAATCTCAAGCAATGAATGGCAGCTTATTTTAGAATAGCTTATATAGAGTGTGAGCTCTTTGCAAAAGGGTGCCATTTTAAACTTACTTTCCATCCACTTCCATGATACGCATATACCTATTTCACCGGAGTGAGCAACTTAGAAACATGATTCCATCATTGCTGTGTAGTTAAGGAAATAACTTATCAACTAAATGCATCTATTGCTTTGTTATGGGAGACTATCTATCCTAATCTCTGAAGTGTGGAATGAAAGATTCAATTTAGAAACCTGCAAAACTTGTGATTCAGTACACAAAAGATGCATCTACAAAAGAGTGGGAATGTTATAATTATTATAAGATATTACAATGATTGACACATCATAAATTTTACCTGAAACAATTTTTAATCACATTAATATAACATTTAAATTGTACATGTTCATGTTCACTAAAGTTAATGAAGCAATTTGGGTACAAGAAACAGATTCTCTCTCAAACTCTCCTTTGAAAATTCCTCAATATTTAATAAGTTGAGCTACAAATATATTTATGCTGCAATAATACCAAAAAAAAGATGAGTGTTTGCTTTTTGAAATTAATGAAGCACATAAAATGTCTTGGCAGATAATACTGCTCTACTAGGACAGCTATTTAAAATTTTTTTTGCCCCTATTCTCCTCATACCATTTATACTTTAATCATGTATCCATTTTGATTGTTTACATGGAAAACTGTTAACTAATATATTATTCAATATTAAGCCTAAATCTTTTGAAGCCAAGATAATTTTGCTATTTTATAAAAACAATGGAGACGCCTGTTTCAGGATGGTTAAGGCAGAATGTTTAAGGTTCATGCTTGCTGCTTTGCCTGGGCTTCTGCTTCCTTTGTACCAGGAGGTGCTGTCAAGCCTAAAAAGGCATACACTGCATTATTTTCTCCGGCTTCAAAGAAGGCATCATAGTCCCCACGGTACTGGCTTTCATTGAAAATCTGAGGTGGCAGTGGATACCCTGTGGCTGGTCGACTGTTTTCAGGTACATTTTCTCTCATCCACTTCCGATTCTCCTCATTGGCTGCAATACCTTTTTCTTCAAATCCAATTTTGTTGGCTTCCAAGAAGCCAAGCACATCTTGCTGTTTCTTCTTAATCGCCGCAGAACCTGAAGAAGATGCAATATAAACACGGATCACCATCCTGAGAACAGCGTCTGTGATTCCTTGAGTCCTGAAAACGGTTGTACAGCAGCTGCCACAGCGGTTGGAATCCAGCTAGGAGCTGAACAGAGGTTGGAAAGGGAGGGTGGGGGAAGGTGGAAGGGGCTCAGCAGCAGTTTTTAAATGACCATGAACCTTGGTATGCCAGACCCTTAGTGGACCTAAATTAAGACTCTCTAAGGAACAGGGGACTTGTTTCAACTAACTGCTGCAAACCTGTGGACTCATACCAGCCTCTCCAGGGTACAAATTTTAACTCTTAATTAGCACAAATATTGCGAATGCTCCCTTTCCAGCAGTTGAAAAAAATCCCTGGTTTATCCCCCTCCATGAACTACTCAGTCAATGTCTTCTCAGGTGTTTTCCTTTACCTGACAGGTAAAGAAACCCAGCTTTGGTGCCTGGTTTAGTTTTCTTAGCTAGTTTTATTTTGTTTGGGGTTTATTTTTAACTCTGGCAGTTCTCTTATTCTTCACACCCTTTTTAAGGACTCAAAGCCATAAGAAAAACAACACCACCACCACCAGTACATGTGGCTATAAGTACAAAGATGTCCTTTGTCATATTGATCATGTATCAAAAAATTGGAAACTAAATGCTCATTGACCAAGGAAGGGTTGAATACACTGTGAACCAGTCATACAATGGATAGCCATGCAGCTGTTTTAAAGAATGAGTTGGATCTGTAACTATTGAGCTTCAGAGATCTAAATGATACATAGTTCTTATGGGAGAAAAGCAAGTTGCAGAAAAATGTGCATTGGCCCAGATTTTTTAAACAACCCAAACTAACCACCTCTATAAGTGTATGCCTGTTTGAAGATGACTCTGTAAATCTGAGGAAAGTTCACCAGACTCTTTAGCCTTGAGTTGGGGATACCTTCCAGGGTCGGGAAAGAGGTGCCAGCTTTTTCCCTCTCTGAATGGACAGAGAAAGCTGCCTAGGAAGCAAACCTTCTTTGACTCTTCTCTGAACCTTGAGAGTTCCCTCTGTGGCACCGTTTTGTAGCTCACAAAGGCTAGCTCATTTCCCTCTTCCTACCCCAATACTCTCTTGGTATGCAAAGTTGATAGATGAGCGGGTAAATTTGCCTAAAGAGTCCAAGAAACTAACTAGGAAATAAAAACAGATTGAGACCACGATTCTTTTTTATACTGTTCAATATTAAGTCCTCTGAAAGGCAGAGAAGGCTCCAATAGTGATCTACCAGCAGGAAAGAACACCAAAGAACCCCAAAAGGGAACTCTGTGAGGGAAGAAGGTGTGCGACCAGACTCAACATCAAAGCCCTAAGGCTCAGGCGGCTGAGGTTGGACCCAGACCTGGCCCAGTATTGTGGGCCAGCCATCCTGGCACCACACTCATGATCTGGGGACCCTGGCTGAGCCTGTGTGACCTGAGCTAGAAGAGTTTGGAAGCCCAGGTATCACCGTTGTGTCCTATGCAGCACTAGGAAATGAGCCATTAAATTATGCAGGACAAAGTTTCCCCAGCTAGATCTTAGGACAACGATGGAAGCAAGTGACAGCACTCAGAGAAGGAAGAGCTGGACTTCCCAAAAATAGAGCTAGGTGGGTACTCAAATTACTAATTAGAAAAATGGATAATATGATTTCTACACTGAAATCAGATCATATGATTTATACAGTTTAAAATCACATAGATAATGTCATGTTTGTATGTACAATGTGTAGATGCCTTTAAAGGACAGATAAAAATGGATATTTTTATCCTCTAAACTGACTGCAGTTTGAGCCAAATTGTCACGAGGAAAAGAAAAGGGGTGAAATTATTCTTGTGTTTAAGAAGAAAACACTAACACCTTTTTGGAAGGAGAGGAGAGAATGTAGCTTTGAACTGCGCACGTAGAAAATGGGGGCTCCACTGCTACCAAAGGCCTAGGCAAAATCAGACCCTTGGTCTCTCCTGTGGTACGCAGAAGAACAAAATGGTAGTGTGTGTTCTTAAAAAAGAAAAAGAAACAAAGTGGGAGGAAGGGTCTTGAGGCTTTGGAGCCCTACTGGAGATTGAGGTCTGAGTTAGAATATGGCCAGAGTCTGTAGCTAGACACACGATGCTGACATTCCATTGGAAATTGTCCACAGTCTGTAAAGAATAGAATAATAGCAGCTGATACATACAAGGACTAAGTACCAGGAAGTGTTCTTAAGTGTTGTGTACGTGTTAACTCGTTTAGTATCATTCAGCAGCAGCTTGGATTACTGTTCCCAGTTACTCATTCCCTGTCATGTGACTTCACAGTGTGCTAAGTGAAAAGAGACAACAGAGAGGCAGGCTGAAGGACAGACTGATTTTGGAAGTAGGTATGAAACAAACTCTCATTTATAGACACAGGTGACCCATGAAGGGTATGTGTGGACAAGGCCAGAAACTTCTTATGTGGGATGGGAATTTGAGCCATTTTGTTTGGACATAACAGAACAGGTGACCCCAGAGAAAATGGAGACCAGCAAGCTGCAAACACCCAGTCCTGAGTACAGAGGATGTAGGCAGGAGTAGGCTTAGAAGACAAGAAGAGGAAGACATCAAGAAAGGATCAGATGCTTCTGTGAGGTTTGGTTTTCCAATTGGAAAGCAGGACTAGAACCCCATCTTACACATCCCCCCAATATCAATGCTACAAGTCATTTTTTAAAACATTGTTAATGTTTTAAAAGAAAAAAGCAGTAGTTTTCAAAGCACTCTTCAACAAGTAGTTACAGACAGATCCGAGTCTATCACGGAATGCGCCAAGTCATTTTTGAGGGTCTGGCTCAAAGATTTACCTTGCTCTGACCCAGTTACCAGAGAGCCTTCTGGGGGCCAAATGCTTATGCTGACCTGATCCAAGAAGATCTAGATAGGGACCTGCACAGGGACTTCATGCCATTCCTGGATGGCTGCAAAGCCTAAACCCTGAATTGTCCTTCTGATGTTACAAAGTCCCTATTCAGCACTCCTCCATTGCTGTTCCCTGGGTTTCAAAGCAGGCACCAGAGTTCAGCAAGTTGAGGTCAGAATGAAAATGAACTGCGAACATACTGAGGGGAAGCGGCTGCATTCACCTGGAAAGGACAAGGTTCAAAAGGAAATGCCCACATATACTGGGTCTCTAGGGGACTCCATATTGCACCCTAACACCTGGACTGGTGGTCCTGGATCCCTATTATTTTCCACCTATACAGGGAGGCTGGAGAAAATGAAGCTTTCACTGCCCTGCCTCATTAGGTTTCTCTCAAGATATCTAGTTCATGGTGTTTGGGTCTACCAGGGGTCGTAATGTCAGGATATTTGAAACATGGTTGAGGGGTGTGAGGTGGGGAAGAAAGTCTTTGAGCTGTTAATTTTCCAGGTTCTTTGCAGCGAGAGGAACTCCTGGTCATTTATTGAGGGATTGCGCTCAAAGAAGGTAAGTAAGGAAAGGAAGGGACCTACTGGGCTGGTATCGGTCCCAGTAGGGCAGGGCACTCCCTGAGCCCAGCAAGACCTCCCAGGCCCACCACCCAGAAAGCAACCTACCACCTTCCCCAGAGTGGCAGCCAGAAAAGCTGACACTTTCTCCTCCCTCTGGAAGACCCAACTAACCTTTTTCCTCCTCGCTCTCTAAAAGCTCTGCAGACTTCGGAAAGGGCCCTCATTTCTGCTCCCTCCAACCCTGAAGCCTCCGCCGGAGGTCCGGAGAGGCCCGTCCGCACCCTCCCTCTCGGCCTCGCCAGGGCCCTGGTTCCTATACCTTCCCGCAGCTGCACTGCCAGCCCTTTCTCAAATCCCTATTCCAGGGCTCGCAGGTCGAGGCTAGTCTTGGGCGGAGACTTGGGAGCGTCTTAAAGTTGTGAGAAGGGCGGGGACGCAGACCCATCTTTTTACGGCCCGGAAATGGCCCGGAGGCGCCTTGACGCCCACCCGTGGCTGGGCGCACAGAGAAGCCCACAGGACGGAGCTCCCGCGCGCCTCGGCCGCCCCAGGACGCCATGGGCCGCTACCGCATCCGCGTGGCCACCGGGGCCTGGCTCTTTTCCGGGTCCTACAACCGCGTGCAGCTGTGGCTGGTCGGGGCGCGCGGGGAGACGGAGCTGAAACTGCAGCTGCGGCCCGTGCGGGGCGAGGTCAGCGGGCGGGAACCGGGACCCCAGACCCCGGCCGGGTACGGCGCGGGGCGGGAGGGCAGCCGGGACACAGGAGGTCGGGGGTGGCCCTGGAGGCTGGGGGCGAGGCCACAGCCGTGATCACGGCGCGATGGTACCTCCGGGGAGTCGGGACTCCCGTGCCAGGGCGGGGAGAGGGTTGAGAGCTTGGAGCCGGGACTTGGGGACCACTCCCTTCTCCATTCCCACGACCCTCGCAGCCTCCAACTCCTTTAAACGACCCGTTTAAAGTAAGCCGGTTTAAATAGACTTAGTTAAGGTCAAACGTGAAACTCCTCCGAGAGTTCGGGAGTGGCGTCAGCTCAGTCAGTGGTACCGAGTATAGGTGACGATGCTTAATCAATTCAAGACACCAACGGCGGACCACTCACGGCGGGCTCTCCTCCTCCCTCTGAAATGGGGCGTCCAAGACCCCCAACGTAAGTTGTCCCGAGAACGAACGAGGTGATATCTTCGGAGGCCTTGCACAAAGGGGCGTCCTCCCCAGCGACACGGCCTCTTCCCGGACCCTGCCACCAAGGCTTGTGGGTTCTGGTCCCTACAGGAGGAGGAGTTTGATCACGACGTTCCCGAGGACTTGGGGTCACTGCAATTCGTGAAGTTGCGCAAACAACACTCCCTGGTGGACGACGGGTGGTTCTGCGACCGCATCACGGTGCGCGGCCCTGGAGCCTCGGAGGAGGTGGCATTCCCGTGCTACCGCTGGGTGCAAGGGGAAGGCGTCCTGAGCCTGCCCGAGGGCACCGGTGAGGGGGCTGTGCTGGGGAAGTGGGGAGCAAGGCCTCAGAAACTGCTGGAGGCTACGCACGTTAGGGCTGAGGAAAATCAGAGGGGACTAGGGAAACATCGGTGCAAGGCATGTTAAGTGTGGGGAACCCAGGATCCAGAAAGGAAAGGGGAAAAAAATGATAAATTTTCTAAGTAATACATAGAATAAAACAGGCTTCCATTGAGGCTGGGAGCAGGAAATAAGTGATCTGAAGAGCCTGTTTTTCAAGAAAGTGAGGACAGAGGATCGGAATTGCATTAAACTTAAAACCATGATAGAAAAGAGAGGACTCAGAACTAGTAAGGGTGGTGTAAGGATACCGCACGGAATAGATAGATGATGGGTACCATGTGCAGGAGACAGGTGAGGGAAGCCATGTGACTTTGGAGCACTAGTAAAATTGGGAAAACCTGGAATACAACTGAGAAGGACAGGGGAGCACACTGGCAGGGGGTGGGGATGAATGAGGATAGCAAATGAGGAATTTGTTATGCTGGGAAACAAGTAGGAGAGAAATGACGACGATAGAGCAAACTGATTCAAGGGCAGTAAGAGATGATAATGTGAAACACATGACTTTGAGAGACAGGTGAGTATAAATACAGATGAAAGCAGGAACAAGGCACAAAATATATACTTATGATGCCAAATCCAGTAAAGGTGAAACCAAGTAAAGGACGCCAACATGGGGCCTTTTTGAGGTCAGCTGAAGGTGTGGACAGGCAAGGTTCAAGATATGTGAAACTAATTAAAGCAATATGTAATAGAAGATAGGTGTGTGCAAGTGGATGGGTAAGATTTTATCACCTTAATTAAGATAATTTATCCAGTCATAGATATTAATGAAATAGGGTCACTTTGAAAGGGACAAGAAAAGGTGGCAAACATGGAATTTTTGTGTCAACAAGGGATGAAGACTGAGATAGGTGAAATCAGTAGTTAAATTTTGGCAAAGATGGGTTAAATGTAGGGAATCAATCAAGTGAGGCAAAGTAAAAGATAAAAACAATAGAGCATGTCTGGAAACATGGAATACGATACAGAAAAGGGAGATGAGGACAAGTGGGCAGGAAAGCACAGGACCCAATAAAGCAGTGTGGCCAATTGTCTTAATGTCTCTCCAGCTCGCTTGCCAAGAGACAATGCCTTGGATGTCTTCCAGAAGCATCGCGAGAAGGAACTGAAAGACAGACAGCAGATCTACTGGTGACCACCTGTCTAAAGACATCCCAATTGCCCTAACCTGTCCCTATCCCTTCCCCCATTACTGATCCCTTGTCCCCAACTCCTAGCTGGGCCACTTGGAAGGAAGGGTTACCCCTGACAATAGCTGCAGCCTGCAAGGATGATCTACCTCCAAATATGAGATTCCATGAGGAAAAGAGGCTGGACTTTGAATGGACACTGAAGGCAGGGTGAGGAAGAAAGTTAGAGATCAGAGTGGAGTGAGGGCTGGGAGATCCAAGAACAGTGGTATTTGGTGAGGACTAAGGGCTCAGCTTTGATGTGTTCATTTCTGGATACCTGTCCTAGGGCTCTGGAGATTGTCCTCAAACGTGTTTACACCCTCCTGAGCTCCTGGAACAATCTGGAGGATTTCGATCAGATCTCCTGGGGCCAAAGGAGTGTCCTGGCTGGTCAGTGATTAACCCCTTGACAACCAACCCTTCTTGACGTCCCAGTCACCACCCTCCATAGTCACCTCGTAACTCCTTACCAAATGAGAACTCATTGTACCTGGTCATCTGACAGAGGCCTTAAGAATGAAATAAGAGGCACTGGATTGGGGGTGGGCATATGCCAGGATTCTTCTGGTAGAGTCCAGAGGAGAGAAGTATCACCTGGTGAACATCCTCTTATCCCACCCCCCTCCTCTCCCCTCCAGAGAGGGTTCGTCAGTGCTGGCAGGACGATGAGCTTTTCGGCTACCAGTTCCTCAATGGCACCAATCCCATGCTGCTGAGACGCTCCACACATCTGCCTTCCCGGCTAGTGCTGCCCTTGGGGACAGAGGAGCTTCGGGCCCAGCTAGAGAAAGAACTCCAGGTACCTCCTCCCACCCTCTATTTTCTCTCCTTGGCAATGCACAAGGAGACCTGGTGAAGGGGAGAGACCAAAGACCAGTGCAGGAAAGGGAGGCTGCAGTGACCCACTGCCCCTTGGTGCAGATCCTGTGCTGGAAAAGTCTAAAGGTAATAAAGTAAGTAGAGACAAAACCACGAGGAGCTCCTAGAATGAAGGGAGGAAACAGAATGGATCCTCAGGCCACTGATAGGGCCATAGATGTAATTAGAGGCAATGACAGTTCCTGGCAGGATGCCAGTGCTCTGGACACCATGTCCTTGGGCAGGGAGAAAGGTGGGAAGAACTGGGGTGCTTTCCTGGAGAAAGAGAGAAACCAGACATGAGGAGGGCTGGCCCTGGCAGGATGAGTATGTGTGCATATGCACATATGACTATATTTGGTGGCAGAGGTTGTCACAGGAACCCCTGTGGAATTCTGGGCAGATGAGGAAAGGTCACCAGCAGGGAGTGGAGGAGGATTTGCTGGACCAGTGGGAGCCAAACAATTGCAGGCAATTAGGAGATGGGGCGATAACAGGGAAAGGAGCTTGGCCATCTTGACAAAGGACGAGCTTACAGAACATGTGGTGCAAAGAGGATTAGACTAATCCCATTCTAAACCCAGATCTCCTACCACACATGCTTGGACAAGATGTCTCGCCTCACCAGGCTTGTTTCTTCACTTTCAAATGAGATGAATTGGGCCAGATGTTCTGGTTCTGTCTGGGACTCTGGAAGTGATACAGGATGAATAGCAAGAAGCTGGACTGAATGTCTTTAAATGCCTTGCCCTTTGCTTCCTGGCCCTTTGGGGGCTGACTTTTGAACTGCAATCTTGGACACATTCCTCTTTTCCCCAGAATGGTTCCCTGTTTGAGGCTGACTTTATCCTGCTGGATGGAATTACAGCCAATGTGATCCGAGGAGAGAAGCAATACCTGGCTGCCCCCCTCGTCATGCTGAAGATGGAACCCAATGGAAAGCTGCTACCCATGGTCATCCAGGTGAGGCACCCCAACACTTTTATCTGTTCACATGAACCTTTGCTCCCAGGGACCCAGACCCCTGGTTCTTGGCTCCCAAATCTCAGCCACACTCAGGGAGACCTGCCCTCATATCACTCTTTGCTTTCTTGCAGCCTGGTTTCTCCTGATTCACTCAGCTGGAATTACTTGTTCAAGAGTAAAAATGGTCTCTGGGAGGTCTTATCCTGCCACCTGGTGGTTCTCAAACTTCAGTGTGCATCAGAATCACCTAAAGAGCTTGTTAAAACTCAGACTGCTGCCTGGCCCATGCATCAAAAACAAACAAACAAAACACAGATTGCTGGGCCCCACCTCCAGACTGAGTATTTGCATTTCTAACAACTCCCAACGTGGTGCTGGTGCTGCTAGTTTGGGACCGCACTTTGAGACTCACTATTCAATATCTCAGGGACCTCTGACTCTGAACACCTGTTCTTTCTCAAGTATGCTGTTCTCATCAACCAGCCAGTTGACAAGCACTGTCAGTCATCTCACACTTTCAGCTTCTCCTTCCCATTCCCCCATTCTGGCTCAGACCTTGTCACATTTCTTCGAACTGCAGTCAGGGACTTACTGGACTCCCTCCTTCCAATCTCTCCTCCATTCAACCCAAGCAACATGACAATCAGATAGCATCACAGCTAGTTAGAGGCAGAGTAGAAGTGTCTTCATTTCTTCTACCAGATTATAACCTTCCAGAAGGCAGTCTGTTATCTTACTTATCTGTTTCCCCCAGAATACTGAGCATAGTGTCTCACATATAGTGAGAATTGAAAAGATGCTTTCTTTCTCCCAGCTCCAGCCTCCCAGCTCCAGCTCCACCACGCCACCACTCTTCTTACCCTCAGATCCCCCACTTGCCTGGCTCCTGGCAAAGACCTGGGTGCGAAATTCAGATTTCCAACTGCATGAGCTCCAATATCATTTGCTGAACACTCATCTGGTGGCAGAGGTCATCGCTGTTGCCACCATGAGGTGCCTGCCGGAACTGCACCCTATTTTCAAGGTACAGGCTCTATTCTCCACCACCCATCTCTCTCAGAGAAAACAGAGAGAAAACAGCCCAATACCAAATGATACTGTAGCAACAAAAACTCTTTATGGCAATTTGTGAAAGGATAAGGGGAGAAGAGAATGAAGACTGACTCAATACACTGAGCCTTGTATTTTTATCGAGTCCCTTAGTGTTTCATCACGACTTCTGAAATGTTCAGAGATTTAACAATCTAGCAATGGGCTTGAAGTATTGCTGGGCTAGTTAGTAAACTAAAGCCTATCCCTGCCTCAGGAAATTTGTTATTTAGCTAGGAAGACAAGTGGTGGCCATCAATAGACAGACCATCAACACTGAATGTTGATGGAGAATGTTCCAACACAACTAAAAACTCTGCTAAGCAAAAACAGATCAGAAGCAAACAAGGAAAGTAACTGAGTAACCTCACAGGCTACTCATACTTGCCATAAGAGAGAGGTGAATGAAGATGTGCATTCGGATGGTGGTGATGGGAATGGAAGAGAAAAATCAAAGGCCTGCTAATGGGGGAAGAGTAACTATAGCATGTGTATGCAAGACTGGACATCAGAGGCTGAAGCTGTTGAAACCCCTAGGATCCCAAGGGTGGGTGTGTTGTATTGACATAGATATAATTATATATATATAAACAGTCCATTATTGATTGCTAGACAGAAGGCATCAAAATAAGATCTGTCATGGTTTAAAAAGTTTCCAAAATGTTGTTGACACTTTAGATATCAGGAACGTAGCAGAGAATGGGACAAAAGTGATATAAAATTATGAATGAGAACGGCTGTCAGAAACAATGAAGTCAGAAGAGGCCATTTTGGGGGCAAAGAAAAGGCATTCAGTTTTAGATACCTGGAGTCTGAGAATAGGAAGATAAGCAATTGATGACTGGACAAGCAGAGCAACAGAATTACATGTTTCCATATACACCCTGAACCTGGCCTTTAGTGGCTGTGGCCCTTTTGGGTTCTGGGATAACAAGGACAACATGGACTCCAGATGAATCTGATGACGAGATTCTTTGATTTTTCTAGACCTCATGATGCCTCCTGCATCACTGTCTTCTGCCCACCTTGAATAGATTACACCACTATTCACACTGAATATTACCCTTACTAGTTCAGCCCTTTCCCCATCTGTCTCCCCTCCCCATTAGAACTTCATCCCCTGGCACACAGCTGAGCGGCCATCAGGACACCCAGAAGGACTAAGCCTGCAAGTATGATAAAGGTGATCTGCGCAGGTTCTGGACTCAGGCTGCCAGGGTATGGGTCCTGGCCTCAAGACTTATCAGATGTTTATTTCAGGGTCCTCATCTCTAAATGAAGATAATAGGATCTCCACTTGGGGTTGTTAAAAGATTAAATGACAAAACAGATGGTGAGACGCAAATTTAAGGGCTACAAAAGAAAACATTAGTTCTTGCTATGATGATGATTATTAGTTGTTTGGCCTCAGGTGTCTCCACTCCTCATGTGGCCTTTGGGATTTCTGTAACACTCAGCATCTTTCTATGAACTTTCCAAAAACGTTCATATCAATGTAAGCTGCTTTGATCTTTTGGCACCAGGGGTATCACTTGCTCCTTTCCCATGTCCACTATCACAAATCAGATATTTGCAACCACAGTGCCATGAATACTGCATATCAACCAGGCGAAAATGAAGAAAAAATAGTCTTAGACCAAGGAAATGCAGAGGACCCGATGCCCTTTCTTTAATAGCTAAGGGAAAGCAAGGGCCTAACAGTGTCAAATGGGGAGTGACGTAGATTTGAAACAGCCCCTCTGCTGCTTAAGCAGGCAGCTCAGTATGGCTCCTCTAATTCTGATGGAAGGTAGCCCATGAACCTCCCCTCAGCCCCTAGCATAAAAAACCCAAGAGTAAAACAAACAGGGTTTGGAGGAATGACTTTGAAGATGAGCAGAGAGGCTACTTTGAGCCAGGAGGATAAGAATGAAAGAGGAACAATAAAAGAAAAAAGATGGGCGGTGCACCAGTGGCTCAGTGGCAGAATTCTCACCTGCCATGCCGGAGACCCAAGTTCAATTCCTGGAGCCTGCCCTTGCCAGAAAAAAAAAGTTAAGGGGCCGATCTTCAAAGGACACCCACACTCACGGTAGAAGTAATGAGAGTACAGCTAATAGCTGCTCCTGGAGGACTGATGTGTGCCACTGTTTAAACCCTCTACAAACATCACCACAGCACCTGAGATAAGAGGCTCTATCTCATCCCCGGCTGACATATGAGAACATTGCCCCTTAGAGAGCTGACTACCTTGGCCATTACCATGGCTGAGTGGTGAAGTGCAGACTCAAGCCCAGTCAGTCTGGCTCCAGAACTCAACTCACAGGGAGCTGGAGAACATGAGAGTGATCAGAGAAGCAGGAGACCAGCCTGCCAAGGCAGTTGCAGAGGGGGAAACATCAGGAGGGGAGAAAAGCCACCACACTGACCCCACTCCCTGTAAGGAGTAGCCTCCATTCACCACCCCTCCAATCTCTTCACCCTAGCTCCTGATCCCCCATATCCGCTACACCATGGAAATCAACACCAGGGCCCGGACCCAACTCATCTCACATGGAGGCATATTTGATAAGGTAAGAAGGGAACGGGGTGGGGGACAGGGCCACATAATCATCATCTCTCTGTAACCTCCCTGCTACCTTCAGGATCCCAGATCAATTGTGGGTGTACACCCATGAACTTGTTCCTTTTATCCCCATGACTACATCTGAAAACCTCCCTCTGAAGCCCTTAGAGAGGTTCTCCAGCCCTGCTTCTACCCCTCAAGATCTCTCATCTCCCTTGGCCCAGGCAGTGAGCACAGGTGGAGGGGGCCACGTGGACTTGCTCCGTCGGGCCATGGCACAGCTGACCTACTGTTCCCTCTGTCCTCCTGATGATCTGGCTGACCGAGGCCTGCTGGGCATCCCAGGTGCTCTCTATGCCCAGGATGCCCTTCGCCTCTGGGAGATCACTGCCCGGTGGGTGAGAGCAGGGACTGGGGTATGGGAGTTGGGGGAGGAGGGGAAGACAGAGGTAGGGCTCTGGCTTGAGTTCAGCATGGGGCCAAAGAAAAGTGAAAGCAAAAAAAGGTCTAAACAGGAGGAGCACAGGGCTGAAGGCTGGAGAGAGATGAGAAACAATGAGCAGATGGTGGGTAGGGTCTGGAAAGGAAGAAACTGGGTTGGGGGAGAAAGCCTAGGTGGGGAATATTGGGGGGAGGGGTAGAGAATGGGATCTGCAGGGAGCAGGGTTTTTGTTAGGAAGAATGGCTAGCGCCATGTGTGGGCATTCCTAGAGCTAGCGAGCTACATCTCCTTCTTTTCTACACTTGGTATAGAAAGAGCTGAGGAATGCTCGCCTGCCATGCCAGAGGACCTGGGTTCGATTCCCAGTGCCTGCCCATGTGTTTAAAAAAAAAAGAGCTGAGGAGCTCGCCTTCCATGCGGGAGACCTGGGTTTGATTCCCAGATCATGCACTGCCCCTCCCCCAATAAAAAGAGCTGAAGAATGTCCCCTGGCCTCTTATAAGATCTGTCCCCACATACAGTGGGAGTCACTGGGCAGAGGCCACAGAGAAGAGGAATAGAAGTCAGAGAGGCTGGAGCCTTCTACTCTCAAAGAACTCAACTCCTTTCTCCCTGGACAGGTATGTGGAGGGGATTGTCCACCTCTTCTATCAAAGGGATGACATCGTGAGAGGGGACCCTGAGCTACAGGCCTGGTGTCGGGAGATCTCTGAGGTGGGGCTGTGCCAGGCCCAGGGCCGAGGTAAGAGACCTCCTCAGAGAAAAGAATCCTCAGAGACACTGCCCAGTGCCCATTCTCAGCTCTGCTCTTCTGGGGACAGTACCCAAGCCCCTCATCGCACACCCTTCTCTCCACATACCAAAGCATTTCAAATCCCATTCACACTTGCTAAGAGGCATAGGCTCCCAGCCTCTGGACAACTCTAGATTCCCAAGGCTTGTCCTCCTCAGAGACCCTGGCCATCAACACCTACCCCCACTACCATCCCCAGTCACAGATGCTCCTCATCTCCAGAACGTGGGGCCCAGCAAGGCCAGAACCACAGCCAGTGATGTGAGCCTGCTAGGCTCACCTTCCCCCCCGCAGTTCCCTGCTCCCTATAAAAGGATATAAATGGGGATATTTTTTCCCACCACAGCCCATGATGACTCACCCTGGCTTTCCCTCCCTTCTCCTGCCTGCTACTGTCCCAAACACATAGAAGGCCCACATATGAGTATGGTGCAAGGTCATTTCTAGATGCAAATTAAATACCATACATGCTTTGGCTGATACCTTAACTCAGTGCCTTGTTCTGAGGCTCACATTTCTCTGTCCAAACTGCTCCCTCACTACCTTTGGTCTCTCTTCACACTCTTACTTCCCTTTTCATACTGGAGGAAGAGGCAGACTTTCTTAAGCTCCAGACAGCACTTCTGCCAGGTTCAAACTCCTCTCTAGCACACACAGGCCAGCCTAGACTGCCTCAAATTGTGCTTCAGCCCCTGCCCCTTCACACTTCAGACCAACACCTGAACCCCAGACTGCCAGAGACTGATACAGGGAGCAGTAAACCGCTGCCCTTGGCCTTGGAAGGAGCCTCTCCCTGGAGAAACTGGATCACACTTCCTTTAGTACTGCTCAGTTCTGTCCCTCAGGCACCACATGCCTCAAAAGACCTTCTTCCTCCTTCCCCGCCCATCTTCTCCCCAAATAGTGTACATTTAGAAATTTAAAAGAAACGTTCACGTGTGAACTTTAATCTCCACTACCTGCCTCTCACTCCTCCTCCCCCCTGTTCACATAGTTCATCTTTACCTACTTTCCCACCTCTTTTAAGAGGAAGTGTGCTAAAATTTTAAAAAGCATTGATTTGCAGTTAGGAACCTGAGTTCAAGAGAAGCCGCTGCCTTTTCCCAACAATACAATCCTGAAAAGCAATGTAATCTCCCTGGTCTTTGGTTTCCTTATCTACAAAATGGGAATAATAATATATAGTCCATTTAACTAATAGGATTATTGCATCCTTGAGCCTTACCTTTACTGTAAAATGAATAACCTGGATGACCCTTTTGGGAAATGACTCCTAGCTGTGACTCTGGAAATCCATGACTGTTCTCATCCTTGCCTTCTAACTTGCACACTTACAATGCCCTGTCCAGTAACAGGAAGAAGCATCCCCCAATTCATAACCACTTTTGAGGAAGGGGTATTTGATCATTCAGGGCTTTTTAGCCCTAACACTCCCATAATAACAGTAACCATTATTTACTGAGCACTTACCACATGCCAGGTGATTTTAATACATTAGTTCATTTATGAGGTAAGTAATGTCCTCATTATACAGGTGACAAACTTCAGGCTCAGGGAGGTTAATTAGCCAAAGGCAACCCAAATTGTAAGTATTCAAGCCAGGACTGAAATCTACATCTGATGCAAAGATATTTGAATAACAAATATATGTACAAACACTCACTAATTCTAAAACACAGCCATCCCAAGACATCAGCCTTTATTTCTGTGCTCTTGTATGTGTTGTGCCCTCTAAGTCTTGCTCCTTTCCTGTCCAGGTTTCCCTGTCTCCTTCCAGTCCCAGGCTCAACTCTGCCATTTCCTTACCATGTGTGTCTTCACATGCACTGCCCAGCATGCAGCCATAAACCAGGGCCAGGTATGGTCAGCTGAAAACCCAGGATGCTGAGGGCAAATGCCTGGACCTTGGGATGCCCAAGGGAGAGAGATGGGGTTAGGACCCTAAGTTCCAGAGTTCCTAGGGTTGCAGTTTCTTCCCCCAGCTGGACTGGTACGCCTGGGTCCCTAATGCCCCATGCACAATGCGGATGCCCCCACCCACCACCAAGGAAGACGTGACAATGGCCACAGTGATGGGGTCACTACCTGATGTCCGGCAGGCCTGTCTTCAAATGGCTATCACATGGCATCTGGGCCGGCAGCAGCCAGACATGGTGAGAAGGGACTCAGGAGGGGAAAATAATAGTTGAAAAGGAAACTTCAGAGGGGCTGGGCTCTAAGTTGTTTCTTGAAACTAGAAGCTGACTGATTCTTTTTTCCTTCTCAGGTGCCTCTGGGGCATCACAAAGAAAAATATTTCTCAGGCCCTAAGGTGAAGGCTATGCTAAACCAATTTCAAGCAGATTTGGAAAACTTGGAAAGGGAGATTACAGCCCGGAATGAACTACTGGACCTGCCCTATGAGTACCTGAAGCCTAGCCGCGTAGAAAACAGTGTTACTATCTGAGCCCTAACTCACCCCCACCTCACCCAAAGATTACAGACCCCATCTAGGACTGACATTTCCATCTTGGGTTTCATGCTTTCTTAAAACTTTGCTAAGACTCTATTTCCTCCCCCAACTGAGTCCACTACATCAGTATCCCACTAGCTCAGGGGGGCAGCAAATTTTTTCTGTAAAGAGCCAGATAAATATCTTAGGCTCTGTGAGCCACGTGGTCTGTTAGAACTACTCATCTCTGCCACTGTAGCATGAAAGCAGCCACAGACAAGATGTAAACACGTTTAACTATGTTCCAATAAAACTTTACTTATGGACATTGAAACTTGAGCTTCATGTGTCACAAAATATTCTTCTTTTAAAAGTTTTTCAACCACTTGAAAAGGCAAAAACCATGCTTAGCTTGAGAGCCTGCAGGCTGCATTTGGCCCTCAAGACCACAACCTGCCAATCCCTACACCAGTCTGAGGCACTGACCTACATACCAATCAGTTCAGAGAATAATCTCTCTGAGGTTGGGGGGACACATTAGAGAAATCAATGACCTCAGCTATTTCTCCTTTCCCAGGAACTAGATTTCATGCTTGGTGGTTAACTTACAAAAACTCCTGACTCTGTTCCTTGAAAACTTTCTCTCACACATATTCCTCTTATTCATACATGATGTACCCCCCAAGTCCCTGAATAAGAATGGTGTTGCTAGGACAGGGGAAAAGTACAAAAACAAAACCCTCACCCCAAAATGGCTCCCGTTCCCTGTTTCCTAGGTTCCAAATTATCTTTCACAACCCTTTTAAGAACAACCTGCACAAAATAAATGGAAAAATACCACAAAGTGATGCTAGCCACTAAAAGTGTTTGGGTCTGAGGCCTCAAATTGAAATGACCCCTCAATTATGCTGTGATCATTAACCTCTTAGCATGGATACAAGCTGAGTGCAAAATCGTGTCCTAAAAACACTCTATTTTCCTGAATATTACGTATTTCTCACTAGTGAAATATACAAACTTTGGGAGGGAGTGAACTAAATATTTTAAAATCTTGCACCTATGTTATCCAAAGGACCTGAGTGTCCTAAGATTACAGCAGGGAAGGAAAGTGACACTTTTGTATACTATTTAGCAGAGCCACTCGTCTTCACCATTTGTTCGTCTTGTCTGGACCTTTTCTAGCTCCCTTCTTTCTCCTGGATTTGACATCCAGAACCATCAGTATTCCAAGCTTGGTGACAAATTTTACTTTCCAGTGCTTTACCTGAGAATCTTCATCAGTTTTAAAGCATTCTGGAAACAACAGCACGCGGGGTCAATTTGCTTGGGGAAGGGTCTCCTGTCTCCTTTCACTGGATCAGATTATCTATTAAAAAGGGCGAGGTGAGTACAGAGGAAGCAGAGGCGTGCTCTGCCGGGTGTAAAACTCTCCTTCATCAGTTCCCCATCACAGACTACCACCCCAGACCACGGTGTCTGAGGGAAAAGTCAATTGTTCCGACCGTCCGCCCCTAACATCCCATCACCCAGATTACCAGAAGCTTGGCCTGAGACACTCTGCCACTTCTAGTTCCTCGTCACAAGATCCGCCAAGCTCGGCCACGTGACTTGTCGGTACCTTCCATTCCCACTTGGAGGGGGGAAACCCAGAAGGCAGAGGCCCTCGCTCCTCCGATACTCACGTCCCAGCTACCTACGTCAGGCAGGCCTCCCCGGGAACGCCTGTATTTTCAGGAGCTGCTTTCTCCCGCCGGAGTCTCGGGAGGTCCCGGAAGTCCCCAGCGTTCCCCGCAGGCCGCCCACCTGGAACGGTGGTCGGGGCCGGAGGCCACGCCCCCTCCCCCAGCTGCCCGCCGGGCCCGCCGACCTCTGCGGCGCGAGCCCCCAGTCCAGCTCGCAGTCCCCCGACGCTTTCGGGGCTTCCTCCCGCCGTCTTTCCGCTCCGCCCACACCTAGCCGATCCCCACTGCCTGCTTCATGGCGTCGCTTCTGTGTTGTGGGCCCAAGCTGGCCGCCTGCGGCATCGTCCTCAGCGCTTGGGGAGTGATCATGTTGGTGAGGGGACTGCACGGCGAGAACCCCGGAGAGCCTGAGGGACCTCGGGGTTGGAGAGCTGAGAAACTTGGAGACCCCGGGTCGTAGAAAGTACAGGGAGGCTAGGGGTGGGGGGTGGGGCGTGGGGGGTGGGGGGCAGGTGCTGGCCGATTAACTGGCCGCTGGTGAGAGAATGAGCAATGGGGAACCGGAGCGAGGGGTTGTGGGGGCTGGAGACTGGAATGGGAGCTGCGGCTTGTAAATTTGGAGAGGAAGAAGAGTTGAGTTCCTGAGAGAAGCTTGAGCTGAATGGCGGGGCAGTAGGGCAAGAGAGCGGCGAAACGGGTAGCTGGCGCCTTATTTCCCAAGGACCTGACCAGTCCCTACTCAAGGAAGAAATGATAAGAAATGCCGAAGCCTCCTCACTCCTTCCGCCCTGGCCCCCGATAATGACGCCCTTGGGGAGGAGGACCATCAGGGTTCCTGGGAAAGATGGGTTGCTCACTCTTCCCTGCCCTCGCCCCAGCCAGCCCCTCGTCTCCATGTCCCCACCTCACACCTATTCCAGGTGACTGAGTCCGAAACCAGCAACACCCACCCCTAATTCCAGCTCGTTCTGGTTCTTCCGAAGCCCAGGTGTTATGGCAGTGTAACTGGGAGGGGCTTAGGGAGTGAACAGGAGGTCAGGTGCTTGAGTTCAACAACTTACTCGTTTCCCTTTCTTCAGATCATGCTCGGAATCTTTTTCAATGTTCATTCCGCTGTGTTAATTGAGGATGTCCCCTTCACGGAGAAAGATTTTGAGTAAGTAGCTGGTGGGTCAGAGGGCTGGAGGCAGGTGGAAGGTGGCTGGGCCTTTGGTCCGAATTGTGGGCGGGGACTTGCAGGAGGTGGAACCCCTGGATGCTCCGAGAGTGAACTAGAGCCGTGGGCCCGATGCTTTGGGGACCCCGAGACTAGGGGTTAGGAGGGGAGAGTTGCTCTCTTTAGAATATAGTTTAGAAACGATCTCTGCGGCAATCCTAAATCCACCACTTGAAGTGCAGTTTTTCTGCCTTCTCTGTGCCTAGATCCACCTCTGCAGCATGGACGCTGTAATAGAACTCACCTCCCAGCGTCGTGAAAAAGATAATACACGTTAAAAGCGCTCAGTGAGGAGTCGGTAAATGTTGGCTGCTATTAATATTTCTGACTGTTCTCTGCCTAATCCCCACCCCCAGGAACGGCCCCCATAACATATACAGCCTTTACGAGCAAGTGAGCTACAACTGTTTCATCGCCGCGGGCCTTTACCTGCTCCTCGGAGGCTTCTCTTTCTGCCAAGTTCGGCTCAATAAGCGCAAGGAATACATGGTGCGCTAGAGTAGAGCGCAGCCCCGTCCCCCCTGCCCCAGCCCCCTCCTCTATTTAAAGACTCTTCCTCCCCACGTCGCGCCCCACCCATCCTGGCGCTCTCTGCGGGACTGGGTTTCCCTGGGGAGGGATCGGATCCCTCCTTCGACAAACTCTGGCGCCCGGCCTCAGTGAAGGGGGGCAAATGCCAGGCGTCCCCTGCCCCTCCGGCCCCCTTGCCTTGTTCCGCACCACAATAAACAGAAGCTTCTCTCTCAAACCTAGTGTCTGTGCGTGGTGACGGGGCTGACACCGGGCTGGGGCTGGGGATCCGCCTCTCAAAGGTCAGTCCCGACCCCTGGACGGAAGTGGAGTGAAGCCGGGCCCGGAAGTGAGGCGGAGTCTTCCTCCTACTCTCCCCAAGGTGCGCCGAGGAGGTCTAACGACCGTGGTGGATGAGGCGGGGAGCCGCCGGGTTTGAGCCAATCAGTGGCGGAGAGGGGCGGGACTTCCTGCGCGGGGGGCCGGAGCGGCTTGGTCGCGGGGTTCTCCGTGGTCCTGGCTCGCGTAGCGGCGGCGGCGGCAGCGTCTCCGTGTGGAGGCGCGCGGGGCCATGACGTCAGCGTCCACAAAGGTTCGGCCTCCCTCGCGGACAGCGCTCTCTGGCGGCCACGGGAGGGCGGGCCCCCAGTTGGCTCCCGGCTCTTTCGCCCCGGGCGGGAGCCGGGGCTGGGGTGGGGCTAGGGGCTCCGGGCGGGACGGCGCGGAGGGTAGGCGCCGGCCCCCTGTAATGCTGCCCCGCCCCCAGGTTGGAGAGATCTTCTCCGCGGCCGGCGCCGCCTTCACGAAGCTGGGGGAGCTGACCATGCAGCTACATCCCGTGGCCGACTCTTCCCCCGCGGGGTACGTGAGCCCGGGCCGGGACGTGGACACTGAGAGCGGACGCTTGGACTCAGTCACAGACCCGGACACTCTCTAGGGCAGGGACAGATGTTAGTTTCTCTTTGTGCTTGGCGCAGCCCAGAGTAGATGTTAATAAATGATTGTTGAATGAATGCATGACAGATAAAAACACAGACTGAGGCCCGATTCCGGACTCATGTTTCTCAGCTCTACCCTCCTGCCAACCGGCAGATCACAGATCGCCGCTAACACCGTCACCCATCCGCCCCCAAATAGTGTGGCATTCCCTCAGAGAGCTTCAGTCTTTCTATTGAGGGGTTCTATTTTTAGGGCCCCTGCGTAAGGAGTTGGTTTCTATGGCCTGTGCACAGGAGTTGTTTCACCTTGTTGGGGGAGAGACCTAAGGTGGTGGTGGTGGTGGTTGGGATTCCATGTGGTTGGGGAATTTTCAGGGGTTCCCTCTGGACCTTAAGAGCTTTTTTGTTTTGTTTTTAAGAAGGACCTCTGTAAGACCATGGAATGGACCCCAGAGATTGGTGGGAGGCTGGTCAGCTGTGGAATGCATAGCCTGTGGGCTGGCTCCACACCCCATCCCTCCTCCTCCTATTTTTGCTGTCCCCCCTTCTCCCCTCCTGACAGTGCGAAGTGGACCGAGACGGAGATAGAGATGCTGAGGGCTGCTGTGAAGCGATTTGGGGACGATCTTAATCACATCAGCTGTGTCATCAAGGAACGGACAGTGTGAGGGAGGGTGGTTGACAGAGAAAGGGGGGTGGGGTGGGCAGCTTGCTTCTTCCACCCATTGTTTCCATCCTTCTCAGAACTCCCTCCCAGCTCTACACCTTTCCTGCTTTGTTGCCATTTGTTTTGTAAGCATCCCCTTAAGGACTAAAAGAAGGGTCACAGTCACAAGTCCCTAAAATACTATGGTAATCAGGACTTTGCAAGAACTTCATTTTAGGTTGTCTGAGATACCCGATTTTGACTTTGATATTAGGTGTTCACTGATTATTTGTGTAGAGCTTTTGAGACTCTACTGCAGTGTTTCCAGGGATGTTGTGACTCTGAGCTAGTTGATCAAAATCTGCTGCTGTCTCAATCTACCTGTAGATCGCCAAGCTTTACTTGTACCTTCCACTTCCATACTTCTCTCCTGGGGATGCTTTTCCCAGTACTCAGTTCAGGGATTCCACTCTTCACACTCCCTTTGCCTTAAGTGTGTGCAAAACTTCAGGAAAAAGAATCCTACCAAAGAATTGGGGTCCTGACCTGGGTTCTTCTGAAGAGGCTCCTCAGAATCCTTTCAGAGTGAACCATTGCCTCTTCCCTTCCCCTGCCTTCCCTCAGCCTTTCTGATGACCCCCTTCCTAAACTGCTCTCTCTTCTCTTCAAGGGCTCAGATAAAGGCCACTGTAAAACGCAAGGTATATGAAGACTCTGGCATCCCCCTTCCAGCTGAGTCACCCAAGAAAGGGCCCAAGAAGGTGGCATCTGGTGTTTTGTCGCCTTCTCCAGCTGCCCCTCCACCCAGCAGCTCCAGTGTCCCTGAGGCTGGGGGTCCCCCCATTAAGAAGCAGAAGGCTGGTGAGGGCTGTGGAGTTACTGTTTAGGGGTTAAGATGCCATCTGAGGTTCAGTGAGATAATTGGGCCTGGGTTCAGAGATGGACAAATCCCTCTTCCTCACCCTGTGGAGGTTCCCAGAGAGGTATTGGGGAAGGGAAGCACGTGGCAAGAAACTGTGGGAAACTGGGGGGCAACCAGGGGAACCTCAGTACCTAGCTTCTGCCCCCATTCCAGATGTTACACTCAGTGCTCTGAACGACTCTGATGCCAACAGTGACCTGGTGGATATTGAAGGGCTAGGAGACACTCCTCCTGCCAAGAAACTCAACTTTGACCAGGGTAGGAGTCCTCCTCCCCTCACACCAGCTGAATGGGTGCAGGAGGAAGTGCTCACCTTGCTCAAGGGGGAGGGTCTCAGCAGGATTCCCGTCCCTGGTACTGTGCCCTCTTAACACACTCAGTGCAAGGGATGGGGCCAGCAAGGAGTGGGTTGCTTTGGGAGGTGGGTGTTTTCTTGGAAAGCGACTTGGGGTTCGCTCCATCTCGGCCTGTTTTACTTGCTGTTCCAGACAGCCTGACCCTGGACTCTGGCCTTCTCATGACCTCTGCTGATCCTCCTCTACAGTCCCGCTGAACCTCTGACCCCTCTCGCTGTTCACCCTGGACCTGTGGATGGCCTGGGACTCTGAGCAAGGCCTGCAAGAGAGGGCCAGGTGGCTGCCAGGGCTGTGTACCTTGCTGTCCCTGTCCATGCCTCTGCCCCCAGTCTCTTCAGCCTCCACCCAATGGACATTTTTATACAGAAAACAATAAAGATTTCTCTCCCAGCTTGGTGCCTTCAGCTCAACATTATTGGAGTATAAGGGGTGGTTCCCTCTTAAAGCCCATAGGGACTCAGCCCTTGCTACCCTGCCTGGAGCAGCCCTTGCTACCCTCAGCAGCCCTTGCTACCCTGCCTGGAGCAGCACAGCCAATATTGGCAGACTCTCTTCCCAGTACCAATATTTCTGTGCTGCTAGAGCCAGGGGAGCTGGGTGTGGGCAACAAAGAGTCCACTTCAGGCTCTCTGGAAGCAGAACTTATTCCAGGGTCCCTGGCAGTCAGTATTCCTGACACTATCCTGGGGGTTTTAGAGGAGCTGTTTCCAGTGCTTTTTTTTAATACCTCCCTCTTCTCTCACCCCACTTCCTACCCGCAAGGAGTTTGTCACAAGGTCCCAGAAGTTTTTTGTGTCGCATCTCCAGGGTGGCCTCCCAGGGCCAGGCCTCAGCGGTGCCTCCCCCACCCTCGCTCTAACACCACAGTGTGGTTTGGACGTGGCCACAGTGCCGTGCAAACCACAGTGTGCTGCTGGGGCGGGAGCAGGACTGAGTGGGTTGAGAGGAAGGGGACCCAAGACAGTGCTGAGAAGGCCCCTCCACCCTACTACCAAGAGCAGGGAGATGGAGAAGGCTTAAAAGGGAAACGTGGCCCCAAGAAAGGTGAGGGAGGGCAAGGAACCAGGGATAGGAGCTGAGCAGGCAACCGGAAGGACTGGGATCTTGGGGATGAGCTCACAGTGTAATGAGAATGGAGCCTTCTTCCCTGTGTAGGAACTCAGCTCAGGGAATCCCTAAGGTGGGGTCAGAGACAGAGGAAATAGAGAATGACTGTGGGGGACCAACGAGCAGCCTCTCCACTCAGTCAGGGCAGGGACTCAAGGCTTCCTGTGTCCCTTCCTCCCCTCCCTGGGTCAGTACCCAAGAGAAAAGCAAGGAGAGACCGAGGGCCAAGGACAGCAGGGTTGGGAGTTGGCAGTCCAGAGGTGGTGGGGCTGGATCATGGCTGGGAAAGGGGGGCCGGAAGTTGCCCTGGGCCCTGGGCCTGCCACAAGATGGAGGCCCAAGGCAGGAAATGGAGGCCAGGGGGGAAAGGGAGCAGTAGGGCCCAGGAGAAGGGCCATCTGGACCTGGGAGCCAGGTATTCAAACCCTAGCACTGTCCCTACTCGCCATGGCCCCCCAGGTCCCAAGCCCCACCCCAGCAACAACCCCCATCAGGCCATTCACCAGGCCCTGACGGGCGGGCCCACCCCAGAGAGCCACGTTTAAGCTGAGACAAACATGCCTCTCCCCACCCCCACCCTGGGCCTTCCCTGAGCCCTTTTTCTCCTGTCCAAGACTTGATTTTTATAAAGCACCCCCAGAAAGCGAAATCCAAGGGCCAAAATCCCTTCCGCAAATCAAAACAATACCTTTTAAGCACCAAAAGTTAACCTCCAACCTCCCATCCCCTCTTTTACCCTCCCCCCCCTCCGACACACCCCCCAAAACTCTTAACAATCAAAAAGATCTAAGATGGTGGGTGTAAGCAGTCTTTTTAGGCCCAGGGAAACACCAGACGCCCTCCCCCCAGACCCCTATATGTTCTACAGCAACCCTGCCAAGGTTTCCTGTCCCTCACTGTACCTCCATAGCCCCCCAAACTGAACAGCCCCAGCTCCCATCCTCGGCCGAGGCTTTGTGGGGGTGAAACAGAAATCAAACATTACACTAACAGCTGGAGGATGTTGGGGGGCCCTCTGGTCTCAGCCTTTGGTTTCCATTTGGGGGACAGAAGTTTGGGGGCACAAGAGAAAGCCTCTCCAGTCATCTCCCCAGTTCCAAGACTGACAAAGCCCAACCCCACCCCAGCACGCACCTCCAAACCTCCCCCCCAACCGCCACGTCTCTCCTGAAAACAGGGGACACTTTCCTCCCCACTTACCTCAGCTACTCTCCCCTGAGATCCTGGTCCCCTATTTTGAAGGGAGCAAAATTTGGGGTGCATCCCTCACATTTGGGGTGCAGGAGAAAGGAGCCGCCCCAGTCGCATCGCTGGCCTCCTTCCTCTCGGCTGACTCAGGGAGTGGGGAGTGCCCTAGGGAGGGGGGACCCCCACAAGAAAGCCCAGGAGGGGGTTTCTCCACTCCCAGTTAGAATTGGGGATACCCCCCCCAAACTCGTCCCAGCCCATCCGTCTCCAACTCGGCGGGAGAGGCAGCTGCAATGCCCCAGTCAGATTCCCCCAACACTACATTCCTCACCCCATCTAGAGGGGTCCCAGGACGCCCAAAAAATCCCAAAAAAAATCTGGGATGTTGGGAGGACGGTCCTGAACTAGCTCCCCAAATTTGGGGTCCTCAGATACCCCCGTTTTTTCAGGAAAATTCTGCCTTTCGCCTGCCTCCCGCCAGCCCTGCTCTGTCCCGATGCCAATTTTGGAAGTCACTCCCTCCTTCCTCCTCCCCGTCTCTCCAGGCACCCCCCCCCCTCTCGGGGGCTAGGGTCCAGGACACCTGGCTTCCAGACCGGGGGGGGGCACTCCCCAAAGGGCTAGGGGCCAGGAGGTCAAGCTCATTGCCCCCGTCTTAGGGAAGCAGGGAAGCCCGATCCTCCCTTCCCCTCCCCCCTGGCTGGTCTCGGTGGTGGTTTAGGAAAGCCTGGAGGATTGGAATCTGCCATTGCTGTTGCACAGGCAGTTTTTTTTCCCTTGGGTTGGGGGGGTGGGCGGTGGGAGGGAGAGAGAGGAGGAGAGCTGAAGAGAGCAGGGACCCAGGCGTGCAGAGCTGTCCTGGCTCACCCTCCAGCCCCTGCTGCCGTTGGGAACCCCTCCACCACCACCTCACCCACACTCCCAGGCTTCTGTCTGCTTTCTGTTTGGGGCAGTTATCCTAGAAAATCAGGTCGCATGAATCACCTCCTTGTACCCCACCACACAGCCCCTCCTTGCCACAGTTCTAACAGCACTGCCCTGGTCAGCGGTATCCACTTTACCACAGGACACCCCATTTTCCTTTACCTTCCCCCAAACTGAGGAGGTGTACTCCCTTAAGGAATTGGGGCCCAGAGCCGGGAACCACCTTTTCTCCCTCAGATCTATCGGGGTCACGTGAAAAATAAAGGAAGATACCACTCCTTTTCCAAATTTCTCCCTTCAGATCCTGGGCTTATTTGGGGGTTCACTAGAGAAAGAGATTTCTAGAATCTGGGGTAAGAGGGAACTATAAGCAAAGGACACCCCCACATTGGCATTGTGCCCCAAATTAAGTGAGCCCCTAAATCAATATCACCTAGTGACCTATTCCACAGCTTCATCAAATGCTCCCAAAGAACAGCAAAACACCCCAAAATAAGGGCACCCCAAAACCTGGGTCTCCTACCCTGGGGACCCTGACCTTATATTACCCCCTGGAAAAGGCTATCCATGCATACACAAGATCACCCTCCCAAAGTAAGTTTTCTACAACATACAAATATTAAGCTTTGCTCCCCCCAAGGATAGAGAATAGGACCCCCTATCACAGGAGGCCTTCAAACTTGTTCCCATGCTTCACTTATGTCCCATCTCAAACATGTCAAAAACTCCAATGTGAGCTTCATGTCCCTAACAATGTAATCTGAGTCTTGAAACCTATATGGTCCCCCAAAACTGGCTGTACCTCCAAGTCAGCAATGACTACTCAACTTGAAATCAGGCAGATAAGAACCGCAACTCTCTGTCTACACCAATGACTATGAGCCTCCAAAACAAAACCCTCGTTCCCCTCCAGAACACCCAGCAGGCTCTCCTGATAATCCATCATCACAGCGATGGCATAATCTCCAAAGTGTGGGTGTCAGAACCCCCAGACCTAATGTATCCTCACAATCAGCCCCCTGCCTCCCATTTACCATAGGCCCTTAAGCCTGAATGCAATCCCCAGAGCCCGTAACAGTCAAACCAACTCAACACCCCCAAACAAGCAGGATGGTATCAACTCCAACCTGTGTCAAAGGGGAGACCTAGTCTAACACCCCCCCCACACACACACATACACACAAACTGGACGGAGACCTTTCAAATAACCCTCACATACCAAAGCCACGTCACCACTTGAGTCCTTAGTGGTCCCCGTCACAGTTTCTCAGCTGTTCTTTCATGCACCCCAAAAAAGACACCCTCAAATCTGAGGGGAAGTGCCCCAGGCCTGGATGAGCAGTTCCGCAGTAGATGGCCAGTCATTCCTGGTCAACTGTAGACTCCCCTAAGCCCAAGTCCAAGGTGCTCTTATTTTGCAACTGGACTTAGCTCTGGTTCCCCTTCTCCAAATACACCTTGTCCACCCCCCAAAATGTCCCCACATTAATTTGAGGGTGCCACCCAAGCCTAACTCCGGGATCAGGGACTTAAACATAGAATCTTAAACATAGGTTCCTCCTGCCCTCCTCTCCCTCCTCATACTCAGCAGACCTCCCTGTTTTCCCTTCTCTGTTTACACCACCTAGCTTTCACATTAACGTATGCACCTCTAAAAGACCTCTGGATAATAGTGCCTAGCTTAATCAGAAAAAGGATTTTTTGCTCCCAGGCCTCAGCCCCGCACCGTGTCCCACCCACTCCCCTTGCACGCCGATTTCTCACCCCAGGTAGGAATTCCAGCCCGGGGAAGGGTGCCCTCTGTACCCTAACTTTCCCTTCCTCCAGGCCCATCTCTAGTCCCCGAATAGGAGACAGAGGAGCAAAATAAACCAGCGCAGAGAGGGGAGGACCGAAGGTATCAGGACAGAACGGATCCTGCGCCCGGGTCTAAGTGCTCCTGCAGCCGGGTGGAGACCACCGGACGAAGTGAGGCTAGTGCTCGTCCGCCCCCTCGTGGAAGGAGCCGAACAGTGCAGAGCTTTGCCGCGTTGCCGCGCTGGACCCCGGCGTTCCGCCAGCCTCAAAGCGTAGCTGACCTGCGGGTGTCCGAGGCACTAAGTAAGCTGGGACTGGGGGAGGGCGGGCCGGGTTTGGGGCGGTAGTCCCGTCTCTCTGGATCCCTAAAAGAGTTCAGAGGAGAGTCGGGAATGAGGGGCCGGACGCCTAGGTCTCCCGAGCGTCTCTCGGGCCCCCACCCGGGGCTTTCCCCACCTCCTCGAGGGGAAGCAGCTGGCGGAGCCGTCCGGTCGCAGGACAATGGAAGGAAACGAACTAGAAATCATATCCGCTCCCTCCCTACCCGGCCGGGTCAGAGCCCCCCTTTTTGCAGACCCGACTAAAGGAGCGTGCCATTCGCACCACACCCTTTCGATGTCTGAGACCCCCACGGGGGCCCACTATCGCCTCCCCAAACCTGGTGCTTCGCTGGCCTCCACGTTTTCTCCCTTAAAATGGGAGGGTGCGCTTAGCTTTATTCACTTTCTCCTGCAGCAGGCTCCTGGCACCCTCTGCCAAAAGCCCGCAAGCCAATTTTTTTTCTATCCCAGGCCGTCTGACGACCCAGGTCACCCATACTTCCAATCTCGATGTTTCCCAGCCTTCTCCCCAATTCCAATACCCCCATCCTCAGTTCAAGTTCAGTGGTCCATGCCCCTACTTTTCAGTTACGACAAGGTCCAGCCCTCGAGCCAGAGACCCCGCCCCGGCCTCGACATCTGGAGAGCGAGGGAGGAAGGAAGGATACAGACCCAGGCGTTCACTGCCCCCACCCCCGCCCCCGCCATCCCGGCCAGATAAAGGAGCCGGGGCCAAAAGGGGAGAGAGACCCCGCCCCCCTTGAGAAGAGAAGTCGCAGCCCCTGCAGGACGGGGGTAAGAGCGAGAGACTGGGGGAGCCAGACTCCTGGGTCCCCAAAGAGGGACGGGGCTTTTTGATGCTAGCAAGAATCCTAGGAATTGGCCAAACTAGGGACAGGGGACCAGATAGGAATAGAGGAATTCCGTGATTCGGGGAAAGGAGCTTCGACTGGGAGTTGGAGGGGTGAGGACCTGGGTCTCCGGGCAGGGTCAGGAACCTGAAGTTCAGGAGAGAGGAGAGGGTCGCTGGAGGGGGTAGTAGGACTAAGGGCGCTGCGTGCCGGATTCCCTGTGCTCGCCGTCGACGCTGGGGAATCTGGAGCAGGGAAGAGAACGATGGTGTGGATGAGGGCAGAACGAACAAGATGAACAGAGTGAAGAGACGTGGGCAGGTTCCGGGCACCCTGTCTGGCTGCATCTCAGGAGGAAAATACAGGCTGAGGAAGGGAAGGAGTCCGGGCTTCCGAATTAGTACTGCCTGGATCCCTGAGCCCTTTCCGTGGCACCTGCAGGCCTGCGCCGCTATGGATTCTACTGCTACCCAGGAGGGAGCTCCGCTGGGTTACGTCCGCGAGTTCACGCGCCACTCCTCCGACGTGCTGGGCAATCTGAATGAGCTGCGCCTGCGCGGGATACTCACTGACGTCACGCTGCTGGTTGGCGGGCAACCCCTGCGGGCTCACAAGGCGGTTCTCATCGCCTGCAGGTTCGATGGGTGGGGCTTGTGGATTGGGGCGGGGCCAAATGGGAAAGGATCGAGGGCCCAAGGCCTTTGAGAGGAAATTCTAAGCCCAGCCCATCAGAATGATGAGACGGAGCTTCCTGGGTTTTGGGACCGAGTGATAGTGAGGAGGCGGGGCTTTCTACAGTGGAGCCTGGCTTCCTTGGTTCCCCAGCTCCTAGCGTGACTTATTGCTCTCTTTCTAGTGGCTTCTTCTATTCAATTTTCCGGGGCCGTGCGGGAGTTGGGGTGGACGTGCTCTCTCTGCCCGCGGGCCCCGAAGCTGGAGGCTTCGCTCCCCTCCTGGACTTCATGTACACTTCGCGCCTGCGCCTCTCTCCGGCTACTGCGCCAGCTGTCCTGGCGGCTGCCACCTACTTGCAGATGGAACATGTGGTCCAGGCATGCCACCGTTTCATCCAGGCCAGGTGAGGGAGCCCTGATTTGATGGTCTCCGTGAGTGAGGTGGCGCCCCAGGTTACAAGGGCAGAGGCCAACATAAGGAAACAGCATTAATGTCCATCTCATTTTCCCCAGCTATGAACCTCTGGGCATCTCCCTGCGTCCCCGGGAGGCAGAGCCCCCCACACCTCCAACGGCTCCTCCACCAGGCAGTCCCAGGCGCTCGGAAGGGCATCCTGACCCACCTACTGAATCTCGCAGCTGCAGTCAAGGCCCCCCCAGTCCAGCCAGTCTGGATCCCAAGGCCTGCAATTGGAAGAAGTACAAGTTCATTGTGTTAAACTCTCAGGTCTCCCATACAGGGAGACTGGGGGGGGAGAAGAGTTCTGGTCAACCTTGCCCCCCAGCCAGGCTCCTCAGTGGAGATGAGGCTTCCAGTAGTAGCAGCAGCAGTGAAGAAGGATCCATTCCTGGTCCCCAGAGCAGGTACAGAATCTGGAACCCTGAGAATTTGTAGAGGCTGGGCTCAGCTAGGAGATGAAGGCTTTGGGCCTGAGTGGTCTAGAGGGAGGGAGATGGAGGTTCGGTTTCAGAGATACTGGCCCACCTTAGGGAGCTGCCCAGAGGCCAGGCTTACTCAGTGCATTGCAATTGGGTATTGCTCACTGGTCAATATTGGCTGTCTTCCAGAGGAGGCCTTTGGCTCCAAGTCTCCAGGGAGAACTCCCCTGCATATAATTTCTCCTAACCTTTTGCTTTGGCTCTTACCATCTGCCTAGGCTTTCTCCACCTGCTGCCACTGTACAGTTCACATCTGGGACGCCAGCCAATATCCCTCATCTCCTCGCACCTCGGGCCCAAGAGACCAATGGATCACTCTCTGAGCAGACTCGTCCACCACCAGGTGGGAACCCTCCTCCTGGCTTTTCCCCATGGTTGCTCCTGACCGGTTTGGCCCAAAGGGCCTTGGGAAAGGCTATTCCTATGGTTCCCAAACTGCACTGCATATTAGAATTACTTGGGGAGTTTTTGGTTCCCAAATTTTACTGCAAGTTAGAATTACCTGGGGAGTTTTTTGTTTTTTGTTTTAATCTTGCTACCTGGGTCTTATCCCATAGATCAGAATATCAGGATGGGAGCCAGTGATCACTATTTGTTTAATGATCCCCCAGACGATCCCAATGAGCAGTAAAATTTGGGGATTTCTGGCCTATCCTCATCAGGGCTGAGTATTCTGCCAAGGACTTGGCCGGGTCTCTGACAGATTATCATCCAGAGTGGTGCAAGGGAAGGAGTGGCAGAAGCCTCCACCCACTCTAGGAGCCTCCATCCATCATCACCGCTAGTGAAGAAGGCATTAGCAGAGTACTCTGGAGTCAGTCAGTGGAGTCCAATCATGGCTTCTCCTCTTATCCTAAACTAATCTGGTGACTTTGGGCAAGTAAAATGAGCTCCCCAAGCCTCAATAGTAAATTGGGAAAAAAGAAAACCGACCACTGTGTAGTTTAAGGATTCACCTGTATATTTAAAATGCTCAATAAATGATAAAACTATCACTGTCATTACCCACCCGGCTTCCCAGGAAGCGATTTTTTCAGCTGCCAGAACTGTGAGGCTGTGGCTGGGCACTCATCCGGGCTAGACCTCTTGGCTCCTGGGGATGAGGAGAAGCCCTACAAGTGTCAGCTCTGCAGGTCAGCCTTCCGCTACAAGGGCAACCTCGCCAGTCACCGCACGGTGCACACAGGTAAGGAGGGGTAGAGAGGAGAGGGCCCAAGGGCCTTCCTGCCCACAGATGCCCTGGAGCTGAGTTCCTGACCTCCATTCCTCCTTGCCCCTAGGGGAGAAGCCCTACCGCTGCTCCATCTGCGGAGCCCGTTTTAACCGGCCTGCTAACCTCAAAACGCACAGCCGCATCCATTCGGGAGAGAAGCCCTATAAGTGCGAGACCTGCGGGTCGCGCTTTGTACAGGTGCAGAGCTAGCCCGGGGGCGCGTACAAAGTCAAATCTGCGGGAGGGCGGGGATGGCCTTATTTGGAGGGTTCGGTCCCTCCCGGACGCGCAGTCTGAGGTCTCTTGCCGCCCCAGGTAGCGCATCTGCGCGCGCACGTGCTGATCCACACCGGGGAGAAGCCCTATCCTTGTCCCACCTGCGGGACCCGCTTCCGCCACCTTCAAACTCTGAAGAGTCACGTTCGCATTCACACCGGCGAGAAGCCTTACCACGTGGGTACCAGGCCTGGCCTAGGGGCGGGGCTCTGACAAGAGCGGACTCGCAGCTCCTGCTTCTCTCGCAATGGGCGGTGGCTTAGAGGAGTCGATATTCATAACGGGCCGGAGGGGATAAATTATAGAAGTTAGGATCCAGGGCAGGGCGGCGGTTTCCTGGATAGGTACTAACCAATGGAAAACCTTTGCTGAAGAGAGCGAGGTCTACCTCCTGGGCCGCTCCTGGGTATTTGAGACTACGTGAGAGCTAAAGAGCTTTTCTTCAGCCGCAGGCGGGACCGCTCCCCTTCGCATAAGCCCCGGGTGGGTGGCGAGGGCCCTGACTCAATGTTCCCCCACAGTGCGACCCCTGCGGCCTGCATTTTCGGCACAAGAGTCAACTGCGGCTGCATCTGCGCCAGAAACACGGAGCTTCCACCAACAACAAAGTGCACTACCACATTCTGGGGGGGCCTTAGCCGAGCCCCCTCTCCCTTCCTGGGATCCGGGAAAGCAGTGAGCTCGGACCAGGCATTCCCGTCAAGCTTGGGCGCGGGGGTCATGCAAGGCCCCTCTGTGTTAATAACTGCCCCCATCTTGACTTCTCACCGGGGAGAGCAGGGGTGGCAGATCCTGGCTAGATCTGCCTCTGTTTTGCTGGTCAAAACCTCTTCCCCACAGTGAGAATTGTTATAGAGGAGAGAGCAAACTAGGGGCTGGAGGAGGGGAGAACTCTCAACCCGCAGCCCCCCTCCCATTGAATTTATCTGTAAATATAATTTATTGAGGCCTCTGGTTGGCTCCGGGGCCTTCATTCTATTGCATTTCCCAGTCCCCCCTACCACAAGTGTGATCCAAAGTGACCCAAAACACTGGAGAATGTGAGGTCACCACTCTGCTGGCAGAGATTAGCACTTGACTCTCTTCTTTGGCTTGAGTGTCTTATATTATTATGGTTTTAACTTTTACCTTTCGGATTTCTCTTTCTCCCATGTATTTGCTTGTTGGTTTGTTTGAAATGGAGAAAGTCTTTTCCTGTATCCTGCCCTTTCACTTCTAGGTCTGGAACCTTTGTTTGTTCTGGGGCAGGTCTGGAAACATATGGCATTATGGAATTGGGTCAGGAACCCTCTCTGGTATTCTGGATATTGTAAGTTCTCTAGCAGGCTAGAAATGGATCTAGACTTTTTTCTGTTCTTCAAGGGTGACAGCCTGAAATGGAGACAATAAATGCTTCCTGGAGGCCTTACATGTGGGGGCCAGATTCTGCATCACTCAGAATGAAGGCGGTGGTCTTTCCTGTGGGTGGTCCAGAACCTAAGCTGTCTCATTAATCTGGTCACCTGGGTTGGCTCCACTGTGATTCTAGACACAAATCTAGGATTCCATCTCTCATGGTAGAGCAACACCGGGGGCTTGAGTTGAGCCTGTAATCCTCCCACTGGGGCCTGTCTTTGCACTGGTCGATCCCTCCGTGGAGGAGAAATCTGAAATTCCTTATTGGAGAAGATAGGACCTTTTCTGCTTCTGCCCAGTCTCTAAGAATGTTATGACTTAGAGGAGAATTAGAAAATTGTTTAACTTGACTAAATCATCTTGGTTTTGAACACTCCATGGGGCTCTCTCTGTCTGCGATGAGCCCCTTCTTCCTTGAATGGGTTTTTGGACATCTGACAAGTGTCTGGATTTCATAAACTTCTCCTTTGCCTCTCAAAGTCACGAGTGCTTGGTAACTATTACCTTAGGGAATCCGGGTCTGTGACTTGATCTTCCTGTCACTGCATTCCTCTCTGGAGGCAATGGATACAACTAGAACCTTCTACAAGGAGGAAAAGGGGCTGAATTCCATTCTGGATTTGCTATAGTTTGGGCTCATGGTTGAAATTGTTGTTGGGATTAGAAAGTTAAAAGGTTTCTTGTGACTGATTGATTGACTGATGGGCAAAAGGCCCCTCTAAGTCAACAGGTTTCCTGTAGGATTGAGAGGTTGGTTGAGGGGAGCAGCCTCTGTGTAGGCAAAACTTTCAGATAGGTAGAAAGTAAGGAGTGGGGTTGCCTCTGGGCTCTGTGGGATGTCTGGAATGTTAGATTATACTCTGAATCCCTGATTTACAGTCCTGCCCCATGTTGTCCTGAGGCGTGGGGTGGGGAATAAGGAACACTTCTGAATTTATGGGGTAGAGTTTCCTCAAGACAAGTCAGTACTAGTGGCTGTTACTTGGGGATTCGTGAGAAAGTTGCTCTTTTCCTTCTTTCCTTCTCACTCCCGTTGCTTCACTGAAGAACTGAAGAAGGAGGGAGGGAAAGCAGAGGAGAGATGTGAGAAGGAACTCTGATTTTTACTTAGCAGATTGGGTGGGCAGGTGGAGTGTGCCTGGGGTTGAAGGATCATGTGGAAATGTTAGACCTTGCAAGATCAGATCCTTGAAATAAAGAAGCCTCTCAGTGGTGCCTGGTGTGTCCTGGTTCTTGCCTAGGGAAAAGCTGGGGGCTTGGGAATAGTGTTCTCTCCTGGATACTGTCTTAGATCCTATGTCCATTCCACCATCCCATCCCACCAGGCCTTTCAAATGGCTCTTGTTCTGCCTTTCCCCACCCTTGGCTTCCGGCTCATTGTGTAGGAACCTGTGACTTCATAAAGTTTCTCCGGAGCCACCTGCATCCTGCTGCTCTGAATTCACTTCCTGCCTGAGGTGTGGAGGCATTGGTGAAAAAGCACAAGCCACCAAGAATACGAGGAGGCTGGGGGATAAGTCTGTGCTAGGGATCTTAATGCTAGGAACCCCTCCACTGAGGAATAGGATGAAGCTAGGAAAATGGTTAGGATTCAGGTCCCATGAAGGCAAGAGGAGTTGGAAGTGGCAGTGAGAAACTTGTGTGTTAGAACCAGTAGGACAACTCCATCCCTCCTCAAGAAATCCAGTGCCTTGAAACACGCCAGGCTCTAAACTAAGCATTTTAGTGCATGATTTTCCTAACCGAGCTTCCCTGACAATCCTAAAAAGTAGATACTATTATTATCCCCAACTTACAGATGGCAAAACTAACTGAGAGGTTCAATATCTTGACCAGGTTGATAAGAGATAAAACCCAGATTGGAACTGTGACTTGACTCCAAAGACTGAACTCGTCACCACCATGTTACATGGCCACACCTATCTCAGCATCTTCAGTATATTTTCCCCCAGCCAAAGTTTTGATTCCACTTTATTTCTCTATATATAAGATTTGAGGTGATAAGAGTTTTTTTTTCACATCTGAAATTATAAAGCTCAATGTGCTTTTTAAAACTACATAGCCTCCCTTCCCCTCTTCTTCTAGTATGCATCTCCTGGGATGGGAATAAACTCAGGGTTTCAAGGTCAGGGTCCTGGGTTGCTGAAATTACAATGAAAGGAAAAAAAAAAAACACCTCACAAACAAACAAAAAACAGGATGTCCAAGATTTAAGTGCTGTATATGGGACTACAGAAGGGATGGGGAATTGCTGTGGTTCAGGGTTCTGGAAGCTAGGAGGGGCTAAATTGCTTCAATACCCAGGGTTATAGCTCTTCTCCTTAGTCTTTTCCATCATGAGATCAAAACTGAGGTTAGGGAGTGGCTGTTTCTAGAAGGCAGAGGAAAAGAGCATGGCACACTGAGGAAAGTGTAGATGGGTGGCGGGGCTCTGAATGAGCTCACACCCGCCCTTTGTCTCCCCAATTATTTTTGGTCTCAGTGACCTGTAGTCTTCCGGTTGGTGGGAACAGAAGCCACGGGAACAAGTTCCAATAACAGAAATGAAGGTCAGGAATCCAACAACCCCTTCCTCTTCTCTCATCTATTGGCCTTTTTTAACCCCGCAGAGATTCAGGCATCTATATCCTAGGAGCTGAGTTAGTGGCCTCGGGAGCTCTGCCTGGAATTTCCTTTACGCTTCACCTGCTCTCCCCTCTCCACACCCCCTACCCCATGGCCTTCTAACTCCTGGGCCTCTTATTAAGCAAGTGAGTACTTTCCTCTCCTGAAGCAGTTGATCCACCACTAACCCCTATATGGGCTTCTTCCGTGCGAGTTTTAGTACTGAAATTTGGACGGATTGGCTTGCAAGGTGAACAAAGACGGAAACGTGGGACCGATCTAGTCGCCCCCTAATTCCCCCTGTTAACACTTGCGCCCCACTCACTGCCCCCCGCCCAGAATAATACTCTAAATCTTGCCCAATCCTCCTGGCTCCGCCCCCTGCCGGGCTGTGCCGCGTCTTCATTGGTGAGCTCTGGACAA
Source organism: Tamandua tetradactyla (assembly GCF_023851605.1). NCBI lineage: Eukaryota > Metazoa > Chordata > Mammalia > Pilosa > Myrmecophagidae > Tamandua > Tamandua tetradactyla. The sequence goes on from NC_135332.1 coordinate 60,931,635, forward strand.
GGATTTGGCCGGGATGGTCCAGGTGCTGACACCGCCAATTATAAGATCCACACCGAGGCTGGATATCCTGAGCGGTGGACGCAAACCCGGTCCCTCTATTTGGCTCCTACATCTAACATGGGGCTCTGCCCGGATCCGCCCCGCCCAGGCCTCGGCAATCAGTTCCTGGTCCGCGGAGTCTTAGGCGCCTGTAGTCGCCGGCAGCCCGGGCTGAGCCTTCCCTCTCCATAGCCCCCCATCGCAGAGAGACGCAGGCGCCTCGCGCCGCTTCTGGGCAACTTTGAAGCCCTCGCCCATACCTCCCTTGCTGCCCAGTCTCTTCGCCGCCGATTGGGCCGGGGCGGCGCGGCTGGGTGGGGAGGTGTGCAGAGGTGCAGCACCCTCAGCCCTGCTCCCGCGGGATATCTTAGTGGCGTCGGCCCAGCTACCGCCCAGATGGCGCGCAGGGCCCAGGCCCCCGACGGGGGCTGGGGGTGGATGGTGGTGCTCTCAGCCTTCCTCCAGTCGGCGCTAGTGTTTGGGGTGCTCCGCTCTTTTGGCGTCTTCTTCGTGGAGTTTGTCGCGGCGTTTGAGGAGCAGGCAGCGCGCGTCTCCTGGATCGCCTCCATAGGAATCGCGGTGCAGCAGTTTGGAAGTGAGTGCTGCGCCTGGGTCCTGAGTCCTGGGGCTGGGGGGGCTGGGGGCGGCAAAGGGGAAGGGTGGGGGAGAGGGGATACTCAGGGAGGACGCCTGAGACCTCGCTGAGCGCCTTCCTCTTTCCCAGGCCCAGTGGGCAGTGCCCTGAGCACGAAGTTCGGGCCCAGGCCCGTGGTGATGACAGGGGGCATCTTAGCTGCGCTGGGGATGCTGCTTGCCACCTTTGCTACCTCCTTGACCCACCTGTACCTGAGTATTGGGCTGCTGTCAGGTGAGATCTTGGCAAGGGTAGGAGAGTAATAAAATGCCTGGGTTTTTAGCCTCTGGACTTTCACATCTCTCCCGGTCCTTCCAAAAGACTTAGGGAGAAGCTGAGGGAAAGTTCTGGCTGGCACCTAGCCCAGAGAGGGAATCCTTAGGGAGATGGCTAAACTGATAAGCAGCATTCAAAGATAATGAGTCCAGAATATATCAACCCAGGGCTAGTGGGGCTGGAGCATAAAAGGGAGAACCATTATAAAAAAGGTGCCAGGTACTGTGGGTGTGAAATAAATATCTTATTTACAGATGAAGAAAGGCTTTAAAAGATTATGCAACTTGGCAAATGAAAGTCATACTACTGGAATGCTAGAGCCCAAGTCTAATTCCAACATACGGTGCTATTTACAGACATTTTCTCTAATTCTCTACAGTCTCATGAGGTATATTAGGTTCATTTTTCAGATGAGGAGTTTGAGGCTGGAAGACTGATTAAAATACCCAAGGTCACACAGCTAGAAGGTGTCAAAGCTGGGGTTGTAACTCAGGTCTGTGGGACTCTGAAGCCAGTACTACATTCTGCTGCTGGGCAGTGTTGGAATTGTCTGGTGCTCTGAGCCCCTGAGGGTCCCTCAATCCCCATTTCTTCTTTTTTGGCAGGCTGTGGCTGGGCCTTGACCTTCACTCCGACCCTGGCCTGCCTGTCCCGTTACTTCTCTCGCCGTCGATCCTTGGCCATGGGGCTGGCACTGACGGGTGTGGGCCTCTCCTCCTTTGCCTTTGCCCCCTTCTTCCAGTGGCTGCTCAGCCGCTATGCCTGGCGTGGGGCCCTGCTGCTGGTATCTGCCCTCTCCCTCCACCTGGTGGCCTGTGGTGCTCTTCTCCGCCCACTCTCCCTGGCCGAAGACCCTGCCACGGGTGGCCCTTGGGCCCAAATCACTTCCCTCCTTCATCATGGCCCCTTCATCCGTTACACTGTGGCCCTCACCCTGATCAACACCGGCTACTTCATTCCCTATGTTCACCTGGTGGCCCATCTCCAGGACCTGGATTGGGACCCCCTGGCTGCTGCCTTCCTACTCTCGGTGGCTGCTATTTCTGACCTCGTGGGGCGTGTGGCCTCTGGGTGGCTGGGAGATGCAGTACCATGGCCTGTGGCACGACTCCTGATGCTCTGGACAACACTGACAGGGGTGTCACTCATCCTGTTCCCCGTAGCTCAGGCGGCCAAAGCCCTGATGGCTCTGGCTGTGGCCTATGGCTTCTCATCTGGAGCCCTGACCCCAGTGGCTTTTTCTCTGCTGCCTGAACTGGTGGGAACTGGAAGGATATACTGTGGCCTGGGACTGGTACAGATGGTAGAGAGCATTGGAGGGCTGCTGGGGGCTCCACTGTCAGGTAAGGAGAATGGGGGTAGGGAAACTAATTTACACTATAGTGTATTTGAATGCTGCTCCCTAGTGTTGTATAGTACGCAACCTGAAATGGGTCAATGGGGCAAAGAAAACTGGGGCTGGGAAAGTCTGAGTGCAAAGACAAAGAGGAGCTAAGTGGAACCCTTGAGAGGGTGTCTGTGGTGGGTTTTCAGAGGATCTGGATGGCCCTGGCCAGACTTAGTATGCCACAATGTCTTCCCTTTCCTTTGGCTCCTTGGGCCCCTGTCTGGTCAAAGATCTCATTGCTCAAGATGCCAGAACTTTCAAACCCTTAACATTTTCCTCTTAACTGGGAACTGATGTTGGAGAAGGGCCTTAGTTGCCTCTGGAACCCCCACCCCCTCATCCTTACTGGCTGCCTTGAAGGTCCCTTTCTGAAGGCAAGAAGGAATTTAGAATCAACCTTTTGAGATCCCTTGGGAAACCAGAGTTCTCTAGCTCCAGTCCTTCCTTAAGAGTTCCAACTCTTCCAACGTAATGGGTACTAGCTTTTTTTTGTTCCCTCTACTCAAAAATGTGCTTGATCCCCCATGTGTAATTTATCTCTCTCTCTTGGGCCTAGGTTACCTCCGGGATGTGACAGGAAACTACACAGCTTCTTTTGTGGTGGCTGGGGCCTTTCTCCTTGCAGGGAGTGGAGTTCTCATCACCCTGTCCCACTTCCCCTGCTTCTCACCTCCTACCCCCAGGCCCCAGGACCTTGTAACAGTGGCACTGGATACCAACATCCCCTTGCCCAAGGAGGGGCTGGGAGAGGACTAAACTCCAGGGAGGAGCAGTCAGGCACAGAAAGCCAGAACTCCGCTGCTCCATGTCTTCTCCTCCTGCCCCGTCATGGTCCCCACAGAACCACAGTGCCTTAAGCGTCTTGATCTGTCTCTCCCCAGGCAGGCCTGGGGCTTCTGGAATGTATGGGCCAACTTTTGTTCTTTTGTTGAGGACTCTTACCTCTTCTCTTTTGCTCCCTGACCTTTTCTCAAGGATCAGAGAGTTCAGCCTACCCTACTGAGCTGTGAATCAACTGTAAAAATAAAAGACCAAGAAGTTTTTGTTTTATATGTGATCTCTAGTGTTGCCTCCTAAGTTTCTTCTCTGAAGACAGAGAAGAAACCAGCCTTTTTGGCTAACTTAAGTAGGATGTTTTCCTTGTACTAGTTTGGCTAATAGTTGAAGATTGTAGGGAAACCCAAAGGACATTTTCTTTTTATTGGGGGGAGGGGTTCAAACAAGAAAATGATCAACAAGTGGTGTCCAGAATGGGGCCGGGGCCTCCTGGGGAGAGGAGGGAGGCCTGAGAAACAGGGAGAAGCTCCCCCTTCTCAGGAGGAGGGTGGGAGGGAGGTGAGTCTGGACTGCAGTGGGGCAGCACCCCGGGCAGCCCCATGAAGATGAAGCTGCCAGAGAGGATGAAGGAACCGCACACGAGGAAGGAGGCAGTGAAGTCTCCCGTTTCATCTCGTAGGAAGCCTGAGAGCAGGGTGAGGAGGGGGTCAAGGGACTTGGAGGCCTCTGACGAGGGGCAGAGGAGGGTTGGGAGTGGATCTCCTGGCTCAGGCTCTTACCTGACAGGGGAGGCCCTAGGAGCCCCCCGATGCTCATCAGCAACAACACCAGCCCCGTGGCCTGCACGACCCCTCCGAGGCCCACTAGTCCTGGGAGCACCCCGAAAATCAGCGGGGCGAAACATCCGACGCTCAGCCCGTAGGCTCCGGCCGCGGCCAGCAAGGGGTCCCCCCAACCCTTGCTGCTCCCCTCCACTGGCACCAGTCCCACCGCCAGCAGCCCCAGCCCGGTCAGAGACGCGAACACCGCCAGCAGCCGCGACAGGGGCACCCAGCCCTGATTCGCCAGCCACCCGGACAGCAGCCGGGCGCCCGCGTCCCCCACCGCAGCCACCGCCACCACAAGCGCGGCCCCGTAACCCCCGAGGCCCCGCTCTAAAGCGTGGGGGGCCAAGTGTACGCAAGGGACGAAGTACCCGCCTCCCACCAGGAGCATGCCCAGAGCAAAGATCAAGAAGGGCCGTTGAGTGAAGAGATCCAGGCCGAGGGCAGCGAAGGCCCCGCAGGGTGAAGCCGGGGGGTCGCCGGGGAGCGCCAGGGGTCGCAGCACGGCTCCACAGGGGATGAGGTGGAGGGTGAAGGCGCCGAGGAGGAGCAGGGCGCCCCGCCAGCCGAAAGTATCAAGGAGAAACTGCACGGAGGGCGCCAGGAGCAGCGAAACGACCCCGTTGCCGGTGAGCGCCAGCCCCAAGGCCAACACTCGACGGCTGGAGAAGTAGAGGCTGAGGGTTCCGAGGGCGGGGGCGAACACCAGGGACCAGCCCGAGCCTGCGAAGCGACAGGACCGGGTGAGGGGCGCGAGCCGGAGAGCCTGCGCCTGGCTTCCGCGGGAGGCCCCTCCCCACTCGGCCCCGCCAAGCTCCCATCCGCCACCTTCACCCTTAAGGACCGGGCACTCCTTCCTCCTCACCAGCCAAGAGGCCCAGGCCGAGGTAGAGGTGCAGCAGACTGCCGGCGAAAGCAGAAAGGACCAAGCCGAGCGAGGTGAGGACGCCCCCAACCATGACCACGGGGCGCGCCCCCCAGCGGGTGGTCAGGGCGCTGCCCATCGGGCCTAGAAGGGGGCAGGGTTAACGGAAGACACGCCCCTGGAACCCCCAACTCGCCCGGGCACTTCTCATTGGCTGTCTGCCTGGCCTAAAGTTCTGGCGGTGACCCTTGCTCGGGGTGTCTGGCAAGCAGGCGGGTCTCCCTCCTCACCACTGACGACCCCACCACCCGCCGTTCCCGCCCCCAATCTCGGGGTCCCCCTCACTGGCTGCCTGCTGCACGGCCAGGGCCAGGGCGCTGACCCACGCAGTCTCCTGAGCATTTCGTTCGAAGTGCTCGGCGAGGTCAGGGAGGGCAAGGCTCAGGGAGCGCAGCAGCCCGTAGGAGAGCCCGTTCGCCGCGAAGGTTGCGGCCGCCACCATCCAGCCCCAGCCCCCGTCCGGGGGTCCGGCCAGCTTGGGGGTCATCGTCGTCTGCGGGGGTGGGGAAACACCTGGGAGTGAGGTCTCCCGGGCCGTGGGTCCGCGGGGGACCTGGCGTCCCTGAGTGGACGCGTCACCCGCCCCAGCACGACAGGGCGGGGGCGGGGGGAGTGAGAACCAGGCCTGAGGATGGAACCTCCCCGTCCGCCCAAAGTCCGGGACGGGGCACACCCGGCCCTCCCAGGCCTGGGCCTCCCCCTCCCACACTCAGGCCTTCCCCCTTACCCGACCCCTCCGGGCGGTGTGTGTGTGTGGGGGGGGGGGGGTGGCGAGGCTCCGCCGGGTTTCGCAGGCCGGCGGGGCTGGGAGAGCAGCGAGCGCAGAGCTGAGCCGAACTTGGAGCGGTTCTATCGGTAAACAGGGATCACTGCAGGGGCCCGAGCCACCTGAGGATGCCCGGGGTACGGAGGGCGGGGGCGAGTCTAGACAGCCAATCCGCAGAGCCGCAGGTGAGACCAGACGCCGAGTCCCACGGGGATTGAATTGGCCACATATACACACCCCTAGGCCCCGGAAAGGCCGCGGCGAGGAATGAATGCCACCCCGCCCCGATCGGCTCCCGCCCACGCACCCGCTGCCTACCTACCGCGCACCGCCGAGTCAGAGACAAGCCCCGGGGGCTGTACAGCACGCGGGAAAATAGGCGTGGCACCCCAAACCTTGAGGGGGTGAGTAGTTTTCCTTGGCAGGGAACGTGACTGCCGAGCAGGTGCATTTCGGATGTCAAATCGGATTTCCACTGAGCGTCTGCTCTGTGCTCAACCTTAACCTGCCTGCTAGGACCGAGGGGAAGGAAGAGGAAAGGCATTCCCTTATTATGAGACCCTGAGTTGTGCCAGGCATTCCCTAAATATGCGGTCTTCCCATCCTCACGATAACCCTCTGAAGAAAGTGTAGTGCCATTGTATGGATGAGGACCAGTGTAGGACGGAGCTGCTGGGAGCTGCTCAGAGAGGTGGGGTCATTGGCCCAAAGTCACCCCGCTCTAAAAGGATAGACATATTTGAACTCCGGTCTGTGCAACTGCAGGACCACACAGCTGAATCTCCACAGTTGTAGGGAATGGCCTGCAGACTATTTGATGCCAACTGCCCTGAAACAGCAGAGCTGTTGTAGAGCCAGAGAGAGTTTGCGGTTCTAAAATAGGGTCATGGGAAAGAAATTGTTGAGATTAGAATCTCCAACAATTTGAGTTTAGAATTTTTTAAAAAAGGTAAGAAATCAGGGAATTGTATCCAGGTGTTGATTTTTTGAAAAACTTTATAAAAGTATCTTTTTTACAGCTTCTTGTGTCACAATATGTGTTCTTTGATTTAAATTATCAGATGATTATAGAAGATTTGACAGTTTACAGTTTGGCGTCTGTATCAGCAGACAGCCACATGATGGCAGTGTTCCCAGTTGTTGAGAAAGTGTCTGCAAGTAAAGAAAAGAAAAAAGCAGCTTCTTAAATGGTGAAACTGTGAACTTTGAACATACCTACAGCTTAGCTTTCCATATCCCCGTTGGGGCCTATAGGAGGAAAAAATAAAATGCCTCTACTTTGTGTATAAGGCTTTTTACAATCAACAGTAGACCCAGGCTATATTTCCATTCCATCTCCTTCCTTCCCCTCAGCCATTAGCTTTTCACTTGCTCCATGGACATGCCAAACTTTTTCTTATGTGTCCTCTCTGCTTGAAATGCCCTGGATGGGGTACAGGAACCCATAAATACAGAACCCATAAATACAGAAACCCTGACCGTAAGGTCAGGCCAAGTACACCCTAGAAAAGTGGCCCCAACAGTTTCCCCAGCCTGAAGTTGTGAAAGGGCACCAGGGAGGTGGAGCCAGCAGGTCCTCAGCCACCCAGGGGTGCAGGGGGCCTGCTTCTTAAGAACGCTTTCTGCTCCAAGCTGATCAGGGCCAACAAGAACTACTCACTCCCTCTCCATGGTGAAACAGAACTGCAGGGCAGTCAAAGAGGAGACTGGTCCCTCTGGGGTTGGGAGTTGTACCAAATGATGCGGGGTACTTTCTCAGATACTTATAATCCCAGAATGGCATCCCAGAGCATGGGACTGGGGTGATGGGTTATGAAAGGGTTCTTTGTCTACTTCAAATTCCCCAAGTCCCCATCGCTGTGTCTTTTGCACATGGAGGTAATACAGTGTAGAGATTGGGAGAACGGAGTCCTCAGTTAAACTGCCTGGGTTTGAATCCTAGCTCTGCCATGTATTAACTGTACGGCCATGAGCAAGTTACCCAACCTTCCTGTGCCTCGGTTTCCTCCTCTGAAAAATGAGGATTAAGATAGTAGTGACTTGCTAGGGGATTATGAAGATTCTGCCCTTCCCTCACCTTGCTATTTCTACTAAGGTTTCAAAGTCAAAGAACCACACTGATCTGGGGTGTTCTCAGTTGAAATGCATGGGAAATACAATGTGAAATAGCTATAACAATGTTAAATGAAAATTTTCTGGTTTCTTTTCTTGTAGTGTGTAGTTTCCTTGGCATTTTCTTTTCTTTTTTTTAAATTTATTTATTTTTTATTTATGATATATAACCACATACAAACACAAACATTCTTATCATATGATCATTCCGTTCTTGTTATGTAATCAATAACGCTCACTTTCGTCACATAATTGTATATTCATCATCATGATCATTTCTTAGAACATCTGCATAAATTCAGAAAAAGAAATAAAAAGAAAACAGAAAAAAATTCATACATACCATACCCTTTACCCCTTCCCTTCACCAATCACCAGCATTTCAATCTACTACATTTGTTTTAACATTTGTCCCTCCTATTATTTATTTATTTTTAATCCATATGTTTTACTTCTCCATCGATAAGGTAGACAAAAGGAGCATCAGGTGCAAGGCTCTCACCACCACACAGTCACACTGTGACAGCCATATCATCATGCAATTGTCTTCAAGAAACATGGCCACTAGAGCACAGCTCCACATTTTCAGGCAGTTCCCTCCAGCCTGTCCATTACACCTTAACTAAACAGGTGATATCTATTTAATGCGTAAGCATAACCTCCAGGATAACCTCTCAACTCTGTTTGTACTCTCTCAGTCACTGACACTTTATTTTGTCTCATTCACTCTTCCCTCTTTTGGTCGAAAAGATTTTCTCAATCCCTTGATGCTGAGTCCCAGCTCATTCTAGGGATTTCTGTCCCATGTTGCCAGGAAGGTCCACACCCCTGGGAGTCATGTCCCACGTAGAGAGGGGGAGGGCAGTGAGTTTGCTTACTGTGTTGGCCAAGAGAGAGAGGCCACATCTAAGCTACAGAAGAGGTTCTTTGGGGGGTGACTCTTAGGCCTAATTTTAAGTAGGCTTAGCCTATCCTTTGCAGGATTCCTTGGCATTTTCTAAAGTTTACAGGAAAATGCTGGTCTCCCTGTCATCACTAAAAGCAAGAGAGGAGAAAGGAGTAAAAATAAGTTTTATTCATCAGTCCTTCATACAGAGTATTCATAGACATTTACTAGGACAGGTGCTATGCTTAGGGCTGGGAATGTGAATGCAACTAAAATACAGTCTCTCCTGCAGGCTCCCACAATCAAATCACAGAAACAGTCACACGAAGGAAAGAATTCTCAATATGAGGAGAAGAACACAAACTGTAGAGTGGTGCATGGGAGGAACATACTCACTCTGCTTGAGGGCTTCTAGGAAGGCTTCACAGAAAAGGAACCCCTTGAGCTGGGTCTTGACGGATGAGTAAGAGTTTGCCAGATGGATGTGTGGGCAAGGGCATTCCAGGCAAAGGGAGCAGCCTGTGGAAAAGCACAAAGGCATGAACCAGCTTAGCATGTTGTTTATTATTTGGGGAGCTGTAAATAGCTGCTGTTTGAAGAACAGAGTGTGTAGGAGAGCAGTGTAGGACGGAGCTGCCGGGGCAGAGAGTCTCATCATGAAGGGCCTTGAAGGCCAGGTTAAGGGATTTAGATGTTTTCCCAGAAATTGATGCTTCTCAAAATTTTCTACTGACATTCCATTCTCTAATACTGGAGCCTGAACACAAAGGAGAGAGTACTCATGTCCCACTTGAAGAGGACAATGTCTTTAAAATACCCTGTTTTACACTGAAAACTCATGTGGAACTTTGCACCCTACTCCATTCTACCTCAAAATAGTTTTTGATGGCATATTTTCATTTAAAAATGCTTTCATAGAAAAATTATTTTAATCACTCAAATCTTCAAGAAAACATTTAACTCTCTAGGAAGATATACATATTTATTCCAAGGGTTTGTTTTCCCTGGAACACTGCCATCAACCAGAGTTAATGTGGGTGGTTTGATGGTGAGCTACCGATGGTCCTAGATCACCTCCTCCAGGAAGTCCTCCCTGCCATGCCCACTGCTGGTCTGCATTAGGTGCCTGTACTCTGCCTGTGTTATCGGCCATCAGAGTAGTTTTCAGCCTGAAGACAGGTCATCCACATTTGTCTTCTGCTCTTCACCCAAGCCCCCCATGTTGCCCCAGCACCATGTGCCCTGGAGGTAGGACCTTGCATTATTGATCTGTTATCTTTGACACCCAGCATGGAGCTTGGTATGTAGAACACCAGGCACGTGTTTGTTAGGTGAGCATGTATCACCGAATTTGGGAAATACTGAAGAAGGAAATCATTGAATGAGCGAACTTGGAGCCCAGTGCCCCAGGGAATGTGGCAATATCACAAGAAGGATCACTGATGGACCCAAACCCTTAATACCCGCCCGCATGGAGGAAGCCCCAGAAGATGGCGCTGACCCCGGAAAGGGTCTTTGGAGAGATCAAAAGAGAGGGCATACTTTGCTCCGGGGACCGCGGCAGCCAGGAGTGTGTCTGTGTTCGTGAACGCTTAAAAAACTGTTCTGGGGCTTTCTCACCAGAGCCCTGCCCGCGCAGTTTTGGGGCCTTCTAGGGTCTGCAGGCCCGGAGGAGTGGAGAGCAGTCTGGGCTCAGGGCCTCGGGGACACCCCCAGCAGAGCCCAGCCATTCCCAAGTGACCCCACCAGGGGGCTCCCTCTGCAGAAGGTGGCTGGGACAGAAGCATTCGGGCATCACACGCAAAACATTGCACTCTCCGATGCACTCAAAAAAAAAGGCTTTGCAGTGTTTGGTCCAGGTGATGTGGGTTTCCAAGTGCCTAATGGAGCAGCCTCCGACCCCTCAACCTCCAGAATCCTCCCTTTCCACAGCTCACCCTGAAACCAGGCTGTAGTACTCAGCAAAGCCCAGATTAGGCCTGGAAAAGTGGGAGAACAAACTTGGGAAGGGGTGAGGGCACAGAGGGCAGGGTTTGTGGGTCAGTGACTAATTAAGATGGGGTGGGGGAGCACATTTGTTGAGACGCTGTTATGGGTCGGGGGGTGGGGGTGCCCACGGTGTGTGGGAGCAAGTCAGCTCAGATGACTACACATGACTGGAGAACCAAACTGAGTCCCCTGAGCCTTTGGGGTTGAGATGAGTGCTTGCTGAGTGGGGCAGGATGGGGGCTGGCCATGGGGCTGAGGTTGGCACCGAGCAGGATGAGGCGAGGCTGGAGCTACGGTTGGATTCAAGGCTATGTAATTTCTCTCTAACCCCCTCTACAAAGTCCTTCTCCCACGACGTCGTCCAATCCAGTTTCCATCCCTTCCCTCCACCGTGACCCACACCTCCCAGTCCTGTTACATGGGACAGTCTGCAGGGGCTGGTTCCTGGACCTCTCCGGACAGTCCGTTCTCCAGGGCAGGGGGGCTGGGGACCGAGCAGGAAGGCTTGGTCAGGGTCTCAGCCTAGTCTGTGTGTCTGACCATCCAGTCGTGGCTTCCCTGGAGTTTCTGGTTCTAGGACTTGGGCCAGCCTTTATGTCAAGGCTTTTAGTTGTAAGCCATGGGCATGAACTCTAACTGATATAAGGAGAAAAAATGATTTACTCTAGGATTCTGGTTAAGTCACAAAGTGGCCAAGAGGACTTCAGACCTAGGTTGGAAACAGGCGTGAGCAAGGACTAGAGCCGGCCCAAAGGAATGGCTAAGGCCACTGCTGACGCGGGGGGCAGTAGATGTCGCTGCTGGCCCTCTGTGACCCCTGGGCCTGGAAACTCGCCGTTGCTCAGAAACAATCTCTGCCTTTTGTACCAACAGCAAACAAATCCAAGTCCAGGGTCACTGGCGCTGACCACCTGGACCTGGTCATGGGCTTTCAGCCTGGTTGGAAAGCGAGCACCTAGTATTTGCAGCATCTCCAGCAGGAACTGGGTTCTGCTTGCCAGCAGAAACAATCAGGTGGGGGATTTCTCAAATGAAGGAAGGGGTCCAGATGCAAGGCAGGCCAAAGTGCCCGCTAAAAACAGATGGTTAGGGCGGGGATAGGATTTGAATTCAGACAGCAGCGTGTGTGTGTCCTGCAAAAGCAGCTTGGACATGGTGAATTAAGAGCAGAGTCCTTGAGTCCCGATTCCAACGCTTTCTAGGTATCTTTAAAGAGAAGAGTGATATGTCAAAGGGTTGTGGGTGAAACTTGGGTGAAATGAAGCATGGAAAGGAGCCAGCACAATTCTAGTCACATGGGGGGTGCCCTATAAATGTAGGTTCCCTTCCATTTCATTTCATCCCATTTTCTGGCCATAAGCAGACACCTCCTCGCCTACCTCTTTCTACTCCCAATTCAATCTCTCCTTGAGTTTCCTGTGCTCCTTGAGTCTTAAGAGAGGTAGTAAGACCAGAAGGAGCTGGGTGTGGTGTCAGCTGCTTCCCCTCTTCCCTACCCACCTTTTCAGCTGCCTTTGATCTCTGGGCCCATGTGTCTGCTCTTCCCCAGGCTCAGCTTCCCCAGGGATCTCAGGACTTGACTTAGAAGCCACAGCCTCTTAGTGGCACATCCTCTGGCAAACCCCCCAGATGTGCCCTTGTGGCTGTAGAGGCACTGCCTGGCCAGAATCTCTATTTCCCACCGAGGTGACGTCAACCAGGACCGGAAGCCATGGTGGGAGGAGGATGGGGCATCCGATAACAGGTTTTCCTGCAGCAGCAGGGGTTTAAACGAGACTTCCTGGAGGATCTCACATGTGTTTGTCAGGGTTTTGGGAGCCACGTAGGCAGAGTGACTGTTTTCTTTCTCCGAGGAAGAAATCCCCATGTGGTCCTGAGAGGAGTGGGGTGGGGCATGACTGAGCCCTGGACAGTCTCAAAACCATCTGGAAGGACACATGGATTGAAGAGGCTGTGACTTGCCGCCGCTGCCACCACATGTACCTTTTCTTGTCCTTCTACAGAGTGGGATTTTCCCCTTTCCACGCTCCCAGCCCTGAATGGAATTCCTCTTCTCTGCCAGGAATCTCCTTTGCCCCTGCCTACAACGGAGTGTCATTTTCTCTGCAAAGCCTCTGCCTGCCTCTCCACTACACTCAGAGCACTTTAAAGCATGGACAGACCCTTTTCCTAAGGCTTCCTGCCCCTCTATCCCATTCTGACAAATAGCTTTACCAGCTTTATCCACCTCTGTCCCAGGCTAGATCCCCAAAGCAAGCGAACCTGGATTAAAGCACGTTTGTGAGTCCCATACCTACGGCCTTGTTTGCAGGGTGCGTGGCAGTGTCTTGCCTGAAAGGAGCTCACACGTGGATTAGCCTCCAAGCAGAGGTGAGGGCAGGGCCTTGGGCTTCTCATCACCTGGGCTGTGGAAGAGCCTGGGGACCTAAAGAGGGGCATCCTGATTTATGGGTTATAAATTCACTCCTCCCTGAACCAGGGACCTGGGAGGTAGGAAGTTGATGCAAAGGCATTCACGCCATGCAGATATTTCAAGACAGTGGCTAGTGTGCACTGACAACGGGGAGCAGCCGTTACACAGCTGGGATGAGATGGGAGCAGATCTTCAGGCTGTTCTCATTTAGCCTGTGATCTCCGGGTGTATTTTCCTGTTGTCCTTTAGGAAATATAGTCTTCCCCCCCGCCCCACCCTCCCAAGCACACAGAGCCTTGGGCTACAAGATTTTCAGGTGCTTACAGAAATGCTAGAGATGTGAAAAAATTTATTGTCTCCAAAAAGAAAACTGCTAGAACCTAAAATAATGAATGTTTAAGTGAACATTTGCAAAACATAATAATAGTTCATTTTGTTAAGTTTCATATTCCTAAAATTTCACTACTTTCGAAAATGATGTGTAGGCTAATTTTTCTCATTTTCCCAGAATTTCCTGAGTATTCTTGATGACTGCTGAGCAATCACTTATGGATTAAATGAGTTCCTTTTAGACAAATAACATTTTTGTTTTAATAATAAACCTCCCTTTAAAAATTTTAACAGCGAAAATATATTTAGCGTGGAACGTGACGCCAGGCAATCTGGATGCGGGATCCGTGCTTCCCCTGCCCTGTGCTACTATTTCTCAACGCTGAGCATATTAGAATATACTAATATTCCCCACTAAATATATTTTCCAGCTGGATAACCTGGAGCAAATGATTGAACCTCTCTGTGCCATGATGAAATAATAGGACCTACTTGTGAAGATTAAATGAGTTTGTATTTGTCAAGTGTTTGGAACAATTCCTAGCAAGAAGCAACCACTGTGTAAGGTTTGGTTAGATAAATAACTTTTGATCCCTGAGTGTTTAGATCTGTAAGAACTGAAGACGTGGACCCAGGAAGAGTCTTGTGTGTGGCTTTAAGACACAGGTGTGAGAGGAACTGAGTATACCTGGGCTGTCAGGGTAGAGCAAAAGAGGGCCCCAGGGAGAAGGAACCGGAGAGCTGTTGCCCAGTTTTGGTGGCTCTCCTGCCCGGGCTAACCCATAAAATTTCCGGGTTTATTTTTATTGAAGAAATGGTCATCCTAACTCCTCATATCCAGTGATCCATTTCAGCACTCAATTGCTGGACTCTTGAGCAGCCCTTGGTGCTGCCATCCGCCTCCATCCCACACTGCACGCACGCACTCCCTCAGCTCTCCCTGTCCTCTCTCCAGTCTCTGTCTCTCTCACGTGCACCTTAGCCTTTGTCCCCGGAGATGGGTCCAGCTACCCACGGTCCCCTCCCATGGCACGGAGAGTGGTGATGAGAGGTGGCAGTGTCCAGGAGGCTCAGGAATAACAGCCCCAGAATGAAGGAACACTCATGTTGGCCGTGACTCATGACCCTCCAGGAGAGCATGGGCAGTGGACCTGTTGGCCGCATAAAGCCTCGGTAATAGTTGAGATGTTTCTGGTTGCAAGGTAACAAAAAAAAAAAAAAGAAAAGGAAAAAGAAATCCAACTCAACTTGGCTTAAAACAGTAAGAAAATCTATTATCTCATATATCCATAAAACCAGAGCTAGGATACTCCAAAGGATCCTGACAAGGGTGATGGAGGCTCCTGACTGACTTCCTCTCATCGCGTCCCAACTCAGGGACGGGGGCTGGAGCCGCCTGACCTGGAGCACGTGCATGGAGCAGGGTGGGTTCCTAAACCTCATTTGGGGTCTGCTAGGAAGCAAGAGAAAGGTAGAATCAATGTTGCCTAGGCAACCAGGAGGGTTGGCTGAGCCATTTATTTCCATTGGTGCCAGTTAGGGACATGGGGAGGTTGGAGAGTATAGAAGGACCTGTTCCTGGGACTCTGGTGGTTTTGTTTGTTCGTTACTACCGATGTGATGTGTTCTCTCTGATTTTAACAAGCAACTCCACCCCCTTCTCCACCACACAGACACACGAGGGGCAGGAAGAAGCATACTCTGTGTAAAGCAGCTGACATAATATCTGACATGAAGTGGGTGTCAGTATAGCAGCAGTAAATCAATGAGCAGCTTCCCTCCTCCCCCTGTCTGGATAATCGCAGCCACATCCTTACTGGTCTCCCTGCCTCCAGCTAGCCCCCGCAATCTGTTCTCTTCTCTGCAGCCAGAGTGATTTTTTTTTTCAGAATTCAAATCTGATCTGACTTACAAAGGCCCCCCGCCAGCTTGCAGGACCGCTCAGCCAGGAGCACAGGCCCTTTATATGGTTTCAACCCAGCCTACGAACCACAACTTCAAATTTATTTCTCTTGCATCCTCAGCCTCAGCTCACTAAAGGGTTAAATAATTGAAGCCTGAATGGGTAGGGCATGGTTAAAAATGTTTAAAAATTGAATGAAGCATCTCACACTGATACATTCTGAGGACTTCTTGGATGAGCTTCAGTAGCCGTTTCTCATTTAAAAAGAAAAACTCTAAGAAAAGCAGAAATATAAGGAGACATCTTAAATTTAATAAAGGCCATTTCTCAAAAAAAAAGAAAAAAGACAAGTATTCTAAAAGGAAAAACACTAAATCTATTCCCTTAAAAAGAATACGCAGGGATTCCCATTATCACAGTCATTACTTACCATTGTCTGGAGGCTCCAGCACGGACCAAAAGGAAAGTACATAATGATAAGAATTAATAAGAAATATTTGGCGAGGTGGCTGGATACTAGATTTATTAATGTAGAATAGTAGCTTTAACTTCCTTTGCTAGTAATAGGGATGCTAAATTTCCTAACACCCTCCTGTTATAAAGTAGTTAAAAGTGCTGGCTAACAAAAGAAAAAAATTCCTCTAAAATTAATGACTTGGCTAGAATAAAGAAAGAACATTCTTACAGCTGAAGTATGAATCCAGAGAGTTGAGCAAGGGATGGAAGCAGAGAGGCACCTGAAGAGCTGAACAGGGGACAATGGAGTTTCAAACCGAATGCTCGTGTGGGGGGCAGGAGAACAGGCCTCAGCCCGCGTGTAGCAGGCGGGTCGGATCAGAATAGCAGCCTCAGCAAGGGCAAGGGAGCCAAGAAAGAGGCTTTTCTGTCTTGGCCCCAGGTATGAGTAAAAAAGACTCCCACCAAAATTCATTACCCCAAACCTGCCGTCACACGGGACCAGGGCACAAATCCCTGCCGTATCTGAGGTCCGAGAAACCTCCAGCAGAAAATTTTATTTAAAGCTACTTCCTGGATTGGAAGTAGCTGCTCAGGCACCTGACAGAAGCAAGCACAAATCTTCTATGGAGGAATATGCGATCAGACCAGACCTGAAAGAATTTTGAGAGACAAAGTTTCAAACCATAGAGCTTGTGGTTAAAAAGAAAACCACCACCACCACCACAAAACACACAAGAAAACTGGACATCCCATGAATGAGAGTCAGCAGGACAAAGCAGGCAGCAGAATTAGACCTGGGTGGAGTTTAGATTTGTGGACTATTGCAAAAGTACAAAATAAATATACTTAATGTGTTAACATAACTAGAAGAGGGGTTTGGAAAAAATGAATAAGTAAAGGGAGCCTATCAAAATAACTAGATAGACACAACACTGTTGACAGAACCAGCTTGCAGATCCGGGAGAGAAGTGGTGCCATTTTCAGACAGCATGAATCAAAGGATGTGCAAGGCTTCCTTGACTTTAATTGGAATGATGAAGATGTTCCTTTTAAGAAAGGTAGCATCCTGAGTGGGCGATGGTGGCACAGTGGCAGAATTCTCGCATTCCATGCCAGATACCCGGATTTGATTCCCAGTGCCTGCCCATGCAAAAGAAAAAGAAAGAAAGAAAG
Organism: Tamandua tetradactyla; assembly: GCF_023851605.1. NCBI lineage: Eukaryota > Metazoa > Chordata > Mammalia > Pilosa > Myrmecophagidae > Tamandua > Tamandua tetradactyla. The sequence continues at coordinate 60,948,528 of NC_135332.1, forward strand.
GAGGCATCCTGAGAATCTAGGATAAGCCTGAAGAGCTGTGGTGGAGTAGCAGAAGCAAGAGGAGCACAAGCCCTGCCCAGTCCTTCATGTTGAGAAATGTAGACCCATCTCCGTCTCACGATTGGCTCCGACTGGAGGTCAGGGAGCTGGTAAATATCTGAAGGATTAATGTAAGTGGTCAGTGGGAAGGGAAGTGTAATGGAAATCTCTCATTCACAGGTGTGTGCTGGGTCACCTGAATCTGATGAGAACTTGAGTTGATTATAGCTTGACAGTTTTGCTGGCTGAAGGGAAAAATCTTTTCATCTTTTCCAACTGCCAGCTACACAATTTTTCTACTGATGTCATAGACACTATAGTTTATATTAACATTCTATTACCTGTCATTTTCTGGGACAGAATTACTCCTTTCCTAGTCTTAGTTCACCATCATCAAGGTATGAAATTGGAGGGCTAACAACTGGAAGCATTACGTTCCAAATTGTCTAATTTTGGACAGCGGCTATGACTGTGTGGATGGAAAGAATAGGTGTCTTGTCCTCTGCGATGGTTAATTTTAAGTGCCCACTTGACTAGGTTATGGTGTCCAGTTGTTTGGTCAAATACTGGCCTAATTGTTACAATGGAGGTATTTCATAGATGGGATTAGCCTCTATAATCAGTTGACCTTAAGTAAAGGTCAACTCCATAACATGGGTGGGCCTCTTCCAAACAATTGGACATCTTACAGCAAGAAGTGAAAGTTCCAGAAAGCAAAAGAAATTCTGCCTCAAGACTTCAACAACAACTCTTAACAGAATTTCCAGCCTGCCAACTTCTCCTAAGGAATTTGGGCTCAAGACTACAACATCACCTTTACCAGGATTTCCAGCCCGCTGGCCTGCCCTACAGAATTCACACTTGCTAACCCCCACAATTCCATAATCCAATTCCTTATAATAAATCTCTTTACACACACACACATGCATACACATATCTATACACACATACATGTATGCAGACACAGGCATATGCATACACACTCACACACACAAACACACATGTATTCTTTTATCCTGATGATTCTGTTTGTCTGGAGAATCCCCTTTCTCTCAGGCAATGCAAATAAACCTGTGGGAAATGGGTGGAGTTCGGAGTAGCACGCTGCTTATCCTGATTTACTTAATGGTTTTCTTTTCTCATTCTGAAACAGTTCTATCAAGTGGCAATAAACTGTTCTCTTCCACCCCCGTGAAGTAATCATGCACCGTGTGAATAATACACAACAAAAGTGAGTTCTCATTTATAGAACGTGACCAGTTATGATTCATTCCAGCATTTTTAATCTTATGAGTTCTGAGGCTACTATTAGAGCCACTTGTCTTCTTTTCTTGTCTTGGGATTTTTCTTGGTATTTTGTTAACTCTTGTCATTCTTCCCCTCACCCCAACCTATAATTGGATTAACTCTAAGATAAGTGTATATTTTTATTCCACGTGAGAGGCAGGATGTGCAGAGTACTTTATTCAGTACAGAGTTAAGCCAGAATTGGATTCTCCAAGCAGACAGCAAATACCCAGCTTTCTGCTTTACCCCAGGGAAATGCAGGATAGTAGGTTCACAATGCCACAGACGTTAGACTCCTGGCTGGCAGGATCCAGCAGGGCATTTTTCTTGAGTGCCACAGGAACTCTTGGATTCTTAGACCCGACTTGGAGTAGAAGGATCAATTATTTAGAGTATTCCATAGAAGGTTTGGGGCCAAATTCTGCCCTCTGCTGTCTCTGCAGTTTGTACATATTAGTTTGGGTTTAATCAGGGAAGCAAATACATTATGAGTGATGTGAAATAAGAATTTAGTATAAGGATTAGACCTAATACAACTGTGGAGCTGCTGAAGAAATCTATCGAACAATCTTCAATAGACTTGGGGTCTAACTGTGTTGGGCTTGAAGTCACTGAGGTCAGCAGGACAGGCTGCTGGAGAGAGAAACTGGATGTGAAGTGGGGAAGAACAAGGGCGAACTAGAACCTGCAAAGACAAATTGGGATTCATGAGGACAACTGGAACTCAGTCTGTCTCTTAATGCCTTTAACCCTGACAGTGCAGGTGACCCGTAGAAGAAACTGGTACCCTTTGCTGCAGAGCTCCATACACCTAGCACAGAATTTGGTAGGAGCTGGAGGAGCCGCAGGACTGGGTTTTCCTCCACAACCAGCAAAGTGAGCCAGCAGATTAGCAATGACATGTGCAAGTTGCAATAGTGCCTGGCACCCTACGACAGCCTTTGAGCATACTGGCTGCTGCTTCACTTCTGCTTTTCAATTTTCACATGCATTTCTTTGTATGGCCACCCTGCAGTAGCTAAGCTCCTGGTCTTGGCCTGCATTCTGGTGAGTATGGTCCCATTGTAAATAAAAGTGCTTCAAGATATTTCTTCAGTTAGGGGGTGGCCCAAATGAATTAAATTGGTCTTTAATCTAGGTTACGGGGCTCCTTTATAGGCAGAGTGAAAGTCAGACAGAGAGAGAAGGAGGAGAAGCTGCCATGTGCATTGCCATGTGACAAAAAGCCAAAGACCAAGGACCACAGGCAGCCCCACAACACCAGCCTTAGGGAAAAAAAGCATCGCTTTGCTGATGCTTCGATTTGGGACTTCTTCCAGCCTCCAAACCATGAGCCAATAATTCCCACTATTAAGTAAACCTGTTGTATGGTATTTGTTTTAGCAGCTAAGACGTTAAAACATACCCCATAACCCAGAGCCATACAGGGAAGGAAACTCTGGGCAACTAATGCTATCTTAACCAAGTTGGCACCATAAAATCCACCACAGTATACAAAAGTCAAATTAGAATTGCATGAGTTTGGGAGTATAATTTAGTGCTTCAAAAATGTTTCTAAACCAATCATGAAACACTTGTATATTATTAATTTCACATGACCAAAATGGTGCTTGATGTGTACGATATTATAAACTGTATACAGCTCTCATTTTAAAAATTTATGATCAAGTTTAATTTACAAGCTTTTATAAGCACGATGTTGGTTTGCATGGGGTCAGGTGATACCAAAACTAGACTTCTAAAATCTAAAATGATTGGTATGTTCATTATGTTGATTTAGACTACAACATAAACTTTAGAAGTTTGGTTACTGTTAAACTAATAGAGAAAAAAATGAAACAAGGAAGGAAAACCTCTATCAATCTAGCAAACAGGGAAACTGAGGAAAAAAGAAACAGAATAAATGGAATGAATATTCCATTTAGTAGAAAATAAACAGGTAATAAAATCTCCCATTTTCAGTGGCTTAATAAAGATGCAAATGGGCTAAACTCTCCAGTTATACGGCAAAGATTTTAGACAAGATAAAAAATAACACCAAATTACATGCTGATACCTTAGGATACAGGAAGATTGGAGTAAAACAGATGAGATAAGATACATCAGTCAAATAAACAAAAGAGGGCAGATAGTTTTATCAATATCATATGAAAAAAGTGAAAAAAATTAGAGAAAAAGTGTGTCTTTATATATGATGCAGTAGTTAATTTACCAGGATGGTATAACATTTCAGAACTTGTATGTATCAAATAACATAGCTTCAAAATATATGAAGCCAAAATCGACAGATCTATAAGCAGAAATTGATAAATTCACCATCACAATGGAAGTTTTTACAAAACTCCCTAATAATTGATATATGAACAAGAATTTTTGAGACCCTAATCTTTGGTCAGTGCCACTCAAACTCTAAGGTGTGTGAGAATCATCTGAAGACTTGTAAAAATGCAGATTTGGATTCAACAGGTCTAGAGCAGGGCTTAATAGTGTGCCTTTCTAACAAACTCACAGGGACGCTGCTACTCCAGGGTTGTGGATCACACTTTGAGTTGCAAGGGCTCAGAAAGGTAGAAGAATGCTTGAATACCCAGGAGATTGTCATTCATAGTGAGTAGCCTGCTTTAATCACATCACATTAGCATCCCTGTGATGGGGCTTAGGATCTCAAAAGTTCTCCCTGGCCACAGATGTTTGAACCAGTCAGTACCCTGGGACTCCATGATTGCCCCTGGCCCTCCTGTGGCTGAGTCCTTTCCAATGAGTCAGGGATTCCAGGGCATCAATAGGAGGTGCCCATCTAAAGCTCTCTCCTAGACCACAAATTCCTTGGCAAAGTGATCCTGAGCCCATACCCTGAGCCTCTTCAGTAGGCTGTAAAGTCAGACTGCACCCCATTAGGTGCACACCAGTAGCCTCAAGGGATGGTCAAAGGGAAGCTAATTGAGGATGGGAGGTGGAGGGCAGTGCCAGAGTATAAATGTGTAATCTAGAGCATCCATATGCACATGCACACCCTAAGAAAGGTTTCAGTAGGCTGGCTTGCAGCCTCCATCTGCAGTAGGCTGGTTTGCAGCTGTTAAATGTGGGCCTGGAAACAGGGGTAATCCCTTGTCCCAAGCTGGGTGTGAATTGTGTAAAATGGACTCTACTGACAACCACGTTTTCTAGACTTGGATGCTGAATCAGTTGGGATGCTTTAGGCTGTAGATACAGGAATTTCCAAACAACAGTGGCTTTAAAAATAAGAACATTTATTATCTCCCATTACAAGAAGTCCAGAAGTAGGCAACTGGTGGGGGGATATACTTTAATAAGTCTGATGTCAGGACTCTACATACAGCTTCTCTTCCTTATTCCTTGTTTTCCTTTCATAGTCATGAGTCAGCTGCCACTGTTCCAAACATCCTGTCCTCACAAGGAAACATCCAAGGCAGGAACGTACCAAACATAGCTCCCCCTTTATGTTTTTATCCTAAGAAAGAAAATCTTTCCCAGCTGCCCTAACAGGCTCTCAGATCTTCAAGTGTCATTGGCCAAAACTGAGTCACATGTCGACCTTTAAACCAATCACCAACAAAAGGGCATGGGCGTGTCCTACAGAATTCAGCTCTTGGTGCGGAAAGGCGGGGACCCTACCTTGGGCTCGATGCTGCCCTGCCCACGCCTGCACACCTGGACCGGGGTTAGGCTCTGCTAGCCAGCAAGGGGCAGGAAATGCATCTGCAAACGTTTGCTTATCTCTGCAGAGAACGATGGTCTCTAATGAGAAGGGTAAAGAAGAGGGCGAATAGAGAAAAGAGACCTCAGGGTTCCGGTTCCCCTTCTCGGTGTGTCTCCTGGTTTCAATCATTTCCCTGCTCTTTGCTTGTGTGTGATGCCCTTGTTGAACGAAACTATTCCAGAGATTTCCTATAGTTTATAACTAGAGCCTGTCCAATAGGGGACTCTAGCAGGAATCAAACCCAGTCTATGAGAACAAGGGATATACCATCATTACACAATCTCATCCACTTAATTACTTAAGACCTCTTTTCTCCAGAAGCAGCTTGGAAGGCTTACATGCTCACCAAAGACCAGTTTTATCTACTTTGAACCAAAGTACTTTTTCAGAAGAAGATCTTGCATATACTGGAATCACATGTTACCAAAGACGTGGATTCCTTTACTGGTTATACTCAATAACTAATTCGTGAGACACCAGGGTTTCAAAGAGAGAAAGCTGACGACTTGACACGTAGTAGAAGAGCAGATGACCTAGTGGCCCAAAATCTGTCTCCCCAAAATGCAGTAATTCCGATAGTTTGATTAGAGAAAAGATGGGCAGGGTTTAGGATAATGAGCACAGTGGCCCCAGATGATGTAATTAGATGTGATCTAATTATTGAGCTGTGCAGATTGATTACATGCTTACTCACAGAACATATGTAAGAAAATAACAGAATGAAGTATGGATGACCTATAGGTTAAAGTCTAAGCTACTGTGCATATCAGGCGGGCGCACTTTGGTTAGATCCAGTCTTGGTCATTAAGATAACTTTAGATTTGGGGGGAGTTAGTCCTGGGCTGGCCCAAGACCCTTCATTAATAAACATCAAGGGCTGATCTTTAGTGATTACAAGACTCCAAGGTTGAAAAACTGAATAACTGGGTACAAATGAAGGTTAGTCACAACTTTTTTTAATCACAGGAGCAGAAGATAAAGGCTATACCGTCATTATCAGAGGCCAAGGCAGCTGGATTACAGTTTAGAGTTCAGTTATTTCCCTCTGTACTCCAGTATAACGGAAAGCAAAAAGGAATATCTGTATAATGATGCGCAGTAATCAAAATCGTCCTTAAAATACTAATTCCTCAGTTACACCATGGGGAGTTTCATAAAACGAAGGAAGCGTTTTTAAAATTTCAGCGGAAAATTCAGGTTGTTGGGTTTTTTTTTAATGTTTTAAAAATCTGTGACTATTAGGTAAGATTTTTCTGTTCCATCAGTGAGCCCTCGATGCATCAGCTGTGCCAGACCAGCTGGGCTTCCTCACAGTGGCTGCCCCACTTTCTTGATGTTGGTATTTTTAATATTTAAAACTTCTCACCAATTGCATGGCCTCATTGAATCCAGCCCTCCTCATCTCCGAGGCATTCCATCCAGCCTGCCCTTTTTGGCCCCCCTGACCCTGCCACACCCCATTCATCACCCTGACTGGGCGGGGACTGTTTGTCTTTACTCTAAGGGCTACAATTACAGCGTGACCTTCACTCCTTCCTTCCAAACTTGTGTGATTTGGTGATGATTCTTAATTCTCTTTCTATATATATATTTTTTTATGTCATTTGTTTTTCTTTAAAAAACAACAACAACAGCAATTCGTCTAGTTAGATAATCCAAGCAGTACGGAAAGTATTAAATGAAAAGAATGCAATTCCTAATACTTGGAGCAGTGAATGAAACCTCTTTTTCCCCAGCATTGAACCTCTGGGTAAACACTGCCCGGACATTCAGGCTGCAGGGATGACTGATGGCTCTCCTCAGTCTCTGCCTTAAATTGGGGCAATTATGAATATAAAATGAAGACAAAGCAGCCAATTGAGTTTCTGAATGGATGTTTAGAACTCATAACAGAAGCAACATTCTGATAGCCAAAGTGATTCTCATGTGCAAAAGCCAGGCTGTGGGAGAGAGCAAAGATTTTTCAAAGTCCGAAGTTCGACTTTCAAATATTAAGAGCCAAAGCCTGAGCTCAGAGGGCTTCACTGCAGGAACCAGACTCCCGAGAACAGACTGTGATAAAAGCGCGAGCTTCTGTGCCCTTGAAAGAGAGCAGGAGAATTAGAAAGAAAGAGAAAGGGGAGTTAGAGAGTAAGTCCCTGGTGTGGTCTCTGTTGCTGGGGTCAGAATCCTAGGGGACTGTATAATGGAAAGGACATTGGGTTGGGGGATCAGAGAAGCCAAGAGGATCTTTGTGCTTTGCTTCTCCAGTGAGGGGCTGGCCAGAGACCACAAGGAGAAGCCCCTGCACCAGCAAGCTCCAGCAACAGACCGTAGGAATGGCCGTTGGTGTGCATAGGTAAAGGGACGGTTTTAGTTTGCTAAAGCTCCTGCAAATGCAATATACCAGCTCTGGGTTGGCTTTTACAATGGGGATGTATTAACTTGCAAGCTTACAGTTCTGAGGCCATGACAATGTCCAAATCAAGGCATTAACAGGTGAGGCTTTCTCCTGGAAGACTGACTACCTGCAATCACGGACCCCTCTGTCCTGTGGCAAGGCACGTGGCGGCATCTGCTGGTCTTTCTGTTCACTTTCAGAAAGTCCATCTTAACCAATTCTGAATGAATTCTCATTTGCTTCTTGCTCCCGTGGCTTTCTCTCTGAGCTTCTGTGGCTTTTTTCTGTATTTCTTCCTCTTATGAAGGACTCCAGAAAGAGGATCCTACTTACAATGGGTCCCCATCCATGGGAATGGATTAGCTTTAAGAACATGCCTTTCTGGGGTTCTTACAGCTTCAAGCCTTCACAAGGACCCTAAAATACCCTGAATCTCCTATCACCCCAAAAGAGTTATCTAAAGATTCCTGTGTCCCTTACAGGAATGTACAGGAGTCTAAGAATGAGCCAGTAGACTTAAAGAGACTAGGTATTTCGGGCAGGGGGAATGCAGGGTAATCTGTGGAGATCAGAAGGGGTGTGGACGCCTCTGTTGGGGAAGAAGCAGCAGCAGCAGATACCCGTGAGGAAAATGTGAAAGCCCCAATAGGCGATCACCCCCAAGTCAAATGGAGAGAGAAGGGGGAAAGCAGAGAATCTAGAATTAGCCAAACCCCAAAAGGGAAAGGAAAAAATAAGCCCAGCTGTGACTGGGGCCTTCGGAATTGGTGACACGACTTTCTGCCATTAGAGATCATTTGTGTTCCAGAGCATTGCAAGGATTGGTTACGGAAAAATAAAATAAAGTCCCAGTTTAGGGATCTGAGTCCTGTGACTGTGAAATATTGTGTCTGCTCTCTAGGAAGTCTTTTCTCCACCCTTCACCCTGTGCCAGGAGCTGGGACTGTACCAGTGAAGGAAGGAGCTAGGATAGTAACTGTTCCTGGGGCTTCATCCATCAGGCAGCATAAGCATTTGAACTAGTGGCAGCCCAAAGAGAAGCATAGAGTTATGGAGGAACTTAGAACGAAGAGAAGTTCTTTATTCTACCAGGAATAGGGCAGCCTACCCTAAAGAAGGGAAGTTTAAACTCAAATCCTTTGAAATCTGAAGGATGTGTAAAATTTAAACCAAAGGAGGAGAGGGAGGACTAAGAAGAGAGAACCCGCAAGACATAAAAGAAAGAGCATTTACTTATGTTGATCTCTATTTCTGAGAGAAGAAAACTAGAGCTCAGAGAGGTAAAATGACAAACTATAGGTCACACAGCATTCTGGGCCAATTTTTTTTCTCTCAATATTTTCTATTGTGAAATGTAATATATTATACAAAAAAGCAATACATTTCAAAATACATTTTAGCAAGTAGTTTTAGAACAGACTTCGAAGTTTGGTATGGAGTACAGTTCCACAGTTTCCGATTTTTCCTTCTATTTGCTCCAAGACAGTGAAGACTAAAAAGAAATATCAATATAATGATTCAGCAGTCATGCTCATTTGTTAAATCCTAACTTCTCTGTTACAACTCCTCCCTCTCCTTTGATCCTTCTCCCAATCTTTAGGGATATTTGGGTTATGCTCTTCTAACTTTTTCATGTTGAAAAGGGGGTGTCAGCAGTATGGGATAGGGGGATGGATCTGGTTGATGATCTGGAGAGGCTGCCCCCTTTGGTTTTCAGGACTTATCTGGCCCAGAAGCCATGTGAAGGTTTTAGGTTTCTGAAAAGTGAATTTAGTGTGTGCAACTTTAGTAGGATGTTAGATAGATGGGCCAGGTCTTTTTTTTTTTTTTTTTTTTAAACTATTATTTATTTATTTATTTTTGCATGGGCAGGCACCGGGAAGCGAACCCCGGGGTCAAGTCTTTTTGACTGCATACCCCAAGCTGTGTCCATGAGAACTTACCACCCACTTAAAAAGAAGCGATGAGAGCAGAGGCAGGCAACATCTGGAAGGCTCAAGTAACATCTGCGGTTACTCGACAGCGTCAGGTCTTAAGGGGAACATTTCCTGATGACGCTTCACAGAATCTCAACCTGACCCCAACCACAAGTCACTGACCGCGATGGAGGAGGAAGTTTCTCTTTTGCCTCCTTTGGGTCCTGTCGCAGTGTCCTTAACAGACCCAAGACACCTGAAGCCTCACGGACTTCGTGCCCTTGGCTGCGCCGGGTTCCAGCATTTGACACCCACAGAACCACTGGGTGTTGCTGCTCCTTTGAGAACCTCTTGCACCCTGGGCAGTGTCTTCCCGCTGCCCACTGGGGCAGGAGCCCCTCTGAGCTCTTCCCACTGAGACTTCGCTCTGCTCCAGCCTGATGACTCTCACAGGACGCCGGGGTGGGGGTGGGGGGCCAGGAAGGGATATTGCCTCTTTCCTAGACCTTCCTTCTGACTGTGACCCCTTTTATTTTTTTACCAACACCCTCCTGTGTGACAGGCGATGCCATGGGTGTGGGTGATACATCAACGAATGCGCCCTGCCCTCCCCATCACCAGCTCCCGTAGCTGGATTCGTTCTTTGCATCTGGGAGGAATACCCTCAGATCCTGCTGAAATGTCCCAACAATATGTGATTCTGCGACACACGGGGTGTAAATGCAGAGAACCAAACTTAAATGCAGATTTGTCTGAATCAGAGTTATTTTCCAACTAACGTAGAATCCACCAGGGCTGCACGTGACTTCTCAGCCCTGTCATGCAACACGGACAGGGGCAAGGTGGGGGGGCTGAGGTGCCACAGCGGTACTGGGGTTGGGGGGCGGCGGGTCATGGCAGGAAAGTGGAATCCTGTGTCCTCCTCACCAATGCTCTTGGGCAGCCAAGTCACAAGTCAGGGAACACAGGACTTTCTCCAGCTGCTGGCCTTGAGGGAACAGTGGTGTGTCCTGTGGAGACGACACACGGGCAGTGGCGTGAGTGAGGGGTCCAGGAGGTCACAACCCCTCACCCCTCCAGCAGTGCTCCAGCTTTGCCCTGGGAGCTCTCACGCCCTCCCACACATCCCAGCGTAGGGGGCAAGGGTGGCCTCTAACCTGCCTTGAGACCCCTCTCCTGGCCTTTTCCAGTGCCGGCACTTTAAGGCTCATGTTTTGGGCTGCAGAGGAGGCCGGCTTATCATTCACGAGGTGGGCTCCTCCTACCTTGGCCTCAGAGCCGCGCCCTCTTTTACACAGACCTTGGGGAGGGCCCCTCGCCTGTCTGCAGCTCCCAATCAGGTTGCCATTCCTTGGTTTCCAACGTGGTTATTTTTTCTGGCAGACTTCCACCTGAAGGACAGGGGGATGTGGTCTCCAAGCCCTTCTTCCCTCCTGCTCCCCCACTCAGCCTCTTCTCAAGCCGGGAGCTCAGCTCCACCCAAGCCGGGCTCCTGCTGAGAGGTCACCACCTCGAGACCGCAGCCACAGGGCTTGATGGGAAGTTGCTGAAATTTTTTTCAGGGTCAACAAGTCCCTCTGAAGTTCGGAACCTAATCAAGTGGGGACTGCGTATGAGTCAGTCGGAGCGAATATTTGTGGAGTCCTACCCGTGCCAACTCAGAGCAGGGTGCTTAACCCAATGTGGATTTCAGAGGAGGAAACTTGGGCTTAGGTGGGTGAAAGGAATTGTCCACATTACACAGTTAGTAAGCAATAAGCCAAGTTTCAAGACTCCAGTGGGCTGATTCTAGAATCTCCCAACTGCCCTCATCATGGATCCATCACTGCCACTACCACTGTCCCCTAGTGTCCCCCACTGCCCCATCACTGCCCCCCACTGCCACTCTGCCCCATCACTGCCCCCCACTGCCACTCTGCCCCATCATTGCCCCCCACTGTCCCACCACATCCCCACAGTTGCCCAATGACTCCCTGTAAAAACACTGCTCTCATGTCTGCCGCATAAGTGCCGCACAACTCTCCCGAATTTCTTCCATCACTTTCCCCAAATCCTGTGCCATAACTGCCCCACCATTACCTCAACCCTTTCCCAAAATTTCTGTCTCATCTCAGCACATTCCTTCCTGAATGTCCACCACTAAGGCAGCAAATCTGCATCGCTGCCCTCCTCAGTGCCACGAGTGCCCATCTCTACCACCATGACTCCACATCACTGCACCCCATATCGCCCCCATCCTTGCCACCCTGTGCTCCCCTCACTTTCTATGAGCAGCAGCAGGAGGTCGAGGCCCAGGGAGAGCAGGAGGAGGTGGGGTCCAGAGCAGACGAGCTGGTCTCACAGGAGGGGAGTCCAGAGCACGCGAGATCATTAGGAGAAGGGGGCCGGAGAGAGAAACTCGGGGGACGCAGATACTGCTGAGGGAGGGCCGGACAAGGAGGATTGTGGGGTGGGGGGTGCCCTGGACCTTCTCCTTTGTGCAGCGGCTCAAGGCGTCGGTCACACGGATCCCCCCATACACATCACGCCCCCCGGGAACGTGTGTACTCACAGGCACGCACAGGCGGGGGCGGGGTGGGGACACGTCAGGAGGACGCAGAGCTGGAAGCACACCAGACCCTCATCAGGCTCTCATCTGTGAAAAGCAGGTTACAGCCCAGTTCCCTGTCTGGGAGGCCATAAACCAGAGAAGCCATAAATTCCTACATGAGCCAGAAAACCCCTCCCTGTGGATGCACGTGCGCATTCCTGAGCACAACTGCTTTCCGTGTTAGACGTAGCCTGGCTCCGTATCAGCAACTTCACAGCCATGTTTACAGTCTTACAAACCCCGGCCTGGCTCTGTGCCTTCCTAGGTCTTGACCCGTGACCCGCTGTGATCCTCCAGATGGCACAGAGCGCTACTCACTACGTCCTGCCTCCGCCCAGGACCAGCTCTGGGTTTGTAAGTTCCTAATGAACTGCTCTGACTCTGCTCTACCCAGTGGCTTCGTTTTGCTGTCTTTAGTGCCCATTGAACTTTGGAGGAAATGATTCTGAGGATTCACCACCAGGCACTGTGTCTCTGAGGACCCCGGACTCTGTTCAGACTGGGTCCACCAGAGGCTAGGATCTGACCCCTTCAGAGATGGGGGGCCCCATAGGCACCTACTGAGTCACAGAAACGGGCAAAATTGGGACACCTGTCCCCGCCCCATCCCCCCAGCATACAGCACAACGGAGCCAGCACATCAGAGGGCTTGTAGGAAGGGAGACAATGTCTCCAGCTGTGCTGTCCTTAGAATCCGCGAAAGGGGACTCCTGGGCTGCCCCCTACAGAGGCCCCCTCCAGCCCTTCCCAAGATCGCGAGCTGCAGGGCCCCGGGGGCGTGCCCACCCTAAGCCACGTCCCCTCCCCATTCCGTGGACCGTGTGGGCCTTCGCACTGACGCTGTCACAGGAACATGCAGGCAGGTGTGTCCTGGGCCTGTACTCCTGGTGGCAGTCATGTGGCTGCTGGTACATTCCCCAAGGCCCCAGGGGCACAGTGGGGAGGGGATGGAGGCTGTGGGGTGAGGCAGAGCCTGGGCTTGAGGTGTTCTAACCCAGGCAGGCGGAAGGGGAGCCCCAGGGGAGCTAGCTCAGCCCCCTGCAGTGATAGGATGGGCCTGTCTCCAGGGTCTTCCTCTTGTCTTCTTACCTTTTCTAAACCCTTGTTTATTCTCCTCTCCCAGCACTTAGGGTTTTCATAACCCCTTGAGGTTTTTAGGGCAAAGTGGTGCCAGCAGCTGTTGGAGCTGAGATGGAGGCTGGGCTGGGGCATGTGTGTAGGGGGCAGGGGGTTGCTGGCACTAGGCTAGTTTTGAGGTAGAGAATGAGGTTCCAGTGGAAACTGAGCCAGGGGTTGGGTAGGGCTGGGAATGAGAATGGGGATGGGTTTGCACTTGAAGTTGAAACAGAGTAAAGTTTGGGGTTTGACCTGAGGTTGGGATAGGGTTGGAGTTGAAGTTAGAAAGGGGGAAATAGGCATAGGTCTGGGGAAATTGGGTCTTAGGCTAAAAATTGCAAAGAGAGCTCTTGTAGGGCCTGGAATGCATTTGGGCCTGAGGTTGACCATGGCAGCTGTAGCTGAGGCTACTGCTGAGGTGGGTTAGAGATGAGGTTTGAACTGAGACTGGGCTGAGTTTAGGCCTGAATCTGGGGCCAAGTTTGAGACTGAAATTGGGCCTGGGGTTAGGCTTTGGGCTGGGGCTAAGCTTGAAGCTGGGGTTGGGGCTGGGGCTTGAAGCTGGGGTTGGGGCTGGGGCTTGAAGCTGGGGTTGGAGCTGGGGCTTGCTGATTTGGGGCTGTCCATTCCAATCTAGAAGTCAGCGGAATGAGGGTCTCAATAACCCCCAACTAGCAATTCTGGCTATAATCTACACTCCCGTTTCTTTTCGTTTAAAATATGGAAGCATGCTCCCCTACTTTCCCTAATATCCTTTCTGCGTCCCCGGCTCAGCTACATGCAGAAACTTGGAGAATGTGATTTCCAGTTTCCTCAGGCAGCAGAGTTGCTGTGAGAGTCCGGAATTCTATAGCTTGTAAATTAAGAGGAGAATGAATTGGGCTTGGAGAAGAGGCTATGGTACATGCTGATGGCAGTTGGGGTCAGGGGAGCGCCACAGGGCTTTCCATCCCCAGAGTATGTTTCTTTTCTTTCCCCTTTTTGACAGCTCCCTGGGTTCCTCATTTTCCGTCCGAGAAGGGGAGCCGGACAAGAAGGGGCCAGTGCTGTAGTTCGCTATTTCTCCTCTGCCCCCACAATCCCTTTCACTTCCTGTCTCTGAATTCCCAGAATTGTTGGTGTCTCCAGATGTTTTTTACCCAAGTTCAGAGAAACCCATTTCTCTTCTCCTGCCCAATCTTGACCTGGGTTCCTAGAATCTGAAGACCTGGCCCCAGCTCCAACAGGGGCTTGGCCATCAGGCTCTCCCAGCTCTGGCTTTCTCTTTACCCTGAAATAAAACTCTACCAGGGACTCCAGACCATGTGGGCAGGAGGAAAGATGGTGACGCAATAAATGGAATTTTCTGGTTAGAACAGAAGGGAAGGAGCTGGGAAAAGGAGAAACTTTTATTCAGCACCAAGTCTCTGCTATGCCAGCATACCTTGTTTTATTGCACACGCTTTAGTGCGCTTCATGGGTATTGCATTTCCTACAAATTGAAAGTCTGTTGCAATTCTGTGTTGAACTCTGTGTTGAGCCTATCAAGGCCATTTTTCCAATAGTGTGGGCTCACATCGTGTCTCTGAGTCACATTCTGGCAATTTTCGCAATATTTCAAACTTTTTCCACTATTAGTCTATCTGTTATGATGGTCTGTGATCTTTGATGTCAGTATTGTAGTTGTTTTGGGGTGTCATGAACGGTTCTGGTCTCTCTCCCTCACCTCAGGCCTCCCTATTCCCTGAGGCACAACAATATTGAAATAAGAGTAGTCAATAATCATACAATGGCCTCTTAGTATTCAGGTGAAATGAAGAGTCATATGGCTGTGTATAAACTAAAAGCTAGAAATGATTAAGGTCAGTGAGAAAAGCACGTCAAAAGCCTAGAAGGGCCAAAAGCTGGACCTCTTGTGCCAGTTAGCCAACTTGTGAATGCAAAGGAAAAGTTCTTGAAGGAAATTAAAAGTGCAAATCCAGTGAACACATGGATGATAAGAAAGTAAAAACAACCTTATTGCTGATATGGAGAAAGTTGTAATGGTCTGGATAGAAGATCAAACCAGCCACAGCATTCCGTTAAACCAAAGACGAATCCAGAGCAAAGCTCTAACTCTTTTCAATTCGGTGAAGGCTAAGATAGGTGAGGAATCTGCAGAAGAAAAGTTTGAAGCTAGCAGAGGTTGGTTTGTTAGGTTAAGGAAATAAGTTGTTTCCATAACATGGAAGTGCAAGGTGAAGCAGCAAGTGCTGATGCAGAAGCTGCAGCAAATAATCCAGAAGATCTAGCTAAGATAACTGATGAAGGTGGCTGCACTAAACAATGGATTTTCATTGTGGATGAAACAGTCTTCTGTTGGAAGAAGATGTCATTTAGAACTTTCATACTAAGAGAGG
The DNA here is from genome assembly GCF_023851605.1 of Tamandua tetradactyla. Lineage (NCBI taxonomy): Eukaryota > Metazoa > Chordata > Mammalia > Pilosa > Myrmecophagidae > Tamandua > Tamandua tetradactyla. The sequence goes on from NC_135332.1 coordinate 60,963,955, forward strand.
AGAAATCAAATGTCTGGCTTCACAACTTCAAAGGACAGGCTGACTCTCTCGTTAGGGGCTAATGCAGCTGGTGACTAAGTTGAAGCCAGTGCTCATTTACCATTCCAAAAATTGCAGGGCCTTTAAGAATTAGGCTAAATCTACTCCACCTGTGCTCTCTAAATGGCACAACAAAGCCTGAGTGACAGCATATCTGTGTACACCATGGTTTATCAGTGTTTGAAGTACACTATTGAGACCTACTGCTCAGAAAAACAGATTCCTTTCAAAATACGACTGCTCATTGACAATGCACCTGGTCACCTGAGAGCTCTGATGGAGACACAAAATGGAATGAAAGTTTTCATGCCTGTTAACACAACATCCGATCAAAGAATAATTTTGACTTTCTAATCTTATTTAAGAAATACATTTTGTAAGGCCATCGTTCCATAGTTAGTGATTCCTCCGGTGGATCTGGACAAGGTAAATTGAAAACGTTCTGGAAAAAGGATTCACCATTCTAGAGCCTATTAACAATGTTAGTGATTTGTGGGAGGTTGTCAAAATACCATCACCAGGAATTTGGAAGAAGTTGATTTCAACTTTCATGTATGACTTAGGGGGGTGGGGTTCAAGACGTCGGTGAAAGAAGTCACTGCAGATGTGGTGGAAACAGCAAGAGAACTAGAATTAGAATGGATCTGGAGATGTGTCTGCATTGCTACAATCTCGCAATAAAACTCGAAGGAATGAGAAACTGCTTCTTATGGATGAGCAAAGAAAGTGATGTCTTGAGATGGAACCTCCTCCTGGTGAAGACGCTGTGGGCCTTGTTGAAATGACAACCAGGGTTTAGACTGTTACGTAAACTTAGTTGATAAAACAGTGGCAGGATTTGAGAGGACGGTCTCCAATTTTGAAAGAAATTCTGCTGTGAGTAAAATGCTATCAAACAGCATCAAATGCTGCAGAGAAATCTTTCATGAAAGGAAGAGTCAATTGATACAATGCATTGTTGTCTTGTTTTAAGAAATTGCCACAGCCACCGCCCTGATCAGTCAGCCACCATCAACCTCGAGGCAAGACCCCCTAAGAGCGAAAAGATTACAACTCACTGAAGACTTGGTTGATGGTTAGCATTTTTTAGCAATAAAGTGTTTTTATATTAAGGTATGTACATTGTTTTTTTTTAGACTACAGTATAGCGTCAAGATAACTTTTATATGCACTGGGTAACCAAAAAATTCATGTGACTCACTTTACTGTGATACTCACTTTGTACTCACTTTGTTGTAATGGTCTGGAACTGAGCCCACATCTCTGAGGTATGTCTGGGTTCACAGGTCACCCGTACATAATTAACCCAGGGACGGCCGAATTTCTCTTTTGATTTTGGACAGTTCTGCCCAGGCAGCTCTTAAAACAGTGTTGAGATCATTTATAATATGGAGCACATTAAATACCCTTTTATTCTAAAGTAAGACCAAACAAAGAACTCTTTGTGGTCATGCAACAATCCTAACTAGTATAGCATCCAAATCCAGGAAACCTGACTCTCAGTGGCTCCTATGTTTACAATAGCATGGTGAACTTGGGTCAAGTGACTACCCCAATTCAATAACCTATGGCTGCTTGCACCTGTCCCATGGATCAGAAGAAAAACATGAGCCCAACTGGAGGGTCTTTAAGGGTTGGAAGAGCCCCAGCTCAACTCAATAGATGTCCACCATAGAATTAGAGGGGTGAAGCGTGGTTGCTTTGGTAACTGCTTCCAAAGAAACTCTGTAGGACTCCAGCCCAAGAAGAACTACTCCATGGCCCAGATAAAAGAGAGAAAGAGCTGGGGAAAGGAGCATTTGGGTACCCAAAGAGCTGGCATCTATTTACAGTGGGATGGGTTTTCCATTGTGTCTTCCAACGATATAGGAATTAGGAGGAATCTGCTGATAGATTTTTAACTAGTTCAACCTGTGGAAGACCCTCCACATGCCTCTTTTAAATCCCCCCGGAATTACTTCTGTTCATTGTGAAGGTAAAAGGTGGACTTGTCACATTGTTGTAGTTTCCTCCTCCCCTGGCCTCTACCTACCCACTCCTAAATCTGACACCATCTACTTTGGAGCAGTTTACTCTGAACCCTTCTTGCTTCAGTCTCAAATCTGAGCCCTGGTCCAACCTCCCACTGACATTGAGGTCAGATGGGCTCTCTCCACAGAGCCTCCTAAAACTTCAGAATATTTCCCACTTTCATTTTGTGGGATGTTCCTCTCTACCCCCCAGTGCATTTGTTCTCTTTTCTTCTACTTGAAGACCATTATCCAAATGTTGTCTCTCCATTTCCTGCCATCCAGGACCTTCACATTCCCATGTTTAATTTTCATTTCCGCCTTTTCTCTCTGCATTTTTGTGTTGTTTTCTCAAGTCCATCTTCCACGTCTCTGATGAGGCTTTATGTTTATGTTATTTTAAGTTTATTTTTATAGCTTCACTGTTTTTTTTTAATAGCTTCACTTTTTGCTGTGGTTTCTTTCTTTACTTAGAAGGTTTCTTTTTGACTGTATTGTCTTCTAATCTTTCCTAGTTTCTTTCTTCCTTTTTCGGGGGTGGTGGGGTGGGGTGGGTGCATGGTCTGGGAATCAAACCTGGATCTCCTGCATGGAAAGTGAGCATTCTACCACTGAATCACCTGTGTGCTCGCTAGTTTTCTTTTATGCCCTCCGACTCCTATTTAATTTTTCTTAGGAATAGTTATGCAAATTAATTTTTCCTGAAACAAGTCTTATTTCAAATATGATTTTCATCCCTATTTTTTATTTTGTCCCATTATGGTATTTCTTGCTTTGAGCCCCTGCAAGCCAGATGTGAGGCCCTCAGGAAGAGCATTCATAGTGATTGGGATGAGAGAGGAGAGGCATGTACTTCACCATCTGGCTAGGTGCTGGTTGAACCAGCCATCTGGTGACTGCTGGGCCCATACTGAGCTGCCATCTGTATGGGGCACAAGAGAGTTGTTGGGGAGACTCAGGAGGAGTCCCCAGGACTGTGGGAGCAATCAGGAAGAATTAGACTCCTCTCTACGTCTTGACAGGAGAAGTCTGAAAGCAAAAGCCTGGGCTGGGGCTGCCCCGTTCATCAGTTGGTAAGTTGCCTTGGTTGTCTGGCAGAGCTAGGATGTCAGAGGACCTGTGAGCCTGGGGGATTCCATGGAAGTCAGGCTTTAGCCTTCTCGGAAGGACCCTGCCTAAAAGGACTGCATGGCAGAGTGATGCAGAAAGGAGCAGTGGCTGTACAGCCGCGTCCTGGGGCAGGAGCTGGTGGGGGACAGCACAGAGGCAGCCAGGAAATACATCATCCTCACAAGAGACGGGTCTCAGAGGCACCACCAGTGGACCCCAGGAAAGGCCAGTGTTTGGACCCCTGCTGTGATGAGCATCCTGACCCCCATAGTAGCATCCATCATGCATGAACTTGGGCCCTGTGGGGGGTTGAATAGGGATCTCCCTAAAAGATATGTCCACTTCCAACCCCTGGAACCGTGAATGTTAGCTCATTTGGAAAAGGTCCTTTACAAATGTAATTAAGTGTCTAGAGGTGCAATAATGCTGGATTATCTAGGTGCACCTTAAATCCAACAACGAGGGTATTTATAAAAGACAGGTGGAAGGAGATTTGAGACAAGAGAGGAGAAATCTACATGAAGATGGCAGAGGACGCTGGTGCTAAGCAGCGACAAGCCAAGATACCCATTCTACGAAAGGATTTTTAGGAGATCCCATTATCTATTTTTGCTGTTATTGTTGCTTGTGCATTGGGTATAAAGTTTAGGGAGCTACCTCCTATTACTAGGTCTTGAAGATATTTTCTTCTAGTTTTGTGGTTTGGCAATTATATTTGGGTCTTTGATCCACATTAAGTTACTTTTTGCAGAGGGTATAAGGTAGGGGTCCCCTTTCTACTTTTGGCTATTGATATCCAGTTCTCTCATGCCCATTTATTGAAAAAACTGTTTTGTCCCAGTTCAGTGGATTTGGGAGCCTTATTGAAGAGCAGTTGACCATAGATTTGGTGGTCTATTTCTGCACTCTCTATTTTCTATTCAGCTGGTCAATCCCTCCGTCTTTATGCCAGTACCATGCTGTTTTGACCACTGTGGCTTTATAATAAGCTTTAAAATCAGGAACTGTTAATCCTTCCACTCCGTTCTTCTTTTCTAGGATGTTTTTAGCTATTTGAGGTCTCTTTCCCTTCCAAATGAATTTGGTAACTAGCTTCTCCAAGTCTTCAAAGTAGGTTGTTGGAATTTTTATTGGTACTGCATTGAATCCATAGATCAATTTGGGTAAAATTGACATCTTAACTACATTTAACCTTCCTATCCATGAACAGGAAATACCTTTCCATCTATTTAGATCTTCTTTGATTTCTTTTAGCAATGTTTTGTAGTTTTCTACATTTAGTTTTCATGTCCTTTACATCCCTGGTTAAGTTTATTTCTAATTACTTAAATTTTTTAGTCTCTACTTTGAATGGAATTTTTTTCCTTAATTGTCTCCTCAGTTAGATCACTGCTCATGTATAGAAACATTACTGATTTTTGCACATTAATCCTATATCCTGCCACTTTGAGGAATTTGTTTATTAGCTGAAGAAGCTTTGTTGTAGATTTCTCAGGATTTTCTGAGGATATTATCATGTCATCTGAACATAATGAAAGTTTTATTTCTTCTTTTCTAATTTGGATGCCATTTATTTCTTTTCCCTGCCTGATTGCTCTAGCTAGAACTTCAAGTATGATGTTGAATAATAGTGGTGACAGCAGGCATCCATGTCTCGTTCCCGATCTTAGGGGGAAGGCTTCCAGTCTCTCACCATTGTGTATAATGCTGGTTACGGGTTTTTCATATTGAGGAAGTTTCTTTTGATTTCTACCTTTTGATGTGCTTTTTTTTTTTATCAGAAAAGGATGTTGAATTTTGTCTAATGCTTTTTCAGCATCAATCGAGATGATCATGTTAATTTGATTTGTTAATGTGCTGTATTACATTGATTGATTTTCTTGTGTTGAACCTCCCTTGTATTCCTGGTATAAAACCTACTTGGTCATGGTGTATAATTCGTTTAATGTGTTATTGGATTTGATTTGCAAGTATTTTCTTGAGAATTTTTGCATCTATATTCATTAGGGAGATTGGCTGGTAGTTTTCTTTTCTTATAGCATTTTTATCCAGTTTTGGTATTAGAGTGATGTTAGCATCATAAAATAAATTAGGTAGGTGTAAGGGAGTGGTAAGGGGTATAGAAAAAAAATAGGGGGAACAAAGATTAAAATATATTGAGTAGATGGAAATACTAGTGGTCAATGAGAGGGAAGGGTAAGGGGTATGGTATGTACGAGTTTTTTCTTTTTATTTCTTTTTCTGAAGTGATGCAAGTGCTCTAAAAAATGATCATGGTGATGAATATATTACTATGTGATGATATTGTGAGCCATTGAGTTTATACCATGCACGGGATGCTTGTATGTTAAGAATGTTCATTTTTTGTTGTTGTTTTGATTTGATAATAAAAAATAAATAAATAAAAAGGTAGGTGTTCCTTTTTCCTCATTTTTTAGAAGAGTTTGAGCAGGATTGTATATAGGTTTTTGCGAATGTTTGATAAAATTCCCCTGTGAAGCCAACTATCCCTGGGCTTTTCTTTGTAGGAGGATTTTTTGTGACTAATTGAATCTCTTTCCTTGTGATTGATTTGCTGAGCTCTTCCATCTGTTCTCCATCAGTGCAGCTTGCTCATGTGTTTCTAGGAATTTATCCATTTCCTCTAAGTTGCTTAGTTTGTTGGCATATAGTTGTTCATTGTATCCTCTTATGATTGTTTATATTTCTTCAGGGTCCATGATGATGACCTTCTTCTCACTCCTGATTTTGTTTATTTGCATCCTCTCTGTTTTTTTCTTTGTTAATCTAGCTGGGATTCCATTGATTTTTTCAAATAACCAACTTTTGGTTTTATTGATTCTTTTGTTCTCCAATTCATTTAATTCTGCTTTAGTCTTTGTTATTTTTCTTCTTCTATTTGCTTTCAGGTTAGTTTCCTGTTCTTTCTCTAGTTCGTCCAGGTGAGCACTTAAGGCCTTGATTTTTGCTCTTTCTTCTTTTTTTTAATATGGGCATTTAGAGAATAAATTCCCTCTCAGTACTGCCTTTGCCTCATCTGATAAATTCTGTGTCGTAGTCTCATTTTCATTCATCTCCAGATATTTACCAATTTGTCTAGGGATTTCTTTGACCCACTGATTGTTTAAGAGTACATTATCTAATCTCCATATATTTATGAAAGTTGTGGTTCTTTGGTGATTATCAATTTCCAGCTTCATTCCATTGTTATCAGAGAAAGTGCTTTGAATAATTTCAATTTTAAAAAATTTATGAAGATCTGTTTTGTGACTCCACATATGATCCATCCTGGAGAATGTTCTTTGAGCACTAGAGGAGAATATATATCCTGGTGTTTTGGGGTGTAACACTCTGTATATATCTGTTAGGCCTAATTCATTTATCAATTGTTTAAGTTCTCTATTTCCTTGTTGATCCTCCGTCTCATTGTTCTATCTATAGACGAGTTTGGTATATTGAAATCTCCCACTATTATAGTTGCAACATTTATTGCATTATGTCCTTTGGAGCTCCTTGATCGGGAGCATAAACATTTATGATTGTTATTTCTTCTTGACGAATTGTCCCTTTTATTAATATGTAGTGTCCTTCTTTGTCTTATATTTCATCTTTACATTTAAAGTCTATTTTGTCTGACATTAGTATGCTACTCCTACTTTCTTTTGGTTACAACTTGTATGGTACATGTGCTGGTTTGAAGAGATTTCTGTACCCTAGAAAAGTCATGTTTTAATCCTAATCCCATTTTATAAAGGCAGCTGTTTCTTCTAATCCCTATTCAGTACTGTATGTTGGAAACTTTAATTAGTTTATCTCTATGGAGATGTAACTCAATCAGTGTGGGTATTAAACCTGATTAGATGGAGACACATCATCACCCATTCCAGGTGGGTCTTGACTGGTTTTACCAGAATTCTTTAAAAGAAGAAGCACTTTGGAAAAAGCTAGAGAACTACAAAAGAGAAGGTCATGAGATTCTGAGGGAGCAGAGAACACCACCGCACCACGAAGCACAGAGTCCACCAGCCAGTGACTTTCGGAGATGAAGAAGGAAACCACCTCCCAGGGAGCTGGAGAGGAAGCTAGCAGACAATGCCATGTTCGCCATGTGCCCTTCCAGCTGAGAGAGAAACCCTGAACTTCATCGGCCTTCTTGAATCAAGGTATCTTTCTCTGGATGCCTTAGATGGGGCATTTCTATAGACTTGCTTTAACTGGGACATTTCCACAACCTAAAAATTGTTACCTTGCAACTTATTAAATTACACTTTTTAAAAGCCATTCCATTTCTGGTGTATTGCATTCTGGCAGCTAGCAAACTAGAACAGTACATCTTTGTCCATCCTTTAACTTTCAATGTATTTGCATCTTTGGGTCTAAAGATGAATCTCTTGTAAGTAGTATATAAATGGATCATATTTCTTGATCCATTCTGCTAATCTTTATCTTTTAATTAGTGAATTTAGTCCATTAACGCTCAAAGTTATTACTGTAAAAGCAGTTCTTTAATCTACCATCTTTTCCTTTGGTTTTTATTTGTCATATCTATATATTCTTTTCCCTCTTTCTCTTTTTATCCTTAAAGTTACCTGTTCTAGTTTGAAAGCTGCCAGAATGCAATATACCAGAAACAGAATGGCTTTTAAAAATGGGAGTTTATTAAGTTGCAAATTTACAGTTCTAAGGCCATGAAACTGTCCAAATTAAAGCAAGTCTATAGAAATGTCCAATCTAAGGCATCCAGAGAGAGATACCTTGGTTCAAGAAGGCCAGTGAAGTTCATAGTTTCTCTCTCAACTGGAAAGGCATACGGTGAACATGGTGATGTCTGCTAGCTTTCTCTCCAGGCTTCTTGTTTCATGAAGCTCCTCTGGGGGTGTTTTTCTTCGTCATCTCCGAAGGTCTCTGCCTGCATGGGTTTTCATGGTTGTTGTGAGTCTCTGAAGCTTTTTTTTGAAATGTTTCCTCTTTTAAAGGATTCCGGTAAATCAATCAAGCCCCCACCTGGAATGGGTGGAGTCACAACTCCATCTAATCAAAGGTTAATACCCACAATTGGGTGAGTCATGTTGGAAGGCTGGCGATAATATGGGATAGAGGAGTGGAACTAGTCGATGTTCTGGCGAGGCTGGCCCCTCTGCATTTCAGAACTCATATGGTCCAGGGACCAATCTGGAGGTTGTAGATTTCTGGAAAGTTACCCTGGTGCGTGGAACCTTTTTGGAGTCTTATATAATGCCCTAGGTATTTTTCAGGATTGGCAGGAATGGTTTTGGTTGCAGTTTGGCTAGTTGTGGTAGGTAGCAATGTCTAACTGAAGCTTGCATAAAAGTGGCCTCCAGAGTTGTCTCTCGATTCTATTTGAACTCTCTCAGCCACTGATACCTTATTTGTTACATTTCTTTTCCCCCTTTTGGTCAGGATGGCAATGTTGATCCCATGGTGCCAGGGCCAGGCTCATTCCTGGGAGTCATCTCCCATGGTGCCAGGGAGACTTTCATCTTTGGATGTCATGTCCCATGTAAGGGGGAGGGCAAGGCTTTCACTTGCAGATTTGGGCTTACAGAGAGAGAGAGAGGCCACATCTGAGCAACTCTCCCTCAATTATGAAGGACAATTTGGCTGGACACAGAATTCTTGGCTGTAAGTGTTTCTCCTTCTGGACCTTAGATATATCATACCACTGTCTTCTCACCTTCATAGTGCCTGTTGAGCAGTCCGACTCAGTCTTATGTGGTTTCCCTTGCAAGTGGTGATTTGCTTTTCTCTTGTCACTTTCAGGATTTTCTGGTCTCTTCAACATTTGACACACTGATTAGTATGTGTCCTGGAGTAAGCCTATGTGGATTTTTTTCTATGTGTGATTCGTTGGGCTTCTTTGATTTGCATATTTATGTCTTTTATAAGGGTTGGGAAGTTTTCCCCCATTATCTCCTCAACTAATCTTCTTAATCCTTTACTCTTCTCTTTTCCTTCTGAGAAACCGATTATTCTTATGTCTGTGTGCTTCATATTGTCCATCATTTCCCTGAGATACAATTCAAAATTTTTCATCTTTTTTGCCATTTGTTCTTTTGTGCATTCAAATTCAATTGTCCTGAGCTCTAGGTCATTTATTCTTTCTTTTGCCTCCTCAAATCTGTGTGTCTCTAGAATATTTTTTATTTGGTCTACCGTATCTTTCCTCTCTGTGATATCTGCTATTTTTCCACTTATTCTCTCAAATTCTTCTTTATGCCCTTCTAGTGTCTTTTTTTATATCCTTTCTGTCATTAGCCAACCCGTTGAATTTATTTAATAGAGTTATATGAACATCTTTGATTAGTTGTTCCAAAGTCTGTGTTTCCTCCATGTTCGCATTTGGCCATTAGGTGAGCTATATCTGTTTGCATCTTCATATGCTTTGTGATTTTCTGTTGACTTTGAGGCATTTAATTATCTTGATAGCATTACTCTGAAAGTTGATTTCTCTCAGTTGTCTTAGGTTTTGTATTTGCAGGATGGGCATGGGGCAGGGCTTGGGATGTGGGATGAGGTGCGGTGGCACTGTGGCAAGGTACAGCACAGAGCTAGGCATGAGGCAGAGGTGCTATGCTGGTACCCAGGGGCATGGGGTGCAGGGCACGCAGTCAAGGAGGGAGGCGCAGGGGGCACGGGGGTTGGGTGTGGCACAGGCAGTATGGAGGCAGAGCAGGGTGGGAGACTGATCATGGGGTCTGTCTGAGTTCATGGGATGCGGGGGTACAGGGGATAGAGGGGTGGGTCATGGGTGCGTGTGTGAGTGGGGCACTGGGGCAGGAGGGGCTCGGGTATGCTACCCTCTTTATTTTGAACTGACACCAATTGAGACCTTCCTATGTGTCAGGCTATTTGCTGCATGCTGGTAAGGCAGTGATAAGTAGGCCCTGTCCTGTCTTCGCGGGCACCCTTAGCTACAGTTGATCCTTTACAGCTGGGATGCTTTTCCTGGTAGACTAGATGGATTGAAAGCATACCAATCTTTACCTCTCCCTAACTCCATCCTCTACATAGTTGATGTTGTAGCTCCTCCCATCAAAAGGTAAAAGCTATTTCCCCACTCCTTGATCTGAGCTGCCTTGGGATTTTCTGTAGCCAACGGGAGGCAGCAGAAGTGATGTCATTTCAGTTCCAAGCCTAACACTAATGTCTTGGCACTCCTGCAGTTACTCTCTCCAGCCACCATATGAACAGCCCAGGGTAGCCTTAACTTAGGCCCGAGAGTGAGGTTACCCTCCTCTAGCCAGTCCCCAACCCATCCACCAGCTAACCGCAAACACATGAGCAAGCCCAGCCAACATCAGCCAAGCTTGGCCAGGTCAAAAAGCCACCACGCAGACTCATGACCTATAATAAATGTTTATTGTTTTAAGCCACTAAGTTTTAGGGTGGTTTGTCACACAGCAATAGCTAATCAATACAGCAGGGGGTCTTAACTACTCTTCCAACTCTGAAATCTACAGAGAAATTAAATAATTGCCTTCCCCGATCACACTGTTTACATGGTTTTTAAGGGACAGAAAAGATTTAAACCCAAATCTATATGAAAAGAACTTAATGCTCTTTTCATGATAATGTAAGACCTTCCAAGGCCTCACCTAGCTTATTCATTCTGTCATTTTCAGGTTATCAGGAATCAAGCAACAAGGAATCCATAAGATCTCACAAGAGTATAGCTGTCTGATTTCATTTCTATGAAATTCTGTAACCGGAAAAACTCATCAACAGTGAAAGAAAACCAATCATAAGTTGCCTGAGAACAGGGAAGGGGGTTAGACAACCAAGGGGGTAAGCAGGAACTTTTTGGGGTGTTGGAAAAGTTCTGTATTTTGATTGGAATAGTAGTTACCTAGGTAACTACAATCGCCAAAACTCAAGTCTTCACTTCAAATGAGCTTGTTTTAGTGTGTGAAAATTCTACCTCAATCAAATTGATGTTAAAACTTAAAACTTCCAGACTCAAAATTGCCTTTGTAACGACAAGACAGGAAACGATGCAAAACGACGGCCGTGTTGCCAACATCCCAGGACTTGTTTTTTCTTCAGAGAGATTTTGTTAGGGATCTCTGGAGATGGGTCTCCCCTGCTGCGTCCTTGGCCCGTGTTCTACCACAAAGCCGCTCAGCGACTCTCCTAGCTGGCCTTGCTCATTTCAGCCTCGCAGATCCAGTGGAAGGACCTGCTGCAGACGTTGTCATTCCACTTGCCGCCAGGGCGGATCTGGGCACAGTCCTCGCCTCCTCCCAGCCCGTGTCCTTCCCAGTCATCCGGCTGTTCCGGAGCCCAGTTCCTGAGAGGAGAGGGCAATATCAGGCAAGGGAGGTCAGAGCGAGCTGGGTCCGGGTCTGGAAAGGAGGGGCTGGGGGTCAGATCCTTGGGATAAGGCTGGGGGGGTAGAGGGTAGAGCTGGAGGGGGAGGCTGAGCACAGAGAGCCGGGGCAGACTCACTTCAAGTTGGCCTCATAGTCCGTCCCATCCTCCCATTTCCAAACTCCTTCCGGGTCGCTCAGGCCCATCCAGGGGTAAGTGGAACCCACATGTGTCTCGAGAAAGTTCTGAGGGGACAGAAGGACAATGGTGACTTCTCCCCACTGCAGCCACCTCAGACTCGTGCTTCTAAACTTCAGTTCTTCGTTTCAACCACTTGAGGAGCCTTCAAACATCCACTGCCTGGGGCCCATTCAACCTCTGAGGCTGGGACTCAGTGACCGGGGTATTTTGTTAAAGCCCCCCCAGGCGTGCCAACATGCAACCAGTGCTGAGAACCTTCCCGCCCTAAACCCAGGCCCTCCTGGCACATGGGCAGCAGAGGCCCTCACCTGCTCGTCCCAGGAGTTGATAGTGACCAGGTGGGCATTCTCCAGCTGGCAGTGCTTCTTAGCCTCGAACCAGGACTTCTCAGCCATAGAGAACCAGTAGCAGCTGCCATGGTGCTCCAGCCAATTCGGGGGGCAGCAACTGTTCTGTGAGCCTGAGTTGGGAGGGAAGGGGCAGAGGGGCTAAGACAGTGTGCAGGGAGATATGGCAGGAAAACGGGGCCAGGCATTCCCACACACCCTCCTCACCATTGCTTTTGAGGATAGTCAGCTGGCAAGTCAGCGAGTTCAGATCCTGCACCAGTTTCTGGACTTGTAGGAACACAATGGATTGATCTGGGACACACACAGATGGGGAGTGGGGATGGTGCCCCGGGGGTGGCCCCTGTGCAGGGAGTCCCTGGAGGTGAGATGCCTCTGCACAGGGCCCCAGCCCAGGTACCTTCAGGCCCTCCGTGCGTATTCCCCCAAAGTGGAGGGGAGCCGTGCTCTCTGACCTGCTTTGACTTCCTGCTCCTGTTTCTGCAGCTTGGTCCCCAGAGTAACCACCTTTTCGTTCAAGGTGCGGGCTGTAGGGGAGAGAGAGGCTCAGCACCCAGAGGTGCTCCCCCCACCCCCACCCTGGTCTTGAGAGACACCCCCCCCCCGCCATACACATGCTTGGAGGGGCCTCTCACCTGCCTGGAGCTCCTGCTCGTGCTCGTCCACCTTGCCTTGCAGACGGGTTGCCGTTTCTTGCAAGCTGCCTCCTGGAGGATGGGGGAGCGCAGAGCCCAGGAGTCTACCCTCTCCCCACGCAGCCCCACCCCGGTCCAAAGCCCCCTCCAAGCCGGGCTTTACCCTTGGACTTCAGTGCCTGGACCTCTACTGTGGTCCTTGATGTGAAGTTGCTGAAATTTGTCCTCAGGGACAGCAGATCTCTCCGAAGCTTGGCATCTGATCGGATGGACGAGACAATCACAACTAAGATATGGCAGGTCCTCACTCTGTGCTGGGCACTGAGCAGGGTTGCACAAAATCATTGAGTCCTCACAGCCACCCAACAGGGCAGGTACTATTGTTATCCAGTGTTGCAGATGAGGAATTAGGGAGGTTGAGTGATTTGTTGACGTCACCCATCTAATAAGTGTCAGAGGCAGGATTCAAACCTTTGAGTCTGAGTCCAGGATCCCATCCAGGATCACTCAGCATCCCTGTCGGCAACCCCTTCACCCTCCCTCCATTAATGCCACATGGCTGCATCGCAGGGCAGCCCCGCCAGGGCTCCGGTGACTGGCGGCAGCACAGCTGCTATCAGTGACCCTCGCTGTTGTCCCCACAACTGCCCCGAACACTGAGCCCCATCCCAGCTCTTGCTGCAGTTGTCGTGGCCATCCCCACTGCTGCCCAGCTCTCCCCCCCACCCTTGCCCCGCCACGCCTTGCCCCTCACTTTGGGATCCGAGCACACAGACCACGACCAGCAGCAGGAGGCCGAGGCCCAGGGAGATCAGGAGGAGGCGGGGTCCCGGGCAGAGGCGCTGCAGGAAGGACCAAGGAGAAAGAGGCCCTGCAGAGGAGACGGTGCCAGAGGAAGGGGAGGTCAAGGTCACATGAGGTCATTAGGAGAAGGGGGCCGGAGGGAGAAGGGGGTGCAGGTGATGCTAAGGGGAGGGCTGGACGAGGGGGATTATGGGATAGGGGATGCCTTTGACCTTCTCCATCAGGCACCGTCTCAAGGCGTCGGTCACGCAGACCCCCAGGACCCCGGGAATGCATGTGCACCCCCACATACACAGGGGAGGATGGTGAAGTGTAAGGTCCTATCATCAGAGCTGGGGGGGAGCACAGAGAAAGTTGGGGACATGCCAGGCCTTTATCAGATTCAATGTCATGTCAGGTTAGTTTCCCTTCCAAACCCAAATTCTCAACTCTCCCCTCCCTGCCCCAGGAATCCAGGCCAGCTGTGGTCTCCCTTGTCTGTCTTGGAGGACCTCACATCCTCTTCTTACTGGGACCACCAGAGGCTGTCCTGGCCCCTCAGAGGGGAGCCCCCACCAGTGCACATGGACAGGTGTACACGGAAGGACAGCAGAAATCCTTCTCAACAAATTGAGAGGGATTGTAGGACAGCCGATGTCTGTGGGATATCTTTTCCTCTTACCATTTCTTAACTCCTCGTTTTTCTTCTCACTCTCCAGGTACTGGAGATCTTCGTACTTGACTGGCATACTCGGACCACGCGAACTCTGAAGCTGTCAGAGCTGCAGTGGAGGCAGGGTCAGGGGCCCGGCTGGGGCATCAGGGGGGCCAGGGGGAGGGCGGGATAAGGGCTGGAGTTGAGGTAAGAGATGCATTTCAGGCTGAGAATGGGCCAGGTTCAGGGATATGAATGGGAATGGACCTGGGTTGAGGCTGAAGCTGAAAGTGGGATCAGGACAGGGTTTGGGCTGAGTCTGGGTGGAGTTTGGGATGAAGTTGGGGGCCAAGTTGGAGCTAAGTTGGTTGCTAAGTCTGGGTCTGGCATTGGGGCTGGAGTTGAAGTTGGGTCTCATGCTAAGACTGGGGTCAGTGCTCATGACGGAGCCGTGGATGGAACTGTAACCTGAGTTAAGAGCCCTACACTTGGGGATGAAGTCTAAAGCGCAGCTTTGGGTTGGGGCTGGTGTGAAGAGTCAAGTCGGATTTGGGGTTGGAGCTGAGATTGGATTTAAAATTGGAGCTGGGGTCAGGGATAGTATTGGGGTTAGGTTCATGGCTGGTGTTAGGGCTGAGAATGAATTTGAGTCTCAGTCTGTGGCTGGGAATTGTGGTTGCCTTAATTCAATCTGGAATCCAGTGGAGGAAACAGTCTCACACCTCCACTTGGTAATTAAATCTCCCAACTGCTTCCTTTTATTTCCTCCCATTAAATCCCACCTTAGACCCAAAGTTTCCCTCTCCCTGTTCTCTCTAACGTCCTCCCTGCCCCTGGTTCCACCTACCCACCAGCCCAGTTACCTATGCAGAGTCTGGAGGCTGTAACTCCTGGGTTCCTTGTGCAGCAGCCAGTAGAGTTGCAAGGAACTAAATCCCGGACAGATGGGATAGGAGGAGACCAAAGGAAGATCCACGCACGTAGGCAGAGTCCTACTGTTTTTGCATCTGACAGTCCAGGAGTCTGTACTTTGGCATATCCACTTCCTCAACTTTGGGCTTTAAATAAGAATGAGAATGCACTGAGATTGGAACCCAGGCTGAGATTGCGTATGTGTGGGAGTTGGAGAGAGGACCAGCTTTGCTCTCCCCCCCAGGGTGTGCCCTCTTTTCCCTTACCCCTTCCTTCCAGCTCTCCTGGCTTCCTCATTTTTACCATTCGAGAGGGAGAACAGATCAGAAGGTACAGTTGGCTGTTTGTCTTCTACCCCACACCCCTTTTCACTTCCTGTCTCTGAATTTCCCGAAATTATTGGTAGCTCCCATCACTGCACACCCGGGGCCCAGAGAAGCCCATTTTTTCTGCTCTTGCTCAATACCAGCCCGAATCCCTATCATCTGAGCTTCAGGTCCAACTTTCTCTGGGAGCTCAGCCGTTAAAGTCCCCCAGTGCTGACCTAAGTCTTTTCGCTCCATTCTAGAAGGAAGAAGGAGAGTGACAGGAAATAGGATTTCCTGGGAGGGGAGAAGCTGGGGAAAGGAACACATTTTTATTGAGCATCAAATCTGGGACCGGACACCTGCCAGACACTCATGTTACATTAACTCATTCAATTCCCACAAGAAATTTGGGAGACATTTGGGGTGAGGGACCAAGGCTCAGAGTGGTCACACGCCGTGCTCAAAATCTCTTAACAGTTGGCATTCAAACCCAGTGCTGCCTGAGTCCCTCGTCCAGGCTCCCTGGACATGCCTTGTCTTCACAGAACGGGTTCGGTTTAATCAAGTGAGCAGGGTAGGTCCCTTTAACGGGGCCACCCTAAATCCAGAGACACATCCCTTGCAATAGGAAGAAACTTTAGTGTCTTAAAAAGCAAAGAAGGAAAGCAAACACATCTTAATTATATTTTCTGAATAAATGGGATACCCTGCTTGCTTTTTAAAAAAATTCAATTTCAACAGTTTGTCAGGAACATTTTTGCACATCCGTTCATAAAAATGCCCTTGCATCATTTCTCATCTGCATCTCATTTCATAATATGCACCATAATTTATTTATGTCCCTATTAAAAGGCAATTAGATCGTTTCCAGTTTTGTTTTGTCTTTTTTTTTGCTTTCCTTTGGTTATTTGTTATGTTGATTAGTATTTGTCACAGGTTGGGTTCTTGGAAACTGACACTGAGCCTGAATTCAAGGTGCAAACTTAGGGTGGGCTGCCTCTGGAAGGCAGGAGGGACAGGAGGGAGCAGGCAAACAGCAACAGAGAACTAACAAAGCTTTTGCCAACCCAACAGGGAGCTCTGGAGCAAGTACTGCCCCTCGGAGTTGTCTGACAAAGGCTGAAATGGGGGCCTTTTATAACCCCACACGGCTGTTACCGGAAGCCAGGCTGCCCCAAAAGGGGCATGAAGCCGCCGAGGCAGCCCCTGGAGGGGCTGGCGGCTGGTGCTGTCTGCAGCTCAGAGAGCACTCAGCCGAGCACCAAATCCTTTTCAGCGGAGCACCAAATCCTTTCTTGAAGGGGAAACTGAGAAATGCATCGCTGTGTCTACGCAATATTGCATTGAATTTGCATATTAATTGGAGGGATAGTCGGCATCTTTATGTTGTTGAATCTTCCCAAGAAAGAGCATGGTCTGTTTCTCCATTCATTCGTACTGTCATTTATTCACCCATCCAGTGAGTATTCAAGTGTCAGCGGTATACACAAACCCTCCTCATAGGTACCAGGCATGCAGGGGAGAAGAAACAGAAAAGAAAAAACACACTGCCTCATAGAGCTTACATTCTAGTGGGTGACAGATAAACAAAATAACTGAGTAAAATACATATAACGTATATTATAGTGATGAGTGCTCTGGAGAAAAATATAGCAGGGGGCCATAAAGGGGGATGGGGTCAGTTTTTAATAGGATGCTAAGAAAAGGCTCCCTGGGAAGGGGAGCCTGGGGGAGCACTGAGATCCAGGCAGAGGGCCCTGCAGGTGCAAATGCCCTGGGGTGGGAGAATACCCCAGGTGTACCAGGAATCATCGGTTTGCAGTCTATAGAGAAGTGAGCCAGTCGGGAGAGCAGTAGATGAGTCAGAGAGAGAAAATGTGGGGTGCCAATTGTTTAGGGCCTTGTAACCTCTTGTCAAGGAGATGCTTTTACTCTGAAGCAGAGGGGAGGTCTTTGGAGCCGATCATCTGATTTACACGTTAGCTGCTAACAGCGTGGCCGTTTTGAATTTCATGAAAAGAGACGAGGGTAGAAACAGAGTTCCCGTAAGGACGTATCGCAGTATTCCAGGTGAGAGACAATGGTGGCAAGTGCACGGAGGTGGTAAGAAGTGTTCCGATTCCAGAAGGTAAAGCTGACAGGATTTGCTGACCAATTGGATGTGAGTTTCACACACACAAAAAATAATTCTCCTTCTAGTCTCCAAAATATATTAAACTTTGAAAGTTTCCCATAAACTGCTGACTCCCTAGGAAAAACATCCTTTTCCTTGCTTTTTGCAATACTGATGCCTAAAGATATGCCGTGAGCGTTTGTGGATATGATAATCATGTGAGAAAAGTGCTGTTTTGCTATCATGAACAGGCTGATAAAAACCTGTTTGCACTGGTGTAAGCTTGCAGAATTTTCCTTTGAATACCTGTCGTCGTTTTTGCATGGCCTCCCAAAGTCTGGTGCCCTTGCAACTTCTTTGCAAGTAACCTTTTTTTTTTTCTTTTCTTTTCTAAATGCTTTTGTCTGTGAGAAGTTATTTCACAGCTGCTAATCATAGCTTCCTTCTTCCACCACCATTTCCATGATCCCCTTCCCCTCTCCTAGCACCTCGGTTGGTCAAGATTTTTTTTTTTTTAAACTGGTGGGGTGACCCAAAACTTCTTTTCTACAGAATTCAAGTCCTGTCTTTACTGACTGCCACAATTTGTCACTGACCATTAATTGGACATGGGATACAACCTGGGACCCCAGTGATTTATGGATTACAGATCTGGTCTTCTCTGGCCCCATTGAGAAACAACTGGCCAATTTCCCTGTCTAATCAGAACCAATCACCCCAACAAGTACAAATCCCCCCATTGTCTGCCCAGAAGTTCAGTATTCGGGGGAGCCCAAATTGGCATTGAGTGAGTTTCCGCTCCCCATTTAAAAGAACCAAATCTGTGTTCCCTGATAGAAGTGTTCTCCCCTTGCGCTCCGGAACTTCAAAATTCAATGAGCCCAGATTTTGCAGGTGAAAAGCAAAAATTCCTTAAGTAGATTACTAGGTGCAATATTTTGTTTAGAACTTTTGAACGTATTTTCCATATTTGTAAGGACTGGTCCATAATTTCCCTTCCTGAACTAGTTTCACCTGCTTTCTTATTGAGGATATTCTAGTTCCATAAAATAAATCAGTGAGTCTTCTATCTTTTTCTGTGTTCTGGGAGAGTTTAAGTAACATTATCATTTTGGTTTTTAAAATATCAACACAATTGAACTATGTCTATAGACAACTGCCAGGACTTCGTGCATTGTGGTTTTATTTTGTTTGAATTAGGATACCTACAAATGACGTGATATTCAAAAGGTATGCAAAGTTTTATTTCCTGTTCTTTCCTCCAGTTGCCCACTTTTTCACAGAAGCAATTACTTCTCCTAGTTTCTTTCTTTTTTTATTACTAGTTTCTTGTATATCCTTCCAGAAATAGTCTATGTATTTCCAATAACTCACACGCACCCATCTTAACAATGAACCTTAGAAATCTTTCCATATCAAAACCCAGATTGCTGATTCATTCTTTATGGCATAACATAATCTATTTACTGGCCCCTCCCCCAATGATGGGCATTTGGCTTGTCTGACTTTTGGCATGCTAAAGAATGCTGAAATGGAAATCAATATTGTAAGTCATATCCCACAGACGGAAATATCTAAGGGATAAATATTCAGGAGTAGAATTGCTAGATCAAAGGATGTCCGCATTTGTAATATTGATAGATTTGACCAAATTGCCCCCCAGAGACATAACAATTCACACTTCCACTCCCAATGGATGAGAATGCCTGTTTCTCCATTACCCATTCCTCATGCAATCAAACTTTATGACTGTTGCCAATCTGATAGGTTAAGATGCTATCTCAGTCATTTTATTTTGTATTTTTCCTATAATTAGTGGGCTTGAGCATCTTTTAATGTTTGAGAATCATTATTTGTATTTCTTTTTGTAAGAACTGCCTGTTCATATTCTTTTTCCATTTTTTTTTTTACTGTGCTGTCCATTTTTTATTATCAGATTGTAGGGACTCCTTCTATAGGCAAGAAATTAGATCTTTGTTGTAATATGAGTTGCCAGTATTCCCAATTCAATGTCTTTTGAATTTATTTTTAATTTTTCCCATGAAATTGTTTTACTTTTTCTGTTTTGAATGTTTCATTTTATGATTCCTGGGTTTTATGTTGTACTTTAAAAAGGTCTCATATCTTCTTCTGGTACTTATAAGGTTTCATTGATTACATTTAACTCATTGACCAATCAAAATGTCTCGTTTAGTTTTTCCAGATGGATACCTAATTGACCTAATACCCTTAGTTGAATAATCATTTATTTCCCCCATGGAATTATAGTAACAATTGTATCATATATTAAATCCTCTGTACATATCTTGGTTTATTTTGGACATTCTATTCAGTTCCATTGATCTAGCTAATCATGTACCAGTAACTCCATTTTAATTATTGTAGCGTTAAAAGTTCTTTACAATCTCTTCTGTCATAAAATCATCCTAGATTTTTTTTTTTTGGCATTTCATTTTTTATTTAGATGTTTAAGCTCTTGCACTAAGTTTTTTTTCTTCTTCATTTTTTATTTTTTTAAAAAAAGCATGGAACGCTTCATGAATTTGCGTGTCATCCTTGCACCGGGTCCATGCTATTCTCTGTATCGTTCCAGTTTTAGTATATGTGCTGCCAAAATGAGCACTGCACTAAGTTTTTATAAGCTGGTGAACACTGACAAATTATTTCTCCCACAGAACTATAACCACACATTCCCAGACAATATAAATATACAGTTGAACTAACATTAATATGCACCACCATTTATCAATTACATAATAAAACAAATTATCAAGTGTATAAATATTAAGTTACACAGCTTAAAAGGCATATAAAATATTAGATGTTTGCTGAATAATTAGCAGAAACCTGCTTCTTTTTTTTGAAAGAAGGCTTCCCGGGTTGGGGAAAAAAATCACACTTCAAACAAAAATAACAGTTGACAAACAACTTCCAATAGACCTGGGGAAAACAATCACAAGAATTTCAGAAATTTTGATTAGGAATTATGTAGTTACCCTAACAAAGCTTCTCTACCTTTTAAAATGATATTTACTAAATGGAAGAGCATATCCTATATGTTCTGCACAAGACAAAAGCAACGTTTTACTAAAAATATTTGGTAGCCCCCTCCCATTCATTTATCAGGTCCTCCCAGTTAAGTTGCACCCCAAAGTGCAAACATTAAATTAACTGTAAGGCTTTTTTTGTCTGGAGATGTTAATGATATGTTACAAGTTATAGATAGACATTAAATAATCACCATAAGACTCTGTAAAAATCTAACAAAATTCAATGGCTGTGCAAACCTGATGTATACTGGTACAAATGTGGGAGACGTAAACCTAAGGTCAACAGGACCTATAACCAAATAGGTCCTCCTTTCAATATTTGAATTGACATAGTTTATTCCTTCAGTCAAAATTTCATAGTTCCTGGCCTTTTAAGTTTTGTATGGTACTAAAAATATACAAGTATTGTGCTGGGTATTTTTGTACTTACTCTCTCGAAATGTCTTATATATTGATAAGATTCTGGCAGGAGAAGTGATTGAAAGAGGACTTATGACTCAATATTGCATGATTCTAGGCAAGATCAGCTGTTACCCCTCATGAGCCCATTTAAAATGCTGACCAGCAGGAATCTTTTGCTAAGTCTCCAAATAGGTTGCAATTCTGCCAAACTTGTAGCATGGGAAACTGCTTTTTAGTACCCCTATGAAAGCTTCATTGGGCTTATTTACCAATATGTTGGCTAATATGTCAACAAATTAGGTCCTTCCTCTCTCAAGTTCCACTTTCAAGGCAATAGCACCAGGCACCCCAGTTTTATTTATTTATTTTTCTTTTTACTTTTTTTTTTTTTTTTTTTTTGCGTGGGCAGGCGCTAAGAATCGAAGCCAAGAATCTCCAACATGGCAGGCGAGAACTCTGCCACTGAGCCACGGTGGCCTGCCCACCCCAGTTTTAACTGAATGCAACAGTTGTCTCTGCCACCACTGCAGTCTTTGAGGTGGAGCCGCACTTTAGGTTGATACTTTTCCAAATTCAAAAGTTGCTTGCTGTTAAAAGCCCCATACAGCTTTTGTCTTAGGAACTATACTGCATCTTCATATTTCATTCCACCTTCAATCAATGCTAAGGCAACAAGCAGTGCTGCTCTCCCAAGACCTACGACACAATGAACAGCAATGCAACCACCAGGCTCTTCCCCAAACTTAATTTTTACAGGACTCATCTGGTTGGCTGGTGGTGCACCATCATCAAAAGGCCAATCAAGAGCATGGATACCGGCTCTCCTACTACGCACCTAGTAGTAAACTCTGTCTTTGTAACCCCAGTGTCTCGGGAATTGGTTACTGAGCATGTCAGGCAAAAAGAATCCATGGCCTTTGTCAGGTAACAATTTGGTGACCTCCAGAAGGGACAAATGCCTGAGGCTCTGGAGCCCCAGCAGAGCAAGTTCTTCCCTGGAATTTTAGTATCTGTGTGACATCTGAGACTCAGATTTAGTTCTCCGGCTCTGAAAGTCAGCATAAGTCCATACGGCAACTGTTAAAAAACAAACAAACAAAAAAAACCCAAAATTTCAAATTCTGATTAAAGATGTGATGAAACTGAGCTAGAAAAAAACTAAGAGACTTAAAACCTCCAGATTGTTCCAATATCAGAGAAGCTCTGAAATCCAGAAATACTGAACTCTCCAAGACAACCACCAGTTTCATTGAATCATCCCTTTGCTCCTTAATGATAGTGTCCATTTTCAGCCTTGAAGCAGCTGAAAGAGTTGTCGCCCACATATCCCTCAAGATTGTGAGATAATGATCAAATGAGGGAGAGGAATTGTAACTGAGAAATCAGGATTTCATTACTGATGACTTTCATTACTGAATCATTATTATAGGTATTCCTTTTTGCTTTCTGGTATATTGGAGTAGACAGAGGGAAATACCTGAAATCTCCAATTTTGTAATCCAGCTGCCACCTTGATCTCTGATAATTATTGTATCACCTTTATCATCTGTCCCTGTGATTGTGAAAACCTTGTGACTAACCTTCATTTGTGCCCAGTTTCCCAGTTTTTCCATATGAGAGCCTTGTGACCACCAAAGACAGCCCCTAATTTTTGTTAATGGAGGGTCTTGGGTCTGCCCAGAACTAACCCACCTCAAGTCCCAAATTACCTTTTTTTTTTTTTTTTTACATGGGTAGGTACCGGGAATCGAACCCGGGTCCTCTGGCACGGCAGGCGAACATTCTTGCCTGCTGAGCCACCGTGGCCCACCCCCAAATTATCTTGATGACTGATAACCAAAGTGGGCCCGCCTGACACGCACAGTAGCTTAGACTTTAACCTACAAGTCCCCTAGACCTCATTCCGCCATTTTCCTACATATGTTCTGTGACTAAGTGTGTCATCAATTGGCGCATGCTCAATAATTAGATCACCTCTAATCGCATCATCTGGGGTCACTGTGCTCATTATCCAAAGCCCTGCCCATCTTTTTCTCTAACAAAACTATCAGAATTACTGCAGTTCAGGGAGAGAGATTTTGGGGCAATAGACCATCTGCTCTCCTACTACGTGCCTAGTAATAAACTCTTTCTCTCTTTGGGAAAAAAAAAGAACATGGATGCCTTCCTTCACCACAAGAGCAGTGTCGTGGGTTGCTTCACATACTCTCACTATTCTGCTAACTCCATATTTCTTAAGTTCCTCTATAAATTTGCTTAAGGTTGCACTGGTCGGATTGTGTGCAATAACAAATCTCATGTTCTTGTATGTGACTTCCACAGGAGCTGGGTGGTTCCTTCGAGCCATGTTAGTTTAGTTAAAAAAAAAAAACACTCAAAAGGGTCATAAAAGAATTTTAAAAATTGAATGCAGAAATGATGCAAAGGAGCTGAAGTCTGCTTCAATATACTTCCCCTGAAGTTCTCCGTGCTTTGGGTGTGAAGTCAGGAGAAATGGGAAATGAAATGAACCTCCTAACAAGAAGCAGTGATTCTTCCATCCAGTAATACTGAGGCACTATAGAGCAGGGCACTGAGGTTTACCCCAGCCGGGTCAGAACTCTTGTAGAATGCTCTGTGGATTTCAGTTCAACGCTTTTATGGGGGTTCCTTGGTATCATAGAGATGAGTTTTTATAGGTCACTTGTTGGCAGAGAGGTCCTGCTGTGCCTGGCAGTAATCTCTTAGGAACTCTATAAATGTGTGACCAAGAACACCATAGAAAAGAATTGTTTACCTATTGAAGATCATGGCCTAATCATACAGCGGGTCCCCAAGAGAGGATACTGTAAGTTCTGGGTGGTGTATTTTGGACATTATCCATGATGCCTAATAGATAGAGAGAGCCAAAGGGTACAGTGATCGAGAAGCAGAATGGTGAGCCGTGATACGGTTAGATGACGGAACACAGTGCCGCTGCAAAAAGGAAGGACATCTGGAGGCACACAACGAACTGAATGAAACTTGGGGACAATGTGCTGTGCAAAATAAGCCAGAAACAAAAGAACAAATATGCTAAGGGCTCTTTCAGAAAATACACGTAAGAAAATCGGAGCCGAGCCTGTAAGCCCTTACAGCAGTCCCACAAAGTCTGAAGTTGTAAGTGTATTTCTAGATTCTGAGACACTGAGCTATGTTTATCAGCTGGTATTTTCCTGGAATTTTGAGTTACTCTGTGGCACCTAAGACCCAGAAATGGAGTGCTGCAGCCCTGAAAGTTAGCATAACTATATACAGTAACAGTTAAAGTAACCAAAAAAAAAGAGATCAGATCTCAATTAGAGTTAAAAATGAAGTGAATGTGGCTGGAACTAAGGTAAACCAGAATATAAGGTAAAAGATGATAGCGTGTACTTTAGGCTTTGACCTATTGTATGAGACCAAAGGCAGAGAGGTTTATGATGTCCAGAAACGAAATTTTCTGTAACAAACAATCTAAATCAATCTGCCTGGCTAGCTCATTTAAACAACCCAAACTCCTGGAGTCTGGAACGGGAATGGGGCCTTGTAATTCTGTATAGTTTAAAGTAATACCAGGATACATCTCTGATTATGGTGGGTTGATAATTAAAATGTTTTGGTAGAAGAAGTACATGGAATCTTGAATAGGGTGTACATCATACTAACTGTAGTATGAAAGTTAGTGCAATTCCCTGATACATCCCAGAGTCATTCGGGCAGTGAATAAACAAGTATTTGCAAAGTCCCCTTGGAAGACTGGGAAGAAAGAGGAAATAGCCAACTTCCTCACTTGGGGAACTCCCGATAGCCCGTAAGCAGCGGGGACAACCAAGTCAATAGGCCAAGCCCTCAATCTTGGGGCTCGATCCTATGAAATTTATCCCCGCAAAGGAGAAGCTAGGCCTACTTATAATTATACCTAAGAGTCACCCCCAAGAGAATCTCTTCTGTTGCTCAGATGTGGCCTCTCTCTCTAAGCCAACTTGGCAGGTGAACTCACTCCTATTCCCACTAGAACATGACTCCCAGGGGTGTAAATCTCCCTGACCATGTGGGACAGAACTCCTGGGATGAGCCAGGACCCAGCATCAAGGGATTGAGAAAGCCTTCTTGACAAAAGCGGGAAGAGAGAAATGAGACAAAATAAAGTTCCAATGGCTGAGAGATTTCAAACAGTCGAGAGGTTATCCTGGAGGTTATGTTTACGCATTATATAGATATCCCTTTTTAGTTTATGGTGTATTGGAGTGGCTGTGTTCCAGACGCCTTGATTCTTGAAGGTGATATATAACCACACAGCTTTTATAATGTGACTGTGATTGTGAAATCCCTGTGTCTGATGCTCCTTTTATCCAGGGTATGGACAGATGAGTAAAAACTAAGGATAAAATATAAATAAATAATGGGGGGTGGGGATAAAGGGTAAAACATTGGATAGATTGGAATACTGGTGGTCAATGAAAGGATGGGATAAGGGGTATGAGAAGTATGAGTTTTTTTCTTTTTACTTTTAATTTCTTTTTCTGGAGTGATGCAAAGGTTCTAAAAATGATCATGATGATGAACATACAACTATGTGATGATATTGTGAGCCATTGATTGTACACCATGTATGGCTGTGTGTAAAGATTTCTCAATAAAAATATTTTTGAAAAAAGTCCAGCCCAAGCTCGACCAAAACTTTATCTTACATCCAATCAAAGCTTTATGCAATGGACTTGTGGCCTGAGGATTTGCAGTGAATTCAGGTACAGCAGACACCATCAGATCCCTTTGCCATTTCCAGGCGCCCTGGGTCCCAGTGTGATTTTAATCTTAAGGACCAGCACCTGTGTTCTTTTGTCAGCACCTGCCCTCAAGCTTCCAGAAAATCAGTAACAGAAAGCAGCAAGTACCTTGGAATTTATGTTCCTCCCAACCACCGGCAGTTCTTTAACAAATGACTGTTGGGTGTGAAGTATGTAAGTGCCCTGACTCCCTTATCCCTGGTGGGGATAACCCTGAGGCATGACTGACATTAATCCAGTGCTCCCCTGAAGGATTGAGCTGAAATGGCATCACCATCACCACCATCATGGGTCTTTGTTTGATATTGCCTGGAAATACTTTCCTAATGAACCACTTTCACAAGAATCCTCAGGTCGAGTTCAGCTTCCAATGCATTCTTGCTTGATCTCCTTCCATTCATCTTCCTACTTCCCCATTCTTCATACTCATCTTTCCTAGGAACACTTCCCAGTGAATCACTTTTACAATAATTCGCCTCTCTTGGTCTGCTTCTGCAGAACCTAGACCAGGAATCGTGGACTGTTCTGTTCTTCCTTCCTCTCTTTTCTCTTCTTTCCATGCCGATCCTCCAAGGTCAGGGCAAAGGAGAGGACAACGAAAGGAAAAGGGCCCCAGGATCTGGTGCTGTGGTGGTGGGGGGGCGGGATGCTCTTCTCAGCAGGGGTCCAAACACTGGCCTTTCCTGGGGTCCCGTTGGTAGGTGCCTCTGAGAATCTGTCCCCCATGAGAAAGATGCACTTCCTGGCTGCCTCTGTGTTGTTCCCCCAGCAGCTCCAGCCCCAGAAAGCAGCTGTACATCCACACTTTCTTTCTGCATCCCTCTTTCAAGCAGGGTCCTTCCAAGAAGGTTGAAGCCTGACTTCCAAGGAGTTCCCTAGGCTCACAGGTCCTCTGACATCCTTGCTCTGCCAGACAGAGCAAGGCAACTCAGTCAACCAATAAATGTGGCAGCCCCAGCCCAGACTTTTGCTTTCAGATTTCTCCTGTCAAGAAGCAAGGATGAGTCTGTTTTTTCATAATGGCCCAAAAAGTCCTGAGAACACATTCAGAGTCTCTCCCCAAATTCTGCTTTCCCCCCTCATGTAGCAGTCTGGGTGAGCCCAGCAGTGTCTGCAGCTTAGCTACCATCTGGCCCACTGGTGAGATGCCTGTCTTATCCCTTTCAGACAACCTGGCTCTATAATCGATTCCCTTGGGACTCCTTCATTCAATTCCCTTGAAATAATCCCCTAAAATCTATTTTCTTATACCGCCTGGGAAAAATGGTGTTTGCTGGTCTTGTCACTTCTTAGTAAGTCCTGTCTAGAGGTGTCCAGACCCTCTGTTTTGAATGTATGGGCACCTATCAATAATCGTCCTCAGCTTTGGGAATCCAGCCAAATTTCTGGAAAAACAGGAAAAGTGTCACTTAATCTCCTATTACATGTGGTCATTGTCACTTCTCTCTGTTCCTTAGTTGGGCTTGCCAAGATTTTATCTGTCATATCAATCTTTTTGAAAAAAAAATCTTTTTTTTTTTTTTTTTTGCGTGAGCAGGCTCCAGTAATTGAACCCAGATCTCCAGCACGGCAGGCGAGAATTCTGCCATCGAGCCACTGTCGCACCGCCCTGAAAATGGGTTTTTGTTAAGAAGTTGAAAAGTCAAACTATGGACTTGGAAAAAACATTTGCAAACCACACATCCAACAAAGGACCACTACCTGGAATACGTAATAAACTCTCAAAACTGAACAGTAAGAAAAGAAATAATCCAGTTCGAAAATGGGCAAAAGAAACATTTTACCAAAGAAGATTATACAGATGGAAAATAAGTACATACGAAGATGCACAACATCATTAGCCATCAGGAAAATGCATATTAAACCCACAAACACTTATCACTATCCACCTATAAGAATGACTAAAATTTTAAAAAAATAGTGAGAAGAACCACAGTATGCAGGCAAACTGGTTCATTCACACAGTGCTGTTGGGAATACACAATGGTACAGTCACTCAGAGAGTTTGCAAGTTTATTCTAAAACTAAACATGCAACTACCATACGACTCCCAATTGCACTTTTGGACATTTATCCCAGAGAAATTAAAATTCATGTTCACACAAAATCCTGCATATGAATATTCATACCGTCTTTGTTGGCAATAGCCGAAAACTGGAAAACAACTCAGACATCTTTTCATGGGTAAATGGTTAAACAAACGGATACACCCACACCACGCAATTCTACTCAGCAATAAAAAAGAGTGAGCTGGGCACTGCAGGAATAGCTCAGTGGCAGAATTCTCGCCTGCCATGTGGGAAACCCAGGTTCGATTCCTGGAGCCTGCCCATGTCAAAAAAGAAAGAGTGAACTATTGATACAACAACTTGGACAGATCTCTGGTGAATTATACTGAATGAAAAAAAAAAAACCAATTTCATTTATATCACATTTTTGAAATGACAAAGTTATAGAAACAGAGAACAGATTGGTGGTTGGCAGGGATTACGAGCAGGGGTGAAGGGAGAGTGGAAGTGGATGAAGTTATAAAAGTGCAACAAGGATCCTGGTGAGGATGGAAATATTCTTCATCTAAAGTATATCAATTGTCAATATCCGGGTGGTGATAGTGTACCATAGCTTTGCAAGATATGCCCACTGGGAGAAATAGGGCAAATATTATTTCTCTGCGCACGAGTCTACAATTATCTAAAAATATAATTTTTATTTTTTAATGGGTTTTACCTTTATTTATTCAATCTACTAATTTGTGTAATCTATTCTATCTTTATTAATTTTCTCCTCCTATTTGGGTGTATTTTGCAATAGATTTTTCTAATTATTTGAATACTTGGCTTCATTGTCTTTCATTTTGAGCTGTGAAAACATTGAGGCTGTACATTTTCCTCTGAGTTCAACTTGACCTGTATCTCAGAGGTTTGGACGTGCTATTTCATTCTTTTCTAGACAATTTTCATTTTGATCCATGATAATATTGAAGAAGTATTTCTCATATAGCTAAGAGATTTGGGTCCTCTTTATTATTTCCATATAATTTTAGTTGCATTATAATAGGAGCATGTGACCAAATTTTCTCTATTTGGTATTTATTAAGGGCTTTTTTTTTTACAGATTGCTATGGCAAAATTACTTCTGAAATCATCATATAAACAACTTTTGGGATTTTTAAATTACCACTATAGAAAGCTATTAGCTCCCACAGTTTATTCATCTTGTAGAGGCAATTATGCTAAGTAAAGAAAGCAGGTCACAAATTGTATGATCCCACTTATAAGAAATATCCAGAATAGGGAAATCCATAGAGACAGAACTCAAATCGGTGGTTGCCTGGTGCTGTAGGGAGAGGGGAATGGTACAGGGTCTCCTTTTGGGCAATGAAATATTTTGGAACTAAGAGGTGGTGGTTGCACATTATGGACATAATTGATGCCACTGATGTACCTTTTAAAATGGTTAATTTTGTGTTATGTGTATTTGACCTCAATTAGAAAGAAGGAGAAAGGGAGAAAGGGGAAGGAGAGCAAGAGAGAAAGAGAGGAAGGAAGGAAGGGAGGGTGAAAAGCAGGCCCAGTGAAAGTTTCCAGGATAAAGAATGAAAAAAAGGCCCACACCAAGAGACAACACTGGGAGTTTTCAGACTCCAGGGATAAAGAGAATATTCTGAAGAGGGGAAAAGTCCCCATACAAAGGACGAGTTTAAGAATAGGATCAGATTTCTCAACTGCCCATTGATAAATAAATTAATTAAACGGAGTAAGGCCTCCAAAAGGCTGATGGGAAATTGTTTTCAACCCATAATTCTATAGTCCTACAAATTATCAACCAATCTACCAAAAAATGTCCCTCTTAGACACACGTTCTAAGGAAGCTTCTAAAGTAGCTGCTTCAACAAACAAGGGAATAAACCAAGAAAGGAGAAGACATGGAACCAGGGGGCAAAGGTTTCAACCCAGGAGAAAGAGAAAGGTCTGAAGAATCTCCAGAATGAGTGAGACGTTCCAAGATAACAGCTCTGTAGAAGTCTACCTTTCCTGGTCGGAGCTGAGAACAGAGGCCCAGGGGCAGGACAGGAGGAAAGGGTGGGAAGGTTCAGAAGTGGATTTACCATGAAGCTAATAATGCTTGATCTGGAAGGTCCCTCCCGGGCAAAGTCCCCTTACAAGCCCTGGAAGAGTCCAAGCAATATCCTCACTTAATCATAAGTGTTTGTAAAGTATGAAAACAAAGTAGTTTTAACCATGGTCAGTTAAAATTGCCTCTTAATTGTGTCTTTCCATTCCAACTTCCTCTCCTTCTCACTTCCCTTTAGGTCAGATGGCATTTTTTAATCCAACCAAAAGGTTAGCTGGAAATACATCTGGGTTGAATTGAGCAGAACATGTATATTCGCAGTCACATCCGTGTATCCTTATTGCTAATCAATCCCAGCACAGGAATGGCTTCCAGGGGTTCTCCTGCCACCCATGGTGCAGACTCACCTGGCAGGTAACACAAAGGTGGGACATTAACTGGACCTGTAACACCTGACACCAGTAATAGAGGAGAAACATGCTTTAGGAAAAATTGAATTATCTTTCTCACCTCTCTACGTGAATTAACTTTACAAAAATCTTTGTCAAATGAAGAAGTAAAGAGTATTCTGCAAAGAAAAGGGGGAGGGGATTATTTTAGTGTGTTGGGAATAATATTTTATCATTTTTCTGGATTTTGCAATGTTTATGGTTGCTGCCAGGTTTTGAAATTTGTGATTTTTTTCTAATTTAAATAAATGTCAACTTTTTATACCTAATTTTGTATCCATAATTTTTTGTATTTTTTTTTCCTGAAGAGGACTCCCCCAAAATGAATATGCACAAGTCTCATAAAACTTGGATTCAGTCCTTTGGCTCTAGGAAAAAAGTGCAACTGAAAGAAAGATTGTATAAACAGTTTGCATGTGTGGAAAATTATATCATCAGCTTTTTTTCAGTTAAGGAAGATTTAGCAATAGGTTCAAAGAATATGCAGCAAAAATTTAAAAGTAGCAATTAACTTCAGAAGAAAAAAGCTTGCGCAAGAAAGGAAATTAATCAGATTATATTAGTTAGCTCAGCAGTACTATTATTTACCCAGTCATTAATAAAAATTCTAGGATTTAAATAAAAATTGTTGTAGATTAAACTGGAAGATTTAAAAAATCTCATTTACATGATAGGAAGTAACTAAAATAATGGGTATAATGATAAAGAGATATCAGTTGACACATATTATTTCAAACCATGGATGTCAAAATGGGAGAAACAGCCAAAAAACTGAAAGTGGTTTCTCCCAGAGGCAGGAGTGACTAAAGGGAGTGAGACAGAAGACTGTTTCTAGCCCTGCAAGGCTTTAAATTGCATGTATTATTATTTTCAATCTCCTTTAAAATAATGCCAATCATGTACATTTTGAAGGAGAAGTCCTAGACAATTTTGCAAACTGAAAATTGGAAAATGTTGACTCAGCACAAGCTTACGCGCAAAAATTGCTCGAAACATTCTATGGAAAAACAAACAAGAACAGCAACTGCTTGTCCACCGTAGAAAGTGAATAAATGGATGCACGGTACATCCATAGCTTGGAATTCTCCCCAGCTGCTAAATTCAGTTAGGTAAAGTTAAACTTTTCAGTTTACACTGTTACATTGAAAAAAACAGTTACACAATGAGATATAGTATTGCATATCTATGCATACACCCAGGAAAGGCTGAGACAGGACACCCATGAAATAGCTAACTCTGGGGAGAAGTGTGTTTGTGTATGTGTGTGTGTGGGGGGGGTTACAGGAAGGATTGTATTCACTTGTGTGTGTACACACACGCACTATTCAAAAAAATTTTTTTTTACTAATAGCATATATAACTTTTGTAATTTAAAAAATCTAATTGCTTAAAGATCCTTTCGAGCTCAGTTTTAGAATGATCTTGGAAGGTGAAGTTTACCCCATTTGGAGATCGTTGGAGACAATCCACCCTATGCTAGAGACAAGCCGACCTCCCTTTTGGGTCCAGAAGAGGCAGTCACGCTGAAAACAGGGTCAAGGCATCTTGCCAACCCACCCTCCCTTCACAGTTTTCACTGGCATGGCCAAGGGCACCTTGGCCAGCCCTGACCACAGTTCCCAGGCTGAGTGGTGCCCGGTGATGTCTGTCACCTCAACCGGGGGTGACCTCCGGGGGCTGGGGCGGACCCTCCAGCACCCCGCACCCCCTGCGCCTTGTTTAGACTCTATATTTCCCGGTTCCAAATAACCAGGCCGGGCAAAGAGTTTCAAGAATTTGTTTCTTCTTTCCTTACCCCACTGAGGCGGCTGAGAACTATAGTAATTACAATGCAGTGTGGAAGAAGGTGGGGCTCCGTCTTTCCAGGGTCAGGGACTCTGAAGTACCCCCCTTTTCTGTCTTTCCTCCACCCCTCCGCATTCCCCCGACCCAACTCTTCTTCTTTTGTTGGTAAATTCCGGGGGAGCCGCTGGGGCCCCGCGCTAGCCGCTCAGGTCGCGCCGCATCTCGCACGCCCAGCGGTGCACCTCCTGACACATGTCGACGTTCCAGCGGCCATCCGGGTGCAGCTTGGCACAGTCTTCCCTTCCGCCCAGCTCGTGCCCCCGCCAGTCATCTGGGTGAGAGGCACCCCAGTTCCTAAGACGGCAGGACAGCGCTCAAGCCCCGACCCCCACGCTGCAGCCCACCCAGCCCAGACCCGCCCGCAACCCCTCCCCACCCGCGAAAGCGCAGCCTTGCGGGGAGCCGGGGAGCAGGGGCCGCAGCTTTCCGAGGCTGTGAGTGGGGGTGGGATGGGGTGGGCTGGGGAGGAGTGGGTGGGGACCTTGGTCCCTGAGGGCGTGGAGCGGGACAAAAGTCTAGGTGGCTGTCCCCAGGTTACACTAATCGCTTACCTGTAGCCATGCCCATAGTCTGTGCCATCCACCCATTTCCAGGAGCCGTCGCTGTCAGTGAGTCCCATCCAGGTTTGAAAGGGGTTGGTACGTTGTAGAATGAATTTCTGGAAACACAGGCGGGGGAGAGCAAGTTTCGAGTCCCTTGTGCCCTTGTCTTCCTTGCATGCAGGCATGGAGCTGGGGTCCCCTCAGCCTGCACCAGCCTGACCTGTCCCCACCCCCACCCCCACCCTTGGAAACAGCAGCTGCCAACAGGAAAAGCTGCCTTTTCTCTTGTCACCAAACTATTGTTCAGTGGACAGGGACTGTGGGCTTAGACCTTCAGCCAAGTGCTTTGCAAGGGTTACCTCATTTAATCTTCCTAAAGTCCTCTAAATCAGAGACCATAATAATTCCCGTTATACAAGGCAGCCCCAGTACCTGAGCTGGTGAACATGGCCCCCAGCCGACCACCCACTGTGACTGCCATTTACTGAGGTTTGCCAGGCGCTGGAGCTGCCCAGCTTGGACCCACTACCCAGGCCCCCATTAAGACCTGCGCACATGGGGTCTGACAGTCTGTGCTGCAGATAGGAGGATGCCCCAGACAGAAGATGTCTCTGAGTGGTCTCTGAGATACCCCACCCCCACCCACCCCCGTATTTAATTTCTTGTAATTTAATTTTTCCTGGAGAACTAGGTTTACAGAAAAACCATGCAGAAAATACAGATTTTCCACATCCAAACCTGTTTCCATAACAGGTTTCCCTACTGTTAACATTTTGCATTAGTGTGATACCATTGTTGCATCCGAGAAAACAATGTTATCATAATTATACTATTAACTATAGTCTGTAGTTGACATTAGGGTCACTGTTTGTATTGTATAGTCCTACACAACCCAAAATTTCCATCTTTTTTTTTTTTTTGGCAGGGAGGTGGATGTATGGCAGGAATTGAACCCGGGTCTCCCACATGAAAGGTGAGCATTCTATCACTGACCCACCCGTGCACCCTAAAATTCCCACTTTTAACCACATTCAAGTAATCATTCAGTGGGGTTAACTACATTAAAAATATGCCCCCATCACCACCGTCCATCACTAAAACTTCTCCATCATCCCAAATAGAAATGCTGCACAATTTAAGCATTAACTCCCCACTGCCGACCCCCACTCCAACCCCTGATAACCTAAATTCTAGTTTCTAAGTCTATGAATTTGCTGATTCTAATTATTTCCTATCAGTGAGATCATACAATATTTGTCTTTTTGTGTCTGGCTTATTTCACTCAACATCATGTCTTCAAAGGCCATCCATGTTGTTGCATGTATCAGGACTTTGTTCCTTTTTATGGCTGAATGATATTTCATTGCATGAATATACCACATTTTGTTTATTCATTGATCGGTTGATCATAACTTGGGTTACTTCCATTTTTTGGCAATTGTGAATAGCTCCCCTATGAAGGTCGGTGTGCAGATATCTGTTCAAGTCCCTGCATTCAATTCTCTTGAGTATATACCTGGAAGTGGGATTGCCGGGTCATACGGTAATTCTACACTCAACTTTCTGAGGAACCACCAAACTCTTTCCCACAGTGGATACAACATTTTATTTTCCCACTATGCTGGTTTGAAGCTGTTCCATACCCCAGAAAATACCATGTTCTTTTTTTTTAATCCATTCCTGTGGGTGCAGACCTATTGTAGGCGAGACCTTTTGGTTAGGTTATTTCATTGACATGAGATCTGTCCCATTTAAAATGGGTCTTAATCCTTTAATCTGGAGTCTTTGTAAGAGGATAAAAGGACAGGAAAAAAGATGAGAGAGAAGAGAGAGAAAAGCCACGGATATGCTAAGACAGAACCCACAGAAGCTCAGAGAGGAAGCCACTGGAACCAGAAACTGAAAGCAAGGAAACCAGGAGAAAAGGACCAGCAGACGTTGCCATGTGCCTTCCCACGTGACAGAGGAATTCCAATGCAGCAGCCTGTCTTCAGTCCCTTCATTGGGGCATTTTCTTAGGCCTCAGAACTATATACTTGTAAGTTAATAAATCCCCATTGTAAAAGCCAATCCATTTCTGGTATATTGCATTCTGGCAGCTTTGAAGCTTTAGCAAACCCAAACAACCACCAACAGTGAGTGAGTGTTCCTATTTCTCTACATCCTCACCAGCACTCACAATTCTCCATGTTTCCAATAGTAGCCATTCTAGTGGATGTGAAATGGCATCTCATTATGGGTTTGATTTGCATTTCCCTAATAGGGGGCGGGAGGAGGTAGGAGGGCTGACCTGCCTGAAACTGACATTATCATAGGTCAAAATTCATTGAATACTGGCAATTTCAGCCTTATTGGCTCGTAATCACTGTACCACATAAAGCACTTACACAGCCTGACACACTTAATTAATACAGATGACTCTCATTATTCACGCGTTGCAAATTTGCAAATTCACCTACTCGCTAAAATGTATTTGCCACCGCGAAGTGGATATGTGCAGCACTTTCACGGTCAATCATGGACATGCACAAAGGGGCAAAAAATTTGAGGCGCCCGATGCACACGTTTGTTCCCAGCTGAGATCAAAGAAGCCAAGTGCTGCCTTCAGGTTTCAACTCTCCTACTGTAAACAAGTGTCCTTTATACGGTGTATTTAGTGCCATGTTTTGCACATTTTGTGCCTTTTGTAGGTGATTTCGCTGAAGTCCCCTTTACTTTTAGATAACGTCTTATCTATTCCCATGGATGGGCTCTTCCCGGTGAATTTTGGTGTTCTGGTGCCGACCTCAGGGGGAGAGATGAGGGCTTGGGGGAGACCCAGTAGAGAGATGAGGGCTTGGGGGAGACCCAGTAGCCCATGGCAGGTACGTCCCTGGAGTCCTGGCTCACCCAGTTCCTTTCACCCGAATGAGCGCCACATCAAGGCTAGCGTCACAAAGACCTCGGTGCCTCCACTTGGTTCTCCACCCAAGCCCTGCCCTTTCCATTTACCCTGACTCATGTTCTGCAATCTGACCTTCTCCCCACCACCAGCTCCTCTGGTGCCCATCCCATTTCCCAAGCTCCTGGCTACAACTTCCCACCTCTCAGAATCAGTGTCTACTCCACCGTGAACGTCCCAGAGCTCTACAAGGCTTCTGCTTCTCGACTCTTCTTTAGGTTGAAAATGAATAAATAAAAGCAAGCCTGATGCAGACTCACAGAGCCTGCACTCCCAAAGGTTTCCTCCTGCCTCTGGGAAGGAGACGTGCTCACCTGCTCCTCTCTGGAGTTGATGACAACCAGGTGAGCATTCTCCAGCTGGCAGTACTTCTCAGCCTCAACCCAGGTCTTTCCAGTGTGAGAGAACCAGTAGCAGCTGCCTCCATATTCCAACCAGCTAATGGGGCAGCATTCTGTTCCTGCAGGGGTGGGGGCAGAGGGTGAAGAGATCTGGCTGGAGGGGACAGGCTCAACAGGGCTGGCGACACCCCTGCCCCCTGCATTCCCCGCCCCTCCCTACTGTTGCTCTGGATGAACGCCATCTGACAAGCCAGGATGCGCAGATCCCCCGGGAAATGCTTCAGATGGAGGAGCAAGGTGGTGTGATCTAAGGGGACAGGTGTATGGACAGGGGTGTGAGCAGAGACAGTATGGGATCCCCTGCCTACCCAGCCCGACACACACACACATACACACAACACACACATGCACACATTCACAACATGTACACACACACACACACACACTCTCCCTGGGGGGTGTCTCACCTCCTTTCAGGTCCTGCTGCTGTTTCTCCAGCTTGGCTCCCAGAGATGTCACCTTATCATTGGAGCTAATTCCTGAAAGAGAAAGAAGCTAGGTTATCATCTCCCCTTGGTTCTGATTCCTTAACACCTCTCTATCCTCACTGCCCTGGGGCTCCAGGCCAGGCCAGCCCGCCACCTGGCTTTCCTGACTCCTTCCATTCGCCTACTCTGCCTACTCCGCTAGCGCAGCTTTCTGAGGCACGAACCTGAGCAGGTCACTCCCCTGCCTAAGTCCTTTCAATGCATCCCCATTTTCTCCAAATAAAGCCTCAGTTACCATATGGCTTATCCACATGGTTTACCTGCACAGCTTCATCCACCTCTCAGACCCCTCTCTTACCACTCGTCCCACCAGTTATTAACTTGTGCCACCCCAGAATTGTTCCCAGTTCACAAAATGTGCAGTAGCTGTCCTCACCTTCTGGCAATCCCAGATTCTCTTCACTCTACCTGCATCCTCTTCACCTGCTTAACTCCTATTCATCCTTCAAGAACCCCTCAGGTCTGTGTGCATCTGGCAGCCTTGCCCAGCTTCCCAGGCTGGGTTATTTGCCCCAGTCTGCACCCCCACAGCATCCTGAAGATGGCTGTCCAGACCCAGCCTGGAGCACCCAGCAGGGAGACCAGTAAACCTGTGCTGACAGACAAGTGCCTCAACCACCCAGCCCTGTCCACCCCACCCCCTACCCCACCCCGCCACCTCCTCACCATGGGAAATTAGAGCCCGGACCTCCATCAGAGTGCTGGAGGAGAAGTTGTTGAAAGTTTCTTTCAGGGTCTGCAGCTCCACTTGCAGCTGTGTGCCTTGTCAGGAAACCGTGGGGACAGGACAAGTTGCAGGGAACCATGTCCCCAAGACGGCCCCCACTGATCGTCCCATTGCCGCCCCATCACCGCCCCCATCCCTGCGATGCTCACTTTGGGACCCAATCACACAGACGGCCACCAGCAACAGGACATTGAGACCCAGGGCGAGCACACTGAGGCGGAACCTGGAGCAGAGGCGCTGCAGGAGGGACGGGGGAGGAGGTGACCCTGCAGGGGAGAAGATGTCAGGAGGGGGAACAGGGGACGGAAGAGCCAGAGAGCAGAGCTTGGTGGAAGCGAGGGGAACAGGAGTCTGTGGAAGCATGAGCTGGGTGGGTTGGAGGAGACAAGCCTGGGAGGCTGTTGGAGGATTCAGTGGTCTTCCGCCATCCCAGCTTTTTGGACCTTGCACAGACACACATGTGTACTCTTGTACCCACGTGAAGACATGCAAGCATGCACACACACCAACACAGATGCATATCACACACATGCACACAGACACATGATAGTCACATCACCGTGTGCAAAGCCCCGATCTTGGAGCTGGGGGACATGGAGTCCCAGGGGACACAGGGAGACAGACCTGGTCCTGACTGAGGACAATCCTGAGAAAGGAGGCCATGAATGGTTTCCCCTCCTGCTCAGCCTGCGGGCTCCAGAGCAGCTCTGGCTCTCTTGGTCTCAGCTCTTCTGAGGCTCCTGCCACTCAGCTCAGACTTGGGTCCCGAGAGTCCTGGGCATCTCAGATAAGTCCAAAACTAGAGCTGTCCTATCCCCCTCCACCCCTCAAATGCCACTGGGATCCTCAAGTCCGGGACATTCTACCACCGACAACTCCCCAAGGGCTGCCCTCTCTCCTTATCTCCCACCACTGAAAGCCTCCTCTCTCCAGTTCCCTCTGCCCTTGCTCCCCCAGAAACCCTGGTTCCGTTGTCATCTTGCTCCCCTTAACCTCAGTCACCCCCCAGAAACCGCCCCACCAGACACATTTTCCATACACTCACAAACACACATGCACACACTCATTAACACACACTCCCAGTCTTGCTCACGCACACACGCACACACATCCTTTCTCTCCTGCACACTTTCTCCCATGCTCAAACCCATACGAAAGCACACAGTCATACCCTGACTCACACACATGCACACTCACCCCCACACTCCCGTGTCCGCATACCCACATCTTCCCCACGCCTAGCGGGCCCCCCAGCAGCTGCTTTCCCAGCCCTGAGCTCCTGCTTCTCCACTTGCAGGCCGAGTGCTGCCTCTTCTCCCCCTCAGACCCTGACCCTGCGGATCTCCGGGTCTCCTGATGACTATTCACCCTCGGACACCCCCTACCCCCACCACATTCTTAGCAGAAGACCAGAATCTTTCTCCCCCGTTCATCTCCTGCCACCACCTTACGTTGGACACTGTCCCTACGAGTGGCCACCAGAATTCTTGTCCTAGTCACACCAGTGGCCCATTATGTGTCACCACCTCCACCTCAGCCACACTCGGGACCCCATCTTGACCCACAGAGCCCTGCCTCTGACCCCGTCACTGCCCGCTCACCCCGATGGGCACAGCCTCCCCTTCGCGGCCGGTTCCCGCCGCCCTGGTTCTCCTGCTGCTCCGGCTTCTCCCCATCAGGCAGGTGGGGCTCGGCGGTGGCTCCCCCCTCCCCCCGCTGCTCTCTCCAGCACTGTCCACTCAGCGGGCCCTCGGCCTGCTGCCCAACCTGACCCCTAGACCCCCAACTCCAGATCGGCCCCCAAATCAGTATTTGCCCTTCTACCCTAAAACCAGCCTGGCTGCAGGAGTATTCCAGCTGCTTCCGCAACCTAGCTCTGAGCTCACGGAAGGACCAGTCACCTCCTCGGTGCCTCAGTTTTCTAGGTGTGAAATGGGCCTGACAGGTCACCTGATTGGGTTAATTCCGAGGAGTCAGTGAATTAGAACATGGAAAGTGCTGCTTGCTTCCCAGAAGTTCGAAAGTACAAGATGGAGAAACAGGGACCAGATTTACCTCCCACCCGAAAAAACCAAATCAAAACACAGTCCATCCTCATTATTTGTGGATTCTGCATCCACGGTGCTTTCCCTGTCGCATGCGGTCATTCACCGACATGCACAGAACAGCAAAAACTCTGAGACGCCCAGAAAATAATTGAGTCACCAACACTCAGTTTCGGGCCGAGGTCCCAGCTGAAGTGGGGATGTCAGTGATTTCTTGTTGGTTTCAATGTTGGGGTCCGTGATAAAGTTTCCAGGTGGGGCTTGGTGGGGGGCAGTTTCTAAAAGGCTGGTGAAACAAAGAAACTTCTTGAGGATCTTTGTATGCAAATTTAAGGAAGAAGCAAAAGATAATAGGCATCTTTAAAGAGAAACACACAGAAAACCAGGTTCTCTTATTGCTGGGTTAAGGAAATGTTGCTTAACTTCAGGTTTCTCCAGAAACTTCACCCTGTGTTTTCCCTAAGGGCAAAGATAAGGTGGTGGCTAATTCAGTGCTGGAGGGGACTTTATGGAAGAACAGAACTACCATGGATAGTGAGAAGCAATTGTATATGAAAAAAGAAGAATTTGCAGGGAAGGCACGTCAAGCAGTGGTGGTTCCTGAGAGACATGAAACGAAGGTGAGTCCTACTGTAGCCCCAGCTCATGCTCTGAAAGGAGTTCCCAGGTCCCGGGGTAGGCAGACCCCAGCAGACACCTTGAGTTGAGGAGACAGAGCTGAGAGAACAAGAGCAGGGGAGACCAGGGTAGCGAGAGCTCACAGGACAGGAGACTGGAGATGAGAGAGCTGCATGGAGAGCTGCAGGGATCCCAGAGATCTTCAGAGGGCCCCCCTCGAGCAGTCAGCTGAGCACTGAGCAGCACCCGAGCATGTAGGATAACTATCCATGACCAGGAAAAAAACAACCGGGAAGGATTAGGGAGTAGTGCCTGGCACACCTGTGGGGTCAGGAACACTACCCATTCATTCCCACCGACCAGCCTGGAAAAACTCATGATCTACAGGATCTTGGGGAGAAGCACCTAAGCAGGTCTTGCCTCAGGACTGGGGATTGATTAGCCATAGACTGACAGAGCTCCACACCCACCTAATACAAAAGCAATAGGCAAACGGATCAAACTTATTCCAAGTAACTTAACTATGTCCCTCCCCCCTCCAAAAAGCCCACAAATATTTAAAGGAATGCACAAAATCCAGCACCCAAGAAGGTCAAATTCACACTCTCTGGCATCCATTCAAAGGATCCCAGGCAGATGAAGAAGTGAGAAAACATCATTTATAATGAAGTGTATTAGTCAAGGTTCTCCAATTTTATGAGATTTGTTACAGGAATTGGCTCATGCCACCATGAGGGTTGGCAAATTCTAATTCCGGAGGGCAAGTCACAGATTGGGAACTACGATGACAGTTTTGATGAATTTCCCAGGAGAAGCTGGCTGGTTCAAGTAGATATAAAAACTCTTCTTTCTGACTGTGGAAATCATCAGTTCTCCCTTTAAGGCCTTCAACTAATTGGATGAGACTTCTCCCACAGCCGAAGGCCTTCTCCTTAGTAGGCTTTGCATGTCATCAGCCACGGATGCGCTCAATGACTGATGATCTGAGTCCACGAAATAGCCTCACAGTCACGTCACAGTCAAGCCAGTGACGCTTGGCCAAACCGGGGGACACCAGAACCCAGTCAAGCGGCTACATGAACTGAACCATCAGATGAGATTAATAAATCAATCAGGACGGATCCAGACCAGACAGAGTTGTTAGGATTAGCAGACAAAGACATTAAAACAGCTACTGTAACTGCACCCCATTTGTTGCAAAAATTAAGTAGAGTCATGGAAGGTGTTAAAAAGTCCCCAAGTGAACTTGTGGAGATGAAAACCACGTGTTTGCAATGAACACAATACACTGGTGGAATTAATAGAAGATTGAAGAGGCATAAGAAAAGATAAGTGAATTTAACATAGTAATAACAACTATATAAAATGAAACATGGAGAGAAAAAAGAATCCGAAAAACTGGAGAGAGCATCAGTGGAGGCGAACCTCAGGGTCACTTCAAGCAGCCTAACACACCGGTAATTGGAGTCTGAAGGAAAGGAGGGGGGCACACAGGGAAAGGGGAGGCCATCGGGGGCGTGCCCACCCCTCTGCCCCTCCTGCCCCCGCCTGCCCCCTCCTGCCCCCTCCTGCCCTCCCCAGCTCCCATCTTCACCTGTTAGCCTCTCCCAGCCCAGGGGGTCACCTGCCCCATCCCTGAACTTCAGGCTGCAGCCCCTCCACTGAGCCTGGCTTCATCCCTAGCACCCCAACACCCTCACACCCTCCCCGATCCCCAGCTTCCATGTCCCCTTCCTTTCAGCAGAGGACAGCTCCGTCCCGCTCATCTTGAAGCCTCTTCTCTGACACCTGGGGCCTTCAGTCCCAGGGGCCAGGAAGGGGGCTGGAGGGAGCCCGAACCTTCCAGAATCTCTCTCTCGGTGCCCGTTCCCCCACTTGCCCCAACTCCCCGCACCCTGACACACACCCCCCCTCCTGGCTGCACCTGCATTCCTTGCACACATACACACATGCATAGGGCACACCCAACCACACAGCACACACGGTGCACATGGGGCCCATATTGGAAGAAAGAGGGGAGGGCATCATCTTTGCCTTCTTGTATTCCCCACACCTCTGGGCACACACCCTTTCCCCAGGTCCTGGGGTGAAGAGGAGGGTGAGGTCAGGGGCCTCCGGACACCCAGAGGAGCCCAGTCCTGAGGGACAGGCACTTGCCTTTCCAAAATGGATCTCGCCTGAGGTTCTGCCCTTGAACTCCCGGGATCTCGCCTCGGCCGAGCTGATGGTCACTGTCCTCAGAGTCCAGCTGCTGGATGTCTTGAAAGTCCTTCTCCATGGTGGGCCCAGGGCTGGAGCAGCCGGGCCTGGCGTGCTGGGTGGAGATTTCGCCCAGTGCCGGGGCTGGGCTGGGGCTGAGTTACAGGCAGACCAGGGTGGAGGCTGCTGGTGGGGTTGAGTCTAGGGGTAGGCTGCGATGATGGCTGAGGTTGGAGGTGAGGTTTGAATCACTGCTGGGTGCTGTTCCCCTCCCAGGAGATGGCTTGGGGTCTTGCCAGAGGCCTTTCGCCCTCCCTCCATCTCTCACGGGCCAAAGAACCCCACATCTTCCCACGTGGTCCCCACTGTCCTTGAACCAGGGTCTCCTGAACCACCAGCACCTCCAGACCCACCTGCCAGCCCAACCTGGGTTACCTGCGGAAGGCACGGTGGTCTCACTTCTGGATCCCTCAGCCAGTGGGAGCCCCAGAGCAAAGGAGGGGCTAAAGCTTGGAGAACCCAGGTCCTGTCGTTAGAGGGACAGGGGGGCGGGGGGCTGGTCCCTGCCTGAGCCCTGTGCTCAGTGTTTCTGTTCTGAGTGTCCAGCATCTCCTGCCCCTGGGACTTTGGACAGTAAATAGAAGTGGAAATGGAGTTGGAACTCAGGCAAAGGGGAGTGGGGGCAGGGAGCATCTCCAGAGAAGGTGGATCTCCTGCTCTGCCCCCTACCCCCACCCCCACATGCCAGTCACCTCATTCCTCAGTGCACGATTTGGGAAGAGGAACCCAGACTAAGAGGGGCCAGGACTGCAGTTTGCTGCTTTGCCTCTGCCCTCTCCCCACTTCACTTCCTGCCGCTGTATTTCCCAGAATTGTTAGTGTCCCCAAATATCCCAGGCCAGGAT
Organism: Tamandua tetradactyla; assembly: GCF_023851605.1. Classification (NCBI taxonomy): domain Eukaryota; kingdom Metazoa; phylum Chordata; class Mammalia; order Pilosa; family Myrmecophagidae; genus Tamandua; species Tamandua tetradactyla. Next base: position 61,006,868 of record NC_135332.1, read on the forward strand.
CAGAAGGGCCATTTCTCTGCTCTTGCCCAATTTGGCATCTGTGTCTCAGGCTTCTGGTTTCCCTTGGGGCTCAGCTGCCAGGATTCCCAGCTCCAGCACTGCTCACTTCACTCTCCAGGGCAGAAAAGTCCGTCAAGGACCTGAAGCTGCCGCGGGGTGAGGAAAGAGCTGAAAAGAAGCTCTCCTGGCAGCAGGAGGCCTTGGGACTTCGAGAAGCCCATTCTGGGGATCAGGTGCTGCGATGAGTCTTAAGAATACAAGTTCCTGCTCTAGAACACGTCCAGATGTTTTCTCATCTAACCCTCACAGCGTCCCATGAGGTGGGTGCTTCTGTTATTCTCATGTGCAGGGAAGAAATGGAGCCTGAGTGACTTTTCTGGTCGGGGCATGGGGACATAGAGTAACTGGTAAGGTAAAATGGGGGAAAGAGGGAAGATTAATCAATCATGCCCCATCCCCTGCCTCCACCCCCAGCCCCTGGTAACCTGTACTCTACTTTCCATTCTTGTGTCTTTGCTTATTCTAGGTATTTCCTTTAAGTGAGATCAGGCAATCGTCGTTCTTTCGTGTCTGGCTTATTTCGTTCAACGCGATGTCTTTGAGATGCATCCACACACAGAACGTCATTCCTTCTTACAGCCAAATGATATTCCACGGTATGGCGGCACCACGCTTTGTCACTCCGTTCCTCTGTTGGAGTGATGGAGAGTTTTGGTAATGGATGGTGCTGACGGTTGCACGGTATTGTGAATGTGATTGATGCCACTGAACTTACACGTGAACTGGTTAAAACGGGAATTTTTGTATTGCATGTATGTTACCACAATAAAATAATTTTTTAAAAGAGGAAATACAAGAAGAGAGGGACCTACCCAGTCCCGAGAGGAAGACTGGGCTCCAGGAGCTAAGAAACAGGATTAACTAACCGTCTGCCCTCACGTTGACAATATTTGGGAAAGAAAATACAGTTTTTGCCCATGCTACTATCAGCATTTCTCTTTATAAAGCTTCTCCTATGTCAAAATGGGATTCGAACAGAGGCCTGTCCCTTTCTCGTGGTGACTCCTAGAACACACAGGAAGCAGCCACCCACTCCCATTCCCATATCCCGACATCGCTGCCCAACCACCAAAATGGTGGCTTTCTTTTTTTTTTTTTTTCACTTTTTTTGACCATCACCCGAAGTCAGAGCTGTATCTACAGTGTGATCCAGAACCCAGCACCTGCACGCATGCGTGCACACTTGTACGCTTTACTTTCTTCACAGTCCCTTGATGCATCATAGTAGGTGCTCGGCAAATATTTATTGAATGAATGCGTGAAAGAATGAATGAATTTGTAGATTTTTTTTTTTGGGTATGCTGTATGGTGGGGTCACATTTCATTATTTTTCCGTATGAGTATTCTGTTATTGCAGCACCATTTGTTAGATTTGTTTGTTTGCTTGTTTGTTTTGGGAAGTGCATGGACTGGGAATCGAACCGGGTTTCCCACATGGCAGGTGAGAATTCTACCACCAAACTACCCATGCACCCCCTGTAGATGTATTATTGATGCAAAAGTTTCATGAAATAATGCTTACCTTACAACTTGCATTCTATTTCATGACCAACTAAATTGAGCTTCCTAATCCACTAAGAGGTCACAACTCAGTTTGAAAAGCATTGCTGTGGTGGTTCAAAGCTGTATGTAACCCCAGAAAGACATGTACCTGATCTTAATCCATCCCTGTGGGTGTGAGCCCATTGTAAGTAGGACCTTAGATAAGGTTACTTCAGTTTTGGTGTGTGTGGCCCAGCCCAGTGAGGATGGGTTTAATCCTGCTACTGGAGTTCTTTATAAGCAGAAAGAATTCAGACATGGGAGAGAGAAAGCCACAGGAAGAGAAGCTGAAATCAATGAAACCCAGAAGAGAAGGGGGAAACCAGGAGACATAATGCATTTTGACATGTGACAGAGGAGCCAAGGACCACCAGCAACCAACCCCAGAACACTACAGTCTTTGGAGAGAAGGCATAGCCTGATGATGCCTTGATTTGGACTTTCTATTAGCTTCAAAACCGTAAACTAATAAATTCCTATTGTTTAAGCCCAGCCGAGTTCATAATACTCACTTAAGCATCCGAGGAAACTGAAATAATTGCCATGAAGCCCCAGTCTTGGTAAGCATATGGTTTTAGTCCCAAGACACAGACAACAGCTTAATAAACAGGTTGTCTACCGCATGTCAAGGTTCACCAATTACCAGCTTGGGATGGGAGAATTCTCACTGCTGCCTCCATCAGCTGAGCTGATTCCGTGGTTCAGGAAATGTCACATATAACACCACAATCCTGGCCCTCAGATGAGGGGAATTGGACAGAGAACACCAGCGACAGCCTCTGTATCCTTTTCTTTCTCCTTATTTGAAAGAAATCACTTTCATTTACCAAGTGTTGACATATTCTTGGACTGTTTCAGAAGCTTCCATATAATGCAATTGCTTTGTTGGAGGTTTCTTGGTTTGGGTTATAGAATCCTGTTTGGTTGGTTTGGGGTTTGGTTCTTTTGTACCTCAGGCACAGAGGTTGGGTCAGCCACACTCTCAGTTCATGATTCCAAGTTATCTTCACAGGTCTGAGCAAGACTTCCTCTTGTTTTATTATTTCCTCCCTGCCCCCCCACCATCATTTTCACCAATTCCTCTACTCTCTGTAGGTATATGATGGTCTCCAAAGATGGCCTCCAGTCATTCTTCCCCTCACACAAGCCACACCACCAATCAGAGGTAGAGTAATTCTCCTCCCCTTGATTCTGGACTGACCAAGAAACTTGACTTGGCCAATAGAAAGCGGTGGATGTAACATTCTGCCAGTCCCAGAACCAGCCTTCAAGAGACCTAAAAGCTCTAGCTTTCACTCTTAGAATCCAGCCACCATGCTATAAAGAAGTCCAGACTATCCTACCAGGGAGAGAGAGAACTTGTGAACAGGCCTTGGGTGACTAGATGACACATGGGGAGAGAGAGAGGCCACACAGAGGATTGCTAAAGTGCAGACATGTGAAAGAAGCCTTCTGGAAGCTTCCAGCCCAGCCCAGCCACCATCTCAATACATTCAAGTGAGTGGTTTCCACTAAGAGAATCACCCAGCCCAGCTCTGCCCAAATTCCTGACTCAGAGAACCTTGAGAAATAATAGTTGCTTTAAGTACTTAAGTTTTGAGGTGATTGTTACGCATTAATAGATAACTGAAATAATATAGGTTCCTAAATATGTATGCATCTGTATAAAATAGGTGGTGTACTTTATCTGGATTCTTATGTACATAAATGGACATTTATAAATCTCATTTGTTTCTTGCTTTTTTCATTCAGTAAAGTTTTACCAGCTCCTCCCTCATGTTGTTGTTTGTGCATCTGTCTTGTTGCCATGTTCAGCAGTGTGATTCCAGCATAATTTATTACCCACTCGTGTAATTTATTACATGAGGAGAACATGTGGTTAATGTTCTCCTCATGATCCCATGTGGACTTAGGTGAGAATTTCTCTGAGAAATACTCAGGAGCAAAGTTGCTAGGTCATAGAATATTCTTATACTTAATTTCACCAAGTTCTGCCAGACTTTTCTGGAACAACTATGTTAGTTGACATTCCCACGAGCAGAATATGAGTGTTCCCTTTTAGCTGCATCCTTGCCAACACTTGGCTTTACTCGCCCTTCCAAGTGTTGCCAATCTCATGCCTTCTCGTTGTCCTTTTATCTTGCACTTCCAGTTAAATGGTGGGTTGGGAAATCTTTTCATCTTTTTGTTAACTCTTTGGCTTTCTCCTTGTGTGGATTGTCTTTTGTATCCACTTTATCCATTTTTCTATTGGGTTTCCTGAATCTATCTTGTCGATTGGCCAGAATTTTTTGTATATTCTAGAGACTGTTCCTGTGACTATTTTAGATGTTGGAATACCTTCTCTGGTGTCTGCTGTTATCACCCCTAAGTGTAGAGAGGTGAAGGTAGCGACAATTCCCAGGCCCAAACTTGGAGCTTGTGTGGAAAGGGCTACTGCACGTTGGAGGCAACCTCCAACCCATGGTATCCCCACAGGAAGGAGTTAAAAGAATGAATACCCTAAATTTACTCCCCACCCTCCCTCCCATCTCCTGCTAATGCTCCTTATTGGCCAAATTCTATCAGCTGCCAGAGGGCAAGGGAACCCACTGGCAGTGCAGACGAGTCAGCCTTGCGTGGTACAGATTGGGATGGAGAGTGGTCCCAGACCAGCAAACGGGTAACATTCAGATAAACTTCCATCCGCTTCTCACTGGAACAGACAGCTAAGATCACAAGACATGTAGGGGAAGTCTCTATGCAAAAGGACAACGATCAAGAAAAACAACTAGGGCAGGGGGTAACCAGAGGAAATCAAGCTAAGGGAAGGGAAGAAAAAAAAAAAGCAAATTTGTATTCTCGGAGAGAACTGAAATTTATAAAAACAAGAACAGGATGTGATAGATAAAAATAATCAAAGAACAGGAAAGGTCACTTGGAAATAAAAAAAAGTTTTATTGTTAAAAAAAAATAGAAACTTTGAAAGATAAAATTTTAGGAAATTTTCCAGGAAAAAAAAAAAAAGGACAAAGACATGAAAAAAATAGATGCAGGAAAACAGATAGCTATATTGGGAAGAAATCCCTTTTTCCCTGGCCTAATGAAGGAACTTCCATTAGGGAAATTCTCCAGGCCTCTCTCCAACAGCCCCTCCCCCCTCCCCAGGGGAGGAAGGCAGACTTATGTGGCACTTATGGTTCAGTCCCTTGGGGTTCTGTTTAATGAACATATCTTGTGATCTCTCTTCCTGCAGAGATCGCTTTGCCCAGCCCTGCCTGGGTCTTAGAGAGATCATTTGCCTAACTGTTGGGTAAATATTAACAAGTCCTGTAGGCACCAAATTTAAGCCAAATCCTCCTTTATTGCTTAAGAGCCGTAAAACTCACATCTTGATATCCACTTATCTGTCTACTTTGATTTAGTTCTGCATTGGTTTCAAATCAAAATAGAATGGGTTCTTTTTATCAGCTCCTTAAAACCTCTACAAGTAACATCGAAAAAAAAACTGGAGAACTGAACCACCAACTAAGTAATAGGAGCTATAGAAGATAAAACAGGAGAAACAAAAGAGATAAAATTATCAAAGAAACAATATATGAATGTCTTAGATGCCTCCCCTTTTGGGTGACCCATTCACCTAATTTTGTGTGTACAACATCACAAAATTTCAGAATACACAGAGATAAAGAGAAGATTCTAAATTTACCAGAGGGGGCCAGAATTCACCCACAAAGAAGCAAGAATCAGAATGGGTTCTGAATTTTCATCTCTTCCATTGAGCACTGGGGAGAAAACTGGACAATGCCTTCAAACTCCCAAGGGAAATATTTCTCAATCCCGAATTCTGGAGTCAACGACCAATGGCAAGACAGGATAGAATAAAGAACTTTTAAATATGCCACTACCCAGAATACTTGCTTCCTATCCATAGAATGTTAGGAATTATTACAGAAAGTGGGGGAATAGTCCAAAATCAAGATGTGTAGAAGAACATTTCAATATGAGTCTTTTTCACTATTATTGAATAAAATCTTAATCAACTCTTTCTCAGTTTCAGCCCACAGGTTGGCGCTTTTTTTTTTTTTTTTAATAATGCCAACTAGTGACATTCCAGAGCCTTGTCTTAAAAACACAAGTTCAATCCCCCAGTGCCAGGTGAGAAGCCCAAAGCAGCCAGCCCAAACAGGTGCAAGAAAACGGAGGACTCCAGAAGAGAAGTCCTTCTGAGATAAGAGAATTTAATTTTATGGAATTGTTTCTGTTTTTGTTTTTTTTAAATAGAAAATTATTATAAGGAAAGCACTGCTAACTAAGCCTTTCCCTTAGTTAGCTTAATTCCCTCTGGTTACTCCCTTTCATCATACAAGATGAAAATATTCTAGACTATTTTACTATAGTACCTCCAGTAAAAGCAACAGAAACTATACAAGGAAAAAAATTATTGTCATTGTAGAATACTAGGTTCTGTAGGAAATATGCATTTATATAGACATATTGACGTAAGTACTTCATTTTGTAACTAAAGAGACCGTTATGACTACATTTGGAAAATGGCAGTGTTATAAGAGCAAATAGTCTTAACTCAGAGCAGGAAATAAACAGCTTAACATTAACCAGTCCTATCTTCCATTTTGTCCAATGGCCATATTGTGTTAAGAGGGGTATTAGAGTCTGGTTGGGGGAAACCACTATTGCTTTAAGCTTGGCCCTGGGACTCGGCATGACCCTTGTGCATGGACAGAGAGCCATTCGGAGAATACAATATTCTAACAGTTTGTGGACCCAGTCTCTGCTTCTTGTACTGTAAAGGGCGTCAGCAAGAATTCTGGGGACCAAGCCATCGAGGAGGGGGATGTGACAGGTTGGCTGTGACAGGTTGGATGTGGGGCGCAGAGGCAAGTGGGTAGCTGGTGGTATCACGCAACAGTGAGGAGCCCAGGGGGAGATGTGGTTTGGTGGAGGGTGAGGATACTTTGGGACTTGGGTTTGTTTTGCTGGAGGTCGATAATCTGAAGCTTGGGCTGGAGATTGGGACTCCCTAAAGGTAACGATGCCACTGGTGTGGGTAAAAAGGGTCTAGGAAAGAGCACTGCAAGACATCTACTCTGAAAAGATGGACAGAGAAGAGGTCCTAGAAAGGAGACTGAGAAGATGCAGCCAGAGAGGTAGAAGAAAACTGGGAGGGAAACCAAGTACACGGTTTCAAGAAGGTAGAAAAGACATCCACTGTAAGATGCATACCTGGGCCCATGTATTTCACTCTAAACCACTTCCAAATTCCCATTGGAATAACAAGAGTAATATTTTAATAGGGAAAAATATCCATATCACTATTGGAAAATAAGAAAGGATTTCGCCTACCTGTCACAAACTTGGAGGAATTTCTGCAAGATGCGGGATGAACAAGGGTGAGCAGAGGACCGACCAGCTAGGACTTGCTGTGGCAGAGGGAATCCCATCTGGGGAGCAAATGGAAGGACACCAAGGAAATGCCCCAAATATCCCTGCCCTGTCAGGGGTGGGAGCCGGAAAGAAGGGCAGTTTGGGGTGGCAAATTCTACCCCACTGAAGCCTGTAAAAGTGCCCGGATGATGGAGTCAAGAACAAGCCAGGATCCCCCGCAATTCCTGTGACCTTCACTTGGCAGAGCAGGAAATCACGAAAAAGGAATAGATAACCAAAAAGTCATTTTTGGAGAGGAACACCAATGATTGATGATTCAAAACAAAAGTAAGTAAAAGGGGAAATTCTAGGTTGGGTATATGTTACTAGAATAAACATTAAAAAGAAAAACCATAGGGCCGTACAACACAAAAAGGGACCCCTAATGTAAACTATGGACTATTGTTAGTAGTATGATTATAAAAATCCTCTTTCATCAATTGTAACAAAGCTACATTACAAACTTGTGATGCAGAGTGTTAATAATAGGGGAGGTATGTGGAACTCTGCAGTTTGTTCTTGATTTTTCTGTAAACCTACAACTTCTCTAATTAAAACAAAGTAAGGACGTGAAAAACTAATTGATAATAATGGGAAACCGAATCAGCAACTTACATAACAGACATGGTAAATTTTCTGAAAACTCAAAGCTAAAGAAGAAGAATTTAGATGACCACACATCATCAAATTTAGGATGCCGTCGATTAAAAGATACATCATTATTTATGTACCACTAAGGAAAAACCATAACAAAAGTATTTCTTATCCCTTGGACTTTCTATTGTGCACTCCTTAAAAGAGCTCTTTTAGATGGATTCACATATACATTCTATCCCATCTCATTCAACTGCATTCATAAATTTATATGAAATAAACTGATGAAGTCAGTTGGTTAGAGCATTACTAAAACTTCCTTACCTTCAGAGTTCAATTCTTCCGAATCATTCTAGAGTCAGAATTGTCAGTGTCCATGTTTTCCAGCACAGTGCTGTCCCATGGGCCATCAACAGTGTTGCTGACGGAGCATTTCTCAAAAGAGTGCACCATGTGGCCTCCAGGATTTTCTCTCAAGCAGCTGCCATCCGTTCTGCAGGTTTTAGGGCTGATGCTTTCTTTATCTTACCAGAAAGTGTCAAGGAATTAATAGTCTTTCTAAATATGATCCTTAAATGATTACCCGAAACGTCAAGGCACCCAACGACCAGTTGCGTCTTCAATGATACCAGCCAAGGTCAAGCACACACGGGCAACAACGCTACATCCCACTATGGCCTGGATGGAAGAACTGTGGGATGCCATCAATTGTAAGACGTCCCCATTTCATAGAGGTTGACATACAAAGCGTATACCATAAGAACAATGAAATTATAGTACGAGAAAAATGATAAGAGACACATAAAAGAGAGTGAGTGTCTGGGGATTGAGAAAAACCCTAGAATGAGCTGAGACTCAGCATCAAGGGATTGAAAAAAACTTCTCGACCAAAAGGGGGAAGAGTGAAATGAGACAAAATAAAATGTCAATGGCTGAGATTCCAAACAGAGCCGAGAGGTTATCCTGGAGGTTATTCTTATGCATTATATAGATATCACTTTTTTAGTTAAGGTATATTGGAGAGGCTGGCGGGAAGTGCCTGAAAATGTAGAGTTGTGTTCCAGTAGCCATGTTTCTTGAAAATGATTGAATAATGATACAGCTTTCACAATGTTACTGTGTGATTGTGAAAATCTTGTGGCTAATGCTCCCTTTATCCAGGGTATGGACAGATGAGTAAAAAAATAAGGGCAAAAAAAATAAATAAATGATATGGGGAGATAAGGTATAAAAAAAAATGGGTAGATTGCAATACCGGTGGTCAATGAGAGGGAGGGGTAAGGGGTATGGTATGTATAGGGGGTTTTATTTCTTTTTCTTGTCTCTTTTTCTGGAGTGATGCAGATGTTCTAAAAAATGACCCTGATGATGAATGTGATGATATTGAGAGCCATTGATTGTGTCCTTTGGATAGGGGAAACAAATGTTAAAATTTAAAAAAAAGAGAGAAATTGAGTGCATCCAAAATGCATATAATAAGAGTCATAGAAAAAGAGCAGAAATGAGTAGAGAAGCAATAACTTTAGAAGATATCTCCATAAAATTATTTAAAAAGAAAAACATTGGGTTCTCTGCCCAATGAGCTCAAATGGCCAATTTCTGAGACAGTGGGGTTTCAGAGACAGAAAAAGCTTGTTGCTAGGCACGAAGAAGATCAGAGGGTCTAAGAGTTTGTCTCCTGAACTGCAGTAACTCTGACAGCTTTATAGCATTAAAAGACGGGTAGGTTTAGGGTAATGAGCACAATGGCTAGAGATGATGAGGTTAGAGAGCTAGTGATTGAGCATGCGGAGATTGATTACAGGGTCAGTCACAGGACGTGTATAAGGAAATGGTGACCTTAATATGATGATGGACGTGATTTTTAATATCATAATGAGGCACAGGTCACTTCTACGTTAAAGCTTAAGCTATTGCGCATGTCAGGCTGACAATTTTGGTTAGACCCAGCTCCGCCTGTCAAGATGGCTTTGGAATTGGAGTGACCCAAGGCCCTTCATTAATAAACATTAGGGCTGTCTTTAGTGATCAGAAGACTCTAAAGTTGAAAAACCTGATAAAGGGGTACAAGTGAAGGTCAGTCTCGAGGTTTGTACAATCACCAGGGCACAAGATAAAGGCTGTATAGTTATACACTCATTATCAGAGATGAAGGCCACTGAATTACAGTTCAGATATTTCAGGTCTTTCTCTCTATCTACTCTAATATACCAGAAAGTAAAAAGAAATATCTATATAATGATTCAGTAATCACACCCATCCCCTAAATCCTAACTTCGCAATTATTAACCCAGAACAGGTCAGAATGGAGACGGCTGGGGCTGAGAGGAAGTGTGGCGTCCCTTGCCAACATCACATAAATGTCCGGTAGCATTGGATCCAACTCAGCCTGAACAAACAGCAAAGAATCCTATATTCATCCCATCAGCTAACTGAAGGAAATTAGTTTCAACCCTCAGGGCTATGCAAATTCCATTTATTGAAATCCAACAAAAACACACCGAATAGAAAAAGTGGAGCCCAGGGGATGGGAGCTGTGGGCTCAGTCCCGTTTGGAGGGTAGGAACCGGAGAACAACTGCAGCAAAACTTCACCCTGTGGCTTCAGGAGACTCATCCTGGTCATAAGCAGCCCCAGGCCCTGCACCCCAATTTCAGACCCTGACCAGCAAGTGGCCTTAATGCACTGGGGCAGCCATCCCAGGGCGCATGGGATGGTAATGCTTTTCGTTCTGGAAAATGCGGTCCAAACCCAGAAAGGTTTGAAAGTAAACATATAGATGACAAAGTCTATCAAACCCATGGCGTTAATAGGGTTACATTAAATTTCAAAGCAATCTATATTTGGTATTGTACTGTGTAAGAAAATGCAACACATTAAAGAATCTGAAACTAGCCTGGTGACACCAAATTAGAATTTACAGCTGAACAATCATTTTCAGACTTGTGGTTTTAACTTGCAAGGTGTAAAATAACGTGAGTATGCTTGTAAACAGAACTGGAATGTCTACGAGACCTTGACATCCATCCTGAATATTAACCTCTTCGCTTTGCTTTTGTCTTGTGAGGTCAGGCATTTTAAAAGTGCTTAAAATAAAATATGTTGAATTGTACATTCAATGTAAAATGTTTCCTGGCATTTAACATCGTTGCAGTTGGGACTGATTTAACATTTAAGAGAGTTGGTGTCTCCCCACAAATTACTGTGCAATAGTCAATGAGAAAGTAAAGTAGGTGGTTCTTATTTTGCTCAATTTACCTAAAAGAATAGTGAGACTTCTAAATTGAATCCGGAAGCTTAAGGGAAACAAGTTCCTAATGTATCTGAACAGGTTGTTGACTTTGAAAGTAAGTAACAATAAAATAGTTCTTTCTGCACACAAATACCACCACAAACATCAAAAACTCACCCTGAGGGCGGGCCACGGTGGCTCAGCAGGTAAGAGTGCTTGCCTGCCATGCCTGAGGACCCAGGTTCGATTCCCGATGCCTGCCCATGTTAAAAAAAAAAAAAAAAAAAAAAAAAAAAACTCACCCTGAGGGCAGGTTCCACACAGAAGAGCCAGCACCACCCACAGCTGAGCCCACTGTTGGACTCTTGCCGAGCAGATGGGCGGAGTGGGGTTTGGGCAGCTGCTCCAGCGCCAGCCCCGGTAGCTGAGGCCAGGATGGCACGCACAGCCCCGCATATGGGCTGTCCGCCCGCCCGCCCGCCGCCGGCTCTGTCCCTGCCTCCACCACTCCCCACCCCGCCTCCCAGCACCAGGACAGGGTGGGCTCCCAACCGATCTCCCATCTCCGACACATGAACGAATGAATGGGTGGCCCCGTGTCCTTTGTTTTCTCATTGTCCGTGTGTGTCTCTCTCCCCATCCGGAGTGCCTTGAGCTCAGGTTCTATCCTACTCAGAGCCCAGTCTCCGTGCCTGGCACCAGGCCTGGGGAAAAAAAGCAAGGGGATGATTTACATAAAAGTGACTCCTTACTCGAAGGCAGTGCGGGGAGGATCACAGCCTTTGGAGACAAACAAATGTAAGTTTGACTTCAGCTTCTACCACTTACTAGCCTGAAGTAAACCTTGAGCAAGCTACTTAAGGTCTCAACTTCAGTTTCTTAGGCTGGAAATGGGTATAATCATACCTCTTACTGTTGTTTCTGTGGGAATTCAGGGGGTTGACAGGAGGGAGAAGATCTAACACTGAGCCTTTACATTGAGCCCATCTCATAGTAGGTGCTCAATAAAATCAATTTCCCTACCCCTTTATGCCTCCCCCGATTGTTTCAGAGGAAGGTCTCTACTCCCAAAATGGGGAACCAGCCAGGCTGGGGGATGGGAGCAGAAGGCTCGGTGCCTGGCTGGGGAGCTGACAATGCCAACAGCGTTGAGAAGATCAACAGCAGGATGTGAAAGAAGGTACAGGGCACAGAGGGAACTGCAACCCATAGTCCAGCCCCTCCTGGACCGCAGGCACCCCCATCCCACCAAGTCACCAAAATTAGGAGCCTGGGGGAGCCCACTGGAAGGGTCAAGGAGAGGAAGCACCTCCCCCACACCAGGAAAGTCAAGAGGGCCCCATTCTCCACTCCCACCCCACGCTCCACCTGCCACCCAGGGCCCGATCCCAGGACTCAACTCCAGGCCCAATGCCTCCATCAGCGCTAGTCCCAGGCCCACTTGCAAGTTAATCCCAGGCCCAACTCCAACAAAGTGAGAACTGAGGGCCCTGCAGGGGTTGAAGAGCCCCTTCCCGCCTCCCCTAAATCACAGTCTCCCCGGTCCCTTCGCTGCTTTTGTTCCTCCTTATCTGCCTTGTTCTGAGCCTCTGCCTCGCTCTCCCTGCTCTCTGTAGCTTGCACACCACGCATTTTGCAACAGACATTTATTGAGCATGGATTATGGGGGAAATGTTGAACTTATGTTTAAAATCCTTTATGGGGAGACCAGAGGGATGAGTCATAGAACCATACCAAACCCAAGCTGGCAGGGTCCCCAGGCTGCTCCCAAGCCAGCTGCCTCCTCCACGGAGAGGAAACTGAGGCCCACAGAAGACAGGGGTGCATCCAGGTTCACAAGGCCAGTGGTCCCAGAGTCTGTTCCAGACTATGAATCTGGAAGAGACCAAGGATAAGTGGGCCAGAAAACTCCCATGTAGGAATGTGTGTGTGAGTGTGAGTGTGTGTGAGTGTGTGTGTGTGTGTGTGTGAGTGTGTGTGTGTGTGTGTGTGTGTGTGTTCAGACCTGCATGCCATGTGCACTGGGGAAGGAGTTAGAGGAAAACTGTTCTCCCCAAATCCAGCTCATCCCAGGCCCAGGCCCAGGAGGAAGGAGCTAAGACAGCTCTTTCATCCACAGAAATTACTTTATACAAAAATAGTAGCTCCTTCTCTCGGCCCTTCGCCCCAGGCAACTGGACCCACACTTTAGAAAGTTCCTGTGACCCTCCTGATGCCCTCCAACCTCCAGGAAAGGAGTCCTTTGGGTCAAGGCACCTGCAGCCCAGGCCCCCCCTTCTAGACCAGCTCCAGGACTTCTGATGTCCCGCCCTCCCCTAGGGTCTGCACGGCTCTTGGCCAGGTGAGACCCCTCGAGGGCAGAACTCGCTTCCAGGAAGCACAGCCCTTGGCCTGAGTGCAGCCAGGATCCACTGTTCTCAGTGGGTGTGGGTGGAATTTGCATGTGCTTGTATGTGAGGCCCGGACAGTGGGTACAAGCCAGAGGTGGGAAGGGAGAGCCAGGATTCAAGGGACTCACTTGGGCCTCTTGTCCTGAGCCCCCCCAAATTTACATGGACCTGGATTTAAATGCTGGGAATAAGTGGTGAACAATTCTCCACGTGGGAGACAAATAATAAACAAGTATTCAAATAAAAAATACATAGTTTCTGAGAATGACTCAGCACTGGTCTTGGTTTACCAGCTGCCAAGACAAATGTGGGTTGGTTTAAACAATGGCAGTTTATTGACTCACGGTTTTGAGGCCGGGAAAAGTCCAAGATTGAAGGCATCAGCTAGGCAATGTTTTCTCTCTCCAAAGACTGTTCTGGGGCTGGATGCTGCAATCCGTGGTCCTATTCCATCACATGGCAATGCACAGGGTGACATCTTCTCCTTTCTCTTCTGAGTGCCACTCACTTCCAGCTTCTTCTCTGCTCAGTTTTCTCTACATAAAGCACGTGGATCATCTCTAGGATATGGCAGAGAAACTGAGTCAAGAAGATGGAGGAAGAGCAAGGTGGGAAGATGAACTAAGAAAAGCTTGATGTGGGGGAGGTTAAGTTTGAGGTGACGGTGAGACTCCCAGGGGTAGAAGCCAGGTAAGAAGTTGCATATACAGTCTGGGGAGGGCCACACACACTCACCCTCACTTCCAAGGGCCCCGTCATCCTGAAGAGATATCTCAGCTCCTGCCTGGCTGGTCCTGACTGCTGGCCCTGCCAGCTTCAGGTCCGTGTGCCATTCCCATGACACTGACCCCTCAGGGGTGTGTGTGGCAAACCCACTTTCCTGGGTTTCCGATGGGTGCACTGGGAGAGGGAAGCATGGAGGACTGGAAGCCCCATGAAAACCAACCAAAGAGCAGCTTAAACCCTGGAAAGTTCCCCAGATATGTTAACATCTTACCTGGACTGCTGTTTCCTGGGAATAACGATATCCCTGCAGAAAACTCTGCTGAGGGGCAAGCAGTTTTTTAAACTCTGTGCCTTTTTCTTCTTTTCCCACAAAAACTGTGTTCTATCATCCCCCCAAAACCACTCCCCTGTCTATATCATGCTTTCCTTGATCTATTGAGTTCTGGATTTATTTGCATCTACCATGATTGAGGCTTTTTTTTTTTATTAAAGACCTAGTTTTCCCTTGTTTGATGCTCCTTTTGTCTACATTATGCACAGATGAGTAAAACATATGGATTAAAAAATAAATAAATAATGGGGGAACAAATGTTAAAATGAATTTAGTAGATTGAAATGCTGGTGATCGGTGAGGGGGAGCGGTAGGGGGTATGGTATGTACGAATTTTTTCTTTTTTCTTTTTCTGGATTGATGCAAATGTTCTGAGAGATGATCACGGTGATGAATATACAACTATGTGATGCTATTGTGAGTTGTTGTTCATGTACCAAGAATGGAATGATCATATGGTAAGAATGTTCGTGCTTGTACGTTGCCATGTTTAAAACAATTTTTTAAAATAAAAATCAGTAAAGACCTAGCTTTCCCCACCTGGTATATGAAATCCCTGTCACCAGGGACTTTTTGTGGAAAGGATACTCCATTCCGGGGGGACGTGCATGCTCTGAAAATGTTTCACAGGCGCCGGAAGGGTTGGAACCGTCAGCCGCATAGGATTTTAGAGACCACAAAATGCTGAAGAGGATGTGAGAGAGGCAAACATCAGGAACCGTCCTGATAATCTCCGAGCCAAACTGTTTTTTGTCTTCTCGACATCGTCACGAGACTTTCTGAGGCCAGTACAGAAGGAGGGTCTTGGCGGTGGGGTCAGATGCCACTTAAGACGGTCCTGGGCTGGGCCAGGGCCCGGGAATGGACAGGGACACCGGCCTCAAGAGAGAAACACAGACTCATTAACGGCACCGAGCCGGAGGAATTCCTAAACGGTACAAGCTCGGAGCGAGCAGAAGCTCAGAAGGCGGGTGCTCAGACTTCCTGGAGAACAGGTGCCTGCCACAGCCCACGGGAGCGCGCCGAACCCCCCTCTCCAAACTCTTCTACCCAAGCAGCCCAAATGTCAGAGGAGAATAGACTCTGGGAGAGCCTCCTGGCACAACCACATAGGTTTGTTTTAGTCTAGTCATGCTCATTTTAGTATAAAAAAATCATTGTTAAAATTAAATATTACTGGGCAGGCCACGGTAGCTCAGTGGCAGAGTTCTCACCTGCCATGCCGGAGACCCAGGTTCGATTCTCGGTGCCTGCCCATGTAGGGGGTAAAAAAAAAAGAAAAGACAAAAAAAAAAATCATTAAAAAAAAATCAAATATTACTGATTCAAAACGGACTCTCCAGAAAATAAAATACACCCAACATATTGCCAAGTAATAATATAACGATGACTAGTTTTGGATGTTTTTGAGACTTATTGTGTGTCAGGCATTGAACCATCTGCTCTATATCCGCTATCTCATT
Source organism: Tamandua tetradactyla (assembly GCF_023851605.1). NCBI lineage: Eukaryota > Metazoa > Chordata > Mammalia > Pilosa > Myrmecophagidae > Tamandua > Tamandua tetradactyla. The sequence goes on from NC_135332.1 coordinate 61,022,630, forward strand.
TAAGCCTAATAAGAGCCCCGTGGTGGAGGTACTGTTAGTTACCCCACTTTCCAGATAAGCAAATGCAGGCTTCCCTTCACAAGGTCAGTGGCTGATGCTGGATACAGAACCAAAGCGCTCACTCCCCAGCACCCCTGAGGGGCCACCTTTGGGGCACAGGCATGCCACCATTTGAGAAACGCAAGAGAAGAAACATCCCGGACCCTGCTTGCCTCTCCATGCACACTCTCCAGCTCCCCATGTGTGCTGCGCTCGCCTGAGCCCTGCACTCCAGCTGCAGGAAACCACAACCCCTTGGAGTCCCCAAAAAAGCAGCAGGCTATTTCGTTTCTTTGTTCCTCTGTACAAGTTTCTCCCTTTCCTGGAATCCCAGCCCAGGTGTCCATCAGGCAACCTCCGACTCATCTCCCGAGAAACAACTTAAGAGCCCGTCCACCAGGACCAGCCCCCACTTCCAGGACGCCTTCCCGGATTCACCAAGCAAAGCTCACCCCACACATTGAAAATAGATGGTAATTAATATTTTAAAACTTTGTGTGTGAGACTAAAGCAAAAAATATTTATTGGGTACAAAATTTATATTTTGACTAGTGCATTTCCTCCTATAACTTATGTGGACAGCTTAATTGAACACCATAAGTACATGGAACCTTGAGTAGGGCATGAGAGTCTGTAGGTTTGTCCAGAGTGATGCCCCAATAAATCCCAGAGTGATTTGAACGGTGAATAAAAAACTATTTGCAAAATCCCCTTTGGGGAATGGCGAGAAAGGGGAAAAATTCAACTTCTCCAAGTGGAGAATTCTTGATATTCTCACAAGCAGTGGGGACAACCAAAGCAATAGGCTATGCCCCCCAATCTTGGGATTTGTTCATATGAAACTTAACCCCACAAAGGATAGGTCAACCTATTTAAAATTAGGCCTAAGGATCACCCCCAAGAGAGCCTCTTTTGTTGCTCAGATGTGGCTGGCCTCTTTCTTTCAGCCGACAGGACAGGCAAACTCACTGCCCTCCGCTTCTCTATGTGGGACAAGACTCCCAGGGGTGTGGACCTTCCTGGCAACGTGGGACAGAAATCCTGGAATGAGCTGAGACTCAGTATCAAGGGATTGAGAAAATCTTCTCGACTGAAAGGCGGAAGAGAGAAATAAGACAAAATAAAGTGTCAATGGCTGAGAGATTCCAAACAGAGTTGAGAGGTTATCCTGGAGGTTATTCTTACCCATGAAATAGATACCACCTTGTTATTCAAGATGTAATGGAGAGGCTGGAGGGAACTGCCTGAAAATGTGGAGCTGTGTTCCAGTAGCCATGTTTCTTGAAGATGATTGTATAATGATACAGCTTTCACAATGTGACTGTGTGATTGTGAAAACCTTGTGTCTGATGCTCCTTTTATTTACCTTATGGACAGACGAGTAAAACACATGGATTAAAAATAAATAAATAATAGGGGGAGCAAATGTCGAAATAAATTTAGTAGATTGAAATACTAGTGATCGGTGAAGGGGAGGGGGAGGAGTATGGTATGTATGAATTTTTTCTGTTTTCTTTTTATTTCTTTTTCTGCATTGATGTAGGTGTTTGGAGAAATGATCATGATGATGAATATACAACTATGTGATGAACATAAAAAGGATGTTCAGATTGTATGTTGATTGTTTTTATTAATAAAAATTTTTTAAAAAAAAGCTCACCCTGCCCTCTCTGGCCCCACCTCCACGCTGGGCAGAGTTTGTTGTCACTGCTCTGGGTACATGCTTCCAGTCTGCCCTGCTACCTCGTGACACCCTTCAGGCTACAAACTCGGTGCCCCCAACATCCTGCACAGACCCAGACGCACACAGCTTGCTTCGATTCGCCTCCTCCATTTTGCTTCGAGAGGCAAGATAGAGGAAGGTATAAACATCGGAAACATCTGAGAAAACAGCTCATCAAGAAGTATGGAGCAATGGAGTTCATCCACCAACTTTACAGTCCTTTGCATTTTGCAACTCGCTGGGCCCTGCTAGGACAAAGGAGACGTGGCTGGTGGAGAATTTCACCTGAAGCTCCCAAGAGATCTCTTGAGCCACGAATCCTGCCCCAAACCCTTGCCCTTAGCACCTGGTTAAACTCATTCTATTTATGAGAGGACCCACTTAGGACCCTCTGGAGGGTCACTATAGAGAAGTAGGAGGGGTTTTTTTCCAGTGTATTTATTTTATTTTATTTTTTCTTTATTGAGAAGTAAGAACACAGTCTTGCTTAGTGCTGTGTTCCTAGTACTTTAGAAGAGCTCCTGGCATATAACTCAAGAAACGTTAGTCGAATGAATGACTTTTGTTTGAAGAAGTGATGTTTTAAAATGATGGAAAGATGTTGGTGAGGCTATGGCACAGATATGAGTCACAGTGATCAGAAAGTACAGCGGTTTCAAGCTAGAATAAATGAAGAAAAAGAAGAGTTACCAAATTGTTCCCAGGAATTGATTTATTGAAAACTTGTAGCTATACGAATGACTTGATGGAAAATGGTTCAACCACTTTGGATTGCTATTTGGCAGCATCTACCAAATCTGAACACATGACCCAGGAATTCCTATCCTCACGTATACCCAACCGAAACATGTCCATATTTTCACCAAATACATGTTCCAGAATGTCTCTAGCATCACTCTTCCTGACAGCCAAAGTGGGAAACCATCCAAATGCCCAACAGCAAAATGCACAAATGAATTGGGAAATATTCACATAGTGGAATACTATTCAGCAGTAAAAATGAACCATCTAAGTCACATGCAGCAAGAACAATGAATCTCACAAACAAGGACGAGCCAAAGATGCCAGACTCAAAAGAGTAGAGCCTGCACAATTTGGTTTACCTAAAGTAGGAAAGCAGACAAATGGACCTGTGCTATATGAAGTTAGGGAAAAGGGAAACGACTGGACAAGGGTTCACCAGGGCTCCTGGTAAGTGTTTCTGGGACTCAGTTGCTGGTTGCACACGTGTGCTCAATTTGTGATATTTGACCTGTGCATTTTGCTGTATGTTATTATATTTCAATAAGATGTTTACAAATTAGTGCAGTAGGCAATCTAAATCAGCCTACCTGGATAGCTCATTAAACAACCCGAACACATGGAGCCCAGAATGGGAATGGGGGATTGTAATAGTGTATGGCTTAATTTAATACCCGGACAGATCCCAGAGTATGTTGAGCAGATAATGTAAAAGTATTGGTGGGCCACGGTGGCTCAGCAGGCAGAGTTCTCGTCTGCCATGCCAGAGACCTGGGTTCGATTCCCAGTACCTGCCCATGCAAAAAAAAAAAAAAAAAGTATTGGAAAATTCCCTTGAGGGACTGGAGAAAAAATATAAAACTACTAAGATTTACCACTGGGGAAACCCGTGATACTCTCTCAAATATTAGGGACTCCTAAGTTAATAGGCCAAGCCCTTGATCTTGAGGTTTGTTCTTACGAAATTTATTTCTGTAGCTGAGAAGCTAAGCCTAACTATAATTATGATTAAGGGTTACTTCCAGAAAAACTCCTTTGTTGCTCAAATATGGCATCTCTCTCTGTAAGCCCAGCTCTGCAAGGAAAATTATTACCCTGCCCACAACATGAACCATGACATTCAGAGGTGTAAGTCTCCCTGACAACATGAGACATGACTCCCAAGGATGAGCCTGGCTCTGGCACAGTGGGATCAACGACACCTTCCTGACCAAAAGGGGGAAATGTCACAAAATAAGGTATCAGTGACTAAGAGAGCTCAAATAGAGTTGAGAGACTATTCTGGAGGCTACTCTTCTGCAAGCTTCAACTAGATGTTTCTAACTGCCATGGTTTGCCAAACTCCAACCAACATCATTTCTGTTAACTCTAAAGAACACTTAGGGCCCTATCTGAGACTCTACAAAAGTTTCATACACTAACTTTACTTTCCAAAAACCTACAACCTTCAGATGGTTCCTTGGCTAGGTAAGTCCTGAAACCCAGAAGGGCCAGCCTCTTCAAGAACATCAACTAATTCCATCCCCTTATCCTATATTGTTGACACCCCTTTTCTACATGAAAAAAGTTAAAAGGGACATAGCCTAAATATCCTTAAGATTGGAAGAAGGATCAAAGGTGAAGGAGGAATTATAACAGAGAAGATAGGATTTAACAAATGAGTATGACTGCTGAATCATTATATTGATATTTCTTTTAGTCTCCAGTGCTTAGTGCAGCTAGAAGGAAAAACCGGAAATTGTGGGACTGTGACCCATACCAAACTTTGAAATCTTGTTCTGGAAATACTTGTTACAACGTACTTTGAAATGTATTCCTTTTTTTGTATATATGTTATACTTCACAATAGAAAAAGTTTTTTAAAAAATAAGTGCAGTAAGAAATGAAAAGACACTTCGAGTTTTGGGGGGTTACTCTCTGAAGGCCTGAAAGATAAGGTTTTTTTCCCTCCTTTTCTTTTCCATTTACGTTCCCAGGTGCAGAAGGCAGCGCCCCCGTGTGGGCGGAGGCTGCCACACGCACCCGTCTGCAAGGAGCAGGACTCCCCACCCCAATTTTTTAAAATAGTGTATCCTTCTCCAAATAGCTGAAATGAAACTTTAAACAGAGAGGTCTTTCTTATAGCTAAAAGTTTTCAATACATCAACTCCTGGAAACAATTTGGTAACTCTTTCCTCTGATTAGCTTTAATTAGCGGCTTGACCTCAGAAGATGATAGTTTCTCTCCGTGTCTTCCTCAGACCTACTGAACTTTAAGTTGCAAACCAAGACGATTGCGTTTATAAGCCCCAGGTTTTTAAGAACTCAATGCAAACGGGCCGCTTGGGTTTTAAGTCCCATGAACGGTCTTGACGCACTTGGAGTCCCCAAGCCACTACCCAGCTTCTCGGCTAACACACCTGGGCTTTCCTTCGCTCTTACAGTAAAAATAGGAAATGGGGGGCAGGAGAGGGAGGATGGACAAGTAAATTAGGGCACTGATACAGAGCAACTCCCCTTTCAGCCTATAGGGTCCTCCCACACAGAAGAGCGCGCCCGACTTTTGTTCCGCCCCAGGCCAACAGCGCCTCCCATCCCCACCCCACCCACCTTACCCCCACCGCCGCCCGCGTAATGCCAGCGCTCCTGCACCTCGCGCTGCTCCCGGCATCACCTCACCGGGCTCTGGCAGCCCGCCCGCTTGCAGATGGCCTCAGTAACTCCTCCTGTTTCCCTAAAGGTTCGATGCGAGCAAACCTACACCGGTCGGAATTACAGAGGCGCACACCGGCTGGGAGCGCTCACATCGGCCTGAGAGCACAGCGCGAGAGCAGTGGGCTGAGGGCGCAGGGTCTGCGCTGCGGACAAGCAGGACAGAAAGGCTTCGCCCACGCGCAGGCTGTTCTTCCCTTTCCCAGAAGCTGTTGCTTCGAGGCGAGGAGGAAATCCAGAGGCCCTTCTGACTCTGCCCCACACGGCCTCCAGGGGACCAGCTGGCTCCCCATAGCCCTCCCCCTCGGCTTGGAAACCTCTGGCCCTCTCCAGGCTCCAGGTCAGCCCTGAGCCCTAGGATCCCTATTTCAGGACCTCATATCTGCACAAATCTGTCTTGCTTGTCCCTGAGCCCAGTCTGAATGTAATCCGCCCCTCTGGATCTTAATTAATTGGTCTGTAGTTGACATTAGGTGCGTCCTACTTCCTGTGGATTGTCTCCTAGCTTTGTCTCCCATCCTCTCACACCCTCACCCACTCCTGGATTCAGACCTGCCTCTCCATCCCCTCACCCCCTACCCCCAGCCCCACCCTATCCCCAGCCCCACCCTTCTTGCCCCTGGCCCTTCTCAGGGCTCCCTGACCTGCCTCACACTCATCCTGGCACAGTCCACCCTCAATACAGTAGCTTCTCTTCTAGGTAACTTTCAATGGTGAAACATTGTGGCAGATGAAAGGAACTTGAACTTGTTTTGCTTACCCAAGGTGAGGTTTAAAAGTTGCGAACAAATTCCATGTCTAGACAAAGTCAGCAAGTGACCTTGTAAGACCCTTGTAAGTGGCCCTCTCTGAAGTCTGTAGGGCTCCTGGCTTCTGGTGGTGCTTTGCCTGCAATCCATGGCGTCCTCTGCCTCAGTTGTCCCTGGCGTTTCCCCCTCCTGTGCCTCTCCATGTCTAGTTCTCCCCTTCTTAGGACAGCAATCATATCGGAGTAGGCCCAGCTTAACCCAGTTTGACCTCATCTTAACTAATAACATCTTCAAGACCCTATTTTCAAATAAGGTCCCATTCGAAGGAGAAGAGGTTAGGACTTGAACATGTCTTTGGGGGCTTGAACAATTCAACTCATAACAAGGCCAAAAAACTTCTTTGGAACAATGAGATTGAGACCTCAATCCTTTCCCTTTGGAGGTTGAACATCACTAAAACCTCCCTGGCAGACTGAGATGGCTCTGGCTAAGACTTGCCAGCAAGAAAGGGTGTCAAAGGCCCTAAGGGAAGTCCACCATGAGTGAAGGAGGAGAACGAACAGGTGACCCTGGACCATTGCTAAGGCCTGGAATGGGAGGCAGGGGTGACCAGGTTTGGAACAGGTTGCAGGTGTGCCCTGACTACACGCCTGGAAGAGAGAGGAGCTCAGAAAGAAGGGGGCTGCAAACTCCAAATCAAATTTAAAATGTGGCTGCTTCACTTTTGCACCTTCCACCCGGGAATTTCTTTACAGAAAACAAACCACTAAGAATACGCCTGAAGCTAGTTTGATGGCACGGGGGGGTTGGCGTGCTGGTCGCTATGACGATGGCAGCTTCAATTGGAGGAACTTGTCCAGAGGGAAGAATGAATCTTCTCCACACGTGGCCTAGAAATGCAGAGAAAAAGAACAATTTTCTTCTCCCTTGGTGGCAGATCAAATTAGTTGAAATTGTCCACAGGGGTGGGCTGGGGTGAGGGTGGGAGTTGTGAAAGGAGAAACACTCCGAATGGGTGTAGCTGTCGAGAGCAGTGATATCATTTCTGCACTGGCCTTCTTTGCCAGTGCTGACACTTTGTAAATGAAGAATGTAATCAGTTAATTTGGGATTCCAAAATAGGAATCCGTTAGTGAGCAAATCCTGTTGGATGCATTCCTCGTTTGCAGGGCTTTACTACCTAATAACCCTAAATTGAATGGAGATAACTTTTTATTAGCGGATATGGTTGTTTTGTGATATTAAGAATTTTCGAAGATGGCCATGTATTTTACGTGCACCCATACAGCAAGGGCGTATAATGCAAAGTTTACAAGCATAGACTTTAATGACCAACATATGTCCATATGTTTGCTTCTTGGACGGCTTCTACATTTGTATAGAGGCCCCTTATGAGTACATGGTCCTTTGTGCGGCTCTTACCCCTAACACTCCCCACCTCCAAAAAAGCAATCGTGTGCTCTCACTGATGTTATAATGCTGGCATCTGGTCTCCTGGCCCCTTAAATGAGGAGGCACCTTGCAGCCAGGAGGCCAGTCCTAATGTGTCTGGTTAATGTCCAGGTGGGTTCGAACTCTGAAGTCCACAATAGCGCTACTCGCTCTCACTGAGGGGTGTGTGCCTGGCCACCTCCCACCTGCCCCAGCCTCTCTAGGCATCTGTGGCATGACCCCCATCCCACCCACCCACCCTACTGTAAGAATCTACCTGGGCATCTCTCCTGAGTGATCCAAGGCCAAAGCGGTTCTAATGGTGATACTGTCGCAGATCTGATCAAGGTTACGTTTCCTTGCTCATGATCTGGCAAGGCTGCCCTTGACCGTACACACGAGACTTTCAGCCATCAGATGAGTAAGATGGGTCTATGTGCTGCCTAATTATCTGACTGATATGGTGCACTTGAGATTCTGGGTTCACCATGTTGGTCAAAGTATCTGAGAGTAGTTCTAATGGCTTGTTTGGTTGGTTGACCAAAATATGGCTTTCATGGTGACGTGTACCGAATGGAATGGAATTAAACTTCCCTTGTATCATGTAGAGAAAGGAGTTCAAAAGTTGAGCCTCCAGGGGTGTGGTGGGAGAGTTGGAGAAGACCAATCAGCCACCCATGTAATGACATTGGACCCTTTCTTTCTTGGGGGCACCACAATGTATCCCCACCGGAATCATCACTCAGCACACAGGTGTGCCTTCCCTGCCTGCGATGCTTGTGCCAGCAACACCATCCATGGACCTTAGAAAGCCTTATTCACTGCCACAGTACACACAATACACTTCTGAGCAAGGGACTCATTTACAGCAAAAAAGCAAAGTGCAGTCATTCCCGAGGGAGAAATGCTTGCTCCAGGGTGCGTAATTGGTTCTGCTCATCTGGCAGCCGCGACATCCCCAAGGCCATTTTGGGCCCCTCCTGCCACTGAACAATAAGTAAATAAAGGTTATTGCACTGTCAGGAGTGACTGATACTGATTATCAGTGTGAACTTCAGGGTAGGGGGGAATGTATTTGGAACTTGGGATTCATGGGGCTCATCTTGGTACTTCCACGCCTTGTAGTAAAATCTAAGAAAGGCTACAACAGCTCAGTAAAGGACTCAGACCCTTAATGAAAGTTTGTTGTTTCTGCACCAGTAAAAGGCTCCTCATCTGCTAAAGTGCTAGCTGAGGATACAGGGAATGTGAAATGGGTGATGGAAGAAGGAAATTGTAAATATCAACCCCAGGCTTAAGACCATGACAGAAATAAGGACTGTGGCAAGATATGCATATTTTCTGCCTTACTTGGTATCAAGTATCTATACTTGGTATAGATCTGGCATATTAACCAATTATTTCTTTTTCTCCTTGCCCTTTGCACTCCTATTTCACATTAAGAGTTTTGGTGGTAGTTAACTTTAAATTTTAGCTTCTGGTTACAGAATAATCCAGGTGTGGTTATGACTGAACTAGAGGAGAAATCAGTATCACCCAGCAATGGATAAGGTGAATGATAGGACTTTTAGTCTCCCCTTTTTTGGGGTATCCTCACTGGAATGAAAAATAGTACCATGTTAGGTGGAAATCGTTGTTGTTATTGTATGAAAGTTAAATCTTGGTAGAAGGGAGAGAATAATATTGAACCATCCTCGCATTGCTTTTCCTAAATAAAGTCCTTTTGGTCGTAATGGTCCTAATTCTTTTAATATGCTGCTGGGTTCCATTTGATAATAGTTTTTCTTTTAGGATTTTTGCATTAACATTTATAACTGCAATAGGTAAGAAATATTAGTGTGATTTATATGAAGCTTTGGAAGTAATGATACAGTGACTTCATTAGAATAATGTGGAGGGTTTTTTCCCCCTCTTTTTGTACCCTGGAATGTATTTGAATTATCTCCTTTAAAGGTCTGTAAGTATTTCCCAGTGAAACCATCTGAGCCTTGTATCTGGGGGAAAGTAGTAGCTCTTTGAAAACTTTCTGTATTTCTTTTATAAAAATAAATCGACTTATATTTTCTCTTCTGAGGTCTTTTTTTTTTAATACAGTTTTATTGAGATACACTCACCATACAAACCAGCTGAAGTACACAATCACTCACAGTGATGGCTCACAGTACCATCACGTAGTTGAGCAAACATCCTCGAGATCAGTTTTGGAACATTTTCATTACTCCAAAAAGGAAATAAAAATAAAAAATAAAACCTAAATCCTCCCATACCCCTTAGCCCTTCCCCCCACCCATTGACCCATAGTATTGGTGTGGTACATTTGTTAACTGTTAATGAAAGAATATTAAAATATTACTGTTAACCATAGTCCATAGTTTGCAATAGGTACATTTTTCCCCAATATCCATCTATTATTTTTTAAACATTAGTTCCCCCTTTTATTTATTTTTTAAAATCTGTATGTTTTACTCATCCATACCGTAGATGAGCAAAACACAGATTAAAAATGTGTTTTTAAAAAAAATCTGTATGTTTTACTTATCCATACTGTAGGTAAAAGGAGCATCAGACACAAGGTTTTCACAATCAGTCACATTGCGAAAGCTATGTCATTATACAATCATCTTCAAAAAACATGGCTACTGGAACACAGCTCTACATTTCCAGGCACTTCCCTCCAGCCTCTCTAATATACTTTAGACTAAAAAGGGGATTATCTATATGATGTGTAAGAATAACCTCCAGGATAACCTCTTGACTCTGTTTGAAATCTCTCAGTCACTGACACTCTATTTTTTTTACTATCGAACCAAAACAACATACAGAAATAAACAACATTCTTAACATACAAACATTCTGTACATGATGCACAATCAATGGCTCACAATATCATCTCATGGTAGTATATTTATCACCGTGATCAGTTTTTAGAACGTTTGCATCACTCCAGAGAAAGAAATAAAAAAGAAAAAGCTCACACATACCATACCCCTTACCCCTCCCTCTCACTGACCACTAGTATTTCCATCTACTCAATATATTTAACCTTTGTCCCCCCTATTTTTTCCTATACCCCTTACCACTCCCTTTCATTGATCACTAGTATTTCAATCTATTCAATTTATTTTAACATTTGTTCCCCCTATTATTTGTTTATTTTTAATCCATATATTTTATTTATCTGTCCATACCATAGATAAAAGGAGCATCAGACACAAGGTTTTCACAATCACACAGTCACATTGTGAAAGCTATATCATTATACAATCATCTTCAAGAAACATGGCCACTGGAACACAGCTTTACAGTTTCAGGCAGTTCCCTCCAGCCTCTCCAATGTATCTTAACTAAAAAAGTGATATCTATATAACAGGTAAGAATAACCTCAGGGTAATCTCTCGACTCTGTTTGAAATCTCTCAGCCATTGACACTTTATTTTGTCTCATTTCTCTCTTCCCCCTTTCGGTTGAGGTTTTCTCAATTCCTTGATGCTGAGTCTCTTCTGGGGTCTTTTTGATAAATAATATTTTCCTACATTATTTTCTATCTTTTCAAATCTGTTTTTATATGAATACTGAATAAATTAACTTATATTCTCATCATTCTTCCTTCTCTCTCTCAATTCTATGACCAAATTTTGTTTTAGACTTAGTTCTATGCCAAAATTGTCTTGGTTATCTCTTAGTTGACTCAAATTCATCCCCCGGTAATTTCTTCCAGAACGGCCCATATTTCCTGATATCATGCATATTCAAAGTTGTGGCCTTTTTATAAAATCCCCTATTTATATATTCTTTCCTCAAGTCTCTTGTTGTTACTGCTTTATTTTCTTTTGGCATTCAGTGTGGGTCTGTGGACATTCAGGAGAGACTGATTTTTTTTTTTTGTATTTTATCTTCTTTATTAGAGAAGTTGTGTGTTTACAGAACAATTACACACACAATTCAGGATTTCCATACACCCCACCATCAATACCCTGCATTAGTGTGAAACATTTGTTGCAATTGTTCACAGCACATTTTTATTATTGTATTATTAACTAAAGTCGATGGTTAATTTAGGGTTCACTGTTTGTGAAGTGTACTTCCATGGATTTATTTCTTAATTTTTATTCTGTTACATATATACAATCTAACACTTCCTCCCGGAACCATATCCAAATACATATTTCAGTGCTGGTAATTGTGTTCACAGTGTTGTGCTACCGTCACCACCACCCATTACCAAAACCTTTCTATCATTCCAAATAAGAACCTTGTACGTTTTGAGCTCTAACTTCCCATTTCCTGTCCCCACCCCTTGATAGCATATATTCCAGATTCTGACTCTATGCGTTTGCCTTTTTTAATTGTTTCAAATCAATGAGATCATATGCTCATACAATCTCATTGTGTTTGGCTTATTTCACTCAACGTTATGTCTTCAAGTGTCATCCACGTTGTTGCATTTATTAGGACTTCATTCCTTTTTGGGGGAGGCATGGGCAGGCACAGGGAATCGAACCCAGGTCTCCAGCATGGCAGGTAAGAATTCTGCCTGCTCAGCCACCGTCACACTGCCCTAGGACTTCATTCCTTTTTATGGCTGAATAATATTCCGTTGTATGTATATACCACATTTTACGCATCCATTCATTGGTTGATGAACACTCAGATTGCTGCCATCTTTCGGTAATTGTGAATAATAAAAATGCTGCTATGAACATCGGTGTGCAAATATCTGTTCGAGTTCCTGCTTTCAAATCTTCGGAGTATATACCTAAGAGTGGAATTGCCAGGTTACTTGGTAATTCTATACTTAGCTTTCTGAGGAACTGCCAAACTGTCTTCCACAGTGGCTGCACCATAATTGCCACCGGCAATGAATGCATGTTCCTATTTCCCCACATCTTCTTCAACACTTGTTCTTCTTCTTTTTAATAGCATGGGTGTGCTGGTGTGAGGTGGGTTGTACCCTAGAAGAGCCAAGTGTTAATATTAATCCCATTTTGTGGAAACAGCCATCTCTTTTGGTCCCTATTCAGTATTGTATATGTTGGAAATTTAATTGGATTATCTCCATGGAGATGTGACTCAGTCAAGTGTGGGTACTGGACTTGATGGGCTAGAGACATGTCTCCACCCATTCTAGGTGGGTCTTAGTTAGTTTACTGGAATCCTATAAAAGAGGAGACATTTTTGGAGAGAATGCCTTTTGAGAACGCCGAGAAAGCCACTGCAGAGCCGGACAGAGCCACCAGGCTGAGAGAAGCACAGAGTCCACCAGCCCGCCACCTTTGAAAATTCTCAAAGAGCAGAGAAGGACGACAGACTGCTGCAGAACCACAAAGCAGAGAGTCCACCAGCCGATGACCTTTGGAGATGCAGAAGGAAAACACCTCCCGGAGAGCTTCACGAAACAGGAAGCCAGGAGAAGAAGCTAGCAGATGTCTCTCTCCGTGCGCGCCATGTGCCCTTCCGGATGAGAGAGGAACCCTGACCATGTTCGCCATGTGCCTTCTCACTTGAGAGAGAAACCCTGAACTTCATCGGCCTTCATGAACCAAGGTATCTTTGTCTGGATGCCTTAGATGGGACATTTCTATAGACTTGTTTTAACTGGGACATTTTCTCGGCCTTAGAACTGTAAACTAGCAACTTACTAAATTCCCCCTTTTTTTTTTTTTTTTTTTAAGGAAAGACAGAGAGAAGGAAGGAAGGATAGAAGGAAGAAAGGGAAACATTTTTAAACATTTTCTTGTTTTATTGTATTTTGTTTCTTTGTTTTTGTTACATGGGCTGGGGCCGGGAATCGAACCGAGGTCCTCCGGCATAGCAGGCAAGCACTTTGCCCGCTGAGCCACCGCGGCCCGCCCCTAAATTCCCCTTTTTAAAAGCTGTTCCTTTTCTGGTATATTGCATTCCGGCAGCTAGCAAACTAGAACAATGGGCAAGCTTGATTTCTGTCCCTTTGATAAGTAGCTTGACCTATTTTTGTGAGTGCTTAAAAAATTCTTTATTTTTAAAATCCGGTAACTTTACTAGGATAGGTGTTAGCGGTGAACATTCATGGTCAGATTTCCCTAGTAAACTAGCTTCTTCTTTCAATATATAGGTCTCTTTATTTTCAGGAAAATGTCCTTGAATTGTATCTTTAAATGTATGTTCTATTGTTTTGATTTTCTTCTCCAGAGATTCCAGCTCTGCATATATTAAATCTCCTTTACATGTCACGTATATAGCATATAATGTAATATTATGTGTGTTAATATATTAATATTCCAGAAGCAGATGTAACCTGGAGGAGAAGGGAGTTACTGAGAATGCACCGCCTACCGCGAGCACCTCAACCAGTCCAGCAGAAACGAGAGCGTGGAGCTGCTGCCCAGGCCGGAGGGGACAGGCTCAGCCCAGGCGCCGCCCCGCGCCCGCCCAGCGGGGGGGAGAACACCTAAGCGCTTGTCATCGGTCGTAATGGGAAGCCCGGGGGCCACGCCAAAGCCCTCCTCGGGTGCTGCCACTCGGTGCTGGAGACCCTTATAAATTGGAACCCCACCTCGTTTCCTCTTCACTGGTTCACTTTCGTTTCTATCTTTTACGTCCCTCACTGCATTCTCCAGCGCCTCTTCTCCTTTGTGTGCCTTCCGTTTCCATCTTCATTTCTCTTATGATTGAGGTGCTTTTCTTTCATTCCTTCCTGAAACTCAGCCAGCTCCCATTTCCTCTGCTCTTATTGTCCCCTAATCCCACTCCTGAGCTCTTGCATTTCTACTTTATTACCTTTCTCTTGGGTTTGTTTTTCTATTAATAAAATAAACATTTTTGTTAATGAAAATCGGAAAAACGTATACACCTAACCAAAAGTGAATACTGACTTTAAATTTTAAAACTTTGAAGAATTTGTATCTCATTATTCAATTTTTCAAACTTCATATAAAAGCTGTGTTAGGGGCTGTACACATGGTTGAGTGGTTAGAATGGCGGCCTTCCATGAGGGAGGCCCAGGTTCAAATCCTGGACCATGCACGCACCTCCCCCGCGCCTCCCCCCCCCCAAAAAAAAAAGCTATATTAGGACCTAACCTGGGCAGACTCAAGGAAGTGAGGACCGACTAACCACGCAGCCTGCGGAGGGGAGAAAGGTCAGAGCACTTCTCCCCGGAAGGAGTGAGGGGTTAGAATTCCTTCAAGGAATGAGCGAGTTTCCTAAGCAACCACGCACCAGTTTTCCCATCTGTCCAGTGGGAATAATGATAGTCCCCATCTCCTGGAGATTTGGCCTCGATGACTCCCTGCAGGACCAACCCTTTGAGGATTGGGAGCAGCCGGGCAAGTGTTTGCTCCAGCTCTGTCCCCGCAGCCTCGGAGTTCTGTCCGTGTGGCCTGCGGGCCACCAGGAGCTCATCCCAGATGGGGTGGCGCAGCTTCGGGGCCTGAGCTCCGGACTGCAGAGAGAGACCTAAAGAGCCTGACAGAAGGGCTGCTGGAGGGACCCACACCTTCCAGAACTAAGGCCAAGGCCGCCCGTAAGTCTGTGCCGAGACCCCCGCCAGTGTCCTCGGTGTGACTGTGGAGCTGGTGCAGGAGGCCCGTGGTCTCCTTTTCTGGCCCGACATACCTCTTCTCCCACTTGAACAACTTCTCGGCCTGCCGGGAGATCGGGCAGCTGTGAGGGCAGCTGGGCCAGGCCTTGCAGGAGTTCTGCCTGGCAGCTGAGAAGAAGAGCTGAGTCTAAGAATCTGCAACTATGGGTTGGGGTCAACACTCTGAGCTGTGGCCCCCAGCTGCTGCTGGGGCAGAGGGCCGTGCTGGAGTGGATGCAGCTGTACAATCCTTTGGGCCTGGAAATCCACACCACCAGCCACTGCCTGCACTTCGTGTCCCAGCAGGCACTCGGGTCCCCACTGTCTCCCGACTGCAGGTCCTGCCAGGAGAGGAGGTTGTCCAGGCCAAGAAGCAGGTGGTGGTGGGCTGGCCCCCTAAGAACATGGCAAGGGAGCCCGAGAGCCCTCCATAGACCCCTCCTCAGGTGCTGGACTCCCCGGGCTTGAGGCTCCAATCCCCGGCTCTGGCCCCGCTGTCTTTCAGGGCCCCGTCCAAGGAAGTCTTTGCCTCTGACCCGATTTTGAATTCCAGTCCTGGGTGCAGCCCTGCCTGGACAGACTCTCCCTCTCCTTTGGCCCTGAGCCCATGCCCGTCCTCCTTCTATCCCCAGCCGCACTTCCAAGAAGGGAAGCAGAGACTCCAGAGCCCCTAGGCCACTCTGAAAAGAGTCCTGTCCCTGGTTGGAAGAAATCAAAAGGTGCAGCAACGCACCTGAGCCGCCAGGAGCGGCTTCCTGGGCCCTCACTGTTCCTGCTTTTTTGTGCTCAACGGGGGGCACACTTTACTGGTACCGCCGGACCCCGAATGAGCAGGCTGAGGGCCTCATCAATGCCTCCAACGATAGCCTGGAAAGTGGACACGATCAGAAGAAAAACTATGTTTCCCAGCTCACCCACGGAGTGTCCAAACTTTTCTTCTTTGCTGCTGATACCCTGACAGATCTGAGCATGTGGGTACACCCTCTCATTACCTGCATTTCCCAGTGCCAGTCTCCAGGCCCCCCAGCCCAGAAAAAAGGCTGCTACAGTGAGACCGAAGCAGGAGACCCTGACAATGAGGCTGCCTCCCACCCAGGCTCACCCAGCCCTGCCCGAGCCTGGAGTCCACCCCACAGGTGCACAGCACCCGCAGCCCCCCCACCCCCACCCTGCGTAGGGCAGCCCTTCTTCGGCCTTCCTCAGCCCTCCGCCAGACAGTGGTGAAGGGACACTGGAAGGAATGGCACAGGGGCTGAGGCAGGGCGGCAGGTCCCTCCCGGACCAGCTATATCTCCTCACCCGTGAACAAAGGCGGAGCTCTTTCCTGGGCACGACCGAGGTGCCCAGCTCAACAGGCGGGCGCACCACAGAGCAGGCTGAAGGCAAAGCTGCAGGAGCTGCCGGCCCCGGGGGCAGTGCTTGGCAACCACGGGCTGACTGGAGAGAAGCTCGGATGGCGAAAAAGAGCAGAACCAGGAGTTGACAGAAGTTGTCAATCCCTGCCCCCTGCCCCCAGTGAGTGACCTTCAACCTCCTGACCTCTGACCTTCGCCAGTACCTTAGCCCCTGACCTCTGACCCTAAGGAGCACCTCAACCCCCAGCCTGTTGACGTGAAGCTCTCACCTGACAAGGGCAGGGTCTCCCTGGATCCTGGGTGAAGCTGGAGATAGCACGAGTCCGTGGTTTCACCCCAAGCCCACCCCCCTGCCTGGACGGCCACCATCTCTGCTCCTACCTCCTACCAGGTGAGATGAAATGAGCTTTGCACTACTCTCTCCTCCTTTGCCAAAGAAGGAGGAGGAAGGCCGGGTTGAGAGGAGCTCTCTCCCACCCCATCCTCTAGTCTGTGGGGAACCTCGGCAGTTCCTTCCCTGAAGCAGATCTGTACAGGTGTCCATCAGGCTACAGGCAGACGTTTTCCACCAAATAAAGTCACTCTCTCTAAAAAATAAAAATAAAATAATAAAAGCTGTGCTATACCCAAATATCAGCCCGGCCCTGGCATCATGGGATTGAGAATGCTTTTTTGACCAAAAAGGGGGAAAAGAAATGAAACAAAATAAAGTTTTAGGGGAAGAGAAATTTCAAATAGAGTCGCGGTCATCCCAGAGGTTACTCTTACGCAAGCTTCAGCCGGATATTGCAAAATTGCCGCAGCATGCCAAGCCCCAACCAACAGTATTCCTGAAAACCCCAAACAACACTCTGGGCTCTATATAAGATGCTATAAAAGTTTTTCTTAGTATGTTTATTTTTTCAGAAATTTACGGCCTCCAGATTGTTCCTATGCCAGATAATCCCTAAAACCCAGAGGGACCAGTTTCTCCAAGAACATCAACCGGCTTCATCCCTCTACCCCGTAAGGTTGACACCCCTCTCCAGCATGAAGAAGCTAAAATGATTATTGCCCAGATATTCCTGAAGACTGAGAGAAAGTTCAAATGAGAAGGAAGAGTTATAATAGAGAAATTAGGATTTAACAAATCATTTTATTGATATTTCTTTTCAGTCTCCAGTGTCTTGGAGCAGCTGGAAGGAAAAACATGAAATTGTAATCAAGTAGCCTTGTCCTTTAATGATGATTATTCCTATATAGCTTTTATCATGCGACCGTGTGATTGTAAAAACCTTGTGACTGATACTCCCTTTACCCAGTGTATGAGTAAAAATAAAAAGACAAAAATAATAAGAAGAATAATAATGGGAGGGATAAGGGGTATGGATGTTTGGGGTTTTCTTTTTTTTTTTTTATTTCTATTTTTGGAGTAATGAAAATGTCCTAAAATTGATTGGGGTGATGAAAGCACAACTGTATGATGACACGTGCGCCATTGATTGTACGCTTTGCATGGATTCTATCGTGTGTGAATATATCTCAATAAAATTGCATTGAAAGATTAAAAAAAGCTATATCATAAATAGAAAATTGAACTATTTAGGTACAAACAACACTGTTTCTACAAAGAAACTGAAAAGTAGTAAAATACAAATACATAAAGATGCTTATTTTTGGTTCTTTTGGGAAAAAGGATTAAGCTGATTCATTTTCCATGGCTCTGGGCACAAAAATAGACTATAAGATAGTAAGTGCAACATTTTTAGTGATTATCCTTGTAATTCATTCAATGTCACCAGTCATAATGGCAGTGAACCCCTCTGGATTTGTGTCTCCACCCCGTCTTAATCACATTCGTCTGTTGCAGCCTGGAGTTCATTAACACTCATGTTTTCACCTGGGCAACAAGTCACAAATTCCTCAAACCTATTTTATCCGAATCATCATCCATAGTTTAAGCACTGCAGCATTTCCTCAGGTGGCTCTCTCTCCAATATCCAGTCTGCACGACTCCATTAAAATCTTCAAAGATGATTTTTCCCTGTGGCTTCCCTGTCACCGTCTTTAAGAATTACCACTGTAATTCAGTCCCGCCTCACCCCTTCCCCAGGCTCCCTTTAAAACTCCTACCCGAAACAAGGCAGGCAGGAATTGATTTCTTGAATCAACTCTCCTGTCTCTCTGCTCATAAATCTTCCTTCCCCTGCTGCGGATGTTGTGTTTCTATCTCTGTTTTCTCATCTCCGACCTCTGCCCAGCCTGGCACTTTCATATATATGTGAAAAGAAGCTATATAGGATACAATCATTATCAAACGTCAAGGCTACTGGATTACAGCTCCACAATTTCACATTTTCATACATATTTGAAAGTCCCAGGCTGGGCGGAGGTCGGAGATGAGAAAACAGAGATAGAGATATGACACTGGCAGCGGGGAAAGGAAGATTTATGAGCAGAGGGACAGCATGGAAAGGAGACTCAAGAAATCAACTCCCGCCCGCCTTGATTCAGGCAGGAGTTTTGAAGTGAGTTGGGGGTAGGGGTTAGGCGGGTTTTTCATTGGTGAGGTCTTGGGAGCTGGTAGTTTAGATGCTGCCTTGGTTATGCAAGGTTGTAACTGCCGGAGGAAGTTTATCTAAGAATGCAACTGAGAAGGTTGAGTAAGGGAGTTTTGCACAACGAGACAGCTGCTGGAGGGCGAGAAATGTCAATTTGGAAAGTTCCCAGAGGAGTGCTGAAAAGTGATGACACGTTGGTTCTCTGTGGCAGCACCTTCAGTCCTTGCCTGTTCCTCTAGCCCAGTTCTCACAATATATATATATATATATCAAACCTCAGGGCCTCCACTGCTACCTTTAAATTGTGATAATCTATTGCTTCATCTTTGTATCAAATAGTTCAGAAGCATCTTTAATGTCTCGCCTCTGATCCTCAGAGAATTCTCTTTTTTTTTTCTTTTTCTTTTGTCTATTTACTCATTTCTCAGAGCTAAACTCATTTTCCCTTCCAACAGAGATGTTTCTCTCAAGAACCACTTTAATCCCCGACGTCTATAAGCCACTCAACAGACATTCACGAACTGTTAACCTTCCTTAATCAGGGTAAGTATTTCTTTCCTTCTCCTAATTCCTAGAACAACGCTTAGTCACAGTTTCCAGCTGCTCTGTGGCAAAATTTTTTCCACTGCATATTCTTCGTCCATTGATGAGGTTTACTGTCGTTTTCCACATTTGTTTTCTTTTGGTGCTTTTTATCAGTGCCCTGCTAGTTACTTTTCTCGTGCCCCTTGTTTAATGGATTGTATTCTCCCAGGTCAGCCCTTAGCAGGGGGGCTTCAGCATTGCAGCCCCAAGGGCTTCCTCCTTGGCTGCGAAACGGACAGGCTGCACCCTCTAAGTAGGGTTCGGCTATGGGCGCTCAGCTCTTCTGCTTCTCTCTGTTTATTTTATGATTTTCGGGAGACAAGCATAAGGCTGGATCGCGCGGACCTGTTCATATTGGATGTCCCTTTTGTTCTGTGTTTATGGTAATTTTAGGATATCAAAACAAGCGTCACAGCAGCCATGGTTATGGCCTCACAGAGAAGTTGGCCTGAGAGGGTGAAGCCAACAGATAGAGAAAATGGCCACATTCTCTGGTAATTTCATCTCACAGGCTTGGTTTTTCCTGCCAACACCATGGTCCCGCTGCCTGGCTGACATTTGACACGATTTGGTTGTTGTCCTACTAGAAAATAAGCTACCACAGTGGGCCGACAGGCAGAGATCCAAGCACGTGAGAACCGGGCAATCCCTGTGAATCCTGACCCTCTCCCACCTCAACTGGCCTGTCCACCTCCATGCCGGGTTCCCTCCCCCACCCCCACACCCTGTTCTCTCTGCCTGCATTCCCTTTCCACCCCAGACCTTGCTGCTGCTCCCAAGACTAGAGCCCAGCTCTCAGAGAGGGACGTCCTGTGGTGCTGGACCCACCGTGGGACCTGACCCAGATCGGGGTTGCCAGGCTATGCCGAAAAAGGTCCTTCTTAAGGAGCTTTACAATCAAGGATTGTAGTGTGGATGCAAAGCGTATGTATTCCTTACCAGGCCATGCCCAAATCTCTCTGATCATCGATCTGTCCCTAAGCCAAGGGCGATTGTATCAGGCAGATCAGATTGAGGATAAGTTGGCCATTTAATGTAATATCTTGTGGCTCAAGTGAGAGCACACATTGCAGGGCTCCTTTCTACCAAACCTGGTGTCAACTCCAGAGGTGTCTTAGAGCTCACAGCTGCAACCAGCCTAGTGCTGGCCTGCGGGAGAAGACCCCTGTGAGCCTCTTCAAAGGTGAAGTCAGAAGGATCTGCTTGGGCTGGGTTATCCCCACTTCCCAGATTGACTCTTCTAAGTATCAGGTCATGAAAAATCCTGATTCAGGGATTTTCTCCAAAACAGTGACTACATCCCCTTTGGGAGGCAGATAGTAGGAAATATTCCAGTCCCGGAACTTCCCTTTTTCATTCTTTTCCCCAAATGACTTAGTCGCTCTCCTGATGTAAATAGTGTTGGTCACCCCTACGTCCACTTGGTGCTTCCTGTCACACAGCAATCAGTGTCTTTGTGACCTGTGACCTGTGACCACACTTCCCTTCTTGTTCTAAGTGCGTTTTTAATAAAGCCAAACAATAGCAAACCACTCACTTGCTCCTCCTGTTTTAATCTATAAACTGGAAGCTAAATCTTAAATGCAAGGTGTCGACATGGATTATCAACACTAAAATATACAATAAAATTCAACAAACAGATTTGATCAGTGGGTGGAAAAGTATTTGCAAAGCCCCCTTCGGGGAATGGTGAGAACAGGGAGAAATTCAACTTCCCCAAGTTGAATTCTTGATATTCTCACAAGCAGTGGGGACAACCAAAGCTATAGGCTGAGCCCCCAGTTTTGGGGTTTGTTCATATGAAACTTAACCCCACAAAGAATAGGTCAAGTCTACTTAAAATTTAGACCTAAGAGTCACCCCCAAGAGAGCCTCTTTTGTTGCTCAGATGTGGCCTCTGTCTCCAGCCAACACAACGAGCAGTCTCACCATCCTCCCCCTCTCTGCGTGGGACATGACTCCCAGGGGTGTGGACCTTCCTGGCAATGTGGGACAGAAATCCTAGAATGAGCTGAGATTCAGCATCAAGGGATTAAGGAAAACCCTAGAATGAGCTGAGATTTACCATCAAGGGATTGAGAAAACCTTCTCAACCAAAAGGGGAAAGAGTGAAATGAGACAAAGTGTCAATGGCTGAGAGATTCCAAACAGAGTCGAGAGGTTATCTTGGAGGTTATTCTTATGCATCAAGTAGATATCATCTTGTTATTCAAGATGTAATGGAGAGGCTGGAGGGAACTGCCTGAAAATGTAGAGCTGTGTTCCAGTAGCCATGTTTCTTGAGGATGATTGAATAATGATACAGCTGTCACAATGTGACTGTGTGATTGTGAAAACCTTGTGTCTGATGCTCCTTTTATCTACCTTGTCAACGAAGGAGTAGAACATATGGAATAAAAATAAATAATAGGGGGAACAAATGCTAAAAGAAATTTAGTTTGAAATGCTAGTGATCAATGAAAGCGAGGGGTAAGGGGTATGGTAGGTATAATCTTTTTTTTTTTCTTTCCTGCATTCGTTTTATTTCTTTTTCTATTGTCTTCTTATTTCTTTTTCTGAATTAATGCAAATGTTCTAAGAAATGATGAATATGCAACTAAGTGATGATATTGTGAATTACTGATTATATTATGTTGATGTTTTATTTGGTTTCTTAATTTTTTAATTAATAAATAAATTTTAAAAAAATTCAACAAACAGACTCATTCTCAGACAAGTAATAAAATGAAATGTGTGGCTGCAATGTCCAAAGTAGCAATTTGGGTGAGACGTCAGGTGACCAGTGGTGTTGCAAAGGACAGCACCCAGGCTCCCATCTCCCCAGAGAGCAGGAAGCACAGGTTTGGGCTGCCCACCCACCCCTGACAGTCCCAGGAATCCCCCAGGTGCTTTCTTATGTTCAAAGGACTCACTACTTCTTCAAGCTCAGTAGGAAACACTCAAACTAAGGCTTCCTATGGGATTCTGACTCATGTTGCGATCATTGAGTTTTGTAGGAGGATCACTCGAAACAGTTGGTTTCCCTACTGCCAAGAAACATCCCACCCATCCCTTCAGAGCTGTTGAATGATCTGGGCTAGAGCCAGGAGCCCATGCCCGGAATTACTTCAAATAGGAGAGCGTGAGCCCGCACCGGAGATTCCTCCACTCGGGCCGGAACAAGAAGCAGGGATGGCTAAATTGGCCCTCCAGAGAACCAGGGGTAGAGGAATTAAAAACCTGTGATGGAGATACATGGTTTCCTTTCCTCTGACCCTTCTCCCCAGGATGTGCGTGCGTGCATGCCTGTACATCCTGCTGTAATGCAAATATTCCAGGGTCTCCAGCTTTAGGTGCTGTGCTGGTTTGGAAGGATGTATATCCCCTAGAAAAGCCATGTTTCAATCTAAATCCCATTTCATAAAGGTAGAATAATCCCTATTCGATACTATATGTTTAAACTGTAATCAGATCATCTCCCTGGAGATGTGATTTAATCAAGAGTGGTTATTAAAGTGGATTAGGTGACCACATGTCTCCACCCATTTGAGTGGGTCTTGATAACTTTCTGGAGTCCTTTAAAAGAAGAAACATTTTGGAGAAAGAAGGAGATTCAGAGAGAGCAGAGAACGACATAGCCATGAGAAGCATTGGAAGCCTACAAGCCAGTGTTTTGGAGATGAAGAAGGAAAACGCCTCCCGGGAGCTTCATGAAACAGGAAGCCAGGAGAGAAAGTAGCAGATGACGCTGTGTTAACCATGTGCCCTTCCAGCCTAGAGAGAAATTGTAACTGTGTTCACCATGTGCCTTTCCAGATGAGAGAGAAACCCTGAACTTCATCGGCCTTCTTGAACCAAGATATCTTTCCCTGCAAAGGATAGCACCCAGGCTCCCATCTCCCCAGAGAGCAGGAGGCACAGGTTTGGGCTGCCCACCCACCCCTGACAGTCCCAGGAATCCCCCAGGTTTTGCCTTTGATTGGACATTTCTATAGACTTGTTTTAATTGGACTTTTTTTGGCCTTAAAACTAAACTAGCAAACTTATTAAATTCCCCTTTTTAAAAGCCATTCTGATTCTGGTATATTGCATTCCTAGCAAACTAGCACACGTGCCTCACTCCTCACTCTAACAACTCCTTCCAACTCCTCTACAATGCTAAAGTTGTCTCTGGTCTCCTTCACCCCAACTCCAGACCAAGACCCCTCCCTTTATTTCCCAAAGCACATATAACCTGAAGCATTAAAGAGGAAGTGGAGGCAGTCAAGAGAGTCTAAGGTGGGTTTTTAATGGGAAAGTCTTTGAGCAAGGAAAGGATCCAAGGACAAAGAGAGGAGGAGATACAAAAAAAAAACAACACCCACTGGTTTGGGTTAAGGAAATATGTACCTATTGTGAGGTGGGGGTGGGGTGGGTAAGGAGAGTGTTGATGGCAATTGGTGACAAAGAGGTTCCAGGGGGAGTTATGTGGATAGACCTTTCTGAGTGGGCAAAAGCACGAAAATATTTGTGTGCCACGTAAATACTAACCAAAGGGTGACTTCAGCAGAGGAGGATTTTAATAATCAAGTGGATTTAAGTTATAGGATATCAAATTTAAGAGTGAATATTACCCAATCTATAAATATCAGTTGAGCAGTTGAGCTCTATCTCCAGCCAAGCCTGTCCTTGCCCAATGGGCTCATGAGCAAAATGTTCATGGTGATAGAGCTGGATGCTATGCATGGGCTCAGCAATACAGACTTTTACTCCCCAGTACCAAATTTTCTACAGCCACTGCTGAGTGCCCAATCTGCCAGCAGCAGAGACCATCACTCAGTCCCAAAAACGGCACCATTCCCGGAGGTGATCAGTGTACTACCTCATAGCAGGTTGATTCCATTGGACCACTTCCATCATGGAAGGGGCAGCATTTTAACTGGAATAAACAGATACCCTAGATATGAGTTTTCCTTTCCTGCACACAATGATTCTGCCAAAATTATCATCCATGAACTTACAGAATACCTCAACCACCATCGTAATATTCCACACAGCATTGCTTCTGATCAAGGAACCCACTTCATGACAAAGGAAGCACAGAAATGGACAGATGCTCATGGAATTCCCTGGTCTTACTATGTTCCCCACCATCCTGAAGCAGCTGGATTGATGGAAGGGTAGGATGGCCTTTTGAAGATACTTACAGCACCAACTAGATGGTAATAACTTGTAGGGCTGGAGCAATGTTCTCCAGGAGACTGTATATGCTCTGAATCAGTGTCCACACTATGCTATTGTTTCTTCCACAGCCAGGATTCATGGACTCAGGAACCAAGGGGTGGAAATAGGAGTGGCACCACTCACTATTATCCCTAGTGATCCATTGTTCCCTCAACCTTAAACTCTGCTGGCCTACAAGTCTTAGTTCCAAAAGGGGAAGTGCTTCCACCAGGAGGTACGATGACTACATTGAACTGGAAGCTAAGACTTTCACTTGGTCACTTTGGGTTCCTCATGCCTCTGAATTAACAGATAAAGAAGAGAATTACTGTACTGGCTGGGGCGATTGATCCTAACTATCAAGGAGAAATAGGACTACTACTTCAGTAAAGAAGAGTTTGACTGAAATACAGGAGATGCCCTGGGGCATCTCTTAGTACTTTCAGGCCTTGTGATTAGTCAATAGAAAACTGCAACAACCCAATCCAGGAAGGAGTACATAATGACTCAGAAACTTCAGGAATGAAGGCAAAGAACCATGGACAGCTTGAGGGTAAAGAAAATAAGGAATGGGTAGTGAAAGAAGGTAATCATGAATACAAGCTATGACCACATGACCAGTTACAGAAACAAGGACTGTAATGGTTATGAATAGTTCCTCCTTGTTTTGTTTTGAATGTGTTTACATATATATATAAAGCAAATATCTTTGTTCTCTTCACTATCTTATCCCCTTATCATACAACATAAATTGCATTAATTTTATGTCATAGTATTTAAGTTATAGGATTTCAAATTTAAGAGTGAATATTACCCAAGGACTTGGACCCTCTTTTGGGGAAAGAGTATGTTTCTGGTTGTATGCAATATGGTTGAGTACAGTTAGATAAAAATATGACTGATTTTTTTTTATTTAGAGATTAAGTATATTTCAAGGAGACATCTATGGCTACCAAGCTGACAAGGAATGGACTGTGATGATTAAGTTCATATGTCAATTTGGCCAGGTTATGGAGTCCAGTTGTTTGGTCAAAGAAGCACTAGCCTGATTGTTACTGTGAGGATATTTCATAGATTTAACTCATCAGTCAGTTGGTTGCATCCATGAATGATTATATCTACAATCAACTATAGAGGTTGCCTTCAACAATGAAAGAAATCTCATCCAATCAATGGCAGGCCTTAAAAAGAGAACTGATTATTTCAGCCATCAGAAGGGAGCAGCCAGCCAGCTTCTCCTGGGGAATTCACTGAAAACCTTCATCAGAGTTCCCAGCTTGAGACCTGCCTTATGGAATTTGAATTTGCCAATCTCTATGGTTG
Source organism: Tamandua tetradactyla (assembly GCF_023851605.1). Classification (NCBI taxonomy): domain Eukaryota; kingdom Metazoa; phylum Chordata; class Mammalia; order Pilosa; family Myrmecophagidae; genus Tamandua; species Tamandua tetradactyla. The sequence continues at coordinate 61,048,546 of NC_135332.1, forward strand.
TGTGTGAGCCAATTTCTATAATAAGTCTCATAAGAATCACATAATATTTACATTATATCATAATTTACACTTTATGTCTTGTTGGTTCTGTTTCCCTGGAGAACCCTGACTAATGCAGAGAGAATTACATAGATAGGATCAAACTGTATATATTATTTTGCAGCTTGCATTTTTTACTTAATTTCTTAAATACGTAAACATGACCCTTCAAATATTACCAAAAATTTACATTATACTAAAGACTCAACATCTCTACAACACAAAAAGAGTGAATCTTAATGTAGACTATGGATTATAGTTAATATAATTATACTAATATTGTTGTCACCAATTGTAACAAAGGTACACACTAATGCAAAATGTTAAAAATAAGGAAAACTGTTGCGGCATTGCTAGATGGGAATTCTGCATTTGCTGCATGATTTTTCTATACCTTGCAACTGCTCTAATAAAAAAAATTAAGGAAAAAAAAAAAGAAAGACTCTGTGTTCTGGGAGAGAGGATCCAGTGGGCAACACCTGAAGCACAGCTCACCTACACCTGCCAGGAAGACAAGGGAGGAAGTGGCCCTTTTGGCTACCTGAGCCCCTACAGCATATAATGAGGGATTCCCTAAAGCAAAGATGACAAACATTTACTGTAATATCCTGTGCCAATTTCTCTGCTAGGTTGTTCTTTTTTTTTTTCTTGCTACTTGGTAGTTCAGTATTTTCCACCTATTAATTACTTCTTATAAATGTTGCAAATATTTTATCCCATTCTTTTGCTCCTAATTTTAGTTGTCACACTTGTCTGTCTCTTCCGTAGGAGCTGAATATTATATCCCCATATTGCACTCATAACATCCTTCCAGAGACTTTTCTGTGTATATTCTTAAATAAGATTTTTTAATTAAAAAAAAAAGAGCATACTTCTCTTCCCCATTTGTAGTTAACTGTGGTCCTGAGACTAATTCTGTTCAAAGAGATGTAAGCTGAAGTAGCATATATAATTTCTAGAATTGTCCTCATTCAGAGAAAGAGAGGATGTGCCATCTTCTTTCTCTTTCGTCCTTCCTCTTGTCTGACATGTGCCATGGCTGCAGTGGGGCAGACATTTTGTCTGGGCCAACAAGACAGGAGAAGCCTGAAAGCCAAAAGATTTTATTATAAACAGGTGCTGCATTTTGCCAAGTGCTTTTCCTGCATTTTGTAAATTTTTTCCTCTGTACTCCTTTGATCTAATCTTCTGAACTCCCCAAATCTATTATATCAATAGATGCTCAGCCATCTTTGAAGTCTTGGCACAATGCTATTTAAACATGTCGCTTTTAACACACTGTTTGATTTGGTTAGTGTTTTAGTTTGTAAGCTGCCAGAATACAATATACCAGAAATAGAACAGCTTTTTAAACAGGGAATTTATTAAATTGCAAGTTTACAGTTCTAAGGCTGTGAAAACGTCCAAATTAAGGCATCCAGAAAAAGATACCTTGATTCAAGAAAGGCAGATGGATCCAGGACACCTCTGTCAGCTAGAAAGGCACATGGCAACATCTGCTAGCTTTCTCTTCTCATTTCATAATGCTTCCCAGGGGTGTTTCCCCTCTGCATTTCCAAAGGTCTCTGGCTGTGTGGGCTCTGCTGGCTCTGTTGGTTCTAAAGCATTTTCCAAAATGGTTCCCTCTTAAAGGGCTCCAGTAAGCAACCCCACCTTGAATGGGTGGAGACATATCTCCTTGGAAACCATCTAATCAAAAGTTACCACCCACAAGTGGGCGGGTCACGTCTACATGAAAACAGTAAAAAAGATCCCACCGAGCAAAATTGAATGAGGATAAGAGAATTTGGCTTTTCTGGGGTACACAAGAGATTCAAACCAGCACAATTAGCTAAATATTTTATATATGAATTTTACATTCCTGGTCACTTTAGTGAAAATTCTCTATTTGAAATGTGTTCAAATTTGCTTTATGGCCAAGTATTTGTTCAATGTTTGAAAAGTCCCCATGCACTCGTGTTCTGTAGTTGGTGGGTGCAGCACCCATTGGGTCATGATTGTTCTTTCTGGGATTCAAAGCTTCCATATCTTTATTGAATTTTTTGTGGAAAATCTATCAGTTGCTGCGAGTGATTTTTATAATATTCAGCTCTGACTATAGATTTGTCCATCTCTAGCTTTGTTTCGGATATTTCGTGGCTATGTTATTCAGTGCATATATATTTAACACTGTTGTATCTTGCGGTTGAATTGAACCTTTCATCCTTAGGAAGTGATGCTCTTTATCTATACCAATACTTTTTGTTAAAAAGTATTTTATTTAATAATTATTTTGTCTAGGATTTGCCTAACATAGTGTGTAGTAAGGAATTTGGCCACCCCAAAGAGAGATCTTGCCTTTGTCTTCAGCACCTTAGAGGTAGCCTCTAGCATTTGGAATTCCCCAAGTGATAGGTGTGTCTTTGTCTTCATGGTGGGCCCTAGGACCATACCTGATGGTTTATGGTATGAGATGACTCAGGGTAGGACCATCTACACCAGAGAGCTGTAGGGTGGGAGCTGGCCATGCCAGAAAGACCAACCATGTGATTGGAGGGTTGGGGCTTTGGCTCACCTGATATGAGCTCTACTTCTAGCTTAGAGACAGAAATTTGTGTGAGCTTCCAAGGTTAGCAATACTCCTTGCATATTATCACACATAAATGCCAGTATGTAACACACCCCTGAGGACAATGGAAGCTTCACATTTGGAACCCTCTCAGACTCTGCCCTAAGCATCTCTCCTTTGACTTGTTCTAATTTGTATCCTTCCCCTGTAATAAGCATTGCTGTGAGTACAATAGGTTTCATTGAGTTCTGTGAGTCTAGTGAATTGTCAAATCAGAGGGCGTTTTGGGGAACCCCCCAAACTTGCAGATCTGGCAGTCTAGAGACCTGGGCCCTTCACCTCACAGTTTGTTTAATTTCTAGGTATATATCTTTTTAATATTTTTGTTGTCAGCCTTTCTATTTTAGATGTGTCCTTGAGCATATTATTGGATCTTATTTTTTTATCTGTCTGGAAATTTCTTTTAACTTAGATCATTCAGCCTTTTACATTTAATACAATCAGCAACATGTTTGGATTCATAACTAATTTATATTTGGGGGGTTAATCTTCCTGTTCTTTTTTCTTTTAATTTTTATTTTTTGCCTTCCCTTGAATTAATTTTTTTCCTCCATTTTCTACTTTATAAGTTTGGAAGTTATAACCTCTTTTTCTGAGAAATTAACCTAGAAATTACAACAATGATGGGAAACACGGTTTTTACCTGGTGGTTTCAAATATGGAAGTGTTATTAAATTATCCTCTATGCCTACACTTATATAAGCTTTCTCCTTTCTAAAAGTATTTGTTTTATTTTTCTTTCACTTTCATATTTATTTATTTATTTGGTCTTTTCAAAGAATCTGATTTTCCCTCACTGATTTTATCTACTCTTTTTATTTTCTATTTCTTTTTTTTTTTTTTTTTTTGGTATTTTCTGTAAATTCCTTCCTTCTATTTTGGATTATTTGTTTTGTTATTCTTTAACAAGCTTCCTGAGTTTAAAACTTAGCTTATTTGAATTCAGCCTTTCTTGTTTATTAACAAATGCACTTAAAGTTACATACATCCTCCTGAGAACTGTTTTAGGTCATTCCATGGTTTCAATATATAGTGCTGTCGTTGTTCATTTTGACCTTTTTGTTATTTATTTTCTTAAACACAAAATTATTTAGAAAGATAGTGAGAAATTTTTAATGTTGCTATATCTTTTGGCTGTACTTTTGCTTCATTTCTAATCGTATCATGTTCAGAGCATTGCTCCTTTTTTTTGGGAAGGGTTGAGGTCTTATTTGTGGACCGATACCTTATCCATTTTTGTTAGGAATCCTGTAAATGTCTGTGAAGTCCTGATCTATTTGTCACGGTATCCTGTTTCCTGGTGGTTGATTCTGTTCATTTGGTGCTTCTCCTCCAAGATCCTGGTTTTCCTCATATGTTTGCTGATTCTTGGTTTTCATTCGCTTTCATATTTATTTGAAAATATGTGAGGTTCCCCATTAGTGGGTATATGCACGCTGCTTCTGTTTACTGTAATGAATGCAACACACAGCAGGAGCTCCAGTCAAAGCTTTTAAAGAACTCAACTCATAAGGGAGGTTCTGTTCCTGGGGATATTGCTGGAAGTAGGGTGGTCCCCAGTAACGATACTATTTTATAGCTGAGACCCAGAGAATGGAATAACTTGCCCAAACTCACGTACCTGTAAATAACAAAGTGGGGCCCGTAACTCAGGCTGTCTGGCCCAAAGCCCACACGGATTCTCATGACACCTCATTGCCTTCCAAAGGTGTCCCCCTGCCAACCTGCCCTCTCCCATTTTCCTTATCCCCAATAAGCAAAAAACTCATAACTTTTAAGTCCGTATCTCTTCCTTTTACTCTAAAAAAGAGTTGGCAATAATAATCCTTATAGTAAATTGCAGAAAACAGCCTAGGTTTCAAGCTCCCCACACTTCAAAACATCATTCTCCATTCCTCAGACACCATCCTTCCATCCATTCCCCTAAAATCCTAGAAGGAAATATCTGAGAAGGTGGAGGAGGAGGCCCCCAGAGAGGAGGACTCCCAATCCCGGACCCCCTGGGCAGGTCAAGACATTGAGGAAATAAATTAGGGGGCGAGGACCTCCTAGCTGGCCTTGCCCAGCTCCGTCTCACAGACCCAGCGGTAGGGCCTCTGGCAGACGTCATCATTCCAGCGGCCGTCATCGGTGAAGTGGGCGCAGTCCTCGCCACCCCCAAGCCCATGCCCGTACCAGTCGTCTGGCTGCTCTGGCCTCCAGTTCCTGAGGAGATGGAACCCACGTGGGCTCAGGACGGCAGAGGAGTCCCCCGGGGCGGGCCAGGCAGCAGGGGCATAACCGTGGGGACACACACTCACTGGAAGCCTGTCTCGTAGTCCGTCCCGTCCACCCACTTCCAGGCCCCGGTGTGGTCGGTGAGGCCCATCCAGGTGTTCACAGGGCCCACATGGTGCTGGAGAAATTTCTAGGGAGAGAGGAGGGCGATGGTGACCTCTCCCTGGACCAGCCAGCCTCCCCGCAGGCCCTCTGGGGCCCTCACCTGTTCCTCCCAGGAGGTGACCACCACCAGGTGAGCGTTCTCCAGCTGGCAGTACTTCTCAGCCTCGGACCAGGGCCTCCCAGAGCGGGAGAACCAGTAGCAGCTGCCTTCGAGCTCCACCCAGTTAACGGGGCAGCAGGGCCTTTCGGTGCCTGGGACAGAGGGCAGAGGGGAGGAGGGGCTCAGGCGTTGCCTGGAGGGGGTATGGGTGGGAAAGCGGGGCTGGGTGGGAAAGTGGGGCTGGGCACCGCCCCTCACTGTTGCCCTGTAGGACGGCCATCTGACAGCTCAGGCTGCGCAGGTCGGACACAAACTGCTTCACGTGGAGCAGCAAGCTGGAGTGATCTGGGCAGACAGAAAACAGACAAATGAGGAAGCGTGGGGAGGATAGGACAAGGAGATGAGGTCAGTATGGGCTGGGGGGCGGGGGTGGTTGTTGGTCATCTACATACAGGGGCCAGGAAACCAATAGCAGATGCCCCAGCACCCCCTCCCCCCCACGAGACTCAGCCTTGACCTGAGAGACCCCTATGCCTGCACACGGGATGCTCACACTCCCCTCCCACCTTCAGTGAGGTCCTGCTGCTGTTTCTCCAGCTGAGATTCCAGGGTCTTCATCTTCCTGCCCATGCTGCCTCCTGTGGGAGAGACTTGCTCAGTGTCCCCACGTCCTGCCACCACTCCCTGCCCCCCGCCCAGCCCGGCCCGGCCTGGCCCCCACACCCTGCGTGCTCAGCGCCTTGACGTCGGCCTCCACGCTCGCTGAGAAGTTGTGGAAGGTCTGCCTCAGGGCGCGCAGCTCCCCACGCAGCTGGGAGTCTGGGCAGGACAAAACAAAGGGGCCATGTCCTCCACCTGGGCACCCAGCGCTACCCCTCCCCACTGACCCCTCGCCCCCACCAAAGCCCTCTTCTTGCCCCATTCCCCACCCTGCCCACCCCGGGATACTCACTTTGGGATCCGATTACACAGAGAACCACCAGCAGCAGGACGCTGAGGCCCAGAGAGAGCAGGAGGAGCAGGGGTCCGGAGCAAAGACGCTGCAAAAGGGGCTGGGGTGGAGGTGGCCCTGCAGGGAAGAGGACAGGGAGTCAGGAGCTCGGGGATGGAGGGGAGCCTGGGGCAGCCTTGGGGTCCTGTGGGGAGAGCGGGCAAGGGTCAGAACTAGGAAGGCCCATAGAGGAGAAGAAATCTGGAGAGTGGGTGACCTGAGGGGGCAGAGGCCACTGGAAGGGGGAGGTGAGGTGAGGGAGGGATGCCTTGCTTTGACCTTCCCTAGCCCTAGCCTACCCTGGCCCGGGCCTCTGCTGACACCTAGTGGCAGATCTGTGTCACTGCAGCTGGGGCGCCTCAGCGTTCACAGACTTAAGAGTGAGGTTTGTGCAGCGGAGGCAGCGGGGGCGGGGGGTGGTTGTTGGTCCGCGGGGGAGTTGCTGCTCTCCCCTGGAGGCTCTCCCTTGAATCCCACCCCTCCTTGGCTGGGTGCAGGGAGAGAAGGCAGGGTAGCCAGACTGCAGGCCCCTCATAGCTCTCCCACCCTGTGATCTGGAGTGTGCCCCCCACTCCAAGTGTGCTGCCCAGCCTCAGTCCCGCAACTTCATCCTTGCTCAGCCAAAACACATTCCCTGCTCACACAAGAAAGGGAGCTTGTCTTTATGCAGGAGGGCCTCAATCCCTCTCAGACCAGACACCCACAGACACCTGGCCCTGCCCCCTCCACTCCACGCCTAAGGGCCCTATGGCCAAGACGCTTCCCCCGCCCTGTCACCCTCAACAGCTGCCCCAAAGCAGGCCCCTCCAGGAATGACCCTCTCTGGGCATCTCCCCAGGGTCCAGATCTGCTGCTCCTTAGCAGGGCCTGGTCCTGTATGAGCTCTCGCCCCGGCTCCTCAGCCTCCTCTCAGCAACCCTCCCCCATGGGCCAAGCCGACCCTGACACCCCACTCATCACAGACATGCACAGGTGTGTACGCACACGTGTCTACAACCCCACACGTGCACGTGCCCTCTCGCACTGGATAGGCACACGCGCGCACCCATATATACACTCTCGTGTCCATAGAGACATGCCCATACACGTACACACTCACACATACACACACTCGCACACGTGGCCGAGGCTCACCGGGTTTCCGCAGAGAAGGGGGCTGAGGCCTACCTTCTTCATAACAAACAGGGGCCACCTTGCCCTCTGGCGTCCAGCTAATCCCACCCCCCAGGCTCCTGAGACATGGGTGCTGCGGTAAGCGTCGGGAAGCCAGCAGGCTCTGGGCACCTGCCACCCAGGAAGAGCCTCCAAACCTGCACCCTGCACCCCTCCCCCACTAAGGGGGGCTCAGTCACCGCTTTCTGTGTGAGGGGGTAGGGCGGGAAAGGAAGCAGGAGCTGTGCCGACAGCGCAGAAAGGAGGGGAGAGGTGTCCCCTCACCTTTTCGCAGCTGGTGGAGGTCACTGTCCTCATTATCCAGATGCTGGAGGTCTTGATACTCCTTCGTCATGGTAGTGCTGGCGCCGGGCCTGGGACCGAGTTAAGGCCGAGGCTGGGGATGAGGGTGGGGCTGCCCTGAGCTGGAGCGGGAGGGTGGGCTCCTGCTCCCTTCTGACGCCCATTGGAGGTACCTGGAAACCTTTCTTCTCTCCTCCACTCCCAGGAGGACATTCACGGGCCCGACCTTCACAGTCCAGCCTCTGAAGCGTCCCACCCAACCTCACCCGTCCCTGACACCGAGGGACTCCCGCAGTCAGCTCCCCTCCTGCCCTCCCGACCCATTCCCACCCGCCCCTATCCCGCCCCCCTGTCTGTCTTCCCATTTTACTTGTGGAAAGTCTCAAGATCCCAATCCTGGGTCTCTCACTGCTGGGCAGATCCCAGGCTGCGAGGGGACTAAAGCCTAGAGAATTGGGGTCAGTGGACAGCGCTGGTCGGTGGTCAGGGAGGGGGCAGGGTCCATGCAAGGGCCCTGAGACCCGTGCTTCTGTGTGTCCCGCGTGTCTGTGTGTCCAAGCACACCGAACCTGACATCTCCTGCGCCCAGGACTTTGAACAGTAAACAGAAGGGGAGATGGATTTAGAACTCAGGGGTGGGAGCTGGGAGCGGGAGATGGGGTGGCCTCTGCCCTCCTCCCCTGGGCAGGAGGGGCTCCGGGTCCTTCCTCTCCACCCTCAGGTGCCAGTCACCTCTCTCCTCATTCATGATGCGGGAGGGGGAGCCAGGCCAGGAGGGGCCAGGGCTGCAGTTTGCTGTTTCCCCTCTTCTCCTCCTCCCCACCCCCCAACCCCCTCACCTTCTCTTCCTGCCTCCAAATTTTCCAGAATTGTCAGTGTCTCCAAATACCCCCCGAGCAGGATCAGAGGTACCGTTTCTCTGCTGTTGCCCAATCTGGATCTGTGACCCTGGCACCCGAGCTCCAGCTTCCTGGGGACTCAACAGCCAAGCTCCCCAGCTCAAGCCCGACAGGCTCCAGGGGAGTAAAGTCCTCCAGGCAGCTGGGGGCGGGGCGGGGGGGAGGCAGAGGGGGACAGGGCAGGGGCAGCAGGAGAGCTGACTCCCTCCCCCCCAATTTGGGATCAGTGCCCACCCAACCCCCACTGACCCCTGTTGTGTGCTGGGGCTTTTCAGATCCCAGCTGGCCTGTAGATGATACCCTGCAGGGTAGGAGATGGCCGTGGGCACAGGGCCAGGAGCAGCCAAAGGAGGACAGGGATCCAACCACCCTGCTCTCCTCCCCACCCCCCAATCCCATCATGTCGGCAGGGCTGGCCCCAGGTGGAAAGAGACGAGGCCCCTTCCCGCCACATGGGGTTCCGGAGAGGAGTGTGTGGATTCCAGTTGTGCTCATTGGAAGCTGGGCTCTATTAAAGAGGTTAAAAAGGTCTTGCTTTAGGGTGTACGGGTGGTTCAGTGGTAGAATGCTCGCCTTTCATGCGGGAGATCCGGGTTCGATTCCTGGACCATGCACTAAAGGGGGAATAAAAAACAACTTTGCTTTAAGACCCCAAGGGGAAGTCATGCAAACCCTACTTTACAGTAAGTTCATTGAGAAAACTAGACTTGGATTATGGGAGTTTTGAATTATGTGAGATATTCAGGAACCCACCCTTTGCATAAACTGGGGCAGCTCATGTGGGCTCTCATTTGTGCAAATCATAGAAACCCCAGCGTTGTTGACTCGGACTGAGGCTGTGACCGATCCTTTTGGCGGCTACTGGCTAACTGTGAATTCAACATTCACTGCTATTATCCCTTAAAACCCGCACAGTTCACACAGGACTGTACAACACCAACAGTGAACCGTAATATAACCTATGGACTATAGCTAATGGTACAATTATAATAATCTTCTTCCATCGATTGTAACAAAGCCACATTAATGCAAGGCGTTAACGACCGGGAATTGTTGGAGTTTGCTAGCTGCTGGAATGCAATATACTAGAAATGGAACGGCTTTTGAAGGGGAGAATTTATTAAGTTGCAAGTGTATAGTTCTAAGGCCATGAAAATATCTGAATGAAAGCGAGTCTATAAAAATGTCCAAATTAAGGCACCAACAAGAGGTTACCTTCACTCAAGAAAGGCCGATGAAGTTAAGGGTTTCCCTCTCAACTGGAAAGGTGTGTCTGCTAGCTTTCTCTCCAGGCTTCTTGTTTCATGAAGCTCCCTTGGGGGCGTTTTCCTTCTTCATCTCCAAAGATCTCTGGCTGTGTGAGCTCTCTGCTTGGAGGCCCCAGTCATTCTCCTGTCTCTAAAAGGGACTCTCTCCAAAATGTTCCCTCTTTTAAAGGATTCCAGCAAACTAATCAACACCCACCTGGAATGGGTGGAGTCACATCTTCCTCTAATCAAGTTAATACCCACAACTGGGTGTGTCACATCTCCATGGAGATAATCTAATCAGGTTTCCAACCTATAGTGCTGAATAGGGATTAAAAGAAACGGTTGGTCCCACAAGATTGGATCAGGATTAAAACATGGATTTTCTAGGGTGCATAAATCCTTTCAAACTGGCACAGGGAACTCTGTATTTTCTGCCTGCTTTATCTGTAAACATATAACTTCTCCAATTAAACAAAAAGTCTGGTTTATTCGGGCAAACTAATGTCTGCTATTTTGAACAGAATAGTAATTCCCCTCACAGAGTGGCTGCAAGCGAGCACAGAAACTTCTGAGGTGATGGAAGTTCTGTTTCTCCAGTTGGATGCTGGTTACACCGTGTGTTCAATTTGTAGAAATGCAGGAAGCTCTGTACTTGTGACCCATGTGCGTTCCTTTGTGTATGCTAGACTGGAATAAGAAGAAGGTTTTGAAATCTGGTTTATACCCTATAACCACATTCTCCAAAGTTATTGATTATTCATTTCAGCACTGAACCAGTACTGAAAATCACACATTAGCATAGGAGTCAGAGGTGAGAAAACACTGTGAAGAGGGTCAAACAAACATGTTACCCTGGGCCATTAATTTACAAGCAAACCCTCTGCAAAATGCTAGAGATAAGGCTGAGAAACTTAAAAAAGCAGCTAAAGGCAAAACCATGTCATGCTTTTGAGTTCTGAGAACTCAGCCACCCTCCACATTGCATCCTACAAAGTCTCCGGGCACAATGCCTCACGTATTTGTTTCCCAAGTAACAAATCACCTAAAAGTTGGTGATTTAAGACAACACCTATTTATTAGCTCACAGTTCTGTGGGTCAGAAGCCCAAGCAGGCCCAATGGTTTCTCTGCTCAGGGTCTTCCAAGGCCAAAATCAAGGCATCATCGTCCCCGGCAGAGCTGCGCTCCCTTCTGGAGGCTGAGGAGAAGACTCCGCTTCCAAGCTCATTCAGGATGTTGGCAGAATCCATTTCCTTGCAGCTGGAAGACTGAGGTCCCCATTTTCCTACCAGCAGGGGACCACTGTCAGCTTCTAGTGGCCATCTGCATTCATCATGGGGCCCCCTCCATCCTCCCAGCCAGCAACAGAACAGTGAGATGCATGGAAGCTCCCATCTCTGTGACTCCTTCTTCAAGAGGCCAGTGTAATTAGATGAGGCCCACCTGGGAAATCTCCCTGTGTTAAGCTCAGCCGTGCTATTATGAAGCATCCGTAATCACAAGAGTGTTCTCCCATCATGGTCTGAGGTTCCAGGGATGAGAACATGAGAGACCATTCGGAGGACTCCGCCTACCACACTTCAACACCCTGTTGAACTGCACAACAGAAAGGATGCTCTCTGTTGCTCACCCTTTGAAGGGCATCTAGAGCAGATCCCGAGAGCAATTCAACCAGACCTGGCTGGGCTCCGAACCTGGGACTCCCACCACCAGGGCAACCAAGAAAGGGCCCATGAAGGTCTCCAGTGTTGGTCTGGAAGAACGGGCAGGGTTTTTATCAGTGGCGGCCCTGGGGAGAGGGAATAGGATTGGAAGAGGGACCAGAGATAAAGAATCCCAGGACAACCAGACACTTGGGAGAGAGGTACCTCAGACCACCCTGAGGGGGGTTTGAACCCCAGGCTGAAGGCATTCGGAAAGTCCTCCAAAAACTCAGAGGTCTCCAAAGTGGAGGACACACATCCTGGAGGTTGCAAGATAATCCACTTGGAGTGTGGAAAGAAAATTTTAGAATATATATATTCTTTTTCTTTAGATTTCTATTTGGGGGTAAATTTTATAATATATATCAGAGGCTTATAGAGTTGTGCATGTGTGTTAGTCATCTATTGCTACAAAATAAATTTCTCCCAAACTAGGCCACTTAACACAATAACTATTTATTAAAGAATCACATTCAGTTTCTCAGGTCCAGGAATCTGGGTGCAGCTGAGCCGGTTGGTTCTGGCTCAGTGTCTCTCAGGAGGTTGCAGGGGAGACGTCGGCCAGGGTTCTGTTCATCTGTAGACTTGACTGGGGATGGAGGACCTTACCTCCACTGCAGCTCACTTACGTGGCTGGCCAAGTCGACACCAGCTGGTGGCCAGAGGCCTTGGTTCCTCACTGCACTGCTCCAGAGGGCGGCGTGAGTGTCCTTGCAGCACGGCAGCTGGCGTCCCCCCAGAGCAGTGATCCAAGAGCAGAAGGTAGAAGTCACAGTTTCCTTCATGACCTAGTCTCAGAAGTCTCACTCCATCATTTCCGCAATATCCTGATGGCCACAGGGGCCACCCCTGTTCAGTGTGACCCTACACAAGGGCATGCAGAGCAGGAGGTGAAGCTAACTGAGGAACATACTGAAGACTGGCAATCACAACATGCATCCAATGAATAGATAAGTAAGTAAAGATTGGGGGACACAGGCTCAAAAACATCTTGCTGCTAGGGGCATGTGAGCAACAAAATTTAAAGGCTGTGACTATGGACTGCGGGGCGGTGAAGAGCTGTAAGCAGGATAGCAGTGAGGTCAGATCTCCAAGTTGAACAATGGTCTGACCTTGGCGTGACCTTGGTATGGGTGATGGGTCAATCAGGGAGATCACCAGGAGGTGGCTGGATTGATCCCAGTGAGAATCTGAAGCTTGAGGCAGGGTGGGGGTCTTAGGCCGGTGCAGCCACGTGGGGCAGGACTTCAAGAGTGGAATGAGGGGACCTGGCGGCTGGCTGAATGTGCAGGCGGGGGGGTGAGTGATAGGGGCGACAGGGGTGCACCTGATCCAAGTCCAGAAGGAAGTTGGAGGTGGGTCTCGAGTCTGCAGAGATTTCTGGCCTGGAAGACACTGAAGGCAGAGTGTTGGGCAAGGCCCAGGGCTGGCAGAAACTTGGCAGAAAGGGCCCTGAGATGAGAAGCCCACTCAGTGAGAGGGCACAGTTGAAAGAAAGAAGCCTGGGACAGAGCCCCTGCCAGCAGGGGAAGGAGAAGAAAGAACCCCAGGACCACCAGCCATTCAAGTCAGGAAGTGGGGTGACCTGCAGGACCATTGCCAGGAAGGGGTGGGAGGGATGCGTCTCCTGTCCAGGGGAGGCAAGAAGAGGGAAATACTCAGCAAGCTGGGGAAAGCCAGAGCAGTGGTAAACAGAGAAGGTGCTGGTAGAAGGGCGAGTGTGGATGCTGGGAAGGAAGGGGCAACCGAAGGCTGGTGGTCCCCTAGGAAGGACGCACAGGGACGGGGAGGCTGATGTGAGGGAAAGAGCTCGAAGCCCAAGAGAGGAGCAAGCTGGCTTCACCCACACTCCCCTTGGGAAAGTGGGTCTAATGCCCATCTCAGAGTTATGGTCCAGGATAAATGAGACACTGGATGAAGAATGCTGAGTATACACTGATGCTCAGTGGTACATGCTGGCCGTGCTTATTTTCACTATAATCATTAATGCAACCAAGAGTTGAGTTAGGCCTCCAGGGGGGCTTCGAGTGTGTGAATAGGGGTCACAGACAATGGTTCTCCAGACCCCAGAGCATTCCCTCATCCTGGACCCACAGGGTGGGGCTACACTCGTGCCTCTCCACCCCCTGAGGCACCCAGCAGATCTCCAAAAGGAATAACGGAGCAGTGGGCAGGAAGGGCTAAGGGGAGGCCGAGCTCTGACTTTCCAAAAAGGGGGACCGGTGGCTCCCCACGCGGAGGGGCTGAGCAGGGCTGGGGAAGGTGCAGCAGGGGAAGTAAAGGGGGATGCAGGCAGGTGGAGGGCCCAGCGGTGAAGGTCGAGGCTGAGGGAAGAGAGACGGGGGACACGTCCCTGTTTAAAATCTGAGCAGTAATACCCCACCCCACTGCTTCGCAAGCGGGTCCCTGGAGCTGGCCGAGAACCTGGCTGCGGAGCCAGGACCTGGGCTCAGCCTTTTGGCAGGTGTTGTTCCCTCTGCCCTGGGCTCTCTCCTCCCCAACTCCACTCTCTCCACTCTGGACACGCCCCAACCTTCCAGTGTGGGGAAGCCAGGCATCCGTGAGCCAAGACCTTCTCTACGTCCCTTTCCTACTTTTAGAGGTTGAAAATTTAAAAACTCCAAATGTTTTCAGGTTTTTTATTTCCAGTTTTACCCAATAACTGAAAATAGACCAAGAGACCAGTAACATTTTCTACCATGTGCCAGGCAGGGTTTTAAAGGCTTTTCATGTACCAGCTCCTTTATTTCTCAAAGGAATCCAGCGAGATAGATAATTATTATTCCTGCTTTACAACTAGGGAAACGGAGGCTCAGAGACGTCAAGCACTTGCCCAAAGTTAAAGGAATGTCACATCATCTTCACATCTCAACCTCGGCAGCAGCCTCCTGGCGGGCTCTCGGCCGCCCCCTACCGTGCATTCCCCACAGCACCGAGGGGAACTTTGCCAAAATACAAATCCTGTCCCTCCCTTCTTAAAGTCTTTCAGTTAGCTTTCATCGTGCTTTGAATAAAATCCACACTCTTTACAGGGTCTACAAAGTCCCTGTTTACTTCTCTGACCCCATCTCCTATTTCTCTTCCCCAACCCCCCTCCCCAGCTCACTCCTCCCCAGAAACAGTGACCCCCTTCTGTCCTCCAACATTCCAAACTTACTCCCACCTGTCTGCCTCTCTCCCTGGCACACTCCCACACCCCAATCCTCCCTTTCTGCTTCTTTATCATCCTTCAGGCCTCAGCTCCAATGTTTCTCCGACAAGAGGCCTCTCCTGACCACCCTGTCTAAACCAGCAAGGTCCCACACCCCGCGGTCACTACTAGCTGGGCAGCCACGCCATCATTTGAAAATAGTCACATTCGTTCACTTGTCATCCCCTGAGGCCAGGGCCATTGCCTCTCCAGCATTTAAAACACTGACAGCTCCCCCAGGCCTAAGTCTCCCTGCCATGTGGGACATGACTCCCAGGGATGAGCCTGGCCCAGGCATCCTTGGATTGAGAATGCCTTCTTGACCAAAAGGGGGAAAGAAATAGAAACAAAATAAAGTTTCAGTGGAAAAGAGATTTTCAAATAGAGTTAAGAGGTCATTCTGGAGGTTACTCTTATGCAAGCTTCAGCCAGATACTGCAAATTGCCACAACATGTCAGCCCCAACCAAGAATATTCCTAAAAACCCTAAAGAATACCCTGGGCTCTATCTAAGACTCTATAAAAGTTTTTCTTAGTAAGTTCATTTTTTCAGAAACTTAAGGACTCCAGATTGTTTCTACACTAGGTAATCCCTGAAACCCAGAGGGACCAGTTTCTCCAAGAACATCAACCAGCTTCATTCCTCTACCCCATGAGGATGACACCCCTTTCCAGTATGAAAAAGCCAACAAGGTCACTGCCCAGATATCCCTAAAGATGGAGAGAACGATCAAAGGAGAGGGACGAGGTGTAACTGAGAAATATGATTTAACAAGTGATTATGAGCACTGCCTCATTATACAGATATTTTTTAGTTTCTAGTGTATCAGAAAAGCCAGAAGGAAATACCTGAAATTGCAGGAGCCTTGATCTTTGATGATTGTATAACTATCTAGCCTTTATCATATGATGTGTGATGGTAAAAACCTGGTGACTAACATTCCCTTTATGTGTGTGGGTAGATGAGTAATAAAATAAAGACATGCATGAAAAAGTGACATGGCGAAAAAATACTCCTAAGCGAACTGTGGACAATAGTTACAGTACAACTTTAATAATCTTTCATCAATTGTCACAAATGTAACTACTGTTTTTAAAAATAGTAGAATTACAAAAAATAAAAATAATAAAATAAGCAAAAAACTAAATAAAAAGGAAAACAAAACAAGAAACAAGAAAAAAATAGTAGAATTGCAAAAAAAGGGTTATCATCAATTGTAACAAATTTTCCACAGCAATGCAAGTGCCGGTGGTGGGGTGGTATATGGGAATCCTGTACTTTATGCATGATTGTTCTATAAATGCACTTCTCTAATAAAAAAATTTAATTTAATTTAATCGAAACACCAATGTCTGGTTCCAAGAAAAAACAAAATAAACATTTGTGAAAAGAAATAAAGGAACTGGGAAAGGAGCTGGGATTTGACCCCAAGTCTGTTTGGGAACCCATCAAACACAGGACGTCTTAAGTAGCCAGGGAAGAGTTCCTTATAGAGTTTCCCAAAATGCTGAAGTGCTTCCCTCTGAGGATATGTGGAATGAGATGGGGAGAGAACTCTCTGAGTGTCTTTTTTAAATCATATGTATTTCTATATTTATTTGAATTTCATAAGGTACATGTATTACTTATGTAATTTTTTTTAATGTATGCAGTTGCTACCTATCATAGCCTGCCAAACCCCAACCAAAACCATTCCTGCCAATCCTAAAGAATAACTAGGGTGTTATATAAGATTCTACATAGGTTCCATGCACTGGGGTAACTTTCCAGAAACCTGCAACCTCTAGATGAGTCCCTGGACCAGATAAGTCCAGAAACTAGAGGGTCCAGCCTCTCCAGAACAACAACTAGTCTTGCCCCCCTATCCCATATTACTGACAGCCCCTTCCAACATGAAAGAGTTAGAATGGGCATAGCCCAAATAACCCAAGAGTGGGAGAAAGATCAAAGGTGATAGTGGAGTTACACAGAGAAGGTAAGTTTTAACAATTGAGTATGATTGCCGAATCTTTATATTGATATTTCTTACAGTCTCCGATATCTTAGAGCAGCTAGAAGAAAAAGCCTAAAATGATTTTTACCATACCAAACTCTGAAATCTGTTCTACAACTAATTGTTGCTATGTGCTTTGAAGTTTATTGCTTTTTGTATATATGTTATTTTTCACACACACAAAAGTCGATTGTGATGATAAATGCACAGCTATACGGTGCTATTTAGAACGACTGGCTGTATACTTTGGGTGATTACATGGTATGTGAATATATATCAATAACGATAAAAATAAATTTTTAAAAAATGTATGCAGAATCTAGGGATTCTACTGCTTCTAGGTAAACTATCCTTAACCCCTTAGAAGCACAAACGTTACCTGGACACACCTTCCTCAGCTCACAGATTTCTCCCTTGGGACAAATGTGGCAAACATCAGCCGGCTAAGAGAAAGATGGTTGGAAAAACATCCTCTGCAAAGCAGGGGTTCTCCCCCAGGCAAGGCATCAGGATTACTTGGGAGATTTTCTGAAATGCAGTCCCCTGTACACCCTACCCCCAGGATTCAGAGGGTAAGATTTTGTCGACAGGGTGCTGCACAGAAAATTCTGCAGATCAGTCCTTAGGGCCGCCGGTTTAAGCGACACCTTCCAAGATCTCTGCCTCTATCCTTGGATCGGTTAGGCCATGCCCTCCGCATACTGGCTGCCTCGGGATTGGTCTTTTGTGTCCAAAGCGAAACTTTTATCAGGGGTAGCTACCAAAGCGGCCCCATTTGCACTGTTCAGGACTTACCCATCACGACCCTTAAGGCTCCCCAATTCAGCCTTCCCCACTGGGGGGTCCTGAATCAGAGGAGGAAGGGGGTGGTCACGGCTGGTGCCAGCAGCCGCCTGTCTTTTTCCATGCCACAGAGGAGGACTTTGCGGTGGGAGCCTGCACTCTTTGTACTTTCTTCTCAATGGGAGAAGTTCGGTTAGAAGTCAGGGCCAGGAAAAACAGCCTCTCTGAACAACTAGAATTCTCTCTTTTATAATAAATGAGCTAAAAAAATGGATGATTTGCCTTTTTACCCTGGCTACCAGGAAGCTCAGAGATCGTATTTACCCTCAGAGCCAATAGCTTGGTTTCTCCTGTTTTTATCTTTGCTATCAAGGTTCTATTTTCTTACCCCTCGTTATGTTGCAAACCTGCCTCAAGGTTTTTCTGCAGAGATGGGGGATAAAGAAAGCCAACAGTGCAAATGTTCTAAGAAATGATGAATATGCAACTATGTGATGATATTAAGAATTACTGATTGTATATGTAGAATGGAATGATATCTTAATGTTTTGTTTGATAATTTTTTTTAATTAATAAAAAAAGTTTTAAAAAGTCCAAAAAAAAAAAAAAAAGAAAGAAAGCCAACAGATAAATATGTACATAGCCAACAAACCTCTGCAAAGGTCATCTCCAGCCAAGCTCTGTTCACAACTCTATGAACATGAATGAATAAAGTTTCCTGTACATTTTTCTTCAGAGACCATCGTGCTACCCTGACAGGACAGAGACAGCCCAAGGGAATGACCAGAGCTAGGCTAAGTTTGCAGGATCCCATACAAGTTGCTTCCTCTCTCTGGGTCTCAGAGACTCCAACCCTTTCCTGGCATACTCTGCTGTGACTCTGGACCTTGATTTGCAGGTTCCCTCCTTAAAGTCCTTTCAGGCATCTCTATTCCTCTGGGTTAGGATCAAGTAAGATCTAACTTTACCAGTTAGATATATCCCTCATATATCCCCACCGTTTCTCCCTCCACTCCCAAGCCCCAAATAACCAGGCCACACACAGAGTTTCAAGTATCTATCTCTTCCTTTCGCTCTCTCAAAAGAAAAAAATAAATAAATTGCAGAAGGCGGCAGCATTTCCAGTCTTCCCCTGGCTCCCGGACCCCTGACCCCTGCCCTCCCCCCCTCCCTCCCACTTCCCCACACCCTAGACCCATCCCTCCCCTTTCCCAAAAAAAAAAAAAAAAAAAAAAAAATCCCAGAAAAAAAAAAAGCCACAGTTAGACCTTCCACTCATGCAAACCGGCAAAGAAAAAAGATGGGGGGCATGTGGAAGGCAGGGGGCCCACAGTGGCATCCCCCCACTAATCCCCCCAAAAACCACCTTTGAGAAGAAAAAAAAAAGGGAAAAAATAAATGAGAAATCAAGGGACATAGGGAGTCATGATGGGGACAGGGGTGAGCCCAGACCCTGCCACAGGAGAGGACAGAGGCCTGCACCCCTGCAGCAGAATGCTCCTTGAGGGGGCCCCTGACTTCTGGAATGTGTGTGGGAGAGGAGGGGAGGGCAGGTGGCCCCCGGTGGGTTTGTGTGTGCGTTGGGGGCGGGCGGGGGGGGGGATCCTGAGGAGCAAGGCTTGGGACCAGGAGCCTGGCTCCCCCCCAGACCCCAGGTTCCTGGGGTTCAGGAGCCCAGTTCTGGGGTACAGGGATACATGCAGAGGAGTGTGCCCCCTCCAGTGGGCTGGATCCAGTTAGAAAGGAAATAAATAAGAAGGGGTGGGAGGGAGGCTGGGGGTGCAAAGGGCTTGGGCAGTTCAGTCCAGACCGGGGCCCAGGCAATGGAGGCAGGGCGAGTCCAGGCCAAGCGGGGGGCAGGAGTCAGAGCCTCTCTCGGGCTGGGACCCAGATGTAGGGGCCTGAGAGGTCCTCGATGACGCGCTTCACCTTGTGGTAGATCTCGTCAAAGCTGTCGCCCTCCACGATGGCTGGGGTGTGAGGGGGACAGTGAGGCCCAGGTGCGGGGAGCGGCCCAGTCCCCTTTTCTAATCCTCCATGCCAGGCACCCAGGAGCTGCTCCCACCCAAGGAGGGCACTTTTCTACCACCCTCTTGTGGGCCCCCCGGTCCCGCTGTGGCCAAGGGTGCCACGTGTGCTGGCGGCAGCCTCACCTGAGAAGCACTCTGTGAACTCCTGCTCCAGCTTGGTGGCTCTGTCGAAGGCTTTGCGGGCTTGCTCCTCTGTGATCCGCTTGTTAATCTCTCTGCGAATGGGAAGGGAGGTACAAACCTCAGGGCGAGTCCCATCCTGCCTTTTAGTACCTCCCTCCAGAGATATGATATTGTCATCGATATTTGCTTATATGGTGCATGTGCCAAAAACCAGAATTCCCCATATCCTCTAAGGCCATAGCTGACCCACCCCAGCAGGGTGCAGCCTCTCACAGGGGCCTCTGCAGAGCCTCATCCTCACTGCCTTGGGTCCCACAGCAGGGACTGAGACTTTCCCAGAAGCCTCAGCAGCCCTGGCTCCTGGGTGTGCCCCACGGGCTGCTCTCCCCAAGACAGGGGAGAAGGGAAAAGGCCTGGGAGTCCCTGCATCCTCTGGCTTCCATGATGCCAATCCTCACCAAGGGCCCCGGGAGCCACGGTCAGGGGTTCTGAGGGGAGAGTTCAACGCAGAGGCCTTGTGAGGCTGGGCTGCAGGCGTGGGGAGGGGAGGAGCCCGGGACCGTACTCACAGCACATTCTCCAGGGAGCGGGGGCGGATGAAGATGGCGATAGGGTGCAGGTGGGCCGCCTGCAGCCGCCGCACGGCATTGGCGGAGACGTCAAGGATGCAGTGCTTCCCCTGGGGGCAGCGGGGGGAGGGGGCCAGCAGGTAGCAGAAGGACAGACAGAGGGGCCAGGACAGAACACGGTGTATGGAAAGGTGGGGAATGGGCGGTTGGCCAAAAGGGAAGTGACATGGATATCAACAGAAGCACGGACAGGAAGTGGGGTATGGACAGACAGAGTGAGAGACAGAGAGAAAAAGGAAAGGGTAAGACAGAGAATAAGGGAAGAGGTCAAGCACAGAGGGAGGGCATTGGACGTGGAGTGGAGGAAGGGGTGAGGGAGAGGCAAGGAGGGGTCCCAAGGAGGGGGGCAGAGCAGGGGCAAGAGGGGGTAGCGGTGAGCAGGGTGGGTTACAGAAGGCAGGAATGGGACAGGTGGGGAAAAATAGCAAGGGAAAAGAAGAAAAGAAGTAGGATAGAGGGAGGACGGACAGAGGACAGACAGATGGAAGGAACAGAGAGAGACAGATGGGAGGAAGGAGAGGCAGATGGAGAAAGGAGGAGCCGTGGAGGGAGGGAGGGCAGGGTGGGGAGTGGCAGGAAGAAAGAGGTAGCAGGGGAGTGGGAGAGGGGACCCCAGGAAAAGGTAAGGGGAGAGGGGAGAGGCCAGTGGGGAAAGTCAGGAAACAGGGAGGGATGGTGGCAAAGACGAAGCCACAGGAAGAGATGGAAAATGGGGTGCAATGGAGGGAAGAGGAGAAAAGAAAGGAGACAGATGGTGGCAGGGAGTTTGGGGTCAGGAAGCAAAGGAGGTGGGAGGGGGTTGCAAGGGAGCAGGCGGCCAGGCAGAGTTGCCCAAAAGGAGAAGGAGATGGAGGAGTAGGTCGGAGACCCAGCAGGGAAAGAGACAGAGAGAACGAAAGAGTTAGAGAGAGCTGGGGGAAGGGAACGGGGCGGGGAGAGGGAGAGAGGAGGAGGACCGGGTGCCCACAGGGTCCTACCTGCTCAGCCACCTCTCGCACAGACTGGACGCTGGTCCCATACAGGTGGCTGTTGTACTGGCCGGCCTCAATGAACTTGTGCGCCTGAATGTCCTTCTCCATTTTCTCCCGAGATGACACAAAGTGGTAATCCCGGCCATCTATCTCATACTCCCGCTTGGGCCGTGTCGTATCTGCCAGGAAGTCAGCCCACCCCCGAGATCTGACCACCATCCCCTGAGCATGTGAAACCCCATGCCGCCCGCCGGTGCTTGGGTGGAAGGAGGGCTACTGGAGAGATGAAGGTCAGGAGTGACAGAACCACCTCTCCCAGCACTCTCAGGGAGGGTCCCTGGCCTAGGAATGGTTAGGGTGGGACATGAGGGTGGCTGGGAAGCCCCCTTCTGACAAAACCTTTGTCTTCCCCCTCCGCAATGCCTGCAGGTGGCTCTGCCTTCGCCCCGCTGGAAGGGGCTCCTCGGCCCCCCTGACCACCCTCCTCCATCCAAGGTCCAGCACTCACGGGGAACACAGGATCCAAATTTGTCGGGGAACTCGGAGAGAAGGTCGTCATTGGCACGGTCCTTGGTGGGCCCGAGGATAATGATGGGGCGAGCATAGTGCACTGGGGAGAGAGAGCCCAGCTCAGGCAGGGGCAGCGTCGGGGGGCCAGAGGGACTGGGCCCGAGGCGGAGGCCAGGGCTCACCTTCCATCTGTGTCACTGTCTCGTAGCTCAGGACAGAGTCTTCTCGACCTGGTGGGAGTTGGGGTGAGCAGTCCTGAGACAGGGGATCCTGAGCCGCTGCCCCCCCTTCCTGAGGATGTTGAGAGAAGCTTAAGGCTCTTCTCACTCCAGGTCTCCCCAAACTGACCCTACCTACCCTGTGATCCAGAACTGGAGCCCCAATCCTGAGAAGAAAAACCAGGCCATAAGGTTGGTTAGAAAGTTCAGCCCTATGAACCCCCAACTCTTCCATGCACACTCACCCCCTCTTCCACCTACCTTGGCCTTTAACCTTGACCACTCTCGTCGCTCGACCCTGTGGGATACATGGAGGGATGGGGGAGAAGGGAAACACCCAACAAGGAACCCTCGGCCCCCACCCTTTGGACCAGCTGACAACCCCATCTCCCAACAGCCCCTTAGCCCCTGGGCTCCTAAATGAGGAGTTCTCTGCCCCAAAGGCTCATGGGAGTTATGCATCCCAGGAGATCAGAGGGCAGACCCATCCCCTTTGGGCTGTCCACTCTGGAGACCTGGGGACAGCAGGACCTATGCTATGGCAGGAAGGCTGAGGGGCACAGACACTGGGAGTCTCACCGCCGTTTGCTGGGGATGAAGCCAATGTCGTCGGTCTCACTGTCCGAGTGGACCCGCCGGGCCTGCCACCACTCCTCGTCACTGGCGTCGATTACATGCAGCACATCTCCAAAGCGGAAGCTCAGGGCCTGGCTCAGAAAGCCACAATCCTTGGTCTTATCATAATCAAACAGGGCCCTAGAAGGCAAGTGGCTATCTGTCAGGGTGTGGCCAAGGGCTCCAAGGAAGAGGGGACCTGGGAGGCTGGCCAGGGAGGACACCGGACACTCTGAGAGCCCAGTCCAGAGTTCCGGGCAAAAGGTCTGCAGCAGAGCAAGGGCCTATCATGGCCCTCCCATGCACGCCACAGATCCTGAGGAACCCCAAAAACATGTGTGGGAAACAATACGTCACCTCTAACTTGTAATTGCCACCACTACTAACTGTTGCTCGGTCCACAGTGTGTCAGGAAATTAGACAGGCTGTGGATCTGTGAGGGCTAGGAAAGCAGTTTGCAATACCTATACATGTCACAAAGTCACGGGGTAACCTTGAATCTGCTCAAATTAATAAAATAAAAACCAAAAAAGATACTCGTTTGCAAACTTTAGTTACCCTCATCAGTATCAGATGCCTGGTAATAAATCACAACCCTTGGGGTCGGGACAAGAGAAGGAACAACCCCTGAGGCAGCAAAGATGCAGAGCACAGCCAAAGGACGAGAAAGAAGGGATGAGACTCCAGATGCTTCTGGAGTTCAGACAGAACTGAATGACCCCAGGGACCAACTGAACCAAAAGACCCCAGGGGGAGGAGAGAGTCAAGCAAGGACCGGAATTGGAGCAGGTGGCTGGGTGGACGGCGGTGCCATTCAGTGAGAGAGAAAACACCGATGGGGCAAGACAAGGAACACGAGTTCACAGGAGCAAGACAAGCTCAGTATGAGACAGGTTGAGTGTGAGACGCCAACGGGACATCCCAGTGGAGTTGTCTGGAAAGTAGATGGCCAGGACTGCAGGTCTGGGCCTGCGGGAAGAGGTGTCTGAGAGACACCTGCAGAGCCAGCGGCAGTGGAGGAGGCCGTGTGAATGGAGAGGGTCACAGAGGGAGAGAAAGGGAACATGAGACAGATTGCCTGCACCTGGGAAGGAAAGAAAGCGGCACCTGTGGGGAGGAGAAGCCCCACAAAGGAACCTAAGGAGAGATGGGAAACAGACACGACACAGCCGTGGTCGAGCTCCCTGGGAGGCCCCGGGGATGGAGGGCAGAGGCCATATTCAAAATAG
The DNA here is from genome assembly GCF_023851605.1 of Tamandua tetradactyla. Taxonomy (NCBI): domain Eukaryota; kingdom Metazoa; phylum Chordata; class Mammalia; order Pilosa; family Myrmecophagidae; genus Tamandua; species Tamandua tetradactyla. Next base: position 61,072,264 of record NC_135332.1, read on the forward strand.
TTGACAACTGGCACCACGGTCCTGGGGGCCTCCCGCTATGCCAAGTATTAACCTTTGAAGTTGCCAAAACGTGGGACACTCTGGGGAGGTCCTTGGGCAAGTGCCAGGGCCACCAGGGGCTAGAAGGCATTTGGGATAGTTGGGACACTGGCCACTGGCCAGTCAATACTGACTATTTCCAAGTGTGTAGACCTTGTGTGACCAGGCCCGTGTCCAGCAGCCCAGCGTCAGGCCCGGGTGGAGGGACAGAGCCTGCCGAGGCAGGGGGCGGGCACCCCATAGAGAGGCATCTGCAGGGGCTTGAGGAGCCTAGCCCGGGGGACTCGGACCTGATGTAGAAACCCCTTTTGGGGTTGCTCCGCAGGGAGGCGGTCCCTGAGCCCAGACTGCTGTTCATGAGCTGTTCCCGAAGGTCGTGGATCTTGGCCTCGAATCGGCTGTACTCTGAGGAAGGACGAGAGGCTCCTGAGTTCCGCCCCCGATTGACTGCCGCCCCCACTCCCCAGCCCGCAGGAGCCAGCAGCCGAGGAGGCCTGCAGGCGCGGAGGCCCAGGGCCCGGTACCTTCCGGCTTGTACTGAGCGATGATGGTGACCGTCTGACCCGCGTTCTTCAGGGCGATGGCAGCCTGCTCATGGCTGGCGTTGCGGAGGTCAACCCCGTTGACCTGGAGGGAGGAAGAGGGTCTGAGAGGCAGGAGCCTAGAGGCAGCCCTCCTCCTCGGGTCCAAGTAGAGTGGAGAGAAGTCCGGCCCGAGGACCCAGGCTTTGGCGCACCCCGGACCCCACCCTGGGAGCTCTGGGCCCTTCCCCACAGGGAGGCAGGTGGGTGGTGCGGGCCAGGGGCAGACCTGCCCTCACCGAGAGGATCTGGTCCCCCTTCCGCAGCTCCCCGCTGAGGTCAGCAGGGCCCCCGGCCAGGATGAAGGAGATGAAGATGCCTTCGCCGTCCTCGCCACCCACGATGTTGAAGCCCAGGCCGGTGGAGCCCCGGTGGATCACAATTCGCCTCGGTTCTCGGGGAATGTCCTCCTCTCCCAGCAGGTCCTTGGCCACTGGGGAGTAGCGGCGAGGGGAAGTGGGGGTCATGGCTGTCGGGTAGTCCGTGCCCAGGTAGCTGCTGTGGCTGATCTCATTGTCCAGGTGCTGGGAATAAGCTGAGGGAAGACGTGGGAGAAAGATGAGAGGGGCAGGCAGGGAGGGAGACGGCACCCACCACCCCACCCTCTCCCAGGGAGCCAGATGCAGGTTATGGGAGAGTTATTCTGCCAGAGATTCTAGGATGAGGTGGCAAAGGAGTCAGGGGTCAGGAATTCACAGGTGACAACAGAGGCTAGGTATGGCAAGGATGGGGTATCAATACCATGCTTTTGGGGTCTTCTTTAGCGCATCGCTCAAATTTCTCAATCTGTAAAATTCCTCTCCTTTTTTTTCCTCTCTTTTTTTTTAGTATGCTGTATGGCAGTCACATTTCATTACTTTTCCATATGAGTTACCCGTTATTGTACTATTACAGGGCAATTTGTTGTTTTTGTTTGTTGTTTGTTTGTTTGGGAAGTTCATGGACCGGGAATCAAATCTGGGTCTCCCACATGGTAGGTGAGAATTCTACCACTAAACTACCTTTGCTCCCACCCTCTCCCTCTTTTTTTATCCCCCTCTCTTGGCCATTCATTTCTGGAAATGAACTAGGTCACATGTCTAATCAAATTCCCCACATTCTATCAGGGAAAATTGTAATTCTTAACATCATCTTGCACATTTTTTGCCCAGGATCTGGAATCAGCCCTTCTCCCAAGGGGCCAAGGTTCCTTTCGGTAGGTTGTAACATTTAGAAATATTACCATTTGATTTTAATATGGTTTTACCATTATTATGACTTATTATTCAGTGGAGGCAGTTATACCTCATTATTCTTTTCCAAAAACTTCTTAGTTATTTTCCCAAATGCATTTTTCCCATTGAACTTGAGAATTAATCTGCCAAATTCCCAGGGGAAAATCAAACATTACAATTCTGATTAGGATTGCATAAAATGTATATATTAATTTGGAGAGGGTTGAGAGCTTTAGGATATTAAGTTTTTCCATCTTGAAACCTGGCGTGACTCCCTATCTATTCGTCTTTTTTTCAAGCCCTTCAGTAAAGTTTCAGAGCTCTCTTCATAAAAATCTTTTACATTTCTGCTCGTTTCTATTTTTAAGAATGTTATAAAATTTGTTTTTATGATTAAAAAGGCTCTTTTTCCCATTACTTTTTTTTTGGCATAGGCAGGCTCCAGGATTTGAACCCGGGTCTCCAGCATGGCAGACGAGAATTCTGCCACTGAGCCACCATTGCACCACCCCCCATTACATTTTTTTTATTGCTGGGAAGTTACTAATTCCTGTTATTTATCTTACATATGGACACGTTCTTACCTTTCCTATTATTCCCAGGTTTTACAGTTAATTTGCTTGGGATTTTAATTTAGATGGACAATAATATGATTTACAAAGAAGAATAATTTTATTTCTCCCTCAAAATGTATTTATTCTCCTTGTCTTACTGTACCACCTGAAATCTCTAAAGCAGTTCTTAACCAGGCCCCCCAAGGGGACATTTGGTAATATCTCAAGACACTTTTGACGGTTTCAACCTTGTGAAGGGGAGAGATACCACTGGATTCTGAAGGGTTGAGGCCAGGAACACTGTTTAGACATCTTACAACAAACAGCATGGCCCCCACAACAAAGAATTATCGGTTCAAAATGTCAACAGCACCAAGGCTGAGAAACCCTGTTCTAAAGCAATGAATTACAACATCAGTTAACGAGGCATCCTCGCCTAGCCCCTGACTTAATGGACACACAGCTAGGATTTTATCATTATGAAATATGTTTGCTGTAGTTTCTGTTAACTACCCATCATCATGTCAAGAAAAAGAATTATTCTCTTCTTAATTTACCAAGTGTCTGTCTAAAAACAGATGTTGAATTTCATCAACTGCCTTTCCCACGTCTATTTAAAAACATCTTAGTTTTTCTTCTTTAATTTTTTAATATAATGAATCATATTAACAGGTTTTCTAATACTGAGCTACTTGGTTTGCTACTATGCTATATTAAATGTTTGCATCTCTATTCATAAGCAAAATACACCTATGCTTCTTTTTCACTGTCTTTGTCAAATGTAGACTGGCCTTATAAAAATGAAATGTGAAACTTATTATCTTTTCCTGTATTCTGAAAGAGCAGAAGAATCAACTATTCCTCAAGGATTTGATAAAAACTTGCCATAAAACCATCTGGGTCTCATGCCTTCTGGGAGAGAGACTAGTTCTTCTATGGTGACTGATTTTCCATTTCTCCAACCACAGGAAATATCAGAGATTGTGAATACCTCGTGGTAAATATCCAAAGAGAATGGCCACAGGGGCTATGTCACGGGACTGGAAGTCATGGGGATGACTGGGATGGGTCATGGGGAGTTCTGGCGTATGGAGGGCTCTCACAGGTTGTGATGTCAGGGGGAGCATAGCTGTCACTCAGATAGGCATTGCTGGGCTTGGCCACCTTTAGGTAGACAACATCATACGTGTTCTTCAGGGCTGCCACGGCATCCTCGTGCATGACGTCCTCCAGCCCCACGCTGTTGACCTGCGGTCAAGAGAAGCAGAGCTCAGACAGAGCCAGATACGGCCCCAAGGCAGATACACTGGGGCTGAGCTGATAAGGCAGCCTGAGCCTGTTCAAGGCCAGTAGGTGAGACCCAGGGATGGGCTAGAAGAGTGACGGGGGTTCTCACCGCCAAGATCTTGTCCCCAATCTGCAACCTCCCGTCCTTGTGGGCAGCACCCCCTTCAATGATCTTCGTGACGTAGATGCTATTATCTCCAGGGATATGCTGGTTTCCTACACCCCCTGCGATGCTGAAGCCAAGACCTGGATGGAGGGGAGGACAAAGGTGGGTGCCAGATACCTTGGAAGCAGATGCTGGGGTAGCAGACATTGGGACAGGGATGGGGATCAAGGGGTTACTACCTTTAGGCCCCTTGATGAGCTTGATCTCCATGACCTTCTCAGCAGGGGGCTTCCGGCGCATGACATAGAGGCGGACAATGGAGCCTGCCTCTTTGAGGGCCTCCACCGCTGCTGAGTGGGTCACCTCCCGCACATCCACCTCATTGACAAACAGGATGCTGTCGTTGACCCTGGGGGCAGCAAGGTGGGCCTGAGCCAGGAGCTTCCTGCTGCCCTGGCCCTCCCTTTCAAGGGAACCAGCATCCTAACCTCTGTCTCCTCTCCCCACCTGAGACGGCCATCCTGGGCTGCAGCCCCGCCAGGAATGATCTTGGTGATGAAAATGGACGGGTCGTCACCTATGTGTGGGTTGTCAGTGCCACCTGCTATGCTGAAGCCCAGACCTGAGTTACCCTGGGGAGAAAGAAGGGGTGAAGTTCAGCTCCCCTTGGAGCTGAGGCCAGAACAGGAAGGACCAGGGTTAATGGGCTGGCCACCTAGAATATATACATGGCATGGAAAGAAGCATAGGATGCCTGCTCACCCTTTCCAGTGTGATCTCCTCGTATTCCATCTCCCCCTCGGTCCCGTTCACCTGCAACTCCAGCACGGGCCAGAAACACAAAAACAGTGAGACAGACACTCCTACCTAAGAACCTGCCCTCACCCTTTTGTGAGATCCAGGCCCTCCCTCTCTCCCTCTTCCCTTCTTCAATGGTCCCAGCCCCAAAATCTAAACAACTCACATATCCTGGGGCTTCTAAGGTATCTGTGTTGACGATCACAGGAGGAGAATTGGCCTGTGGGGGGGGGGAGATGAAAAGCTGCCTGAGCCTGGGCTCAAGAGGAAACCTGTAACTAAGGGTCCTCCCAGCCTGGCTCCCCTTTCAGCCTCTTGGCCAAGTTCCCTGCACCACCCCCTAAGAGCTCCTCAAGGCCCCAGCCTTGCCCCATGTTACACACACACACGTGCATACACAGACATGTGCATGGATCTATCACTGCCCAGGCCCGCATGTGGAAGGAGGTGTATGAGAAGCGGGAAGGGAGAGACAACCAGACGGAGAGGGGAGCAGCAGATGGTAAATGGGGGGGTGAGGGGGGGCAGACTTGGGGGAGGGGAAAGGGAGCTTCTCACCGGATGTAACACTACAGGGTGTTATAAGTTTTATGTGCTACACACATTCCCCAGGGCCCATGGCCACAGGGCCCTGCTCCTCCTTCCTATCTCCAAACCTGTCCCTATCGCCCCCCCACACACACACAGATATCTTCCTAACCCTCCCCCAGATGTGCCCCTCTTTTTCACACATATGTGCCCTAAACCCAGGGCCCCAAGAATCCGGGGTTCCCTGGCTGCCAGTCCCTCCCTTCCTCTCACCCACCCGCTATTCAATCCACCCCCTCCTCTAGGGACCACGTTGCCTAGCAACGGTATCTAAGACCAACCACAGCCTGGGGAGACCCACCTCCTGGAGGCCCTGTCGTCAGGCAACAGGCGGGGGTGGGGGCGTGGCCAAGGGTCGACCGGCCACGCGAACGCAGAAGGGACCTGCCGGGCTGCCTCGCCCTCCCTGGGCCCCGCCCCCGTAAGCCTGGTCCTAAGAAGCCAAAACTGAAGAGGTTTGTGGGCGCAGCGCATACTGAATAGCCTTCCTTCCTCCTCGGGCCGCACGCCCCTCACCCCACACAGTGTAAAGGACGTCAGGAAAAGGGGCGTGGTGAGAGACTTCCGGTCCTAGCCACCTCCTCCACTCCCTCCCCCAATTCATTCAGGAAAGGGTTAAAGTGGGGCGTGCCCGGGTCTGACGTCAGTCGCCTCGACACAGCAGGGTCTGTAGACTCCCGGGCAAGACCAGCTTTAGGTCCATCCTAGGGACTTCCCCAGTTGCCAGGGTAACCGAAGCCACGTCTCCATGGCAATGGGGGGAGGCCGCCAAGAGCCTCCTTCCCGGGTCCTCAACCTTTTTCCTTCTTCAACAAATATTTATTTGGAGCCTACCAGGGGCAAGACATTCATCACAGATTCCTCAGTCTCCTTCCGCTCTCACCCTCCAAACGGGTCCCTTCTCTTTCCTATTTCTCAATCCTACAAACCACGGGGCATTTTCAAGCTCATACCGGTAAACCTATTAACACCATTCTCTGACCCTTCAAATCTCAGCAAACGCTGCTATCCAACCAATATCCACTCACTGCCAAAATCGCATGCACATGTCCATCCTCCACCCCATAAACCCTCCTCAATCCCCATCCTTCCCCAGGCTGCCGCCTTCATCCACAACCACCTCCTGTATCCCATCCCAATCTCTACCCCTATCTCTAGTCTCCTTCTACATCCCTGCCCTTCTCCATTTCCATCTTCCAATCCAGCCTCCATTCTCTATCCCCCATCCCTAAGCCAGAAAAATCATCGCCATCCTCCTTTACCCGATCTCCAAATCAAGAGTCTATTCCCAAGCCATAATTCTTCACTTCTAAACCCACTCTCCATCTCCTCTGAAAACTGGGGCTTCTCCTATCCCCCCCTTCCACCCCTCTGGTTCAGGCCTTGTCCTGGGGCTTCCCCCATACTTCAGGCCTCCACACTCTTCCACTTCCCTCTGATTCCCACAGTTCCTAGCACTGTACCAACCAACACCCTAGCCCCTTCCCCAGGGACTCAGTGGCCCTCAACGGGTTCTCACAAGGAGACTGCACCACCTGCAGGGCCTCTCTCCCTTCCTCTCGGTCAGCTCAATCCAGCTTGTCTGATTGATCCCTGTCTGTCCCTGCCCCAGGGCCTCTTACCCTTCTGTTGTCTCCCCATTTCTCTACATGCCACAGAATGGTCTTTCTACGCTCCTCCAGCTCCTCTCCTGTCCCCTCCTTCTCACCACGGGGACTCCTGCTGCCCTCTTCTTGCCTCCACATCCTCAGGCTCAGAAACCTCCCCATCTTCCTGGTGAACTGTCAGCAACCTCCCCCTTCCTAGGACATCACACAGCATCCTGGAGTCCCCACCCCAGCCCCACCGTGTTCCTCTCCATCACACAGCTTCCCTAGTACTCTCCATTCCTCCCCATCCTGTGCCCCCAAAAGGGAGGAGACTGAGAGGGAAGAAGATAGAAATTGGACTGGAGAATGGAAGGTCTCAAAAGCAAGGACTCCCTAGAGCTGGAGAAGGGAAAACATACTGTGAGCACAGAGAAAGGGGGAGAAGGGGAAACAGGTGGTAGCAAAAGATAATGGGGGGATGATAGGTGGTCAGAGAAAGAAGATATGTGTGGAGGTGAAAGCCCAAGAGGCTGGGAGAGGGGAGGCATGGGTATAGGGGAGGAGGAGAGGAGAGAAGATAGAGATAGAGAGGAAGGGGCTAAATGGGAGACAGGAAGCTGGCTGTCGGGGAGGGAGAGGACCGATCAGGCCGCAGAGGCCTGAGCTGGGGATCAGAGAGAGGGAGAATGAGAGTGCGTGGGGGGAAGAGAGAGACGGCATCAAGAACCAGCCAGCCAGCCAGCGGGAGGGAGCGCGGGGTGGGAGGGGTACAGGAGGGCCTGGGGACGGAGGCTGAAAAGCCCTACGAAGCAGTCTCAGGCCAGGCAGATGGAAGGGCTGGAGACTCTGGACAGGGAGAGCCAGGACCAGGGGGGTGGAGGGGGCGGGGACAAGGACAAGAGCAAATGAGGGCAGCAGGAGCTCTGAATGGAGCTCAGGACCCAGAAAACCAGAAACGGAGGTGGGGGCTGTGAAGGAATGAAGAGGGCAGGGGCACAGGGAGCATCCTGGGACATCTCAATCTACACACACACACACACACACACACACACACTGGCTTTGGGCCCAGAACTCCCACCCATTTGCCTGGACTCTGCTTCCCTTCTGTGGGACCAAAATGTTTCCAGCCCCCCAAATGTCCCCTCTGTCAGGCCCCAGGCCTCAGACCCCTCCCCGCCCTACGGCACTCGCCCTACCGGCCCCTTGGGGGTTGCTGCAGCTCCGAGGCTCTCTGAGGGCCGCACTGGGGAGGGGGCCGCTAGGGTCTCCTACCTTGAGGGGGGAGAGGTGGGCGTGGCCCACGACCCCATGGACGGCCTCGAGGTGGGACAAGTTCCTCTCCGCCACGTGCACCAGCTCGGGGGCGTTTACCTGGTTGGGGAGGTGGGCCGGGCTGTGCTCCAGAGGGGGCGTGTCTTCATCTTGGTAGCGGTATTTCTGGGGACAGGGACAGAGGCGTCGCTGGGGCCGGCTAGCGCCCTGGGCTCCAGGCTGCCCGCCCAGGCCGCCTCCGCGTCCCTGCCAGTGCAGTGCAGAAGGCCCCGGGCCTGGCCAGCTCCTCCCCCTCCCTTTCCTCCTGCCCATTGGTTCCCGGCAGCCCCCTCTCAGCCAGGCCTCAGCACCTCTCCCCTCTCCCCAGGTCCCAGCCCCACCCCATCCTCCAACTCCCACTCCTCACATCCTAGGACCCCAGCCTTCCACGTCCACATACCCCCTCCTTGGGCGCCTGTTTCTTCACCCCTTTCCCAAGTCTTCATTTTCAGGTTCTGGCATCCTCTCAGAGCTCCAGCCCCCCTGTCACTTGCACCCCCATTCTCTAAATCCCATCCCCAACATGTTTGCTTCCCTCATTATCTTAATCCCAACATCTGTTTTGTGGTCCCCCTCCTCCACTACCTCAGTTGCTGCTTCCACTCTGTATTATACCCCACCCCCATCTTCACTGCCTCAGTTTCCCCATTGCAGCTTCTAGCCCAGAGCAATGGATTCTCCAGCACCTGGCAAGCCCGAGGCAGGAAGCACAGCTTTGTCCTTCAACCTCAGCCGCCCAGGCAGGACAAGGCTAAGCCTCCTGGCTCTACCCGGCCTCACAGCCTCCTGAGTAGTCAGCAAAGGGGCCCAGGAGTCTAGCCCCACCCCACCACGGCGCACAGCCCAGCTAACTAATCCAGATACTGGAAGGGGGTGGGGAAAGAAGGGGGAGGAACAGAAGCAGAGGGCTCAGGAACCTGGCAGGAACGGGTCCCAGGAAGTGGGTAGACGGCTGAGTCTCAGAGTGAATTCCTAGCTCTGCCTCTGGCCTTATGGTGTGAAGGACTCAACCATGACCCCTGACCCCCTGCCCAGCTAACCTCAGGCCATCTCAAGGATACCAGCAAATGAGATTAACTGGGGACTAGAGAGAGAGGAAAAGCGCAGATGGAGACAGCGGTGGAGTACGGGGCCTTCCACACCCACCCCTGCCCTCGCGGCTCCTCTCCTCCAGAGCCTACCCACATGGAAGCAGAACCTCCCAAACTCCAAGCTCAGCACCAGGGGAGCAGAGGACCATAGGGCTCCCTCGGGGACTGGAGAAGACAGAACACACACCCCAGTACACAGGTGAAAAGAGAAGGCAGAATTTCCTTTCCAGGAGTGTCTGAGAAGCTGAGCATACCCCCACATTTGGAGGGCACCAGTTACGATACCAAACCAGAGGAAGCTTATCAAGGTCAATGCCTGATGTTAGAATATAGTTCGAAAAGTTCCAAGGATGATGGACTAAGGCTGAGGATGTGACTCAACTTTGGCCCTAGACTAGGGGTGCTGCAAGAGAAGGGGCGAGGGGAAATATTCCTGTTAACACAAACACTCCCAAACCCAGGATACAGAGACAACTAGAATCATGAATCACCTGATACATCTGAGGAGTCTTAAAGAAGGAAAATAGCAGCTTACCAAGATAAATCTATTCTCTGGGCCATGGATCTGGAGAGAGTTTCCTAAATTCAAGTTTCAGTACCATGGGCACAAAAAGCAGAGAAATCAGAAGGCGGAAGCCAAACGCCTTTCTCAAAGGCAGAGCTGTCTTGGATCATAGAGTTCTATGAACTTAACAAGACTGTGGGTCTTCAGCCTGGACAGTGCCAGAGCTGAATGACAGTAAGCCAGACCTGGAGGGGGGTGGGGTTCAGGGGTGAGAAAGAGGTGGGGAAGCAGCTCTCCTCTCCAACTTCGCAATAACCCCTAATTCCCTGCTTGATTAAGGAGCCAGGGCCAACCACACAGCTCTCAGTTTTGGACTCTGGAAAAGGGTTTGAGCCCTAACACTCTCCATCTTCGCCTCACTCAAAGAGAAAATTCCTGAATCTGATGAAGAAAACTGTGAAGGCACACCTAAAGAAAACAGAAGTATGAAGAGAGGCATTTCATCCTTCATTCTAGAGAGCCAATGAAAGTAAATTTTTATCCTTGTAAGACCCCACACACCACTCCAGGCCCCATGTGCATGGTGGGGTGTCTAGGACTAAGGAAAAGACTCCTCTGGATTGGGAGACAACATGAGGGAAATGGGGAACCAGGAAAGTGCACCAAAGTTCCCAGAATGCAACTGGAGTAGGTTAGGGCCTAAATTCAGTCCCTGAAAATTGTCTATGTACATATAATAAGGGGGAAAGGGGGAAGGAAAGAGAGAGAAAGAAAGAAAACGCTTCTAGGGATGGGGAGAGTAAATTCTGAAACTGCAACTGGGAGAGGTGGGGTTCAATTTAGTACTCCTCAAACCTGGATTATAGGGCAACTAAGGCAGGAAAGGAGGATTCCCCTTTTAGCCCCTTGGAATTCAGAACTCTGACCCTCCACAGCTCTGAGGCTATTGGGATCAAGTGGACACCCCCAATATAATAGGGCATGACAAGCACAAGGCCAGGGAAGATACAGACGGGGTCGCTGCTCTTCCTTTCCCCTTGGTCCCCTTATCATGGTTGTCCCAGTTGCACAGGATGACCTGCAACCCAGGCTTGCACCCCCAACACAGATGGCTGTGAGGGAAAGTGGATAATGATAAGAGGGGCAACCCCCTGTGCCTGTTCGCGAGAAGTTGCAACCCAGAGACCCCGCGCCAAGCAGAGGGAAGAGCGACAGCACTTGAAGCTTACAAGACCCCTCGAGATTTGGGGGGGGTCCGGGAAGAGGGGAGGGGGGCCGGAGCCCATACCGCGGCACGTACCACGCAGAGACACATGGAGGCGAATCTGTTCCGAGCCGACATGGAGAAGGGGAAGGGGACTATGGGGAGGGGGGGTGGGTGGGATATCAAGGGTCCCGGGGTAGGGGAGGGGGAGGGGCAGAGGGGCGGGGGCTGCGGCGGCCGCGGCGAGAGGAGGCTGCGGCCGGAGGGGGGGGGGAGCGGCGCCTGCGCAGTGCGGGAGAGCGTCACGATGAGAGAGAGAAAGAGAGGGGTGAGGGGAGACCCTCCTAGCCACCAACTTCCCTGTTCCAGCTGTTTCTCAGTGGACTTCGCATCCCACAGTATACGCCTATTCCAATCCCTCTACCAATGGAGACTTTCATAAAATTTACCAATTCATTGCTCTCTTTCTTAAGGACCCCTTATTCCATGTAATCTTCCATCCCCCAAATCACCAGGCCCTTAAGAACCATTCAAAAACCTCACTGGCCCTCTCCTCACTGCTGGACTCCCAGAAGACAGTGAAGGAAGCAGGACTTTTCTCTCACTTCCTAAGAACCCCCAAGGAATCTAAACTGCTTCTCCCACCAGCCCCTCCCCCCAAACTTCCCAAAGATTGTTAAAGGGGCCAGCATGGCCTCAAATTCAAAAACATCTGTCTCCCTGCAATCCAGCCCCACCGGACAGAACAATGCTTCAAGATGTTAAGGGGCCCAGAGCCTTATGTCCTCAAATTTATAGATCCCTTAAATCATCCCTTTCTAAATAACATCTATCCCCCAATTCACTAACAGAGACCTTGAAATTAGAACAAGTATTTCCCTTGCTCTAATGTTGACATCCAAAGGAGTCCTCAAATTTGTCTGAGGACAGTCCAAATTTCTGAATTTAATGATTTTCTTATATACCAGTCCCCAACACCATCACACTCTCATTTCAGGGAATCCTTAATCTACTTTAAAGCTGACCCTGCAAATTAAATTGCAATCTCTTCAATTTATTCCCAAACCCTTAAATTAAAGGATATTTCTTTGTTCCTTCTCTTTACCTTCCAAGTTCAGATCACTCCCTTTCCTGCCTGCCTTCCCTCATTCTCATCACTGCTTCCATGACTTTGAATTCCTGATTTGCAGATGCTCCCAAACATATCTTCCCCAATCCAGCCTCAAAAAATACCCAAGTAAGACCTGGACTACAAATCACAGCGACCTTCAAATCTTCCACAACACCCCAACTCGGGTCTCTTCAGGGGCTTCCATGTTCTCCTAAACAACTGAACTTGAAAGCCTCTCTTCCAAATATTCTCCCATTGAACGCCACATTTCCAGCTCTTAAAACCCTGGGAGTGGTCTCCTCAAATTGGCTGTCTAAAATGCCCACACATAGCAGAGAGGACGACTTCCCCAGAATCTCATCCATGCGATGATTAGCATCTGTTCGATGTGCCCCCAAGATGACCCCCAATGCCCTAGTTTCATATCGGGATTGGCTTCTCCAGGGCAGTCAGAACCCAGAACCGAAGGGGCCGGACTCGAAATTCTTCCAGAAGAGAAAAATGCCCTGGTTCTCCACCAGCGGGCGCTATGGCCCATTAGGACCCTCCCCCACTCCTCATTTCCTTTTTCCCTCCATTTTCCGTTTCCCCGTTGCCTGGCAACTCAGCAATCGAGGACTTCGTTGTCGCTTAGCAACCGTCTCCCTGGAACACAGAGCTGAGGTGGGAGGGGTGCTCTGATGAAATCTGAACAGGCCTCCATCTTAGGAAAATTGAGACGTCAGATCTCCCAGATCCCGGATTCTCCTTTCCAAAGACCCCTACGCCCCCACAGTGACTTAGACACAGGCCTTCACACCCTGTCTCCCTGGGTGACACATGGGATCCACTCCACGCCCCTCCCCTGGTCATTCCCGCCCCATTTCGGTCAGGTAACCCAGCCCCCAGGCACCGCCCCTTTCCAAGGACTGTTTCCCCGCCTCCCTCGACAGCGTACGCCGGACCCCTCCCACTTGCCTACAGGAGACCACGCCTCCGTCCACTTCCCGCCCATCCGCTCTGGGGCCTCGCCCACACGGTCCCTCCGCCACGCCTCTGTCGGCCAATGAATGAGGCCGTTTGCCAAACTGCCCCGCCCCCGGCTTCTTCGCTTTGCCCAATAAGGACCACCCCGAGGGTTTAACCTCTTCGCATCCGGGGCTCTGGCCAAATACCCCTGGTCTTTTCCCCACTTTTCCCCCTCCCCCATTTGTTCTGCCCCACCCTCCGCCAGCCTCGTCCAGCCCTCAAGCCAGCCACGCAACTTCAGTCGTCGCCGGTTACCATGGCAACGGCGGCAGCAGCGCGGGGAGAAGGGGGCAGGGACGGGGGCGGAGTGGGAGAAAGAGATGCCGAGATCGAAATGCCGGTAGAAATAGAGGCAAGGAGTTAGACCCAGTGAAAGCTGTACAGGCAGAGTTTGCACAAAACATGGGCCTGGCACATAGTAGGCATCCAATATAGGTTCCCTAAATTACTGCGGCAGGAGCCTAAATATAGGCAAGGAAAGATGGAGGTCTCTCAGACAATGCTGGGAGCTCAACGACCGCAAGCAGCCTGAGCGCTCCTTACCCCACCCAGCATTTTAAGGGGGGGGCAGGAGCTGTGTGCCCCCTGCTGGCTCCCTCTGGGCTACCCTCTGCTGCCCTGGATAGAGGCTGAACCACAACTCCCAAAAGCTCCGCGAGCAGCAATCTTCTAATATTGAGGGAGCTTCTGTCTCAGTGCCTTATGGGAGTTGGAGTCCTCGCTATGGCGAGGCAGACAAGTTTTCCGGCCAAGGAATGTGGCAAGACCGGGTCTTCACGTCTCTGTAAGACCCCAAATGCAGGACCCTCTCTGCATAAGCCTTCTCCTGGGGATACCCAACCTCGCGCTCCATCAGGGAAGTAGGAATCTGTAGGGGGATGAATAAGCCCCCCTGAGGATAGCTGCCAGAGCAGGCAAGCCCCTCACCCTCACTCGTTTGTGAGTTTAAGTGTTGGAAGCAGAGCCCACAGATTCCAATGGGTTTCCTGTACACAGGGAACCAGAGCCAGAGAGCCTAAGGCCAAGGGCAGGAAACAGGAGGAGCAGAGGATCAGACAGACATCAAAGGAGGCTGGGCCAGAGCAACTGAGGAACAACGATCCACTAAAACTACCCAGAGGAGGAGGGAAGCAGCCTGATATTTGGGGGTGGCCCAGGCAGGTAGGCCACAGAATAAAGGACAAGGAAGTAACCCTGGGAGGGGTTAGGGGTTCCAGGACCAAAGGGCCTCAACCCCCTCAATCTGTTCCATCCATGCTCACACGTGCACAACGCATGTGTACACACATGTGTGAGTTTGTGGCAGGGAACATGTGTGTCCTCAGCTTCCTCCCCTGAGAAGCTGCAGTTCCCACTAAATATAACCCCCTCCCCAGCCTGTGACTCACCCGGACCCCGCCCCCCCCGGCCCCCACTTCCTGTCCCACCCCCCAGCCCCCAGCTGCCTGCCATCCGCCCAAGCTTCCCTCCACACTCCAGGCATCCAGCTCTCCAGTCCCAGAGTCTCCCAGCAAAGACCCAGGTATTCTGCATCCCACCAGAAGCTGGCTTGAGTTCCCATCCAAGATTTCCTGCCTGTCCCAGGCTCCAATCACAGGGACAACAGATTCTGGCTGCTGCCAGCCCTGCCTTCCTCCTCCTCCTTTTCACCCCGGAAACCTAGGTCATAAATCTTAGGGACCCTTACATCCAGGTGTCCTCCCCCCACCCCACCTGGGTCCCAAGCTTCAGGAGTAGCAGAAGCCTCCTCCTCCATCTGCTCTTCTCCCCTTTCAGGGGTGGATGCAGTGTGGGAGGAGATGGGGAGATTGGGTACCTGCCTGGGCCACCCCCAAATTTCACACTGTCTACCTGGTCTCCCTCCTCAAATCCCTTCTCTCGAAATCTCTCGCCTCCTCAGGAGCTGGCAACCTCAGCTGCTGCAACCTGCCACCTCCCATGGGGGTACCCCAAATCCTAGCCTCACCTAGTCCACCCTCAGGTGTTGGGCACCAGCCCTCTGACAACTCTCAACTATTCCCATACCATATGATTGAACCCCCAGATTAGCAGTTCCCTCAAATTGAGGATGTACCCCCCAAAAAATATATTTACCACAAGATGCTTGTTCTATAGCCTGAAGGCCCACCCCTTCCCTGCCAGCTGACACCCCCAAACCAGTCAGGCACTCACAATCAATAACCTTCTACCCCCACACACAAGAACCCCTCAAATTGGACAAGGAACCTGGAAACCAGTTTGGACCCCAGGAGGGAAGAAGACAACCACCTCCACTTAGCCCACCTTCCAACATAACAAGCAGGACTACCATGTGAGCCAGGCTTCTCCTTCAATAAGTCTCCCTCAAACATAGCTGGTGAACCCCCAAACCCACAAGAGCCCCCAAACCATAGAACACCCCCAAATTTCAATTCCTCTACAGGTTCAAAGGGATCACTCCAGGGGGCACCTGTGGCCAAACCCAGCCTTTTCTGAGATGTGCACCCCAAAACTAAATGATGACCCCTAAATACATTTATTTCTGATGCTCGCACTCCAGAGCCCCCAGTCCCAGATTAGGCCTGCCTGCCCCCCCACGAACTCATACCCACCCCACCCGCGTTGATGGCCCCCCTCCATCACGCTTACCTTGGTTGTCACTATACAGAGACAGTCCATGTTGGGGGGCCTGGCCGCGGCGGCGGGTAAGGGGCTCTGACTTCATCGGAGTTTCGTTCCTCCCCTCCTCAGGTTCTCACCCCTCCCCCCTCCGCACCCCACTTTTGCAGGGGGGGCCAGGATGGGGGGAGGGGTGAGAGGGGAAGGAGAGGGTTGGAAAAGGGAAGAGGAGGGGAGCGTGGGAGGGAGGGAAAGGGGGCCCTAAAAGGGGGACCCCAATGAAGGGGAGGGGGCTTGGGGAGCACACCCCGATTTTCAGGAGGGGCAGGGGCACCGGGGGCTGGCAGCCCCGGGGTTCGGGAGCTGGGGCATGAGATGGGATGGGGGAGGGGAACTGGATTTGGGGGAGCCCTGGGGGTGGGGGGGTCTTGCCTAAAGGCCAGGGGCTAAGGGCCGTGGCGGGGGAGTGGGGTGGGGGGGTTGGAGGCGGCAGCGGCTGAGGGAGCCGTGGAGCCGAGGAGGGAAGGGGAGAGAGGAGGAGAGAGGAAGCAGGGGGAGGGAGGGAGGGAGCGAGGAGCGAGATTGTGGGGGGGTGCCTTGGTAGAGTTAACTCCTTCAATGCCGGCAGGAACCCGGATAATGGGAAGGGAGATGGAAGCAGAAGCGGAGAGGCCCTGAGGCAAACATGGAGACTTGGGGCCACCAGCGCGGCAGCAAAGACAATGAAGGCGGATTTCATTTCTTAGGGGAGGAAGCACCCATGGTTGGGGCTGGGAGCACCCATGATGGAATAAATCATGGAGGGAGGCCACGGTGGGGGGTAGGGTGTGAGGGAGGGGCTGGCAGGAGGGAATCCCTGGGGAACTGCTTCTAACTTGGGGTTCCCAGAAGGAAGCCTGAAAAGTAATTATGTCCTGGACTCTCCTGTCTGAAATTGGGGCAGGCAGAGGAAAGGGAGAAGGACAGGCAAGAGCACATTCTCAGGAGTCCCCAAGCCCCTAAGCCCCTGACTCAGGGTTCCCTTATTGGGACCCCCACCCCCACCCCATCTTCAGTTAAATATTAATCCTTTCCTGACCCCTCTAATCCTGCCAGCTCCCTCTGCAAGACAGGCCACTGCCCCCTGCTGCTGCCCCCTTACCTGACTCTCTGAGATGGAGGCCTCATAATAGTCCAGGATGTCTGTCACAGGAACAGAGCTGAGTTACATCCCCCACCTGGCCTCTGCCTCTCCTGTCACCACCGCTGTCTAGAAGGCCAGAGCCCCTCCAGCAGGCTCCAGGGTCCCAACCAGCCTTTTCCACAACTAACCCCTAGAAAATTGGGGTTACTCACCCAGCAAGGCCTGGAAGAGGTCACTGTGCAGCACCGCAAGGAGTGGGGGTGCCCACCGCAATAGTGGGGGGGCCAGGAGCCACAGAGCTGATCTGGGGGCTAGAGAAATGGAGGTGAGGGAAGAATCGGGCCAGGAAGAGGTAAGCCGGAGACACTTACAGGAACACTACCCTTTGCCTTTTTACCCCAGACCCTGCAGAAAGATTCAGGACAAGAATCTGGGACTCTCAGCACCATGTTCCCCCACCTCTGCTCCCAGGCCACCCCTCCAAAGGAGCTCCGTCTTTCACCTCTTGGTCTCTCAGACATCTCTCCCTTCTCTCATTTTAATCTCCCTAATCCCCCAGGATTAAATTGAGCTGCCTTCTCTCCACCCAGTTTTAACTGTTGGGGAAAGGAGACATCTCTGACTGACTTGCCCTGCTGCTCCATCCTTCCCAGATCCCACGGCCACCCCCTTTCTCCACATTCCCTGGCCTCTTTTCCCAAATTTAGCTGCTCTCCTGTGGGGCTTGGAGAGAGAATTTCCCTACACAGAGGTTCCTGCAGCACAAAGGTAAGGAAGTTGAGCTCAGCTCTATCCTCCTGGGCCCTTTCCCCAATGGAACTGCAGAAGTGGAATATAAATTACCTGAGACTTTTTGACCCAGGGCTGGGTCAGCACACAGGGAAGTATGGGAGAGAGAGGGGATGAGTATTCCTATAGCTCTTTTCAGGCAGAAAAATCCATCTGCCCAGAGGTCTAGCCTGGACCCAATGATCCTGGAAGGAGCAGAGGGCAAAAAGAGATGGATGACCAGGAAGGCCTTAGAGGCCATAGGGGGAGGCAGTGAACACAGGGTGCTGGAGTGCCATCTATTGTGAAATTTTCGGTGCTTCGAGTGTCACTTCCTACGTCTCAAGAGGATAGTTTGAGACCCCACCCAACCATTCCCTTCCCTTTGGTTGTGGTTGAAATTGATGGATTTCTTTCGGGGCTGAAAAGTCATCTTTCCATGTGTCTGCCTCTAGAGTTCACCTTACACTTCTGTCTTTCAATTTCTCCCTTCTAATGCTACGTGGGAAGTCCTCCCTTCAGTCTACCTTCAATCCCTCTGGCTGCAGTCGCCTCAGCTCCTCCCTCTTCCGTCCCATCCTATCTCATCATCCCTCCCGAGGAGGGCTAGCCTCTCATTTGGACAGGCTGGATAAGGGAGTTTGAAGGGACAAATGACGCTTGGAGATCACTCCAGGTCAACCAGGATGCAGGGCCTGGGGGCGCTCCGGGACTACGACTCCCGGCATGCCCGGCGCCGGGAAGCCCCGCCCGCCCGCCTCCCGGTGCATTGTGGAGGATGCGTCAAGTGGAAGGGACCCGGCTGCGGGAGGCGGGGCGAAAGCGTTAGGTCAGCTCCAGGCAGCCGGGGCCTCAGCAGCGCGGAGATGCAGGGGGCAAGGATAGCCCCAAGCGTGGGGCGGCAGCTACTCCTGTTAGGAGGCGGCAGGTATGTGTATGACAGCAGGGGACGGGGAGCGGGGGGGCCCAGGGGCGGGCC
This sequence comes from Tamandua tetradactyla, assembly GCF_023851605.1. Lineage (NCBI taxonomy): Eukaryota > Metazoa > Chordata > Mammalia > Pilosa > Myrmecophagidae > Tamandua > Tamandua tetradactyla. The sequence continues at coordinate 61,090,718 of NC_135332.1, forward strand.
TGAACTCCCATTTCCCTCAGCTCGCGGTGCAGCGCGCTCCTGGGGCAGCCCAAACCGGGCCCTGCCCTCCGACCCTACGCCAGTGGAGCCACCCAGGTGAGAGACGACGGACGTGGGAGAGAGGTGTGGGAGTCGGGATTCGCCTCGGGGCCCCACGGTCAGTAGGGCTCACCCTTTATGCCCCAGACACCTGTTCTGCAGGCTGGCACCGGAAGTAGGGGAAAGGGCAGGAGATGGAACTAGGGGAAAGGTGACCGGATCTGCCCTCCTTGACACACCGGAAGCCCCTTCCCCGACCTCGCTAACCATTCCTTTTCCCAGGCGGTTCTGGATAAGTCAGATTCCCTTCCTGAGGTACCCACCAAAGAGAAACAACTCCACACGGTATGTGTTCCAAGGCCCGTGGGAACTGAGTTGGGAAAGAGCCGTCCCACACAATTTCCTGAAACTCTCTTTTCCCTGAACAGGAATCTAAGTCCTTTGCTGTGGGGATGTTTAAGGGCCATCTCACCACGGACCAAGTGTTCCCATACCCATCTGGTAAGGGAATGGCTATTCAGAGGTGGGGAGGGGTAGGGCATTCCCCTGACAGCCCTGTCTTACCTGCATTTCCTCTTCCTGCCCTTACACAGTGCTCACTGAGGAGCAGACACAGTTTCTCAAGGAGCTTGTGGGGCCAGTGTCCCGCTTCTTCCAAGTAAGGAATGACTGAAGCTGAGGGATGGAGGGCTTAGACCCTAGGGTGTTGGGGGGCAGGGCTAAGGAATTTAAAAGGAGTCTGGATGTGGGATCCGGAGACTTCTTTCCCAGGAGGTGAATGATCCAGCCAAGAATGACGCTCTGGAGCAGGTGGAGGAGACTACTTTGCAGGGCCTTAAGGAGCTGGGGGCCTTTGGTCTGCAAGTGCCCAGTGAGTTGGGCGGTGTGGGCCTCTGCAATACCCAGGTGAGGAGAGCCCCCGAGTCACTTTCCAAACCACTCCAGCTTGGCAGTCAGCCCCTTCTTCACCTCTAGGGTTCATTCCTGACCAGACTACTGCCCCGGGAGCCTGTGGGATGCTGACTCTCCCCACCGTGCACACACATCCTCAAACTTAACACACTGACTACAGGTGCCCTTGCCTGCAGCCACAGACCCTACCCTGGTTTCCGAGTTTAAGTGAATCTGTCAGGTGGGACCACTTGGCAAAAGGAGAGCAGGAAGTCCCCCTCCCACCAAGACTGGGGTGGACACAGTGCCCTCTGTTGTGCCCTTCTCACAGTTGACCTTGCTCTCTGCATTGGCTCTGTGGGGATGGCCCAGGTTGGGCCCCACCCCAGCCCCACACCTGCCTACCCTCCCACCCACCCCCACAGTACGCGCGCCTAGTGGAGATTGTGGGAATGCATGACCTCGGCGTGGGCATCACTCTGGGGGCCCATCAGAGCATCGGTTTCAAAGGCATCCTGCTCTTTGGCACAAAGGCCCAGAAAGAAAAATACCTCCCCAAACTGGCATCTGGTGAGGCAGTCCTGGGAGACCCGGGGGCTTGGGGGTGTCCTGGGTTTGGCACCAGTTAGGCCGGCGGGTGCTGAGATTACTGGCAAAGCTGGGGACCTAAGTTGCAGGAGAGTCTGGGGTAACGAAAGGAAACTGAATATTGCCCAAGGCATTAAGGGAGACCAGTAGGAGGGGCTGGGGGACACTGAGGGGACTTCACTACCCATGATGACCCTCAGTAAATCTCTCTCCCCAACTAGGGGAGACTATCGCTGCTTTCTGCCTCACTGAGCCCTCAAGTGGATCAGATGCTGCCTCCATCCGAACCTCAGCTGTGCCAAGCCCCTGTGGAAAATACTATACCCTCAATGGAAGCAAGATTTGGATCAGGCAATCTTCCTCCCATTTCTCTCCTCTCCACCCCTCCCTGATTTCAGACCCCATAGCTCTCAATTAGCCTCACCCTGACTGCCCTCCTCATCCTTCCACAGCAACGGGGGTCTAGCCGAAATCTTCACCGTTTTTGCCAAAACACCAATTACAGATGCATCCACAGGGACCACAAAAGAGAAGATCACAGCTTTTGTGGTGGAGAGGAGCTTTGGGGGCATTACCCAGTGAGTGGATTTGGGAAGAGGTAGGGCGTGGAGGGAGGGTCCTGCTGCACTCCAGGGCTGATGACTGTTGTGTCACCCTGGGGATGTGTGCAGAAACCAAAGCAGCTTCCCTGTGGGACAAATACGTATGTAGTTGACCAAAAGCCTTGGCTCCTGGCAACCAGGGGGCCAAACACATGATGGCAGAATGCAGCCAAGCTCTGCAGCCCTTTGGGCATGTGCAGAACTATCGTTTATACCCTCTTACAGCGTGGGAACTGCGGGTCCTCCTAGGTTCAGAAGGAATGAGGGGGGCAGTTTTTTCCCTGGTGGCAATTTATGGGACACACCCCTGCTTTCTGGCCCTGACTTGTCACAGCGGGCCCCCTGAAAAGAAGATGGGCATCAAGGCCTCAAACACGGCAGAGGTGTACTTTGATGGCGTCCGGGTGCCGGCAGAGAATGTGCTGGGTGAGGTGGGGGGCGGCTTCAAGGTCGCCATGCACATTCTCAACAATGGAAGGTTTGGCATGGCCGCAGCTCTCGCCGGCACCATGAAGGGCATCATTGCCAAGGCGGTGAGTATGCCTGCCATCCCTCATCAGGCTGAGTCTGAGTCACAAGATCACCCTCCCTGTCTTTCCCTCCCCCACAGGCTGCCCTTGACCTGCTAGCTTAGTTCTCGGTCCTGTGTGGAATGACCCTTGGCTATGGCCAAAGCCCAGCCCCCCAGCCCCAGCTTAGGTCTTCTCCTGGGGAGACTGCAGAACCCCTCCTGGGATATATGCATCCTCTTTCAGGTGGATCATGCTACTAATCGGACCCAATTTGGGGAGAAAATTCACAACTTTGGCCTGATCCAAGAGAAGTTGGCCCGCATGGCTATGCTACAGTATGTGACTGAGGTAAGGTCCCTGTCACCCTCTTCCTGAAGCCCAATAGCCTTTTGCCCGTCGATGGGACTACAACCCCCAGCAGCACCTGGGGCAGTGGGTCTCCAGCTTTACACCAATGCCCTAGGGGATGCGGGGAGGCATAGTCAGCTCAGCTTCTGCAGAACAGAGATGGGTGCTATCGTGCTGAAGGGCTTCCTAGCAGTACCCGCAGTCAATTCTGCCCCCAACCCTCACCTCTTCACCCCTTTCAGGAAGCAAAATGCCTGGAAGCTCCTGATAAACTTCTTCAAGGGAACAAATAGTTAGATGTGCCTGATACATAGGAGGTGAATAAGAATATGGGGCCCAGTGAAACTGGGTCATATCTAGGCCACCAGGTTGAGTCTGATATAGCCTTTTTTGATTTTCTTTCTTTCCCGCATCCCACCATTACAACCTCAGTCCATGGCTTACATGGTAAGTGCCAACATGGACCAGGGATCCAAGGACTTCCAGATAGAAGCTGCCATCAGCAAAATCTTTGGCTCGGTGAGGTTCCAGGGGATGCTGGGAAGGAGGGTCCAGTTTGGGAACCTGGCTGGAAAACCATCTCATCTGGTTCTTTATCCCTAGGAGGCAGCCTGGGAGGTGACCGATGAGTGCATCCAGATCATGGGGGGCATGGGGTTCATGAAGGTATGGGGTGGTCCTCTGCCCCAGGTGGGCTGGAGTTGGGGAGAGGTACCCTTCAGCAGGGGCCTTAGCATCTGTCTTCCATGGTGGTAGGAGCCTGGGGTGGAGCGCGTGCTCCGTGATCTTCGCATCTTCCGGATCTTTGAAGGGACGAATGACATTCTCCGGCTGTTTGTGGCTTTGCAAGGCTGTATAGTAAGAAGAAGAAGTTGGGGGAGGAGGTGGGGAGCCCAGTGAGCCCTGATTATTAGACCCTCCTCCCCCACAGGACAAAGGAAAAGAACTCTCTGGGCTTGGCAATGCTCTAAAGAATCCTTTTGGGAATGCAGGCCTCCTGCTGGGAGAGGCAGGCAAGCAGCTGAGGCGGTAAGCTGAGGGGCAGGGGCTCGGGCCAGGGGAGGGTGGAGTGTACATGACAACTAACCAGTCATCCTCCCCTCCTCTCAGGCGGGCAGGGCTGGGCAGTGGCCTGAGCCTCAGTGGAATCATCCACCAGGACTTGAGTCACAGCGGCAAGCTGGTAAATGGTCAAAGGTGGGGACCAGCCTGAGTCCAGGGCTGATGGGCAGAGCGCCCTCTGAGTCCTGTGCACCCTCCCAATCTCTTCAGGCAGTGCAGGCTCTGGAGCAGTTTGCCACAGTGGTGGAGGCCAAGCTGATAAAACATAAAAAAGACATTGTCAGTGAGTAAGCTCTACCGCAAGTCCCACCTCCCTCCCTGCTTTCCCTCAGAGTAACATTTCTACCTTTCCATCTACCTGACAGATGAACAGTTTCTGCTGCAGCGCCTGGCAGATGGTGCCATTGACCTCTATGCCATGGTGGTGGTTCTCTCCAGGTGAGGGGACAGTGGGGGCTGGGAGGGCTGAGCTCCAGGAGGTTCTAGTGGGAAGGGGATCCTGGGCCAGGATCTCAGTACAGATTTCTCCCCGGGCCCCCTACCACTTCCCACCAGAGCCTCAAGAGCCCTGAGTGAGGGCCACCCCACAGCCCAGCATGAGAAACTGCTCTGTGACAGCTGGTGTATTGAGGTGAGACTTGGGGTCACCAAGTGCAGGGGAGGAGTGGTTCGAGGCTCAGGCCTAACCTCTCCTTCCCTTTCTCCACAGGCTGCAGCCCGGATCCGGGAGAACATGGCTGCGCTACACTCTGACCCTCAGCAGCAGCAGCTCTTCCGCAACTTCAAAAGTATCTCCCAGGCCTTGGTGGAGCGTGGTGGGGTGGTCACCAACAACCCTCTTGGCTTCTGAACATGCCCACCCAGGAGAGACACGTGCCTTCTCTCAAGACCCAGGGCCTGGGTCTGCCTTGAAGGGGGCCTTGAGCTCCCAGGACGTGCCTGCTCTCAGAGGGAGCACTTGCTGCCTTACAAATAATAAAGTTACTAAGAAGCATGCTTTGCTGTCTTTTCTCACGACTTTGCCTCAGCTACCTGCCTCCCTCCCAAAGAAAGGAGCCAGAGGAGGTCAGGATTTTGCCTCTATTGCTTTATTTGGTGTTTTATACAAATGACTAAAATAAATAGAGTAACAAAGGCAGCTACACGAGCCCCCACATACCACATCCCCGGATGCCCTGGACTGCGGTCTGGGTGACCAGCCCTTTCCTCCTCCCAGGGTACCATGACCACCCCCTTCCCTGCACAGGGCAGAGCTGACGGGCGACTGGGCTAGGAGGTCACATTTTGGGGTTTTAAGAAGGGGCCCAAGAGATGGGGATTCTTCATATAAAAGAGGAAATATCTATAAAAAAATCAGAAAGTGTAAAAAAAAATGTCTATTTTAACACCCGCCCCCCCCAAAGACTTGTAAAAAACAATAAAGCTAAAAATATCCAAAAGTCCCTTGCAGACCCCCGAGGCATGGGGAAGGAACCAGGCACTGCTGGTGAAAGTCACAGTGGCAACCACCTCCCGGCCAGCAGCAGCCAAAAGCTGACCCCAGGCACAGGGAGAGTAACAAGTCCATGATGGACAAGTAACCCAAGAGTGGGGTAGGAGCACCAAGCAAAGAGTGGACAGGCCAAGGGTGGAGACCCAACATGGCCCCACTGGGCACTACATGACATCTACAAAGAACTCACTGGGGTTCCCCATAGCCATGTGGAAGCTTTGGCGACTGGCTGTCAACTCTGGGGGTACGGAGCCCAGGTCTCTAACTGGAGGGGCCCCCGGAGGCTGCACGGCTGGGGGTACAGGAGGTGGGGGTGGGGGCATCATGACCACCATCATGGGGTTATAGGGCAGGGCCATGCCAGGGGGTGGTCCATAGGGATGGAGCCCTGGGTGGGCTCGGAGATTGGGAGCACCTGCTGATGAGCCCCTGGATGGGGGAGGGCCCCCATCACCAGTCCCTCCGGGTTCCCCACCCCGCCGAAGGCTGCTGCCCCGGCTGGAGGGCTCAGACTCACTGCCGCTGCCAGACTTGGACTCAGGGGCCCGCTCGTCAGGCCTCCCTGCACGCCCTGCCCCCCCATCGCTTCGTGTCGACCCACTGCTCCGGCTCCCTGTTGGGGGTAGAGATGGGAGCAACTTAGCCCCAGCCAGGAACCCTGGGCTCCCCAGCCCCTGTGCCATCTTCCTCACACTGGCTTCCCCTCCCAGGCCACACTGAGATGCAGGGTTGACTTACCCTCACTGTGTTGGCTGCTGGCACTGCCTCCACCATAGGTGTAGGAGGAGAGCTCATGGTAAGGAGGGGGCTGGGGGCTGTAGGGGTGCGGGGCTGGGTACTGGTAGGAGAAGGTGGGCAGCAGGGGCCAGGGAGTGGCCCCAGGCAAAGGAGCCAGGGTGTCCTGGTCTGAAGCCCCACTGGAGCCATCATTGTCATTCAAAGACAGGTTGACCAAGTCTAGAAAGCAAGAGAAGAGAATAGGAAGTTGCTGCTTCCAGAGGCCAGGCCCCCAAGATTTAGAATGAAGAGGAACTGGGAACCATTTCCCTAGTACCACCTGTGAGGTGGGGATCAAACTGGGGATTACAAGGGCACCTGACAGAAAATTCCCCACCCATCCCTGCCATCATGGCAGGGCCAAGGCCAGGGCTTGTGACTCAGAAAATGGTGCCCTTTCTTCCAGCGGACACAGTGTGCCCCCAAAACCCGGCCACAGAGTGCAGCGGACTTCAGCACCACTAGCCGCCTTGGCCGATCACCCAGCCCAGGGCCCAGACTGCTCACGGTACACTGTGGCCTCTGCTGCAGTTTCTGGGTGAGGTCTGGGGTGGGAGAGACGTGGCCAGGCCGCCATAGCCTCCCCAGGGGGGACTCACAGCTCTCACAGCCACCGCTGAGGTCTCCGAAGACATAATAGCACTGCTCCGAGAAGGTGATCTTGTTGACGGTGTGCCGGATGAGCCCCGCTTTGAGCAGCCCGCTGGCGTACTTGCGGGCCTCCCGCCGCTCCGGGAAGCCCTCCACGTGGTGGTAGAGCCAGTCAACCACATCCGAGCCTGGAGTCCGTACCAAATGGGAAAGGCCTCAGGCTCCCCCGACTCTTGTACCCCACCCCTCCCCGGGTCTTTCTCAGCCCTGGGCTCCACCCCCTTCCCAGGCCACCCACCCAGGGCCCAGCCATACCTAGGAAGGCATTAGGGATGGTGATTTTGAGCCACATGCGGTCTCGAACTTCTAGGCCAGACTCGGGAGCTGCCATGGCCTTGGTCACTGATGCCATGTCGGTATGGATAGAGAGTCCCCTGCCCTCACAGCCTGACAGAAGGGACAATGGGACATCAGAGGCAGTGCCTATTCCCACAGGGGTGGTGGGGGGTAGGGGGAAAGCAGGCCTTCCGGAGAGGGCTGGTATGGGGTGGCACTGGGGACTCACCGTCAGGCAGAGAAGATCCAGACGTGATGGTGCTCATGGACGAGGAGCCCGGGTAGGCTGGGAAGGTGCCCGTCAGCGCGGCGGAATGGGAGACCCAGGCGGCAGGGTCAATGGGCTGGATGGGCTCGTCTGGGACAGGGAAGGCCAACAGCATGGTCACTTCCCAGTTCCAGGAAGCCAGCCCTGTCCTTCCCTGGCTCAGACTCCCACCCACCTCAGCCTTGACCTTCCTCTACCCATCCCCACCCCACTCCCAAGCCTCCCAGTGCCCCTCTCCACTCTGGGCCCCTCCCTGGGCAGCACTCACTTCGGGGGAGAGTGAAATAGGCCTGGGGAGAGGGATCCCAACACTTGGCCACAGTCAGCACGATGGGACTGTTGGGAAGAGAAGGCCAGTGAATCGGGGGTGGCGGGAGCTCAGGATGGGGGAGGCCTGGAATACAGATGGGTTGGGGGAGGGAGCGAGAGAGAACAGAACACCTAGCCTGGCTCCACAGCGTAGACGACTCAGTGACATGGGCAACTCTGAAGCCCATACTGCTGAGTGACATGAGTACAGGTGGAAGATTCCATTCAGAGACGGGGCAAGAGCAGGCTGTTCAAGGACACATGCCTGGTGGCAAACTACCAAGCCAAGCAAACAGTTTCTTTGTTCAGAGAAGACTGAAGAAGTCAGGAGAACGGTTTCCCTTGGGGCAACGGGACAGCAGGGAAGGCCCTGGGGCGAGGGGCTTCTGGGATCTGGGTAATCTCCTAGTTCACAGTCCAACAGGCGGTGATATAGGTATTCGCTCTAGGTTCCTTACGCTCTACTTTCTTGTATTCGTTACGCTTCATGTTTTTGTTTAACGTGCTTTATAGGAGCGTTCCCAGGCGTGGTTTTCTGAGTTACAATGCAAAGGTGAAAGGGACCATGAAAGAGGACTGAGGGCCCGAGCCTGGCTCCGAGGCTCACCCGGGTTTGTGCACAATGTCCCTCAGCACCCGCACTGCGTCATCGTTGCTCATGTTCTCGAAGTTCATGTCGTTCACCTGGCGAGGAGGGGCAGGGGGTCAGACAGGGCGGGGGAGGCGGAGCCCCTGCCCCGGGTGGCGCTGGCGGTGCCCTGTCCCAGCACACCTGCAAGAGCATGTCCCCAGGCTCGATGCGCCCATCGGCCGCCACAGCCCCACCCTTCATGATGGAGCCAATGTAGATGCCGCCGTCACCCCGCTCGTTGCTCTGGCCCACGATGGAGATGCCCAGGAAATTGTACTTCTCTATGGAGGGAATCCATGTGACAAGGGCAGGGGAGGGGTCACCAGGTCCTTCCCAGCCCCAAGCCCCAGGCTCCCTCCATACCCATGTTGAGTGTGACCGTGATGATGTTGAGAGACATTGTGGAATCAGTGACGCTGCTGAAGGACGAGGTCTGCAGTGGAGAAAAGCGGAAGGAGTGGAATTCCCTTCAACAACCCCGGAGGATTCTCACTGTCTGCACCCCAGTACCCCCCAAGCCAAGACCCATGTCCCCAGCTTCCCCGTGGGGACCCCCTCACCCTTTCCAGGCGGGGCGGCCGCTGTTTCCTCCGCCGACGATGGCGTTTGAGGAGGCGGGAGGCGCTGCTCTGCTCCGTGGAGCTGCTGAACCTGCCAAGGGGTTGGGAAGGACAGTGCTTGCAGGAGGAAGAGGTCCCGGGAAGAAGGAGAGGATTAACAGGAAGGAGGGAGGGGAGGAAGGAGGAGGGGGGCTGGGAGTCCTGGGGAGAGAGCTGAGGAGCCGTACCGGCTCATGGTGTCATCCTCGTCTGAGTCCCCCAGGCTGGTGCTCTCCAGCTCACTGGTCATTAGGGTGGAGGAGCTCTCATATCCAGCCAGATGGCGCTCCAGCCTCGAGGGGGCGCTGGGCCTGTGGCCCCCACCTGAGGATGAAGAGGAACCTCAAGAGCCGGGCTTCAGGCTCTGAACACCACCAAGGCTCGGGTCTGGCACCCCCCCCCCCCCGTCCCAGCCCCCCTCACCGCTGTGCTCACTGCTGTCTCTCCGGCGAGGTCGCTCGCGCCTCAGGGACACTACTGACTCCGTCTCTGTCTCAGGGTCCAGATTTTCCCGGCTGCTGGATACATTAGGGCTAGAGGGGCAAAGATGGTTTCTCCCCCGCATCAGGGAGACAGGGCTCCAAATCCTCAGTTTCCCCTCCCAAGGGCCTTAGGCTCCCTCCTCACCTTCCTCCCCAGACTCAAGAATCCCCAGGACTCACTGGAAGGATGGAGGCCTGGAGTCACCAATGCCGCTGGTCCTCTCTGGTGGCAAAGGGGGTAATGGTGGTGGTGGAGGCACCTGTTCTGCCCGAGGCTCGTGGGCTGGTGGGGGAGCCATCTCTGGTTGGGGGTTATCTGATGACACTAGCTAAAAGGGTGCAAATAACAAAACGGGCTCAATTGGGAGGCAGGGCATGAGTGCTACGAGTAAGGGAGAGGTTTAGAGAGTCTGAGAGACTGAGAGAGCCTAGAGAAGCGCCCAGAAAGCAGCAGCAAGCAGTAGAGGCTCTAGAGGAAGAAGGCTGAGGGGATCCAGACCCCAAATGGGCAGGAAAGCAGAAAGTCAGGGCCTCCACGACCGAACAGAGGGCTACAGATGCTGGGGGGAGCTGGGCAATGTGGAAGGGCCTGGGCCCTTACAGTCAGGGCCCCTTACCCAGGAGACCACCCTTCCATTGAAGCAGGGAAGGCGGGCATTGTCATCTGAAATTTCTTCCTTCACCACCCTGCAAAGAGATAAGATAAAGGTCAATGAGGCTGGGCAATTTTCCCCCAGCTCCCATCCACATTTCAAAGTTTCTGCATCCTCCCAACCTTCCAGCAGCTCAGGGATGTTGACTTTCTCTCCTTATCCAAGTCGTATTCTTTTACTCTGCAACACCTCCCTCTTGCCCTGAGAAGGCTCTAAACTCAATTAATTCCCTTTCCTTATTTTAACTTCTCTCCCCAGCTCATCCTTGGGGGCTCAATGCTACTGCAAAGATTTCCTTGAGTCTGATTCAAATCTCTCAGTCCAATTGAAAAAACCACCCTCCCATGGCCACCCCAGGAGCCCAACATATCCAACCTTACCAGCCTTGCTGGTGACCTCATCCCACCCCCATTTCTCTTCCTCACACACCTACCCTAAAGGCTTTGGGCTTCATCTCTCTAATCATGCTCCCCTTTATTTTTCTTTAACTAATCTTCCAGAGATCTATCCAAACGTGCTGCTTTGCTAGGTGAAAATAGCCATTAGTCCAAAGAACAGCACTTCGCCGTTAGGCTGAGCGGTCCCACAGCAAAGGAGCCCATCCTCCCATTCCCATGTGCCTCACGTGGCACAGAACTCTGCAGAAAGCAATCTGCTCAAAAGGGAAGCCCAGGCCTACGGGTCATCTCTCCACTGGGTTCCTTATGGTAGACTGGACTTGGCCCTTCTTGTCAAGCACCACATCAAATGAGGAATGCCCTTCCTGTTGGACACCAGGCCCTGACCACACAAGCTGGTATCCAACGCTTAGGAAGCGTTAGCAAATATTTGACTGAATGAATAAATAAATGAACTATGAGACTCTGGTTTCTCTATTTCCTCTCATACACACATTCTCACACCCAAATTGGGACATCCTGTTGATTAATCCTTTAGCCTAATATGGGTTCTGAGAGCTTGGATATATGCCAACTTAATCCATTTGCTACCAGCATGACCTGTTCTGTATCAACACAGCCAGTTACTACTAATCTCAGTGTAATGTAGTTTCCGTCCCCAAATCGCAGTCTCAGGACAGCCCAGTGACTCCAAGACAAGTTATTCTGTATCACTATAACCTAGTCTAGGACTAGTCAACCTTGATACAAATAATGATAATTACTAATCACTGAGAATTTACGTGTGCCATGAACTTCCACTAAGCATTTTATTCAGAGATTATCTTCATTTCACAGTTATGCACATCAAAGTCCCAGAAAGTTAAATATGTTGCCCAAGATTACAGTGCTGACACATAAAAGAACATTGATTTAACTCCAAGGGAACTCTCCAGACAGCACTGCTCTCCCAGTGTCAGTCAGCCCTTCTAGGTAGAACACAGTCATAATTCTTCAAGAACTCAGGCTATCCCAACTTAATCTAGCCTGCCTCCAGAAGCACTGAGACTGAGTGCCCCTGAGGGATTGTCCCAAAGGCTATATAAAAACATAAGGGCTTGCTCTGCATTACAAACAGCCTAGGGTTAGCCCAGGATAGTCCAGAAGGTCCCAAATTACTCCAGCAAAGCCCACTGTAATCTCACACAGCCTAGAACACCCCCCACCTGCAGCTGTCTACAACAGTATAGACTGAGATATCCCCATACAGCCGTCTGTACTAGTATAGACCCTAACTGCCCCAGCTGCCCCAGTATCAAGTATTCTAATAAAACCACGGCGGCCCCAAAACAAACCAGGATCAACCATACAAGTCTGTCTAACCCAGGAGAGACCAGAATAGACCACGTTTCTCCAGAACAGCCTAATCTACTCCACGACAGCCTGGAACATCCCAAAACCGCACTGTCTGCATTAGTAGAACCTAGACTGTCCCCCCAAACTATCTCATTATAGGCCCGAAATGTCCCAAATTGCCTCATGATAGCCCAATCTATCTCAAGAGATCCCTGTATACTCAGGGTGCTACAAGACTGCTCAGAAGGTACTCAACTACCAAAGGACAGATCCATCTAGTTCAGGACAGTCTACCCCCCAAATAAGCCCGTGTGCCCCGCTCTAGTTCAGTATAGCCTAATCTTCTCTAATCTGGTTTAGTACAGCCCAGTCTGCCCTTCTACAGCTAGCTCCGTGTGCCTCCATTCGCCGAAGCATAACCTTGTCCGTTCCGGGAGAGTCAATCTACCCAGCCTAGAACAGTCTGCTCCACGAAGCCCAGAAAATCCCAGTATGGTTCAGAACAGATCTGTGTCCCTCAATATTGCTCAATCCACTCCAGCCCCCATCGGTCCTAGTCTAGGCCTCGCGCTCACCCGAAATCTTGATCCATAGACTTGAAAAAGTACTTAGCGCCCGCGGGCCGCTGCAGAACGCTCTTGAAATCGCCCAGGGTGATGCGCTCGGCGGGGACAGGGATCTTCACCAGGTAGGGAGTCTCTTCCTCATCCAAATGGTAAATCACCTTCGTCTCTCCGACACCACCAACCCCCGCACCGCTGCCCGCCATGGTCTCGTCCGCGCGCTCCCGGGCTCCGCCGCCCACCCACCCGGGCTGCTCGCCCACGCCGCGCCTGCGCACACCCGCACACCAAAACGCGACAGCGGACAAGGCCGGCAGCGTCCGAGAAGTGCGGGAGAGAAGATAGCGGGTGGCGGGGGCGGGCCGGGCGTGGGGCACTACCCAGAGCCGCAGACTTCGCCGCCGACGCCGCGAGCAGACACCGCTGCCCCGCCCACCTCTCCCTGTGTCACGTGACCCACACCCGGCCTGCCTCGCGCTCCCCGCTGTCCCTCCGTCACGTGACTTGTCCCGATCACGTGACCTCCTTGATTCCTCCTAGCGCCCCCGCCACATGAGCGCTGCCTTCAGCAACGGTCTCCCAACCCTCAACAGCCCCACCCGAAAATGTGTCCCCACCCGTGTCTTCCACAGCACCCGGGCTGAATCTGGCTTCTGCCCTCTGAAACAGGTGGCCTACTCCCACCCCGCTCTACCTCATCAGGGCGGGAAGCTCAAGACAACTCTGATCCATTGAAGTGTGCTTGTGGGGGGTCTTAGACTGGAGATGAGGTGGGGCAATGCGGACCCAAGTCCTACCCTGGGGTTGTGCAGTTATCCGATGGTAAAGACCCACTGCAGGGGCATTTCCAGCCTGGACTTTTCTTCCCACTTTTCCATAGCCTCCCTCCCAAACAGGACAATCAGTGAGAGCTATAAACACAAAAGAGCCCATTTCGCTTTATTTACAACATGTAGGCTGTCTGTACAGCTGGCCAATATTATTAAAAACAAAAGAGGTGAATGAGAGAAATGTCACCTTTCTGCTTTTCTTCCTCCCTCAGTCAGGCTCTGGTACTCCACCTTTGAGCGGCCATGCCCAAAAGGGGAAGCCCAAAATTAAAAATACAACCGATGTTGAAGAAAATAAACAGGGAGATAGGAAGAAGAAAAGATGAGGAAGGGGCGGTGCTCTATTTACACTAGAGTTTACAGACAACTGCCTCATCCCATCCCAATTTCAACCCTGGCCCAGAAAGTGAGGCAGGCCCAAGAGGCAGGGATTTTGTGTCTAGGGACCCAGACAACCTCCAACCCCAACTGCTATGGATCCAAATTCAAGTCCAGAGGGTGGGGAGGAAGATAGGGTAGGACCATGAGATACTCATTTCCAAACAAGCCTCCCTTGGGAATTCCTGCCTTGAAGTAGGACAATGTCCAAGCTCCAGGGGATGGGTTGAGGACCCTGAGGCTCAGTTCCCAAGTCAAGTTGTCAACTGGAAGTCCCAGCCTGGACTTGGTGATGTCAAGGCTCTCCAGATTTGGGGGGTCCCCCTAACCGCCGGGCCTCTGGCCGCAGTTCCTTGCATTTCTGGCAGTAAAAGAAGTCAGGGACATTGGTCTTCTTAATCTTAGCACAGGAGAGATGGATCCATGTCCCACACAGGCTGCACTCAATCATGGGCCGCCCTGCAAAGGGTTTTCTGCAGTAACACGTGATGAGATCCCACGAGTCATCACCTAGGGAAAAGAAGGTTTGCTTGGTGTCCTGCTTGAGCTCTTGGGGGCCACGACTTCCCCAAGCCCCTCCTCCCACCTGCCCCTGGGCAGCCCCCAACCCCCTCACCTGATTCTACCATGATGTCCTCATCCATGACCCGCATCTCCCCTTCACTGGAACTGGCATCTCCATCTTGGCTTGTTTCAGTGCTACCCACCTCCTTGCTTTCACTGTCAGTGGGAGGGGCTCCTTCAGGAGGCCCTGTGGCAGGGGGTCTGGGAGCCTCCGGGGGTGTTGGGAGTACAGGGGCTGGGACTTCACCCCCTACTACTGCTGCCATCTCCTCTTCCTCCTCCTCTTCTTCTTCTTCCTCCTCCTCTTCAGAGTCTGTATCACTAGGGGGTGCTCGGGGAGGCCCAGGAGGTGGTAGTCTATCCCCCCGCTCTGCCTTTTTCAACTTCCGTTTCTTGCTCTTCTTGATTCGAGACCTCTTTTCCCCATCTCCAGGGGCTGACCGAGGCCTCCGAAGCACCCCAAAGCCAGACCCCCCTCCTGGCCCCAACTTTCTGTTCTTTCGGTCCTTCTTTCGAGGAGGTTGGGAAAGGTCTCCCTGGGAAAGGGACACTGGGGTGAGGGCAGTAGGGGGCCGGGAGACATGTGTTAGGGATGTGGGAGAGAGTGGAGATGCCACTTTGGGCCCATCCAGATCAAAGAGAGAGTCCTTGAGCTTCATCTTCTCAAGTAGGGTGGCACTGTCAGGGCCCTGCAGGCGAGAGAAAGTGGCCCTTGGAGGTCCTGGCTGGGTGGGACCTGCTTGAGCCGCCCTTCTCTTGGATGATTTTGCTTTCTTAACAAAGGTCTGGATGGTACGGAGATCTGAAGGGGCCGAGTCCCAGCCATCACTGTCTGCTGCACTCTCACCTCGCAATGGAGAGCTGGAGCCAGAGGCTGGCCAGTCACTTTCCTTAAAAGAGGAAGAGACCAGGGTCAGCAGGGGACCCAATGTCATCCCTCTACAAACCTAACCTGAAAACTAGACTGTATCTATGCCAAAATATTGTAGCCATCCACCAAATCTCACTCTATTCTGGAAACTTATTTCTACCCCATCCTCATCTCTTGTTGAGCACTTCATGTTACTTCTGCCTTCAAATTCTAGCCATCTCCCCTGCTGGGGCAATTGGAACACTGTTACCCAGACCCATGTTTCTTTAGCTGTATCTGTTTAGCCTCATTTGTTACCATTTTCAGCTCCCTAAAATGTATCCAGAAGGACCTTCCATTCACAGCATCCCAAATACCATTCAAAAATCTTGACTAAAGACCCAAGAACCAAGTTCAGCCTCTTCCATTGCTACCCAAGCCACCTATTTCCAATATTCTCCCAGATACTAATTTTCTCACTACAAACCTAGTTTCCAATTTTCCTAGTCTTACATATAATTTGTTAAACTCGCCTGTAAACTAATACAATTCCATTTGCTCAAAAGCCCTTCTGGGCTACCAGCTTCAAGCCAAGTGTTCTCCTGTCCCTACCTCTTTGCTAGGGGGGATGTAACCCGCATAAGCCAAGACAAAACTGCAGAATTTGTTGAAATCCTCAATTGTTCTCCGGCGTTTCTCTGGTGGCTGAAAGGAAGGAAACATGGATCACATGGAGACCAGAAGCTGGGGTTTCAGAGGGGCATTCCCAAAAACATAGTTCCTGGAATGAGGAATCTGGGAAAGCTGTGGGGATAGGGGGAAGAGCTGGGAAGCTAGAAGGAATATTGGGTTGCAAAGGCAAGGGAAACCTCACCTGAGTCTCTGGCTTAAGGGTCGGAGGTGGATCTGTGGAAGCAATAAAAGCTGAGTCAAGGTACTAGCAAACAGTCCATGCAAACCCCCCACCTTGAAACTTTGGCGATCCCAAGAGAACCCCCTCTTCTGCCAGGTCATCTGCCAGGCCAGCAGGCCCCCAGCTGTGCTGGAACCGCCGCCGTTCACCTCCCACCCCATGAGGGGCGGAGCTTGGGCGCGGCGCCCTCCCAGGCCTCGCTATACCGCTCCCCTTCCCCCCACCGAAGGCCCGGTGCCCCGCCTTCCCCCACAACTCACGGTTTCCCTAGATTCTAGACTACTCGGATCTCTTAGCGCCCCACCCCGCCAAACAGCACCCCGGGCCGAGTCAGTTCGCCGCCCGCCCCTGTCCTTCACAACGTGCCCAGTGTCCCGCGTTCCTGCCCCACCAAGCGCTACCGCTCCAGGCCTCCGGGATCGCACACGCCGCCCGCCGGCCCCCAGGATCCGATATGACCACGCCGAACCTCTCCCCGCCCTCCGGCCCCTTCAACTCGAGCACGAGGCCTGGCGTGCCCCTCACCCCCACCCCAAACACACAGACACACACATCACGTCCGGGACCGACCAGAGGGCTTTAACCCGGACGCTGCCCCACCTGCCCCCCCACGCCGCGCTCCCCACAATTTCGCCGTCCCTCCGCCCCCATCCGGGGCTTTGGCCCCTCCCCGTCTCGAGCTCCTTGGGTTCCCCGCCGGGCCCCTGGGCCCAGTTCCGAGCTCTCACAGGCCGTCCCCCCTCCGCCCCCGTACTCACCACCAAGTCACTAGGCTACGGACCCCTAAACTCTAGGCCCCCCTCCCCCAACCAGCGACTCTCTCCCTTCACAGCAACCCCCGCCGCTGCTGCCGCCGCCCCCTTCGCCCGCCGCAACTCCCAGGCGCTAACCCTCGCCAACCAACCCCCCCTCCTCCGGCGAATCGCCGGTCTTAAGCCCCCACCCCCACCCCGCCCCACCGCCCCCTGCAACTACCCAGCTCTCCTTGCTTCCCGGCCCTCTCTCTCCAACTACCCATCGGTACAGGTCCCTCTTCAGCAGACAATACCCAGACCCCTCTTACCCCCCACAACTACCTGCCCACTCCTCCAGCAATCACCAGGCTATCTCCGGCGGCAACTACCGGGAGCACCGGCACCACCACCACAAACTCCCCCACCCCGGCGAACTACTGGGCTCCTCACTCAGTCCTCTTCCACGACCTCCCTCCCCTGCAACTCTTTGGGCTTCAGATTCCCCCAACCTCCCAGCTCTGGGGTCCCAACCTGCGGGAGGCCCTTTCGGCCCATAACCCCAGAACACGGAGCTCCGTGTTTCCAGCTCCCACCCACCCCCACCCCCGCCACACACAAACACACACACACACACACATACTGTCTGATTTCCAACTACTCCCCACCTAGTCCCCACTCCTATTTCTCCAAGGTCTCTCAACTCGTCGCTCTCCCACCCCAGGGGCAGGCCCCCGACCCTCTCCCGGCGCTACCCCGCTGGGCACCGGGGCTCGACCTCCAAGTTTGCCAATTGGTTCCTCGCCCGCCCCGCGCGGCTCAGCTCTCTGTGCCGGTCTAGAGCTCACCTTCGGGACTGGGCTCCGCCATGGCTTCCAGCATCGCCCCCTCCCCTCCTCCGGGTCCGGCGCTCCCCTCCCCTTAGCCGGGATCCCGGTACCGCCTCCGGTGCTCGGTGCTCCTACTACCTCGCTCCACGGAGGTGTCTGCCTCGGCCCGGTTGTGACACGAGTCCGCTGGCCGCTGCCGCCACCTCCCTCTACCACTGCCTCCCGCACTCCCGGACCGGGCCCCCTCCCCCCGCGCCGCCGGCCGCCTGCTCCCTCCTCCTCCTCTCTTCTCCCTCCCTTCTCTTTTCTCCCCCTCCCTCCGTCGGCGCCGAAGCGCAAAGCACCAAGGGGCTTGTAGTCCGACATGGAACAGCGGAAAGAGGATTGTATAGGCCTCCGAGACTACAGTTCCCAGCAAGCCAGAGGCTGGCACAGGCGCACTAAGCCGCTCCCCTCCCCCGGGGAGTGGCGGGGATATTGGGAACAAGACAGTAGAGCGGAAGAGCGCGCACAGGCTCCTGGGAAATGTAGGCTGGGCGGTCCCAAGAAAGAAGAGGAAGAAGGGATTAGAATTCTCGGCCACCATCGGTCTCATTCGGCATCTTTTTTCTCCCCCAGGGTACCACCCCTCTTCCGGCCAGGCAGAGGAGAGATTTCTGGGAGATGAAGTTCTCCTAGTGATAATGGCTACCTTTCCCCCATCTTCCCCTCCATCCCTTCCCTCCTCCCGCCCTCCCTCGGATTCCACTCCTTTGGAGCCCACAGGTCAAGACGGAGTCTGGCCAAGTGACAGGCAACTGAGGACAGTTTTTTTTATTCCCGCCCACACATAAATACTCTTCCTTAATCCAGAAGTTCGTAACAAACTTGGATATGGTTATCTAAAGCAGGTGCTTTCAAACTTTCTTCACAGGAACCCACAGTAAAACACTATTTTTTACATCAGTACCCAATAAACATGAATATAAAACTGAAGTTTCATAAAATGATACTGAGAAGCATTCTCATTCCATCACCCATCATAACAAAAGCACTCTTTTTCATGCAGAAAAAATCTCAAAAGGATAAACCAAAATGTATTTCTATCCCACAATTTGCATCCATTCCTCTCTCCCCACCACTGAAGCCCATGACGCCTGAGAAAGGCTAAAGGGAGGGGGGGGGTAACACAAGGCAAAAATCAGTTCAGCTTGGTGGTTTCCTCTTTATTGATGTGCCTCCTACCATCCCCCCACAATTTCAGTCCCTTCCATCTACCCCCCCCCCAAAAAAAAGGTAGTAAAAAGAAGGGATTGTTGGGGTTCTGGACCCCATGGGCAGTTAGAAAAGGAAGAGAAACCAAAACAGTCACTAGATGTGACAGAGATTGACAACCAAGAAGTCTGAGGCAGAATGGGAAAAACGGCTGAGAAAGGTGAAGAAAAAAGAAATAGGAGGGGTACTAGGAGCCATCTCTCCTGCTAGCAAGGGCTGGAGAGAAAGCTTCAAACATTAAGAAGTGCAGGTCCTGAAGAAGAGAGGCGGTGTCTGAGCCTGAAGAAGGGGGGGTAGGTCAAGGAAGGAGGGCCACCTCTCTCTGTAGAATGGGACACCCCACCTTAGGGGCAGCAGCTTCACAGACCGTAGACACTTTCATCGCTGTAGGCAATGTATAGAAAGAAGTCTTCTTCGTGGTGTTCCTGATTGAAAGCAGAACATGGTATTGCTCAGGCATTGGGGTTTCAGGTTCCTGGAACCACCCATAGCCCACATTCTTCAAGAACCATTCTTTTTGAAGACCCAAAAACCAGTACCTGACTCTCTCCCTCACTGGCTCTATACCTAGCAACCAAGCAGCTTTATCCCTAGCAAAAAGATCTCAAATTGTTCTCTAGTGCCTCAAAATGGGAAGGGGGATTGGGGAGAGTCATCAAACACTACCTCTAACTCACTGTTCTTTCCCTTCTTTGTACTCCCACAGCCTACTCCAAACCCTCAACCTGGGACTACCCTTCAGTCTTCAGGCCAAAGATAAAATTGCAGGCTAAACAAGCCAGCTAGCATAAAAAACTGCGGACTTAAAACTTTCTTCCCCTCAAATGCTTCCAAGACTCCTCTCCAAAGCCTCCACTGTCTTCCAGTCCCTATACCTGGTATAGCTGACCCATCGTGGCACTGGTGGGTGGAATGACATTGTTGACAAAGAAAAACAAGGCATCCTCAGCTCGGAGATGAATTCGCTTCCGGATCAAGAAGTAGAACTGACCAACTGCCAAAGATATAACAGCAAGAAAGTCACAGAGGTCACAAATGCCCTCAGCTTTGCAGCTCCTATGTGAAGCCTCCTTCCTCCCACAGAGGTTGCACTCCCACCCACAGGGAGCAAAGCTGGATCCTGGGTCAGGTTCCCACCTGTGAGATCAGAAGGCACCAGGTATTTCTTTTTGTCCAGGTCTCCTATCCGAGCTTTGGGAGCCTTCTCTACTATCACCTGAAAAAGGGACGATGAAAATTAGGACAAAACAACTCTGCAGTTCTACCTATCAAAAACTCAAGCAACAATATTCAGAGCACCCAAACCACCCCCAGCCTCATTTCTTTGTCTCTGCACACGCGGTGCAGCACCAGGTCCGGAGATCCTGACCCCCGTGTCTCCAGCTCACCTAAATGTCCGGATCCCTGAATAGGGCGTCATAATAAATAAATACGATCTTAATCCGACTGGGACCACTTGTCTGGGCCTATTAGCCTGTCAATCTCGCAAGCCTAGCTAGCTGGAGGGGTGACTGTCAAGTTCCCCCTCCATCTTCCACTCACACGAATCCCAAGGTCTACTTTCCCCACCCAGGGATATCCCCTCAGCCCCAGGGCTGGCACCACGCCATTCCTTTCACCCCTAGTCCCCGGAACAGCTGTTTAAGGCTCTTCCCCAACCCCGCCACAGCTCGCAGCCTGAGCCCTGCGTAGCCCGTGCCGAACCCAAGCCCTAGCTTGGCGTCGGCGTCAGCGTCAGCGCCCTCCGCCCAGGCTACTGTCCTCACCGGGACCCGGTCTGGGTATTTCTTTCGGATTTTCTCGCCCTCAGAGCGGCGCTTCTCGAACGGATGCTCCTCTTTATACACGAACTTCATCCTCCCGGGAACCGGGCTGGACCGGGCTGGGCTGAGGAAACCCGGGGGGGCCGGGATAGGGGGCGGTGGCGACGGCGGCGACGCGCGGGCGGATTCAGCGGAGCGATCCCCAGATCTTACGCCACTTCCCTATTCACCAACCCCACCCCGGCCCATAACGCGCTGCCCCACCTGCTAAAGTACGCCACTAGCGCAGCGGCCTAACGCCGCTGGCGTAGCACCACCCACTGACCGCCATCCCCCTCACGCCAGTAGCGTAATCGCTTTGGGATCAATTTGTGGGCCACGCAGGCAACGTAGCAAGGTGGTTGGCATTTCGTATCGTGAGAGATAATTGAAAATCCATTTCCCGACATTCCTCCACGAAGCTGAGCATGAAAAGAGGTAGGAAATGGTAGTCATAATTGGAGATTTGAGTCTTCAAAAGTTCCTTTCGGAAATAACGTCAAGGAGCAGAGGTAATTTGTACAAGGACAGCTATTCACGAAACGGGTTCCGCTGAAGGCGGCCGTTGACACCAAAACAAAGTAGTACCCAAGTGGAGGAAGTCGTCTCCAGAAACAGGATGGCAGAAATGAAATACGGGTTTGAAGAGTCGCACAGAACGCTTAGGTTCCAAGAATGAGTGGACCAATAGGGACTGGAGAGGAGGTCCAAAATGTAGGGACAACGTCAGCGCGGAGGAACACTTTTAGGAATAGTACCATTGAAATCACGTGATCCCGGGGAAGGGCGGAGCGTCACGTGGCGGGTACGAGGAAGTAGAGCCGGCTGCAGGAAGGAGGGTGCTAGGAGGCGGAGTCGGCTGGGGCCAGGGCCGGGAGCGAGGGTGGGTCAGGCCCAGAGAGCGCGGAGATCCCTGGGCACCAGGTTCTTTGAGGAAGCGCTCAGCTTATGCTTAGTTTGTCCATACCAGTGACCCTGACGAAGTTCTGCATTACTCTAGGCGTATGCTCTTGCGGGCATCCAGGTTTCTCATACTTTAGTACTTCTACAGCCTACTGCTTTGAAGCTCACGTTCCCGGAGAGAAACATCTCCCAGTCCCCACCAGGACTCTATCCTATTACTCAAGTCCTTCACGCCCAAGCATTTCCTGTCAACCTTCACTATTCCACCCCCACCACATTTTCCCCCTACCCCCGGGGGCCAACAGCAGCCTCCTCCCCCTGGGTTGATGTGAACAAAGTCCCCTTCCTTCTTTCCCCAAACCGCAGCTTCCGGTTTCAAAGTTATAATGCATGGTTTAGAAGAAAAAAGAGAGCTGGTTATAGGTTTGAGGGAAGTTTGAGGGAATCTAGGAAAAGAGAAAAAGAGAGGGAAAGGAGGACAGTTTGGGGCTAATTCAGTGGCCAAAATCCCAGTCTCCCACCCACAGCCCAGCCCAGCCCAGCTCTTGGAGCAGGAAGGAGTGAAGAATTAGATCAGTTTTAAAAAACAAGAGTTTTTTAAAAATCAAATCACAACAAAGCTGGCTTAGCTTCTCTTTGAGCCTCCCGGAACACCAAATGTCTCTCACTTTGGCCAGTTCTGCCTTTCCACACAGTTTCTTTGGGCACTCCTAGGCCTTGGCTTGTGTCCAGTCTGGGGTTTCCAGGGAGTGTGAACACGAAGTTAGAGTGAGGCTGCTTCAGAGTCTGGCCATGGGTCCATCCAGACTCCAAGTGAAGAGCAGGGCTCCAGGGCAGAGGGGGGTGGGAGGGGCAGATCCTGCCCAGGCAGTCCTCACCATTGGACAGGGGATCAGACGGCATCCGAGGGCTCACCCTCCCTTTCCCCCCCACCCCAACTCAGGTGGAGGGGGAGCAGCTGTCACCAGAGCCTGTGTCGGTGAAGGTTTCGGCTCAGCACAGAACGAACGTCAGCAGTGAACCTAGGATAACAAGAACTTGCATTGGACAATAATGTTAGAATACTGAATGAAGCAGAATGTGAGAATAATGGAGGAGGTCTGGGGGCACAAATGACAACATGGAAAGACAGATGATAAAGACTGAGATGGTATAATCTAGGAATGCCTAGAGTGTATAATGATAGTGACTAAATGTACAAATTTAAAAATGTTTTTGCATGAGGAAGAACAAAGGAATGTCAATACTGCAGGGTGTTAGAAATAGATGGTAATGAATATTTTAAAACTTTAACTTATGTGTGAGACTACAGCAAAAAATGTTTATTTGGCACAAAATTTATATTTTGACTAGTGTATTTCCTAATACAACATATGTGAACAGCTTAACTGATCACCATAGTACATGAAACCTTGAGTAGGGCATGAGATTTTGTAGGTTTCTCCAGAGGGATGCCCTAATAAATGCCAGAGTGATTTGAACAGTGAATACAAAAGCATTTGCAAAGTTCCCCTGGGGGAATGATGAGAAAGGGGGAAAATTCAGCTTCCCCAAGTGGAGAATTCTTGTTATTCTCACAAGCAGTGGGAACAACCAAAGCAATAGGCTGAGCCCCCAATCTTGGGGTTTGTTCATATGAAACTTAACCCTGGCAAAGGATAGGCTAGGCCTACTTGAAATTAGGCCTAAGAGTCACTCCCAAGAGAACCTCTTCTGTGGCTCAGATGTGGACTCTCTCTCTCAGCCAAGCAAACTTACTGCCCTCCCCCCTCTCTGCGTGGGACATGACTCCCAGGGTGTGGACCTTCCTGGCAATGTGGTACAGAAATCCTAGAATGAGCTGGGACTCAGCATCAAGGGATTGAGAAAACCTTCTTGACCAAAATGGGGAAGAGAGAAATGAGACAAAACAAAGTGTCAATGGCTGAGAGACTCCAAACAGAGTTGAGAGGTTATCCTGGAAGTTATTCTTACGCATTAAACAGATATCACCTGTTAGGTTAAGGTGTAATGGAGAAGCTGGAGGGAGCTGCCTGAAAATGTAGAGCTGTGTTCCAGTAGCCACATTTCTTGAAGATAATTGTACAATGATATAGCTTTCACAGTGTGACAGTGTGATTGTGAAAACTTGTGTCTGATGGTCCTTTTATCTACCTTATCAACAGACGAGTAAAACATATGAATTAAAAATAAATAATAGGGCGAACAAATGTTAAAATAAATTTAGTAGGTTGAAATGCTAGTGATCAATGAAAGGGAGGGGTAAGGGGTATGGTATGTATGAATTTTTTTGTTTTTATTTCTTTTTCTGAATTGATGCAAATGTTCTAAGAAATGATCACGATGATGAATATACAACTATGTGATGATATTGTGAATTATTTGATTTTATAACAATGGAATAATCATATGGTAAAAATGTTTGTGTTTGTATGTGGAAATGTTTCATAAAAAAAAAAAAAAAAAAAAGAGGGCAGGCCACGGTGGCTCAGCAGGCAAGAATGCTTGCCTACCATGCCAGAGGATTCGGGTTTGATTCCCGGTGCCTGCCCATGTAAAAAAAAAAAAAACTTGCATTGGTAGAGTGTCTTATAATTTAAATCCTTCCAACAATAATGTAAGGCAGTTTGATTAGATACATGGGGCAGAAATTACCACCATTTTTCAGATGATGAGACTGAGGTTCTGCTACCTCAAACCCAGTGGTTACATGTGATGAGTTTGGAGTTAAAAGACCTGGGTTCAAATGCTAAATTCCTAAGGGAAGAGACATTAAGTAAAAACAAAACAAACAAAAAAAGCCAACTTTTAAACACTCATGGCATCCCCAAGTATCTAGAATCTACTTCCTTACCTGAGGGCATCTAGCATCGGGAGCAGGTTGAGAAGGGCTGTGTCACTGGGGTCACTGAACCAGGACTTGATGGGGATAGCGTTGTCTAAGGCAGGTGAAAATGCAGATTGGAAGAAATAAAGGATTCAAGAGAGTTGCTTTTCTTTTACTTTTTTTTGAGGGGAACCGTTAATAAAAATACATATTACCCCCTCCTCCAATGGCCTATGTGAAACCTTCCTGATTCATTCTCCAAGGCAGATTACATTTTTAATCACCCAGATCTCATGCTAGAATAAGGCTTCGAGTCAAACTTACTGCCATTTGGCCCCACTTAAAACAAATCTGATGTGAGACGTGGACATACGGGGTGAGGGTGGGGAGAATGTCTCATTTGAAACTGAGAAACTTGCACCTTAACCCCCAACAAGTTCCAGCTCTGAAGGCTCCTAGCTCCGTGCAATCAGAACACCTCCTCAAAACCACTCCCTGGTCCTGCCAGATTCATACCTTCCCCTCATACCTGGATGGCTCCGGTAAGCCCCTGGGGAGTTATCCAGGATCATAATGCTGGAGAGGTCACTGTGAACCACAGAGAGGTCCTTGATGTAACTGCCCAACTCCAAAGTGCAGTGCTGGAAGGCAGGATGAACTGGGCATCAAAAGGAGACTCACCCTCTATGGCTGCTCCCCAAATCCCAGTGATGTCCATGGGCAACGTACTTTCACAAAGATGATTATGCAGTATGCTCCCCCACAGCCCCCCGATAGGTCCCATTTCAGGGCAACCGCCTCAAACCCAGGTTCCTCTATGCTGGCCTGCCTTCCAAACATCATTCTTAGACCTAGATTCTAGCCCCCTACCTGTCTGTAATATCTCCTCATGAGAATACTTCTGCTATCGTCCAGTTTGTCTGCCACAGCAGAGCCATAAATCTCCATGCTTGCTGTGAACACCACCAGCTCATACCAGTGGCTCACCTGAAACGGATTGGGGGAGAAGGAGGTGTAAGGGAAGAGAGACAATCGTACATTTAGAATATAGTTCCCTTTCCCTAGGACTCAGGCCTAGTCCTTCAGACCTTCCAACAACATCATGTATCTCTGGGACAAAATTCTGAACCTCCACCCCCACTCCCAAATCCCTAAACTCAGAATTTCAGCATCTTATATTCTTCAGAGATCCAAGAACAAAAGAAAAAGATGCCTGTGAGGGAATGGAATTACATCTGCACAACAAATGAACTAGAACTATAATTCATTCTCCTATCATCCTAGTCTCCCCTCTCCAAAACTGTCCTTACCCATTATCCTACCCCTTTCTTCCTCCAAATCTCCTAAATTCCCAGAGCCCTAAAACCATTCCTTTATCTCAAAACTCCCTTTAGCTCTTGCAAACTCACCACTTCTAAGAAGAAATCCACATGGGGCCTTTTATGTACAAAAAACCGGACCGGATGTTTATCTATTACCACCTGTAAAGAAACAGAGAAGCTCTAGGGGAAGTCCTGAGCACCAAAACCCAAGCCTAAAGGATCCCCCTTGAGTAACATGTTTGTTACTCTACCACTGCCTGCTTCACTCCTTCAGGTTGATCATGTTGCCAGGGGATGGGAATGGGGATGCTAAGGGATTGGAAAAAGGGATCTGAATCTGAACAGAGTAACAAACATGACCATTTCACCACTCCCACCCTACTTACCTTGAGGATGAAGTCAGGAGGCGTTCCAGGCTGAACCGTGGGCCTCAGGACCCCATCGTGGTGGGAGTGGATAAGTGTCTCATCCAGATCCAGCACCAGGATCTTCCTCTTCACCTGGCCTGAACCGCAACAGAAATGGATAATACAACGAATCTCCAGCCCAGAGCTTGGGCCCCACCTCACCTTAAAGGAAGTCTTCCCAGCCAGCATACTCACCTAGCCGATTCCAGGACACAGGAGATAAAGGAAGGATATCATATCGAACAGTTTGGTACTGAATTACCTAAGAATAGCAAGGGAGAGGATTTGAACCCAGAGGAAAATCTTCCCCAGTAACCGTAATAGGGAACACATAGCGAACATTTACCAGGTGCTGGGCTCTATGTAAGTGATTTAGGATTATTTCATTTAATCCTCAAAATAACCCTAATAATTATTATTCCTATTTTATTCATGACATTTGGCATAGGCAGGCTCTAGGAATCAAACCCGGGTCTCCTGCATGGCAGGCGAGAATTCTGCCACTGAGCCACCACTGCAGCACCTTCTCTCTATATTAAACACGAAGAAACCAAGGCTCAGAGAGACTAAGTACCTTGCCTGAGGTCACACTGCTAGGAATTATCTTACTTAGTTGTTTGTCTCCCCAGGTAGAATGAAACTCCCTGAGAGCAAGGATTTCTGTCTTTATCATGGCTGTATTTCCAGTGCCCAGGATATTATCCTGCTACAATGAACAAGGAAATGCACAGCCTTCCCCACCTCCACCCCAAGGATTTTTTATGGCAATTTCCATCATTTCATGTTGGCAACTGAGAGCCTCAATTCTTCGTTAACAGGGAGTAGAAGTCAGGGGGGAAGGTCCTTGGATCCCTGAGGAGTATGGAGGATGAGGGAATCCAGAGGTTGTCAGGTCAGCTAAGTTCCTCTGGCTAGAAGCCATCAGGCCTATTTTAACCAACCACCTGTCCACTTCTGTCTGTGCTAGCTAAGTCACAAGTTGGAGAGAACCTCAGCCCTCTGAATGATCTCCTTACCCAGGTACCCAGGGCCAGGCAAAGAACACAGAAAGCACCACCTGCCAAGCAGACTGACAGGTTATCAAGAAAGCCAGGGTGAAGTAAGGGCTGTGAGGGAGAGATGAAGGCACAAGCACGTCACCACCTCAGCTTTCCAGCTCTGCTTCTCCAAGCCTTCTCTTGGGGGCTCCCATTCCCTAATACCCATGATCATCTCATGCAAAGCCTGGTAATTCCTTCCTTCGCTCTCTTATTCTAAGGCACAGACAAGTATTCTTCTCTCTTCTGTCCATTTCCTAGGCCCCAGGCTTACCAGAACTAGGCTCCCACTTGCAAACCAAAGGGCCCTCTCCCCCTAATCCCAAGGCCCTTCTTTTCTTCCTGGGCCATGATGAGGGCTGCACAGCTCGGGTGTCCTGCCCTGCTATCTCGGGTTGCACATGCTGGGCATGTAGGGAATGTTACCACGCATCTGCCAGAAAGGGGGTGGGGGGAGAAGCCAGATGGGAAGAAGAAAAGGGAAGACAAAAGACTATGGAAGTCAGTGCTGCCCAAAGGAGAGCAATTTTGGAAGTAACTAGCTTCAGGATAGGCTGGAAGCACTACTTCCCATCCCCAGGAACAGCAAACTGATGTTAGGGGGAGAAGGGGCATGCCAAAGGACAGCTTGGGACACAGCCTGGCAGAGAGGATGGAGCAAATATGTAAAGAAAAACCCAAGGGGCCAGCACCACACACATCTCAGCATCTCTAACCCCAAGCTCTCCTTCACTCCCACTCTCCTTTCAGGAAAAGAACTCCTGGATACAATCACACCACTCAGAACAATCCTCACCTAAATCAGAAAATGAAAGGAATAGACTGGTAAAGGAAAGGATGAATTGAAAGCCAGGCCCATTCCCCCAAATCAAGAAGTCAACCACCTCTACCACCCAGGGCTTCCTGTAAATTCCCCTGACCTGGGCAGCCCCTTTCTGGTTTTATTCTTTCAAATTTTATTGAGGCATGCCAGAAAGTGCAGACAGGAGAACCAGTATACCTTAGCTCATTCATTCCTTTAGAGAAGTCTCCCCAGTGGTGATGAGAACACAAGGGCACATTCATTAAATGATGCTAGCCTAAGGAGCTTTGACCTTGGGGAAAAGATAAGGGGGAGGGACACAGAGATGCTCAGGGATATACGCACAGTCTCGCTCCCCACTGTATCTCTCACAATGAGATACTGGGTCTCCTGATGAAGCATTGCCCTCAAATTCTGACAAGCAATGTCTTCTGGTAGGGGAACCCAAACTTTATTTTATGTGCTCCATCATGCAACTAAAGAAACCCATCATAAAAAGCATCTTTTTTTAGTCCCAGGGTCTCAATAAATACAGATACCTACACTCACACTACGAAGTTAGTTTCCTGACCTTTCTGAAATAGTTCCTTTAAAGCTAACCCCAGGTGTTTTCTCCTGAACACCCAAGGGATTTCCTGAGTTTCCACCCTTGTTTGTAATGTATGCTCTCCCTACCCATCCCCTCCCTTGACATATAAGCCAGCTCTCCCTTGTTATAAGACCAAACACACGGGAGGCTCCCAATAGGAAGGGTCTTCCAAAAACCCACAGGAACAGATCTGGCTGCCATCAAACAGGTGTTGCCTTGCTATCCGTTTCTTTAGGAACAACTTCGGCCGTCTTAAAGAGCGCCCCACCCACCATTCTATTCCCCAAGAGAGACCAGATCGTGTCCCCTTATACGTCTATCAAAGCCTCCAGATTCCAGTTCTATCCGAAGTCCTCCTTTTCTCCCCATCACCCCACAAGCCCCGCTAGGGATGCCCTAACCTTCCTGGGGAAGAAGCCCCCGCCAGGACTCCCTTCCCAGGCCCAAACGCAGTGGAGGCCCACCACTTTCCAAAAACCTGTGGACACCGCGGACAGAGATCCCCACCACCACCACCACCAGCGCCTACCCAGGCTCACCATGCGGATCTGCCTCCGCAAAAGGTAAATGAAGAAGCTCCAAAGCTTGGCGGCGAAGGCCACGAACGTGCGCAGCCCCAGCAGACACTGCGTCCGCATCATCCCGATGACCCCGGCACCGCCGGCCCCGGGGTCCCCGCGGCCCAGCTCCGCCAGCCCCCCGGGGGCAACCCCCCGCCGCCGGGAGGGGAAACGGGGACCCCGAGTGGCAGGAGAGGCTGCAGAGAGGGGCACGGAGCAGGAGGCTCAGAAAGCCATATCCCCAGGAGGGGGGAAGCCCAGCGGAGCGGGGAGCCAGGGGACAGGTGTGGGCAGCCCGCGGGGGCCCACATGGGCAGGGAGTGGCACCGACGGCTTCGCGAAGGTTGCAGGCCGAAACAGATCGGGCTAGGACGGGGTCCTCGGAGCCCAGAAGGGAAGGGGATGGAGAATTGGGGGAGGGGGCAGTGGGGGAGGGGGGAAAGGCGAGGGAAAGGAGGGAAGAGGGGGAGGGGACGAGAGAGAGCGAAGGGTGGCCCGCTGCGCAGGCGCACTAGGGGGCTGCCCGCGGAAAGGGGCGGGCGCGGGCAGCAGCGCGCTAAGTGCCGCGGCGGTGGTTGGCAGGTCGGCCGAGTGGAGGCACCGGGCAGGAGGGGAGGGGGAGCCGAAGGGCGCGGAGCGCTCAACGGGAACAGCCTCCCCCTCCCCGAGGTCAGGGACGCCTTAGCCGCTGGGGAGGGACGCCGCAGCCTCTGCAGCTGAGTTTCCCACTCTGACAGGCGCCATTTTGCCGCTCAGAGGGCTTCTTCCTCCTCTCTTCCCCCCTCCTCTTCCCCTCTGACACTACTTCCGGTGGTGACGTGTATTCGCTTCACCCAGACCAATGTTACTTCTATTCGGTCTACGGGGTGGGGTCAGGAAGGTGGAGTGTGCTCCGAACAAGGCCGCAGTATCGCGCACGCGTGGAAAGTGGCGGGAAGGCGGGGCTGGGGTGTAATAGACTCAGCCCCGAGCGGTGTGGGCGGGGCCGAGTGAAGTCATTTGCCGCCTAGCTTCCGACCTTCTGAGGAGCTCGTGCGGCCCCCGCCCCCAGCCGACAACCGCCCCAACGGCTTTTCCTGCCCCCGGCAGGGTGTGGTTGTAGACTGGGCTGTAATCCCTACGTCTGAGTGCTCAAGGGGTTGGGAGGGGGCCATCCGCGTGAGCCCTCCTGGGAATATTGAATATTCCAGACTTTGTCAGGTCTTAATGGTGGGCGGGATCGTGACTGACCCGTCCCTGTCACCCCAGGGGGCGGAGCAGCTTTCCGTGACGCAATCAGAGGGCGCCCACGGA
Source organism: Tamandua tetradactyla (assembly GCF_023851605.1). NCBI lineage: Eukaryota > Metazoa > Chordata > Mammalia > Pilosa > Myrmecophagidae > Tamandua > Tamandua tetradactyla. The sequence continues at coordinate 61,121,086 of NC_135332.1, forward strand.
GTGGGGTAACGCCCGCCGAAGATGTTGGAGTCGGTGTTGGCTCTTGGTGGCTTGGTGCTACTTCGGGGTGAGGGGTAGAGGTACAGGGGATTCAGGGCCTGGTTCAGGGGGAGGGAGTGGAGAGGAAGAGCCATGGCTCTCCGACTAGGGGTGGAGGTCGCGACGGGTTCTTGAAAGCCGAGAAGTTTTCAGCGCTCTCACGCTGTTGATGCGTCCCTCACTCTCCCCAGATTGCGTAGAGTGGGAGGGGCGCAGTCTCTTGAAGGCTCTTATCAAGAAATCTGTGCTCTGGTGAGTGTCCCGCCACCCTTTTCCTTTCTGCCCCAGGAAGGAAGCCTGGACCCCACCCTCTGACATACCCTTTCATCTCTGCCTCAGTGGGGAGCAAGTCCACGTCCTGGGCTGTGAAGTGAGCGAGCAAGAGTTTCGTGAAGGTTTTGATTCCGACATCAACAGCCGGTAAGAATGAATTGGAAGATATTTAATTGGGCGTGGGACCTGTATTGCTAGGGGACTTCGCTTACAGCATCAAGCATAAAACCTGCTTGGTAGGTAGTGGCCGCTACTCAATATTAATGGATATGAGTCTTTCGGGAGAGAATCACAAAGAGGAGTGATAAGGAGTGGTGAATATCTGGGGAATCAAAAGCAGAGACCATAGAAGTTGAAAGACAAATAGAGAGTAATAGACAGGAGGTAGTACAGTTTAGCACTAGATGCTATACTGGAGAATAAGAATAAATATGCTCCGCCTTTTTAGTCATTCAGAATCTAGTGGTGATTAATCCACCAGATGGACCCCAAATCAAAACTGACTGCACACTGCTGAGGGACTTGTCCTAGAGGCAGAGAGAACGAAATAGGCAAAATTAGAGACGTGTACTAAAGCATTCATGGGAGGTGGAAAAGTTTCCTGAGACCCCAGGTTTAGACAGATAAGCTGGTTCCTGATCATAAAAGGTCTTATAGAACATGAAACAGGGTTAGATGTTATTCGAAAGTGAGAAGACATTTGAAAGTTCAGGAGCAGTAGAGTGATAAGATCATACCTATTAGAAAGATTAACCCGGTGATCACAGTGTGGATAAAAGATTAGAAGAGGGAGCACGGAGACAGGGAGCCCAGGTGGGAAAGCTGTCTCAGTAGTCTTGTTCACTCATTGAGTACCAGCTGTGAACCGGGTGCTGTACTAGGCACTGCATATACAGCAGTGAATGAGGCTGATGTGGTTCCTACTTCAGTGAAGCTTAGAGGATAATGGTGGAAGGTGACAGGGGCCCAGTTTAAGGAGGTAGCAATAGGAATGGAGAGTTCGGTACATGTAAAAGGAGTAGAGAAAGCATCCAGTTCAGGAGTTCTCTGAACCCACCTATGTGCCCAGTCAGGAAGGATTAAGAGAGCCATTAGTAGAATGGTTCCTACTTCCTAACCTGGGCAGCTCAGTGGATGATGATAGTAGTAGTTTGCACCCATTTGTTGAGCCCTAATTTTGTATCAGCCATTGTTGTGATAGAGGTGGTGCTGTATGTCAAGATGGCATTCAAAGGGAAACAGAAGGTAGAAAGGAGATGTCTGGAAACAAGTTCTGCCACCATGAAGCTTTCCCAGGATCTCTAGCCAAGCCAGTCTCCCCATCCTGAACTTTTCTGTCTTTCTATAAGCAGTACCCTATCTAGAGATGGTACCGTGATTTTTTTAAGGTGCTCTGCAGGTAGAAACCATGTCTCGTTTTCTCTTTATCCACCCAAAGAATGATACCTTTTAGGCACCACTCCGGAAATATATGATAATGGTAACAGCTCACAATTTTCAAGTATTTCACTTGTGTCAAGCACTGTGCTACATGCCAAGAAGTTGGTATCCCTATTTTACAAATGAAGAAGCTGAGTCATAGAGAGATTAAGTGATTTATCTGTTCAAGTGGGTGACCTTGGAGAAATAGTACAGCCAAACTTGGAGCTCAGGGCTGTCTACACCAAAGTCTGTGCTCTTAACCGCTGTGTTTAGGTGAAGGGTGAAAATCAAGAAAACAATCACAAAGATGATAGATAAAGTTTGAGATTGGGAGGTAAAGAGCAATATTATGTTGTCTCCTGTTTTCCCTTTGCAGGCTGATTTACCATGACCTCTTCAGAGATCCTCTCAATTGGTCAGAGACTAGGGAGGCCCTTCCTGGGGGGCCCCTGGAAATCTTGAGAGCTGTGGGCAAGCGGACGGGTCCTGGTCATGTCACCATTGCTCTTGATTCACTCAGTTGGCTGCTTCTTCACCTTCCCTGCACCACACTCTGCCAGACCCTGCATGCTTTGAGCCACCAGGACTCCTGCCCTGGTGAGAATGCTCCTTCATTGCTTCCCCTTATACATCTCCCCTTGCCAAGGAATGTCCCCCTCTTCCTTTTTAACCTAAAAAGAGTCATCAGGGGTTCTTCAAGTGGACTGTTCTTCCATCTTTTTAATGCTTTTTTTTTTTTCCAGTTCTTGACTTCTCTACAAGGCCATGTAGCAATCACTATATTTTTCTTTCCCCAAGTTCCTTTTTACTTATTCACTCATTCAGCAAACATTAAGCACATACAAAGTATCAGATACCATAATAGGTAGTGAGAAAATAAAGATAACAGCCTTCCAGGAGCTCGGAGTTCCATAAAATACACAGACAAGTAGACAGGCAGTTACTAAGAATGTCTGTGTTAAGAATCATGGAAATATAGAGATCCACACAAGGAACCTAAAGAAAGGAACTGTTTTGAAAAATGGGTCAGCCAAGCAAATTTGGCCACGGCAGTGTCTCAGGGAATAGCCTAAAGTGCACCGATGGTAAGAGAAAGGGCTTTGGAGTTAGACACCCCTAGCTTTGTATTGTTGTGATCTTTCAGTGTTTCCATTTCCTCTCTAAAATGGGAGATAATCATTTTAGGATGAAATACCTGAAATTGCCGTTTTTGTAGGTCAGAAATGACCAAATTTCAATTATCATCAGCGTGATATATGGTTCAACCTAAAAAATGATGACCTCTGGAAGGATAAAAGTGTTACATTAAAGTGTTGATTACAGTACCTGATACTGTAAATACTCCCAAAACTGGGGGCTGGGGGTGGGTACGGAATTAAGCCACAAAAGTAGCTCAGTGTGTGAGAGAGAAGCCTGGAAAATAAGCAGGGACCAGACGATCAAAATGTTAACACACTGAAGGCCAAGAGGAGCCCCCTGAGGATTGAAGTAGAGCTTTGATCAGATTTACATTTGAATAAGAAAATATATTAGAAATGAGGGCTGAAGGAGGCTCAGAAGGGCAGTGAAATTGGCCAGAGAAAATCAGGATTGTGGCAGAGCCGCAATGGAATGTGGGCCTTTACTTTTCTCTTTTTCACTATTGATCTGAGGTCTCAGCCTTGAATTCTCCCCATTGCCCTTCATGCTTAATTTTTGGTCCCTCCAGGTGGCGAACCCCCAGTGGGTCAAGTGCGGGTGCTGGGCCTGCTACATGAAGAGCTTCATGGTCCGGGCCCCATGGGTGCATTGAGCAGCCTTGCTCAGACAGAGGTGACCCTGGGTGGCATGCTGGGCCAGACTTCAGCCCACATCCTATATCGGAGGCCCCAGCAGTGCCCATCCCATCAGGTCAGGAGGAGCAATAGGGGAGGACTGGAGGTTGGGGTCAGAGAGAGAAGACATAATGGGAAGAGCAATAAAAAAGCTGATAAGGAGAGAACAGATGATCAAAGCACTTCCCTGTACTTCCTGTCATTTACTTCATTTAATCATCATCGCTGCCCTGTGATGGAGATTGTCTTATTATTCTCATTTTGCACATAGGAAACAAGTCTGAGGCAATTTAAAGTGAATTCACTTACCCAAGAGTACAGAGAGTAAGTGGCAGAGCCAGGATTTGAATTCAGGATTGCCTGATTTAGCTTGTGAGCTTAACCATGGAAAGATACTGCCTCCCAGGAAGTGATATAGGAGAAAATACAGGGGTTACTAGAGGGGGAAAGGCATAAATGCTTGTGGAGTGGCTTGAAAGAGGATTACAAGTTGAGGGCAAGCCCTGAGAGCAGTCTGTTACACAAATGATTGGGGGTTGAAGTTAGGTCCTGAGTTGGTTTCCCTGATTATTCAGCAAAATGGAAAAAAAAAATTTTTTAACTTTTTTCTTCTTTCTTTTCCTCAGACTCAGTGGTTTTCTATCCTGCCTGACTTCAGCCTGGATCTCCAAGGGGGGCCCCCTCTAGAGTCTGAGCTCCACCCAGATCCTCACACATCCCTGCCAGTAAGGGAATAGAGCTTGTGGTCTGGCAAAAGGACAGGAAAGAATTAAAAGTGCAGCATTTGTGGGTGGGGATCAAGGATTCCAGGAATGGGGCAGAGTGGCAGCATCCTTTGTCCCACAGGTGGACCCCACGACTCATTTGACCTTTAACCTTCGACTGTCCAAGAAAGAAAAAGAAGCCAGAGATAGCCTGACCCTTCCCTTCCAGTTCAGCTCTGAAAAGTAAGGTTGGGGCCTAGGTACCCGGGTCCCCAAGTACAGCCCAGCATCTGAGCCAGAGAGAGGTAGAGTGACAGCAGGTTGTTGATTAACTGTTTATAAGGGCTGAAGTCCACCTCCAGAGACAAGTTCAGGGAGTGGTTGTCTATCCACTCATTACCCCACTGTGGCAAAGGGCCCTGATTCGTCTTTACTCTCCGTTTGAGCCTTGGCCCCCAGCTCCACAGTTATCCTCAGAGCAATCTGAGCCTGGGCTGAGCCAGACCAGATCCTGAGAAGGTGGCCCTATCTCCAGGCAACAGTACTAGGAGCACAGGAAGCTGGGTGGGTGTGGCCAAGACAGTTTAACAAGGGCTTAGTAAATGTATACTCTTCCATGCCCAGTGTGGGGGTGGGTGAAGCAAGACTGACAGAATCCTTGCCCTCAAGCTGCTGAGAATTTATGGTATAGGACAGTAGTATAAGAGTATCTGTCCCAGTACCAAATGGTGCTAAGCACCAACTAAAACATAGAGGACAGAGATAGGGGAGGTGGACTTGAACCAAGAAAACATGGAGGCTCAAGAGGAGTGGTCCAAGGGAATCATAGTCACAAGTATCCAGACATGACCCCCATCACCTACCATCACCAGCACCAATTCTTGCCTTATCCCTCCTCAGACAGCAAGCTTTACTGTGCTCCAGACCAAACCAGGCTACCGGCCATATCTTCTACGAACCAGATGCTTACGACGACCTGGACCAAGAAGATCCAGATGATGACCTAGACATTTGACTAGCAAAGAGATCTGGCTAGACTGACTGGAGGGGGAGGGGAAGAACCTTTTGTTTGCTGTTGCCTTTCCCTGTCACTGCCCCACCTTTGTGCCCTGTCTTTGGAGGCCCTCCCCTGTGATGCTTCTGAGCCAGGGAACAGCATCTGATCAGGACAGAAAGAGGTATAAGGAAGGGCACAGAGAAGGTGATGGAATAGGACCCCCCCCCCCATGCCTAATATCTTTATTTTTTTTATTAAAAAAATCCCACAAAACTCTGTGGTGGCTCTTTAAACAAGAATTGAAAGTTGGGGTGGGGGGGTATCTGGAAGGTGGGAAAGATGTGTGAAGAGCACTGGATCTTCTAGTTAATAGCCAAGGTTTTGGGGCCTGGATAACAACGAAAGTGAAGTGGGAGTAGGGGGGATGGCCTTGCACACTGCTGGTGCCTAGTAAGTTTTTTTTTTGGGCTGAGTTGAAGTACCTGCACTTTTGGTTCAATGATCTGGACCAGAAGAAAGCCAAGACCCTCTAGGGAAAAAAAATAAGCCTACTTTCCAAAACATTTTTTTTATTATTGTACAAAAAAGCACACTCTCCCCTCTTTTTGTCCCCCCCCCCCCTCAGAGAACTGTACATTGTGTGCAGAGCTGGAGTGACCAGACGGCTTCGCCCCACACCTTGCCCACAGGCTGGGGCAAGAGGATCCCAGCTCACACATACTCCTTGGCAGAGTTGGGCTTAGGGTAGGAGCGGGGTGAGTGGTACGAAGCTTTGTGCTCACTCTTGGGACAAGAGCAAGAGAGCAGTGCGCCCCCCAGGAGGACTAGAGCAGACCCTGCCCAGCCAATAAAGATGGCGGAACCAAATTCATACCTGTGGAGAGAGGGGATTGGGGTGAGAAGCTGTGCCATGCCCTCCTGTCATCCCAGGACCCCAGACCTGTCCCCTAAGGAGGCAGGGCTCCCAGACTTACTTAGAATTCACGGGGACAAAGGGGTCATAGAAGTCTGTGATAATCTTATGGCCATACCAGGAACAAGCTATCAGGGCAGCCAGACCTGGGAGAAAAGGGGTTGAGATTGTGAGCCCCCAACCTGGCACCTTGCCCACCCTCGCTCCTTCAGAGTGTGCTCAGGAGTGTCCTCAGCCCTGCCCCGGCCCTGCGGCCCACCTGCTACGATGAAAATGATGCCTCCAGTCATGGCTATACGGGCCTTCTTCACTTTGTCGTCTCCCGCACAGCGAGTGCACTTCATGCCCATCGTGGCCACCAACATGGCCAGGAAGCCCAGCACCAGGGAGACCACCATTAGGGCTCGCGTGGCTTGCAAGGCCGCTACGGGGAATGCGGAGGGACGCCGTGATGGTTGGGAAGGCAGACCGCTCCGGCCTGCGCGCCCACTAACCCCTCAACCTCCGTTTTGCCGCCCGCCTGGGTCGGAGCCGGCTGGATCCCGTCCCCCGCCCGCGACACCACGGCCTCCCCGCTCCCGCCCCGCCCTCTCCCTGCCCAGGGACCCGCCCGGGGCGCCAGGGTTTCGATGAAACCGCCCGGGGAAGGGGGAAGGGTATAAGGGGGCAGCGAAGAGAAGCCGAAGTTGGGCCCGAGCACGGGCACCGGCCGCACATCCCGGCCCGCGGCCCAGCTTTGACCCCGCTCCGGAGGCCACGGGTTGTGGCTTCGCCTAATCAGCCGATAAGATTAGAGGCCGCAGGCGGCCGCCCGCGTCTGGCAGGCAGCGCGGCTCCTCGGCCCTCGGCCCGGGCCCAGGCCTCGGGCACCGGACCCCTTTCGTCGGAGAGAAGAGGGCGGGAGGCGGTGGGGCCGTGACCTGCCCGAGGCGGCGGGGGCGGGGAGACCCTGGCCTGGCGGCGGGGTGGGCCGCCGAGGGGCCGGCGGCGGAGGACGGGTGCTGGCCGCCGTGACCCCCGGGCTGCTCCGGTCCAGCCCCGCAGCCCGTCCCCGGCCGCTCCCGCTTCCGCTGTCCCCATCCCCACCGCCCTCTGCTCCCCGGCCACCCAGGGCGCTGGCACCCACCCGCCCCGTCGGTCCCGCGGCCTTACCCGGCAGGGAGAGCACCGACTCGTACATTTTGCAGCTTATCAAGCCCGTGCTCTGCGTGACGCAGGCCATCCACAGCCCCTTGTACTGGGCCTGGGCCGTGATGATGTTTTCGCCTGCATAGGTGCTCATCTGCCACTGCGGGATGGCCGTGCAGGCCAGCAGGGCCACCCAGCCCAGCAGCGCCATGGAGAAGCCCAGCAGCTGCAGGCCCGAATTGGCCATTTCCGCCCTCACGAAAGACTCGGGCACGGGGCGGGCGACCCTGCAGTAAACAAACAAAACCTGGGGGGCGACACCTCAAAAAAGCAACTTGGGTTAGACTTTGAAGTCGCTCAAAGAGGAAAAAAAAAGAAAAGCTTGTGGTCGGGTGGCTGCAAATCCTCTTGCCACCCCAAAGTAAACACAAGGCGATCGCTCGGGCGGGACAAGTGTCTCAGCAGAAGGCACAGGTGACTCCGGGAGGACTGGTTCCGAACCAAAGCGGTTCTCTCCGGCTCTCTGGGCGCGCGGTCCCCGCGACCCTATTCAAACAAAAGGTGGAGAGACGTCTGGGCGCGGTCCTGGGTGTCGCCCGGAGGCTGCGGACCGCCAAGAGGCTCCTCTGCGGCGGGCGGGCAGGTGCCGGCGGCCAGGTGCACCTGAGTATATGTAGGGCGTCGGGGCCGCGCCCGAGGGGGGAGGCGGGACCGGAGGGGTGGCCGAGGGTGACCTGACGTCACCGAAGGGACACTCACCTGAACCGGAAGTCCTGGCCCCTACCCCTCCTCGCCTAGGTGAAGAGGAAGAAACCTGAGCGCACCAGGGTCACGCCCCTTCACTTGCCGGGCTTCGACCGCAGGTGGGGAGGCGGGGGCTTCTCCGGATCCCAGGCTCAGAGTCAGCCCCTCCGGACTGGACTTTCCTCGGGGACCTGCACGCCCCTTCCCCTCTCTCTCCTACAGGTGCACCTGGGACGCTGCGGAGCCAGGGCCGCGGGAAGCCCCAGGTCAACCTCGGCTCCGCCCTCTCCCGCGGGACGCCCGGTTTCTGCTCCAAGTATTCTTTGTCCTGCCCTACCTTGGTCTCCACCTGCTCTTCTCCTTTTTCTTCACTCTCCTCTCATAGACAGTCTTTGTTTCAGGGGACCCAGGCCCGGATCCCTTGGAACTCCCTGCCTCAGCAGGCATCTTTGGGGTCTCCGCTCCCACAGCCACCTCCCACACAGCTCCCCTGGGTTCCTGCCACCTTCCAACAGACACTGGTCTGGCCATGGTACCAAACATTCCCCATCTTTCCAGCCCCCTATTCCGGACAACACTCTTGCCCCACCTCTGGGCCTGTTACCATCCCCTACAGGATTAAAGATTCCTTCTAGCAGAAGGGAGGACCCATGTTGGAGAGAGTCTGCACAGAGTAAGGTTTAGGTGGCAGTCTTGGCCACACACATCATTCACTTCCCTTGAGTTTTTCTAAACCTGCCCCTCCCCCCAACCCTTCCTCTTTCCTTCAGTGTGAACCTGGACCTGCCTACTTGTGTACACTGTCCCATTCCCTTATGGCCATGTCCTCCCCAACATCTGCACTATGGGGCAGCCCCCAGACTTCCACCTTACACTCTGTTCTTTCTCTCATTGTCCCTAAGCTATTGCCCCGTCCTTCCCCCAGACGACTCTTCTAAGCATCCCCATCAGCTCGTTCTTCCTTTAGCTCATCATCTCTCCATTCCTGCCTCTTCTGCTCCTATCTCTGTTAGCCTACCTTTGTGTCCCATCTCCAACCCCCCCCCCCCCCCCCGGAGCCCAGCATCACCAATGAGTCCTTCTTTTCATCTTCCTATGTACGTACTGGTTTCCTTCCAATCGACCTCTCCTCCAACTCCTCACCCCTCTCAGACTCTCACACACCTGTCTTGGCCTGTCTCTCTCCCCTTTAATTTTCCTTTCTCCCTTTTTTAACTTTAGCTCGCTCATATTTCCCACCATTGTTCCTCCCTTTAGAAAATTTCTCCTGAAATCTTCCCTTCATTTATTCAATAAACATATCAAACGGCCCTCCCATGCTAAGCTCATGTATCCACTTTTCTATAAAATTCAGACTTTAATGAACACTTTAATATTTGTTTTTATTGTTTTTTTTTATTAATGATGAGTTTTGTTTCTGGGTTTTTGTTTTTGTTTTTGTTTTTTTTTTTTTGATCTCTCAATGGCATCCTTTAGCTCCTATTACTCCACTGGCTTTGGCAAGTAGATGCCATACTCTTCGCTTTCCAGGTTCTCTGTGCTCCAGCCAAAGTGGCCTTCTCTCTGTTCCTGAAACACACCACGTTCTTTCCCACCAATGTGCCTTTGCACACTCTGTCCTCTATGCTTGGACGCACTTCTCCATCCACCCCCAACCACTCAGCTAACCGACTCATCCGTCAACTCTCAGCTCAAATATCACTTCTAGGACGGCTGACCACCCCACCCCAGACTCAGACTCAGTCAAGTCACCTGCTGAATGTTCTCACAGCTTTTCTTTCCAAGTTCCTTCACAGCTTGAAACTACACTGTGTGGTTTTTTATTCCATGTTGGTTTTCTAATGTACCGTAAATCCCAACAGAGTGATGAGTCTGGATTTTCTCACCAATAAATGTCGAGGTGGTGCGATGGTGGGTCAGTGGCAGAATTCTCACTTGCCATGCTAGAGACCTGGGTTCGATTCCCGGTGCCTGTCCATGCAAAATAAATAAATAAATATATATATATTTGTTGAATGAATTAATTAAAAGAAACAATATTTTGATTCATTTGTTCAACAACTATCTTCTGAGTGTCTGTAGCATGCTGGACATCACATTAGGGACACATCTGTGGACAAAACAGATAAAGACATTGCTGTCATGTAGCTTATATGCTAAAGGGAAGAACCAGGCAATGAAGTCTTAAACGTGTAACATGAGTGTTTCAAAGGCAATAAAATGGGAATGTGATGAGGCCAGGTATATTTCCAAGGAGATGCCTGTTGAACCAGTCATGAGGGAACCATGTCATAGGCAGAGGAAAAAGAAAGTGCAAAGGTCCCATGTTGATTGATTCCTTTGAGACTAGTCATTAATTGAAAGCAGGATTGTTCAGCCTTGGGCGGGTGATGGTGGCACAGTAACAAAGTTCTCACCTGCCATGCCTGAGACCTGGGTTCGATTCCCGGTGCCTGCCTACGCAAAAAAAAAAAAAAAAGAAAGAAAGAAAAAGAATTGTTCAGCCTCAGAATTATTATTTGGGGCCAGATAATTCCTTTGTTGTAGGGAACTGTCCTGTGCATTATAGGATATTTAGCAGCATCCCTGGCTTGTATCCATTAGGTAGCAGTAGAAAACCCCTCCCCAGCATGGCATTCAAAAATGTCTCCAGACATTGCCAAATGTCCCTGGGGAAGGGAGGAGGTAAAAACTCTCCGACTTGAGAACCACTGATTTAAAATGGGAACAGTCAGCATCGGTGCCGATTTTTTGCTCTGGTAGCATTCAGGTAAGCAGTTGGGTACAAGGAGCAATAATGCATCTCATTATTGCAGCTGAGACGAAAGAGCTGAGAGACTAAAATTAGATGAATCGCCCTGTTGGATTTTGAAGTCCACGGTGCTAATCACAAAATTGTCTGGTGCTACAGTTCTAATGAACATAACTGAGTGAGCAACTCAGAGATAGCAGGGGATATACTTCAAGAAATGAATGTCAAAGGAGCAGGGGCTTTTGAAGGATGAAGAAAGAATAGTTTTCAGACCCGGAGGCTTTAAAACAAGCCTCAATAAAGTGGGCTTGCCGGGAAGTGTGGATCCTTTAAACAGCCAGGTTTCAGTAAAGTCTGAGAAAGGAATCTTCAGAAGAGGCTAAGCATAGAGGGCTGATGACAGACCTTTAGTTTAGAGGCCACCGTGGAAGAGTTTGGAAGATCAAAGATGGCGGGAAGATTAGAGGAAGTACACCGTGGTGTAAGGGTGGTGGGCAATGATACTATGAGTTAAGCAACATAATCTGGGACCAGTCAATTTACTTGTTTTCCATGGGAAAATGGGTTCTAGGTTCTGAAAAACTGAAAAATAAATGGACTTTTTGGGAACAACGATCTGTCTGCAAATTAGGAAACTGCCAAATTTGCCACGTTATTTTTTTTCCCTATATATATATATATATATATATATTTTGTTCCCCCATTATTTATTTATTTTTAATCTTATGTTTGACTCATCTGTCCGTACTGAAGATAAAAGGAGCCTCAGACACAAGATTTTCACAATCACTCTGTTACACTGCGAAAGCTATATCATTATACAATCATCTTCAAGAAACATTTGCAGCATTATTTTAACATTATGCAGTATTTTTTTTAATTTTTTAAATTTTTTATTAATTAAAAAAAATTACAAGAAACAAACATTCCCAACACATACACTCAGCAATTCACAATATCATCACATAGTTGCATATTCATCATCATGATCATTTTCCAGAACATTAGCATCAATTCAGAAAAAGAAATAAAAAGACAACAGAAAAATATAACAAACAGAAAAAAAAAAATTTTACAGGCCATACCCCTTACTGATACCTCTCATTGATCACTAGCATTTTAAACTAAATCTATTTTAACATTTGTTCCCCCTATTATTTATTTTTATTCCATATATATATATATATTTTTTTAATGCATGGTAAGGGAATCGAACCCGGGTCTCCCGCATGGAAGGTGAGCATTCTACCACTCACCCACCTGCGCATCCTATGCAATATTATTTTAAAACTACTGGCTACTGATTATTATACTGGCCAGACCAAAGCAGATAGAATATTCTGGGTTGTAAATTCCACCTCGTGAAGGCCTTATTCTTGGGCCTCAATTGTCTCACCTGTAAAACAGGAGTGACAGTATTTTGCCTGCTTAGGAACCAGAAGCTGGGCCAGATTATTTCTTGTGATTCATTCTGGAACAAACAGTTGAGATGTGAAAAAGGGGTGCAAAAAGCGACCAGCCTATTTTATGAAATAGAGGAAATTTCATAAAAATCGAGAAAAAATCTTGCCTCTGAATTCAGTTAAGGATAATTAAGAAAAAACACTATAGACCCATTTCATCCATGAATGCAGATGCAAAAATCCTTAATAAAATGTTACTTAACCAAATTTAAAAGTGTATTTAATGAGTAATTCATCAGAAACAGGGATGGTTTCTCCTAGGAATGCAGAAGTGTTTCAATGGTAGAAAATTTATCAGTCTAATTCACCACATTAATAGACTGAAGAAAAAAAATCAATCGATATTTTTTTTTTTTTTTTTTTTTTTTTAAAGGAAAGACAGAGAGAAGGAAGGAAGGAAGGAAGAAAGGGAAACATTTTTAAACATTTTCTTGTTTTATTGTATTCTGTTTCTCCGTTTTTGTTACATGGGCTGGGGCCGGGAATCGAACCGAGGTCCTCCGGCATAGCAGGCAAGCACTTTGCCCGCTGAGCCACCGCGGCCCGCCTCAATCGATATTTTTAAAAAAGAATTTGATAAGATTCAACATCTACTTATGATAAGAACTCCCTTAGCAAATAAAGAGTAGGAAAGAACTTCTTATAGTTAATGAAGATATTTTAGACCTATACCTTTTATGGTGAAAAGACAAAAATGCCCACTGTTACCATTCTGGCTTGACAAAGTCCTGACTCTTGCTACAAGGAAGTAAAAGAAATAAGTGCAAAGACTGGAAGGGAAAAAATAAAACACTATCTGCAGTGCTATAATCATCTATTTAGAAAAACCAGTAGAATCAACAGAAAGACTACTGGAACCAGCAAGGGTGATAGCAAGGCTACTATATACAAGATCAATAACTATTTAGTAAATGTAACTTAAAAACAGCATTCAGTTTGCATCATGAACAAGAACTAGAAAACATCTAGGAATTAACCAAGTATTTGTAAGACCTCAGTTGAAAAAAATGTTGTCTAATAAAGGTGGTCTGAATAAATAGTGAAATAGTCCATGCTCTTGAATGAAAGGACCTATATAAAAATATCAACTGTCTACAGAACAATTTATAATTCAGTATATTACCAATAAAAAATCCAACTGATTTTTTGTTTAAAGATCTTTATAAATGTACTGCCAAATTTGTATGAAACAATGAAAGTTCACAAATAGTTAAGTTAACTTTGAAAAGGAAGAGTGATGAGAGGGGCTGTGCCCTTTCCAAAATTTAAATTTACTACAAAGCATTGTGAAAAAGAAAACAAACTAACAGAAGCCCCAGTGTAGTATTAGTGCAAAAATCGTCGAACCAACCAATGGAACAGAATTCAAGCTCAGAGACAGACATGTATATGTTAGAATTTTATATATGGTAAATGTGGCTCACTAAAAAGAAAAACAGATTGCATTCCTAACATCCAAAATAAGGATGAACTCTAGATGGATTAAAAAGTTTGCTAAAAGTGAAAAAGTAAAACTATTAAGTTACCCCAGAGAAAATACAGGAGAATATTTGTGTGGCACAGAAATGGAAAAGAGCAAATAGAACTTTTCAAAAGCACAAGCCATAAGGGGAAAAATGGTCATTATGATCATACCCAAATTAAGGACTTTTATTTAATGAAGTTCACCACAGAAAAACAAATAGGCAGATGATAGGATGGGAAAACATATTTGCAAAGATCAAATCTCATAAGGGACTGACATAATTTTTAAAAAATCTCGCCAGTCAACGAAAAAGACAAGTCTGAAAGAAAACCAGGAGGGAATTTACAGAAGGAGGAAAGGCAAAGTGCTAACAAGTGCTCTAAGTCAGAAAGAATCAGAGAAAATGGTAGCAAGATATCACTTTTCACCTATTATTCTGGAAAAATTAAAAAGCTGGACAATCTTTCACTTATTTGATTAAATTCTCATATAGTACATTCTGGCTAAAATTTTAAAAACTGACTATCTCAGTGCTGGTGAAACTGTCGTGGAACAGAAACCTTCAAACACTGCTGATGGGAATGTACAAGGGTACAACTGCCAACAGTTGGGCAATTTCCTTTAGGTAAACTTTAGGATGTACATTACACATACATCCACCATAAAATCCAGCCATTCTGCTCCTAGCTATTTCCCCAAAGAAATGAAAGCACATCTCCACACAAAGACCTTACATGACTGTTCCTGGCAGCTGTATTTGTCATAATCAAAAACTTGGAAACTACCCAAATGTCTCTCAACAGGTGAATGGATAAACAAATTGTGGTGTATTCATACAATGGAACAGTACTATTCGGAAATAAAAAGATATGAACTCTTAATACATGCAACAACATAGATGAATCTCACAATAATTATGCTCATTGAAAGAAACTAGACAAAAAGAAAAGAGTACGTTCGATATGACTGCATTTACACGAAATTCTAGAAAATGCAAACTAGTTTATAATGACCGAAAGCAGATCAGTGGTTGCCTAGGGTATAGGGGATGGCAGCCCAAGGGGGCGGATGACTAAGAGGAATCAGGAAACTTGGCGGATGTTGATTGAATATGTTCATTATCTGGATTGTGGTGAGAGTTTCACGGATGTATATATATCCCAAAACTCATTAAACTTTATATGTGTGCATTTTATTGTATGACAATTATACCTCAATAAACTGTTAAAAAAAAAAAAACAGAACTATGCAATCCAATCCATTTTAAGCCTTATATGAGTATTATATTATTCGCCCTCATGAAAACCCTAGATGTAGATACTATTATTATCTCCCTTCTCATTTTACAAATGGGGTAAATCAGGCACAAAGAGCTTAGGTAATTTTCCCAAGGGTACAAAGCTAGTAAGTAACAGAGTGGGGGCTCCAACTTTGACAGGTGGAGCCCAGAGTCCATATTCTTTTAACTCTTCTGCCTTTGGGTGGAGGCTGACTGTTAGAGAGGAGATGGTGGGAGCAGAATCCTCCTGCGCTGCTTATCAAGTGGAGACTGGGACAGCCATTGTAAAGGGCAGTCTGTCTCGTGCTCAGTCAAATCAGACATTTGCACACCCTGTGACTCAGCAGTTGTGCTCCTGGAGATATAAATATAGATATAAACATAGACACAGACTTAGAGCTCCCAAAGAAGTTTTACATATATATATATAAATATTTTTAAATTTTGTAAATATATATATTTTTATATATATTTACATGCAGCGGTTTGATACCATGGAGTATTAGGCAGCAATAGATTTAATAATTATACAACACAAGTGAATTTTAAAAACAGTGCTTACTATTTGAAAGGCAGCTGGATAGATACTCTGCATGTAAGACTTAAAGCATTTAAATGAATTTCTGTAAGCCCACCCCCCCCCAAAAAAAGTGCTTACTGAAAATAAGTAAGATCAGAATGAGATCTATGACAAGAAACTATTTACATGAATTAAGAAATTGCACACATCTTTTTGGTGCCTTCAGTTGGACATTTTCACGGCCTTAAAATTGTAACTTATAACTTAATAAATCCCCTTTAGAAAAAAAAAATTGCACACAAAGCAATTCACTTTTAGCAAAAATGCAAACAAAAAAATTAACATCAAATAATTGGAATGACTGCCTACTGAGGGAAGACAAATGAGAAATGAATGTGGTAATAAAAGAAGATGATTTTAAAAATAAAATGAGGGAAGAGCTTTGCACAGATGGATGAAGATAATATACCAAGAAATGTGTCATTAATTTAATCCTCTTCACCTGATGTGCAAACATATAAACAAAATACAGTGAAGGGACAAAGCGAGGAGATAGTATTGCCGGAGCTCTCCCCAGAAGCTGGAAGAAAAGAGGATCTGTAGAGCAGGAGCTGGAGGCCAAAACAGAGGGAGCAGAAATTTTCTGGCTTTCTCCTGTCCTCAGTTCTCTTACCTTCTGACTGCTAACCCAGTCAGAAGATGGGGACACAGGAGCCTGGAAAACAAAAGCCTGCAGGGATCAGCTCCCCATGATAAAAGGCAGAATTTAGGAAGGGCTACAATTAGTTCTGATATCAAAAGGGCCAAGGATGTTCATGGAAGATTAACACACACACACACTCGAAGAGCTCCCATGTAAATCTTCCACTTCCATCGCTCTCTCTCACACACTGACCTTCCTTTTTTATCCTCTGTCAACCAAACTCTTAGCCCACCTTCCTGCCATTTTTCCTTCTTCCTCCCATCTCTCTCCTTACTCCTTTTATAACTCATTTTCTACTTCCTCATCACTTTCTTACGTTATTTAAACTTTCCTCTCTCCAATATCTATCCCTGCCACATTCTCCTTCACTCTACTTTCCCTGGCTTTCAGATCCCTAGAAGGGTCCCTAAGTAGCGTAAGAAACAAAGCATCTGAGCTAAAGCAGGAATGGGCCTTGCCCAAGAGTAGCGGAACCAGAACCCAAGGCTCTGGGCCCAGTCCTGCATTCCACCTATAACATTGGCTTTCTTCTGCCCCAACACAGATTTCCCTCCAACTCCCATTTTTTTCTGTAGGTACCTTTCTCTGCTCTTTCCCCTCTTCCTTCCCTTTATAGTATGAAAATACCAGCCTTTAGGATCTCAACATCTTTGAAGCCATAGATCAGTCCCTTCATCTGGACACCATCTAACCATCTTAGCTTCCAGACCTTCAGCATCCCTGTTTCTCCTTTTACCTTCTTTACCTCTCTGCTTCCATCATTGCCTCTCCTCTTTTCTGTTCATAAATGATTGGTTCTCTAAAGTGCATACCTCCGTTCTTTGTCTATACTCCTTTAGACAGGTTGGTAGGACCATCAAGCTGAATGGTTCCCTCTCCTTTTCCCCAGTCTCCACCCTCAGCCATGAGTAGCAAATCCTGATTTCATTCATGTTCGACAAGCATTTACTGAGTGTGCACCCCTAGCCAAGGTGCTAGGGATACAGAGGTCAACAACATGACCTTCCGCTCTTGAAGTTGAAGTCCAGAGAGGAAAAGAAATGATGACCTAAGGAAAGCTTCACAGAGGGGCTGAGCTTTTTTTCTTTTTAAGGATGAAAAGGAGTTATCTGGCATTCCAGACTGTGGGGTTAATAAAGCATAGGCACCCAGGGGTGAAACAGCACAGAGTTCTGGATACAAGAAGGAGTTAGATGTTGGCTAAAATGAGGAGAAAGGATAGAAGGTAGAGCAGAAGAAGCAGAGGTAAGAAAGGAAAGGCAGGTTTGGGTCACTCTTTAAAGGGGTTTGAACTTGACAGTGGGGCACCAGAGTCCAGTCAGTGTCGTTTTCAGCAGGAGAGTAATGGATTGGAAGTTATTGTTGTTGTTGGGTTTTTTTTTTTTATTGTTCTCTAGCTTCCCTGTAAGGGAAGAGGAACAGGCAGACCAGTCAGGAAGATATAAGCCTGAACTGAAAATCAGATGAATGCGACAGAGTTTAGGAAATCAAAACGCCAGTGTTGGCAACTGATTAGATGAAGGGGAGGCAGGTGAGGAGGTATAAAAGCTGACTTCCAGGATTCTGATAAGGGTGACTAGGCGGCTAATGAAACCATTCATGGGGAGGAGGAAGTTAGCAGGAGGAGCGGGTTTGGACATGCTGATCATGCCAGGGCCCCATCGCGCGGGAGCAGGACACCCAGATCTGGAGCCCTAGAAAAGGCCAGAGTTGGTGTAACTGAAGCTTTAGCGACAGTGTATAGCGAGGAACGGGGACCTGAGACCACCCCTACCCGCTCCGCTGTGCTGGTCCTAGCTTTCCCTCCAGGTGGCAGTAGCGCCCCGCGCTCGGATAGCAGTTTCACTGAAAGCGCGAGCTCTCGGCACCCGGGGTGTCGCGCTCCTCTCCCTTTTCTACTGGGCAGGATGTAGGTGCGGATCCGGGACAGCAGCTACCTCCAGGGAGAGTGTCCAAATCATCCACGCGATCAGGCACATGCGTGGCGGCTCAGGGTCCTCGGGGCTGGTGGCTGATCCGCGCAGCCACCTGTCTCTCAGACCGTCCCCAGGACACTTTGGTGGGCGCGAGGGGAGGGGTTGTTAGACGGGTGTAGGAAGGGGCCGGATAGGCAGTGCCCGGAGCAGGGATGCATTGAAAGACAGGACCGTCCAACCCGAATCCGGCCAGGGGACCCACGAGGAAAGGAATTTCCTGGCTCTCAGGGTCACCCCCGCTTGGGAAGCGTGTCCCGGGCCCTTTAAGGCTCCACCTCCCCCCGCCCGGGACAGGCCGGGACGCCGGGGACCTGACATTTGGCGGCTCTTAGCATAGGAGCTAAAAATAGCCGCTCCGGGTTACTTGGGGCTATTGCTCTGCGCCCACCCCGCGCGCCGGCCCGCGTGCTCTGTCTCGTGCGGTCCGGGTTCCCTCCCGGGCAAGTCTACCTGGCCCAACCCCTCCTTTCCGACCCCGTGGTCCAAACCCGCCGCGGAGGACTCCAAGTGGCTTTCCAGTTCCCACCAGCGGTCGATGGGCCGAGCCTATACACCCTAGGAGGCGGGGCCTCAGAAGCTTAAGCCAATTCAGATAAGGGCGGGGCCTTCCTGTACTGGGCGGGCGAGAATCCCAGTGGCGTGTTTCGCCGGCCACGCTGCCTGGGATTCAGCCCGGCTCCCTCGTGCCAGACCCCAAACCGCGGGTTTAAGGGGGCGTAGTCTTCTGGGGGCGGGCTTCTGGCCAATGGGTGTTGTGAAGGGCGTGGCCCGCGGTGGGGGGACCCGGTTGAGTCGGCTGGGGCTCCTGGGTCTGTTCCCCCAGGCCGGCTCGGCCAGATCTCCAGGAGCCCCTCTGCTCTCTGGCTCCTTGGCTTGTGGCTGTGGGTCCCGCCGGGCCCGCCCTCCGTACATCTCTCCGGGACCCCTGTGGCCCCGTCCTCTGCCCGCTAGGCAGGGGCCACAAACACCCTGTCGCCTTGCACTCGTCTACTGCCGCCTCTGGGCCAGCAACTCCTAAGACAAGATGCCATCGGGCTTCCAACAGATCGGCTCCGAGGTAGGTTTCAGCACAGGGGGACGGGGCGGGGGCGCAGACCCTGCTTTTCCCCGGCTGGGGTCGCGGTCGGGGTCATATACGGGGTGGTCCTTGTGGTTGCGCAGGGAGTGGGAGCTGGCTATTTCTGCCTGGGCTGGACAACCTGTGATTGTCTGATTCCAATCCCACCAAAAAGCAGAGTGGGTCTGGGGGACCGTGCGTTTCGGGGCACCGGCCGCAGGGAAGTTCTAGGAGCCCAAGGTTCCCCTCTTTAATTGTCGGCGCGAGTTGCGCCAGGACCGGTGACACTTTGCCCTCGATCTAGCGTGGGAAAGCAGATCCAGGCGGGTCTGGCCCTCCAGGAGCTGTCCATCTGTCCATACTCCGCGGGCAGTTTTTAGAGGACGGGAGGCTCTCCGTGGGCCCCCACCCCCACTCCTGGCCACCCTCCAGGACACTGAACTTTCCCTTGGCCCTACGGTTGGTGGATGGGCAGAGGGGAGTGTCAGCCCCCCCTCCCCCAGCTCAGGTTTCCGCTTGGAGACAGTCTGTGCTGCCAGAGAGCGGCCACCACCGCCACCGCCCCTCACACCACTTTCCCGCCCCCTCCCCTGGGCATGACTCCTCTCTGCAAAACTGTCGCCCGCCCCCCCTTCCACCCCTCTCCACCCCCCATCCCACCCCCACAGATACATACTCTTCGTAGGAGCTTGGGGGTGGGGGTAGGGAAGCCTGGACTTAAAGAAGCCCCCTCACCCAACCCCACCCCCAAGGGCCATAGGCCAGAAGGAATGACCGCCCTGCCCTTTTGGGAGTTGCCCTTGATGGGCCGGTTGAGGGCCTCCTGGAGCTGGCTGAGAGCGCCCCGAACCGAACCTGGAGGGCAGAAGCCATTGGCAGATGCTGATAATCTGCTTGTCAGTTTGGAAAGCTAGCACTGTCAGGGATACTGTTTCCTCTTGATTTTGTTTTCACTACATTTTTACTGCCTGGCTGCAAGGCAGGCAACCTCATCCACAGCTCATAGAGGAGGAACCTAGGTTCAGAGTGGGGAAGTGACTTGCCCAAGGTCACACAAATCTGAACTCCAGTCTCTGAATGTCAAGCTTGTCCCAAGGTCACAGAGGAATTTTGAAACCCTAGGGTCTCCCAAATGTTTATCTTCTAACTAGACTCAAGCATCCGTTTTTCCTCCACGACTTGGGCGCTCTCTGCATTTGTCTGCTTCTGTTTATATTGAGGTCTTTGTGCAATTCCTAATATGGTCCAGTTTCTATCACCCAACATATTGGATGGAACCCAGCATCTTAAGGCTCCGGCTGGGCCCTGAGCCTCTGGAAGGAAGGCAAGAGATCATGAACCCCTGTGACATGCCACCTCTCTGCTTCTGCCTGCCCAGGAAGGGGAACCCCCCCAGCAGCGAGTGACTGGGACCCTGGTCCTTGCCGTCTTCTCTGCTGTGCTTGGCTCCCTGCAGTTTGGCTACAACATCGGGGTCATCAATGCTCCACAGAAGGTGAGGGGCCTGCAGCTGGCAGGATGGGGGTGCTTGAGCAGGGTGAGTGGAGTCTGCAAGGAGTCACACCTATGCTGTTCCCCCAGGTGATTGAACAGAGCTACAATGAGACATGGCTGGGGAGGCAGGGGCCCGAGGGACCGGGCTCCATCCCACCAGGCACCCTCACCACCCTCTGGGCTCTCTCTGTGGCCATCTTTTCTGTGGGCGGCATGGTCTCCTCCTTCCTCATTGGCATCATCTCTCAGTGGCTGGGAAGGTATGGGGTTGGGGGGTCAGGGAGGGGGTCAGGAAGGGAGGCACTGCGGGGGTACCCTAACCCTCCTGGCCCCTCTCTGTCTACCTGCCAGGAAGAGGGCCATGCTGGTCAACAACGCCCTGGCGGTGCTGGGGGGAGCTCTCATGGGCCTGGCCAACGTCGCTGCCTCGTACGAGATGCTCATTCTCGGACGGTTCCTTATTGGCGCCTACTCAGGTACCCACAGGCCCCACGGCCCTGTCTCGTGCCCTGCTCTCCTTCACCTCCCCTGGGCTGCCCTCAGCCCTCTCTTCTTCTGTCCACGCAGGGCTGACGTCAGGGCTGGTGCCCATGTATGTGGGGGAGATTGCCCCCACTCACCTGCGGGGTGCCTTGGGGACGCTCAACCAACTGGCCATCGTTATCGGCATTCTGATCGCCCAGGTGACTGGGCCTAGCCTCATAAGGGATTGGAGCAGGGGTTGGGGTTGGGGTTCTGGGGAGCGGCAGTGGGGACGGGGGGGGACTCCAGGACAAGGCTAGCCGGGTGAGTGGCCTGCCCTCCTTCCCACCCTTCCCCAACAGGTTTTAGGCTTAGAGTCCATGCTAGGCACTGCCACGCTTTGGCCACTGCTCCTGGGCATCACCGTACTGCCCGCCATCCTGCAGCTGGTCCTGCTGCCCTTTTGCCCGGAGAGCCCGCGCTACCTCTACATCATCCGGAACCTGGAGGGCCCTGCCAGGAGGAGTGAGTGCTCCCCCTGCAGTTTAGCCCAGGGCCATATCTCCACCCTGCATCCCAAACACCTGTCCTCCTCCCACCCCACCGTACCCCTCCTCTCCCAGGCCTGACCCCCTCCGCCCCTCAGGTCTGAAGCGTCTAACAGGCTGGGCTGATGTGTCTGGAGCCCTGGCTGAGCTGAAGGAGGAGAAGCGGAAGCTGGAGCGGGAACGGCCACTGTCCCTACTCCAGCTCCTGGGCAGCCACACCCACCGGCAGCCCCTGATCATTGCAGTCGTGTTGCAGCTGAGCCAGCAGCTCTCGGGCATCAATGCTGTACGTGTGGATGGCCTCCAGGGAGGGCCAGGGCTGGGCAGGAGCCCAAGAGGAGAGAGAGACAGGCGCGAGCATTGGAACTTGGGGCCAATCTGGCTCGGTGTGGCTGGAGGGGAGGAGGGGACGTCACTGACTCCTTCCCTTTTCTTTTTCCCCAGGTTTTCTATTATTCAACCAGCATCTTCGAGGCGGCGGGGGTGGGCCAGCCAGCCTATGCCACCATAGGAGCTGGTGTGGTCAATACGGTTTTCACCTTGGTCTCGGTAACTGCTCACCTCGGGATTGCTCACCCACCTACCCACCCACCACTGGCTTCATATCCCTGGGGGGTCCCAATGCTCATCCTCTTGACTTCCTCCCACTCACCCCTCCCTCCCACTTCCTGTGCCCTTCAGGACCCTTCAGCCAAGCCCTGACTCTCCCCACAGGTGTTCTTGGTGGAGCGGGCTGGGCGCCGGACTCTCCACCTCCTGGGCCTGGCGGGAATGTGTGGCTGTGCCATCTTGATGACTGTGGCTCTGCTTCTGCTGGTGAGACTGAGGGAAGGAGAGGGGGCCAGCAGCCCAACCCGTGAGAGCTGCCCCAGGAGGCCTTGTAGCGGCCAGGGCCATTCCTTAACATCATGCCCTTCAGGCTGGCACCAGCCCATGTGCTTGGACCCTGAGGGCTTGGTTCCAGAGTTTGCAGGCACTGTGGTCTATTCTTCTGAGGGACCGGGTTGCACTGGGCCTGCTCGGGAAGGAAGGTGCAGCACAGCTTGGACAAACAGACGGGAGAGCCCTGGTCCTGCAGCAGGAGCAATAAATCCTCAGGACCCAGCTTTAGAGCGAAGGGGGCAATGGCCACACTAAGACCTGAGAGACCCCAATGTGACCCCTGCCCTGAGTCGGCTTGGGGCTGCCAAGAGAATGAACAGGCTTAAGGGCCTGTCCTAACCAAGGGTGGCAGCACACCCTCCTCTCCCTGATCCCAAGCTGCTGGGAGGGAGAGATTTCACTTCTTCTCTGGGCCAGGGACAAAAGGAGATCCAGGAGAACCTGACCTGAATCCTGCCCCCTTCCTGCTTGGCCCCCAGGAGCGGGTTCCAGCCATGAGCTACGTCTCCATCGTGGCCATCTTTGGCTTTGTGGCTTTCTTTGAAATTGGCCCTGGCCCCATCCCTTGGTTCATCGTGGCTGAGCTCTTCAGCCAGGGGCCCCGCCCAGCAGCCGTGGCTGTGGCCAGTTTCTCCAACTGGACGTGCAACTTCATCATTGGCATGGGCTTCCAGTATGTGGCGGTAGGTCTCCTGTCTCTAGGACAGAGGGGGCAACTCGCAGCTAACTCACTGGCTTTCTCATCAGGGACACCTTACACCCTGCCCACAGACTATTGGCTCATGAGCCCCTTTGGTGGACCCCCTTCGCCCTGGAGAGAACCTGCTCCAGTGGCATCCATGGAGAGGACGGAGCTGTACTAGATCAGATTGTAGCAGTGGTGTCTCAGAAGCAGTGGCATAACTTACTTAGACTAGGAGTAATATTATAAACTTTGTTATTAGTACTACAATGCCTGGGAATCTACTCTGAGCGCAGTGACCCAGGGCGGGAAAGAAGGCAAAAAACTAAGGGAGAGTGGGGTTCACGGAATTCTCCATAAGTTCTCATTCCTGGTCCTCCCCATTGCCTTGCCCAGGAGCCACCTGCTTTCTGCAGTCACTCACACCCCAAGCTCCCTAGAAAGGTCTTTAGACCCTGACTTGCCTGAGGCCAACCCCCCTCCCCCCATCTACTCTGTCAACCCTTCTTTCTCCACCTGTCCCAGGAGGCCATGGGTCCCTACGTCTTCCTTCTATTTGCGGTCCTCCTGCTTGGCTTCTTCATCTTCACCTTCTTAAAAGTGCCCGAGACCCGAGGCCGGACGTTTGACCAGATCTCGGCTACCTTCCGCCGGATACCCTCTCTTTTAGAGCAGGAGGTGAAACCCAGCACAGAACTTGAGTACTTAGGGCCTGATGAGAACGACTGAGGGTAGAGGCCAGGTGGAGAGCCAGCCTTCTCCAGCACCCAAGAGACCCCCTCCTTTCCTCTGCAGCACTTTAACCCTCTTCCCCATTACCTTTAGGATGGAGAAAACCTCTCCAGCCTGGTGGGATTGGGAAGCTGGAGAGAAGGGTGGTCTGAGCACCCCCTCATTCCCCTCGTGTGGCTCCCTTGAATTATTTAGGTGTTGGGGTTAGGCTGTGGCCAGCAGGGGGGCCGTTCTCCCCTCCCCTCCCCCATCCCTAGCACATCCCTTTTCTCCCACCGCCACCCAGCTCAGCTCCCCTGCTAGAGAAGGGGTACTGGAGGGAGGGGAAGGTCTAGGATGGACTTTCTCAGTAAAGCAGAGGGCATGAGAGGAGAAGGGAGATGAGATTTCCTGCCACCTTGGATTCCTCCTACCATCTAGCACTTTTTGAGTAGGGGATCTGTCTTGACCCCTTCAGAGCAGAGGATGTACCCTCCCCGAGTCTAACCTCACCTGGCTCACCATGGGCCTTCCAGCGTGAGAGGGAACACAAGAGGGCATCCGGGTGTGGAGAGAAGGGATAGCATGCTCCTACCCTTGCCTCACGGCTCTGGGCCCCACCCAAGTTGCTCACCAAGGTTGCCTAGCTGGGGTGCCAGCTCTTGCCTCCCCCCTCCCACCCTGGAAGGATGCTGTACCCACAGGCTTTTGACCAAGCAAGGGAGGAACAGAGATGTGAAAAGCTGCCCACAAACACTGAGCTGGGAGGAGCCTTAGGATATTTTTGTATATGTTTGAGAAAAGGAGTAGGGAGAAGAAACCAAAGATCTGTTGTATTATTACATGTGTATATGTAAATATATATATATATAAAGTCGCTGTATGAAGATGAGCATCCTGTCGTGGAGGCACTCAATGGGCTGAGACAGAGAAAATAACGCACCCTGAGTCCTGCCTTAGCTCCAAGCCTACGATATCCTTCACTGCTGTCACTCACTCCCCCACGGGCAGTTCTGTTCATTGCTTTTATTCATAATAGTAAATGCTCAATAAATAGAAGCTGCAAGTGCCAGGCACTGCCCTTGGCACTTTACAAATGCTCACTGTGCGTGGTAGGTGTTACAGATGGGGCAGGTGACTCTTGGGCATCTGCTCACAGCTGCACAGCTAGAAATCTTCAACAAGGATTCCAGGCCAGCCCTCCCAGTGCCCCTCACCGCCCCCCTCCTTCCCACCTCAGTAAATTACCAGCAATTCTCTGAACAGAAGACAGGCAGAGACCAAGACAAGAAGAAAGCCTGTTTTTGTTTTTACTGGAGGCTCAGGTGGCACATGACAGTTCATAAAATGGCTTCAGAGGTGGGGGGGACAAAAAATAAACTGGGATGGGAAAGAAAAACAAACAGGAGGAGGTAAGTATGGGCTGGTTCCTTCTCAGCCTGATTTAGGGGAGGGAGTTGGCGCCTCTGAACAATAAGGATGGATTTCTTCCTTCAACCCTTGGTAGGGGAGAGAAAAAAAAAAAGCAAAGGCTGTTGCTCTGGCCCTCCTGAGTCTCAAGGAAAGAGGGAAAAGGCGGTGTTTTGATGTCATGAATTACAGGAAAGGGGGGAGGGGATGAAGGGTACAGGTTAGGTGGAAAAACTGGCAGATACCTGAGAAAAAGAAATGGACAAATCATGAAAATAGCAATTGATCCCAACCTAGGCCCCTGCCTTCTTGGCCACCTGCCTGGGCCTCCCTGAGGGTAGCCACTCACCAGATGGCAGCTCTGGGTGTCCTTTGCATTGGAATCACTCCAGTATGGTGGTGGGGTCCCCACTGTTGATGGGGGCTGAGGTCTGAAGAACAGGGGTGGCCAGCTGAGATGCTCAGTCTTTAGAACCCCCACCTCTAGCCTTCTCCCACCTTTTTTCTTCCCATTCCTACAGTCTCTTCCCCCTCCCCTTCATTCCCCCAGTTTCCATCCACAAGCTGGTGCTGTGGTTCCAAGTCCTGATGGGTAGTTTGCAAGAGTTGACATGAGGGGGAGCCTGCAGGGGATGACAGGGGCTTGATTGCCTCTGCTGGGGTTTCCCGGTGGGTAGGGGTACCTGCCAGGAGAGGACCCAACAGCACTGGCTCTTTGGTGTCTGCACAGAAGAGAATGGGGGTGGTACAGGAGTGGGGGCAGGGCCAAGAGAGGGAAGGAGCAAAGGGACAGAGGAAGAAGGGAAGAGAAATGCAAAGGATGGAAAGAAGAGAGGGGGACACGGGCCCCAGCCTTTTCTTCCATCCTACCCCTATGGAGTAGAAAGCCTAAGTCCTCACCTCAGGGGCTATGGGCTGCCTGGGTACAGGGGGCTGCTGCCGTCGCCGCTGGAAGTACGGGCGGTTTCGTGGGCGCTGGGGCTCAGGCCGGGAACCATCAGTGGGGCCTTGGCTGGGCTTGGTCTCACCATCCCCACCTTCTGTGGTAGGCTGCTGGGGTGGCCTGGGGCGGAAAGGCCTAGGAAGAAAAGTAAGGCCCCTGAAGGAACCAACTATACCAGGTCAGACAGCCTCCTCCCCTTCCCAGCCCTGTTAGAGCAGAGGTGGACTGGACTGGTTTCCCCATACTTCCCTCCAGGAATGAGTGCCTGCTGCCTTCCGGGCACCCAGACAGGAATCCCTCGGCCACTCAGCCCTCCCCACCAGCTTCAGGCTTTTCCTAGAACCTAACTCTTCCCCTGCCCATGCCGCTGTTCCCTTGCCCCCTTTCCCCTGGGACCAATACCGGCTGGTGAAGAGGGAGAGTGAGCGGCAAAAAGAATCTTACCTTCGGTACCTGGGCCGGAATCTGGGTGGGGGGACCCGCTCATCTCCCTGCTGCTGGTCCCCCTCCAGTGGGGCTGTCTCTTTGGGTTCTACCCCATCAGTGCCCTGGGAACATACACAGCCTGGGTGAGCTGCGGGAATGCTGGCTGCCCAGAACATTTGGTTCTGCTTCCTGTGGGAGGCCCCATGGTCTCTCTCCTCACCACCTCCCACTCCTTTTCCAGTGCTTGGATAACTTGTGCCCATATTCCCACTTCCCCTCACCTCTATAGGTTGCTGCTGGTTGGGGGGACGAGGGCCTCGCACAAATCGCCGTCGGTAGAAGAAGGGTGGTGGGCGCCGTCGCCTGGGCCGCTGCCCGGAATCTTCAGCCCGTTCCCCTTCGCTGCCTGGTTCTGTCCCACCCGAGGGAGCTTCTGCCACCATAGGTGGTGGGGCAGCTGGGCGAGGCCGGGGGATGAACCGGCGGAACCTACGTCGATTGGGGGCATAGCGGCTGCCCTTCACTGGCACGCCCCCGGGCCCAGTTACATTAGCAGCTTCTGCACCCTAGTAAGGAGATAGAGAGGGAGCAGTCAGAACTTGCCCCAACTCCAAATGCACATTTGCAAACCTGCTTGAATTTTTAAAATTCTTCCTCTAGCTAAACTCTCTCTAGCTTTCCTTTAGCTCCTCTAATTTCTACTTCTTTCTACCTTCCCCTAGGGGGGCAATGGAGTGTGTTTGCACCCTTCTGGGAAGAGGCAACATCGGCAGCTTGTCCTTTCCAAATAGCTAATACCAGGCCTTACTGAGTTTAAGGCTTGGGGTGGGGTTGGGGAAAGAGGCCTGGCAGCACGACCTGAGCCCCGCTATCCATCTCTCACTACAGAGGGCTGCCTGGGAGGAGAGGACTTGGGGACAGGGTCCTGTATGGAGAAGAGACATGGAAGTGCTTGGTGAACAACAGAAGAAAAACCCAGACATTAATGGTGACAGACAAATTGTTTAGGACTTCCCCTGGAGCAGCCCTAGTGTTAAGGAAGAAGTCATCTGGTTCAGAACATAGTCTTGTTCCCACGGCCTGGGCTAAAAGGCTAGAAGCCAGAGGAAAAGCTGGCCCCAGGAGGGCCAAAGCCCGGGGTGATCTCCAGGCCATCCTCCCATGAGCCTGGCAGACTCCATACTCCACAGAAGCTCCCAAACCTTCTCTCCTTCCACGACATCAAACTCCACAGTCTCCCCATCTCCAACGCTGCGCAGAAACTTCCTGGGGTTGTTTCTTTTAATAGCTGTCTGGTTGGGGGAAAGGCCATGAGAAAAGTGAGGGCAGCAAGGCAGCAGTTTTACCCCTGCTGGATCCACCACCCAATTTCATTCTTTTCGACATTTTACTTGGGGGCTGGGGCTGGAGGCAGGAGAAGGTGGCCAAAGTTTAGTCAGGGAAAAGCCGTGAACTGGGAGCTGTGGGAATGACTGTACATTTGCCACTGTCCTCAAGACACACTCCCTCCCCCCTTTATTCCTCAGGGATTTTGAATAGGGAGGCAAGACGTATGAACTCAAAAGCAAAACCAAAAGGAGAGACAGCCTCAAGTTGCAAAGTAGGGAAAATGTCTTTCTTACCTCAATCCTACTGAGAGCTCTTTCCACCAAAGCAGTGGTTCTCAAATTCTGTGGTGCATCAGAATCACCTGGAGAGCTTGTTAAAACCGGCTGCTGGGCCCCATTCCCAAGTCTGATTCAGTGGGTCTGGGGTGGGGCCTGAGAATTCGGATGTCAGGTGATGCTGATGCTGCCGGTGCAGGGACCACATTTTGAGAACCACGGCACCCAAGGATCTCTCTCACCTGGGTCCTTTCCCTCAGAAAATTACCTATAATTCACTCCTGCCCTGTTACTAGGTCCCAGCGTGTAGTGAGCATGCCAGGCCCAGAGGGTGAAACATGCATTTCTTAGAGACTTTCTATCACCAACCATAAATGGGGCTAATGGAGGCTAATACAGGTCTCTGAGGCGGCTGTGGAGGGGAGGGAATCTATTTCCTGATGGGCATGTCGTTGTGATATAAAGGCTGGAGAAACACAACGAAGCTGCTAAGGATGATGGCAAAGGCCTTGGAAGGTCACTCCTCCCCTCAGAAAGGCAGCCTAGCTCTTACCTGGTGAACAAAGACATCCTCCTTGGTGTCATTCCTGCAGAACAGGATGGGTCATTAAGGGGGTGACCTTAGAAAGGTGCTCACTCCACTGAAGCCTCCCTGGCTGCCCATTCCTAACACCAGTGAGCCCATCCTCTCCAGCATTTCAGAGCTATTTGGGGTAGACAGGGCCAGGGAGTGACTGGCAAGAGCCAGCAAGGCCCCCAGGAGCTGGTATACGGAGAAGTACATCTAAAACCTCAGTGGGAGGCCCAGACTTTATGATAAAGAAAGGGTGGAGGAAGAAGGGAAAGGCACCTTGAGGGAGCTGGGATAGCTCTCTCCCTGCTGAGTACTCCACCCTCTACCCCAGGGGCACCTTAGAACCTGGTGGCACTGGGTGTAACTGTCCCTGGCTAACATCCCCTCCTCCCAACTCCCACTGTGGCTGGAAAATTCCACTGTCTCCTTCCTTCTACACTCAAGAAGGAGGGAGAAAAGACAGGCAGAACAAGTCTTAGAAGGGGACCAGGAGCCAGGAAGTTGTTCCAAACAGCCACAAAATCTTGATCTCACCCTCACCCTGGAGGTGAACCCCTCAATCAGGAGCCACTTGTGAAGACCGAGGGGCCAAGGGTGAGAAAGAAGAAAATATTCACCCATTCTCTACCACCTCCTTGCCTGATATCCAGGTTCATCCTAGAACCTCCAAGCCATGTGGTGGGGGTGGGAGGGGTGGGAGTGCTGAGGCTTTCCTTCAGAACCTTCCAGGAGTCCTTAGTTCCCACAATTACAGAAGGACCCTTCCCCAGAACAAGTGTTCTGGCCTTGGAGTACTTGGATCTACACAAAGGTTAGCCTGCTAAGAGGGCACAGTTAGGGCCTCCCCAGAGTGCTGGGCTGGGCAGGGTGCCCAGGCTGGGGAAGGGCCCACTGGCGGAGACCTGGCTCGGCTCAGAATTGGAATTCACGGCTACCAACTCTTCCAGTGCTTGGAGGGGTGGGGCTCCCAACTGAAGGAAAGCAGCAGTCAGGGCAGGGTTGGGCTCCTTTCCTCCCCAAGCCGGTCTCAGGGCCACCAGGTGGGGGATTCAAATGAGTCAACAGCTCTTAAAGGTAGAGAAGTTGTGAGAGTGCTGTGTGCTTTTAAAATGAAATCATTGAATATTCAAGCTCCAAAGCCCTGAGGCCACAGAGAGCACCATACATTCTGCCCTGAAGGCCTGTGGCAAACTGAAAAAAAAAAAAAAAAAAGGCAATTCCAGAAGCTGGGAGGGTCAGAACTAGGTCTGTCAAGTTCCTGGATCCTTAACCCTCTGCTGCCCTTGAAGAAGTAGGATAGGCCTCATCTTGCCACTAAGCACACATCTATGCTGCAGTTAAAGACTTTCAATTAACATCAGCTGGACACTACTGCTGGGGGCAACCATGTGCCTCCCAGGAGTAGAGAGTAGGTTGGGAAGGTGTCCATTCCTACAGGCAAGATTGAAAGACACCCATTCCACCCTCTCCCTGGACTCCTCGGATACCTGTTGATGAATCCGTAACCATTCCGGACGTTGAACCATTTGACAGTGCCCAGGACTTGGATTGCTGCCAGGCAGAGATGCAGTGGGGACAGTAAGATGGGGGAAGAGATGGAGTTGACCTCAGTTTTGAGACACTCCAAAATCTAACCTACCTCCCTATTATTTATTCACTTGAACCTCAAGCCACCCAGGTTTCACCCAACAGCTTCAAGGCATTCCTACCCCAGTTCCACCAAACAGAAGTGTCCACACAGGGGAGCTCAGGTTTTCAAAACCTTTCCAACTCTAAGGCATGTCGCCCACATCCTTCGCCTAAAATTTGGTACTTACCTGGTCCACGAAGTCCCACCCTTGGGTCATGACCCAGCCCTCCCAATCTAAGTGTCCCCAGTGCACCTGCTTCCCTGGCTCAGCAATGTGCTCAGGACTAACCCCGGGGCGTGGCCAGAACCTGAGACTTTATCCTCTAGCTCAAAGCCCTAGGTGGACCTGTCAGCCGCGCCCGCCTCCCAACGACGGCACTGCCGGATTTCCCACCAGGGGAACCACTCTGTTTGGTCCACTGCCCCCAGTCCAGCTGGTCCTTTGGGCCTCCACCCCCTGCTGGACTCCACACGGCCCCTCCCCCAACCCGCCCGACCCCTCACAGCCGCCCTGGCGCACGCCTCCCCCTCACCCAGCACCGGCTTGTCCGCCTGACTCCGGGCCGGGGGCGCGGGGGTCCCCGAGGCCGCCGTTGCAGGGTTGCCAAGGTTGCGGGGGCCCGGCGCCGTGGGGGTCCCAGCAGCGGGGCCCGAGGCGGCTCCACCCCCGCCGCCTGCCCCGCCGCCTGCTTTCTGCGGCTCCCCTACGGGCACCGGTACCACCACCGCTACCACCCCTGCCGCCGTCGCGGGCACCGTCGCCGCGGGGGCCGCTGTCGCCACCGCTGCCGCCTCCGCCTCGCTCATCCCTCCGGGCCCAGTACCGGCCCCCGCCGCCACCTCCTCCGCCGCCGCCGCCACCACCGCCACCGCCCCGGCCCCTCCCCCCGGCTCGCGAACCCGCCGCCCCGCTCGGTCCTCGCGCCCCGAGCCTATTCCGCACGCCGGCAGCGGACCCTGAGCTGAGGCCAATCGCAGCTCGCTGTCGCGGCGCGCGCAGGCCCCGCCTCCCGGCCACAGGCCAATCCCAGCCAAGCAGCGCCCCCGGCCCGCACGCCCGCCCCGCCTCCCGGACTTCGCACCCAGGCGGAGGACCCCGCCCGCTGCGCCGTAAGTACACCTGGGCTCCGCCCCGAGGCCTCCACGTGACCTCTGCTCGCCTAACTCATTGGCCGACGGCCCTTTCCCCCTCCCCCCCGCCCCTTTCCACCGGCCGCGGGAAATCAAACGGGTTCGTCGCGCCCCAACCGCCACCTGGCTTCTGAGCGAAGGGCGGGGCGCGGGGCCCAGGTCCACCGTTGCCCATGACGACCCTGGTGGGCGGGGGGAGCTAGCCGCCTCAGTTCCGGCTTTGAGCGGTACCGCGAGTGTGGACTTGACTTCCGCTCTCCAGGCCGACCTTCCCCGCGCACTCTCTGGTGTTGGGGCTGTCTCTCAGCCCCCGACCACCCTGGGTGCCCTCTTACAAGAGGACGCCCCCGCACCGCCCGGGGCTGCGGCATCCGGCCACCGTACAAGCTGCAAAGTGCAGCCAAAGAAACCAGATCCTTCACTTTTATTTTGTTGAGGTAAAATTTACATATAGTGAAATGAGCAGATCTCCAGAGTAAGATTCGCTGAGTTCTGATAAGTGTGCCCATCCAGGTAACTAACACGCTAATGGATTTTTCCATCGCCCCTGAGACGTTCCCTAGAGCCCCTTCCAGACAACACAGCCTCCCCTCAGCCCACTACTGTTTTGATTTCTCCCATCATGGGTGAGTTTCTGGGCCCCCAGCCAGGCTGCTCCCCTCTGCCCCGTACCCCGCCCTCGCCCTCTGCTTGCTCCCTCCGACTTTTTTGTTTCCTCCAACTGGCCAGGTCCACCTGCAGACCTTTGCACAAGCAGTTTGCACTGCCTCGAAGGCATCCTCCGCGTCTCGTAGGGTGGCTCTCTTCTCCTGAGGTACCAACTTTCTTATCACTCCACCGTCACATCATCCTTTTTTCTTAGGGCATTTCTGAGCACCTGAAGTTATCCTGCTCATTTGCTCACCATTGCTTACCCCCTAGACTGTAAACTCCGCAGCCGTAAGAACTGTAAATTATGCCTGACGCCTGGAACAACGGAGGCGCACAATATTTATTGAATAATCCAATGGTCCCCATCCTACAGACGAGAAGACTGGGGCCCAGAGCGATGCTTGCCCAGGTCTCTAGGGAGCCTGAGAGGTCCGACCCGAAAGGCACAATCTCTCTCCCAAAATAACACAGCTCCGGATGACGCCTCCCCCGGCCCGGGGAGAACGCAGCCCGGGCGGCGGTGCCGAGTAGCGCGTATTTTTAGCTGGACAGTGCGGCCCGGGGCAGCACACAGGATCACCACGCGCCACTGGCCCACGTGCGCTTCACCTGTCCTGGTGTCCTCAGGCCGCCAGGCCCAGGCCCCATCCCCGCCCGGCCCGCCAACGCCTCTCCCGGTCCCGGCGCGCCCTCTGCCGGCCGCTCCCGGGTCCAGTCTCCTCATTCTCCCTCCTCCCGCTATTTAGAAGTTGAGGGTTCTGTTTCCCAGGGTTTTAGGCACCCACAGTAGACCAAAAGTCAAAAAGATAAGAAAACATCTAAATTACAGACGAGGCCGTGAAGGAAAAAGAGATGAATGACCACCTTCCCTCACATTGTCACAGACATGTTTGCCTGAGCCAGGCCCTGTTTAAGCTCAAGGAATAGTAGCAGCTGGAGACCCAGGCCCCGCCCAGAGGTTCACAGGCTAGGGCAAGGCAGTAAGAGACCTCACAGTGAGACACCGGCGGCAAAAGAATCCCGGCACGTACAGAGAGAGCTCAGGAGTGGACTGACTAAGGTTAGAAGGTGAGATGAGACCCAGCTCATAGGAAGCAGGGGGTGAGCCCTTTTTGCAGCAACATTAAGAATATGTCAGGAGACCACCGGTGAGGGAAAGATTCCAGGCAGGTGTCAGGGAGGCTTGAAACAGCACCATATCAAACAAGTTCATCCTCTCCCCACCATGGATAAGAATTAGCAGATGCCACAGAGAGGTGCAGTTAACTGCCTTGTTCCATTGAAGGGCTTGTGCATGTAATTTTCTGATTATTTCAATATGTATTTTAGGTATTATACAAGGGCCCCAGGTATTTTAATGGAAAGTTTTCCTCCATTTGCTGTCACTCCTTTTCCATTTGTTCCTGCCCAGCTGAAGTCCTTCCTGCCTGTCTTGTTCATTATTTTAAAAAAGAGAAAAAAATTACTGGCTTCCTTAATTATTGCCCTATACATCGCCATCAATTTAACACCAAACTTCCTTTACTGTCTCAACTTGCTCTTCTTTCTTTCACATCCTACCAAAACACCAAATCTGGTCTCTGCCCCCACTGTTGAAAAGGCCTCAGCTGTGGTCCCCCATCCTTTCCTAACTGAAACATTCAGCAGATGGTTCTTGGTCCTCTTTCTACTCTGCTAAGTGAAGTGTCCCTGCAGCAGCTTCCATCACCTAACCCTTCGCCATGTCCTCCCACCTCTTCTTATGGCTCCTTTTCCTCCACTTTGTCCTCAGTGCTGTATCCTTCCCATGCTCCACCAGACTCTGAGCCAGATACTTTCCTGCCACTTGCTCTCCAAGCTTCTGCAACTTCAAGTACACAACTGAGCTCCTCTTTCTCCTCCCTTCCCACTCCCCACTCCTTGCTGGGTTATACCTTGCCACTTTCCCACAATCACCCTTTGGAAACCTAACTCATGCAGTGCCCTGTCCTTACTAGTAGAACAGTCTTCTCTGGATGCCCAGGCTTAGCACAGCAGAGGGGAAGACTGGTGGTTTCAAACTGAGATGAGATTAATAAATAATTAACGGCCTTTATCCTCTCCTCTCCCATTCATTCCTTCACTGCTCTCACCTCTGTCCTTGCCTCTTTGCAAGCTCTGCTAGCACTCTTCCAAATCCATGACCTGCTCATCTTCTTGTCCTCTTTGATGCATCTGATAGCATGGCTTACCACCTTGTTCTTGAAACCTCCCCCTCATCTCGTTTTTTCCCTAATAATAGTAGCAGTAACAGTTGACATTATTGAACACTTACTATGCACTTTAGATATATCAGGTTATTTAGTTCCTACTGCAACCCTGGGAGATGGAAACCATCCCCATTTTACAGATAAGAAAACTGAAGTATGGAAGAGTTAAGTAACTGCTGTAAAGTCACAAGCCAAGTGAGAACGAGCCAAGCTGGGATTCAAACAGATCAGCCTGACTCCAGAGCCCATCTTCTAAGTCACCAGCCTCCTTCCACTGTGCTGGGACTATACTTTTCTACCTTCCTCAACAATCTCCTGCCCCATGTCCCCTCTCGATCTTTCTATGTGTTTGGCTTTTCCTTCCAAACTATATTTCTTAAAAGACTGTCTGCCATTACCCAGCCTCTGCTTCTTCCCAGGGCCCTGGCTTCAGAAAAGAAGCTGGCATGTTTGTGCTTCTGTTCCTTCCCCTCTATGTATGTGGCAGATGTGAATGGAGACCATTTCCTTCTCGGACTTCTTCCTGGGCTCCTTGACCTTTTGCTTGCCTCTTCCTAAAAGTTAGGGTCTGTAGGATCTTTTCTCAGCCCTCCCTTCTTCTGACTCTACAACTTCTCCCTTAGGGAGCCCATCTACTCCTCCTGCTTCAGATGCAAACCCAGACACAGATAACTCCCAAATCTACGGTCCTTGCCCAGACCACACTCCTGTGCTCCAGACCTGTGGTGGCCAACTGCCAACCTAACATCTCCAGGGCCCCCTACCTTGGTAAAGGGTAAAATCATCTCTGGGTGCAGAGATCTTAAATCTCCCTTGACACCTCCCTCTCTTGTGCATGACTGTCTCTTGGTCCTTTCAGTTATACATCCTCCCCTCCATGTATTTCTTCCCATCCCACTGTCCCCATCCAGTTCACACCACCAGCGTCTCTCACTCCAACACTGTAGTAGCCTCCTGTGTGCCTCATCACCCTGCTTCCAGAACTGACCCCCACCTCTGCCAATACATTTTCCAACAGGTACCCAAAAGCAAAGAGTTCCCCCAGTCATTCAGTCCTAGTGCCCTGCTTTGTTTTTCTATAGTATTTATCAATACTTGATATTTTCTTGTTCATTTCTTTAAGAGCTCCTTATCTGTAAGCCTGGGATCTTGCCTGTCTTGTTCACTGCTGTACTCCCAGCATCTAAAACCATGCCTGGCACCTGGTAGATGATCAGTAAATATTTGTCTGAATCAATGAAGGCCACTAGAAAGATCTTTCCAAAACACACTTTTTTCTGATAATACTCAAGTGCATTAAATATATGCATTTCCTATGAACCAGCAGTTTATCTTCTGAGCATGTGACCCAAAGAGATTCTTTTACAGGTCCAGAAGGAGACATGCATGAGAAAGTGAAGGTGGGAAATTGGAGGCAACCTGGGCATCCATCACTGACCATTATCGCTAAAATGTGGTAGGTGAACACCATGGAGTATTATACAGCAATTAGACACAATAGGTTAGATGACTTATAGCGACATGAATGGATCTTAAAAGCATACTGCCTAGAGAAAAACGGTAAGAAACATGGTGAGATATATACAACCATACCATTTACGTTACAAGACCCATTCCCCCAAGCAATGAATCATATCTTATCAGAATATATGAAATAAAAATATATCATAATATCATAATAGCAATAGAAATGGGATAATGGGTTAACAAAGGAAAAAAATTGATTAGTTACGAAAATGTATGAGTGAATAGATGGATAAAGGAATGAAATGCTCTCTTGTGCTGAAAACCCCTCAGTGTCTTCCCACTGAAGATTCATAGGTAAAATCCATATCTCTTAGCTTTAAAAGTTCAAGATCCAGACTTCTCTTTTCCCTTTGCCACTCTACCCAGCCACACCCCAAGCACTCCCTCCTGACTGGCCTCCCTGACGCTGGTCTGCACTATCCACTAGCTACATATATGGCTATTTACATTTAATTAACGTTCAATTAAATTCAATTCCTCAATCATAACACATATCAAGGCCTCAACAGCCACGCGTGCCTGGTGGATACGTATTATCACAGTTAAAGAACATTTTTGTCAGGGCAGGAAGTTCCAATAGACCGCACTGCTATACAACCATCTCTTTAAATCTCAACTTTCATCATACTAAATCTTGTGTTTTCAAAGTTCCAGTGATTTCCTTTCAGCGATATTTATTGGGTACTTTCCCCTGCTTCTCTGCCGAGGGAGGCCAGGCACAAGTAGCTGAGATGATACTCACAGTGCTTGGTACTTATATAAAATGTTGTAGTGCTGTGAGTCTTTTTCCAAAAATATTTCAAGTAATTTACAATAACATATGCATATTTGTTTATTCAACGAACATTTCTTGAGCACGCTGTGTGTGCTAGATGCTATAAAAGGTGCTGGGGATACAGGAGTAGAAAAGATACCCAAACAAGATCCCTACACTCACAACTGACATTCTAGTAAAGGAGGAAGTGAAATAAGTAAGCAGATACACAAGATAATTGGAGATGTAATAACAGCCATGAAGGGAATGCATGGATTGATGCGGTAGAGAAGTAGGGGGTTGGGTGGGGGGTGATTTACAATTAGGTTGTCAGGAAGACTCTCCTAAGAAGTCCATCTATTTATACTGCGAGAGGAACGATGAGAAGAAGGCAACCAAATAAAGCGATGAAGGAAGAGAATTCCAGGCACATGAAACGGCTAGGGCAGAGATCCTAAGGCACAGAAGAGTTTGACCTATTGGAGGGAAAATTTAGTGTGGTGGGCATCTAGAGAGGAGTGTAAAGGAAGATGAGATTACTGAGTTAGGCAGGGTCAAATCAATCACAACCTGGGAGTCTGGATTTTATTCCAAGAGTGATGGGAAGTCTTCGAAGGGTTTTAAAAAGGAGAGTAAGTGATATGGCCTGATTTACATTTTTAAAACAGTCACTTGACTTCGAGTAAAGAAGAAAGTGGAATGAGGCAGAGGTAATGGGAGCTTGGATTCATGTGGTGGTAGTGAACCTGGAGAGAAGCAGACCAATTTGAAGTAGTTTTTTTGGAAACAGGATGGTGGACAGGATATGGAGGTGAGGAAGAAGAAATTAAGGAACCTAGGTTTTTCGCTCAAACAAACTTGGGTGGATGACGGTGCTTTTATTTCAGTGAGAAACCCTAGAGGAAGGACAAAATCAGGAGCTTGTTTAGGGGCTTGTTTGAAACATCCAAGTGAAGAACTTAAGCAGGCAGTTGGATGTGTGAGTCTGCAGCTCAGGGGAAAAGTCAGAGCCGGAGTTAGATGTGTGGAGGCATAAGCACTGATGGTCTGTATGCAGGTGTTATGCATGTATACATTTATAATGTTTATTGTGGTGACATATATAGCACAACATTCCTATTTTTACTTCTTTCAAGTATATGACTTTTACAAATGGTATTTAGAGCGCTAGGATTGGGTGAGCTCCCTAAGAAGTAAGTGTTGGTCTTTCTCTATTCTCAAAGATGAGTAAACTAAGTCTCAGTGAGGCTAAGTGGCTAAATAAAAGAGAGGGCATTAATGTATTTGGGAAGGAGAGGAGATCTGCAGGGGACCTATGGAGGAAAATGGCTGGGATATACAGGTTGAAGCCTAATTCAGGCAGCCTAGAATCCAGGCCAAAATTTGCCCTAAATTGAGTGGCTCCTGAATGACTATTAAAGCCCTTTGCTTGGTTCTTCTTGGTTGAACTGAATCATTCCAGGGAACTGCAATGTAAGGAAGGGAGGAGGTCTTTCTGGACAGGCAGGTTTTTGGGGACTCTCAGATCAACTCCAGCATTGCCAGCTCAATTGGAGGAGCCCAGTGCCCTCTAAGATGGACTGCTCTGTCACATGCATACTTGACTTGGCAGACTTCTCCCTTTGGGACTGCCCGGAGGTACGAGTCCCTCCTCTCTAAATAGCCAAGAGACTTGGGCCTCATGCAGGGGGAATCCTCTTTCTTGTTCATCCCCCTACTAGGGGACTAGGATTTGATGAGTTCCACTGATTTCTGCACTGTACACTCCTTTTTACTTCAAAAGGCAAATTGAAAGCACCAATACCAAGGAGAATCAGGTTATCTAGACTGGACCAAGCATCATTAAGAAGAGAGGAGGATAGCACAGGAGGAAGGGCATGAGGTCTCAGGCTTTTGGTCTGGCTGTTCAGGACAAGGTGGCCCCTGAAGCATGCCTGAGAATATTCTTTAACAGCTAACTTCAAATTCACATCTTACAGTCTATAACGCAGTTCCTTCTTGATTCCCTCCAAGCATCTGGCAGTTTCTGCTGCTAGGATTGCCCTCCCATCCGTTCATTCTGTAAACATTCAGGGCCAACCATATGTCAGGCTCTGTGGTGGGTGCTGGGGATGCAAAGATCCTGCACTCAAGGAGCTCCTGGCCAGGTAGGGGAGACCGACAAATGGGTCTGTAGTGCAAGTGCTGAGTAGAGGTGAGCATGGGGACTGTAAGGCAGAGGGAATGCCATCCAAGTCAGCAGGGATGTCAGGGAGGGGGTCCAGAGGACGGTGAAGCCACATCCCAGTTCTGAAAGGCACACAGGAGTACTAACCAGGTGAAGACAGAGCAGACAGGAATGGAGTGAGGAGTGACTGAGTGGTTGTGTGCAGATGCCTGGGTCCAGGACTTGGGCTGCGGCTGGGGAGGAATGCAGCCAGGTCCTCAATGCGGCCCTGTCGTTGAGACCTCAACCTGCCTAGACCTTTAGATCTTTCCTCTCTGGATACAGATTTCATCTGCCTCTTGCCTCCTCTTTTATACCTGATATATATATATATATTTAAACTTTTTTATTGTATAACATATATACAAAGCAAAAAAGGAAAAAGCAATAGTTTTCTAAGTATATCTAAGATATTCTTTTCATGGGTTTAGACAAGCCAAGAAAGATAGATATCCAACTAATATTTCTTTAGCCTTCCTCCACAGAATGACCAGCTCTCTTTCACCCTGATAAAGGCTAGTCCTCTGGTCTCCCTTGACAGAAGATCTTCCAGGCTTCCAGCCTGGGTCGGTACCCATCTTGGTGCCCCCCTCAGTGGCCTTATTACTCTACCCTGTAGTTGCCTCCCTACCTCTTAATGTCCTCCCTAGCCCCAGGGCATGCCACCTGGCAAGCCTCAGTTACCACTTGGAGACTGATTGAATGAGCAAATGAGCACAGTGAACACTCCATAGTCACTTGATTGGCTCAGTGAGGCTCCTCCCCCTAGAAGCTGGGTCCATAGTGTTTCCCAGCCCTATTCCCCATTCACTTGGTCCAGTTTCTAAGAAGCTTTCTGACTTCCCTGTCTAGCATCCAGCTCTTCCCTCAGTAAGGGATAGAACTAAGTTAAGCAGGGCCATTGGGAACTGGGGGTGGGGAGACTTTTGGGTAGGGTTTTTCTCCAGCCCACAGCCACTCTCATACCAATGACCATTTTTTTTTCACCCATCACTGATGCTAGATACAATGCTACCCAGGACATACAACCAGGAGCCCCTCATCACAGACCAACATTATGTATTATTATTATATTTATTATCTGTTTATCTCCTCCTCCCACCTGTGGGCAGGGATTGTGCTTGCTAAACTTACCACGCTGTATCCTAAGTTGCTGGCGCTTAGAAAAATCTCAGTAAATATTAGTTGAATGAATGAATGAGTCAGTGGATGCAGACAAGGTTTCTGCTATAAGCTTAGTAGCTAGGTGCTGAGAGAGCAAGTCCAGGACCACCATACCCCCTCCTCCCGAAAACGGGTTCCCTGTTTGCCCATTCTGAAGGTTCATTCAGAGTGTTTGACTTTTATACAAGCCCTTGAGGGAGAAAAGAAGAGTAATCTCTGCTCAGGCCCCTCTGATAAAGACAAATTCTCACTGTGAAATATTTGTACCATAAAGAACTCCCCACCCCACCCCCACTCCCCCACCCCTTGTCTGTTTTCTTTATACCTAGAAATTTCTTCCAGCAGCTAACTTAATTTACCCTCCCATACAATGCAAAATATGTTTTTTTTAAAGGCATAGAGAAAAGTGGAAAAAAAATATGGTAAAACATTTATAGCAGTTGCCTCTGGGTGTTGAGTCTGTGGTTAATTTTTAATAATTATTTTCTATATAAACAATTTTTCTACAGTGGACTTGTATTTTTATAATAA
Source organism: Tamandua tetradactyla (assembly GCF_023851605.1). NCBI lineage: Eukaryota > Metazoa > Chordata > Mammalia > Pilosa > Myrmecophagidae > Tamandua > Tamandua tetradactyla. The sequence continues at coordinate 61,161,893 of NC_135332.1, forward strand.
AAAATGGAAAGAATCTTTAAAAAATTACCCTGGTCATATATGCAACATAACATTTCCCATTTTTACCACTTTGAATTATACAATTCAGTAGAGTTTATAATCACAATGCTGTGCTGCCATCACAACTATCCATTACCACAACTTTCCCATTACTTCAAGCCAGAATCTTTACAATAGTGTAAAAACTTTCCTCTGTTTTTATATTTCTTTATTTTATTACTCATCTACCCATACATTGAATAACGGGGGTATCAGTAACAACATTTTTACAATCACATAGTCACAAGGTTTTTCACATGGTCACATGGCTATATAGTTATACAATTATCAAAGATCAAGGCTACTTACTTAAAATTAGGCCTAAGACTCACCCCCAAGAAAACCTCTTTTGTTGCTCAGATATGGCCTCTCTCTCCAGCCAACACAACAAGCAAATTTACCACCCTCCCCCTGTCTACGTGGGACATGACTCCCAGGAGTGTGGACCTTCCTGGCAATGTGGGACAGAAATCCTAGAATGAGCTGAGACTTAGCATCAAGGGATTAAGAAAAACCCCTAGAATGACCTGAGACACAGCATCAAGGGATTGAGAAAACCTTCTGGACCAAAAGGGGGAAGAGTGAAATGAGACAAAGTGTCAATGGCTGAGAGATTCCAAACAGAGTGGAGAGGTTATCCTGGAGGTTATTCGTACACATTAAGTAGATATCCTCTTGTTATTGAAGATGTAATGGAGAGGCTGGAGGGAACTGACTGAAAATGTAGAGCTGTGTTCCAGTAGCCATGTTTCTTGATGATGACTGAATAATGATATAGCTTTCACAATGTGACTGTGTGATTGTGAAAACCTTGTGTCTGATGCTCCTTTTATCTACCTTGTCAACAGACGAATAGAACATATGGAACAAAAATAAATAATAGGGGGAACAAATGTTAAAATAACTTTAGTTTGAAATGCTAGTGATCAATGAAAAGGAGGGGAAAGGGGTATGGTATGTATAATTTTTTTTCTTCTGTTTTCATTTTATTTCTTTTTCTGTTGTCTTTATTCCTTTTTCTGAATTGATGCAAATGTTCTAAGAAATGATCATGATGAATATGCAACTATGTGATGATATTGTGAATTACTGATTATATATGTAGAACAGAATGATATGTTAAGAATGTTTGTGTTTCTTTCTTGTCATATATTTTTTATTTAAAAATTAATAAAAAAATTTTTAATTTAAAAATTAATAAAAAAATTTTTTTTAAAAGATCAAGGCTACTGGATTACAGTTCAACAACTTCAGGTATTTGCATCTGGCTATTCTAATACACTAGATTCTAAAAAGAAATATCTATATAATGAATCAGTAGTCATAATCATTTGTTGATTCCTAACTTCTCAGTTGCAACTCCTCCCTCTTATTTGATCATTCTCTCAATCTTCAGATGTATTTGGGCAATGACCATCGTAACTTCTTCATGCTGCGAAAGGTTGTCAACATTATGGGGTAGAGGAATGAAGCTGATTGGTGTTCTTAGAGAGACTGTTTCATAGCTTATTTGAAAAAATAAACTAATAAGTAAAACTTTTATAGAGTTTTAGATAGTGTCATGGTCAGGATCATGTGTCAACTTGACCAAGTGGTGGTACCTGTTTGTCTGGTTGGACAAGTGCTGGCCTGTCTGTTGCAATGAGGACATTTCATAGGATTGAATCATGATCATGTCCACTGCATCCACAGCTGATTACATTTGTAATCAGCCAAGGGGATTGTCTTCTGCAATGAGTGCTGCTTAATCTAATCCCTGGAAGCCATTTAAGGAGGATTCAGGAGAGACAGGTTTTCTTTCTGCTGTAGCCAGTGAGCCTCTCCTGTGGAGTTCATCCAGATCCTCCATTACAATCGTCAGCTTCACAACCTGGCCTACAGATTGTGGACTCTATGTTCCCATGGTTACGTGAGACACTTTCATAAATTTTATATTTATGAATATTTCTTGTTGATTGTGTTTCTCTAGAGAATCCTAACTAATACAACTTGGTACCAGGAGTGGTTCTTAAGAAACAGATTCTTAAAAATGGGTTTTTATGAATGGTTTTCTATTCTGACTGGACTCATAGACACCAAGGGCTCTGATTTCCATAATCAGAATGACCGTGTCAATCCTTGGAGTAGTTGGCAAAAGAGATAGTCAAAATATCACCATTCGATTCTTCTAATACTTCGCTTGTATGAAGCCAGGCTATGGGGGATAATGTTTTTGACACCTTTACAGAGTTTTGTGGAAATAGGAGGTATAGAGATGTTGGCTGGTTGTTGTTAGATACACTGGATACGTTAATGAGTCAAAGGGATGGGCTTAAGTCTTCAAACAAGGAGCTTAAGCGCCATCTAACAGATGTAGAAGTTTCTATGAGTGTCTTGAAGGAAAATCTTATTTCCTGTAGCTGTAGACTTGAGATCTCTGAAAATCAAACTCAGAATCTTATTGTTAGATTAGCAACTTTACAACGTAAACTGAAATCTCAATCTTTTTGCATGGTGTCTGCCGTTAAAGTGAGTTCATTGATTGGAAAGGTGTGGGACCCTAAAAAATGGAATGGTGACGTATGGATTGATAATGATGTTGGGGGTGAGGTTGAAACCCTAGGTCATGCTGAGACTTCTCTAGATAACCTGTAATAGTCTGCCCTGAGGACTTAGGCGCCCCACCTCCACCCTGCCCTGAGGAGCTGACCACCCAACATCCACCTGAAGGGATTAGCCCTGGAGTGATTAATCCTGTTTTCACCAGATGAAACTGCAAATGAATGCCCTGAAGCAAATGGCTTGGAAAATACTTCTAATTCTTTTCATGACCCACTCCCACCACCCCTCATTTCTTCCAGACCTATAACTAGACTAAAGTCCCAACAGGCCCCTCAAGGTGAGGTACAAAGTATCACACATGAGGAGGTATGTTATACTCCAAAAGAACTATGTGAGTTTTTTTTTTTTAACATGGGTAGGCACCAGGAATCGAACCCGGGTCCTCTGGCGTGGGAGGCAAGCATTCTTGCCTGCTGAGCCACCGTGGCCTGCCCGTGAGTTTTTCAATTTATATAGGCAGAAATCAGGGGAATATATGTGGCAATGGATTTTAAGGGTGTGGGATAATGGTGGGAGGATTAGAAGGCTGGATCAGGCTGAATGTATTGATACGGGCCCACTAAGCAGAGATTCTGCATTCAGTGTTATAGCTTGAGGGGTTAGAAAATGCGTTAACAGTTTGTTTGGATGGTTGGTTGAAACATGGATCAAAAGGTGGCCGACATTACCTGAGGTTGAAATGCCAGAAAAAAATGCCCTGGTATAATGTAGATGAGGGGATCCAGAGGCTTAGAGAGATTGGAATGTTAAAGTGGATTTATCATGCAAAGCCTGCTCTTAAACCCCAGGAATGTCCAGAGGATGCACCTTTTACCAGAACAGTGAGAAATAAATTTGTGAGACTAGCACCATCATCCCTCAAGAGCTCTGTGGTTGCACTTCTCTGTAGGTCAGATATTACTGTAGGAACTGCTGTCACTGAGATGGAATCCTTAAACACAATGGGGATGACAGGATCCCAAGTTGGCAGAAGCCAGGTGGCAGCACTTAATCACCAAAGACAGGGTAGACGTGGGTATTATAATAGACAACAAACTCAAAGGAGGCATCAAAATAATCTGACTCACAGAGATTTGTGGTGTTGGCTAGTAAATCATAGGGTACCTAGAAGTACAATAGATGGGCAGTCTACTAAATTCTTGTTTGAACTGTATAAACAAAAGAATTCTAGGTCAAATGAACAGAAGTCTAACCTGAATTACAAAAACACTGAGTCACGGCCCCTTAATCAATTTCCAGACTTGAGACAGTTTACGGACCTATTCAATACTGTATGTTTGAAACTGTAATCAGAGCATTTCCCTGGAGATGTGATTTAATCAAGAGTAGTTGTTAAACTGGATTAGGTGACGACATGTCTCCACCCATTTGGGTGGGCCTTGATAAATTCCCGAAGTCCTATAAAAGAGGGAACATTTTGGAGAATGAAGGAGATTCAGAGAGAGCAGAGAATGCTGCAACACCACGAAGCAAAGAGTCCACGAGCCAGCAACCTTTGGAGATGAAGAAGGAAAACACCTCCCGGGGAGCTTGATGAAACTGGAAGCCAGGAGAGAAAGCTAGCAGATGATGCTGTGTTTGCCATGTGCCCTTCCAGCTGAGGGAGAAGCCCTGACTGTGTTTACCATCTGCCTTCTCACTTGAGAGAGAAACCCTGAACTTCATCGACCTTCTTGAACCAAGGTATCTTTCCCTGGATGGATGCCTTTGATTGGACATTTCTATAGACTTGTTTTAATTGGGGCATTTTCTTGGCCCTAGAACTGTAAACTAGCAACTTATTAAATTCCCCTTTTTAAAAGTCATTCCCTGCATGAGCAACAAAATAAAAAATAGATAGACATTGTCAAAAAAAAAAAAGTCATTCCATTTCTGGTATATTGCACTCCAGCAGCTAGCAAACTAGAACACCCTGTTACACTGCCACAAATTTATACTGTTAATCTTCCTCTAAGCCTTCCCCAAGGAGACTGATGGCCTTTTACCTGGATAACTGTGCTTTGGGGAAAAGGAAATGATCAGATATTTCAGGGATTATTAGACACTGGTTCAAAAGTGACATTAATTCCAGGGGACCCTAAACGTCACTCTGGTCCACCAGTCAGAGTTGGGGGCTTATGGAGGCCAGGTGATCAATGGAGTTTTAGCTCAGGTCTGTCTCACAGTGGGTCCAGTGGGCCCCCAGACCCATTTTGTAGTTATTTCCCCAGTTCCAGAATGAATAATTGGAATAGACATACTAAGCAACTGGCAGAATCCCCACATTGGCTCTCTAATTCATGCAGTGAGGGCTATTATGGTGGGAAAGGCCAAGTGAAAGCCTCTAGAACTGCCCCTACCTAGCAAAATAGTAAATCAGAAGCTATACCAATTCCTGGAGGGATTGCAGAGATTAGCATCACTCTTAAGGACCTAAAGGATACAGGGGTGGTGATTCCCACCCCATCCCCATTCAACTCTCCAATTTGGCCTGTGCTGAAAACAGATGGGTTTGGAGGATGACAGTGGACTGTTGTAAACTCAACCAGGTGGTAACTACAATTGCAGTTGCTATTCCGGATGTGGCATCATTGTTTAAGCAAATCAATACATCCCTTGGTACCTGGTATGCAGCTATTGATCTGGCAAATGCTTTTTACTCTATAGCTGTTAGTAAGGACCACCTGAAACAATTTGCTTTCAGCTGGAAAGGTCAGCAATATACTTTCACTGTCCTACCTCAGGGGTATATCAACTCTCCAGCACTATGTCATAATCTTGTCCACAGGGAACTTGATCGTTTCTCCCTCCCACAAGACATCACACTGGTCCATTAGATTGATGATATCATGTTGATTGGACCTAGTGAGCAAGAAGTAGCAACTACTCTAGACTTACTGGCAAGGCATTTGCATGTCAGAGGATGGGAGATAAATCCAACAAAATACAGGGACCTTCCACCTCAGTGAAATTTCTAGGTGTCCAGTGGCGTGGGGCATGTCAAGATATCCCTTCTAAAGTGAAGGATAAGTTGCTGCATCTGGCCCCTCCTACGAATGAAAAAGAGGCACAGCGCCTAGTTGGTCTCTTTGGATTTTGGCGACAACATATTTCTCATTTGGGTGTGCTACTCCAGCCCATTTATCGAGTGACCAGAAAAGCTGCTAATTTTGAGTGGGGACCTGAATAAGAGGAGGTTCTGCGACAGGTGCAGGCTGCTGTACAAGCTTCTCTGCCACTTGGATCATATGATCCAGCAGATCCAATGGTGCTGGAAGTGTCGGTGGCAAATAGAGATGCTATTTGGAGCCTTTGGCAGGCCCCTATAGGAGAATCACAATAAAGATCCTTAGGGTTTTGGAGCAAAGCCTTACCATCTGCTGCAGATAACTACTCTCCTTTTGAGAAACAGCCTTTGGCCTGTGTGCTGGTTTGAAAGGATGTATGTCCCCTAGAAAAGCCATGTTTTAAACGAAATCCCATTTCATAAAGGCAGAATAATCCCTATTCAATACTGTATGTTTGAAACTGCAATCAGATCATCTCCCTGGAGATGTGATTTAATCAAAAGTGGTTGTTAAACTGGATTACATGATGACATGTCTCTACCCACCCACTTATCAAGTGGGTCTAGATAAGTTTCTGGAGTCCTATAAAAGAGAAAATGTTTTGGGGAATGAGGAGAGTCAGAGAGAGCAGAAAAGAATGACATAGCTACAAGAAGCAGAGTCCACCAGCCAGGGACCTTTGGAGAGGAAGAAGGAAAATGCCTCCCGGGGAGCTCCATGAAACAGGAAGCCAGAAGAAGAAGCTAGCAGATGATACCATGTTTGCTATGTGCCCTTCCAGAGGAGAGAGGAACCCTGACCATGTTCGCCATGTGCCTTCTCACTTGAGAGAGAAACCTTGAATTTCATCAGCCTTCTTGAACCAAGGTATCTTTCCCTGGATGCCTTTGATTGGACATTTCTATAGACATGTTATAATTGGGACATTTTCTCGGCCTTAGAACTGTAAATTAGCAACTTATTAAATTCCCCTCTTTAAAAGCCATTCCATTTCTGGTATACTGCATTCCAGCAGCTAGCAAACTAGAACAGCCTGCTACTGGGCCTTAGTAGAGACTGAATGCTTAACCTTGGGCCACCAAGTTACCGTGAGACCTGGGTTGCCTATCATGAGCTGGGTATTGTCTGACCCACCAAGCCATAAAGTTGGGTGTGCACAGCAGCACTCTGTCGTAAAATGGAAATGGTATATACGAGGTAGGGCCAGAGCAGGTCCTGAAGGCACAAGTAAGTTACATGAGGAAGTGGCCCAAATACCCATGGTCTCTATTCCTGCCACATTACCTTCTCTTTCCCAGACTAGAGTTATGGCCTCTTGTGGAGTTCCTCACAGTGAATTGACTGAGAAAGAGAAAACTAGGGCCTGGTTTACAGATGGTTCAGCATGATATGTAGGTTCCACCTGAAAGTGGATAGCTGCAGCACTATAACCCCTTTCTGGGGTGTCCTGGAAGGACAGTGGTGAGGGGAAATCCTCCCAGTGGGCAGAACTTCAAGTAGTACACCTGGCTGTTCATTTTGCTTGGAAGGAGAACTGGCCAGAGGTGCGTTTGTATACTGACTCATGGGCTGTTGCTAATGGTTTGGCTGGATGGTCAGGGACTTGGAAAGACCATAATTGGAAAATTGGTGACAAAGAGGTCTGGGGAAGAAGCATGTGGATAGAACTTTCTGAGTGGGTAAAAATATGAAGATATTTGTGTCCCATGTGAATGCACACCACAGGGTGACTTCAGCAGAGGAAGATTTTAATAATCAAGTGGATAAGATGACCTATTCTGTGGACACCAGTCAGCCTCTTTCCCCAGCAACTCCTGTCATTGCCCAATGGGCTCATGAACAAAGTGGTCATGGTGGGAGGGATGGAGGTTATGCATGGGCTCAGCAACATGGACTTCCACTCACAAAGGCTGACCTGGCTACAGCCACTGCTGAGTGCCCAATCTGCCAGCAGTAATACCCACACTCAGCCCCCGATATGGCACCATTCCCCGAGGTGACCAGCCGGCTACATAGTGGCAGGTTGATATCTTTGGACCACTCCCTTCATGGAAGGGGGTGGTGATTTGTTCTAATTGGAATAGACACATACTCTGGATATGGGTTTGCTTCCCCTGCATGCAATGTTTCTGCCAAAACTACCATCCGTGGGTGTGCTGGTTTGAAAGGATGTATGTACCCTAGAAAAGCCATGTTTTAATCCTAATTCCATTTTGTAAAGGCAGCTGTTTCTTCTAATCCCTATTCAGTACTGTATGTTTGAAACTGTAATTAGATCATCTTCCTGGAGATGTGACTCAATCAAGAGTAGTTGTTAAGCTGGATTAGGGGCAATGTGTCTCCACCCATTCGGGGGGGTCTTGATTGATTTACTGGAGTCCTATAAAAGAGGAAACATTTTGGAGAATGAGGGAGATTCGGAGAGAGCAGAGAATGCTGCAGCACCACGAAGCAGAGAGTCCACGAGCCAGTGACCTTTAGAGATGAAGAAGGAAAACACCTCCTGGGGAGCTTCATGAAGCAGGAAACTGGGAGAAAAAGCTAGCAGATGATGCCATGCTTGCCATGTGCCCTTCTAGCTGAGAGAGAAACTGTGACTGTGTTTGCCATGTGCCTTCTCACTTGAGAGAGCAACCCTGAACTTCATCAGCCTTCTTGAACCAAGGTACCTTTCCCTGGATGGATGCCTTTGATTGGACATTTCTATAGATTTGTTTTAATTGGGACATTTTCTCGGCCTTAGAACTGTAAACTAGCAACTTATTAAATTCCACTTTTTAAAAGCCATTCTGTTTCTGGTATATTGCATTCCAGCAGCTAGCAAACTAGAATAGTGGGCTTACAGAATGCCTTATCTATCACCATTGTATCCCACACAGCATTGCTTCTGATCACGGAACACACTTCACAGCAAGTGAAGTGTGGGAATGGGCAGATGCTCATGGAATTCTCTGGTCTACCATATTCCTCATTATCCAGAAGCAGCTGGATTGACAAAATGGTGGAATTGCCTTTTGAAAACTCAATTACAGTGCCAACTAGGTGGCAATACTTTGAAGGACTGGGGTAATGTTCTCCAAGAAGCTGTGTATGCTCTGAATCAGCATCCACTGTATGGTGCTGTTTCTCCCATAGCCAGGATCCATGGGTCCAGGAACCAAGGGGTGGAAATGGGAGTGGTAACACTCACTATTACCCCTAGTGATCCACTAGGAAAATTTTTGCTTCCTGTCCCTGCAACCCTGAGATCTGCTGGTCTACAGGTTTTGGTTCCAAAAAGGGGAGTGCTTCCACCAGGAGAAACAACGATTCCATTAAACTGGAATCTAAGACTGCCACCTGGTCCCTTTGGACTACTCATGCCCCTGGATCAACAAGTCAAGAAGGGGATTACATTATTGGCTGGGGTGATTGACCCTGATTATCAGGGGGAAATAGGACTGCAACTATACCATGGAGGTAAAGAGTTTTCCTGGAATACAGAAGATCCCCTAGGGCATCTTTTGGTACTACCATGCCCTGTGATTAAAATCAATGGAAAACTGCAACAACCCAAATCCAGGCAGGACTACCAATGGCTCTGAAACTTCAGGAATGAAGTTTGGGTCACCCCACCAAGCAAAGAACATGGCCAGCTAAAATTCTCGCTGAGGGTACAGGGAACATGGAATGGGTATGACCACATGATCAGTTACAGAAATGAGGACTGTAATGCTGTTTTATTCATGTTATACTATTTAAGTTGTAAGATATCAAATTTAAGAATGAATATTACCCAAGGACTCGCTCCCTATTCTGGAGAGATTTAATAGTGTTTCTGGTTATATGCAGGACAGTTGAGTATTGTTAGGTGAAAGAAAAAAAATGTGTTTTATTGCTTTTTATTTAGAAATTAGGTATGGTTTAAGGTGATGTGTATAGTTGCCAAGTTAACAAGGAGTGGACTGTCATGGTCAGGTTCATGTGTCAACTTGGCCAAGTGGTGGTACCTGTTTGTCTTTGGTTGGGCAAGTGCTGGCCTGTCTGTTGCTATAAGGATATTTCATAGAATTAAATCATGATCATGTCAGCTGCATCCACAGCTGATTGCATTTGTAATCAGCCAAGGGGAATGTCTTCTGTAATGAGTGATGCTTAATCTAATCCTTCAAAGCCTTTTAAGGCTTCCTGCTTCAACTGGCTAGCCTCTCCTGTGGAGTTCGTCCAGACCCTCCATCGGAATCTTCAGTTTCACAGTCTGCCCTACAGATTTTAGACTCTACGTTCCTACAGTTATGTGAGACACTTTTATAAATTTTATATTTACGAATATTTGCTGTTGATTCTGTTTCTCTAGAGAAACCTAACTAATACAGATAGAGCCCAGTGTATTCTTTAGGAAAGACATTCCTCTTGATACAGTTGGGGCCCTTTCACCTTTCACCTTTGAGGTGAGGGAGATGGGGCCAAGTAAAGAACAGGTTTGGTCCTTCCTCCAGTCCTATCTCACCTTCCCACAAAGTCCCCAGCTTTTGTTGTGGGACTAGCATGCACCTGCAAGTCCTATCCAACTCAGAGCATGCTTTTCAAGAATCTCAAAATCTTGAGAGAGTTTCCCAACTCCTACATTAATGCATTTCTTTTCAGAAATGGTTTGGTTAATACATGTCCCCCAGGCATACAGACCTAAGGCATCTCTGACCTTCCATTTGACCTCATTGCTTTCATTCAGTTAATTACCAAGTCCCACCAATTAGATCTCCAAAACGTTTCTGGTACTCAAATCTTCTTCCCACTTCACCATCACTTTCCTGAACTAGGCCTTCATTATGGCTCACTGGGCAACTGTCAGAAGCTCTTCTCTGGTCTCCTACTTCCAATTCATCTCCATTAAACACACACACACATATACAACTTTTCATTGCAGTAACATATATTCAGCTCAAGATTTCTCATTTAACTATTTTCAAGTGTACAGCTCAGTGGTATTAATTACATTCACAGTATTGTGCTACCATCACTAAACTCCATTAACCCAATTTTTCATCACCTCAAATAAACTCTGCACCTATTAAGAAATAACATCCCCTTACCCTTACCCCTAAACCCCTGGTAACCTATACTCTACCATCTGCCTCTGTGAATTTGCATAGTCTACATATTTCACAGAAGTGAGATTACACAGTATCTCTTTGTATCTGGCTTATTTCACTCAACATAATGTCTTCAAGATTCATCTATTTTGCCATATGAATCAGAACTTCATTCCTTTTTACGGCTCAGTAAAATTCCATTGTTATGTACATATTACAATTTGTTTATTCATTTATCTACTGATGAACACTTGGGTAGCTTCCACCTTTGGGCTATTATGAATAATGCTGGTATGAACATTCGTGTACAAGTTTTTCTGCGGACATGTTTTCATTTCCCTTGGGTATATACCTAGGAATAGAGTATCTGGGTCATATGGACAATACATCTTTGAGAAGAGTAGGAATTGGACTTGCAATGCACCAAGAAAGCTATTTACAAAAATAAATTTTAGGAAGGCATTTCAGAAGATTGAATGGAAGGAGTTAGGGGTGATAGTGTACCTTGCAACGTAAATGTAATTCAAGCTAGTGTTTGCAGTTCACATACACCTTTCAGGATTCTTATATTCTAGTGATCAGGGAAAGTCAGACATCATTATTACCTTCATTTTATGGAGAGAAATCTAAGGCAGAGCGATTTGGAGGAATTTTTCAAAGTCACACAAAATACAAGAACCAGATTCCAAGGTTTTGGATTCCAAACGCAGATCTTTAGTCGCTTAACTTGTTCTACAGTTCTGCTGTCCATCTTGCTTAAAGGAATAAACATCGTAGCCGCGAAAGTAGTGCTGGTTAACCTAGAAACTGGAGGTTCAGGAATACTACAAAGTTTAAGGAATAAAAGCTTTTTTCCATACGGCGAAGGCCAGGGAAATAAACTCCGGGAGACAGCTTATTTCCAGTTCATGGTCATCTTCTCTGATTTAGAATGCTAGTGGATTCTAACATATCACTCTTCTCTATAAAAACCATTCTTTTCTAAGGGTGCTTGTAGACAATTCTTTTGAAGACCGCAGAGCGCAGCTAGGAACGAAAAGAAATGTTCTGTAAGTCTATTTAGGAACCAGGAATGTAATAGACTCAATCGAAGCCACAGGGGCAAATACGAGCCGAGAGGCTTTAACAAGATGGTGGCGGGGAAAGGGCCGCTCTATCTTTCCGGGTGAAACTCTATGGCATAGTAGAGGCGTACAGTTTAGAGAAGTGAAGATGAGATGGGAGTTAACAAGAGTGGAGCGAAGATAAAGCTCTTGCGCATGTGTAGAACTGGAAGCTATTGGTTTCCAGACAAGGGGCCCACCCCACAGTACAAGTTTCAGAAACGTGTGATTCGTTTAAGTCCCGTTAAAGCTGAGATAGGACGTTCCCTGGTACGCATGCGTTGTTGGAAGAGCTCAGCAATACAGGGTCGTGGTCTTTTCAACGTCTGGCGTACAGACGACGTCTGAGGTGGAAGGGGCGGGTAGGATTCCCAGCACGCATGCGCTTTGAATCCAAGGCGTTTCCTTCGGAGGGTGTGGAGTATAGGGTTTCTTCTTGGCGCAGGCGCAAGGCCTCTCCGGTAGGGCTAGTGGTCTAACAGGAGGAGGGAAGAGGAGGATGAAGGGATTAAAAAAACCGGGTACGCATGCGCATTGCTGACCGGTTGGAATCGTTCAGCATTTATGAGGGGCGGAGTCACGTCTGCGCGTCATTGGATGGGTAGGTGGGAGGGAGGGTGGAGCTCAGGGAGGGTCTATGCGCTTGCGCAATGCGGGGGTGGAGGGCGGAGGAGCTAGCTAGCACGCTTGCGCGGCTGTCATAGGGCTGCTTGGTTGGTCAGTGGGGAGTCGGCGCCTGCGTACTAAGACCCGTGTGCAGCAGCGGCGGCGGCGGTAGAGGCGGCGGCGGCGGCGGCAGCAGGCTCCGAGGCAGCGGTTGAGCTCGTGGCGAACGGACGGGGTCGAGTCACTGCGTTCGCGCGAGGTGAGAGCGGGCAGGGCGCGCGTGCGCGGAATCTTGGCTTGGGCCTGGAAGGAAAGATGAAACTGCACGGGGGTCGGGGAGGGGGCAGAGGGGAGCGGCGGGTACCGCCGCATGGGGTTCGGTCGGGGAGCGGCGCGAGGTGAGGAGAGGCGCGCGCGCGCCCCGGTTGGCGCTCGGAGTGGCGGTTGGGGTTAGCTGGGTGACGTTGGAGCGACGCAGGGCGGGGGACGGCGAGCCGCGAGGCCGCCACGCGGGAGAGGCCGCCGGGCGGCCACGCCGGGGCACGGGCCGGGGGCTGGATCGGCCCGCCGGGGCTAGGGTACCCTAGCTGTTGAGAACCGGGCGTCGCGAGGCCACGTGAGGTGGGGGAGGGGGCGACTCGGTGATAGGGCTTGAAGGGGTTGGCGGCTGGTGGGGGGAGGGGAAGCGGCTTGGCTCTAGCCTTGGCGCGGCCTTTGAGGAGGGGTTGGCCGCGGCACCGGAAGTGCCCCCCTGGGTGACTGCCCTCGGGGTCGTAGGCCGCATGGCAGAACGTGGACCGGGGCCACATGGCAGCTGAGGGACCCCCCTCCTCTCCCCTCCCCCTGGACCCCGCCGCCGGAAACCCTGGCCTGCCACATGGTGGGCGGGAGCCGGCAAACCCCCAGCGCGATGAGGGCTGGGCCTCGCGGGCACCCAAAGGACCCTGGAATTTTGGAGAGTGAGAGTCTGAGGCTCGGGTCCTCAGCACCCCAGAGAGCCTGCTGCGGGCATATGTTAGCGCTCCCCCACCTCATGGGCCCCTGGAGGCTTCTTTCCCAATCCTCATGTGAAGTGAGGTGGCCGGCTAGGTGTAAGTGGCACTCCTGTGAGCTGGGAGGTTGAAACAGTGGGGAAACTGAGGGCAGTTGGATAGGAGTCCAACAGTTCTCAGCCCATGTCGACAGCGCTGAAAGTCCCCGGCAGATGAGCTACCCACTTTCATAGAGGCTGTTCACCTTGTCACTGTCTTCCCGGTTATGCCTGGTTTGAGAGTTTATAGGTTTTAGAGTCTAACTACTAGCCTAAGAATTTCTACTACTCACTACTACCAACCTTTTGCTTTCATTTTAATGTCATTTACCCCCACTCAACTTTCCCCTGAGTGTACAGGACGAGCCTGAAAAGCGGACAGAACCGATGCATCCTGGGAAAAGTGGGAGGGCCCTTGAGAGGTTGGGTGCCTGGGTTCTTTTCGGGAACCAAATCGAGGTGTTTGGCAGGAGAATCATTTAGGAAAGAACTTTCCTTTCTCCCTTTCCTCTGCATTTGCAAGTGCTGTTGGGGAGGCGGGAATCCCCCAAAGAGGCATTGTGGTTTCCTGTACCAATGACTGGCTTGTGTGTGGACAGGGGTGTGTGTGGGGGGGTAACAAATGGGTGGGGCCTTATCCTTCTGTCTCCACCCTACCCCGCCCCCCCATATTAGTCCCGCCCTTTTGCTGGCTCATAGCTGTTCACCTAATTATAGCCCTGGTTATTTTATGTGTGTGGGGAGAGAAGGGTGGGTGGTTTCAGTGGCAAAAAGACCTGAGCCCTTCCCCTCCCAGGAATTAGACCTTTGTCCATCCCTGAGATTTGGTTTCCCAACTCCGTGGAGCCTTCCTGTCCCAAGCCACCACTTTAGCTTTCATTTGGGGTGGGGGTGGGGGGCGGAAATCCAGCCACAGCCTCCTTCCATGTACACAATTCTTAGGTATTGCTGATCCTAAGTAGGTGTTTATAATACAGGAACTTCAGCCTTATTTTAGGTGGGTAAGGCAAGAAAGGGATGGGGAAAATGAAGCAGTATTTCCAGGGAGGAGTGGGGTGGATTGGATGTCCTGTTACCCTCTGTCTTCACTGACTCCAGTTTTCTTCTTGACTCCAGTTGGAACTGAAGCCTCTTAAAATGGCAGATGATTTGGACTTCGAGACAGGAGATGCAGGGGCCTCAGCCACCTTCCCAATGCAGTGCTCAGCATTACGTAAGAATGGCTTTGTGGTGCTCAAAGGCCGGCCATGTAAGATCGTCGAGATGTCTACTTCCAAGACTGGCAAGCATGGCCACGCCAAGGTTAGAATTTTCATTTCTCCACATGTCGCCTTCCCCAAACCCCCATTATCTTTGAGACTCCCGACAGCATCGTGTCATCAGTCCTGGCCCTCTTCCTTCTTTTAGTTCTTTTCCTTCCTTTTGTCAAATACTCATCCCTTAAACTCATTCAGACCAGTACACATGCCCCATTTTCAGCCTCTGCCATGCATTATCTCTTTTGTGCCCCTGTTGTTTGGTAATCCCTCCCCTTCTCCATCTTTGTACAGTCTCCGTCATCTTCTCTTGGCTCTTTATGCCCCTGAAGACTGTTCAGCTGTTCCTTGTTCTGGTTTTCTGGCTTCAGTGTTTCTGGTTGCCCCTTTTCCTTTCAATCTGCATAGGTGTCTTTGTTTCCATTATTTTCCCCAGGGTATCTTCAGTCCTAACACAGAATGCAGCTTTTCCCTGCTCCTGTATACTTCTGAGCCTCCAAATCCAGCTTTTCCTTTGGATCGCTGATGGTGTAATAAACTGACTCTACCTGCCCTTTCTCCTTGAGTTCCTTGAGAATTTTCCATGCTTTTTTGGTTCTATAATGTTCTTGTTAGAGCTTCTCTTATCATCTCAGTGTTTTCCTGTCTGTTAATCCTTAAAAGCGCAGCCTGGTTCCTCCTTGTTGGATTTCTCTGTGGATTTGTTCCCTTTGTACCATTCTTCCATTTTCTGTTGACTTAGCGTTCATGCTGGGGTATCTGTGATGTCTAGGTCCTTCTCTGCTCTGTCTCAGTTCTTCCTGATTGCATATTAGTTAACCCTGAGCGTCCCTTGTCCTTTTTCACCTCTCTTCTCAGTCCTTCCTGTTACTTTAGTTCCTTCCCTTATGTCTTCCTCATTTCCCAAGTTATCAGCCCTTACATACCTATCCAGAAAATTCTTTGCTTTTTCTAGCCTCTCCACTTCCCAGGACTCTTACCATATTGTCTATCAATGTCTTGTTATTTCAAGGTAACTTCTTGCGAGCATGACCAGTAATTTCCCTTGTGCTGTCAAATGTCCCATTCTCAAGGGTGGATTTATTGCTTCAGGATTTTTTTTTCTTCAGTTCTTTCCTGAATTGATTGATTCAATTTCAACTCCCCTAATCTTTGCCTTAAAACCTAGTCTGACTTTCCTCAGTAGTCAGGCACATCTTGTTGAGCCCTTTTCTTCTTCATCCTGGAGTTTGGTTGGGTTTCTTTTTTTATATAATCCATATATACAGGTTCACCTGGTTGGTATCGACATCTTTACTGGGAAGAAATATGAAGATATCTGTCCATCAACTCATAATATGGATGTTCCTAACATCAAAAGGAATGACTTCCAGGTATGTAGATGGTCTCAGGGAGGAGGCTGGTTTACGGGGGGGGGAATATGATTGACCAGAGGAGCTTGTGCTGGGAGAGAGGAGGGAAATGGCAGAAGGAGACAGCATTTGATATTAGCACTTTTGCTGTCACCCGTTTGACCTTTACTCTCAGCCTACCTGGACCTACCTTCAGCTTTCTTCCCTATCTGCTCTCAGCTGATTGGCATCCAGGATGGGTATCTATCGCTGCTTCAGGACAGTGGGGAGGTGCGGGAGGACCTTCGTCTGCCTGAGGGAGACCTTGGCAAGGAGATTGAGCAGAAGTACGACTGTGGAGAAGAGATCCTGGTATGGTGTCCCCTTCACGTCTTTCCTTTGTGCCCAGTTTTGCTCTTTGTCCTTCTTCCTCTGAACTTGAGCAGCTCTTGACTAGCTTTCTTGCCTCCAACAGATCACGGTGCTGTCAGCCATGACAGAGGAGGCAGCTGTTGCAATCAAGGCCATGGCAAAATAACTGGCTCCTAGGTAAGTCTGACAGTTTCCCGTGCTATCCCCTTCAAAGAGTTGTACTCAGCATAATTGTTCCAGGCTTACTCTGCCCTCAGCCTGGCCTGTTCTCCCCACTGTTCTGTGTTGAAGGTGTTGTCGTGTCTTACCTGGTTTCTCTCGTCTCTAGGGTGGCAGTGGTGGCAGCAGATCCTGGAGCCTGCAGAGGCCCCCTCCCCCAGCCTGGCCCAGCTCTGGCCCGGCCCTTGGCTGGATTCCTCCTACACGATTTATTTGACGTTTTATTTTGGTTTCTCTTCCTACTCCTCTACCCTACTCCCCACCCCCAATCTGTCGGGGATGCCCTGCCCTTCACCCTGCTCCCTTGGCCAGGAGCGAGCCATGGTGAAGCTGCCCTCTTCCTCTCCCCTCCCGCACTACAGCCCTGGTGGGGGGAGAGTGGGTGGGCACTGCTTGTGGTTTAGGTTTGGGTTTGTTCTTTTGTTTTTTTTTTTTTTTGTTTTTTTTTATTCAGTCTGGAATCAGAAAGCTGTGGATTCTAGCAAATGGTCCTTGTACCCTTCTACTTAACCCTGTTCTGGTCTCCTCTCTCCATAGTCCTTTACCCTAAGTACCACCCCTACAGACTGGGGACCGGCCCCCTCCCCTGCCTATGTCTCTCCCCAAACCCCTTTAGATAGGGAGGGAAGAGGAGGAGAGGGGAGGGGACCTGCCCCCTCCTCAGGCATCTGGGAGGGCCCTGCCTCCATGGGCTTCACCCTTTCCTGCGGGCTCTCTCCCCTACACATTTGTTAAAATCAAACCTGAATAAAACTACAAGTTTAATATGAAGCTCTCAATTCAGCCATTTCTTTGGGGGGTTGAAGTGAATGGGTATTCACTGAGTAAAATGTATATTCAGTTTGCCACTGAGTTAATAACAACCTCTTGTCTGGGTCTGGACCTGCTAAACCCTCCCCCAAAGCAGCCCTGACAGTTGGGTTGTGGGCAACACAAATAGCAGCAGCCAGGAGCAGTGGTGGCAGGTAGATTTTATTGGCCTGGAACACATAGGGGGGGAGCCCTCATCCCTGGAAGCAGGGGTGAGGTTGAAGATACAATCTGATGGTCACTTGTGGTAGAACCTCGGGTTCTGGCTGTGCTGGATGAAGGGGAGCCGAGGGCCAGGCTGGCTGGTTGCTGCAAAGCCCGACTGGTGATGGTGATGAAATGAGGATTTTTTTTTCAGTACATGTATTCACCTTCCACTTTAAAACTTTTATTGAGAACTATCTACTCCCCCAAGGAGAAAGGGAAAGCTAGGGGGTGGGGTCCCCTGTCCAACTATCTCCTGTTTTCCTGGTAGTACAGGGATTCTGACAGCTAAGTTTGTCACCATCCTCACCTTTCCAGCTGGCTGCATCTGCACAGGGAGCTGGGGGGAGGCAAGGAGTCCAGGGGCTGGGTGGAGAGCCTGGGGGTGCATGGGACGCAAGGAGGACTGCAAGAGAACAAAGTCAGGACCTGAGCAGCCTGGGGTTCCCTTGGCATAGTCCTTACCCTGAACTTCCATGGCTCCACACTTACAGAGTCAGAGAAGCCAGTTTGCTGGTTAGCATGTTCCATCTGTTTTTGCAAGGACAGGGCTCCACCAGGCTGGAGAAACCCTAGATGAGGAAGGAGAATGTAAAGATAGGACAAGGAGGAAGGGACGACCCATGGATTAAAGGACTCCTGCATGAGGTTTTCTCACCTGTCTGGGTGGGCTGAAAGTGGCCATGCACGGCATAGGGCTGTGGCTGTGGCTGAGACAAGTACTGCACTGCAGGAAATGCTGAAGGTGCTGAGAAAGGCAAGAGGCCCAGCCATTGGAACTTCCCTTCTCCCATTTATAATACTCTTTAATCCCCCTCTCCATCACTCACCTCTGAGCTGCTGACTGGGACTATAGGCTGGCTGTGTGGGCCCATAGTGAGGTGGGGGCTGAGCAGTCCCATAGGCACCCCCTGGGCTGCCTTGGAATTGTCCATGCTCTGGGGTCCCTGCAAAAGCGGCTGCTGAGCCCACGTAGTGCCGAGTCTAAGGAAAGAGGATGAGGACGCACTGCCAGTGAATTCCTTGAGAGCAGAACCTCAGTGACTTATGCCTATCTCTATACCGTTGTTCTATACAGTAACTGCTTGGTAATTAATGACTTGAATACTGGGAGCAAGGATGTCCAGGTCTGAATGGAAGAAGCAGCAATATAAGCAACTGGGGCTAGAACACCCAATTCTACTCTTACCGTCAGCACTTGGGGTCCGAACATCTGTTTGGCTCTGTCAGCTGCCATGAGGGTGCCTGGGCGGTTGTGTCCTCCAGGGCTCCCTAGAATGGGAGAGGCTTCATGATACGGAAATGGGAGGCTGTAACCCCCCAGAGGGCCCATACTGTCACGTGGTTTCTTTTGTCCTCACCCTGCATGCTGAGTAGGTGAGTTCCTGTGTGAACTGTCAAGCTCTGCTGGTACGCAGCTGATGTCAGGGTGGTCAGGTCGCTGGAGGGAGGGAAGGCAGGTCAAAGTCAAGGACAGGTGCTCATCTTTTGTTACCTGATTCTATTACCACTTGTCCCCACAATTTTATTATTAGCTCTCGACCCCACCTTTGCTCTTTTCGCCTCCGTTTTTCTTCTTCATGTAAAACTTTCTTGAGCTGCAAGAAAAGCTGGTGCTTCTCTTCCTGTAGGGCCAAGAGCTTCTCTTGCAACTTCAGAATCTGCAAGGGAAGGGTAGAGATGAAGACAGGAGAGCTGAGGGAAGAAATCACAGCTGGAAAAACCAAGGGACTGCTTACTTGTTCCTTAGTCTCCTCTAATGACATTCTCTCT
The DNA here is from genome assembly GCF_023851605.1 of Tamandua tetradactyla. Lineage (NCBI taxonomy): Eukaryota > Metazoa > Chordata > Mammalia > Pilosa > Myrmecophagidae > Tamandua > Tamandua tetradactyla. The sequence continues at coordinate 61,181,356 of NC_135332.1, forward strand.
TCCATCTCCTTTTTCTTCCTCCTCTCCTGTTCTTCCTTCATCTTCTGCTCCATCATCTTGTCCACCTCTTCTTCCTCTGGAAAAAGAGTCAGGCAGAATAGGGAAGTAGCAGGGTGTTAAAATAGTAGAAACAGATATTGATGAGCAGCAAAAATAGTTAACCCAGATGCTCCTGTATGTCTTTGGTAATGGCTCTTTTCCTCTGGAGGGGAAAGACTTCCCTACACGGCAGGGTACAAGGAGAGGTAAGGTTTGTCAGGTGCTCTCCAAGGTCCTTCCCAGCTCAACGGTTCTGGAACTTAGATCGGCTTTCTTGCCACGATAGTAAGGCTGTCTCAACCCTTGGCTAGTCTTGCCGGCCGGCGTACCGGTATGGTCGTGGGTGGGGGGTCAGACCTGCGCCGTATGTCCACCCGCTGTGGCCCCAGCTCACCCTGCCGCTTGCGCTCCCGCTCCATCATGATGTGCCGGTGAAGCGCCCTGGCCATGGCGTTGGAAAGCTTAGGACGCTCCAGGAGCGCGGGCATGGTGCTGTCGGGGTCGCTCGGGCCGTAGGCGCCCGACTCTGTCACTGAATGCCAGACCTTGAACCAGGCCTATGGGGAGGCGGGCGTTCAGGGAAGGCCGCACCCGGCCGAGGCGGAAGCCGGCGCGCCGCTCCAGTCACGTGTCCCTGGGCGCCCGCAGTTCGGTCCCGCCCGCAGCCACAATTCTCCGCGTGCGCGGGCGGGACCTCCAGCCTCGGGGATCCCCGCCCCCTTCCTCGCCAGTCCCGGGCACCGACCCCTCCCTACCCGCCTTCCCTTCGCCTTCTCCGCGGCCTCCTGTGGTCCTTAGCCTCTTGCGTCACATCCGGCGGGTAAGCCAAACTCTTCCGGAGTCAAGAAAGCGGCAGCCCTCGCTGGTTGGGTGGAGAGGAAAAGGCGGAAACGCAGCGTAACGGGTGCCCGTGGCGTCCAAACACTATTTGCGGAGCCTGCGATCACTGGCTGCTCGCCAGCCGGGGGCCGTGCACCCCGGCTGTAGACTCCCCTGAGCTGGGCCTACTTCTACCGGACGCAGCCCTTAACTTCGTGAGGTCGCGTGCCAGCGTCCGCCCTCCCAGGGTTCGGCACACTTGGCAGCCCTAGGGAAGAGGTGCCTCTGAGAGCGGCGCACGCGAGTAAGACCGAGGCTAGGGCTCTGAGACGGTGTTTATTGGCTCCTTAGAAATCAGAGTCAGTAACAGCTGTACAGAGGACCCCCGTCTTCCCTCGCGCCCTCCCTTCCCCACTCCCGCCCGATGGCCCCCGAAAAAAAGCAGCTTCATGTGGGGCACAGGGAGACACTCCTCTGGGATTCACAGTAACCAGGAGAAAAAAAAATAACAACAACAAAAAAAACGGAAATAAATTAAGTGGTTGGGGTTGGGGCGATAGGGAGTCATGTTCCCCAAGTCAGTGCATGAGGAGGGGTCCCCAGGGCCTGGGGCTGACTCCACAAGTTCCCTCACGTCAGAGGGAGTGTCTTGGGCCCCTGCACATGGAGGTGTGCTCCACTTCCCAATTAAATCCGAGAGCCTGAGCACATGTTCCTGCACATCTGCCAAGACTGAGCCCCGGTGCATGCCGTGGGTCACTGGAATGAGGTGGAGGCAGTGGTCACCCAGAGTTCATGGGCCCAGGGCTCAACTGTGCTTGTCGTAGTGAGGTCTCGCCCCTCATTCCACCCGTACCAGCAGGGCACAGAGGAGTGTGGCCCCCTTCTCCTTGGTTACCCACTCAAGTTCAGCTGGACTGAAGTGAGGATCAGGAGGCTCTCTGAGGGCAGCAGTCGGGGGACCAGGGGTGTAGGAGCCAGGGCGCACACACACCTGGAACGCTACTTGGGCCTGGTGTGTCTGCTGGGATTTAGGGTCCCGGAATCTGTCAGGCAAGAAGCAGAGCAAGAGGAGTGAGGCCTCTGGCCCTGGCACCTCTCCCCCTGGCTTATTCTGCTCTGACATACTGGCCTTGCTATTCTAGAAGATACTGTCACTTTAGGGACTTGGCCAGAGCTGCTCTACTTGAAATGCTCCTCCCAATACCTTTTCAGCTAAATGCCTCATTTCCTCCTTCAAGCCAGTGCTCAAATCCCATCTCAGTGAGGCCCACCCTGACTTACCCTATTTAACACCACTTCTGACCCACTTCACCCACTCTATTTTTTCTTTTTTCATAATACTTTATGAAAAAATTAGCTTTAAAAATACTAAGTGCTTATACATAAACCCATTGAGAGAGAGAGACATATTCCCACAAGGGTTCCTTTTCTGTTCAGGAAAGAAGGATTAGAAGTGCTATTTGTTCAATGAATAAATGAAGCAAAGGCTGAGATGGAGACTAAAGAACTAGTAAGATAAGATGAAAAAAGAGGAGGGCAAGTCATGGAGACTCGAGTGGCCCTGGGGTCCCTCTTGGTCTGACTCCCTGGTGATCTCTCCCCACCCCTCCTCTTCTCTCTCCTCCCCTCTCATGTACTCACTGCACTTTGGATGCCAAGGTCTCAGCCCCAGCATATTGAAGGGAGGGGGAAAGCAGCACTGGAGGGGGCTGTTCCTCCCGAGGAGGTGCGCAGTTCTCGCCAGGCGCTGCGAAACCCACCCCAGGCTCTCCCTTCAAGGGCCGGCAGCTCAGGATGGAGGCAGTGCCTGTGAGGACAGCTAGGTCAGGGCACCCCTTTTTGCTCCTCCCATGTCCCCAAGACCCAGCCTGCCCTGCCTCCCTTGCTCCACAGTACCTGCTTCCAGCTCCCCTCGGTCCAGTACCCTGCGTACAGCTGCCACATTGCTCCCATGATATGCCATGTGCCACTTCTTGGTTAGTGTGCCAGCTTCCAGGCGGGGATTCACCCTAGGAGATGGACAGATAGGGCAGGGCTCCCCTAGGTCATTCTCTAGCCAGGAAGTTCCGTTTTTCCATGTGCCCTCTGGGTACCCCACCCACATATACCTGAGGTTGAACCTGCACCACCCGAAGGGCAGGGCATATTCTCGGGGGGGCTCTCCTCGGCGCCTATGGGCCTCATCCCCTCGCAGCTTCCGGCAAGATTCACAGTAGCACAGGCTATGCTTGGGCGGAGGCATGAAATAATCCTCTGTGGGAGAGCGAGTGGCAGGCTTGGTGCCATGGCTCCCACCCTGGCTCTTGGCCATGCTGCCTCCTTCCGACTGGTCTCCAGGGCTCTGGGCTTGGCCCTGGACTGGCTCTGGAGTGAGGCAGGTTCCAGCAAGGATTGGGTATACTCACCAGGAAGCAGCAGCAGCTCTTGGAAGCGGGAGCAAAGGGCATGGTACTCGCAGCTCTTTAAGGTACTAGCAGCTGGTGGTGGACCCCAGCACACGCTCTCCTTGATACCTACAGGAGCAGAGGTGACGGTCATGGAAGCTGGGGCTGGAAGTATGGAGAGAAGGTAGGAGCCTGGTCCCTTCAGGCTGCCTCACCATCCACCATGTCAGCTTTCTCCATGTCCCCTTGGGTTCCAGCACCCTTGCCACTGGCAGCTCCTGATTCAGGGCTCACAATCGTCACCTGCAGGGAAGGGGGTGGTCACCCAGAACTTGGTCATCCGCCAAGGTTTGCTGATTCCCTTCTCTGACCACAGGCATGCCCCTTTGCCATCCCTGGTTCCCAAGCACGCCCCCTGCCCCCCTTATTGCCACTTACCCGCTCACACTGCCCATAGAGGTCCACAAGTGCATGGCAGGGCTGGGGGACGTCCGACAGAGCCACCCCCTGGTCTACTCCATTGACATGGAGATGCAGACCCCCAGAGCTGTCTAGCCGCAGTCCCAGGATGGTTCCTTCAGGACATGTGTCCAGATTTGGCCCAAATTTCTCACAGATCTGGGAGGAGAGACCTGCTGCTGTCTTCCCAGAGACTGGCCTCCACCAGCAGCAGCCGTCCCCACCTGTTGTTCAGCTGCCAGGTACTGGGCCTTGGGCTTTGCCTCACCCACCCACTGCCTAAGCCCTAGCCCTCGCTTCAATGACAGATCTAGACTCCATTTCACACTTCCTCCCAATTGGAACCTTCTCAATGGCAGGAACACAGGAAGAAGTGGTAGGCCTGAGACTGCCCCAGCTAAGGACACCCATGCACTTTCCTACCCTGCCTGCATCACCAAGGCTAGGGGTCCAACTTTTCCCTTTTGTCCAGCCCCTCCCAACTCAGAGACCCAGCCCTTTCCCTTTCCCCTGGCTCCTCCTTCACCTTGAGACCATTGTGGAAGACACCTCGGCCCCGCAGCAGCCAGGCTGCCCGCTTGAGGGCACAGGCAGAGGCAGGGAAGTTGAGCCTCTCAGGTGGACAAGCAATGACTCCCAGGACAAGGGACGATGTCCACTGTCGGTTCAAGAAGTCTATTCGCACCTGTGGGAGAAGGTAGCCCCTTTCCAGCTATGGCCTCCTAGGAAAGGGCCACTGAACCGGAAGAACCAGGCTCCTCATCCAGCCAGGGAAGGAATACTGCATCTCCCAGTGCGTGGCCTGGGAAAATGCCCTGCTGGTGCTTGCAGGGCCTAGAAGCTGCAAATTCAACTGTTTCCTTCCCCTTTAAGCCACGGTCTTGCTGTTGCCTCAGCAGGGACTCTTGTACCTAAGGACTTCCCTGAACTGGGTAACTGACATGTTTGCAGCTGAATGGCCCCTTCCTCTGGAATGCCTTCCCTACGCCCACACTTAGGGTCACGCATCTCCTCTGGACTCTTCCAGCCCTTACCACAGCCCTCCAGCTGCTAACTTTGCCAGGAGACCAACCTTCCACTTTTCCTTCAACTCAATGGCCTTTCTCCGGGAGGGTTGGCCTGAGGTAATGCTGGAGCCAGAGGAGCTGGGAGTTAAGAAGGCAAGTCCCACCTGGACCAGCAGCTGGGGCACCAGGGGCTGGTTGATGACGACGATGCCCTGATTGTAGCTAGCCACTCGTGTGGCTGTACGATTCCCATTGGATAACAGGATATTCTTCCCATGGTTCTCCAGGAACTCGAGGGCTGTGGGCATAATGGCCACTTGATCCTGGCCCTGGTGTGGAGGAGAAACTGAGCTGCTGGGGTTGCTGCCACTGTACCTGACCCAACCCACCTGAGTTTATGCAGAGCTTAATTATGAGCCTTTGCCTCTTCAGGACCGGATCATAGACCCTCCAAAAGACCCGGCTTCCAGTGGCCCTTCACTGCCCACCAGTGAGCCTGGCAGGCCCTGCTGCAGCTTCTTACTCCCAGGCTCTGCTCCTCGCCTTCGTCCTCTTCCTCGCCTTCACTGCCGGTATCCAAGCTGGGGGAAGGAGGCTGGGTGCCTTCGGACTCCTCCAGCCTCGTGGAGCTGACAATAGACACACTCCGCACTGGACCGTACAGATCCAGCACGGCCCACACATTCTGGAGGCACAAGGGACCCAAGAAGTCAGAGGTCAGCACAAGACCTCAGCCCCACTTGTAGAACCCAAGGAAGGCCTCTAGTCTACCTTGGCGATGCCAGTGGCTGCAGGCCCCATATCCTCTCCATCTACCAGGATGTGCATTGTGTCATCTGCCCCCCGGCGAACACCCACACGGCTTCCCACCTAGGACCAAAGGGGAATGAAAGTACTCAGTCTACCTCTCCCTGCCACCCCTACTCTGCCCCATGCCTGGAGCCAGCTGCCTCACCCCCAGTCTCTCCAGGTTCCGGCCGTAGTTCATCCTCTGAAGCTGCCCATCTCGCCTCACTTCACAGCTGGATACCATCCAAGTAGTCTTCATCCGGAGCTCTGGCAGAGAGGGCGGCAGTCCCGGGCCACCCCCTGCTCCAGGGCCCATCTCCCCTGGTGGTAGTGTGGTCAGCCCCAGCCGGAGTGAGCCTGCCCACTTCTCATCCAACTCTTCTATTTTCACCTGGGAGAGGGGAAACCATCAGTGGGCATGAGTCTGGCTCCAATGTGATACTCCCAATAGCCGCCTTTGTTGTATCTGTACAACCCACCTCAAAGACTTCCTCAGGCCTGAGTTCCTTGGTACTGAAGACAAGGCCATGAGCATAACCAGTCGCACGCACTGCCCTCGTGCCATCCTCCTCCAGTGTGACATTCTTGCCACAAGTACTGTGAAATCGGTGAGCCACACCAGCCACTGTAGAAAGATGGTGCCAGAGTAAAAGAAAGGCCTGACGTGACAAGCTTCAAGCAGGAATTTGGGACAGGACACAGAGTTAAACTCTCAGATAAAACAGGAAGTGGACATAAAGTACTCCTTCAGGACCTCCTGATACTTCTTTTCACCAGAGCAAGACTCATTCCCAAACCAGGGATGCCCAACTCCCAGTGTCTTTGGTGGCAGGGAACTGTCTAGACTCTGGGTACCAGGCATAAGCTCCCCTATTTTCTACTTCCCACCATCAATTGTTCCTTCTCCTTAGCCTGCAGCCACCCCAGCCTGTCTTTGAGCTGTATACCCTCAGGCCCAAGGCAGGTAAAGACAGCCCCCCTCCCTCCCTGCCGGCTGGACCTGGGGAGTGCAGGGGGAATGACTTCTCAGTGGCGGTGTTGCTGGTCGCTAGGCTGTTGTCCATGGGGCCGGTGGCATTGGTGATGGACACTTGGACACACTGGCCATATAGATCCACTACTGCATACACCTCTGGATGGGAAAGGGAAGCTCAGAAGACCGACGGCCCAGTGGGGTGCAAGCTGAAGGGTGGCAGGTGAAAACCACAGAGCAGTCACCTTTACCCGGAGGCAAGCCTGAGCAGGCAGCGCCCTGGTCCTGGCCGTTGATGAAGTAGTGCAGGTCGCCCTTGGCAGTACGCATCATGCCAATACGTGCACCTGTGCCCAGCGCGTCCAGGTCACACCCGTAGTTGTTGCGCATGGTGTTACCATCTTGCATGATGGCCGTGCCACTGCAGGTGGGGAGGTGGCAGAGGGCTGGGTCAGCCTCCCAGCTTCCTGCCCACACAAGCCTCTGCCCAAGCTCTGCCTGTCAGAACCTTCCAGTGCCTGGGATTGGGGCCTTGATCTGGGTCTGAAGCCCAATACCATCTCCTTCCTGCCTGTGATCCCCTGGGGAAAAAGTAGGAACTACCTTAAGGGGAAGATGGGATTTCACCTGCCCCTGCAGGGCTAGGGGACTTCCCAGAATTGGAGGGAGGGGACAGTCAGATCCCTAAGTCTGTCAGTGCCCATGACCACCGCAGGCACCAAACCCTTCTTCCCTGGTCCCAGCTGGCTCCACCCAGCCCTGCCAAACTGTTCCCAAATGCAGGTAACCAACCTCAGCATCCACGTGTCATAATCGATGTCCGTCATAGTATTGGGGAATTCAAGGTCTTCAGGTCTAATGGCAGTCACTCCTGGAGGAGGCATGGGTGGGTCAGAGCAGACCTCCCCAGGTCAGGCTGTAAGCATCCAGTGCCTCCCCACACACACCCAGATGCCCCCTCACCAGCCTCAATGGAGCCTGACCAACGGTCCACCATCTTCTGAATGACAATTTCAAAGAGCTCTCCATCCCGGAGGGCCCTGCCAGGGAGATTGGCAATCAGAGAGACCCTTTTTGGGTGGTGAGGCTGGTAGCAGAAAGGTGGGGACAGGAAGGCTCAGACACTGACCGGTTGGAGATGACGATGGCGTCATTGAACTCGCTGCGGCAGTTGTGGCGCAGTGCAGTGCGGCCTCCATTGGTGATGACGGCGTTACTACCATGCAGCTGGTGGAAGCGCAGGTCAGAGCCTCCAGCTCCTGAGGATGGGGAGCTCGGGGACACCTGGTTATTTCCCTCAGGGAGCGGCTCAGGGACTGGAGGCACCTCTGCAAGAGTGGACATCACCCATTAGGTCTACAGGTGTCTCTAAGGCCTCCCGAGGCCACCCCAACACCTCAGCCCAGCCCAGCCTGGCCCTCACCCACGTCATCCACAATGGTGGCCTGGGCCGCCTGGCCGTAGAGATCCACAACAGCATAGACACCCGGGGGCACATTCCAGGCAGCAGGGCCTTGAGTCATCCCATTGACAAAGAAGTGGAGAGTCCCGTCCTCCCGCCGTACCACGCCCACCGTGTCTCCTGCCTTGAAGGAAGGGGGGCTGAAGTGAGGAGTCAGGCAGAGTCCTTGCCTAGGCCGGTCCCACACCAGCCCTGCTGTGCCTCCCATCCCCAGTGCTGCCGCCTGGCACTGCACTCACTCTCCCACCTTGAGGCGGTCAAGGTTGTGCCCATATTCATCCAGGATGGTTGTCCCATTGTGCATCACCCCATTCCCGGTCATCATCCAAGTCCCTAGGAGAGGCAAGGAATGGCAGAGGACAGGTGGGGAAGGCAGGGCTCCTTTACTTCAGGTAGCAAGCCCAGTTAGCCCAGTGCTTTTCTTTGGCAGTCAGTTTTCTTACCTGAGCAAGACAAGGAAACTCTGCAGTTCCCAAGCCAGCCACAAGCCCTGCCCACGTGGCACACCCTGGCCACTGACTGAATCATCCCAAGTGTGAAAGTAAAAAAGGGGCTAGAGAATAAGAACAGCTTCCTCCCCAATGCCCTAGCCTGATCCTTCCCTTCCTAGGAGCTCACCAGAGCGCAGGTTGGTCATGGTGGAGGGTAACTGGAGGTAGGCAGGGTTGTGGGTGGTGACGCCAATCTCAATGGAGCCAGCCCATTTGTCCACCATCTTGTCAATGCGCACCTGGAACACCTCTCCATCCCGCAGGGCTCTGCTGCTCAACACCACGCCGTGATTGAAGTCATCAGTGGCACTGAGGGCACAGCATGTGGGGACTCAGACCCTCTACCCACACACTCTGAACAAGCCAAAACATAGCCCAGCTATGCCTACCCAATCCCCACTGCCCAAGTCAACTAGCTAAACCTCATACTCCAGGAGGTTCCCCCTTTTCTACACAGGACTCCCCAGATCAGATCCTTCCCCTCTGCCTCCTGCTTCTCCACATCTCCCGCAAATCCCATTAGAGCCCTTCTCCACGCTTCCTCCCACCCCATGGGCCATACTGGGGCCTCAGGGCAGTGCGTCCCTCGTGGGTGATGGCTGCCTTCTGTCCACAGTTGGGGTGGAAGAGTAGGCGCTCAGGTTCTGCCTGGGCAGCAGGAGCAGTACGGCGGAGAGCACCCTCAGGGGACAGTGCCCGCAGGATGGCATTGTTCCGACGCAGACGGTCGCTGTGGTTGTTATTGTGGACGATGGTCACCTTCACGGCCATCCCATACAAGTCCACCACTCCATATACCACTGGGGGCGTCAGTGGGGTAGCCACGCCTGTGGGGGTAGAAGACCCAGTGGATGGGGCAGTGAGGGGAGGAGAGTCAAGCAGAGGGAGAGTAGTATCACAGAGGCAGGAGGAAGTGGTAGGGACCCTGGCCCCACCCCCACACCAAACCTGCCCAGCAGCCCTCCCTGAGAATCCCCCTTACCCTGATCGATGCCATTAATGAAGAAATGCAGGGCAGAGTTGGACTTCCTCGTGAGACCAATGTGGTCACCCTCCTGTTCAAAGCAAGAGAAATAACTCAGTCTGGAATCCATCTATGATCAAGCTATAGACTTGCCCCAGGGACCATAAGAGAAGAGCTGCCCAGGAGCCCTCCCGTGACTCTATTCAACGGGAGTCACCTGAGTTTCAGACACCCTGGAGATCAAGGAGGGAAGGTCCTTGGGTCCCCATTTTCCAGACATGACGATGATTACATTTACTCAATGCAAGTCAGACACTGTTAAGCCATCTTAAAAGCATTAACTTGTTTAAACCTTACCATAAACTGTAAAATAGTGCTCCTAAATAGTCTCATATGTTTTTTTTTAATTTTTATTAATAAAACCAATCAACATACAATTAAATAGTCTCACTTTGGAGATTAGGAGGGGGAAAACACCAAAGAGGATAAGCTTCTTGTCTCGGGTCATCGCCAAAAACATCCAGACAGTAAGAACCCAAAGGCAAGGATACGACTCCAAAATCGGACAGCCTAACTCGAAAATCTGGGCAACCAAGCCTTCTCAGAAGGTACCTTCAAGCAAAAGATAAAGGGACTTTCTTTGGGTCCCCTGGGACACAGAGTACCTGTGCTCCCCCAGAGAGCAACCCAAGGCTCTGTGGCCACCTCACCTGCAGTTCATCCAGGCTGAACTCGCAGTATTCCCGGCGGGTGCCCTTGCCATTGGTCAGGATCCCACACCCACTCATCATGATGGTGCCTGAGTGAAGGTGAAGACCCCGGTTAGCCTCTGTCTTCCTTCCCCTGAGCCACCTGGGGCCCGCGCTCCAACTCTGTTTGGAGCTGGTACCTGACTGGAGGTTAGTCATGGTGGCTGGGTACTCCAAACTGTTGGGGTTATGGGTGGTGACGCCAATCTCGATGGAGCCCGACCACTTATCTACAAGCTTGTCAATGCGGATCTGAGGCGGAGAAAGCAGAAGGGAGGGGCAGGAAGCATCAGGGCAGGCCCCACCCACCCAACACCAAGGACAGGGAGTCCAGGGTTAGTTCCCAGAGTGGAAGGCACCAGCCAGGCCTCAGGATCTTGCACACCTCAAACATCTCATTGTCCCGAAGCGGGCGGTTGGTCATGACAACCCCATTGTTGAATTCATCCAGTGGTCGGCGGCGCTCAGCCGTCTTATTATTGTTGCTGAGTTTGATGAGGGTCCCACACTTCTCATGAAAGAGCAGGGCATCATTGGAAGTGAGGATGGGTGAGGTGGCAGCACCGCTACCCCCTGATCCTTCCCCTGCCGGCGGAGAACTCAGGTTGACATTCAGGAGCCCCCCGTTGTAGGCAGACAGGATGGCATTGCTTACAACCTCCGAGAGTTCCATGCTGGCAAAGTCTGTGGCAGCAGGATGGAGGCAGGAAGCTGAAATGAGGCTCTATACCTTCAGGCTTGGGGTTCTTTCTCCCTGCCTCTCTCCTGACGCCCCTCCCAGCTCTCCCCAAGACCTCGCCCTTGTCCACCTCACTTCCCACTCCCCCTCCCAGAGCCTCCCTGCAGCCCTCACCATTATGCGACTCAAGGCTGTTAGGAAACGTCTCCGGCCGGGCCTGCGCTGGGGACACCATGAAGGCTGGGAACCAGGTAGGATGGAGGGGAATAAGTGTTCAGCCCCTGCTTCAAGGCCCGGAGCCAGGAGACCCCCTCCTCTAGCCCCTGCTCTCATCAATCAACTGGGGGTTGGGGGGTAGGGTCTGAGTGGCTCTGCTCACACCCTAGCCTCACTTGTCACTGCCTTTCCCCCATTACTTCATCCATTCCCTCTGCCCACATCCCCCTAGTTCCACCCTAGCCAAGTTCTCACCTTCATCTCCAAGGTTCCCCTGTTCAACCAAGGCAGAATCTTCAGGGAGGTCAGAGGGCTCAAGGGGAGGCGTGGGGATGGAAGCAGGGGGGCTGAAACCTGGCTCAGGGGGTAGCACAGTGATCTGGGTGCACTTGCCATAAAGGTCCACAACAGCCCAGACTCGAGCAGGCAGACCTGTGGCGGCGACACCACAATCCCGCCCATTTACCCAGAGGCGCAGCTCTCCAGCAGCTGTGCGCTCCACGCCCACATGGTCCCCTTCGCCAAGCTGGTCCAGGTCCTGACCATACTCCTCCAGCACAGAGCGTCCATCCCTCAGCACCGAGCAGCCTGACACTACCCATGAGCCCCCCTTCAGCCCTGTGGCACTGCTTGGGAAGTCCAGTACACTGGGATCCAGCGCTGTCACCCCAATCTCAATGGAGCCGCTCCAGGAGTTGACCTGTGAGATGAGTGGTGGACAGAGGCTCAGGATGGACCACCAGTGGGTTCCCCACCTCCAGGAAGTTACATTTCACAGGCCACAGCAGCTTCTCGCTGTGTTACTTGGTGCTCTCTCTCCCCAAGAGATTAAACCAGAGACTATAGACCTGCAGGTGATTTTCTAGACACTGTCTCAGTGGTTATTGGGGCTGGCTGTCTTCTAACAACACTGCATTGTCCTCGGGTCCTTGGTGTCTACCACACTGTCCCTTCACCTACCTTGCTGGCTAAATTTCCTGGCTCCAGCTCCTGTTTCTTCTAACTTCCCTGGTCTCTGAGGCCCCTCAACCACCCAAATTGTTCACATACCCCTTGATATCATATAGTACTCTATCCTCTGGCCCAATTCTCTCCAAGACTCTAGATCTACCCAGGTTCACGCTCCTCCCAAATTTATCTCTGTGAGCCTGGCCTTTTCACTAAATGACACACACACACCTCCCTCTTCCTGAGCATTTTACTCACGCAGCTTTCTGGCCTTGTCCCTGGGTTTGCCTTAATTGATTTTTTTCCCCTTTCTATCTCTCTTCTCTTGCCATCACACTCTGGCATCTCTCACCCTCCATTTCCAAGAAATTGGATCTGCTCTCCAGCTATTCTAACATCCCTTCCCTACTTCTGGATCTCTTTTCTCCTGCAGACTGCATGCTTCTGCTTCAAGGTCCTTTTCTATCATCTGGTGACAGACGGGCGATTCCCCCCCTCTACCCTGGGATGTGGACTCTTCTGGGCTGTCCTACCCCGTCTCCCTGTGGTCCCCTCCCACCACCCTCTGCATCTCGGTTCCGCGACAGCGGCTCCGCACCTTTCGGTCGATGCGGACAGTGAAGACGTGTCCATCGCGCAAAGGTTCCCGGCTCAACACGAGCCCGTGGTTAAACTCCTGGCCCGGCTGCTGCCGCCGCGCTGTACGCCCACAGGCCGAAAGGCTCACCAAGCGCCCGGTGCGCGGGTGCAGCTCCCCACCGCTGCCGAGACCCGCGCCGGACCCCGATCCCGGGCCGCTCTCGCTGGGCCCCCCGCCCCCGCCCCCGCTCGGCCCTGGACCTCCCCCAGAGCCCCCACTCCCACCGGACCCCGCCGCCATCGCCGCTGACACCGGGGCCGCGCGACAGCCGCGCTTGGCGGCACCGTGGCAACCGCGAGGGACAGGCACCCTGAGGAAATAGGAACGTGGGCGGGGACCAGAAATGCTTTACGGCACCCCCAGGCAATGAGGCTTCCCGGGCTAAGGACCTGACTACCACGATAGGAACAGAAGGACGTCGGGGTCGGGTTGTTTGCTTTACGGCACGGTGAGGTAACGGAGTGGCTCTTGAGACAGGCGAACACTTGGGCAGGGAGCTTTTGCGACAGTGGAAAGAGGAAACGACTGCCCCAGGCAACCTTACGACAGAGGGGTGCTGGCGCCTCAACGCTCGCAGTTTTGCGGCAGCGGCCCGGACGATCCCGCCCTCCATAGAAGGAAGGATGTATTCGCTTTACGGCAAGAGGAGGAGGTTTTTCCGTTTCGCTCTTCAAAGCGATTTGAGCCACGGTTGGATGGCCCGGCGAAGAGAACCGGCAGTTTTGTAAGTGAAAGTCGGCCCTCCGCACCACCGATACCGGAAATGTCTTGCGACAGTAGCGCCACACTTCTCGTGAGAGACAGAGGGAGCCGATTTTGGGGGAGAAAGGAAAAAAAAGCTGCGGAGGTTTCCATTCAAGCCCTGCTTGAGCCCCAATTTAACCAAACTCTTCGATTTTAAAGCTACGAATAAAGAGTCCAAAGAAACTATGGCAGTTTCGAGCAACGGCGTGAACAGTCCTAAAAGATCCCCCAGGCATGTTAAGTCCCAGCTCAACTCTCCCACGCTCGCGTTAATGATGGAGGGCTGTGACGTCACAATCCACGCTTCTCGGCCCACACCCCCACACCCCAGGACCCTGGTTATGATTGGCCGATTCAGAGGAGGGCCGTGATGGGAGAGAAGGGCGGGAACAAATCCTGGAGACAAAGAAAGAAGATCTTTGGGTGGGACCAAAAGGGAGGGGCGAGTAGGGGGACTTGTAGCCTGACGTCCTTATACCCGGTCTCCCGCCCACCGCAGCAGTGAGACAACCCTAGCCGCTGCCCAACCGCCCCCGCCCCACCCCGTTATGGGGCGGGGCCTCGGGGGCGGGGCCATGTGGGGGAGGGAGGCAAGGCGGGGCCGGGTGGATAACAGTGGCCCCCGGAGGTGGGGCCATGCCGAAGGAGACTCTGGGGGCCGCTGGCGGCCTCAAAGGGGAATCTCCCGGAGGAACAACCCAGGAGGTTCCCGGAGGAATCAGAAGGGCCGAGGCAGGCGCCGGGCTGTCCTCGGGAACAGTCCTGTTTCACGGCTCTGCGCCTTCCCAGCACTCCGGGAGTGTCGTAACTCATAGTCCTGGTACCAGCCAGCCCTCTGGGGGAGTCGCGGTCCTCGGCTCGGGACCCAGCCAGCCCCCTGGAGAGGTTGCGGGTCATGGCCCTGGGTCTGTCATATACCCTGCCGTAATCAACACCCACTGCCCTGGAACCAGCTTAACCCGGGCGTCTAGCCCCTGGTCCGGGGGGTCTGAAGAGTACATAGAGGGGTGTAGTCCGCACTCCGGGCCAATTTGCTCTCCCTCCCGCAACACAATAACACGTGAAGACCGGCCCCGGAGCATCCTCAAAAACAACAGCTGTGTCTTGATGCAGAAATGCCCCAATGTGGAAAAGTAAGGGGCCCAGCCCTGCGGGAGAGCGGCCGAGAGCTCCGGGGGAGGAGTTCGGGACTCCGGAGAGGGCGGGGCCTGGGGAATGGGAGGAGTCCCGAGAGGAAGAGACATTGGGAGGGAAATTTGAGGTTGGGGCCTTGGGGAAACCCGCAGGGGCCCGATTAACCGTGGATACACAGTACCCAAGTAATCACTACGTCTGACTCCACTCCCAGCCGCTTATATTTCTGTCCATACCGCCCCTGGACCTACAAGGGGGCGCAAAAAAGCTTTCTGAAAGAATGAGGAAGGGCTGTAGGAGAGGATCATTAGAATGTTTCCTCCTCGAACTGCCCCCCCCCGCCCCCCAGGAAAAAGGCCCAGCGCTGGGATGAGATGAATATCTTGGCCACTTACCACCCTGCTGGCAAAGACTACGGACTTATGAAGGTGGACGAGCCCAGCACTCCCTACCACAGGTGCTGAGCCCTCAACTCTACCCCTTCCACCCAGACTCTCCTCACTATGCCAGGGGGTTGGGAAGGGAGGAGAAGGCCAAGAAGCCTCAAGTACTGGTTGCTACTTGGACTCCCCCTCCCTGCATAGCTCCCCTGTCCACAGGCTGCAGGACAGCAACGAGGACCTGGCCACAGGCTCCTCCTACGCAGTGACTCCCCAGGCACTGGCAGAGAGGTGAGAGTCCTGTCAGAGATCATGTGAGGCAGGGGGACCTCCACCCCTTGACTCTGGGGTCTGAGCCAGCTCTACTCTTTGGACCCCAACATGGGTATTGCTACAGTTCTCATCAGGACTGGCCAAGATCCACCTAGGTTGAGGGGCAGCTGGCTCAGCCCCCTCCCCACCTACCCTCTTGTTACTCACTTCCCTTCAGTACCCCCAACTAGTCTTTCTCTTCAGGTTTGCAACAGTGGACAATTTCCACCCCAAGGTCCTCCAGAACCGTGAGAACAGATATTCAGGGTCTCTAGACAACTTTACCAAGACACGTGAGATGAGGGGTGGGGATTAAATGAGAAGGGGAGGCGGAGTCAACCTACCAGAGAACCTGGGAGGGAAAAGCCAAGCTCTCACACTGGCCCACAGACTCCAGTGATTTTGACCAGCACCGCAAGGCACACTATGATGAAGGGAATTTCCTCAGGACTCAGAAAACCTTGCCGTTGGGTAATGACGATCGCTACCACGGGGGTAGTGTCACTGCCAGCAATGGAGGTCGAGGTGTGATGCCAGACCCCGAACCCAAGCCTGTGGAGAGAGGCAGTAAAAGAGGATCAGCCAGAGGAGGCAAAGATGAGACTGGCCTAGAGGCCAGGAGTCACGTTCTAGAAGCCAAAGGTTAGCGATGGGGACTCCAGCGACTCAAGGGGGTTGTAGTGCAGAACCAGTTGTTCTCTTCCCCCACCAGAGTTCCTTTTCCCCTGTGGGCATCAGCCCAGGCCCCTGCTGCTTGAGGTGAAGGTGATGCTGAGAGGTGACCTCAGGGCAGAAAGAGGACAGCTAGGGTAGGATCCCCGCTCAGGAGAGCCTCAGGGAAGTCTGACTGGTGGGGAAGAACACAGAGCCCCAGGGAACCGTAGGGGGTGGGAAGTCCCAGAAGGTTTTCTAAAATGAGAGAGGTATGAAAAGTGAGATGAGAACCTGCGAGGTGGCCCACAGGGGAGACCTGAGGGCATGCAGGGGCCAGATGGCCATGCATTAGATTTGGCTTAGATAAATTTGCAGATGCCCATGCCGACAAAAGTCAGCCCCCAGCCTCGATCCCCACCAAGTTGGAGAAGGAGATTGATCAGCAGCGCAAGGAGTACTACATCATGGGAAGATACCTTCGCTCCTGCCCCAACCCGGAGCTTGAGGAGGACACAGACAATGAACAGCAGGACTGTAAGAGCTGGGCCAAGTCAAGAGGGGTAGGGAGATGAGGGCCAACAGCCTGAGGAATGCTCCAACCCTGATCTCATGATGCTTTCAGGCTGCTCTGCAAATTTGCCCTTGGTGATTGAGGATCCCATAAGCACTGAGGTCCGCCTGCTGGACCACATGGAAAGCCCCTTTCAGGAGCACAAGGCTGCAAACTCCCTGATGGGGACAGGGACACCATCACAGCCCGGTAAGGGCACCAGGATACCATCTTTCTGGGCCTGGCTCCTGGCAAGCTCCTGTCCTCACCCCCACATTCTTCACCCCCAGGGCTCTCCTTTCAGGCCAGTAGATCAGGGCAACAGGTGCTAAGAGGCCCGGGACCCAAGGCCCTCACTATACAGGAGAGGAAACAGAAAGGCTCAGAAGGGCTGGGACCCCCTCCCATCCCCTGGTACCATCCCCTGGACCCATGCCTCCTCCTTGATTCCTCTCTACCACCCCACCCCACTGCAGGTACTCCCCTCCCCAGTGGGTCCCAAGTGGTGTCCGGATGGTGTCAATGGCTAGTAACCAAGAAGCTGAACTGGCAAAACCCAGCGGGCTCAGAGAAGGAATCTGTAAACAACCAAAGCCACCCACCCCAGAGCAAGTGCAGATGTGAGCTTCGGCAGGGGCATGGGTGCTTGCACTGGCCAAGAAGGTAAAGAGGCAGGTGGAGTTGGTTTGGGGGAGTCTGGGGTGGGGGGTCACATGGGCAAGCTCTCAGGCCTGCTGCAGGAAACCAGTAACCCAACCCCTTCTCCTCCAGATGAAACCCTGCAGCTTCGATGGAGCTAGAAGGAGGAAACCAGACAATGGGAAACATAACCAGCCAGGGGAGGGGTATGGGCAACCTTCCCCTGCCCTTCCCACCCTAGGGGTGGGCAATAAAGATAGAAGAGCAGAGGCCTGGGTGTCGTGTGTTGAGTGCCAGCCTGGGCCTGGTATGTCATCGAGGAGAAGGGAAGAGGGAAGGAAATTCACACACAGGAAACTACAGGCAGGCAGAACAGAGTGAAGAAAGCTTGGAGCAGCCCGGGGCGCTAGGTTCAACCAGAACCTAGGAGCCCGAGAAGGCCCACGCGGCGGCAGAATGGCAATGAGGGCCACGCACGATTCATTGAGCTGGTCCTAACTGTCCCAGTGCCATGATCTTTAATTCTTACCACAACCCTGGAGGTAGGGTTATCATCCCCCTTTCCAGGTATGGAAACTGAGGAATTAGAGAGCTTTCCCAGGGTCACACGCCTCTACCTGACAGAGCTGGGAATTGAACCAAGGTCTGCCAGGCTCTGAAAACTCAACCACGAAAGGGAAAAGAAGTAGAGAGTCTGGGTAGGAAGGTGACAGCAAATAGTCTCTGAGGGCGGTGCTGTGGCTTCTCTTATCACAGCCCCCCCTCCTCTCCCCAGGCCCCGCCCCACCCCTCCCACTTCGGGCCTGGAAGTGTGGGGTGAGCGCTCCTCCTACGACACCCCTTCCCTTTGGGGAAAGGATTGAGCCCCCTCCAGGCTCTATCTGGGAGAGAACCCTCTCCTCCTTCACCATCATCTCCCCTCCTGGGGCCGGAAGGGCCTCCACTCGCATCCTCACCTGCCTCGCCTCCAAGGCCTGCTGGCCCCGCAGCAGCCAGAGATGACAGTCAAGCTGGATTTCGAGGAGTGTCTCAAGGACTCGCCCCGGTTCCGGTAAGTTTGTGCAGGTCTAGCAGAAGCGGGTGGGCAAGGTCCAAGTTCCCTCCATCCTCCACACAAAAACAACCTTCCCCAGGCCAGGTCTCCTTCCAAGGAGTAGGCCTCAAAGGGACAGGAGCGAGTTTGCAGACCAGCATGGTACCTCCGCTATCAAGCCCGGCACCCTGATACTCTCTGCCCCTGGCCTCTCCAGCCTCATCTCGCTCCCAGAGCTCACGTTGCCTCCTCACTGGTGCTGGGACCCCTGCCCCTCCCCCAGCACCTGCTCTAGGGCGGTTAGCAACTTCCTGCCCTGGCCGCATCCACCCTCCTTCTACCCTTCCTGCTCCGGCCTGGGCTATATCTGACTGTGTGCAGAGTGAGCCAGCAAGAGGCAGTGGGTGAGCAGGCCTCCTCAAGCCAGTGGCTTTCTCTGTCAACACCCACCACCCCCCAACCCCGGCTCCTGCCCCTGCGGAGGTTGATGGATCCAAGCACGGCTCCTGTGACACTATCTCCCCTTTCCCAGAGCCTCCATCGAGCTAGTGGAAGCTGAAGTGTCAGAATTGGAGACGCGCCTGGAAAAGGTGATCTTGAAGTGGAGAGGTCACCCAGGAGAGAGGGAAAAGGGTGGGATTAGGATGAGAGGGCAAGGCCAGAGGAGAAAGCTGGTGGGGACTGGGGAGCTCTAGGGGTGATTGAATGCTAACAGTGTAGGGTAGATATTCTGGGGGTTACAGAGAAGCAAAAAGAGCAGAGGACCTTGGAAAATAAAGGCTCGCTCATTCATCTCTTGGCATCTGCATTGTGCTAGGTCCTGGGCATTTGTGGACAGCAAAACCATTTCTACTCCTAGGGAGCCCACAACCTGTCTACTACAGATAGAGAAACCAATAAAACATTTAAACACGATACAGTAAGGCCTTTCCCAGTCACTTGATCAAACCGCACACACACACTCTTTCTCTCTTTCTCTCCCCCATCCCCCCTACTCAGTTTTGCTTTTTCTTCTTGTACTTAAGCCTAACTGGCATGTTATTAGTTTTCTATTGCCATGTGAACAAATTATCACAAATTTAGCGGTTTAAAACAATTCACATTTATTATCTCAGTTTCTGTGGGTCAGGAGTCTGGGCACGCTTGTGCTGGGTCCTCTAGTCACAGTCTCACTGGCTTCAATAAAGGTCTTGGCCCAGGACTGCTAACTTGCCCGAGGCTCACGCTTTCTCCCAGAGGCCACCTGCGGTTCCCTGTCATGTGGCCATGGCTGTAGGCAGTTGACATCATAGCAACTTGTTTCTCCAAGGCCAGGAGGAGAATCTCTCCAGCGTGTGCTAGCAGGATGGCGTCAGTATGTATCGTAATGCAGTCACGAGTGTGACACTTCAATACCTGTGCCCGGTTCTGTAGGTTAGAGCAAGTCACAGGGCCAGCTCTGGCTCAAGGGGTGGGGCTCACACAAGGCTGTGAATCACTGCGGGGTCTGTCCCACTTGTCTATTAGTTTCTTGTCTATTTTCTCCCCCACTAGAATGTAAGTATCATGAGGATGGGGGCTTTTAGTTTTTGTTTCTTGTTTATTCCTCAGTCCCTTTCCTAGGACCTGACAGCTAGTAGGTGAACAATTAATATTTATTGAGGGGATGTTCAGTGAGCACAGAATGGGACAACTGCAGATGGTAAATGCCATTGAATCTAATACCAACCACGTGGAGAATTAATTCTATGAGCCAACCAGTGCTCATAGAGTTTCTGGGGAGCTCTGGATCCAAGCAGGTGGGGCAGGATGAGGTGTATGGGAATAGAGAGGGAAATGCATTTTGGGGTGAAGCTGACATTGGCCTTGGTGACAGGCCTTGAGAAATGGGTGGGGAGTCTGTCTCAGGTACAGAGCGGTGGGAGCAAAGGCAGAGACGAGACCACACCAGCCATTTGTTGGAAACTGGGGAGAGCTGGGCTGGGATGGAGAGAAGTGGAGGCAAGGTTGGAAAGGAGGCACACAGGCCTAGGTGGAGAGGGGAGAGAGTGGGGCAGGCATGGGGGTGTCACCAGGTGGGGCTGCAGGCAGCACCACTTCCTGTTGCCCTTTCTGTCTCCCAGCTCCTCAAGCTGGGTACCAGCCTCCTGGAAAGTGGACGCCATTATCTCGCCACTGGCCGTGCCTTCATTGTTGGCATCTGTGACCTGGCCCACCTGGGTCCACCAGAGCCCATGATGGCAGTATGTGGAGGGCCCCCAATCAGGGTGGGACGGGGTCTGGGACATGAGGAGGTCCTGTGGAAGGCGAGGGTTGGCTTGCAGTCCCTACCAGAGTCACCCATAGTGGGCTGGGACCAGAGTTGGGAGAGCCCTAACACTCTAGGGAGAGAGTTGGGAGAGAGCACCGATACTCTCTCCATGCCTCCTCTCACCTAGGAGTGTCTGGACAAATTCACTAAGAGCCTCAACCACAAGCTGGACAGCCATGCAGTGAGTAGGGTGAGGCAGGGCTGGGGAGAGCAAGGCAGGGTTGTCAGATCCTGACCCCCACCTGCCAATTTCTGTTGCCCCCCTGCCCCCCGCCAGGAGCTTCTAGATGCCACCCATCACACACTGCAGCAGCAAATCCAGACCCTGGTCAAAGAGTGAGTTGGGAGTAAGGGGGACACTCCTTCCCAGAAACCAGCTCTTTAGCCCTTTTCCCATTACCAGTGGGCCTCCCAGAACGGAGCTGATCTTCTCAGCATCATAACCCATCACCACTTGTGCCCCAGATGTCTCTAGGATGTGAGATTGGGGACCAGTTGGGTATATCTGTGATTCTGGGTTATCCCCTCCACCCCCAGAGGTCTCCGGGATTTCCGAGAGGCTCGCCGGGATTTCTGGCGAGGGGCTGAGAGCCTGGAGGCTGCCCTTACCCACAATGCAGAGGTTCCTAGGCGCCGGGCCCAGGAGGCAGAAGAAGCAGGAGCTGCTTTGAGGGCTGCTCGAGCCGGGTACCAGGGACGGGCTCTGGATTACACCCTGCAGGTACCTGCCCTCAACCTGTCCTCCCAGGGTAGGTGCCAGGGCCTCAGGTGTCAGATCGGGGCCTGGGGAGTCCCCAGTGTGCAGTGAGTGGGGGCACTGTGTCTTCATGACTGACCTGCGTTCTTTTGGGGACCTCAGATCAACGTGATTGAGGACAAGAGGAAGTTTGACATCATGGAGTTTGTGAGTTGTGGTGGTGGTGAGGGCGAGGTGGGAAGGGGCCTGCTGGCATTAGTGCAGCAGGGGAGAGGGATAGAGGGATCCCTTCTCACTTCTGTCCCCTTCCCTCCTCGCCCCCCAGGTGCTGCGCTTGGTGGAGGCCCAGGCTACTCATTTCCAGCAGGGCCATGAGGAGCTGAGCCAGCTGAGCCAGTATCGCAAGGAGCTGAGTGCTCAGGTGGGGTCCCCAGGGAGCAGGTGGGTGGTGAACAGAGGCTAGAGGGCTCTGAGTGTATTCTCCTGGCCTTGTTAGGGAAGGCGTCTGAGATGCCCCTTCTCTGCTTAGTTGCACCAGCTGGTCTTGAATTCAGCCCGAGAGAAGAGGGACATGGAGCAGAGACATGTGCTGCTGAAACAGAAGGTGAGGGGCGGGCCATCATGCAGGAGGCAGGCAGGCCTGTGGTCTTATTCTCTGCCCACCCCAGTTGCCCTTTGACTTTCTTGTGCTCCCAGGAGCTGGGTGGGGAGGAGCCAGAGCCAAGCCTAAAGGAAGGGCCTAGTGGCCTGGTCATGGAAGGACATCTCTTCAAACGGGCCAGCAACGCATTTAAAACCTGGAGTAGGTAAGGAGAGGACATCCCAATCAAACCCATTCAATTAAATAATGTTTAAGTGGTATAATGTGCCATCAGCAAAGACAGACCATAAACTTATAATAAGTGAATTCTTGTGCTCTATTAGAAAGTAATAATAAAGCAAGGCAAGTGGGATGCAAAGAGCTGGGGAGGCGGTTGCGATTTTTAAGGAGTGGTCAGGGTAGGTCTCATGAAGACGGTGATTTCTGAGTAAAGATTTGAAGAGTATCAGGGGGAAGAGTGTTCCAGGAAGAAGAAAGAGCCAGCAGCAAGGCCCTGAGATGCCTGGAGCATTTCAGAGACAAATCTGGGCAGAGTGAGGGAGGAGGAAGTAGCAAGAGATGGAGTTGCAGTTAACGGGGGTGGGAGTCGTCATAGGGCCCAGCAGGCCTTCGTAGGGCCTTGAGCTCCACTTGGAGGAAAAGGGGGAGCTATTTCTGGATCTAGAGCAGGGGGACGATAGGCTCGGATTTAACTTCTTGCCCCTCTCTAGGGCCACTGCCACCCATATAAGTTTTGTGCAGATTTCAAAATGGAACCCTTCCCCAAGATACTGCCATCAGTCAAAGTTTGTAGCAATAACCTTATTTTGTTATAAAAAGCATTTTACTGCCATCAGCTGGAAAACTGTCTCCATAAATGTAATCGCATCCCTTAGATGTCCCCTGATCTGCACAACTGGCACGTCTCATGGGACGTTCAACCCAGGTCTCTCTCTTCTCATCAAGATGCTTATGGGGAAAAGGGCATGGCCTCTCTTCTGTCCCTGTTCCCAGTTTCATCTTAATGCTGCCTCTGTCTGTAACTCTGCCTACCCCTGCAGGCGCTGGTTCACCATTCAGAGCAACCAGCTGGTTTATCAGAAGAAGCACAAGGTGGGTAGGCCTGGAGGCCCGGGTCCCTGGGTGACTCGGCCTTGGCCCACAGCTGGCTGGGTGGCTGCCCTTCATCACCTTCCCCTGCCAGGCCCCTGTGACCGTGGTGGTAGATGACCTGCGGCTCTGCACAGTGAAGCTCTGCCCTGACTTGGAAAGGCGGTTCTGCTTTGAGGTGGTGTCCCCCAGCAAGTGAGCGCAGTCCCTGGGGAGAGTGGGGGGCACGTTAAATATTTCCCAACCTGAAAAGCTGGGTCAGTCACCAGTATGCCCCTGGAGCAGGGTCCCGGAGGCCCCCATGCAGTGCCAAGCACTCCACCTTTGGTGTCAGGATGTGGTCTGGCAGGGGGGACCCCAGATGATGGAGAATATTTAGGAGGTTATTATCACTTGGAACAGAAACATAACAATCCAACTGGTAAAACATAACTGGTTGAACACTGGCCGAATGGTGGCCTGCCCATGCGGCCACATCATTGCCGTGGTCTCAGCCTGCCTGCTCCGTCTCCCTCCCTCCTCTTGAACAGGTCCTGCCTCCTCCAGGCTGACTCAGAGCGCCTCCTGCAGCTGTGGGTCAATGCCGTGCAAAGCAGCATCGCCACGGCCTTCAGCCAGGCTCACCTTGATGACAACCTTCAAGCTGTAGGCCAGGTGCCTTAACCACGGCCCTGGGAGTGGAGAGGGGGGGCCTTCCCCTAGGACCTCTGACCCCCTTTCTTTCCCTGTCCCCACCAGGGCTCAGGACACCTGGCCATGGGCTCTGCTGCCACCCTAGGCTGTGGTGGGATAGCCAGAGGAAGGGAGCCCGGGGGAGCTGGGCATGTGGTGGCTCAGGTGCAGAGTGTGGACGGCAATGCCCAGTGCTGCGACTGCCGGGAGCCAGCCCCTGAGTGGGCCAGCATCAACCTTGGGATCACCCTCTGCATTCAGTGTTCTGGCATCCACAGGTCACATTCCCAAGGCCCCAAGCACAGGCCCTGCTCCTTCTGGCTGCAGTGAGAGCCCATCCCCCAGGCCCTTCCCTTCCCACCTTGCCCTGGATCCCTCTCTTAGATTCTGGCTCTGTCAGTGGGCACCATGCCTGGGCTGAACCTGGTGAAGCACCAGGTAGACCCAGGTGGGCCTAGCCCTCAGCATCCTGGTCTGGGGCAGGGTTGGGGTTCACCCAGAGGATTGTATTGGCTTGGTTGGAGGAGGTGTGAGGTCAGACCTACAGAGGGTGGGGGAGCCCACAAAGAGCAGAGAAAAGAGAAGTTGTGAGCCCTTAGCAAGCCTCTAAGGCCCTTACCCAGTCGGTCTAGTGAGAAGAAGGAAGGGGAATGGCGTGGGAGGAGTTTTCAGACCAAAATGCCATGACAGCAGGGGAGTCACCAGGCAGGATGGAAGTCTTGAAGCAAAGCGTAGGGAAAGGGGATGGTGCACAGGCAGGGCCAGGCAGAACCAGGTCAAGGCTACATGGCTCCAGCTGCCCTGCTGCCTCCTGGTTACTTCCCCGTGTACCTCCCCCTGCCACACACACACTCGGACTTTGCCTCCAAGCCTGCGCAGGAATTGCAGCTGCTTACCCACCCCTGCGGCCCCACCACGGGCCTGACTCCCACTCTGGCCCTCCAGGAGCCTTGGTGTTCATTTCTCCAAAGTCCGGTCTCTGACCCTCGACTCGTGGGAGCCAGAGCTAGTGAAGGTGACTTGGTGGATAGTGACAATCAGAGAAATGGGAGACAAAGGGCTGAAAACCCCTGAGGACTCAGACCCTCACCCCCGACCCTGCCTGTCTGTCTCTGCTCCGGAAGCTGATGTGCAAGCTGGGAAATGTAGTCATCAACCAGATCTACGAGGCCCGTGTGGACGCCATGGCCGTGAAGAAGCCGGGACCCAATTGTTCCCGGTGAGGCTGGGGGCAGAGGTGTCTGGGGTGGCCCTCCCTGGGATAGGGAAGTCGGGCCTGGGATGGGAGAAGGGAAAATTACCCCCTTTCCTCTTCCCCCAGGCAGGAGAAGGAGGCCTGGATTCACGCCAAATACGTGGAGAAGAAATTTCTGACCAAGCTTCCTGAGGTTCGTGAGGTTCGAGGGCGAAGAGGTGGCCGGGGGCCCCCTCGAGGGCACCCTCCTGTGCCCCCAAAGCCTTCCATCAAGCCCCGACCAGGCTTCCATCCCAAGCCAGGTAAGCACGTTGGTTGGGCACTCACCAAACCCCTGCTGTGTGCTCAGCCCTGTGCCGGGCCCTGGGGGGAGGCTCAGAGTATGAGGCCCAGGCCTTCCCTTGAGCCTTTTGGAGGGACCAGGCCACATGGCTACTGGGGGTTACAATGAAGCATGTCATTAGCCATGCAGAGGGGCTTGGGGCTGGAAGTAGGCAGGGAAGGCTGTGTAAGGAGTGTCTATAGCATGGGAAAAATCAGGAAGTGGTAATGATCTTGGGTTCTCCAGAGGGCTGTGTGAGTCTGGCTGGGCAGAGACCGTTGAGAGCTGAGGTTAAGTGTTAGTGAGTCAGCTCACCATGACATCCCAGCCACCAGGGTGGTTGACAGGATGAGGTAAATGATGCTGCCCACCTCCCACCCCCAGGGACCCCATGTGTGTACATACACCCAAGCACCCATACAACACCACATCCCAGCACAGTCCCTGGGGGCTTGAAGGCTTCCCTGCAGTTATGAAGTGACCTCTCCCTTTTCAGCCCCAGGGCTAGGCTGAGGGTTTTCTTCCCAGACTCACAGCCGACCTTTCCCCCACCCCTGCCCTCGCAGAGCCTCCCTCTGATGACCTGGGCAGCCTGCACCCTGGGGCCCTACTGTTCCGAGCTGCTGGCCATCCTCCCTCCCTTCCCACCATGGCTGATGCCCTCGCCCATGGAGCCGACGTCAATTGGGTCAATGGGGGCCAGGAGAACGCCACGCCACTGATCCAGGCCACAGCTGCTGTGAGAGCCTTGCCAGCTTCCCCCGCCCACCTTCTTACCTGCTCCCGTGGGCCCTTACCCTGTAGGGAGTGACAAGCAATATAAACTGGTTGCTAAGAGTACATACTTGCCATGCAGGAGACCCAGGTTCAATTCCCAGCCCATATACTTCCCAAACAAGCAAGCAAGCAAACAAAAAACCAAACGAAAATTCAACAAATGGTGCTGCAACAAGGGGATAGTCACATGGAAAAAGAATGAAATGTGACCCCCCACCATACAGCATACAAAATAAAGAGTACATGCACGATTTAGAGGCAGACAACTTGGGTGGGAATCCAGATTCTCATCTCTTACAGGAGACTGGACAAGTTAACTGCTCTGTGCCTCAGTTTCCTCATCTGCAAAATAGGGGCAACATAGACTTAACGTATGAATACATATAAAGAGCTAGAGCAGAGCCTGACACTTTGCTGTCTCCCCACATTCCTGATTCCCACACCCCACCCTATGTACTGACCCCACCTCAAAGCATCTTTCAATCCACCTGCAAAGATGCCACCCGGTCAGCCCCTTCTTGATTCCCCAATGCAGAATTCTCTTCTGGCCTGTGAGTTTCTCCTCCAGAACGGGGCCAACGTGAACCAAGTGGACAGTGCTGGCCGGGGGCCGCTCCACCATGCCACCATTCTTGGCCACACAGGGTAGCAGGGTACGGGTGGGAGGGTGGGGGGGGTGTCAGAGCTGATGGTCATGGTGTGATGGTGGTGGTGAGGATAGGCTGTGGAGGGGTTGAGTGCCTGGCTGAACCTGGCTGTCCTCTGTAGACTTGCCTGCCTGTTTCTGAAACGGGGGGCCGATCTGGGGGCTCGGGATTCTGAAGGCCAGGACCCTTTGACCATCGCCATGGAAACAGCCAACGCTGACATCGTTACTCTGTAAGACTGCCTCAAGGGGTGGGGCTAGCACTTGGGGCGGGGCTAACATTGAGACCAGCACCTGGACCCAAAGGATGTCACAAAGGTTGACTAGGGCTTGCGGGGAGCAAGGTGGGCGGGGCAGGGCCCCAGGTTGGTGAGTTCATCCTGGATGAGAGACATCATTCATCCATGTAGTTGTCAGGTATCTTGTT
Source organism: Tamandua tetradactyla (assembly GCF_023851605.1). NCBI lineage: Eukaryota > Metazoa > Chordata > Mammalia > Pilosa > Myrmecophagidae > Tamandua > Tamandua tetradactyla. The sequence goes on from NC_135332.1 coordinate 61,208,140, forward strand.
AGCACTAGACCCTAGGGAAAAAAGATGCCCCATACCCCCGGCATCCCACCACCACCAGGTGAAAGGATAGGAAACTGCGGGGTAGGTGCTAGGATGTGTCATTTGTTCCTTAATCCCCTTCCCTTCAGGCTTCGATTGGCAAAGATGAGGGAAGCTGAGGCTGCCCAGGGCCAAGCAGGTAGAGTATCCTCCACCCTCTCCTCCATCCTCCAGGGCTCCTGGCCCCTTATGCCCAACTGCATTGATTAATGCCATTATTCATTCAACAAATATGTATTGGGTGGACCTGCTGTGCCAGGCCCTTGGAACAGAGCAAAGAATAACAGACAAGGGCACTGCACCCATAGCACACAGATTTTCTCCATGCCAGGCTGCAGCTTTAGGGCTCCCCAGTCTAATTCCCTCCCCCCTCAGGAGATGAGACATATCTGGACATCTTCCGCGACTTCTCCCTGATGGCATCCGACGACCCCGAAAAGTTAAGCCGGCGTAGTCATGACCTCCACACGCTTTGATCTCAGGCCATTGAGGCCCCCACACCCCTGGCACCCTTCCCCACCCCACCCCCGCCCCACTGCCGGGACCCGCCCCTTCGCCATTAAAGCCTCGGTTCTTTGCTTTGTCCTGCTTAATTCATTTATTGGGCGCCACCTTAGTGTCCGGCAAGGTCCTGGGCGATGCGGCCCAGGAGTGAGGAGAACGGTGGGGTTTGCGGGCCTGAGACAAGGAAGAGGGGACTCTGGGGGAGGGAAGTGGAAGCTCCGGCCCCTGCTTTAGCGCCTGGCGGCTGCGGGGCAGGACTCTCGGGCTCAGGCGACCTGGCCAGACTCGTCGAGCCGCAAAGAGGCCGCCAGCTCGTAGGGTGGGGGCCGGCCTTGCCCTAGGGGGATCTGGCGCCGGGACGGGATGGGGGGGGTGGGGGGGTTCGCTCCGGCCGCCCCGGCCCAGAGGCATCCCCGGAATGCGGCGGCTCAGCATCCGCCTCCTGGGAATTCCCCACGGGCGCGACTGGGCGGGCAGCGGCTCCCCGGGACGGCCTCGGGCTTCTCTGAGTGGCGGGACTGGAGACTCCGGCCCTCGCGCAGTTGTAGACGTGTGGACCTGCACACCCGGGGGCCGGCGGGGCCGCCGCGGCCACACCTTGGGCGACGCACCTGAATCACCCGTCGCGCCGCCACCCCCGCCGGCGCGCGCGACTGCAGCCGGTCCGCCCCGTCTCTCCCACCCCCACCCGGGCCGCGCGAGTCCCGCGGGGGCGGGGGGGCGGGGCGCCAAGGGGCGGGGCTTCCCTTAAAGGTCCCGCGGCCGCTGCCCGGAGGCCACTTCCTGGGGCGGAGAGAACCTCAGCCGCTGCGGAGGCACCCGGGGAAGGCGGCGGCGCTCGAGTCCTGCGACGCTCGGTTGCTCTGATCAGATCTCTCGGATACTCCCAGCTCTGGCCGAACGTGCAGCATCTCCCCCAACCGGGTCCAGGGGCTACTCCGCCATCCGCTCAGTCCAGCCCCGCCTCCATCCCCTGGGACCCGCGCCCGGAGCCCAGGCCCGGCCTCCGACTGGCCCCCGGAGCCCTGCGTGGACTCGCCGACAGCGATCTGCCCGGGAACTCGGCAGCTGGGCCTTTCGAAGAATCGCCCAGTGCTCGCCACCGTCACCTGCTGGTTGGATTCCGGAAACCCACTGAAGCTCAGAGAGAGGAATCGCTGACTAGCCAGAATTGGATAGGTCTGGACCGAAAGCTCCTTCCCCGGTCCGGCTTCCCTCTCTCTGCTACTTTCATCTGTTCTCTCAGCCTTCAGAGGGTGGCTGTGTCTTGAAACCACCCTCCACCGCCAAGGGAGCTGGAGTGAGCCTCGCCTCAAACCTCGCGGTTGTGTACTCCGAGTGCCTGTATCTCCAACCCAGAGCGTCTGAACGTTATAATCCAATTCTTCACACACCCACGAAGTTCTGCCTTTTCTTCTCTTTCAGTGTCTCCTGTATCCCCCAAAATTTCCCCTCCTCCTGTGCCCTCTGCGCCCCCCTCTTTTGGGGGGCCCGTGACCCTGAATGTGGGGGGCACGCTATATTCCACCACCTTAGAGACCCTGACCCGCTTCCCAGACTCCATGCTGGGAGCTATGTTCCGGGCCGGCACCCCCATGCCCCCCACTCCCACTCCCCAGGGAGGGGGCCACTATTTCATCGACAGGGATGGCAAAGCCTTCCGGCACATCCTAAATTTCCTGCGGCTGGGGCGCCTGGACCTGCCCCGCGGGTATGGGGAGACAGCACTTCTCAGGGCTGAGGCTGACTTCTACCAGATCCAGCCCCTCCTGGATGCTCTGCGGGAACTGGAGGCATCTCGGGGGGCCTCCGCCCCCACTGCTGCCCTGCTCCATGCAGATGTAGATGCCAGCCCGCGTCTGGTGCACTTCTCTGCTCGCCGGGGCCCACACCACTATGAGCTCAGCTCCGCCCAGGTGGACACCTTCCGAGCCAACCTGTTCTGCACCGACCCCGAGTGTCTGGGCGCCATGCGAGCCCGATTCGGTGTGGCCAACGGGGACAGGGCAGAGGGCGGCCCGCACTTTCGACTGGAGTGGGCCCCCCGCCCAGCGGAACTCCCTGAGGTGGAGTATGGGAGACTGGGGCTGCAGCCGCTGTGGGCTGGGGGGCCAGGAGAGCGCCGGGAGGTGGTGGGTACGCCGGGCTTCCTGGAGGAGGTGCTGCGGGTGGCCCTGGAGTACGGCTTCCGCCTAGACTCCGTCTTCCCTGACCCTGAGGACCTGCTTAACTCCCGATCTCTGCGCTTTGTCCGGCACTGAGGACGCTGCCCTCGGTTTGACTGTGGGAGGGAGAGGGGATGGGGCAGCGAAGGCGATGAAGGTTCCTCTGAAGCCTTTTCCCAGCTTGGCCTTGGGAGCTGTGAGAGTCAGGGGTCCCACTGCACCTGACTGGAGCCCAGATATGGGCAGGTACTCCTACACCTGAGCCCACCTGAGAGCACATGTGATCCAGAGGATCTGGGCTGGTGCTAAGCGTGGGAAGGGCTGGGAAGTTTCCCTTGGCCTGTTCTCCCCTGAGACTGGGGATCTTCAGCATCTCCTTAGCTGAAGCTCAGTGTTCAGGGGTCTGGAAAGGTGGGGAATACCTCCCTGCCCAGACAGCAAAAGGGGGGGACTTTGGATTGCCCTAACGTGGTCACTGTGGCTTCTCCTGGAGCTGGGTGGCCTGGCCTGACCGATGGTGGGCTAGGACATTCTAGAATGTGGGAAGGGGGATTCTTTGCTGGATCCCAAGCCGCCTATAGTGGGAGAGTGAAAGGCCACACCCCACCCTAGGTTGGCATAAAGGAGCTGGGAGAATCCCCTAGCTATGGGGCTGGAGCATCTCCCTGGAAAGCTGAGTGTTTTATAGGATCCCATACTGGGTATAAGACTGGCCATGGAGAGAAGGGTGGCACCTTCTTGGGTCCTGGCCTTACTTCCCCCTCGGGGATCAGGTGTGTGTGTACGTGCGTGCCACTCAGCGCGTCTGACTGACGTACAGCTCCCAGACACCCTGATTCCCATCCGTGTTGCTGACCTCGGCATCTGTGGGCTGATCCTCCATTGGCCTCCGCATGCCCAGGCCTGTTTTGGGTTGCCTGGCAACTGTTTTGGCACCGGGTGTGTCTGTGGCATGTGTGTGAGTAGACTGAGAATTAGTAGTTTAATTACAGGGTGTGTATGTGTGCACGCATGCGTGTGTTGTGTGCACACATCCTCGTGTAGGCAGCCAGAGGTTTTCCCAGTAGTAGGTGAGAGAAGTTCCTGGGCTTAGCCTCTGAGGCGGGTTGGGAACTCTTGGTTGCTGAGGCAACCCAGGGCCTGTTGCTAGGAGATAGCTGGGGGCAGGCACAAGGCTGCTCAGGGCAGAGGATATGAACAGAAGCCTTTGGGAGAGAGGGGGAGGACAGGGGAAGGGATGGGATTCCTGGGTCCCTGAGTGGATGGGATGCACATGCACAGCTTCTTCACTGGGGGAGTCACTCATTATTTATCACTGATCATGATTTACAAGATGAAAAATAAAATGCTTTGGAACCACAAACTTTTGAAGATTGCTGAAGGTCAGATTGGGGGTGCTATCCTCCTTCCAATAGAAGAAGCCTTGTTTTCTCTAACTCCCACAAGAGATATCTTTGGGTCCCAGCTTTCCTTCCAATCAGGGAGGTGCAGTGGCACTGTTCTGGAACACTCTAGAACACTCTAGAACCTCCAGGCAAAGGGCTGGAACCGAGGCCTCAGAGCATTCTGAGACTTTCCCAGCCCAGCTGGGGCCAGCAGCCTGAGCCGGCCTCATGTGGATGCTGGCACTAGGCGGGGTTTTCCTGGCAGCCACCCAGGCCTGTGTCTTCTGCCGCCTCCCAGCCCACGACTTGCTGAGCCGCCTTACTCGGCTCTGTAGCCAGATGGAGGCTCAGTGGGAGGAATGTGGAGCTTCCTGGAACTTCTCGGCCTTTGCCTTAGGTGAGACCAGGCATCCAGAGACCGGCCTGACAAGGGTGGCCCCCGCACTTTGAGGGAGGCAGCATGCGGTTTCCAGCCCCTCAGCCATCGCCTCAGGCCACAGATGCTCTCAGACCCGCTGGCCTCTACCTCTGGGTCAGGTGCCTCCTTCTGGGCTGCTGAGGGGCGCTCTGGTCCTTGCCTGTCTCCACAGATGACGTGTCCATGAACAGGGTCACGGAGAAGACACACAGAGTCCTGAGGGTCATGGGTGAAGTCAAGGGGGAAGGCAGGACCTAAGAGCTTGGGAGGACATCCCGGAGTGGGGTGCAGGGGCCGGGCAGGCAGGAGGGACTGATCAGGGAGGCAGGGGCGGCAGAGGTGAACCAGCTCTGTGGGGTGCCCAGGGCAAGTTGGCTGCTCTCTGCCTCCCCAGAGATCAAAGAGTCTCCTTCCTGGCTCCCTTTATATTGGCAGTGGCTTCAAAAGATCAAGTTCCCAGAGTACACCAGGGCAGGTATGATTAGATGGGGACAAGGTGTGCCTAGGGTCTTAGCAAAGGGGAGTCACGTGGCCAGGCGGAACACCCGCTCCCCGCCTTCCTTGTCTTTCCTTCCAGCCCTCTGTGCCCCTGCCTGTCGTGAGTAGAAAAGGGAAAGGGTACCAGGGACCCGGAGCATCCCGGGGAACTGCGGGGGTGGGGGGAACCTGGCCGTTCCGAGGGAGGAAGGTGGACTCTCCAGAGGGGCGCTCCCCACCCCCACCCCCGCGATCCCCCCCACCCCAGCGTGGCCCCGCCCCCGGCGCTCCCATCCCAGCGCTCCCCCCCCACCCCTCCCACCCCCGCACTTCCCTTCCGGAGGCCCCCCCCAGCACTGGTCCGGCTGTCTCCTGCAGGGGGCAGCACCACCCTGTTCAACTGCTCCACCTGCCTGGCCGCGGAGGTGCGCTGCTGGCCCCGAAAGCGCTGCTTCCCAGGTCCGTACCCCGCATCGCTCCTCGTCCCGAGTCCTGAGCTCTGAGGCTTCCCCGACGTGGGCAGGTGTTGAGCCTTAGGGTGGTTCACCACCGCCTGGCTTTCCTGCAGAAAGTCACGATCTTCGGGAAGCCCGGATTCTGCTCGTCTCCCTCTTCGGAGCTATTCTGCTTCTGGGTGTTGTGAGCCTTGTGGTGGAGTGAGTTGGGGGACAGCACGGGTGGGAAGCAACCTCCGTACCCTCCACCACCCATCCTCCTCCTTCCCTCCCAGCCCCCTTCCCTCTTTCCCCAAGGCCTCCCCTCCTCTGTCTTGGCACAGGTCCCGATACCTCCACACAAGGTGACTTGTGAAGATTCTGACCACCTGCTGCCCTCCAGCTCTCAGGACCGTGGATCCAAAGCTTCCGCTGCCCTTAGTCCCAGCCCCAAGGGCTCACTCTTCCACTTATTCCCAGCCCCAAAGACCCAAACGTTCCCATAATACCAAAGTCAGGTAGTCTCGGGGGACCCAGGCACCCACAGCATGAAAATTCCTCCCCTCCAGCCCTCACCCAGTCCGAATGGGGGCAGCGGACAATGCCAGGAAAATGTCTACAGAAGGAAAGAATCCCTTCCACACACACCACCACTCCCACACCCGCTTCGCCTGTTCCCGGAAAACTGGAGCTGTCCGCCCCAGAAGCTACTCCGGGCTCTCCCATGACTGTTTGGGAATCCGGGAATGCGTGTTCTGGAAAACTCCCTCCCTTCGGAGTGGGACCACATCAGGCAGGCCGCTGGCACGGTGTCCCTCTATTGTATGCAGCCCCAGCCTCCCTCTTCCAGGCCCAACTAAACCTTCTATCCATGGCTTCCACCCCTGCCTAGACTCTGTGTGCAGCTGGGGAGGGTCAGAAGGAGGCCCAGCCGCAGCCCAGGCGTCCTCAGTTGGGGGCACTTTTATACCCCCGGAGATGTTTGGCAGCTTTGATTGTTCCCACCGCGTGGGGGGTGGTTTACTCCAGGCCTTTAGATGCTGCAGGGATGTGCCACGGTGCGCAGGGCAGCTTTCTCACCAAAGGATTACCTTGTTCAAGGTGTGTCCATAGTGCTGCGTTTGAGAAACCCTGGTGTTTGGTCCCCTGCCTAGCGGAGGTATTTGATTTTCAGGGCGGGAATTGGAATGTGAACAGAGGCCTGTCCCCAGCTGCAAGTCTCAAATCCCAGCACTCTTGCCTCTCCCCACCCTCCCAGGCAAGTAGTTCTCAAACTGGTGGCCAGAGGCTCCAGGTGGACAGTGCAGTCACCTGGGCAGCTTTAAAAACTACCCCCAGGCCTGAGCCCTTCCGCCAAAGATTATGAATTCGGTTGTCTGGCATGGGGGCTGGGTCCATTTAACACATAGCCAGGATGAGAGCCACTGCTCTAGGGACAGGGAGAGGGACCCCCCAACCCCCTTCAAGGAGAGCCCCCCACCTTTTGGTTTTATGTGTTCTAGTCCAATCCCTTTATTTTACACATGAAAAAGTGAGATCAGAGACCAATAATTTGCTCCAGACCCAGATCAAAGAGCACCTCATACATCCATTATCCGATGGGTACTGAGTGCCCACAGGTGCCAGGCCAGGGTTACTGCCCAGGCCGGGACATGAACCCACAGCTCCCAGACTGCCAGCACCCTGGCTCCCCTCTTGGTTCCAGCAGCTTTCCCACGTTCTACCCTCTTTCCAGGCTCAGTCCAGATTCATATGCACTATTCAATGGGTCAACTGGTCCCGCTCCTTCTCCAGGGCCCTCTTCCCCGCTCTGTCCCTTCCCCCCTGCTCCAGGGTCTCCAGCCCTTTCCCAGTGGACCCCAGTCCTCCAGCTGCACAATCTGGCTCTGCTTGCTCCTCCTGAATCCATTTCCCCCTCAGCAGCCTCCCTGGTCTTTCTAAAATGCCATGCTATTCACAATTTCCTGTCTGGCATCAAATGATGGTTAAAAGGGTGCCGGGTGGTTCAGTGGTTAAAATGCCTGCCTTTCATGCGGGAGACCTGGGTTCGATTCCTGGACCATGGACCAAAAAAAAAAAGATTAAAAAAAAAGAAGGTTAAACATTTGGGCTTTGGAGTTGGGCCGACTGGTTTCAAAATAGTCTCTGTCCTTGGACCGTGGACAAGTTATTTAATCTTTCAGTGCCTTGGATCCCTCATCTTTTTTTTTTTTTTTTGGTTTCAATTTTTTTTTTTATTAATTAACGGAAAAAAAGAAATTAACCCAACATTTAGAAATCATACCATTCTACATATGCAATCAGTAATTCTTAACATCATCACATAGATGCATGATCATCGTTTCTTAGTACATTTGCATCGGTTTAGAAGAACTAGCAACACAACCGAAAAAGATATAGAATGTTAATATAGAGAAAAAAATAAAAGTAATAATAGTAAGAACAAAAACAAAACAAAACAAAACAAAACAAAAACCTATAGCTCGGATGCAGCTTCATTCAGTGTTTTAACATGATTACTTTACAATTAGTTATTATTGTGCTGTCCATTTTTGAGTTTTTGTATCTAGTCCTATTGCACAGTCTGTATCCCATCAGCTCCAATTACCCATTATCTTACCCTGTTTCTAACTCCTGCTGAACTCTGTTACCAATGACATATTCCAAGTTTATTCTCGAATGTCGATTCACATCATTGGGACCATACAGTATTTGTCTTTTAGTTTTTGGCTAGACTCACTCAGCATAATGTTCTCTAGGTCCATCCATGTTATTACATGCTTCATAATTTTATCCTGTCTTAAAGCTGCATAATATTCCATCGTATGTATATACCACAGTTTGTTTAGCCACTCGTCTGTTGATGGACATTTTGGCTGTTTCCATCTCTTTGCAATTGTAAATAACACTGCTATAAACATTGGTGTGCAAATGTCCGTTTGAGTTTTTGCCCTTAATTCCTTTGAGTAGATTCCCAGCAATGGTACTGCTGGGTCGTATGGCAATTCTATATTCAGCTTTTTGAGGAACCGCCAAACTGCCTTCCACAGTGGTTGCACCATTTGACATTCCCACCAACAGTGGATAAGTGTGCCTCTTTCACCGCATCCTCTCCAGCACTTGTCATTTTGTTTTGTTGATAATGGCCATTCTGGTGGGTGTGAGATGATATCTCATTGTGGTTTTGATTTGCATTTTTCTAATGGCCAGGGACATTGAGCATCTCTTCATGTGCCTTTTGGCCATTTGTATTTCCTCCTCTGAGAGGTGTCTATTCAAGTCTTTTTCCCATTTTGTAATTGGGTTGGCTGTCTTTTTGTTGTTGAGTTGAACAATCTCTTTATAAATTCTGGATACTAGACCTTTATCTGATATGTCGTTTCCAAATATTGTTTCCCATTGTGTAGGCTGTCTTTCTACTTTCTTGATGAAGTTCTTTGATGCACAAAAGTGTTTAATTTTGAGGAGTTCCCATTTATTTATTTCCTTCTTCAGTGCTCTTGCTTTAGGTTTAAGGTCCATAAAACTGCCTCCAATTGTAAGATTCATAAGATATCTCCCTACATTTTCCTCTAACTGTTTTATGGTCTTAGACCTAATGTTTAGGTCTTTGATCCATTTTGAGTTAACTTTTGTGTAGGGTGTGAGATATGGGTCTTCTTTCATTCTTTTGCATATGGATATCCAGTTCTCTAGGCACCATTTATTGAAGACACTGTTCTGTCCCAGGTGAGTTGGCTTGACTGCCTTATCAAAGATCAAATGTCCATAGATGAGAGGGTCTATATCTGAGCACTCTATTCGATTCCATTGGTCGATATATCTATCTTTATGCCAATACCATGCTGTTTTGACCACTGTGGCTTCATAATATGCCTTAAAGTCAGGCAGTGCAAGACCTCCAGCTTCGTTTTTTTTCCTCAAGATGTTTTTAGCAATTTGGGGCACCCTGCCCTTCCAGATAAATTTGCTTATTGGTTTTTCTATTTCTGAAAAATAAGTTGTTGGGATTTTGATTGGTATTGCATTGAATCTATAAATCAATTTAGGTAGGATTGACATCTTAACTATATTTAGTCTTCCAATCCATGAACACGGTATGCCCTTCTATCTATGTAGGTCTTCTGTGATTTCTTTTAGCAGTTTTTTGTAGTTTTCTTTATATAGGTTTTTTGTCTCTTTAGTTAAATTTATTCCTAGGTATTTTATTCTTTTAGTTGCAATTGTAAATGGGATTCGTTTCTTGATTTCCCCCTCCGCTTGTTCATTGCTAGTGTATAGAAATGCTACAGATTTTTGAATGTTGATCTTGTAACCTGCTACTTTGCTGTACTCATTTATTAGCTCTAGTAGTTTTGTTGTGGATTTTTCCGGGTTTTCGACGTATAGTGGATCCCTCATCTTTTAAAAACAGAGAAGATATTTCATTGATTCCACTCTTTAAAAAACATTTCAACGTTTCTGAAGTCAGAATCATCTTACAATTGAAGGTATGTTGTAGCTTTACTGATCTTAGCAATACGTAAAATGATGGTATTACAGTTCTCTTAAATAAGATGAAATACGGTAGTTGCTACTTTGTGGGATACTTATGAGGTTTGAATAAGTTAATATGAGGTGCTCAAGAGGATGCCCAACACATAATAGACGCCCATTAAGTATTGCAATTATAATCTCTTAAAAACCTCCCCCAGCGCCTTCTCGCATACACAGAACAGGGAAGTGGCCCTCCGCCTTGACATTCTAGGCTCTCCCTTAGCAGCTCCCACCGGTCTCACCTGTCCTCAGGCGGGAGCTCCCTAAACGCGGGTCTAACTGGCGTCTCCACTTAACGGCCCCACTGGCCTCTCAGACTCCGCAGGTGCCAAACCCACCTTATCCCCGAGCCCGAGCCCCCTCCTGTGATGGCTCCTGGGCCTGAAGTGAGGGCAGGACCAGCTGACAACTCTCCAGGCCTGCGCCGTGGACACTGTCCCTGTCTCTTCTTCCTCTCATGCCACCTGCGCACTTCTCGTCAGTGACCAGGGTTGTCCTCTCCCTTTGCAATACTTCTTGGAAACTGGCCCCCTCCTGTCCCTAAAGTTCTGCACGCACGCAGGCACACACACACACACACACACACACACACACACACACACACACACACACACACACACACACACACCCCGCCTCCCCACGGCCAATCTGAATCACTTGGAGTTGCCGAAACCCTTTCTGCTTCCTTGCCTTTGCCCAGGCTTGTCCCTCTTCCTGGATGCCCTTCTTCCTTGACTCTGCCATAGGCTCATCCGAGAAGCGCCCCCCCCCCCAGCCCCCAGGTAGAGTAGAGAGCCCCTTCTCTAGACCCCTCTCAGCTGTGGCACCTGCTACACGCGCATAATGTTTCGTTTCTTGGAGCAGTTGGAGGTTTACAGAAAACTCATGCAGGAAGGACAGAGTTCCTACATAGCGCCCTTCACACTCAGCTTTCCCTGCTAACATTTTGCATGTGTGGTACATGTGTTACAATTGTTGAGCCAATATCATTCACTGCGATCCACAGTCTACATCAGGCTTCACTCTTTGTACTGTACAGTTCTTTTTCTTTTAAATTTTATTGTAACGTATAGACAACATAAAATTTCCCATTTCCACCACTTTTGAGTATAAAATTCAGGGGTGGTAATTGCATTCTCGATGTTGTGCCTCCATCACCACCCTCCAGGACCGCGTCTCGGAGCCCTGCTCTACCCTATAAACTTGCCTGATACATGCTGGGCACCAGGGAGCGTCCCTGACAGCCACAGCCTTTTTTTTTTTTTATTTATTAATTAAAAAAAATTTAACAACAAAAGAACAAAAACATTCTTAACATATGATCATTCCATTCTACGTATATAATCAGTAATTCACAATATCATCACATAGTTGCATATTCATCATCATGATCATTTCTTAGAACATTTGCATCAATTCAGAAAAAGAAAAAGACAACAGAAAAAGAAATAAAACGAAAACAGAAAAAAAAAAAGATTATGCATGCCATACCTCTTACTCCTCCCTTTCATTGATCACTAGCATTTCAAACTAAATTTATTTTAACATTTGTTCCTCCTATTAATTTTTATTCCATATGTTCTACTCATCTGTTGACAAGGTAGATAAAAGGAGCATCAGACACAAGGTTTTCACAATCACACAGTCACATTGTGAAAGCTATATCATTATACAATCATCTTCAAGAAACATGGCTACTGGAACACAGCTCTACATTTTCAGGCAGTTCCCTCCCGCCTCTTCATTACATCTTGGATAACAAGGTGATATCTACTTAATGCGTAAGAATAACCTCCAGGATAACCTCTCCACTCTGTTTGGAATCTCTCAGTCATTGACACTTTATTTTGTCTCATTTCACTCTTCCCCCTTTTGGTTCAAGAGGGTTTTCTCAATCCCTTGATGCTGTCTTAGCTCATTCTAGGGGTTTTCTCAATCCCTTGAAGCTGAGTCTCAGCTCACTCTAACATTTCTGTCCCACGTTGCCAGGAAGGTCCACACCCCTGGGAGTCATGTCCCACGTAGACAGGGGGAGGGTGGTGAGTCTGCTTGTTGTGTTGGCTGGAGAGAGACAGCTGCAGCCTTTTCTCTGTCTTCTTGGGACCCGCACTCCCTGCATAAGCTCTTTGTGAGTGCATGTGGCACAGGCACTGGTGGGGGGGGGGTAGTTATTTTCTGTGCACTTAAGCCCACCAGGGCAAGGCTGGTTTTCCTGAGCCTCTCAGCAAAGAGGGGAGGCTGCCACGGGGGTGCAGTTTTTATTACATGGCTCCATTTATATAAAATAAATTCTATATCAGTGGTAGAATTCTCGCCTGCCACGCGGGAGGCCCAGGTTCGATTCCTGGCCCATGCACTTCCCAAAACAAGCGAAACGAACAAAACAAAACAGAACACAAATTCAACATATGGGTACTGCAATAACAGGATAGGATACATACAGCATACTAAAAAAAAAATCTATAGAGACAAATAGATCAGTGGGCTATGGAGGGGTAAAGATGGAGGGATTGAGTGGTTTGGAATTTTTCTTTCTGGAGTACAAAAATGTTCTAAAATTGATTGTGGTGACAAATGTATAACTCTGGGAATATGCTAAAAGCCACTGATAGTACACTTTGGTCAGCTTGTATAGTAAGTGAACATATCTCAATAAAATGGCTTTAAAGGGAAGTGTGTAAAGGAAACTTTTGAAGGGCCTGACTACCAGGAGGCAGGCTTCATTGACAGCCATTCTGGAAGCTGAACACCACGCTGAGGCACCTCTCATTCGCCAATGACCCCATGGAGGGGGAGATATTACTGGTCGACACATCTTCAGGTGAGGAAACAGGCACAGAAACAGGGCGGAGCTTATTCAGGTTCACAGGCTGGGAAGTATCAAGCTCCAGAGCTGAGGTCTGAGGTGTGAGTCTGAAGGAAGGCAGTAGAGATGCATGCTTCCCCTCGGGAAAGGGAAACAGCAGACAAATAAAAGGTGGCAGATGGAAGATGCTAAAAACCAGCAAGGCAAATGCAAACTGGGACAGGATGGAACCTCAGGGTCCTGGGAGATGGACATGGGGAGAAGGAACAGGAGAGTTTTACCCAAGCGTGGGAGAAGAGCTGACCGTGTGAGGCCAGGGGCTTGTAAACTGGGCTAGGGAATGGGTTCATTCACAAGGAGGATGTTTGTTAGGTTTGGAAACTGGAAACTCCCGTCCCTATAACTCCCTGCAAAGGAGCTCCTGATTTCAAAAATATCCTTTGCTGCACTCTACCCAGGTCACCCTCTTTCTCATCCATTTGTTCAACAAAGGTGACTGAGCAGATATCACACGAACTAGGTGCAAGCGAAATAAAAGTCCTTGCCTTCTTAGACCTTAGAGTGGAGCAGGAGAGACAGACAAGTTGCTGGAAAATTCTACTAGTGATGAGTGCAATGACTGGGAAGCACAGGAGCTGTGGGGAGCATAAGAAAAGACCTGGCCAGTTCGGGAAAGCTGTGGCACTTCGCAAGGCCGGACAGGAGTAGGCCAGATGGGAACAGGGCTAGGGGAAGACTCTTCCAAACAGAGAAAACTGTTGTGCTCAGGCTCAGAGGCAGAGAGCCAGGTCGTGGAGGTGCTTTTCCCTATTGGGAAGCTGAGGTAGCTGAGATGGAATGAAGAGAGCGTAGTGATCACTGGGATCAAACCAGAAAAAGAGAAGCTAAGAGGGTACCAGTATGGTTTGGGATAGAAAAAACTCTTCTGCAGGGGATGGGTCTCCACCTGTGCCCCCTCCTCACACTTCACCCAGGTCCAACGGCAGATGTGTGCGTGCGTGCGTGCGTGTGTATGTGTGTGCACTAAGCTGGGTGCCCTTTCTGCTGTTCTTCCTTGTTTTCTGGCCCGTGGGGGAAGACCTGGCCCTGGTGATGGGAACATGCCCGTCCATCTTGGATGCAGAGCCTGCAGGAGAGGGCAGGGGTTGGGGAAAAGCAGACGGAGGGGAATGATGCCCAACTTGGGCCTCCAGACTTAAGGGATGCCCCAGCCCAGCCTGGAGGAGGTGTTCCCTGAGGGTGGTCGGGACAGTCAGGCTGGGACCTACCCTCCTTTATGGTGGTGATAGGAGGGGCTTAACCCCGAGAATAAGAAATAAACAGGGAGAAGGGGGGAAATAACGAGATCTCTAATTCCTTGGGTTTTACCCAAGCCAAAGACTAAAGTGGGGCTGAGCTTCTGCGTCTGGTGTCCTGCTGGAGCACAGTGGAATGAACAGATCACGGGCCAGGAGGCCAGTCTGCAACGCCCGCTATCCACAGCCCCCTCTCCCTCCCATAGCCAGGGCCTAGACAGGGCAAGCCTCTCTCCCCTCTGTGGTCCCTGATTCTATCTCAGCTTTCCCTAGCCTCTCACTGCGTTGGGCTGATTTTGTCCCCAGAGCCCTCAAGGAAAGCTCAAGCTCCTTTCTGAGTCCTGCAGGGCCCTGTGGAATGAAGTTCAGTGAGGGCGGGGATGGCGTCTGCTGGCTCACCTGGGTCTCCAGACCCTAGCATACAGTAAATACTCAGTGACACTTTGATGCAAGGAAGAACTGATGCTTAGTCTGGCCTCTGACAGCCTGTCTGGCTGCATCTGCCATCATATGTTCCCAGGTGCCTCCATGCATTCATTTGTTCATTCATGCATTTTTTGTTCATTCATTCAACTCCCATATAGGAGAACTTCTAGTATACCCAGATCTGTGGGGACATTGGGAATTCAGAGGAAAATGAGGTTTTATATGCTTTTCCTAGGAGAACTTGGAAATCACTTGCTCATCCCTTCTGCCTGGAATGCTTTCTCAGCATCTGACTTGGCCATCCAGGCTCAGCTCACATTTTGCCTCTTTCAAGAAATTTCACTTTCTCTCCTTTTTAAAAATTTTCATCTTGGTATAATAAGCATAACATAAATTTCCCATTTCAAGCCCTTTTAAGTGTACAATTCAGTGGCATTAATTAAATTTCACAATGTTGTGCTACCATCACCACCACTCCTTACCAAAGCTCTTCCATCACCCCAAACACAAAGTTCGTACCCATTAAGCATGAATTCCTCATTCCCCTTCCTGCCACCCCTGGGAAGCTGGCATCTACTCACTATATCTATGGATGTGTACAGTTGAGATATTTCATTTAGGTGAAATCATAGAATAGCTGTTCTTTTGTATTTGGCTTACTTCACTCGACATGTCTTCAAGGTTTTTCATGAAATCTTCGTAGCTTTGTTCAGTCCAGGTAAGAACAGTTACTTATTTCAAAATCCCTCTCAACTGATTCTTCCTTTATGAAGGCTAGTGCATTTATTCATTCACTGACTCATTCATTTAACAGATCATTCACTGAGAATCTCTGCTTCCGACAGTGCTGGCAGTAGAGACTAATTTGTACAGCCCCTGCCTGGTAAGGAAGCTGAATTTGAGACTCCTGTATTAATCTACAACTCACTGATAGAAGCTAAGGATTTCTCAGGTTGGCCGCAGCCCCTGGATCCTGGTGGAAGCAAATGAGATTTCTTTTTGGAGTAAAACATCTCAAACTTAGTCCCTCAGACTCTTATAGATTAAGTTCAATAAAATAAGAACTCACAGTCAAAGGTTATCAGACATACAAAGAAACAATCCACTAAGGGAAGATTTAGACCTGCAGGGATATTTTAAAAATTGGAATAATCAGGCACAGAAAATAATAATAATAATAATAGTAAAAACTCTGGATAAAACATTTAAAGGAGGGTGGGCAATGGTGGCTCAGTGGCAGAATTCTCTCACCTACCAGTCCAGAGACACGGGTTTGATTCCTAGAGCCTGCCTATGCCAAAAAGATAAAAAACAAAAAGAAGAACATTTAAAGGCTGTAAAATGGTACAACCACTTTGGACAAAAGTTTGGCAATTTCATAATAATTTAAACATATAACTACCTGCCATATAACCTGGCCGTTCTACTTATATTGGAAGAATAGTTCCAAGAGAAATGAAAACGTAGGTCCACACAAAGACTTGTGCAAGGGTAGTCATAGATAGCAGTTTTGTTTATAATGGCCCAAACCTGGAAACAACCCAAATAGTTTATCAGCAAATCAATGGATAAACAAATGGTAGTACTTTCATACAATGGATATTACCGTGCTCTAAAAAGGAATGAATCTTATCAACCAGCCATGAAGTATCTTTGCAGCAATGGTCAGGCCAGTGCTTGCCTGATGAGACAACTGGGCATAATCGTTTGGCCAAGTTGACACCAAAATTAACCCTCACACACTACTATATCTGCCCCAGTGTGCTTTTGCCTGGAGAGCAAATTCAGGGTGGGGGAGTGGGGCATGGAAATGCCATGAGTTAATGAAGAGTTGTCTTTGTCATTCTTTCCTACTGGAATAAGGCCATGGACCCACAGAGGCCAGGCCAGCCAGCTCCACACTGACCTGAAGAAGGAGGGGTGAGTGAAGGGTCAGCAAGCACACCAGGATCCCCTCCCATGGCTCTCAGGGGCTGCTTTAAAAAATAATAATAATAAATAATAATAATTGGCACTTGCCTAGTTAATGCAACTTTTAAACTGTTTTCCATAATTTTGAGAAAGGATACTGCCCTTAAGACTGCTGCCACTTTTGTCCTAGGCAGGTTGAAACAATGGCCACCCTTAGAGTCAGGCCCTGTTTAAGTTTGCGAGCTGCCGCAATGCAACACGCAGAGACGGATTGGCTTTTAATAAAAGGGGATTTATTTTGTTAGTTCTTCAGAGGAAAGGCAGCTAACTTTCCACTGAGGTTCTTTCATACGTGGGAAGGCACAGGATGGTCTCTGCTGGCCGCCTCTCCAGGCCTCTAGGTTCCAACACCCTTCCCTGGGGTGATTTCTTTCTGCATCTCCAAAGGCCTGGGCTGAGCTGTGAGTGCTGAGATGAGGTATGCCGAGCTGCTTGGGCTGTGCTACGTTGTGCTTTCTCATTTAAGCACCAGCCAATTAAGTCAAACGTCATTCACTGCAGCAGGCACGCCTCCTAGCCTACTGCAGATGTAATCAGCAACAGATGAGGTTCCCATGCCATTGGCTCATCCACAGCAACAAAACTAGGTGCCCTCACCTGGCCAAGGTGACAACTGACTCCAACTACCACAGGCCCCAAACCTTCTGAAGTAGTTAATCAAAAGCACTGATCAGGGTGGTGCGACAGTGGTTCAGTGACAGAATTCTCTCCTGCCACACCAGAGACCCGGGTTCAATTCCTGGTGCCTGCCCATGCAAAAAAAAAAAAAAGTGATTAGCAATCGGATCACACACTCCAAATCTTGGTAACTAAACTTCTCAGGCACCCTGGAGTTTAGGACACCACTGCAGCCTGCTGTGAGGCTGTGGGATGGAGGGTGGTAGCAGCTG
This sequence comes from Tamandua tetradactyla, assembly GCF_023851605.1. Lineage (NCBI taxonomy): Eukaryota > Metazoa > Chordata > Mammalia > Pilosa > Myrmecophagidae > Tamandua > Tamandua tetradactyla. Next base: position 61,225,486 of record NC_135332.1, read on the forward strand.
CACAGAGAGCACAATTCACTGCTATTTAACACAATTTACCAGGCTCTTCTCCCACTCTTCCCTGGATGCTGCATAGTGTTCTAGACTTCTATGCCTGGAGTGTACAATGATAGTGACTAAATGTACAAATTAAAAAATGTTTTTGCATGAGGAAGAACAAAGGAATGTCAATACTACAGGGTGTTGAAAATAGATGGCAATTGGCATTTTAAAACTTTAACTTATGTGTGAGACTAAAGCAAAAAATGTTTATTTGGTACAAAGTTTGTATTTTGACTAGTGCATCTCCTAATATAACTTATATGGACAGTTTAATTGAACACCATAAGTACATGGAACCTTGAGTAGGGCATGAGATTTTGTAGGTTTGTCCAGAGTGGTGCCCCGATAAATCACAGAGTGATTTGAACAGTGAATAAAAAAGTATTTGCAAAGTCCCTGAGGGGGAATGGTGAGTAAGGGAGAAAATTCAACTTTCCCATTTGGAGAAGGCCTGATATTCTCACAAGCAGTGAGGACAACAAAATCAGTGGGCCGAACCCTCAGCCTTGGGGTTTGTTTATATGAAACTTATCCCTGCAAAGGATAGAGTAAGCCTACTTGAAACCAGGCCTAAAAGTCATACCCAGAGAACTCTTTTGTTGCTCAGATGTGGCCTCGCTCTCTCAACCAAAATGGCAAGCAAACTCACTGCCCTCCCCCGCTCTGCGTGGGACATGACTCCCAGGGGTGTAAACCTCCCTGGCAAAGTGGGACAGAAATCCTAGAATGAGCTGAGACTCAGCATCAAGGGATTGAGAAAACCTTCTCGACTAAAAGAGAGAAGACAGAAATGAGAGAAAGTGTCACTGGCTGAGAGGTTTCAAATAGAGCCGAAAGGCTATCCTGAGGTTATTCTTATGCATTATATAGATAAACCCTTTGTATTTTAAGGTGTATTAGAGAGGCTAGAGGGAAGTGCCTGAAACTGTAGAGCTGTGTTCCAGTAGCCATGTTTCTTGAAGATGATTGTATAATGATGTAGCTTTCGCAATGTGACTATGTGATTGTGAAAACCTTGTTCGGATGCTCCTTTTATCTATGGTATAGACAGATGAGTAAAAAATATGGATTAAAAATAAATAAATAATGGGGGGAAAATAGTTGATTTAGATGATTCCTTTCAGGTCAATAGCTAATCTGGGTGGGCCACGGTGGCTCAGTGGCAGAGTTCTCACCTGCCATGCCAGAGACCCAGGTTTGATTCCTGGTGCCTGCCTATGCTTTTTTTAAAAAAAAAGTTGTTCTTGTGTAGGCATTGATTCCTGGAGCTTTCTTTTACGCTATCTCCCCACCATGCTCTCTCTCAATTATGTTTTTTGGTATCAGCATTAGATTTCTTTATTAATGTATATGAAGAAAATAAAATTAAAAGTATTAAAGAAAGATATATTATTTTATTATAAAAGTAAACATTAAAATGTTTAATCTTAATAACATTAAAATTTGGAGCAAAATTTAAAGACATACAAATGCTTAATTACAGAATGTCCATGCATTCCCTCATCAGTATCTGTTCTAACGTTCTGTGATCGTCCTTTGCATTGTGTAGGGAAAATTTCACTTGAAAAATGCAGTTCAAAGATCTTACTGGGAATCTTTTTCAGTCGTGAATATTATTTTGACTAAGAATGTAATGGCCAGCAGTTTATCTTTACTGTAGCTATGCTTAATCCAGTAAGAATAGTGTTAATAAAGAGAAAAGATTTTGCCAACTTTCTGACCAGTGAATAAATGCTTCATAATTTTATTTCATTTTCTTAGAGGATAAACAAGTAAATATGGTGGCATGTTGGCTTGACAGAATCTTATTTTGAAGTCAGAGCACTGGTAAAAATTGCAAAAGAATAGTTTAGCAAGCATCAGTTTCTCTAGCATTTAACAACTTGGTCAACCTTATGCTCTTCCAATTAGATAATATGAATATTGTTTTAATATTCATGCTAAAATATAAATATGAAAATCTGATTCTTTCAATTGAGTAATTTAGTATCTTAGCTTTTCTTTTGACACCAATGACCTAGCTAAGCTGTGTAATAAAGGAGACTCAATAAAAGCGATTCTTACTTAATAAATCATATTATTATGATTTCTTTGTTTCAGAAACTATAAAATGGAAATATCTCCTACAACGAACTGTTGGTTATAAGGATAAAAATTTATGTGAAAAAAATACTAATTAAGTTATTGATCTCCTTTATAAATGAATTATATTAAGGGTCAGTGAGCTTTTTCTCTGAGGGACCAGATAGGAAATATTTTTGGCTTTGCAGTCCCCTTGGTCTTTGTCACAACTACTCAATTCTATTATTGCATAATGAGAGCTGAGTGTGGCTATTTTCCAATGAAACTTTATTTTAAGAAAATTAAAAAAAGAATGAAGCACTGATACACACATCATGGATGAATCTCAAAATAATTATATTGATGAAAGGAGCCAGACAATAAAGAGTACATACCGTATGATTCCATTTAGATAAAATTCTAGGAAATTCAATTAGTCTATAGTGACAGAAGGCAGGTCAGTGGTTGCCAGGAGAAGGAGGGGCAGGAGGAATTAGAAAGGGGGCACCAGGAAAGTTTTGGGAATGGTAATTATGTGCATTATCTTGACCATGGTGATAGCTTCATGGGTGTATACATTTGTTAAAACTTACCAAATTGCATACTTTAAATACCAATAGTTTATTGAATGTCAATCAGACCTCAAAAGAGCTATTAAAAGCCCACCAATGGCTAAAAATAACCCAAATATCCATCAACAGGACACTGGATTAAAAAAAGATAAACCCATGATATACACACACACACACACACACACACACACATATACATATATATATTTTTTTGTACGCTGTATGGCAGGGTCACATTTCATTATTTTTCCATGTGAGTTTCCCCATTATTGCAGCACCATTTGTTGAATTTTTGTTTGTTTGTTTACTTTTTGGGAGGTACATGGACCAGGAATCAAACCCAGGTCTCCTGTATGGCAGACAAGAATTCTCCCACTGAACTACCCTTGTATCCCACCCCATGATATTGTTATATAATGAAATACTACTCTGCAAAATAAAAACAAACTACTAATTTACGTAACACCATAGAACAATCTCTAAAACATTAGGTTGTGTAAAGGAAGCCAGATGCCAAAGCTAGATATGATTCCATTTTATGAAAAGGTCAAGGACAGGAAAAAGTGATCTGTGGATTTTAGAAATCAGAACGACAATCAATTCTTGGGGGAATGGGGTGGATTGATGGAAACAATGGGCACAAGGGAACTTTCTTGTATGACAAATATCTGGATCTTTATCTGTGTAACATGGGTATATGTATTTGCTGAAATTCATTGAGCTGTACAGTTGAATCTGTGCATGTTACTGAATGTCATATCTCAACAAAGTACTACCAGTATAAAAAGTATAATAACATTTATAGGAATGTAACACAACAGATATAACCAAACCCCTCATGGGTAGATTAAACAGCACATCAGATATAATTGAAGAGTGAATCAGTGAACTGGAGGACAGACGTGAAGGAATTACCTGGATTGCATGACCGAGACACAGGGATGGAAAACATGGAAGAGCAGTTAAGAGATGTGAAGGACTGAATGAAAAGGTATCACATATTTCCCCAAAGGTATAATCAGACTCCCCAAAGTTCCCAGACTCTTGAAGCCGCTCTGGCTTGGAATACAGAAAATTCAGAATACAGAAAATGGAAGAAAAGGAGTATTTATAGAGATAGTGACTGAGAATTTTCCAAAACTGATGAAATGTGAATTCAAAGACATTAAGCAAATAAAAAAAGAATCCATGCCTGGACACATTCCAGTAAAACTATAATACATTAAAAAACAATGACGTCTTAAAAGTAGGGAGAAAAGACAGAGCACCTACAAGGGAGTGATAATTAGACTGAGCAGACTCCTCCGTGGTGGCCACGCACTGAGCCTATGGCTTGCCTACACTTCCAGGTTCTCAGGGCACTCTGTTGAGTAAGCCAGCCTCAGCCCGGGTCATGGATAACAGATGTGGAGGAAGCAATTACACTGCAATGAGCTGGCCTGCTTGGAGGGCAAGAGAATTGACAAGAAAAACACACGCAGAACTGGATTATGAAGATTTTCCTACGGATGCTGGAATATCCCATGTGTTCGCCAAGATGGGGAGGGCCTTTATCGCCAAAGGAATGGGGCCAGCAGCTGCTGTGTTCACACATCCTTCTTTGAGACAGACTGGAGCAGCAGGCTCTCCCAAGACTGGTGGTTTACTCCCTGGGACCCCTGAGGTCCTGCACTGGGTCCCCGTGACTAAAAGTCATGTAGTAACATGCAAGGCCCTGGGGTGGGCAAAGGATGTGTGGGGGGAGGGACAGGAAGCTCAACCTGGCAGGAGGCCAGGAAGCGTCAGCACTGGGGGGAGCCCTCCGAGGTATGGACTCACCAGAGTGAGCTGGGGGTGAGGGAGGCAGGGGAGCCATGCACAAATTCTCCTCTCCCCCACCCCGCTCTGCCCCCCACAGAGCACCCGACCCCCCATGTTCCACCTGGGGGAACACCATAAAAGGTGCTTCTCCTGGGCAGCACATTGGACTGAAGTTCAGCTGCAAAAGGGGAACGCCTTCTCTCTTAAGACTCCATCTAGCTGGGTGACTTCCTGCAAAAACCCCACCTTTCTGCCCTGGCTCCAATCCACAGCGCCCTGCACTGCCTGGCCTTCCTCCAGTTGTAGGGTTCTGCAAAGTCCTCTCCCCCTCTAGAGACCAGAACAGGGGCTATGTCCTGTTCAGCCTTATATTCCCGGGGTCTGGATAGATAGATATATATATATATCAGGTGCTTTATCTAAGGGGGTGGGGTGGGGTTTCTGGCTGAGAGGGATGAGGGATTTATGAGCCGGGGGGAGGGACATGGGAGCAGAACTCCGCGCAGCGATGTTGGGCGCCGCGTGTGAATGTTTCTTTGCAGGAAGCTGGAAAGAGGTTGCGAAGGAAGGCGAGCAATGGGCGACAGGGGAGAGGAGGTTTCGCAGGTGTGCGGGCCGGTCTGGCCAGGAGGAGGGAGGGGCCCGCTAGTCCCCCTCCCGGCGCCCATCCTGTCCCCCGCTCTCCCCAGGCAGGTGGGGGCGCGAGCCCAGCCAGCCCCGGGCCGGCCGCCAGGTCCCCGCCCTCCGCGGCCTCCCGCCCCGCCCGATCGCCCGCCCCGCTCGAGATTTAGTCCCGGCAGCCCGGGCGGCTCCGCAGCCGCTACTTCCGCCTCCGCCAGGTGAGGGGCCTCCGCCAGGTGAGGGTCCAGGTAGGCCAGGGGCGCCCGGGGCTGGGGCTGGCCGAGGGGCGTAGCTCGGGGTGCGCCCGCGGGATTCCGGCCCTACCTGACGCCCCTCCGCTCCCCTCCACGGCTCCTCCTCCGCGGCCGCGACGCCTCTTGCCCTCCCCTGCCCCCTCCTGTCTCCCCCCTCCTGTCTCGCCCCTGCCTCCCCCCTCCCGCCTCGCCCCCCCCGCCTCACCCCCCCCCCCCCGCCTCCCCGCATTTCCCCCCTCTTGTTTCGCGGCCTCAGGGTCAACCATTACCTGGACTCTCTCCCTCTTCGGTCTTTACTTGCGCGCGTCCCATTTCAGCCCGTGGCTCGGTTTCCATCTCGGTCCAGCCGGGGGTGACTCCGCTTCCTGCTCGGCAGCGTAAAGTGCGGGGAGGGAGGGGTTCAGGGGTGCGTCAGGGAAAGGGTGTCTGTGTAGACGGCCGGTACCAGGAGCGCCTAGAGCGTTATTTATTAAAGCGTGGTGGAGCAGCCTTGCAGCCAGGTCACACTGAGTGACTCAGGTAGTGCGGGCAGGGCTCAGGTAGGTGTGGAGGGGACTGTACACCTGGCAGCCGAGGTGGCTCTGACGGCAGTACCTGAGCCCAGGGCAGGCCTGAATTTATCAGTTGATCATAAATGCCCATTCGATTTCAAACACTGTCTAGGGTAGAAGAGGCAGTGTACCCGCAGGTGTGGACGCGCTATCTTGATGCGTGTGCGTCATATGCATTTACGTGGACCTCCGTGTGTCAGGTTATATTCAGCATGTGGAAGCAGTGAACTGCCGCGTCTCAGGTACAGGTATGCAAGAGGCCATGTGACAGAAAACTTGGGTGTCTCGTGGTGACATACCAAAATGTCTCAGATTTGAGGGGACGTGTATCTGGGTGTCCCGGCATGCCTGGTAGTGTATCTGCTTGTCTCGGGGTGTGTGCAAAGCAGTGTACCTGGGTCTGAGAGGTGACTACCTTCATAGTCCCCAAGTTTCTTTGTCTGCCTGCATGTCTCAGGTATGTGTGATTTGCATATCTGGGTATCGGCTATGTGTGTGGTTGACCGAATTGTCTCATGTAATGAGGAGGGGAGGGGTCAGGTGTATATGAGTGAGTTGTGCACTGGCCTACCTGGGTAACTTGGTGTAAACCAGGGGTGTATCCAGATGTCCCAGGGGTCCAGGGATAAAGGGCCAGAGAATCCCAGGAGTGAAGCGGGCAACACACCTGGAGTCTGTAGTAGGAACAAGCAGTGGACTAAAATCTCGGGTGTGAGAAGGCAGGTTTCCCAGGTGGTGAGGGCAAATGGAGTGTCTGAAGGTCAGGTGTGGGGAGCCTTCTCCCTGGGGAGGAGGGAGGCAGGTTCTTGGCTATCTCTGTGTCCCTCCCCCTGAACCTGAGTGTTTCTGGCAGTTGGGGGTGCTCACCACGGCTCTGGTACCTTAGGTGGCCCCAAGGCTGTGCATCTGAAGAAGAGTGCCACCAACCTCAGGGTTCCTTCTCCAGACATGCTCCCCGAGGAGGGTTCCCTATGGCTGCTGCGGCTGCTCCGGGACATCCAGCTGGCCCAGTTTTACCGACCCATCCTTGAGGATCTTAATGTCACTCGGCCAGAGCACTTTGATTTTGTAAGGCCTGAGGACCTGGATGGCATTGGCATGGGCCGGCCTGGTAAGGGACCCCAGCCCTGAGGCCCTGTCCTCCCTCCTCAGTCCCCCATCCTGCACACACCAGCCCAGCCCTTCTTTGGCCTACAAATCCCTCTGCCCCCTGCCCATTGCCCCACCCCATCCCAGCCCTCTGATTCTGGCCACCCCCAGCCCAGCGCAGACTGACTGAAGCTCTGAAGAGGCACCGCTCAGGGTTCAGGTCTAGAAACTGGGTCTATAAGGTATGTGTTTGGGGGCTATGGAGGTTTCCTGGGCCAGGGGATTGGGTAGGCTGAGTGGCAGGCAGGCCCATGGAGGCTAAGAAATTCTAATTGCTCATCCCTTTTTCAGATCCTTGGGGGTTTTGCTTCTGACCAGAAAGAGACCACCCCACCCCTGGACAGCCCTCCATATCCCTGGGAGCCAGAGGGGGGACTCAAATGTCTGATTCCAGAGGGTGCTGTGTGCAGAGGAGAGCTGCTGGGCTCAGGCTGCTTTGGTGTGGTGCACCGAGGGCTGTGGACGCTGCCCAGTGGGCAGAGTGTGAGTGTCCTGGGTACCTGGGCAAGCTGCCCCCTCTGTTATGTATGTCCGCTCTCCTCTGGCTCTGGAATAGCTGTTGTTCAGGGTACCCTCTGCTGCCTCCTCCCATCTCCAGGTCCCAGTGGCCATCAAGTCCCTCCGGGTGGGTCCGGCAGGCCCCGTGGGCACAGAGCAGGGGGATTTCCTGCGCGAGGTGTCAGTCATGATGAACCTGGAGCACCCACACGTGTTGCGTCTGCACGGCCTTGTATTGGGCCAGCCTCTGCAGATGGTGAGCAGCCACGGGCCCCCGGCCCCCCCCCCCGGCCAGTTCCGTGGGGGCGGACCACGGCTCAGGCAGCCCCGTGTCCCACAGGTGATGGAGCTGGCCCCGCTGGGCTCCCTGCACGCGCGCTTGACGGCCGCCGCCCCCACGCCCCCGCTGCCCGTGGCCCTGCTCTGCCTCTTCCTGCGGCAGCTGGCGGGGGCCATGGCGTACATGGGGGCCCGCGGGCTGGTGCACCGAGACCTTGCTACGCGCAACCTGCTGCTGGCTACGCCGCGCACCATCAAGGTGGCCGACTTCGGGCTGGTGCGGCCGCTCCGCGGCGCGCGGGGCCGCTACGTCATGGGCGGACCCCGCCCCATCCCCTACGCTTGGTGAGGGGCGGGGCCCAGCGGGTAGTTCCCATTCCCCCCCCCCAGCGAAAGGGGGAGGGTGAGGAGGGCAATAGCTTGCAGTGAGTTTGGATGCCGGGTACTGAGGCTGGGACTAGAGGGGTGGGTCAGGAAGGGCTTGAAAAGGAGGGCTTCTGGACGCTGAGTGGGGAGGAGTGCCCAGCGGAGGGCGGGAGCTCCGAGGACCACCTGTTCGACCCCCTCAGCCCCACTTCCGTAGGTGTGCCCCAGAGAGCCTGCGCCATGGAGCCTTCTCCTCCGCCTCGGACGTGTGGATGTTTGGGGTGACGTTGTGGGAGATGTTCTCCCAGGGCCAGGAGCCCTGGGCCGGGGTCCCGCCTTACCTCATTCTGCAGCGACTGGAGAAGGACCGAGCCCGGCTGCCTAGGCCCTCCCTTTGCTCCAGGGCCCTCTACGCCCTCGCCTTGCGCTGCTGGGCCCCCCACCCTGCTGACCGGCCTGGCTTTTCATACCTGGAGGGGCTGCTCCAAGAGGTGGGGACCCCCACCTCCCCAGATCCGCACAGTCTCTTCTCTCTATTCTCTTTCCCAGGATTCCATGCAGGAGACTAACATACTGAGCTCTGGGTCGCTGCTCCGAACAGAACAGATTCAGACCCTACCTACAGGGAGCTCAGAGCGCTGGAGAGGCAGCTGGGGCTACACCCAGGCAGGCTGAAGGGCCGCTGTCTGTGTCTGGGCCAGAGAAGGGGGTCATAGAGAATAGAGCAGGAGGTTGAGGGGGCTGTTTGTCAGACCGGAAGAGCAGTGCAGAGTAGGAGGAGGGAATCCAAATAATAGGGCTGCAGAGGTGGGCCAGGGCTATTCATGGAGGGATTTGTAAGGCACTTTAAATAACAACAGCTACCACCCATAGCACTTGATCTATGTAAAATACTGTAGTAGGTGCTTTCTGTGTATCTTCATGCATATTCACACATTTAGGCTCTAGGAGGTAATGATTAGCATCCCCATTTTGCAGGTGGGGCAGTTGAGGCACTGGCAGTGTAAGTGACTCTCCTCTGGTCACACAAGTTGAGAACTTGGGATTGAAACAGTAAATCTGACTTAAGGGGCATTCCCTAAATCATTATACTCTACTGTTAAAGGAGTTTTTAAGACTTTACTCTGAGAGCACCTGGGAGACACAGAAAGGTTTTGAACAGAGGAGTTAATAGCCAACTTTGCATGTTATAGCACTCTGGCTTGGTTCCAGAATGGACTAGAAGAATGATCCTGAAGATGGCTGTGAAGTAGAAGTGAGATAAAGAGGGTCAAGGCAGTGGGGCTGGAGAGAAGTGGAACATCCCAGAGGTGCTGGGGAGGCAGATCCGAAGGGCCTGGGCATACAGTAAAGCGGTGTCCAGGATAATTCTCCCTTCCGTCCCCCTAGAGAGGGACAGAGACTCCCTTTGTTGCTCTGGGATTCCTGGGCTGAGTCCAGCTCAGCATGAGATCCATGTCTGCCTCCCCCACTGGATTAAACTGGGGACAGGGGCAGTCCCACCCCAGCCTGGCACTGAGCACAAACCTCGCATGGGTTTGACTGGTTGTTGCACAGAGAAGTTTCCTCTCCTCCCTGCTCCCATGACATCACTCTTGTGACCCAAGTCACAAGCCCAGCAAGCTTTCCCTCCTATCTCCTTAGGCCTGGCCTCCTGAGAGTCGCTGTATGAGGGATGTCGCAGAGCCAGGTGCCCTGAGAATGGAACCCGGTGATCCCATCACCATCATTGATGGGAGGTGACAGCCCCATGCCTTCTAAACACTTCCCCCAAGCTTGGACATTCCAGACCCCCTTCCTCCCTCCCTGGGCTGCCCTGGGAGGCCCCCCTCCCTGGTCACAACCTTGGCCTCCCTGCTGGAGGCACCGCTGGCCCACTGAGCCCTTTTGTGTGAGTGAAGAAGATGCAACCCCATGGCATACAGATTGGTGAGCTGAGTGGGGGTGCTTTCCTAGCCCCCTCACCAGCTCCTCTCCCCACAGCCCTGACTCCACAACCTGGAAGGGCCAGAACGGCCGCACGCTCAAAGTGGGCAGCTTCCCGGCCTCGGCAGTGACGCTGGTAGACCTGGGGGGCTCATCAGCCACCCATTCAGTCCACAGAGACTCCCCTGCCCGGGGGGAGCGACTCCGAGGAAGCCTGGATGGGTGAGGACCCGAAAGGGAGGGCCAGGGAAATCAAGTCCAGTAAGTTCCCTGGAAGGGAAGCTTGAGGAGGGTACCAGATTGAAGCTGGAAGAGAGGCTGAACTTGGCTCCTCCTAGAGTTTCCATTCTGGGTCTGTCTCCCTGGGAGCCCCAGAGACAGTGAGTGTCTGGGAGAGGATGCTTGGGGGAGGGGTTGGGTGGAAAATGAACTGATCGCTCTCCTGCAGGGACAGAGCAAAGGCTAAGCTTCAGGGTCTTCCTCCGGAAAGGGGCCAGAGAAGGACTGCACCTCTACAGAGGACGAAAGGTGGGCATGGTAGATTAAGGACATCCTTCCAATTCAGTCCCCTGCCCGGAAGCAGTGCCTTTCTATATTTGATTTCCTTCCCCCCAATTCTGCCTGTTGACCTCCCAGCTATACCTAAGGTCTTTAGAGGTATGAAGTCCCTCTGCTTTCCTTACTGAAGAGCATCTCCCCATCTACCCCTAAGCTCTCAGTTCTTTGGGCCCTCCTTTGTGAGTGTTGGCAAAACCATCCAGCTCAGCACAGAGAGGTAGAATGGGAGGAAGGCAAGGCCTGGCATCGGGGCACTCTCTTAAACTGTTCCTTTCTCAACCATGCAGGCATTTCCAAGAGCCTGGAGTCGGTTCTGTCGCTGGGTCCGCGGGTCACAGGAGGTGGTTCAAGCCCCCCTGAACTTCGACACACCAGAGCTGTGCCCCAGGGACCCCCAACCCTGCCACCCCACCCACCCTTTGTCTCCAGCTCTTCCTCTCAGCCCAGCCAGCTCCCCAGGGAGCGGCCCCCATGGCCAAAAAGAGAATCCCCCCACAGTCACCCCATAGGAAAGGCTGGAGCCAGCAAAGCCACTGTCTCCCCTGGTGGCTCCCTGTCTGACTCAGAGTTGCAGAGGAAGATTCTAGAGGTGAGGCCTTCTTGAAATGGCCTGGTGTCCAGAAGGGGCCACAGGCTGGGGTAGGGGGTTAATGAGGCTTTGTGTCCCACAGGTGGAGCTGTGTGTGCATGGAGTCACCTACCAGGAGTGCCAGGCAGCACTAAGAGCCACTGGGGGAGATGTGGTTTCTGCCATCCAGAACCTCAAGGTAAGAGTCAGACCCTCCTCTCAGGCTACTTCTCCTGCCCCTGCCCTAGGGCGGCCACTTAAGCCCACCCTCTCTCCTGCCGCCACAGGTAGATCAGCTCTTCCACTTGAGCAGCCGGTCCCGAGCTGACTGCCGGCACATCCTGGAACATTACCAGTGGGACCTCTCAGCTGCCAGCCGCTATGTCCTGGCCCGGCCCTGAGCTTGGCTTCCTTGGGTGTGTGCACCAGCAAGTAAAGCCTGGGCCCCTTAGGGCCTGGCCATATGGGGCCAAGCAGAACCAGAACAAGGTCCCTGCAAGGGAAGACTTTCCCACCTGGAAAGAATGTGCTGCAGGCAGCAGCAAGAGGAGCCCAGGGTTGGGCACTGAGCAGTGTCTCCTTTCCACCCTGAGCCTTGGCCAATGAGGGCTCAGTTTCCCTTGGCTGGGCCATCGTGGCATCTGGTCCGCTCTGTCCACTACATCCCCAAACAAGAGGAAGACTTGGAGGAACAAAGCTGCATACCCAGGGGAAGCTTCTACTTGCCACAGAATAGTGGCCATACCGGACCATGGGAACAGTTATCTTGCACTGCCATCGGCTACCACCCTGGACCCTATGGGAACAGCCATCTCAGGTGATGAAAGCAGCCATATGGACTTGGGGTGCATGACCCAAAATGCCATGGCTCGGTCTAGAGCCGTTGTGGGTGATGGAAGCTGCTCTCTTGGACTTAAGGACCACTGATCTTGGTAAAGTGGGTGATGAGGAATGCCAACCCCAGCCCAACTGGCATATTTCACTGTTTCTTCCCATTCTGACTCGTCTACCATCCTCCCCACGTTACACACACCCTCCAACATCCAAAAAGTTACAAAGTTTATATGAATATAACATATAAAGTTACAGCCCCCTTTCTAGAGCAAGGGAACAAAGGGGTGGTTAAATAAGGCACAGGAAACTGCAGCAAGCACCAGCTGTGGGCAGGGCCCAAAGTGGAGAGGAGGTTGGCCCTGAGCCTCAACCCCCACAGCTGTTGGTAGAGAGGTGGGGATCTCCTCAGTCTGGATTGCGGCTGAACTAATTGGCCGAGTTGTTATGGGGAGTGGCCATGTCCGCCATTTGGTGCTGTTTATCTTCCCCCACTCCAGTCTTGGCATAAAACCCCAAAGTTCTGGGTTCCAATGTCCTGGTCTGGAGCAGAAATCTGGTGGGGGGGGGGAGTGGGTAGGGACGATTTGAAAGCCATATACCTGTGTGCTGGGAGACAGTAGTGGGAGGTAGCAGGGGGAGGGCTCTTATTTGCACCCTTCTGTGGGAGCACGGGTGAAGGAGGCCAGGGGCTAAGATAGGAATGGGGCACAATGACCTCCAGCCTCTCGAGCACCCCTGTCTGTCCCCTGCAGTGTACGTGGAGAAAGGGCTGCCTCTGAGGAGTGGCCAGGCCAGGGCAGGCAACCATCTTGAATTCTGGTTGAGGTGATGGTCTCCTCACCCTGAGGCGGCCTCTAACTGGTGATGGCAGAGGGCCCAGCTCCTCCTCGCTTCTCGAAGAACATGTAGTCCTGAGGGAAGGGTGCTGTTAGCAGGAGGTCCAGCTGGGCCAGCCTAGCTCAGCCATCACAACCCAGGCTTGGAATCCCCAAGCCCCATCCCCTCTGCCAGCAGGAGGCCGGGGAGAGCCCAAAGCTGCATGCAAGAGCAAAGGAGTAGCCAGAGAGGTGAGGCAGGGGCGGCCAACTCACAATGAGGAATGTAGCTCCCAGCAGCACGGCCTTCATCTTCACGTCCAGATCCTGTGGGAACTGCAGGCTAAAGTCGTCTGCATCCGTGAGGGCTTCTTGGAGCAGCCCCCCCCACTGCTTGCTGATGCGGCCCACACTGCGGGACTCATCCCACGTCTTCACCTGTTGAGGAGGAGGAAGGAATGACCTGACTGGAGGATGTCATGCATCTCCCCTGCCTCCAGCGTTCCTCCCATGACCACTATGTACGAATCGTGCAAGAGCACACATCTAAGGGTGCACCATTCACACTACCCTCTTTAGAGATTTATATATTTATGATGGCTTTCTGGAACATAGCAGGAAGACTCTTAAGGACAGGACACTTTGTTCAGCGCATTAAAAGCATCATATAGGCTAGTGGCAGGCCTAATAGAAAAGTGCAGAAAAATCCACAGACCAACCCCAGCTCCCTCTTTCCCATAGCCACCCTTCAGGGGGCAGGAGCCTTAAAATTATTTAAACCTCCCTGCACTAGGGCAGTTCCCTTGGGCTGAAGGAAAGCAGCCTAGACTGGGAATCAAGAGTCCTAGCTTTTGCTATACGTCAGCATCAGTCTCCTTTGAAAAATGGGAGTTTAAGAATATACTCCTTAAAAAGTATTTGTAGGGCAGGCCACGGTAGCTCAGCAGGCAAGAATGCTTGCCTGCCATGCCAGAGGACCCGGGTTCATTTCCCGGTGCCTGCCCATTTAAAAAAAAAAAAAATTAAAAAGTATTTGTAAAGATCCCTTAGGGGGAAAAAGAGGAAATATTAAACCCATCCACCTAGGAAATTCCTGATATTCTTGCAAACTTTGGGAACAATCAATTTAATAGGCCAACCCCTCGATTTGGGGCTCACCCCTATGAAACTTATTCCTGCAAAGAAAAAAGCTAAGCTTACTTATAACTGTGCCTAAGAATCACCCTCAGAGAACCTCTTGTTGCTCAGATGTGGCCTCTCTAAACCAACTCAGCAGTTGAACTCACTGCCCTCCCCACTGCATGGACATGACTCCCAGGGGATGAACTAAATCTCCCTGGCAATGTGGGACATGACCCCTGGGGATCAACTAAGACCCAGCATCATGGAATTAAGAAAGCCTTCTTGACCAAAAGGGGGAAGACAGAAATGAGGCAAAACAAAGTTTCAGTGGCTGAGAGATTTCAAACAGTTGAGAGGTTATCCTGGAGGTTATTCTTATGCGTTATATAGATGCCCTTTTTTAGTTTAGTGTTTTGGAGTGGCTGGAGGGAAACACCTGAAACTGTATCCCAGTAGCCTTGATTCTTGCAAATGATTGTATAACTGTATAGCTTTTACAATGTAACCATGTGATTGTGAAAACTGTATTTTCAAGTACACTCCCTTTCTCCAGGATATGGATAGATGAGTAAAAGAATAAGAACAATTGTTCTTATCTATTTATTGAAGTGTATTGAAAATTATTGCTTTTTAAAATTTTCTTTGTATATATATGTTATATTTAACAGTAAAAAAATGTTTAAAAAAGTAAGGACAAAAAAATAGTGGGGATAAGAGGTTAAAAATCTTATGTAGATTGTAATACTAGTGGTCAATGAGAGGGAGTGGTAAGGGATATGGGATGTATGTTTTTTTTTCTTTTTGTTTCTTTTTCTGGAGTGATGCAAATGTTCTAAAAGTAATCATGGTGATGAATAAGCAACTATGTGATGAAAAAATGAAATGTGGTAGTGATCTATGTGATGGTATTGTGAGCCTTTGATTGTATACTTGGGATGGATTGTATGCTGTGTGGATATATATCAATAAAAATGCATAAAAAAAAAAGAATAAACTGCTCACTAGATTGCTGTAAGGTAAAGGACATATGAGTCCCTGGAGCACTCAGCAAATATCAGGTAAGGACACCTGTCAGGCTCTACCTCACTGGGAGGATCTGTCTTAGTTATCGGTTCTCAGGGGTATTCAGGGATGGCTCAAAAGGCCCCCATGCAGGGATGCCAATCAGAGCTGCACCCAACCAGGGGTTCTGACCCCCAACTTTGGACCTGAGGCAGACTAGCCAGGGGAAAATATATTTATGAAGCGCCTCTCAGGCACTAGACATATGTTATTCCAATGAACCTTCCCAACAGTCTTGGTTTCCAGGTGACCTCTGGGGAAATCAAGGCACCCTAGGTCACATTGTATGTGGCAAAAATGAGGCTTCAGACTCAGACGGGTTGCTCTTCAAAAGCCACAGATGACATGACTGAACATCAGTGGTGGGAGAAACAGAAGCATGATATAGTCTAGTCCTTTTCATGTATGGCTGGTGGCAGGGTTTGCTTTGGTGACCAATGTCCATGCTACCCAGGGATGGTGCACACATTAGCCTGGCCGAGAGGGTGAGGGAGGCTGCTGAAGTCTTGGCTATATTCCACCAGCCAACAAGACACTGGAGGATTATATCTGCCTTTTCTCTCATCTGCAAAGTAGGGGAGGGCCCTGTTAGCATTGCGTGCCTCTTCTAAAAGGGATCCGAGTCCATCTAATGGTGGAGAGGGGAAAACAGCCATATGTGGTATCTGAGGACCATGATGTCCACCAGTCTGAGTCCAGCAGCAACTGGTCCTGCCAAGGTGGTGGTAATTCAAAACTCCCTGGTCCTTATCCTAGGCTCATTCTCCAGGGATTAGAAATATAGTCCTTCTAGGTCCTTTCTATCTCCCTATCCTAGCCATCCCTGCAGTTTCCAAGGGTGCATCCCCAAATATGGACCATTTATAATTATGCCAAAGGGAGGCTGATCCTGTGAGAACCCCACAGTCTATACATTCCTATCCGAGGGATCACCCAGTTATTTCACAACCAGTTCCCATCACAGAACCTCCTCCAGCTACCAAGGTGACTGAATTTTTAAAAATAACTTTAGGTAACACAGCTAATCAGAAGCTTTGGAAAGGCTGCTAGTTTATACCTGTTGTTCTCCTTTATCTGCAGAGGTAATTATCCCTTAAAGAACTCACGGGTCTGTAGTGCCTTTTCCCTTTAGAAACTAAGGTTTTCCTCAGGCCTCACCTAGCCGATTTGGGTCTTCAGGCTCCATGTTGGTGATAGAAATGGATGGTGTTCTAGGTTAGAGGGACTAATTGGCTTTCTAGGTTGGCAGGACAAGCCACAAGACGTTTACAAGTCAAATTAGCACTCATTCCAGGGCCTGAGCTTACAAAGTCACACACAGCAGCCACCTGGGACCAGCCCACGGCAGACTCAGTAAATCCCAAATCCAGGCTGGCCTCAGATTTTTCAACATAGGTCTGTAGGTAATAATCAGCACTGGTCCTTAAGACAAAACCCTCCTTGCCATGCCCACAGGACCATCCTAATCAGAATGGAGAAAAATCGGAAATGCAGAAAGGGGCACAATGAATTTGGATTAGTGAGCTCAGAGTTTCCACTTTAGTGTTGGCCATCCTGCCTCATGAGGTTCCCAGGAATCTACCCTTATTCCTGATACCTCAAAGTTGGTATTTGTGCCACAGCCACAGGTCCAGTAGGGCCCCACCACCCGTAGGATTGTCTGGCGATCAGCATCCTGGATGGAGAACTTGGGGAGGAAAGGATGCCAGGTCTGTAGCACATGGCCAATGGTGATGCCAGGTGGAGCCTGTACTTCCATCTGTAGTGGGAGGCAGACAGGGTCACTGCTGAGTGAGGCAACTGGCCCAAGTACTCATTGGCACCCACTCTAGTTCCTGTCTACGTGGCCCTTTCACTATACCCTCCCATCCTCACTCGCCATGCCTCACCCCTGGTCCTGCCCATCCTCAATTGCCCATGCCCACCAGAGCCATGCCTTATCCCTGGTTCTACCCCATCACACAGTACCCCATCCCCACCCACCTCTTGGAGGCCGCAGGGGCAGCAGCTGCAGCCACAGTGGAGCGGTCGGAGCAGGTGCAGCACCTCGCGGTTCCAGGGGTCCGCCAGGCGGATGCGCAGCGGCCGGCGGGCACCGCAGCACAGGCGGGCGCAGACGTTACTCTCCTCAGCTGCCCGGCCCAAGGGCTGTCCCGCCCCCGAACGCAGTTCATACCGGTTGCGGGCCTCCCAGCCTAGGAACGCTGCCGGGTAGTGACACTGAGACTCAGGCGTCGGCCTAGACCCCAAAGCCCACCATCTCTAGCCCCAGTCACGGGTCCAACCTACTCCTCCCTCCACTCACCTTCCACTCGCTCAACCTTCTGGTGAATCAAAATCTGGTCAATCTAGAAAGAGTAGAGGCGGCACCGAGGTCAGCTGGCCGACCTGGGCTCCCGGGCCCTCCCGGTTATCCCTGCCCCCTCCACTCACCTGCACCATGAATTCGAGGCCAGAAGGCACCCCCGGCAGTGGCAAGAAGGGGGCAGCAGACCCCGCGGCCACTGGGCCGGGCGAGAGGAAAACACCGAAGCCGGGCGCGGGGGAAGGCCCCTGGGAGGGCACTGGCGCCTGCCTGGGCCCAGGATGCAGCGCCGGCTCCGGAAACCCGGCGGTCACAGGGTAGGGAGGTGGGGGCGAAGGGGCGTAACCTATTGGGGGCGAGTATGCTGTGGGTTCAGGGGTCGATTTTAGAGAGACCTGCAGCCTCACCCTCTCACCCCTCCATCCACGAGCCACGGGGCTTTGAGGAAAATGGGGTGGGAAGAGGCCGAGAAAGATGGGGCGTGGGTGCAGGGCGGCGGCTGCCCGGGAGGAAGGGAGGGGCCCCGTGCAGCCAGTTGGAGCACATTCCCGGAGGATGTGTGCGACACCAGGCTCCCAAGTCCGTGGGGGGATAACGGAGACCCCCGGCCTTGAGCCCACTTACCTGCCATGGGAAAGGGGCGGGGGTCCGCGGGATGCGGGGTCCGGTTAGTTCTGGAGCTCGGAGACAGCCAGATTGACACAGAGACAGACACAAAGACGGAGAGGCAAAGGCGGAGAAGCAGCTGCGCCCGGCGCCAGCCCAGGGGCTCGTGGGCGGCGCGTCTCTATACTCGGGGAGAAACCGAAAGTGTCAGCGGGCAGGGAGAGGTACCAGGGACTCTGGATTCGCTCAGGGGGCCCAGAACCATCCCCTCTCTTTGTCCTCCTATTCTCCGCAGAGGCGGCCGGCGACGGGCGACAGGACGGATGCACCCGCGTTCACACCGACGGCCCGACCTCGAGCGAGGTCTCCCTGCCCCCTCCGTGCCCACCGCTCACCTGAAGCCCCCAGAATTGCCCCGGTGCCCCGCGCTCCGCGGCTCCCGGGAGTTCTTGGAGGCGGGCCCAGGATTTGACTCCGCCCCCGACCCGTCCAGGTCCCGCCCCTCTCGCCCTGCGGCGCGCCTGCGCAGAGAGGAAGCCGGCTCTCTCGCGGGGCCGCGCACCCGGGTCCCTAACGTCTTCGCTCGGCTGGCGTCTCCGCCCCTTCCGCTCCGGCTGCAGATGCCTAGAAAGGAAGGGCGCCTGGGGAGGGGATCCCTCAGAGACCAGCCCGGCGACGCCCGCCGCGTCGGCGGGCTCGGAGTGCTCGGCGCCCCCTGTTGGGAAGCGCGGGCCGCCCGTGCTGCGCCTCGCTGCCGGGCCGCTCCGCACTCCCGGCTCCTCCTCCGAAGGGCGGATCGGGTCTCGCTGACGCAGCGTAACAGTCTTCACACCCTTCTTTGACTTCAGACTCCCCTGGCTCCCTTTCCGCCTCCCTGGGGCCATACCTCGAGTGGGTCCCTGAGGGGGCCGGGATGCTGCGGCGACCCACGCAGACACTTGCAAGTTACTTCCTTCAGGCACCCCTAGCCACGTGGGTGGCAGGCCGCCAAAACAGTGCCAATCGTGTGTGCGTGAGGTGAGGCTCAGGGCTGGCCGAGGAAGTGCTGTGAGAAGGCTTCCCCTGAAAGGAGTCACTTCACGGGGGTCCTGAGTCGGCTCCCTCGCAGGGGTGAGGAAGTCGTGTGCCTTGGTGGCCCACAGACTGAGTGACAGGAGATGAGTTTAGAGAGGGAGAGCTGCAGAGGCTGGGGACTTGATCCCCAAGGCAGCAGGCTTTTAAGACTGAGGAAGAAAAATAAAAAAAAAAAAGACTGAGGAAGAAGGTCAAATTTGTGTTTTAGGAAGACCTTTCAAACTCTAGCGTGAAGAGCCGTGTTCCCTGGCTGGGTTCTTGGCATTGGTCTGGGGAGGGTTGGCAATCGCTGGGGCAATGGAGACTAAGAGTGGTAGCTTTTAGAGATATTCTTAGTTGGTGGGTGAGAAGTGGAGGTGAGGAGGAGTACAGGATGAGTCTAGGTGCCTGCCACCAACATGAACATGTTCCTCTGGTCTGGTCCTGGCCCTTTTCTTCCAGGGCTTCTTTTCACCCCTTCCACACTTCAGTCATCCTTGGCTCCAGGCCAAATGCCTGCCCTTTCCCCTGGTATTCCTTAATGCCTCTAACTCCCTGTGGCCCAAACCATGTGCCACGCTCTGTCACAACACATAAATATACAGAAATTCAATTACTCAACCAAGTTTATTGAGCACCTCTTACATGCCAGACAGCATTTGAGATGATAGAAATATATAGCAGTAAACAAAATGGACAACAATTCCTGACCTCCCAGGGCTTACTTTCTAGTGGAGAAGAGACAGATGATAAGTAAATATAATACACTGGGAGTCAGACAGTGAGAAATGCTACGAAGAAAAACAGCAGAACAAGGAGGACAGGAAGTGGTGGGCAGGGGTTTAAATAGGATGGACTAGGAAGGCATCACTGAGATGACAGATGAGCCAAAACTTTCAGGAGGGGAGGGATTGAGTCGGGCAGACTTCTGTGAGAAGAGTGTTTTAGGCAGAGGCCCTATCAAGGGCGAGGGGGAAGTGAGTCTTAACTGTTTAGTGAATAAAGGAAGCCACTGTGGCGGGAATGGAGGGAACAAGAGGGAGGTCAGAGAGGTAACAGGAGGCCAGATCATCAGTGGCCTTGATGACTAATGAATTATGCTTCAAGTGAGATGAAAAGTGTTGGCAGGTTTGGGCAGAGTGACATGATCTGAATTATTATTGGAACAATGTTTCTCAACCCTGTCTTAAAAAAATACCTTGTACGTACTTAGCCTAAGCCCCACTCCATACCAATTAAATTACACTATTTTTGAGAATTTACCAGCAAATTTTAATGGGCAGTCAAGGTTGAGGACTACTACTGTAGAAGCAGGTTCTCTCTCTCAGGATTCTTTGATCAAGAGTAGCCTGTAAAATAGGCAAAGGCAGAAATAAATGTCAAATTCTAGGAAAGATGTGATGGTGACATAGAGCAGGGTGGCAGCCACACAGGTGGTAAAAAATGGTCTGATTCTGAATATGTGTTTGATGATGGCTTGCAAGTGGCATGTGAGAGAGGAAAAGAGAAGTCAAAGTTAGACTTGGACTTTTCGCCTGAGCAGCTTGAAGGATGGAGCTGCCACTGAGATGGGGAAGGCTGCGAGGGGTGGGGATAGATCAGGGGTGAGTTTGGGCATGTCCAACACAACTCTCTTCCTTCTGCCTCTTCCAGTGGGTGACACACCAAGCAGTTGGTGTCACCGTTGTCTGATCCTCCTGTTCATTCTGCAGATCTACCATCTTTTCCCTCTCTGAGCTGTCCTTTGTATCCTTTCCCTTCTCCTTACCTATGTGGCCCCTGCTCAAATCCAGGCCCTCATTTTTAAAGCAGCAGCTTCCCAGCCAGACCTCCTTGGATGATTTTCTTAACAGTCTAAGCAGAGCCTATAAGTGCCTGGTGTAAAAGACCCTGGAGGCTACTAAACTGGCCCACCAGTCCATCTGGCACAGTATGTGCCCCACGCTTTCTCTGCTTGGCTGTTTCCTGCCCGCCCACCCAATCCTGAGCTCCAGGCACTCCTGTTACTACTCTTGATTGGTGGTGTTACCAGTATGGTTTTCTCCTTCTTTGCTGGTGCTTAAAACCCAGAAAAAAACTGAAGGCTTCCCAATCCCAAAGGCAAAACAAGCCCAAACAAAGGCAAAACAGCATCTACTTGTAACACTGAACACATTTTATTTAATTATCATTCTAAACTGTCTTCATTGTGGGAATCTGAGTTTCTTGACACTGTTGAAGAAGGAAAAATACTTAGCTTTTGGGGGTTGAATGGAGGAGAGTTAGAATTACAGCTTACTCAGGTCCTGGCTGTGTAATATAGAACAAGTTACTTCTCTCTGAGCCTCACTTTCCCTGACCTTGTGGTGCTGTAATAGTAGGGACCAGTTACCAAACAGGCCTCATTTCCCTTGGTTCCTGGTCTATAAATGAGGCAAGGATAGCCTCTGTGGAGTGGCCCTGTGTGTTGTTTACCTCTTCACAGCAACCTGGGTTCTGTTAGAAAAACCCACCGACACCCAAATTCTTACCCATCCATTGGTTTTAAAAATAGCTTAAGTAAGCAACTTTTAGCCATTTGGAGTTAACTGGCTTTGCGTATCCCAGGAAACTTCTTTGCCAAGCTTTGCCTAGTGTTTATTCCCAGTTGATTAGACAGGAATCTGCAAGCATTAGGCCCCATATTTCTTGGGGACCCACACTCTCTGGCCAGGATACTCTGGGCCCTCTGCTCCCTTCCGAAAGCTGTGCTGGCTCTGCAACACCTGGACACTTAAGCCCCCTTCTTGTCTTCCTTTCTCCTCTCCCCAAGGAGTTTGGGAGTTTTCCCTTGCTTTGCTTCTCCTCTGGTGGCTTCCCAGTGCTGCTGATCTCTGGAAGTCTTCCTGCTGGGGAGTGGGGTGGGGGTGGGGGGGGTCCTCCCGGCACCAGCAAACCTGTCAAAGCAGCAGCTCCCAGTAAATAGCTTGTGTGCCACTGCCATCTAGTGGTCCAAAATTTTTTCTTGGTCAGCTCCAGGACGTGAATTGGAATTCACTCCACCTCTTGAGAGCCTGGTCCACAGACAGGACCAAAGCTAGGGTCAGAGGGTTCCCGTTACACAGAGGGTGGCCTTTCCAGGTGCCTGGGGTCTGGGAGGTTCCCTCTGCACCCCAGAAACTGCCTGAGAAGAAGGATGGAAATGCTGCAAGAGCATTGGAGTGGAAGGGAGGAGCCTGGGGTTCCAGTCTTGACTGTGTCACTCTCTGTGGGCCATGCTGAACCCCTCTGAGGCCTCAGTTTACTCATTTGTAAAATGAAGAAATACTGTGATCTTCCACTAATGTTCTTCAAATCATGCCATCTCCCTGGATATAAATGCTTCTGTGGCTTCCCATGGCCTTCAGAAGAGAGCCCAACTTCTCAGCACAAGGCCCTCCACCGTTTGGTCCTGCAATTCTCATCTCTCATTTCTGTTCTCTCATGATCTTCAAGTCAGCCCCTGGGAACTCCTTCAGGTCCCTGATTCACTGAGCTCTCTCGCTTCAGGGCTGCCTCAAAAGCCCTTGTTTGGGCCCAGAAGGTGCCCTCCTACCCTCCACCCATAACCTGACTCCTTCAGGCCTCCACAGAATGCTGTACTACACTGCAGAGGGTCTGGAGTCTGGAGCTCAGTAGGTACAAGCACGAGAGGGAAAAATTCCAGATTTAAAACATGTACATTGTAATGGAAAATATGGGGCTGAATGAGACTACCTAAAAATCCCAGCATTTGCAGAAGTGGTCTGTACACCTTTTTTTAAAAATGCTTTTTATTGTAAAATATACCATATATACAAAGCAAAGGAGAAAAACAGCAATAATTTTCAAAGCACACTTCAATAAGTAATGACAGAACAGATGCCAGAGTTTGCCATGGGCTACCATTCCAGCTCAGATTTTTCCTTCTACCTGCTCTTGAACACTTGAGGAATATTAATATATTCAGCAGTCATACTCATTTGCCAAATCCTATTCTCTTTGTTACATCTCCTCCTTCTCCTTTCATCCTTCCCCTAATCTATAGGGGATCTTTGAGCAATGCCCATTGTGACCTTTTCATTTGAGAAAGGGTGTCAGCACTAAAGGATAGGGGGATGTAATTAATTGACAATCTTGGACATGCTGGTCCCTCTGGGTTTCAGAATTTATCTGACATTGAAATTATCCCATAATTTTCTGTGGGAATTATAGGAGCCAGGAAAGCAAACTTAGTGCATGAAATCTTGAGAGAATCTCAGTTCCGGTCCTAGGTGTTCTCAAGGGTCAACAGGAGTGTTACTGGTTCGGGTTTAGCAAACCATCGCAATCAGCACTATCTAACTGAAGCTTGCATAAGAATTGCCTCCAGAATAGTCTCTTGATGCCACTGGATCTCTCCTGGCCACCGATGCCCTATTTTATTACCCCTCCTTTCCTCCCCTTGCTCCGGGAGGTGCTGTAGATCCCATGGTGGCCAGACTAGACTCATCCCTTGGAGCCATGCCCGACATGTTTCTGGCTTATTTTGCACAATACACTGTCTCCAAGGTTCATTCAGTTCATGAACCTGAAGGATGGCTCTCCACATCCTTCCTTTTTATAGCCACATCATATTCCATCTTATAAATGTATCACAGTTCGCCATTCTGCTTCTCAGTCACTGTACCCTTCGGCTTCCTCCATCTGCTGGGCATTATGGATAATGTCCAAAATAAATAAACCATATCCTACAGAATCCTCACTTGGCTGTACAATTAGCAGCACTCTCAATCTTAGACAATTTTCATTGGTCTTTACCAGAGTAATAATAGTGGAATCATGCTGTATCTATCCTTTTGTGTTTGACTTATTTCACTCAGCATTATGTACTCATAGTTCATCCACATCGTCATATGCTTTGGGACATCATTTCATCTTACTGCTGCATAATATTCCATCATATATATATATATACATGCACACATACCATATTTTGTCCACTTGTCTGTTGATGAGCATTTGGATTGTTTCCATCTTTTGTCAATTGTGAGCAGTGCCGCTATGAACATCCGCGTGCAAATGTCTGTGTCACTGCTTTCAGCTCTCCTGGGTATATACCGAGTATTGGTATTGCCGGGTCATAGGGCAACTCAATATTTAGTTTTCTGATGAATCATCAAATTGTCTTCCACAGTGGCTGCACCATTTTACATTTCCACTAACAGTAAATAAATGTTCCAATTTCTCAACCTCCTCTCCAACATTTGTAGTTTTCTCTTTATGTATGTAATAGGAGCTGTACCCTTTTTGGATGTACCCTTTAAAAAGATTAAGAATGCATCACCAATATACTATATAGATATGTACTTTATAAAACATCTGCAAAAATGGAAATTTAAAGAAATGAAATTAAAATATGCATAAAGCGCTCTCATTTTTTTTTTTATTAGACTTTTGAAAACACTGGTTTAAACTGGGTGGAGAGAAAGAGAAACTGGGCAACTAGGCTAAAAAAGGAGCAGCTACAGAGATAGGGAAAACCCGGAGAGCGGTTATAGGAGCAATAGGAAGTGTTTGGAAAGCGGTGGGGCCAACTGTGTCCAGTGTCGCCAAGGACAGGAAGAGGAGCTTGAGAACATTCACTGGGTCTGGCAACCAGGAGGTCACAGGGAGTCATGGGTGCTTGCGCAGGCATTTGTAGGGAAGAATGTGGTGGAGGCCTGACCAGAGTAAACTTGTTTCTCCTTCTTATAACGGACTTCATGTTTAGAGCAGTTTTAGATTTATAGAAAAAAAACTCTGCAGAAAGTACAGCGTTTCCTTCTACCCCCTTCTCCTTCCTGCCTCAGTTTCCCCTATTATTAACATCAGGCGATAGTGTGGTACATTTGTGATAATTGATGAACCCATATTGATACGTTATTATTAACTAAAGTCCATAGTTCACTCTTTGTTTTATATAGTTTTATAGACTTTGACAAATGCATAAGGTCATGTATCTACCACTAGAGTATCATGCAGAACAGTTTTAGTGCCCTAAAACCCCCCTGAGCGCCATCTACTTATCATTCCCCTCCTCACACTACCAAATTCCCTGATGCCCTGTCAATCACTGACCTTGTTATTGTTTCTAAGAAGGGTCAACTTGAATCCAAATCTCTCTCCAGAGCTCAGACGCCTCCTTGAGCTCCCCAACCATCTGCCTCCACATAGCATCTCTTGGGCATCTCAGAAGCCACGTGTCCAAAGCTGACCTCCTGATCTACCTATCTTCCTAATCTGTCCCTGCTTCATTTTTTCTCAATGGAGTAATAGCACCTCTACCCTTCCAGGTGCTTAAGCCAGAAATGCCCCTATCTCTTATCCCCTATATCCAATCTATCAGCAAGTCTTGTCAATGGTATCTTCAAAATATATTCAGAATTGGGCCCTTTTCACCACCTCTGTCACCCCAGGCCATGCCACCATTATCATCTCACCTATTGTCATCCTTGGCTTCCTCTAACTGCTTCTCCATATCTTTTAAAAATATGAAGCAGATTTATACCACTCCCTCACTATAAAGCCTGTCAAAGATTTCCAGTTGCACCTAAGTAAAGTACAAATACCTTACTACTGCCTGCAAGGACTGTGCCTCGTCACGTGACAACCACACTGTTGTATTTTTTCCTTTTTCCATTTTTTAAATTGTGGCAAAATATTCATAACATAAAAAAGTCGTTTTAACCATTTTTAACTGTACAATTCTGTGGCATTAAGTACACTGACCATGTTGTGTAACTTTTACCACTTTCTATTTCCAGAACGTTTTCATCATCCCAAACAGAAATGTGTACCTATTAAGCAATAACTCCTCATCCCTCCACCTCCAGCTCCTGGTAATCATTATTCTGCTTTCTGTAGCTATGCATTTGTTTATTCTAAGTATTTCATATAAGAGAAATCATGTGATATTTGTTCTTCTGTGTCTGGCTTGTTTCAACCAACGTGATACCTTCAAGATTATTTTTTTTTTACTTTTATTTTGAATAATTCAAGTTTATAGGATAGTTGCGAAAATAATACAAACTCAAATACAGAGAAATCCAACATACCTCCATTCCCCAGATATCCAGAGCCACCAATTTTAACATCTTGCCCCTTTGTCATATTGCTCTATCATCTATCTACCGAACATTTGAGAGTGAGTTGCAAACTCCTTGAACACATAAAATCTCCATGTAGATTTCCTAAAAACAGTAATATTCACCCTAAGTGCAGCCATCGAGTTTAAGAAATTTAATATTGATATAAAGCTTACGTTCTATATGTCATTTTTTACTTATGTCCCAATAATGTCCATTTGAGCCTTTTCTTTTCCATTTTCAGATCCCATCTAGTATCATGTATTGCATTTAATTGAGATTATCTGTTTAGTTTCTCTTTCTTTCTTTTTGTATGCTACATGGTGGAGGTCACATTTAATTCTTTTTCCATGTGACTAACCCGTTATTGCAGCACCATTTGTTGAGAAGAAAAAAAAATTTTTTTGGAAGTGCACGGCCTGGAATCGAACCTGGGTCTCCGGCATGGCAGGCAAGAATACTACCACTGAACTATCATTGCACCCCCTATTTTCTTTCTTTTTTAACTGTGGAAATAAATATGTAACATAAAGCTTCCCATGCCAGCCCATCTCAAGCATACCATTCAGTGGAATTGATCATATTCACAACGTTGCAATACCCTCACCACTATCCATTACCATAGCTTTCCCTTCACCCCAAATAGAAACCCTACATTCATTTTGCATTGCCCTGGGTCCCCATCCCTGGTAACCTGTGCTCTATTCTCTATCTCTATGAGTTTGCATGGTCTCTGATTTTGTGTGTGTGTGGTTACTGTAAGATTTACATTTAACATCCTAAATCCATAACCATCTCATTTGTGTTGATAACTTCAATAGCAAATATAAACTGTGTTCCTGTAAAACTCTATCCCACCAACTTTATGTGGTCCTTCTCACAAATTACATATTTATACATTGACTGCAAAACAATTGATTTATCATGACATTTTATGCATTCGCCTTTTAGACCCTGTAGGAAGTAAAAAGTGCAGTTAAAAACCAAAAAGAAAACAGTACTGCTATTTATATTTACTCATGGCATATCTTTACTGGATATTTTTATTTCTTCCTATGACTTCAGTCAATTATCTAGTGTCTTTTCCTTTCAACCTGAAGAACTTGTTTAGCATCTCTTGTAATGTTAGACTAGGGATGACAAAGTCTCTTAGCTCCTGCTTATCTGGGAACGACTTAATTCTTCCTTCATTTCTGAAAGACAGTTTTGCCAGATACAGAAATCTTGGTTGGCAATTTTTTGCTTTCAGCACTTTAAATATATCTTCCCACTGACTTCTTGCCTCCATGTTTCTGATGAGAAATCACACTTAATCTTATTGAGGCCCTCTTGTTTGTGACTTGTTGCTTCTCTTGAATTCTTTCAGAATTCTCTATCTATTGCATTTGACAGGTTGATCATAACATGGCACCTTGTGGGTCTATTTGGGTTTATCCTGTTTGGAGTTTGTTGACAATTGTCATAGAATATCGTCATGTCTTTTGATAAATTGGGGGAAGTTTTCATCTAATATTTATTTATTTATTTTTATTAGAGAAATTATAGGTTTACAGAAAAATCATGCATAAAATAGAGCTCCCATACACCACCCTACCACTAACACCTTGCATTAGTGTGGTGCATTTGTTGCAATTGATGAAAAAATATTTTTATACTTGTACTACTAACTTTAGTCCATGGTTTTCCTTAGGGTTCACTATTTGTGTTGTACAATCCTATAGATTAAAAAAAATTATCCTAATAACATATATATATAATCTAAAATTTTCCCTTTTAACTGCATTCAAATGTATAATTCAGTGCTGTAATGTTGGGCTACCATCGCTACCTTCTATTACTAAAACTTCTCCATCATTCCAAATTGAAACTCTGTACATTTAAGCATTAATTCCCTATCCCCTACCCCACCCCAGCTCCAGTTAATCCACATTCTAGTTTCTATTTCTATCAATTTGCTTATTCTAACTATTTCTTATTAGTGAGATCATACAATATTTGTCCTTTTGGATCTGGCTTATTTCACTCAACATATCTTCAAGGCTTATCCATGTTGTCTCACGTATTAGAATTTCATTCTTTTTTTATGGCTGAATAACATCCATTGTGTGTACATAAATTTTATTTGTTCATCTGTTGATGGACACTTAAGTTGATTCCGCCTTTTGGTAAATGTGAATAGTGCCGCTATGAACACTGGTGTGCAAACCTTGTGTATTAGCTAGGGTTCTCTACAGAAACAGAATCAGCAGGAGATATCTGTAAATATAAAATTTATTAAAGTGTCTCATACAACCGTGGGGATGTAAGAGTCCAAAATCTGTAGGGCAGGCCGCGAGCTGGCAGCTCCAAGGAAAGGCATCAACAAAATCTCAGGAAAGGCTGGCTGGCTGAAGCATGAAGAGTGATTGTCTCTTACGAACCCTCCTTAAAAGCCTCTCAGTGATGAGAGTAAGTATCACTCACTGCAGAAGACACTCTCCTTAGATGATTGCATATGCAATCAGCTGTGGATGCAGCCAACATGGTCATGATTTAAGCCCAAGAAATGTGCTGACCATAACAGACAGGCCAGCACTTGCCCAACCAGACAACCGGGCACCACCATACAGCCAAGTTGACACATGAAATTGACCATCACACTCTGCTTTCAATTCTTTTGAGTACAGGCCTCGAAGTGGGATCGCTGAGTCATATGGCAATTCGATACTTAACTTTCTGAGGAACTGCCAAACTGTCTTCCACAGAGGCTGCACCATTTTACATTCCTATCAACAATGAATGAGTGTTCCTGTTTCTCCATATTTCTCCAATACCTGTAATTTTCCATGTTTTTAATAGTAGCCATTGTAGTGGGTGCCACACAATGACATCTCATTGTGGTTTTGACTTGCATTTCTCTAATGCCTAATGATGAGCATCTTTTCACGTGCTTTTGGCATTTTACATATCTTCTTTGGAGCAATGTCTACTCAAGTCTTCTGCCCATTTTTTAATTGGGTTGTCTTTTTGTTGTTGAGTTGTAAGATGTCTTTACATATTTTGGATACTAAACTCTTATTGGATATGCAGTTTCCAGATATTCTTTCCTATTGTATGTAGTTTGTTGTTTTACTTTCACAGTAAAGTTCTTTAATGCACAACATTTTTTTATTTTGATGAAGTCCCATTTCTCTATTTTTTTCTTTTTCTGCTGTGCTTTGGGTGTAAAGTTTAAGAAACCATTACCTAACAAGGTCCTGAAGATGCCTCCCTATGTTTCTTTTAGGAGTTTTATAGTTCGGGTTCCTATATTTAGGTCTTTGATCCATTTTGAGTTGATTTTTTATATATATGGTATGAGATAGGGATCCACCTTCATTCTTTTGCATATGGACATCCAATTTTCCCAGCACCATTTGCTAAAGAATCTATTCTTTTCCCATTGAGTGGACCTGACCCCCTTGTCAAAAATAAATTGGCTAGTAGTATGGACAGATGAGTAAAACATATGGATTAAAAATAAATAAATAATAGGGGGAACAAATTTCTTTTTCTGGAGTGATGCAAATGTTCTGAAAAATGATCATGGTGATGAATATAAAACTATGTGATGATACCATGAGCCATTGATTGTATACTATGTATGGAATGTTTGTATGTTAAGAATGTATGTGTTCATACGTTGTTGTATCAATAAAAATAAATAAATAAATAAATTGGCTATACTGTGGGATCAACAATGCCTTCTGGACCAACGGGTGGGGTGGGGTGGAGAAAGAGATGTAATAAAATAAGGCATCAGTGGCTAGGACAGACCTAGTGTAGTCAAGAGGCTATGCAAGCTGCAGGTAATTCTTATGCAAGCTTCAGTTAGATAGTGCTGCTTGCCCTGGTTTGCTAAACCCCAACCAATACCACTCCTCTTGACTCTTGAGAAGACCTAGGGCTGGAACTGAGACTCTATAAAGGTTTCATGCACTAAGTTTGCTTTCTTGGATCCTACAATTCCCATAGGGTTCCTACATCACATAAATCCTGAAACCCAGAGGGACCAGCATCTCCAAGATTAACAATTACATCCCCTTATCCTTCAGTGTCAACACCTCTTTTCAACATGAAAAACTCAGAATAGGCATTGCCTAAAGACAATCTCTCTCAAAGAAGAAGGAGGAGGTGTAACAGAGAAAATAGGACTTAACAAATGAGTATGACTGCGGAATAACTATATTAATATTTCTTCTAGCTTCCAAAGTTCAGGAGCAGCTAGAAGGAAAAATCTGAGATGGTGGAATAGTAGCCCATGACAAACCCTGGGATCTGTTCTGTAACTACATGTTGAAGTGTGCTTTGAAAATTACTGCTTTTTTCTCTCTTCGCTTTGTATATATGTTCTATTTTTCAATAAAAATGTTTAAAAAAAAAAGCAAATTGGCATAAATGTTGGGGCTGATTTCTGAACTTTCAATTTGATTCCATTGGTCTATATGTCTGTCTTTGTGCCAGTACCATGCTGTTTTAATTACTGTGGTTTTGTAATAACTTTTGAGATTGGGGAAGTGTGAGTCCTCCGACTTCATTCTTCTTTTTCAAGATGGCTTTGGCTATTCAGGGTCCCTCACCCTTCCATATACATTGGATGACTGCCTTTTCCATTTGTTCAAAGAAGGCATTTGGAATTTTGATTGGGATTTTACTGAATCTGTAATTACTTAGGGTATATTTGATATATTAATATTTAGTCTTCCAATCCATGTACACAATGTTTTCCTACTTATTTAGGTCTTCTTTGACTTCTTTTAGCAATAGTTTATAGTTTTCTGTGTACAGTCCTTTACATCCTTGGTCATATTTATTCCTAGATATTTAATTATTTTAGTTGCTATTGTAAATGGATCTTTTTCCCTTGATTTCTCTTTCAGCTTGTTCATTGCTAGTGTAACTGAACACTACTGATTTTGGGGTGTTGACATTGTATCCTGCCATGTTGCTTAATTCATTTATTAGCTTTAGTATTTTTGTTGTGGGTTTTCACCATTTTCTGTATATAGGGTCATGTAATCTGCAAATAGCGAAGGTTTTGCTTCGCTATTTCTTTCTCTTGCCTAATGACTTATTTCTTTCTCTTGCCTAAATGCTCTGGCTAGAACTCCCAATACAATGTTGAATAACAGTGGTAATAGTAGCCATCCTTGCCTTGTTGCTGACCTTAGGAGGAAATTCACCATTGAGAATGATGCTTGCTGTGGGTTCAGCCACACTGGATTTGCTCTTTATCCAACTCACCAGATTTCCTCCTGCCTCAAGGACTTCGAGCTGCTCCTTTTCAGCTGTTTTTCTGCTATGCTTTCTGCCTAGAATACACTTTCCTTCTACTTTGTGCATGGTTAGCTCCTAGTCATTCAGATTTAAGCTGAGCATGCTGTTTAAACGGCTACACCCTCCAACGTTCCGTGTTCTTGTTCCACCGCCTCCACGTTCTTTTTCTTCAACACACCACACCTTGCAATTATATTTATGTGTGTGTGTGTTTAGTTATTTCAGTTCTGTTTCTATTAGTAAGTGGGAAACCCCATAAGGGATAGGACAGTGTGTCTTGTCCATGGCTGAATTTCCTTGCAATGTACGTCTGATACATTATACTTAATGAGCACTGACTACACTTCCCCCCAAACGTCTTCTAGTTCTCTATATGCTGTGGGCACGAATCCAGTCTGTCTTTCCACTCTTTCCCTCCTTTCTTGCCTGACACAGGAACTTAGCCCACACTCCAGCCCCAAATCCTGCTTTCCCAACCTGTCTCTTTGTTCACTGTGCTTCATCCACAGAACAGAACTCCTATAGGGATCATCTGTACTACTATGAAGCACTTTCTGACCCCCAATATAGGATATTCTGTCTTGCCTTGAAGCCGAAAGTATTTTGTAACCAACAGCACTCCTTCTGTCATGCCTTGCCTTAATAGGCCTTGTATCCTTCCTGCTCCCATCTCCCTACCTTCTCTCTTACTTTTAGAACCAAAGGTATGTGAAGGTAGATACTTTGACCACCACATATTTGTTGAATTTGACTGAAAAACCAAATATCTATTTTTTCCTCTATAATTTTTTCCTTTGTCTCTTCTATTTCTGCCATTATCACCTATTCGTCTTGCAACAATGGACTTTTTTTTAGGGAATTAAAAAAATAGCATTTAGTCTAATTATGGTATCACAAAGCACGTATTTTAAAAATGAAATAGGCTTTACTGTAAGACATCAGTGCCCTTCGCCACTCTCCCCACTTGTTTTCACTTTGTTCCCTTAGCCATTTCATCTGCTATCACATACATTATTAGTGCATAGTATTTCCTAATTAATGACTTTTAGACTTTTCCTGCTTCCTATTATGTCAAACAAGGATTTAGAAAATACACCCCTCATGCAGTTTCTCTCTGCACTGTTTTCCAACATATCAGTTTTTGGTGAAATCCTTATTCAGTGTTTACATTACGGTGATGCAGATACTGTTCACTGTTGAGCCAAGAAATGTACTGTGATTACATTTCCTTTCTTGTACAGCTTACCATTTTCCCTGGAGTTTATAACTACCTCGTTTTTTTTGTTTGGTTTTTTCATTTATTTTGTTTGCTATGTACCTAGCACTTATTCTTCCCTAACTATTCAGTTGACTGAAGTCATCTTTAATTCCTCCATCATCAAACATCAAGCCTTGCTCTCGACCTGGTAGAATGTCTCCTGCAGCACTACTCTTCCATTTCCCTGTGGCCTCTCTTCTCCTTTTTAACCTGGTCTAATCCTATGAGTACCGAGATAAAGAACGCACAAAGGAGCCTTGTCTTCAACTTTAGCCAGTTTCCCCGCCTTCAGTCTCACTCTTAACTAAATCAACCTATAGAGACAGAGAAAGGTGGAGAATCTTTCCAAGACATGTCAAACGCTGGCCCCACTTCAAAGACTTTCTAAGATTCCTCATCATCTACAACAGAGGTTTTTATTCCTGGCTGCATATTAGAATCACCAGGGCAGCTTTCTAAACTAAAAGATTCTTGGGGTGTAGCCCAGGAAAAGTAGAATCTCCAGAAGAGGGAAATGAAAATCCCTATTTTTAAAAAAGCTAGTAGCTTTGGCATCTAGCACAACTGTAATTTTACATTTGAGCTATTTGATGAATGTCATCAGACCATCAGGTCCAGGACAGCCAGGAATAGTTCCATATTGGCATAGCGCTTGGCATGGAGTAAGTGGGTACTCAAAACATTTGTGGAATGACAGAGCTGAAAACCACTACCCTACAGTAATCTTCAAATTCCTGGGCATCAGAACCACAAGGTGATCTATTAAGATGCAGATTCCCAGGCCCCAAAGACAGTTTCAGGGAGTTTCTGCATTCCTTATGATGCTCATGCCCACCAGTTTACGAACCTCACAAGTAACTTGAAATGAACAGAATCTCCAGACTCAAGGCTCGCTGATTGTTTTGGGAAAGGCGAGAGTTTATAGGTTGACAATCCCTAGCCTTCCTCCTCCACACTGTTAGATGAACAAAGACTGCAAAGGTCTTTATTTGCCCTTCTCTTTTAATCCCCTCCTTGCTTTCTTTAAAAAAATTACCCAGAAATTCAATATACATGGGAGCTCAAAGAGCCAAAGCAAGCCAGCCCAAGAGCAGTAGGCTCCCTCCCACAGGGGCCAAAGGCTGGATACTGGGATCTCCACTCAGGGCCTGGTAGTAAAAGCTGGTGCAGAATAGGGTGGTTCCAGAGGCGAGCAACAATCCGGCCTGAAGGAGACACAGGGCAGAACACGGGTTTGTAAGAACAGGGCAGGCTGGGAGGGAGAGGGTGGGGCTTGGGGTTGGTTAAGGTTGCCCGGCAGGAGGTTACCCAGAGGGGCTTTCTGCAGTGGGGCACCCCTAGTAGGGCCAGGCTGTGGAAGAAGTGGTGTTTGTTGGCCTTGTCAAAGAGCTGTAAGAAAAGGAGAGATGGGGTGATGTTCTAAGAAGCGCAAGAGCTTGAGATCCAGTCTGGACAAATGGGATAAAAGTTTGTGTCCATCAAGTCCCACCCTTGCTTTCCCAGCTTGCCCCTCCCTCAGGCTCCCACGCCTCACGCCTGCAGTCCTTGCTGCTCCAGGGACCCAGACTCCGCCCCTCACCCCCCCCCCCCCCATTATCAGGGACCCCAAACTTTATGCCCTTGTAGACCCGGGAGTCGGGGGTTAGGGAAGACGGTTGTGCAGCGCAATCACTTCACCTCTTTTCCGTAGGTATCCGGGAACTGGGCGCCTGTGGAAAGCAGAAGCAGAGGTTAGCTGGCACACCCAGTCCTAGCGCCAGCCCCGACTGCCTCTTCTCCCGGGGGACCCCGGTGGCATTGGCGAGAAGGGGCGCCCCCAGAAGGCTTCTGATTGGCAGAAACAAAGCACCGGGCAGTTCTGGGAACCAACTGGACCAGGCTGTACGACTTCAGAAGGTTTAAGGCTCCGCGGGCTGTCTGACCCATGGGAGACCTGGCACTTCCGGTAGGCTCCGTCCCACCACCTGACCCCAGAGATAGCCCCAGGCACACTCCCAGCTTCGGCCCCAGCCCCCTGACCGTGAGCCCCGTAGGAAGCCAAGCCCAAGGCCCCGGCTCCCGACAAGGCGCCCAGACGCCGGAAAGCAGCCCCCAACCCGGCCATGGCTCTCGATTGTCACGCGCGAGGCGAACACCACCCAGGCCACCCAAGAAACCAGCCAATCCAGATCGCCCATGCAAATAGGTACCCAGATGCCCAATCCCGGCCGTGTTTATTTCAACGTCCAGGTTCTCACTTGGGTACTTACGCCTTTGTAAACCTGCTGCTGAATGGCGAAGATGTCTGGCGGGCGGAGAAACCAGAACCAATTAGGAGCGGAGTAGCGGGGCAGTGGGAGAACAGGTTGAGGGCGGGGCTAAAGGATTTACGTCACGGATTGGCCCACTTTCCAAGTTGATCTCTTCTACCTCCTCTACCCCCACCTCCAGCCAATTTCCAAAGATCCCGGTCCTCACGCAAAGATCCGCCCCTTTCTCCACAGGCTCCTCCTGTTCGGTCTCAAACTAGGCCCTCTCCCCAAGAAAGGCGGCCCCACGGAAACCCAAGTCACACCCATCGCCACGAAACCCCGCCCAGTGTCCAGATAACTCCTCCTCCGAGCCCGAAGGCTCCGCCTGCTGCACATGATGCCCCGCCCAGTAGATTTCATCCCCCACTCCTCCCCGCCCCTCTCCGCCCCCGGAGGTGAGAGCCCAGAGGGTGGGAGATCTGGGAGGGGAGGGATGTCTACACCTCGCCCCGGTCCGCCTCGTCCGTCCGTCCGTCCGTCCACCCCCGCCCTCTTCCCCCGTTTTCAACCCCCCCATGCTCCGGAGGGCTGGCAGGCGGTGCGAGCGAGGGGTGTGCGCCGTTCTCTCGGCAGGGGGCGGGGGAGGCGGCCGCGCGGTGACGCGCGGGGCTGCTGCGGCTGCTCAGCCGGCGGATCATCACTCTCGGGCTGGGATGGACGCGGGGCGGGCGGGCCCTGGCGCGCGGAGCCAGGAGTCCGGGCCTCCCGGCTGCTGAGCGTCCTCCGAAGCCTCCCCACACCCCCTCTCTTTCGCTCCTAGAAGCCGCACAGACCCCTACCCCGGGGCTGGGATTCGACTCCCGCCCTCCTCAGACTGCCCGGTCTTCCCCCTCCCGCCCGTCCTCGGGATCGACTGGATCCCTCCCCCTCCCCAAGGATTCCGGCTGGATCCCTGCCCCTGCACCGCGGATCCTGCGCTCCCGGGCCCCTGGCCCCTGGCCCCTGGCCCCTGGGGATTGCCGTGGACTCGTCCCTCACCCGATCCCTTAAGATCTTCTGCCTGGACTGCTTTCTGGTCCCTCGAAGCCGACCCACTGAGCCAGTGGATCTCCGATCTAGTCCTATCCCGTTGGCCCCTCCTTGTTCCGCTGCCCCCACTGCGGGGTTCCCTGTCCCCGGGCTCCCTCTGACCCATCCTCTACCTCTCCTTTCCCCGGGGATCGACTGGATCCCGGCCCCGCCCCCCGGGGCTGGGGCGATCACCCCCACCCCGCCGGGAGAGGCGCTGCGGGCGGGGGTTGGGCCTGCGGGGCCGCGGGGGCTCAGAGGCCGCCGCCCCCCTCCCGAAGCCCGTTCGCCCCCTGCTCGGAGCCCTGGATGGAAGCACCACGGCCGCGGGGCTGAGCCAGGTAGGAGCTAAACTGGGCCGGGTGGAGGGGGCTGCGTGGCGGTCTGCTGGGGTCTCCCTCACCCCGTCCCTCTCCCTGCGCCTGGTTTCCCTCAGCCTGCTCTGTCTGCGTGTCTTCGCCTAGGGATGCTCTCGGCGTGTCTCTGCGTCTCGGTCTCTTTGTCTCTGCCTCTCTCCAGTCCATGAATGATCCTTTGAATGGGCCCACAGACCCCGTGTGTTCCCATCTCCCCTCCCCCTCCTTCTCCCCTTGTCGGCCAAACCATTCTCCCCAGTGCAGGAAGGGGGGGGTGGGTTGCGGCCTGAGCCCCCGTCCCTCAACTCTCCCGGGCTGGGGGAGTCAGGCCTGGGCAGGAATGGAGGGAGAGAGGCAGAGGGCTGGAGAGATGGAGAGGGCAGCAAGATGTGGTAACAGAGATGGGGAGAGCAAGGGAGAAAATGGGGGAGGCAGATAGATAAGGAAAGCCAAGCAGAGAAGGGGCATGAGGGAGAATTCGGGGGAGAGGATTTGGAGGAGAGAGAGAGAGAGGTGTAGAAGAGAAGAAAAAAAGGCTGAGGGGCGAGAGACTGAAGGCAAGAGCCAGAGCAAGCTGGAAGAGACAGAGGAAGATGCTCTGAGGGAGCGCTATGAAGAGAAGGGAGATGGGGGGGGGGGGGGAGTGTGCTCCAGGGGGGAAGAAAGAAGGGAGAGACGCTGGTAGGGAGGAGGCCAGGGGCCCAGAGTACGTTAAGAGAGGGGGATGACAGAGGCAGCTGGGGGGGGGGAGGGGGCCGCAAGGCCGTAGAAGCCTAGCCCAGCCTGGCAAGGGGGAGCCAGCTCCAAGCCCCTCCAGGTGATGGAGAAGCAAGAGCTTAAGAGAACCTGAAGAGGGGGAGGACATGGCTGGGCGTGTGTGGTAAGGATTCCTGTGTCCTCATCTCTGGAATAAATTGACACCTGCAGAGAGCCACCCGCGGGCTGGCGCCTGGCTCCGAAAACCCAGCGTCAGCAAACAGCTCTGGCAGATGGGGGGGGCAGGGGGGGCTTGCTAAAATGACCTGGGTTTCTGCCCCTTTAGCCCGATCTCTTCCGTTCTCCTGTCTCTGCTGCTCTAAGCACCCAGGGACCAGGGCAACAACAGTGGGGGGCTAGCAAGGGGAAGGGGAGGTGAATGGATGGGATAGGATGGGATGAGAAGAAAGCTGAGGTTTACCCCCACGACGTGGGTCAAAATACCTTGCAGGGAAGAGGTGTCTGGGTCCAAGGCTGTGTGGGGGCAATTGGTGGGTTCAGCAGATGGTCCCCCCAAGTTCCCCTCTGAGGCCTGATCACTTGGTCTAGGCTCTGACTGGCCAAAGGGGGATAGGAAGCAGGTCTTTTAGGGTTCTCCATGCCCCCAATCTCCCCCTCCCCTCACATAATACCTCCTCCTCTGTACTAAGATTGGGAGAAACTAGCATGCGGACCCACACCTCTGTCCTGTTCCTTATGCCCTGAAAGGACCCATAGCCAACCCAGCCCCTTCCCCTCGGCCTCCAGACCCCCCCCCAGGGTTAAAGCTGCAGCCCGTTGCCGAGGTAACATTGCGGGGCAGCATCCTGTCGCCCAGCAACCGGCTGCAGGATCACGCATCCGTCCCTGGATTTGCCCCTCCAGCACCCCCCTCCCTACTCTAGCCCCTGCCTCAAGGCACCCCAACTTCTGAGGGAAAAAAATGGAGAGAGCCTTGGGTCACAGGGTTCTTAGGGACTGGGACGCTGAGGCAGAGAAAGTGCTGGGCTTGTACAGTCCCAAGAAAGGCCCAAGTCTGGCCTGGGGTGGGGGTTCAGCACCGTGAAATTACAGCTCTGGAGTAATTAACACTTATAAACAAACCCGCCACTTCCTGCTAATTAGTGACTTGGTATTTTTATTTTCTCTTCCTTGTCTATCTCATTCCTTCCCAGGGAGGTGGGAAATGGGACTCCTGAGTCCCTGAGGGACAGCTTGCCTGGGAGGGATAAAGGGGCTGGAAGGAGGCTGGGTCTGGGGAGCCGACTCACCTCCCCTTCTGGCTCTGTCCTGGACAGTCACCATATGCCCCCTTTTTGCTGACTTTTCCACCAGGGTCCCTGTTCCGGGGGAGGGGAAGTGCTGGGATCTGGGAAGGGGAGGTCCCAGGGGGCCTGTGGGTTGAAGAAGGGGGGCGACTTGGTTTGAATTCCAAGTCACTAACCACTTGTCTCTTCTGTTTCCCCATTCCTTTCTGTATGCCCGGTCCAATTTCCCTCCCCTTCTTCCACCTCTCCTCTGTATTTTTCTGTCTGTCCGTCTGTCTGTATCTTGCACACCCTGTCCCTCCGCTGCCTCCCCGCAGATCGGGTCTGCCTTCCCCTTCTCCCACCTCCTCCCCCTTCCCCACCCCTTGCCCCCTCCATGGAGAGAAACAGACCCCTTCTCTGTCCAGTCTAACCCCGGTCCCTCCCCACCCCCCTCCTCCCTCCTTTTCCCCCGCCCCCTCCTCCCTCCTGGGGCGAGGGGGGCCTCCCTCCCTCTCCCCCCCCTTCTCTCTCTCTCCGAGGGGGGGGGGTCCCGGGGAGGGAGGGGGGGACCCCCGATCAGCATGTGGCTCCTGGCGCTGTGTCTGGTGGGGCTGGCGGGAGCTCAACGGGGAGGAGGGGGTCCCGGCGGCGGCGGCGCCCCGGGCGGCCCGGGCCTGGCCCTCAGCAGCCTCGGGGAGGAGCGTTTCCCAGTGGTGAACACGGCCTACGGGCGAGTGCGCGGCGTGCGGCGCGAGCTCAACAACGAGATCCTGGGTCCCGTCGTGCAGTTCTTGGGCGTGCCCTACGCCACACCGCCCCTGGGCGCCCGCCGCTTCCAGCCCCCGGAGGCGCCCGCCTCGTGGCCCGGCGTGCGCAACGCCACCACCCTGCCGCCCGCCTGCCCGCAGAACCTGCACGGGGCGCTGCCCGCCATCATGCTGCCCGTGTGGTTCACCGACAACTTGGAGGCGGCCGCCACCTACGTGCAGAACCAGAGCGAGGACTGCCTGTACCTCAACCTCTACGTGCCCACCGAGGACGGTAAGGGCGCGGGCACCCCGTGGACACGGCCCACAGACGCGCATGCAGAACCTCGTGCCCTGGCACCGGCCTCTTTGCAGGGGAAGCGAAGGGCTGGGTGTCCCTGTGGCCTCTGCCTGCCCTCCGAGGTCAGTCAGGGTGCCGCCTATCGGGCCGTCCCAGGAAGCCACCCCAAAAGTTCTTTGTGCCCCCAGAGAGCCGATGGAAAGGGCGGCAGGCACTAGGCTGGGTTTACCCACCCCCTTCCCAGAGAGGCCCACTGCAGATCCAGTCACTTGATCTCAGCGTGGCCACCTGGGATGACCTGGTGACAGAGGTCCACCTCCCGCCCCCAGCACTGGCAGAGTACCCACTTTAGCCTGCAGCTACACCTCAGAGTACATCATAAACTCCTCCTCACCCCCAGGACACACTGGCTGTCTTCCACCTATCACAGCACAGACAGACCCTCACCGAGCTGCATGCCCTTGGCAGTGCTGCTTACACCCTCCTTTTCTCTATGAGGCGCTGTTCCCTGACCCCTGTACATCCCTGAAGGAGCAGAGAAGCTCCTCACCGAGGGCCCCTCCACTCCCTGCACGACGCCTTCCCTGGGCTCTTAGGAGTGAACTTTCCAGTGCGCTGCAGGACTACTCCGGGCCCTCAGCACACTCCTCCTGGACAGCGCTCCACCTGCCCACCATTTGGCACTCCCATATTGACTGGAATACCTTCCAGCAAAGGGAAATCGGTAGATCTCTAGCCTCCCTGACAAACCAGCCTCACAAACAGCCCCCACATGGCCCCTCCAAAACCCCCATGCTCCCACTCCAGAACCTCCCCACCCCTCCGCAGAGACCATGCCCTCCTCCAGCAGCCCCACGGGGCATGGTTTCCATAGTTTCCAACAACCCTACACACAGGAGCCCTGATATGTACATCCTACACACCCAACACCCCCACATCATGTACTCAAGGCCCACAATTGACTGACTCTCAACTACTCAACATTCAGATCATGTACCCCCAATCCGATACACTGACTGTGGGCTTCAAAGCCCCACAAAGCACAATGCCCAGTGCCTTCTCCCCAGCACTTCTCTGAACTCGTGTACCTCTTCACCCACACAGACCCATGCTCCCTAATATCTCTGGCTTCTAGAGCAGGTTACCCTAATAACACCCACACAGATACCTTAGACCCCACTAATGGTCCACCTTGACCTTGCACTCCATCGCTCCATGCGCGCCAGAGTCCCCAACACTTCTCAAGCATTGTTTACCCCATCTGCTACCTCGATGTCCTCTGCACCATATTTCAGATGATGACGATGCACCCAACAGCCCTATACTCTACCCATGCACCACATACTCCAGTATCTAGCACTCAGCACCCAGAATCTTCTTGTGCCGGTTGCATGACCTCCATGCACCTCAGCCCACCCACCTTCATCCCATATGGACCCTGCCTCCTAACAGCCCATACACACACTGCACAGAACATCGCCTTCTCCAGTCTCATACAGATTCCAAACACCCTAACTCCCCAAAGACCACTTCAACCCATTCCACATACCCTCCCCACTACCCCCAAAGCCCTCTGTCAGAGGATCACTCATTCTATGTTCCCTCCCACGAACCACCCATTCCAGGGCCCTTCCACCTGTGACTCGTTCACCCCAGTACTTCCAGACTGCCCACCTCAACTCTCTCCACCCTCCGCCCCCCATGCCTTCATATCACCTGTCCACCCCAATATCCCCCTCATGAGAAGCAGGCACCCAACACCTCCCAGTACTGAACTGCCCACCTCAGCACCTCCAGAGGAACTGTCCATCCCCCCACTCCCCACCCCCACCCATGCCCACACCTTCAGTATTTTTAGCCATTGCTTGGAGCAGACCTGCTTGGGGCCTGACACGTTCAGGTGCTCTCACTGAATCTTCACACCAGCTCTGGGAGGAAGGGGTTGACTCAGACACACACACACAGATACACACACATACACTTAATGAATTCTCATGCACATGCTTGGCCTGCTGACTTCATTCCCATCCCCATCATCGCCAGTTGGAAGAAGCCTTGGGTCTCACTGGCTCAACCTTCCTGATGCTGGTCCCCATGTGTTGGGGAGAAGCCTATCAGCCACCCTGTGGGGGGGGGTGGTGGCTGGAGATCCCCTAAGGCCTCTGGGTGCCAGCTCACCCCTGCCCAAGCTCTCGATCTGGAAAAAAACAAAAAAAAGCCAGGATCCAATCTCCAGGCCTAGTCTGGGGCCGTTGCCTGATTGTGGGCACTTTTCCTGCCTCCCAGCACCTCCTGTCACTTTATGTCTCACGTGGGCTTAAGGGACTGTGTTTTCTGTTCCCTATTTGCGGACTAAACTCCAAATGGGGCCAGGGTTTGGGGTCTTGGAGGTTGGTGCCCCTAATGGGAAGTTCATCATTTTGGGGGGAGGAGAGCAGGCCTGGGTAAGGGATGAGGTTGGGGGGAGTGCAGAGGGCCGGGGAAGAGTGGAGGGCAAGACCTGATGACCCCTTTCCCTGCTTCACCCCACCCTGGGGAGATGGGGTGAGAAGCCAGGCCTGTGAGTGCGGGTGGAAGAGAAATGCTGGCAGGAGAGAGGCTGGGTAGGTGGGCAGGCAGCCCCAGCTGACCTACCGACAGCCCTTCAGTAGGGAGCTGAGGACTTCCAGAGGCTGTGAGCTGCCGGGGCAGGTTGTACCCCAACCCCAACCTGCCCTCTGCCCTCCAGAAGAATCCAAGGGAAAACAGAGTCCTTTCTGCTCCAGTTCTACCTCTCTACAGGCCTGGGGGAGCAAGCTGTTCTGAGAGGGCCCTGCAAGAGATGTCCCCTGGTGGACTTCCCCTCAGCCCCCTCCCACCCCACCTCTAACACCGTTTCATTTCCAGCAATTAGCAAACACACGGACAAGCCAAATCCTTTCCAGCCAAGTGACTATGTCTTAAGACAGGCCTCAAGCCCACTCAGGCACCCCACCCCCCCCAAACCCAGACTTTTCTTGGGGGCATGACTTTTTCCGGGGAGGGGAACAAAATCGGGTTATAGAAACGTTTTTCTCTTTTCTTGGTTTCTTTTTCTTGCAAACAAATTTTGCTTTTTTTGGCTTATTTTTTCTGCCCCCCCCTC
This sequence comes from Tamandua tetradactyla, assembly GCF_023851605.1. Taxonomy (NCBI): domain Eukaryota; kingdom Metazoa; phylum Chordata; class Mammalia; order Pilosa; family Myrmecophagidae; genus Tamandua; species Tamandua tetradactyla. Next base: position 61,267,974 of record NC_135332.1, read on the forward strand.
CCCTTTTCTGCTTTCTCTCCTCCCCTCCCCATCCACCACCTCCCCCAACCCCCATCTTTCCCCACAAAATTGTCCTTTTTTCTCTGTTTTGTGTTCCCGGTCTTAGGTCCGCTCACAAAAAAACGTGACGAGGCGACGCTCAATCCGCCAGACACAGGTAGATTTAAAAGTCAAATCCCGCTGCTGCATGTGGTTGCTGGTGACAGGACGCTCTCGGGCCTGCCCCTAATTAAATGTCCCCACAGCTCACCAGGCCCCTCAGTCGTTCTCCCAACTAAAAACGAAAAAGAAAAGAAAAGAAAAATTTTTAATAATTGGAACAAAGAATTATGAAAAACGTCAAACAAAATTTGAACGGTGTTGGACTTAAACCTGCAAGAAAAGCTAAACATGATGAAAAAAAGAAATTGGAATGTCAGAAAAAAACAAACAAAGAATTGGATAAAATGTTTAGAGTTTGAAAGAAATTTGGAATATTTTGAAACTTGGGAAATGTAATCTTTGCAAAACAATTTTAATTTGGAACAAAGAAAGCAAAAGTTGAAAAAAAAAAACTTTAAAAGTTGGTAAATTGATGACACACTTGAGACATCTGAAACTTGCTACAATTTCCAAAAGCCTGTCAGACGCAGAAAACACAAACATTTGAAGTGAATTAAAGCATTTGGAAATTTTTGAAAACAGGGCCCAAACTCTTGAAGTTTCACCACAAAATTTTGAAAAAAAAAAATGCAAAGAACTTTTTTTCTTTTTTTCTTTTTCTCCAAAATGGATTGTTTTTGTTTTTGTTTTTTCTTTTCTTGTTGAATCTGCCCCGAGAGCTTCTTGCTTTTTGGTTGTTTTTTTTTTTCTTTCTTTCTTTCTTCTTTCTTGATCCTGTTTTTTTTTGTTGTTGGTTTTGAATTCTTGTTGCCCCAGCCCCCCCCCTTCCTGCTCCTTCCCCTTCTGACCTCCCCCTCTCCGACACTGGGAACGAGGTGGAGGTGCTGGGTGGGGAGTAGGGGCCAGAACTGAGGATATTTAGGACAGGACTTGGGCAGGATGGAGATTCCAGCCTGAAACTGCTGGGAGAGAACACTTGAGGTTCAGAAAGGAAGGGAAAAGCAGAATTTGGGGCACAGAGAGGCTGCTGCCCCCCTAGGTCCTCCATCCAGGGGAAGACAGGGGAGGGAGGTGGCAGGGAAGGTCACACAAGACAGGAAGGTCACGCAAGACAAGTTCAGGGGAGTGTCTTAGTGACCTGCTGGCTGATCTTCTGGCAGAAGGGAAGTTTCCAGAAGGATGAGGGAGGTGGGCAGGAATGCTGGGGCATGAGCTGTGGGGGCCCGGCCTAGCTCTTGTTTGCTGAGTCCCCAGGGTAATCAGAGATTGCAGGTGTCAAAGGAGAGCAGGGCCTGTGGGCCAGGGGTAACCCCAGCCCTTGTGCTGGGGCTACAGGGAAGGTTGCTATAGCCTTAGAGACCCTGGCAAGCCCTCTCTGACTCCTACCCACTTCTGGAATTAGTCCCCCCGCAGTCGGGTCTGGAGTACCTCAAGTGCCTACTACATGTGGCGGTGACTACGGGGTCCTTTGGGGATATGGCAAGAGGGGGGCTCAGGGCAGAACCTAGGGCTCAGGCCAGCTCATGGGGGTTCAAGGCTAGAGAGCTGCACCCTGGCTTCATTAGGCAGGCTCTTTCCCACCCTGCCTCCTCCTGCCACATTAATTAGGCTGGGGGTTGCCGTGGTAACTGGGAGGTGACCTAGAAAGGAATTAGGGCGGGGAGGAGACCAAGCCCCCAGGGACCCTAGGGCCTGGCACCCCCTCACCCACGGACCAAGGTAGCAGGTGGGGCTGAGGCCAAGGCCTGAGTCCTGAGGAGAGCCCCGGACCCTCCCAGCATCTCTAGTTCAAGTCCCAGCCTTGGGAGCCTGCTCTTCCTAGGAGCAGGAAGGACATTTGCTGTGTGCGTGTGTGGGGAGGGGCGTCCCTGGATCCAGCAGATGCCCTGAGGAGGGCCACCCCCCCACCCCGCCTCTGTTGGGATTCTCGAAACGTCTACCTGGCATTTGGAGAAGTGCTGCAGGGCAGGCTGGCACAGGGTGGGGAGGGGTCTTCTGCCAGGGCTAGCTGGGGGGGTGGGGGGGGAGGGAGGGGAATCCGGTCTTGCCCCCCAGGGATGGGAGTGACATGTCCCCTGAGCCCCGGGCTGGTCCTCAGCAGTCCTGGGAGCTGGGTGATGCTGCTTCCCGTCTGACTGTGTCCCTGTCCCCCACCCCCTGGCCCACTCGTCCACCCCCTCCCCTCGCAGATATCCGGGACTCCGGGAAGAAGCCCGTGATGCTGTTTCTGCATGGCGGTTCCTACATGGAGGGCACCGGGAACATGTTCGATGGCTCTGTCCTGGCAGCCTATGGCAACGTCATTGTAGCCACGCTCAACTACCGGCTTGGGGTGCTCGGTGAGGGTGGGCAGCCAATTCTGGGGGATGGAAGATGGGCAGCTGGGTCCGGTGGGTGGGGTTCTCCCAATCCCCGCAGAACGGCTTGGGGGCTGGAGCAGGCTGCCTGGAGAGGGGACAGGGGCGCTGTGACGCCCCCAGGAAGCCCCCTTTCTTCCTCTACTCCCAGGTTTTCTCAGCACTGGGGACCAGGCTGCAAAAGGCAACTATGGGCTCCTGGACCAGATCCAGGCCCTACGCTGGCTCAGTGAAAACATCGCCCACTTTGGGGGTGACCCCGAGCGCATCACCATCTTTGGGTCTGGGGCAGGGGCCTCCTGTGTCAACCTTCTGATCCTCTCCCACCATTCGGAAGGTACCGGCAACTTCCCCGGCCTGTCTCTCTCTCTTCCACCTCACCAAGCCCCTGACCCTACTAGTCCCCCTCCTCCTTTGGACTGGAACTCAGGACCCAGCCTGAGGCCTGTCTGCCCCTCCAGGGCTGTTCCAGAAGGCCATCGCCCAGAGCGGCACCGCTATTTCCAGCTGGTCTGTCAACTACCAGCCGCTCAAGTACACGCGGCTTCTGGCGGCCAAGGTGGGCTGTGACCGAGACGACAGCGCTGAAGCTGTGGAGTGTCTGCGCCGGAAGCCTTCCCGCGAGCTGGTGGACCAGGACGTGCAGCCCGCCCGGTATGGGGCTGGGAGGGGGCCGGGTCCAGGCCATCCCTCTCCTTGCTGGTTCCAAGGAGGTCGAGGTGAGAGGTGCCCAGAGGCATTCTGTTTGGCAAGGAGAGGCGGGCTTCAGGCCCTCCAGTGCCCCTGCTTTCTTGTCTTAGAGGCCACCCCTAAGTGGAGGCGCCTAGCCAGAGCAGGGGTGCACAGGGCTCCTTGAAGGGCTTCAGGGAAGACTTCCCAGCAGCCCAAGTGCCCTGAAGGACTCTAGGGGCTTTCAAGTGGGGGAGGATGGTCTTCCAGCCCAAGGGCAGAGCCTGGAATTCGGCTCAGCAGGCTGTGGGCTGGAGAGGAGGCTGGAGAGCGGGTGACGAGACCCTGCCCCCCACCCCACAGCTACCACATCGCCTTCGGGCCCGTGGTGGACGGCGACGTCGTCCCGGATGACCCCGAGATCCTCATGCAACAGGGGGAGTTCCTCAACTACGACATGCTCATCGGCGTCAACCAGGGCGAGGGCCTCAAGTTCGTAGAGGACTCCGCGGAGAGCGAAGACGGCGTGTCGGCCAGCGCCTTCGACTTCACCGTCTCCAACTTCGTGGACAACCTGTATGGCTACCCTGAGGGCAAGGACGTGCTGCGGGAGACCATCAAGTTCATGTACACGGACTGGGCCGACCGGGACAATGGCGAGATGCGGCGGAAGACCCTGCTGGCGCTCTTCACTGACCACCAGTGGGTGGCACCGGCTGTGGCCACTGCCAAGCTGCACGCTGACTACCAGTCCCCCGTCTACTTCTACACCTTCTACCACCACTGCCAGGCTGAGGGCCGGCCCGAGTGGGCAGACGCAGCGCACGGGGACGAGCTGCCCTACGTCTTTGGCGTGCCCATGGTGGGCGCCACTGACCTCTTCCCCTGCAATTTCTCCAAGAATGATGTCATGCTCAGCGCCGTGGTCATGACCTACTGGACCAACTTTGCCAAGACTGGGTGAGGGCCAGAGGGCCTGGGGGGAGCTGGGGAAGGGTACTCCTGCAGGCCAGCGGCACACCCTCTACCCTCAGCTCGTCCTTGCATGGCCATCCATTCCTCCATTAAGGCTCATACTCTCACCTTCTCTTGCTCATTTGATGCACTCAGCACCTGCTCCGTGCCGGACAGTGAGTTGAAGGTGGGAGACTCAATGGAGTTAGAAGGGCTCCCGTCCTCTCTGCAGGCAGGCTCACTCAGTGGCTTTGGCTTGGTCTGTGCCTCACCTTCTCACCCTCTCTTTCTCCTCCCAGTGCCTCTACCAATCTGTCTGAGCCCTTGAGTCTGTGTGTCTAAGTATGTATGAAGGTTTGTGTCTGTCTGTCTGTGTGTTTAGGTCTGTGTGTAGGTCTCCTTCTCTCTTGAGATGAATCAATTGCTCTCTTCCTCTCTGCTCTCATCAGTTTCCTTTTTGCTGTCTCTGGCTGCTTGCTGGTTCCACTCTGCCCATCTTCATGTCTCTTTGTCTCTTGTTTCTGTCTCTCTGTCTCTGTCCCTCTATCTCCATCTCTTCCAGTTTCTCTATTTTCATATCCATCTCTGTCTGTCTTATATCTCCTCTCTCTCTCTCTCTTTCCCCATCTTTCTGGCTCTCTTTTGGTCTCCCGGCCTCTCTCATCCACGTCACTTCCCTTCCCACTCTGGCCCCACAGCGCCCCTCCTGTGCCCCCGGCCCTCACGCCTCCTTCCCCTGCCCTCCTGTGCCCACAGCGACCCCAACCAGCCGGTGCCGCAGGACACCAAGTTCATCCACACCAAGCCCAACCGCTTTGAGGAGGTGGTGTGGAGCAAGTTCAACAGCAAGGAGAAGCAGTACCTGCACATCGGCCTGAAGCCGCGCGTGCGCGACAACTACCGCGCCAACAAGGTGGCCTTCTGGCTGGAGCTGGTGCCCCACCTGCACAACCTGCACACGGAGCTCTTCACCACCACCACGCGCCTGCCTCCCTACGCCACGCGCTGGCCGCCGCGCCCGCCCCCCGGCGCCCCGGGCACGCGCCGGCCCCCGCCACCCGCCACCCCTCCGCCCGAGCCCGAGCCCGAGCCGGGCCCGAGGGCCTACGACCGCTTCCCTGGGGACTCCCGGGACTACTCCACGGAGCTGAGCGTCACCGTGGCTGTGGGCGCCTCCCTCCTCTTCCTCAACATCCTGGCCTTTGCCGCCCTCTACTATAAGCGGGACCGGCGGCAGGAGCTGCGGTGCCGGCGGCTGAGCCCACCCGGGGGCTCGGGCTCCGGGGTGCCCGGCGGTGGCCCCCTGCTCCCCGCCACCGGCCGTGAGCTGCCACCGGAGGAGGAGCTGGTGTCTCTGCAGCTCAAGCGGGGCGGTGGCGTCGGGGCGGACCCTGCCGAGGCCCTGCGCCCCGCCTGCCCTCCCGACTACACCCTGGCCCTGCGCCGGGCACCGGACGACGTGCCTCTCCTGGCCCCCGGGGCCCTGACCCTGCTGCCCAGCGGCCTGGGGCCCCCGCCTCCCCCACCGCCTCCGTCCCTCCACCCCTTCGGGCCCTTCCCCCCGCCTCCCCCGACCGCTACCAGCCACAACAACACGCTCCCGCACCCCCACTCCACCACGCGGGTATAGGGGAGGCTGGGGAGGCCCTCCTCCCGGGCTCTCCCGGCCCCGGGCGGGCAGTGCCACTCCGAAGGCAGGAGGAGGACCTGGCGACAGGCTCTTCCCGGACGGAGCTGTCCCACGTCGAGGAGCCTTAAGGTGGACATGGGTCTCCTCGGTGGGATCCGAGTTTCTCCCCTCCCCTGCCCCCCACCCCCCCACCCCCCCACCCCCGTCCAGAGAGGCCCATCCTCTCCTCTGCACCTGGGCCTCTGGACATCTGGGGGTGTCTTCCCCCCCTCCATCGGGACACCAATCTTCGGTGTGTGGAAACGTGGAAGTATTTTCCCACGTGGAGGTGCGCTTTCTCACAAGGGGGTGTTTTCCCATGTGCAGGGTAAGGTTTTTTTTTTTGCCGCCCTGGACACATGTTGGCCCCCTCAAAAGAATTTCTGCAGGGGTTTGTACCCCAGAATCCTGTTCCCTCATGCCTTCTCCCACCTCGCCACCCCCCTCCCGACCCCATGGAGACCCTGGAAGCGGTGTGTTCACAGATGGTGATCCTTGGCTACCAGACAACACAGTGAGGGACCCACAGGCCCCCTCTCCTCGCCCCCCCCCAGCAAAGCATGTTTACCCCCACCCCCCACCCCCAGTGGCACAGGTCAGGCCAAGCATGTTCTCCCGGGTAGGTAGGTGCCCGCCTTCCGCAGAGGCAGGCACAGGTTTCCTGCCGGGGGGGAGAGCGCGGATCCGCGCACCCCTGTGCTGCCCAGGAACTTGTCTTCCCATGGATTCAGGACATGCTTCTCTGAGTGGACACATGTTCTTGCATGTGGATGCGTGCTTTCCCATGCAGACAGCCCCTCTCCTTCCGGCGCATCCCTGCACCCCCCCTCCCCCTGGCACAGCACTTGGTTCCTCCCCATGCAGCAGGTGGGAACAGACTGAAAACAGAAGCTGAGGGGGGTGTACAGATCCGAGGGGAGGGCTCTGACCCTCCTTCCCCCAGACATGCTGAGTTGGGTGGGGGGTGGGGGTGCAAATACCACCCACAGAGGCCATGCATGTTTGATCAAAGCCCTCACCCCAGGTCCCGGAAAAGCCTTTCCCTCAGTCCTCAGACCACTGCTCATCTGTGCCAAACTGGGAAAGTGGGTTCCAGCAGGGGAAGACTCTTCTCCCAAATGTGCCAAGGATCCCCCAGGCCTGGGCTGGGGCAGGGAACACAGTGGGGGCTGGTGGGATCCAGGCAGGGGTTGATGGCAGCTAAGGGAGCCGGCCTGTGCCTCTCTTCTCACTCTATCTCATCCTTCCCTTTTCTGTCTCAACTTCCCATTCTCCTCTGTCTCTGTCTCCCTCTTTGAATGTGTCCCTATCTCAGTGTCAGATCAAACTCCCCACAGCTGACCTCACCCCACCTTCTTTCCCCCTGCACCCCATTCTTTCAGGACTCTAGGAAAGGAGCGGTGGAGGGTGGAAGGGAAGAGAAAGGGTTCACGGGACAGGTTGGGAGAATGAGGTCAGCTGTGCCCAGGAACAGATGGAAGGGGCGGTAGGGGTGGGGCTTAGACACCAGCACAAGGATTTGAAAGGAAATGTGTGAAGTGATTGCCCAGAGGGAACCTGGGAAAGAGTTTGAACCTCTGGGGCAAAGAATGATATCCGAAGGGTTTTAAGGGACACCCGTGGAGGAGGAGAGAACCCTTGTCTGCTGGCCCTTTGCGGGGTGTTAGTGCCAAATCTGAGTAGAGAGTGGGGTGTCGTTTTCCACTGATACCCAAATCCAGAATTCCTGGTCTTGACTCCCTGAGTCTTTGCCTCCCAGTGGTCCCTGCCCCTCATACCCCCACCCCTGGAAACGTCGTTCTTTTCCGGCCCCTCCCCCCTGCCTGGTCTAGCTCCTCTCTAAACAGTCATGCCCTCCAAATGCTAGGGATCTGGGCCCTGAACCCTGGAGACAGATGCCCCCTGAACTGGGGCATGGGAGGGGGGCTGGGGGACCCCATGATTCAGCCACGGACTCCAATGCCCAGCCCCTCTCCCCAGAACAATTCCCTGACAACCCCATGTCCCCCCCACCCCAACCTTTCGCGGCTCTGTACACATTTTTAAATCTGGCAAAAGATGAAGAGAATATTGTAAATATAAAAGTTTAACTGTTGGTCATGCTTGCTGTGATCCTAGGCTGGGGCAAACAAGTCTTGGGGGAAAATGACACTGTGGGATGAGGGAGGAGAGGGGTCCAAGCACCTTGGAGCCTGAGAGAAGGGAGAATGGGTGCTAAGGTGAGGTTGCCATGGTAATGGGCTCACTCGGGAAGTTAAGATCACTCGGAGCCTAGCACAGAGGTGGTGATGGGTGCACACACCAGGGAGGCCAGAGGGGGCTGGAGGAGAGGCACCAACCTGAGGGGGTTTGGCCCAGCCCAGGACTCAGAGTGAGGCCTTGGCACATTGTGAGGGAGCACCCCAGCACATTGTGACTTGCTCAAGCCCCTCCCAGGGGCCTCTGGCACAGGCAGGCAGGCTGGCGGACGAGGGGTGGGGGGGGCAGAGTGGGCTGGGGGCCTAGGGGCCCGGGTGGCCCTAGGGACCCCCATGGCCATAGCTGAGCGGCCGCAGCCCGGGTGGGCCTCGTATCCCAGCACCGACACCAACACCTGCCAGGACCTGGGCAACTCCATCCTGGTGCTGCTGGGCCTCGTCATCTGCATCAATATTGGCGTCAACATAGTGACCCTGGTCAGGGCGGGGCTGGACAGGGGGTGGGGGGAGCCTGCGGGGCAGCCATCGGGGTGGGGGGGGCCCAGGGTCACCACATCCTCCCCCACCTAGCTCTGGCGCCGACTCCGTTTCTTCTTACGCCGAGTATTCCATATTATTTGCGAAAAAGGTAAGGGTTGGGGATGTGGGTAGGGGCAGAGGAAACCTCATAGCCGCAGCGCTGGGCTGGCCCCTTCCCATGCCCCCCTCTCAGACACCACGGCTGCTGCCAGCTTGCCTTCCCGGGCTCCGCCGCTCCACCCCTCACCTCTCCCCCATCCACAGAAGCTCTCAAGTCCTCTTCACCCAGGAAGCAGACCACCTCACAGCCCTCGAGGAAGCGGAGCTCCCAGGACGTTCACCTGCGATGCACCATGGACCCCGTGAAAATGACCGTGACCCCCCCACCCACTCGCCGCCACCGTCACCGCGGCTCTCCCACCCGCCCTGCCCGCCGACCAGTGGCCTGGGCCCCTGCCACCGACGATGAGAAGCCCCCACGCCACCACCTGGCCACCTGCTCCCACAACTGTCCCAAGGACTGGGAAGGCTTCAAATCCACCCAGGAGATCTGGGCTCCCTGGGCCCAGGACCCCCTGGAGCCAGCTGCCCAGACCATCCGCTTCCAGGAGACCACAGACGGAAGGCCCCTCAAAGCCGAGATCCAGTCTGAGCTGGGCCTCCAGGCCTACGTGTACCCTGTGAACCCCCCACCTGCCACCCCAGAGGCCCTGAGCCACAACAACGGCGGGTTGGAGGCGGAAGTGGCGCCATGTCCGCCCGCCCTGCCACCCACGCGGGGCCCCGCGATGGTCCCCGCCATCCCCCGGCGCCGCTCCTCGGCCCGCGTGGTGTATGACGCCCGCGACGTGAGGCGGCGGCTCCGGGAGCTGACCCGGGAGGTGGAGGCACTGTCCCATTGCTACCCTCTGGCCTCTGCATCTAGCACTTATGAGGGGACGGGCCAGGATTGGGTGTACCATTCCTTGGCGGGGAAAAGACTAAGAGAATAAAAAGGATAAAGGAGGTGGCTCGTGGTGGTGTTTGAGGGGCCCAGGGCCCACGCAGCCCACAGAAGCCCGGGATGCTAGCGGAATGCTCTTCCTAGCCACAGGGCCTAGAACCGTACCCCTTCCCCCACCCCGGGACCCTCAGCAGCCTCTCGTCCTTACCAGGCAGGCCCTGTCCTCAGCCCTTTCCCAGGCCCTCCAGGGCTTCCGGCCCTGGTTCTCCACCAGTCCTGGCCTGGAGGGGAAGACCCTTTCCCCTCAGAGGTCTGGTCCCAGCCAAAGTCTAGGTTTAGGCTGTAGCCACAAGTGAGAGGTGGATGGTCAGTCCCTCTGAAGCCCTGGTTTCTGTGGGGTGGGGTGGCTGAGATGAGTGTGTCTAGGTCCTCAGAGTTCCCCAGTCTGAACCTGAAGCTCCTGTACCCTCAAGCAGGCTTGGAGCAGAGGATGAAGTACAGGGGACTCTTACAGGGCTGCCTCACATATCATCACAGCCCTCTGTGACCTCGCTTCTCTGGTTAGCACTCCCCTGGCAAGATGAGGAGACCGAGGTTCAGAGAGGACAAGTGACGTGTTTATAGTCACATGGACACCAGGGGTCAAGTTCACCTCCTCAGATGCTCGGCTCCCTGCTCCTGCAGGTGGATTTCCCCTGAGGGATTCCTACCAACTCAGCCTGGCTTACCAGAATATTCCAGCTTCCTTCGTGTGAACTTATTTCCATCCCACTGACAGCTGTGGAACCAAGGCCTTGCCTTTCTAGAGGGTTGGGATCACATGTGCCCACACAAATACTTGGGGCCAAAGGAACTGGCCCTTACCTTACACACTAGGTGCATTCCTGGAATGTGGGAAGACACACCTTTCAACATTATTGATCATCTTAAATTGATTTCCTTCAGTGGATACTTACTGAGCACCTACTATGGGTTTGAAAACTTGATGGGAAACGCTCCCTGTCAGTAACTCTATTTCTCTTAAAAAGAATCAGCAATGGTCTTAGAGTCCCCACAGTGCCTCTTTGAATGACCTCGGAGGTGAACCTGGTGGAAATCAAAGAATCCTTTTGTCCTATCGACAATTACATCTATTTTGTGCTTTGTGAATTTCACGCAGTTTTCGGAAGGTGGCAGCTGACAGAATTTTACAATTCGGTGGGAGTGGGTCAGCGAGAGGTCAGTCGGATGGAAAGGAGAGAAACCACAGCTGGGAGTGGTCCAACTTCAGCCAGGTGGGCTCAGTCCTGCTCTGAAGTGGAGGGGCCAGTGGGCTCAGTGACCATCAATAACCCCTAAGCTGCAAGCCAGGCCAGGAGGCGGCCGACAGGGTGGGGTGCTAGAGGGATTGACAGGGGAATGGGCAGAGCAGGAGAGGTTGGTGCTGGGACCCCAGAGAGCAGCCCCTCCAACCAATCACCCTAGTCACTGGCTCCAGGGCAAGCATGGGGTGGGGAGTAGCCACAGGCTGCAGAAGCTGGCATATGTCTTGAAAGAACAATGAGTAGAGAAAATCCTTGATGCACAATTTAAACCTTATGAAGATTCTGTCTCATGACTGTAGCTGCCGTATTTCTGGCTCAGGAATCCAGGCGGGGCCAAGCAGGCCCTCACGGAGACTGCGAGTCTGAAATCTGAGGTCTCTTGGGACCGGCCTCCATCAAGTGGGTGCTGAGGGTAGAGATGGCCAGCAGTGTGGGCAAAAGAGCTACCACCTCTCCATTGTGACTGGAGACTTGCCTCATTATGACCCGACTCCCTCACCAGCTGGTGGATGTCCCCAGGTCCTGGCATGAGTATAGTGCGGGTTGGGGCCGGTGGGGGGGTGGGGCGGGGGCACGGCCCAGGTGGCCCTAGGACCCCCCCCACCATGGAAGACCAGCTCTTGTGTGACACCTTGGGGTGCTGCAGTCAATACCAAGAGGGTCCCCAGAATGCCGAGGACTTCCTGCTCCTTCTGCTAGGCCTCATCATTCTCGTCAACATTGGGATCAACATGGCCATTGCGGTCAGTGCTGGCTGCGGTCAGTGCGGACAGTGCGGGCCGGGGGGAGCAGCTGCAGCCTGCCCCTCCACTCGTGGGAGCAGTCTTGGCTGGGAGGGGCTGGGGGCTGGCAGTGGAGAGCCTGACCTTCACTCCCGCCCCGCCCTACCCGCAGATGTGGCACGGGCTCCAGAATGCCTTAGACAACACGATCTGTTGGATTAGTCAGAAAAGTGAGTATGGCAGCTAGAGAGGTAGTGGACCTCCTACCTTCTCCCTAGAAACCAGGCTTGTGCTCCCAGTTCCAACCTCTTCTGGTGATAGCCCTGATCTCGTGGCCTCTTGCTCCCCCAGATGACAACACGCAGACTCGTCAAACCTCCCTTAAGGCTCAGAGGAAGGCTCCGGTCAGGAACGTCCATATCCACTGCACTCTGGACCCTGTAGAGGTGAGCATGGCTCAGCCTGCATCCTACTCTTCTTCCTCCTGTGACCATTTCCGCAACCACCGCCGCCGCCGCTGCCGCCAACAGAGGCCACAGAAACACAGACCATGCCGCCGTGACCGCCCAGGCTTCCGTGGCCTCCATCGCAGCCGCAAGATGACCCACCTGCGGTCTGTGCCCTCCCTTGACCGGGAGGTCCCAGAGTCCTACCTGGAGGATGAAGATGACCTGTCCTTCCCACATCGCAGGTCCCCACGTCGTGGCTGGAGAGGGCTCTGTCCGAGGCTGGGCCTGCCCTCCAACCTGGGTCTGTGGGGCCGCCAGGGCAGAATCCTGGCCAGCCTGCCGCCACCCTCTCTCTACCTCTCCCCTGAGCTCCGCCGCATGCCCAAGCGCGTGGAGGCCAAGTCCGAGCTGAGGCTGCAATCCTATGGCCCCAGCTGCTCACAGTCCCGCGTCTGGGGCAATGTGGAGGCCGAGCAGTGGGCCTCGGCTCCACCACCTCCCCGCCGGCTGCCCCCCAACCCCTCCTGGGTGCCTGGGGGGCACAGCCCCTACCCCTCGCGGGGCCAGCTGATATATGACTCCTGGGAACAGCGGCGGCGCGGTCTGGAGACCTGTGAGCCCCAGCCTGCTCCGGTGGCCCGGGGCTCCCGGCCTGAGGCCCCAATTTACCGGGAGCTCTATTCCCCCCAGTCCCACCGGCGGAACGTCCCTGGCCATGCTTACAGCCAGCCCAACCGCAGCCCCCACCCGTCCACAGGACACCTGAACTACAGCACCCAGGACCCGCACGAGGTCCGGCGCCACGCGACCGACTGGGTTGAGACGCTGCCCTCTCGGCATCCTCCTATGACTTCCACGTCCCTCACCATCTTGGGAGAGACCTCCCACCCACGGGTCCTAGCTCCAGGCCTGGCCCTGCCACCCCACTCCTCCCAGCCCCTGCCCGTTGTCCAGGCTGCCGAGCCCGCCCCACCCCCAACCACCTTCATCCCACTCAGCCGGACCCCGGGGGGCAATGCCAATTACCAGGTGTACGACAGCCTGGAGCTAAAGCGCCAGGTGCAGGAGAGGCGAGTGCGGTCTCACTCACTGCCACCACTTTCTACCTCCGCCTCCAGGCCCTCTCTGCACAGGAGCCGGGCTGGGAAACTTAACTGACCAGCAGGCGAATGTTGGGGACGGGACGGGTCACACAGTGGGGAATAAAGAGAAACAGAGTCCAAGAAGCACTGTTGTGGTCTGTGGCTTGGAAATGCCAGCTCTTCTGCCAGCAGGAGTCCTTGCCCTTGGCTTCTGGAAAGGAGAGGCCAATGTCCTCCTCTTGGTGGGAGTTTCCCTTGGGCTCAGGGGCCGCGGTCCTGCCAGCAGGCCCTTCCTTGGGGGCCCCTCCCGGGCCTGCGCCAAGTGCTGAGTAGATCTTGCAGGTGCAGACGCCAAAGCACCAAGCAGGGTAGCCACCCTGCATCTCTAGGCCCACCCAAGACACTGAAGCCAGATTTCAAAACTGGGAGTTCTATGTCTGGACAGATCTATGCCCATGGCCCCACCGTAGGGGAGGGGAAGTCGGGTTCTGGGTTCCAGTTAGGTCGACCCCCAAGGCTTCGAGGCCAATGTCTTGTCAGACTCAGGGGTGGTAAAGGGGTGAAGGGGGCTCAGTTTTTTCAGAATGATTGAGTGAGTGAGTGAACAAGTGAGAGAATGGGCAGCGAAGGGGTGAAGGAGGGAGGGGGTGAAGGGAGGTACACTGGGCTCCAGACCTCCTCTGACTGTCCAGACAGGTCACCCAAGCCCAGTTACCAGGGATCTCCAGCCTGGGCCCTCCTCTTCCTCCGCCTCTCTCATTGTGACCCCCGACCCCCCTCCATTGTGACCCAGTCCCTCTCCCCTCCCCCACCAGAGGAGCCTGGCTCTTAGTGAGTATGTGGGGGCCAGGGGGCCCAGGTAGTCCTGGGACCCCCGGCCATGGGTGAGCGAGCCTACCATGGAGCCCAGGTGTGCTCTGGCACCAACCCCAGGAAGTGCCAGGACTTAGGAGACTCGATTCTTCTGCTTCTGGGCAGCTTCATCTTGCTCAACGTGGGGATCAATGTGGTGATTCTGGTCAGGCGGGGCTTGGGCAGCAATGTTGGGGGAAACCTGGGGTCTCACAGGGGCTGAGGTGGGAGGGCTGCTACCATGTGGGCAGGCAAGGGTTGGATTTCAGAGCTCACCTTACTTCTGGGCTCTCCTCTCCCCTGCTTCCCTCAGCTCTGGAGACAGCTGAAGAGCTCCTTGCGGATCCTTTTCCACTATTTTTTTCCAAAAGGTGAGTGAGCCTGGGGATGGGCTCCAGGGAATGCAGGCCTGTCTTCTTTCTTTTATCCCTGTCCCTCTCCTCAGCCCCTCAGGGACCCAGGCCTTATCCCATCCCACCTTTCCCTGCAGACAAGCAGCACGGCTGTATAGGCAGCAATCCCGTGTGTATGCGCTGCTCCGTGGACCCTAAGACCCTGAGCTCAAGAGTCTCTTCTCGCTTCCATCGCCATCCAAACTTCCCGCTCGGGCACGCTAACCACCAGGACTCCTGGATCCCAGACACGAAGGATGAGAAGACTTCTAGGTGCTGTTGGATGCCACCTCCATGTGGGCACACCAGGGTTCCCACAGAAGCTCCATGGGGCCCGTGGAAGGAGGAGATGATGGGAGCTGGGGAAGCCCCTCAGGTCACAGCCTTAAAGGGCCAAGCCTCCTTTTTCTCCAGGTCAGAGACACCTTCCCAGATCCAAGCCCCCATGGACAACGTCAGGGCCCATAATCCGAAGATGAACAAGGTGGAAATGGTTCCACTGTCCTTGCCCCAAGAGTGCAAGACTAAGACCCCAGACTATGCCCCAGCCCAGTCCCAGACCCAGGTCCCTGTGCAATCTTCAGCCAAGGCCTGGACCCAATCCCCAGCCCAACCCCGGACTTATTCTCCGGCCCATGCTCGACTAACCCACACCCATGCCCACAATCCAGCCTCTACTCCAACCTTCCCTCCAGCTCCTCCTCCAACTCCTGCCCCAGCCACTACTCCTATCCAAGTCCCTACGCCACCCCCTACCCCAGTTCCTGCCCCAACCCCTGCTCCAGCCCCTGCCTCAATCCCTGCCCCAACACGGGTCATGGCCCTAACAACCACTCCAGTCACTGCTCCTGTCTCTGCCTCCACCCACACCCACATCCTAACTCCTATTCCCTCTACTTTGGCTACCTTCAGTAGTGGTGTTTCTACTGGGCATGTGATATATGATGCTCGCAGGTTAAAGCAGAACTGCTTCCACGTGTGCAGCCCCCATAACTCTGAGTATTCCAGAAAGGACTTGCATACCCTCTCCAGACCCCAAAAGAGACAGGGCCTGGTGAGTTCTGGTACATTTGAGCAAACATCAAAGCCACACAGTGGGGATGGTACCAACTCCCCAACAGGCTCCACACTGGGCTACCTGGAGTTGAGGAAGATCCCAGATGGTGGCAAAGACAAGGTCTCCCAGCCCAAGACCTTCCCGTACTGCAGCCTCCATCCCTGCAGTTCTGAGAGGAGAGACGTGGACTCCCAGGCTCCAGTCTACCCCAAGTTCCTGGTCTATTCTCAGGAGCCTGCATCCCCTAAACTTTGCCTTCATTCTCCAAAAAGTGCCCAGAGTTCAGTGTGTACTCTTCCTCCACCATGCACTCTTTCTTTGCCTCTTATTCCCCCAAAATCTTTTGTCCTTTCTCAATCCACCAGTCATCAGAAATCCCCTACCTCAATACAACCCCCCACCTCTCTCTCAACCTCTAAGTCTGCTCAGCCCATCCCTCCCCAGTTCTCCACCACTTCTAAACCTCTCATTCAACCTCAATTCTCTGAAATTCACAAGAGTCTAGGCCCTACCCAAGACCTTGGCCTCCAAAGGAGCCCATGCCCTTCAAAAGACTCTAGCATTCACAAGAGCCCAAGCCCTATTCAAAATCTAGGCCCCGACAAGAACCCCAGTCTTACCCAAGATCCTGTTCTCCACAAGAACCCAAGTCTTAACCAAAATATAGATCTCCACAAGAACCTGAGCCTTCACCAAAATCCAGGCATCCACAAGAACCCAGGCCCTAACCAAAATCCAGGCCACCACGAGAACCCTGGCCATACCCAAGCCTCTTATCTCTACAAGAGCCCAAGTCCTCCCCAGGACTCTAGCCTTCATAAGACTCCAGGCGTTACCCAAGATTCTGGCCCCCAAAAGAGCTCAGACCCTGCTCAAAATGCTGGTGTCCTAAGGAGCCCAGGTTTCACCCAACCCTCTGGCCTTCAGAAGAATGTATCATTTACCCAAACTTCTGACTTTCAGAGGAGCTTAGGCTTTATGAAAAACTCTGGAGTCCATAGAAATCTAGACCTAACCCAAGAGACTGTCGTCTACAAAGGCAAAGGTCTACCCCAAGCAACTGCCCCCCATAAGAGCTCAGACCCTTCTCAAGATTCTGGAGGCTGTAAGAATACAAGTATTGTCCAAGATGCAGGAGTCTTCAAAAGCCTAGGTCTTACCCAAGAGTCTGGTCTACAAAAGAACCCAGGCCTTTCCCAAGTCTCAGGAATCAACAAGAACCCAGGCCTTGACCAAACATCTGGCCTCTGTAAGGGGTCAGGCCTCACCCAAGACTCAGGAGACAACAAGAATCCAGGTCTTACTCAGGATTCTGGAGGATACAGGAGCCCAGGCCTTACTCAAGCCCCTGAAGTCAAGAGGAAATTTGGTCTTACCCAGGATGTTGGAGTGTCCAAGAACTCAGAACATTCCCAAGACCCTAATCTCCACAAGAGCCCAGGAATTAATCAAGATTTGGGCCCCCATAAGGGCCCAGCCCTTACCCGTGACTCAGGCCTTAATCAGGAATCTGGCCTCCACAAGGTCTCAAGGCTTATCCAAGATCCCAGCCTCCAAAAGTGCCCAGAGCTTGTTCTAGGTACTGGTTCTGTACAAGGCCCTCTTCAGATCCCAAAGTCAACACCATCCCTGATGAAGTCATTTGTATCTGAGGACCCTCCTCAGAGGGAAGACAAAGAACAGCGCATATCCTGGACTTCTGTTCCACTCAGTCAGAATTCCTGCTCTTCCAAGGCCCAGGTGATATGCAATGACCTGCATACTTTTTCAGAGGTTCCTGTACTAATTGAGCTACAGCCAACCTCCCGGAAGACAGGTAGCCAAGACTGGGTGTACCACCCTGCAGATACAGTTCCTTCAGCCTGCCAGAACTATCGCCAGATGTCAATGCCTTCCAAAATCAACTCAAAGCTCCTCTGCCCTGGATCAGGTACCAGAGCTGGGCATGTGGTCTTTGACGCCCGCCAGAGACAGTTAGGAGTAAACAGGGACAAGTGTGAAGCTCTCTTCCCCAGGCGTCTTCGCCAAGAGACGCCCAGCAACTCACGGGAGAGCAGCAAGGAGTGGGGATATCAGTATGTAATGAAGACCTTGGATAAAGATGGGACAAAGGTACAGCAGGAATAAAGACATGAGAGGAGTGTTCTGTGGTTGTTTGGGGACATCCACTCAGCCCCATCCCTGACATTGACCACCCACAGGGTTTGATGAAGACTGGAACTATCCTAGCCCATGCTTGTCCTCCATAACTGCCAAGCCAAACCATTATCCTCAAGATCCTAGAACTGTACTGTCCAATCCAGTAGCCACTAGTCTAATGGGGCTGTTAAAATTTAAATTGATTAAAATTACATAAAATGTAAAATTCTGTATTGAGTTGCATTATCTACATTTCAAGGGCTCAGTAGCCCCAGGTGGCTAGTGGAAGCTATATTAGACAGCATAGATTCAGAATATTTCCTTCATCACAGGCAAAATTATTGGACAGCCATACTCTATAGTTCAGAGGAACTTCCCTTTCCCTCTCCAGCCACCTCTAGCATCTTCAAATCTCCCACATAGCCAGAGAACCTAGTTTGAGGAGTAGGTACCATGGAGGCATGCCTGGTCGCCCCACACCATGAGAAGGAACCCAGTCTTCAGCTCTCTTGACTTGGCCTCTTGGGTCACAACCGGATCAACAGAAACCTGCCTCCCTGGTTCTGGGCTGTGTCTTGGGGTCTCTGTACCTCAGGAAGGGCAAGAACATTCTTTGTCAGTGAGGCCTAGGAACGCCTGAGACCTGGGTGCCCTGAACTGAGCTCTGGATTCTAAGAGCCCCCTCCTTTACAGGCCTCTAGTTTGTCTAGGTGTGTCCCTGCTTAATTCTCTCTCCTATGGACTCAGGCCTACCCTAACACTGGAGACAGCCCCTGCACAGAGGGAATGTATGAAGTCTTGGCCCAGCGATGGATTTGTCTGTGAGCTTTCTACCCATTATCCTAATTCCTCGTCCCACCCTGGATTTAGGCTGTGTTCTGGTCCCTGTTAGCATAGATTATTGAAAGCAATTTCCTACCCTTGATAATATTCCAATGCCTTGCTCCAGCCCCAAGTTTCCTCTGGACTTGATCTTCAGTCTTGATACCCTCTTCTCTGTGTATACATAAGCTGTGTGGTTCAAAACTGCTCCTCTGCCATCTCTCTTGAATGTCTGAGGTGGGCATCACTGCTCCCTAATATGTGTCTCTCTTCCCTGGGCCACATGACCTTCTTGAGTCACTTCCTAAGTGTTCCTGCCTAAGAGTGCCACCACTGATCTCAAAGATGCCTGCCCACCCAGCTGGGGAATCCCTTCCAACACCTTCCTGGCTCACCTCTGTGACCTTGGACAAATCATGTGCAAACTTTCTAAGCTGAGGTTTCCTTATCTCCAAAATACATAGAAGAGCCCTTCCAGCTCTAAGTGACCAAAGTTCTTCTACTCACATATGGAATCCAAGGGCCCCCTTTTCTCCCCAGGCCCTAGGGTATTTGCTATCCAGGTCCATCCTATTACACCTCTTCCCCTACTCCAGGGGTGGGGTGGATCGGCCCTTGGAAAAAAGCAGAGCAGTCTGTCTCCACAGAAACTACAACTTCCATCAGGCACTGCTTCAGCAGAACAGGAAAGGATGTGGGGGCGGACTCCAGTGTCCTAGGAGCTCCGGAGACAAACTACAACTCCCAGGAAAGAGTGAAACCTCAGCTGCTCAAACGAGGGAAAAGCACTCTGACCCGAGCCGGGGCCTGGCGGGAACCTTCCCGGAAAGCCTCCCCCCGAAAGGGCGTGGTCGTACCTGTGGGCGGGGCCATGGGAGCAAGAGGAAGAAGTTACCTGTTGGATTGTTCTATCCACCTTCTTCCCCACTCTACCCCTAAGAGGGAAGCCGCAGATCATAAGCCTCTCCCGAAAAGAGGTAAAGGGACGTAGCCAAAGGAAATCGTGGGGTCGCGGCAGAGACTGGCTATTGCATCCTGTAGGAGGGACCCAACAGCCACTTTCTACCTGCTCAGTCAGGTGAACCGGCCCTTAGGGGCGGGGAGCTGCGTGAAGGAAGGGCAAAGACGGAGGAGGTATTTATTTGTTCGTTTTGAAGACTATATTTGGAGCCCCAGTTGCAGTTGGGTCTGGGGCCCTCGCTCAATCTCGGGAAGAAGGAAGAACACAGGCGACTTCTCCGCAACAGAGCAAAGGCGGGTCTGGGCTGCCGTGTTTTCCTTAGCCAAAAAAAACGTTAGAGCTCCATGACTTCCGCGGTCTGGGGGGGTGCCGCCTGGTGGGGCCCACCGCCCCCGGCGCCAGCCCGGCCGCTCACCGACATCGACTTCTGCTCCGGGGCGCAGCTTCAGGAACTGACCCAACTGATTCAGGAGCTGGGGGTGCAGGAAAGCTGGAATAACGGGCCCAAGCCGGGGCCAGACCTCCTCCGGGCCAAGGACTTTGTCTTCTCTTTGCTTGGTAAGTAACACTCCTAGCCTCCGTACCCGCCCCGGCTTTGGGCCACGCCCCCACGATCCCTTCTCTTCCCTTAGGCCTCGTTCACCGCCGGGACCCCCGCTTTCCTCCCTTGGCAGAGCTCTTGCTACTTCACGGCGGGATTCGCGAGGGCTCCCTTGATCTGGGACCTGCACCTCTGGGTCCCTATGCCCGGGGACCTCACTACGACGCCGGCTTCACGCTTCTGGTGCCGGTATTTTTGCTGGACGGCACTGGGCCCGAGCTGCAACTGGATCTGGAATCCTGTTACGCACGGCTCCGCCTCCCCGAGTTGAAGCGCGGATCCTCAATCCGGGAAGCGTGGCAGGATTGCCTGGAACCTACGATTCCAGAAGGACGTGATTGGATCCCTCAAACCGAGAAAGAAGGAAGTTCCAAGGATCGGGAAAGCTCCGCGGACCAGCCGCACAGTAACCTCACTGTGCCTGAGCCTCACGTGTCTTTGGAAGAATCACCTAGTGACGTTCCAAAGCCGGAGGTTCCTCAGAGTGACATCATCGATCTTGATTCTCCCACATCTTTGAAGAAACTATGTGCTGACGTCACCAAGCTAGCTGTCGAATGTCGAGTCCCACAGCTGTCCGAGGAATGGGAGGCGTGGCCTACATTGTCCCCCGCCCAAGTTGCTGCCTGGTTCTTTGCTTCTCTGGCCGCGGTCGCCGAGACCCTGATTCCAATCCCAGGCTCTCCGCGCCTGGTGCACGCAGCCCGCCACGCGGGATTCACTACCATCCTCCTGGCCACTCCCGGTCCCCCGCGCCGCCTACTGCTCTTCGACCTGGTCCCCGTGGTGTCTGTGGCCGGCTGGCCCGAGGGGGCTCGGAACCACTCGTGGGCAGGCCCGCTGGCCTCCGGGCCCTCCTCCTTCTACCTGGTGCCCGGCGGCGTCACAGAGCGATTGGGCGCCTCTGGCTGGCAGCTCTGCTTCGCTCGCCAGGAGCTGGCGCTCAAGGCGCGCATACCGGCTCCGCTGCTGCAGGCGCACGCGGCGGCCCAGGCGCTGCTGCGCCCGCTGGTGGCCGGGACCCGGGCGGCGGTGCCCTACCTGCTGCGGATGCTGCTCTACTGGGCGTGCGAGCGGCTGCCCGCGCTCTACCTGGCGCGACCTGAGAACGCCGGCGCCTGCTGCCTGGGGCTGCTGGACGAGCTGAGCCGCGTGCTCGAAGCCGGGGCCTTGCCCCACTATTTTCTGAATGGCCGAAAGCTCCTGGCGGGGGACTTCGCTGCCGGGCTGCTACCGGAGTTGGCCCGACTCCGCGGGGACCCTGCTGGGGCTCTGCGGGCCGCGGTGGAGGAGGCCAAGGCTGCACGCAAGGGGGGCGGCTTGGCGGGCGTGGGGGGCGGGACCCATTAAAGAGTCAGCTCCTGTCAGCATGGAAAGTGCTTCTTCTGGGAAGTGGAATGCTGAGGGCTCTGGCCAGGCGCCTCTCCCGGGAGAAAGACTGAAGACCCCATTCTACAAGTCCTCGTGGTCGGTTCCTCCCAATATCCCCGCCCCCAGTCATTCATTCCGGCCTTTCCGCTCTCCAAATATGACGCCAGCTCCTCTTCGGCTCCAGTGCAGGCCCCCGCAATCTTCTTTCCCCAATAATTCCGGACTTTTCTCTTAGAAGTCAGTAGAGAAGGGGGAAATATATTTGCTGACAAAACGCGGAAAGGCGAGGTTTGGAGACTGGAAATTAACCGGTTTGATTCACACACCAGCGGGCATTTTAAAGAGGCCAGACTGCACCCCAGACTCGATCTCACTACTAACACCATCTCTCCAGTTATCCCCTTCTCCTCAACCAGTCCAGCCCTCACTCCATCCTGGGCAGCAGGGATCCCTCCTTTCTGTTCTTGAGGCGTCAACCATTCTGTCTTAAGCCCAACCATTCCCCCACCCACCCTCAACCAGTCCAGCCCTCACTCCATCCTGGGCAGCAGGGATCCCTCCTTTCTGTTCTTGAGGCGTCAACCATTCTGTCTTAAGCCCAACCATTCCCCCACCCAGAGTTTCGTTCATGGAATCGCCTCCCTATTCCTCCTCCTCCCAGCCGCCGCTCCGTCCTCACGTCCCGCCTCCAAGGAACCCCGGGGTTCCGCCGGCCCAGCTTCTCCCCCACCCCCACATTCCCGGCGTCTCCGCCCCCTGCCCCGCCCCCGGGAGGAGGGGGAGTTGCTGTCGCCGCCGCTGCCTCGGCTTTCCACTGCTGCTGCCGCTGCCGCTGCCGCCGCTGCGCCGGGTCCAGCCGCCAGGCCCAGGGCTCTGACTTCGCCGGACCAGGGTGCTTTGCCGAGACGCCCTCTCCTTCTTGGGGGTCCGGGGCATCCAGCCGGGTGCCGGGGAAAAGCCTGGCTTGCGGGGGACGGGGAGGGAGGAGCCTGGAGCCGGAGCCAGCGCCACCCGTCTCCGGATCAACAGGACAGGACAGGTTGAGGGGCGTCGGGAAGGAAGAGGCGATATCGGGGAGGAAGCCGAATCGGAGGAAGCGCAGAGTGATTGCTCTCACTAGGAGGGGGCCTGTTCACATCTGGGGACTGGTGACAACGTGGGTGCACTCCGCTCTGGGATGGGGGGTGGGGGTGGCTGGGTTGGAGGCTGTGGGAGCTAAACAGCACCAGCTGTCCCCGAGGAAATTTAAGGGGCAGGCAGAAAAAAAGGGACCCTCCTTATTCGAGGTGATAGAGGGTCCTGTGGAAAACCACCTGGTGTTTCCGTTAGGAAGGGTGGTTTTGGAGGTGACTTGGAAAGGAGTGGAGGGTGACAAGGTGAGAAAAGGGCTCATTAGCTGGAACCCTGGCCCACTAAAAGTGGGGGTAATGGTGAAAAAAGGTACCGTCTAGCGAGAAGGCCTGGAAACTTCTCACGCATCAGAACGGCCTGGCAATTCTAAGACATAGGTTTTGGGGATTTCAGCGAAAAAAGTGGGGGATCCTCTCCATTTAGAGGGTGGCAAAAGAAAAGAAAACCAAGGTTGGATTCCTTCCTGACACTGGACAGCTCCCCAGAAGGAGGTGAGGCAACCTAATATCCCTAAAGCTAAGAATCCACACTCTTTAGATTCCAGGAGTGGATTTGGTAGGGGAGCAGAGCCCCGAAATAGGGTGGAGAGCTGCCTGGGGCTATTGGAACCAAATCTTGGAAATTTTGGGGGTCTTGGTTTTGGGAGAGGGGAATCAGGGACAGCCACACTGGAGAACAGGGAAGGGAGAATTTTCAGTAGGTGGCAAAATTCGAGGCTGGGGTCAACTGAGGGGGGAGCAGGCTGCTGGGTCAGGAGGCGCCAGCCGGGCCCAAGGATTGGAGCTGGCAACTGTGGGGGTCTTAGCCTCAGGTCCTGTGGGTGGGACGGTGAGTCTGGGGGCCCGAGCAGCAAGAGCATGCCCTAGTGAGAGGGCTTCTCTGGGGGAGCCCCTTGCCCTCCTGGCGCCTGCCGGTTTGGGGGTATCTCCTCCCGGGGCGCCATGGCGGCGCTGGCCAGTAGCCTGATCCGGCAGAAGCGGGAGGTCCGCGAGCCTGGAGGCAGCCGGCCCGTGTCGGCACAGCGGCGTGTGTGTCCCCGCGGCACCAAGTCCCTTTGCCAGAAGCAGCTTCTCATCCTGCTGTCCAAGGTGCGACTATGCGGGGGGCGGCCCTCGCGGCCAGACCGCGGCCCAGGTGAGTGCGGCTGGGGCTGGGTCTCTCGGCCAGGGGGTCTCTGTCCAGGGGCTGAGACCAGGGACTCTGTCTGAAGAGTGGGACCCAGCTGTAGGGGACTCCCGGAGAGTGGGTGGGCCTGGGCGACAAAGTCCCAGCCTATCAGACTATGCCTCAGTTTCCTTTCTTATTTCCCGTAACCCAGACTCTCCTCCCTTTCGAGTAAGGGGAGAGCTTGAGGGGCTTAGTCTAGCGCCCCGAAGTTTCGCAACCCCTGCCCCCACCCCCCACCCCCGATATGGAATCCCCACCCCCACCATCCTCCGCCTACGTGCCGACTCTCGCGATCCTTTCAATCCCGAGCGGAGGGGGCTGGGGGCTCTGTACGCCTGGGTCACCCCGAGGATTTCTGCGGCTCCGGCCGCCCCGCCCCCGCCGCGGTTCTCCCGCCCTCCACGCCTTGGCTTGATTCCTCCCGGTCGAGTTCGCCTGGCTCAGGGCCAATCTCCCCAGCTCTCCCCCGGGTGTCCTTGCAGCTATTTCGCCAGACCGCCCCTCTGTGCGCCCTCCTCCCAAGACCAGCGTTTCTAGAAGGGAGCTGGGGACCCCCCCCCCATTACCCCCCATTCCTCCTCGCGAGACTCCGAAATCGGGTCCTACTGGCTCAGAGGACCCTCTGCCCGGAGGAACTCAGGCACATTAACGGGGCTGGAGGGGGCATGGAGACTGGGGGGTCGTACCACCTACAAAGCGGGGGACAGGGGAGTCTCGGAGAGCAAGCGACCAGAAAGAGTTGTCAGTATCAGCATGTGATCCCCGTCCAGGTACGACAGGCAGGGAGTCCCTTTGGCCCCACTCCCGCCGGCTCTCAGCTCCCCTGGGGGTGGCCCCCTCGAGCCCCCCCCCCCCCCGCCCTCCGCCCACCCTCCGTCAGCGGCCTTCAGCAGTGGTATGGTCCGTAGCCCACCCTCTGAGAGGGGACCCGGCCCCCACGTGACTCAGCCTGCCTCTCTATCTCCCTGGTCCCCCTCCCCCATCTCTTTGATATGGTACTGAATGCCCCCGCCCCACCCCAGGCGGGTTACCTGGATGAAGGGGAGAGGCTGAGCCTCAGAGAGGGCTGCCCCCCCCTCCCCCCCCCCCCCCCCCCCCCCCCCCCCCCGCGAGCCAGCAGACTGACAAACAGACAGACAGCCAGATGGACCAGTGTCAGACAGTCCGGCTCTGGGCCAGGCCCAGGCCTGAGCCAAGCGGGCAGCAATGCAGCAGCAGGTGCTGAGTCAGCACTGGGCTCTGTACCACCCCCACTCCTTTGGGGGAGCCCCTACCCTGTGGCCACCTTATGGCCCTCCCACCCACCCACACGCATTGGCAAATACATGCCCCTTCAGCAGCTCTGCCTGTCTCTTTCTCTCCTCTGCCTTTTGATATATCTCTTTTCCTTCTCCCTCCTTCCCTTCCCCCCCTTCTGATTGCGCTGTGGAGTAGGAATTAAACCATTTAAATAAATTTCAATAAATTAAACTGAAAGCTTATAGTTAGAGGAAGCAGAAGGGACTCACACTGAGCTTTCTCTGAAGCCAAAGAGGGTAAGAGAGCTGGGGCTCTGGGATCCCCTTCCTTTTCTCCATTCTCCTTTCTTTCCTCCCATCCCACCAAGTGAAGGAATGCTTCTGGGAACAGATATGTCATTTTCAAAGATGAACGTCTCTTTCCCCAGAGCCCCAGCTCAAAGGCATCGTCACCAAACTGTTCTGCCGGCAGGGTTTCTACCTCCAGGCAAATCCTGATGGGAGCATCCAGGGCACCCCAGAGGACACCAGCTCCTTCAGTGAGAGGGGAAGCCAGCCTGGGGTGTGGGGAGAGGGGGGAAGAGCTGACAGTCCCATTCCCTCTTCAGGCTCTGTTGCTTTGGTTCTGTCACCCTGATCCCCAAGGGAAGAGGTGGAGCTGGGGTGGGAGGGTAGGTGGGGAGGGGAGGGTGGGCTGGGCTGGGGGTTCCAGGCCTGGATGCTAATGCCCACTCTCTCCACCCCCAGCCCACTTCAACCTGATCCCTGTGGGGCTCCGTGTTGTCACCATCCAGAGCGCCAAGCTGGGCCACTACATGGCTATGAACGCTGAGGGGCTGCTCTACAGCTCGGTGAGACTCTGCCGCTGAGGGGCCTGAAGTACTGGGGACTTCCTCAACCACGGGACTTCTGTGGCCCAGGACTCCCTTTCCTCCCAGCTTTTGCTGATGGCCTGCCATTCCTGCCCACCTAAGAGCACCGCCTCCACGGCCACGGCCCCTCCAATCCCTACTCCTCACACAGCCCCAACACCCCCAGATTCTTTGGGGATCCAACTCCTTCGGCCTTCTGGGGTCTCTACTTCTCATCCTTTCCTCCTCCAGACCTCATGATTGCCCAGAGTCACTCTGGATACGGCATGATCAGAGGTGGGAGTAGAGTGCAGAGAAAAGTCTAGCTCTTAACTCTCAGGGGCCCATAGACTCTTCCTTGTCCTCCCTTTGCTCCCAGTTTATGCATGGATGCAGAAGTTGGACGCCCCATCCCTCTGTCCCAGACATGTATGGATTACATCCTGGCTTGTTCCCTCCCAGGGCTTGTCTCAGCCCACTGATATGTCTGGGTCTTTGTCTCCTCAGCCATACTTCACAGCTGAGTGTCGCTTTAAGGAGTGCGTCTTTGAGAATTATTATGTCCTGTATGCATCTGCTCTCTACCGCCAGCGCAGTTCTGGCCGGGCCTGGTACTTGGGCCTGGACAAAGAAGGCCAGGTCATGAAGGGAAATCGAGTCAAGAAGACCAAGGCAGCCGCCCACTTTGTGCCCAAGCTCCTGGAGGGTGGGTATGGCCTCAAGAAAAGGTGGGCCGCCCGGGAGGGTGTTGACCTTGACACAGACACTTGGACTTGTAGCTCAGATGACAAGTGTCAAGAGGACCACTCTTACGACAGGTCCAGCCAAGAAGGCTTTGGTCTTTGGGAATCTGGGGAGCTTTCTTCCTGCGGGTTGGGGTTCCTAGAGGGTGAGTGTAGGGCAGGGGAGCCCTTTCCAAGCTCTGACTCTGCCTGGGTGTCTCTGTGCCTAATTCTCTCCTTCCCTGCTCCTCTCTCTCTCCCCTTTACAGTGGCCATGTACCGGGAGCCTTCTCTCCACAGTGTCCCTGAGACCTCCCCTTCCAATCCCCTGCCCCCTGAAATGTAGTCCCTGGGCTGGAGGTTCTCTGCATTCCTACTGAGCCAGCCACCGCCTCAGCCTGTCTCGCAGCCTACTCCTGGCCCTGCTCTCACTGCTGCCTGCCATACCCTAAAAACCCTAAAAGCAGCCAGGTCCTACCAGGTGCTCTTCCCTGGGGGAGCCTAGGGGCTGGCTGTGACTTCTGGGGCTGCTAAGACCCTGAGATCCAAGGGGTCCAAGGGGGGTGATATTTGAAAATGGTCCTGGCAGATTAATCTCTTCTTTCCTTCCACACTCATACACCTCCAAAGCCTTTTCCTGAGATGGCGCTGAGGTTTACAGAACTGATAGAACCCGAGCATAACACTCCCCACCCCAGGCTCAGCCAGTTCGCAGAGCCCTACAACCCTTCTTCATTGCTATTGAGCCATAGATTTATAGATACACTGGAGCTCAGGATTAGTTTCTCTCTTTCCCCACTCCACCTTCTGCCTTGGTCTGGACAGGTTCCAGAACGCCAGGCACCCCAGCCAGGGCCATTTCTGCACTAAGGCTCTGTGCTGGAACCCAGGCGTGCTGTCAGGCTCTGTTCTGGTTCCATCAGGTTTCTGTCCTTGACTCAGACTGACCCCTGGTTTCCAGGTAGAGGGAAGCTGGATTTGAACCCTGCCTACCCATGGCCTTGGCCCGAAGTAGGACCAGTCTCAGATCACCATAGGCTTACCTTCTTATCCCAGAGACACTCAGTTCTAGATCATGGTGTTCTAGACCTATATGGAGCCATACTTCCTCCTGAATCTCAGCTTTAGGACATTGACCACAACTCTCAGCCCTTCCCTCCAGGATGGAACTGGGGCTTGTAAAGCCATATTGTTAAAAATATACAGAGAGATCTAGAATAAGTTCTAGACCCATCCTTCCACCTTCTCATTAAGACTGGACTCTAGAAAGGACCCAGCCATGATTCATAAAGAACTAAGTTCTGGATGAATCAAGAATCACTTCTTTTTTTTCCTAGATAATTTTCTAAAACTCATTCGTCCATATAGAGTGCTAACCTTATTTTTAAATGCAGTTTCTAGCTCCTAGAACCCATCTGAAGTTTCTTGAGGGGGGGAGAGTATGGGAAGGGGCAGATATTAGAGTGCTGGAAGGATATCTGGCTCATAGTAGGGAAGGTGGGATGGGGAAGGGGCCCAAACCACAGCATGGTGGGACCTGTGCTTGGGTTTGGGGGTACATGAACACTTAGCTACCTCAGCAGGAATTCCTTCCAGGTCCTCTTTAAAGCTGAGGTCTCTAGGGTAATGGATCTGGAATAAAAAGGACAAGTGAGACACAGCCTTGACCCCTAGTTAGGAGACCCCAATTCAGCAATAAGTCCCACTACTTTCCCCTACAGGTCAGGCTAAGGAGGATAAGGGCCTCTTTGGGCTCTAGATCTTATACAAACCCCCACCCCCACTCGCACCCCAGAGCTTGTAACCGAAATAGAATTTGCTTTACTTTATAGCTTATAACTCAACTGGGTTTTAGGTGCACACAAAGGGTCTGACCAGATCTTTCTGGAAAAAAAAAGAAAGAAAGAAAAACGTGGAGAGCTAGGAGCAGGCCTGGGAAAGACCTGGAACCCACTAGCAAGCTAGGAGAGACACTCCCAATTGTCTCCTACTTGAGCTGGGTAGATCCAGGAGCCCCTTAGAGAGATGCGAGGGGGCAAACAGGCCACGTTTCCTCAGGCTCTTTCTACTCCTGGCTTGTTGCAAGAGGGGCGTATATGCACCCTCGCCCACACAGACCCTGCTCAGCCTCCACCCATGTCCTGGTTCAGCTCCCAGGGGTCTGGGTCTCCACTCCATGCTTTCTCTATTAAAGACGATTTATACGAAAAAGTGTTGTCTATCTGTGAGTGGCGGACACTGGCAGTTGCTCAGGGCGGAGCTGAGGCCGGGGGGCGGGGCGGGTGGGCTGGCGGCTGCCCCCCATACAACAGGTGCACATTCCTGGGCGCTTCGTCACTTCCCCTGAGCTGGCAGTCCCAGTGGCTCACTGAGCGAACTCGCTGAGTGACGCGGCTGGGCTATGACCCCCGGGGCGCTGCTGCTGCTACTGCTGGGGACTCTGGGGGCGCCGCTCGCTCCAGGTAAGTCCGGGCCTTGATGGGGCAGTGCCAGGGGCCGGGGTCGTGGTCTGGCACCATGGCGTCACTTGGTGCTCTCCTCCCCCAGGCGTCCACGGCTCGCAGGCGGAGGGTCGGCTCCGCGAGAAACTTTTCTCAGGCTATGACAGCTCGGTGCGCCCCGCGCGGGAGGTGGGCGACCGCGTCCGGGTCAGCGTTGGTCTCAGTCTGGCGCAACTCATCAGCCTGGTGAGGGCTGGCGCGGGAGGTTGAGGTCGGGCCCACCGACAGGCTAGGGGGCGTGGTCTCGAGCAGGGTAGGACCGATGGACAGGCTGGGGCGAGGCCCGGCGGAGAGCCGTTAGAGAAGATTGGGTCGAAATCCGACCAATGGACATGCTGTGGGCGTGGCTTCTGGGCGCCCAGGGGTGGAGCCAGATAGGATGATGGACAGGCATTGGGCGGATCTTAAATCCAGCTGGGACGGGTGGACAGGCTGGAGGGCGGGCAGACAAGACTGGGGCGGAGCTTCGAGCGGCAGCTGGACAATGAAAACCACCGGCAGAGATTCGCTGCCGGTGAATCCCGCCCTGTGGGCGGGGCATGGCCCGGAGCCAGCGGGTGGGGTGAGCGGGGCCGGGGCTGAGGGCCCGACTGGCTGGCTGGGAGGCTGATAGCAGGAAGGGGTGTTACTGAGATAGACGCGGGGGCCCAAGAAGGTGGGGCTCAGAAGAAGGCTGAGCTCCACCTCATTTATCTCCACCTCATTTCACCTCTGCTCTTTAAAATTTTCCTTCTAGAACGAGAAGGATGAGGAGATGAGCACCAAGGTGTACTTAGACCTGGTACGGAGACCCCGCGGGTGGGGTGGGGGTGGGGCGGCTGCCTTTACAGTTTCCTCCAACACCCAACCCAGTAAGAATCCTTTTTGCATCACGAGCTCAGGAAAAACGCATTTATAACTGAAACAGAGGCGACAATACCTACCTTTATGGAGTCTCACGCCATACATTTTTCACTCTTTTTCTTCTTTTTTTAGCATGCGTTTTGACCAATTAGTTTGATTATCGACCCAGAAACTGCAGTTTGAAAAATACCGTTTTAAAGGGTAGCTAGTTGCAACCTCCTCATTTGTATAGCCAGTGCGGGGGAAGGGGAAATTAGGTGATGTGGGTCCCAGCGAGTGAAGGAGGAGCCCGAGCCAGAACTCCTGGGCCTCCTGACGCACAGACCCCAGCCCGCGCTACTCCCCTCCCTTCTGGGCTTCCCTCGGGATCCCGAGTCCCCTCTTGGCCTACAGCCCTAGACAGACCCTCAGCCTCTGCTTTCCTAGGAGTGGACTGACTACAGGCTGAGCTGGGACCCCGCGGAGCACGACAACATTGAGTCGCTTCGCATCACGGCTGAATCCGTGTGGCTACCGGACGTGGTGCTCATGAACAAGTAGGATCTTTCCAGGGTTAGGGTGGTGGGGCGGGGCCTCTAGAGGGCGGGACCTGATCCTAGATGAGATGATCCCTTCTCTGCAGCAATGACGGAAATTTTGACGTCGCTCTGGAAATTAACGTCGTGGTGTCCTCCAGCGGCTCAGTGCGCTGGCAGCCCCCGGGCATCTATCGCAGCAGCTGCAGCATCCAGGTCTCCCGGCCCCGCTTGGGAAGCTCAAGGCGCTCTGGGGACTCTCCCTCTCTCGGAGAGACCTTGACTCCCCAGCGACTCCTACTCCTCCCTTATTCCCCATGACCCTCATCTCTGTGGCCCTCCTGATTTTCCTTTGCATTTCATCTTCTCTGTACGCTTTCATTCAACCCCTAGTCTTCTCAGTGACCTTCCCCCATTTCAATAGCCTCCCTTAATAATCTATCAATTCTTATCTGACCTAATTTCCCTGTGATCACCCAGGGTGATCCTTATTTCCCCGGTATCCCACATCCTCTGATACCAATCTCCCCTCTAACCTTCCCAATGAAGGTCCTTTGGCCCCCACCAGTTCTCTTGCAGCTCTAGTGACTGCCCCCTCCATCCAGGTCACCTACTTCCCTTTCGACTGGCAGAACTGCACTATGGTGTTCAGTTCCTACAGCTATGACAGCTCAGAGGTCAGCCTGCATACGGGCTTGGGTCCCGATGGGCAGGATCTGCAGGAAATCCACATTCACGAAGGGACCTTCATTGGTGAGTGGGCATGGTGCCAGGGCCCAAAGGCTTTATGATTTCCAGTCTCCAGTAGGTTGATAAACTCTTTCAGCTATGATACAATCCTGTCGGGTCAGTAAGATGGGTATGACTGTCTACATTTCACAGATATGAACATTGACGCTTGTCCAAATTCATTAGAGATGGGCTGCCCAGCCCAGTGCTCACAGCTAGCCTATTATCACAAAGGGCTAGCCATACTTGGCATCAGCAAGGATAGCTCCCACACCTGGGTCCCATTCTTCTACTCTCCCCCACCCAGAAAATGGTCAATGGGAGATTATCCATAAACCCTCCAGGCTAATCCAGCCTCCGAGGGATCCTATGGGAGGAAAGGAAGGACAGCATCAGTATGTCACCTTCTACCTCATCATCCGCCGGAAGCCTCTCTTCTACCTGGTCAATGTCATTGCTCCGTGTGTCCTTATCACTCTCCTGGCCATATTTGTCTTCTACCTGCCTCCAGATGCAGGTAAGAAGGGAAAGGGCCCCTTTCGTCCTTGCCACCATTAGTTTAGCTCCTTCCTCTTCATCCTTAATGCAAGTGGAGTTTTCCTGCCACCTAGGCCATCCTGGACTGTGCTCCTACCAATCCAACCCAAGTTTTCCCTTCAACCAGAGCCACCTCATCTAGATCCAACTTTCCCTTCCCACCAAGGAAACCCAGCCATAGGCTTTGACTCCCCTCTGCTGCTCCCTTCTCTCCAGCCCAGTGATGGGACATCTGGACTTTCTTTTCAAATCCTAGGATCTCATCCATGGAACCTCCTCTTCTCTGACCAACAAACTCTCAGGCTTAGCAACACTTCGTGTCTCTTTCCCCATTCCCAGCCTCTTCCTCTCCCACTTTCCAGACATTACTAGTAGGTCCTTAGCCTCCCATCTCCTTGGACAATAGCAGCCAACATTTCTCTATGAGGCAGCATTATGTAAAAACAGGATAACCTGAGGCAAAGTCCATAATCTCTATGCTTCTCAGTTTCCTGACCTGGAAATGGGGGGTGATTACTGCCCCCATGTAGAGGCTCATTGTGGGGATTAGATGATTTAAGAGAACTATGCCTAGAACTCACTAAATTCTATATAAGTGTTGGCATAACATTTACTATTTTTGCTATAATACAATTAACAGGTTACATATATTAACTTAATTCTAATCCTTACAACAACTTTGTGAGGGATGTACGGTTTTGTTGATACTATTTTACAGGGGAGGATAAAGAGGTTGAGAGAGTTCAGACTCATTTGCCTGACATTACACAGTGATAGAGGTGCAGTGTCAGTATTCTAGCCCAGCTCATGAATTGTGATTCATAGACTAGATATCTTTAATTCTAGTATTCAAACGTGCGTTCCTCTTCTCTGATATCAAGTCCCCTCTGTCTAGTAAAGGTGAGTGATGCAGCTCTAGAACTCACTTCCCAGTGTAACCCCTACTTCCTCCCGGAGCAGGGCAAATCATAGAACCCAAAATTATAGGACTAAAGTAGAGCAGACCATGAAAGTCATTCATTTCAATACCTTCCATGAAGTCTGCAGTGCCTATAATATGCCACAAAGAAAATGAGCTGGCTGGCTTATCCTTGAATACTTTCATTTTTTGACCCTTCACAATGCTTTGTACTTCCTGAAAGAGCTTCAGGGATTGGTCTATTTATTAACAGGATAATATTTGTTTGAGTGTCTGTGAACTTCTAGACCCTGGGAATACATCAATGAATAAAAGAGACAAAAATCCCTTCCCTTATGGAGTTTATGATCTGGAAGGTAGACAGTCAGTAAACAAAATAAATGTCTATTTTATAGTATATTAGATGAGGACACATGCTAGGTAGGAAAATAAAGTAGGAAAGGAGGTTGGGGAGGATGAGAGTTGGGGGAGGAGTTGCATTAAAAAAATAAGATGGTCATCAAATCCTTCACTGAAAAGGGCAGATTTGAACAAAGACTGCAAGGAGGCAAAAGAATAAGCCAAGCAGATATCTGGGAGCAGAATGTTAAAGGCAAAGGCTCTGATGTGAGTATACTTGGCCTGCTCAAGGGACAGTAAAGAGGCTGATGTAACTGAAAAAAGTAAGGGGGAAATGGTAGGAGATGAAATCAGAGACTTAATGGCAAGGCCTTGCAGACCATAGTAAGGGCTTTGGCTTTTATGTAGAAGGAGATCAAGAGCCATTGGAGGGTTTTGAGAAAAGGAGTGGTATAATCTAACATTTTAACAAGATCAATCTGGCTGCTGTACTGAGAACTGTCTGCAAGGGCAGAGGATGAGGCAAGGAGACCAGTTGGGAGCCCTTGGTCATCATTTAGACTTGAGGTGATGGTGGTTTGCATCAGGGTGATAGTGGTAGAGGTCATACGTCATCAGTTTCGGTTATATTTTGAAAGGAGAACCAATAGGGTTTGCTATGGGTTGGATATGGAATGATAGAGAGTGGAGAGTTGAGGATGACTCCAAGGATTTTGACCTGAGCCCCAGGAGAGATGGGGTTATCTATATGAGAAGGGGAAGACTATATGGGAGCAGTGTTGGTGGTAGTGGAATCAGGCTATGGACATGTTAAGTTTGAGATATCTCTTGGCCATCCAAGTGGAAACCATAAGTAGGCAGGTGGATATGAGCCTGGAAATCAGGAGACAGTTTCATACTCAAAGTACAAAAGTAGGAGTCACTGAATGCAGATGACCTTTCCAGAAGCCTGTCCTTGAGTGGACTGAAAACATGATCACTGATAATGTTGTAGAGATTGCCTTCTGGCAGAGCCTAATCCTTCCTCCTTCTCCTCTGCTCCCTAAAGGAGAGAAGATGGGACTCTCCATCTTTGCCCTGCTGACCCTTACTGTGTTCCTGCTACTGTTGGCAGACAAAGTGCCTGAGACCTCACTGTCAGTCCCTATCATTATCAAGTATCTCATGTTCACCATGATCCTCGTCACCTTCTCAGTCATCCTCAGCGTTGTAGTCCTCAACCTGCACCACCGCTCACCCCACACTCACCAAATGCCCCTTTGGGTGCGACAGGTGAGAGATCTCCACCCCCAAACTCTGTTAACTAGGCTTTTTTGCCCAGGTATCAGTCCTCATGCCCACCAACTCCAACCTTCCCTTTCATAGATCTTAAGGAGAACAACAACCTAGAAGAGTTGTTGAAGGCTGGTTGGGTTTGAAACTTGGCACAATGAATTTTGTTCTCCCATCACTATCACTCCATAGTTCCCATACTATCTTCCTTAATACTGCCTGTCCTGGGTCCAAGGAGAACATCCTCAGGGCTGGGTACTATCAGGGGGGAGTCCCTGGCAGCCCTCTAGGATGCCTCTGGAAAAGCTCTGAAAGCTGTGTGGTTGCATTTCCTTGTTTGCGTAGGTCTGTGGGACCCTGCGTACTCAGACGCAGGAATGGGCGTCTGGAGTGGAGGTAGCTGACTGCTTCCCTCCTGCTCTGAAAGCATGAGGGCCCTCCAACGCGCCTCTTCTACTCCCTCCGCAGATCTTCATCCACAAGCTCCCTCAGTACCTGGGTCTGAAAAGGCCCAAACCTGAGAGAGACCAGATGCCCAAGCCTCCTCCTCTAGTCCTCAGAGATTCCCCAGCAAGTGGCTGGGGTCGGGGAACAGATGAATATTTCATCCGGAAGCCGCCAAGTGATTTTCTCTTCCCCAAACCCAACAGGTAGGACCTACTTCCCCATCACCCACATAGAAGGGAGAGGGAGAACTACAACTCCCAAAAGACCGTGCGGAGGCAGGCGGCCCTTGCTCCCGGAAGATGCTGTGGTTGAACATCATGGGAGCTGTAGTATCCCTCCAGCTGTCCACTTTGCGAGAAGGTGGGAACGCAAGCGCAGAGGGGGTGAGAGTAGTTGCGGGAGGCTGGGGAGGCTTGTTGAAGGTCGCGCTTGGTTTTGAGACCAGGCAAGGGATGGGAGACGGGGTGGGGGCGGAGCTAGGGCCCTGGCGTGGGCCGTGTGTCTTTGCGCGGGGGCGTGGCCAAACAGTCACACCTCCCCCAGGTTCCAGCCTGAGCTGTCCGCCCCGACCCTGCGGCGATTTATCGACGGTCCCAACCGGGCAGTGGGCCTGCCCCCCGAGCTCCGGGAGGTCGTCTCCTCGATCAGCTACATCGCTCGACAACTGCAGGAGCAGGAGGACCACGACGCGGTAGGTCCAGTGAGGCCAGTCGGGAAGGTCAGGGCCGCTGTGACCATGGCTCCACCCCTAAAAGTCAGGCCCCGCCCCTACCCTTCGGTTTAGTTTCTGACTGGTAGCTTGCCTTCTTTGGTCCCGCCTCCTGATTTCCGACTGGTTCTTCGCGTCCAACCATCGCCCCGGGGCCGGGCCGTGGGGTTGTGGGCCTCCCTGGGGGTCGCGGGGCGGAGCTCGGATGTAGCGTCTGCCTACCCCCAGCTGAAGGAAGATTGGCAGTTTGTGGCCATGGTAGCGGACCGCCTCTTCCTGTGGACCTTCATCATCTTCACGAGCGTCGGGACCCTAGTCATCTTTCTGGACGCCACGTACCACTTGCCCCCTGAGGATCCCTTTCCTTGAGGACGGCAGGGCCGAGATGCAGACCCTCAGCCAGCTGAATTGGAAATTCTGCGATACTGTCAGGCCTTACCCCTTCCCTGCCTCTTAACTCCTTCACTAGCAACCCAGCCCTCTCGGAGGAGGGAGCTGAGGGGGACAGAGGACAGGGCTTTACTGTGGCAATCGGGGAGGCTTGGGCCCACCCGAAACGCACCATAAGCTTATTTACTTTTTGGGTTCTTGAAGAAGCTCCTGTGAACGTCAGCATCTAGGTTCCCAATAAAACTGAACGAAGAACAAGAATTAGACTTGAAGCCTTATGAAGGCAGGAACTGTCTTGTTCCTGGCATAGGTCCTGACCAACAGGAGATAGTAGGTACTTAACTGAATAGGAGAAAAAAAATTGGGAAGGAAATACACCAATCGATAGTGCCTATCTTTGCATATTGAGACCAGTGTTCTTTTTTTTCCTTTTGCCTTTCTGTATTTTTTGAAATGAGTATTATCTTTTAAGATTAAAAAAAAAAAAAACATTTCAAAGCCTTCCATTCATGTTCTAGTTTCGGACAAGCCACATAAACTGCTCTGGGCCTTAGTTTCCTCATCTGTACAATGAAGTTAATAGTAGTAAACTGCCCCTTAGGTTGTCTGAGGAAAATCTAGAAGGTAATGAAGGCACTATACAATATACGTCAGAGGTTGCGAACCAGTGTTTGGCCCATGTTGTAGGCTGTAGGCCTACACAGTTTTACATATAATTGGCTAATTTTTAAAATTGGCATATTTTACAGACAAATCTGGATTTCTGTCTTCTCTTAAAAAAAAAAAACTTTAAAAAACCATAGAAACACTGGGTCTGGGTCCCCTCTTGGCACCTACCTGCTAGAACTGTTTAGTGGCTGCCCACTCTGGCCAATGCATTTGCCCTACAATTCCCCAGAGCCCCCACCCGCCTGACCGGCTTCACTCATTTTCCCCTGTCCATTCCTCCATAATAGAAAAGATAAAGGTAAGGGGAGGGAACAAGGAGTGGAAGTCCATGGGAAGACTAGGAATGGAAAGAGAGAAGCCTCCACCTGCCCTATGGCGATTGCAGTTTGTGCCTCAGTTTCCTTTCACACTGGGAGAAGGGCTGAACTGGTTAAAGGCACGGCCTTTCTGGGACATGGAGATTTTGTGAGTGGTTGTGCACATGCTGGGTGAACTGATGTTTCTGTCTGGAGCTTGGCCTGAAGGCAGCTTGATCTCAGAGCCAGGAGCCAGATCAGTACTGAGGGTCAGCAGGCCCTCACCCCTACTCACCTGCTGGAAGTTGTTATCCTAAGGGAGAATAGGGCTCCAACTCCCAGGGATCCCCCTGGGATAAGACTAGCATGTCCTGTCCCCCAAACCCACCAACCAAGCAAATAATTGCACCTGGCACCCCACTGCGGAGCACAGTTTGTTTGTCTTGTTGGTTTATTGGCCTAGAGAGTTGGACACACACACACAAATGCGGAGATAAATATCACTCAGTTTCTCTAAGTCTGGGTCCTCACTACGTGTAGAGCTAGTCTGTAGAATTCTAAACCTCGCGTGCTGTGGCACAGAACCAGCGGCCTTCCCACTCTGCCATCATCCCTCTTCCCAGGGAACATGGGGAGAGAGGACACAAACTGACAAGACTTGAGAATTTCCAAAAGATGAAACTGCAAAATCCCAAATTTCCAATATCTGAAATTCACAATGTCCAAGTTCCCCTGCTCAAATACATATATTTTAATCTTCACTTTGCCACAATTTCATTAGTTGCCCAGGACCACCACAATCGGGAAACTATTTTCCTAAATCATATTTTCAAAAAATAAATGTCTATAATCTCAGTTGTCCCGAAATAACCAGAGTTTTGGAATTTTGACCCATTTTGAAATTCAAATTCCCCAGTCTCTATACTCAACCCCTCCCATTGCCTGTGCCTTTTTTGCCTCAGAGAAGTGCAGGCTAAGGATATAGGGGGACCAGAATCACATCTGCCCCTGCCCCCAGGCCTTCCTCAGTCTCTCGTGGTTCCGCTGTATATATATAGATAGATATAGATATATATATCTATATATATCTATATAATTTGTGTGTTGATATATATATATGTATTCTTTATGTCTTTTTTCGCAGTTTTTCTAAAGTGCCAGAAATAAGATTTGTGGGACATTTTGTGATTTTTTTTTCATTTTCCCCCATTTTAAACTTTTCCCCCCCTTAAAAAATTGGAACTTGGTACATTCAGTAGGAAATTCTTCACTCGGGCTGTGGCCAAGACCAAGAAAAGTGCAAAGAGACGGGGGTGGGGGGTGGGGGGTGGTGGATGAAGGAGTAACCCTCCTCCATGGTTAACATTCAGGGAGCCTGTCATAAACCTCCTCCCCCCTTCCTATATGATGGGAGGGTACAAGGAGGCAAGAGAATGCCCCTGTCCCTCCCCTGAACTCACCTCCCACCAGAAGCCATGATCTTGCCCTCCCAGCTAATTCTGAGAAGGCAGCCATCTTGGCCCCAGAACACAGTAGCTGGGGAAAAGGCTGCTATTTCCATGACAGCAACTATTTCCCTTTTTAAAATGCACTCCTCTAATTCCCATTGGTCAAATTTGCTCCCCCAAACTGGCTGTCCCCTTATAAGCTTTTTGTGGGGTGGTGGTAGGAAGTGTTCATTCAATCACAGAGGGGGAGGCCCAGTTTTCATAGACAATTAGGAGCAAACATTTCTTCATCTCCCCCACTGGAAGGAAATACAGGGACCCCTGACCAGGGTAAACTAGTGCAAATTGGGGATTAGGGAGTATTTAGGGTCCCTGCACCCTATCCCTAGGCTGGGATCTTTGGGTGTGGGGAACTGAGTCAAAGATGGGGTGTAAGGTGCTATTTTGGAAAGTTGGTGGGGTTACCCCAAAGCCCACCAGGTGAGTATGATGGCTCCCCACAGACCATCTGGAGTGACTGGTGAGGGGAGTGACACTGGGGAAGGTGGGGGTAAAGGTAAGGATGGGAGGTTATGTGCAAATCTTGGGCTCACCCACCCATCCAACCCCCATTATTTTTCTGGCTATTTGGTCTAGTCTGGGAGAAACCATCAGGAAAGAAACAGGGAGGAAGTAGATTCCTTTCCCCATTTCACATGGAGCCTCTCCCTCCTGGCCCCCAAATCTGGTTTGGCCCAGAAGAGGCCATATCTAGAGGCAGGAAGAGGTGTGATCTACTCACCTCTTTTGCCTTGGAAGTATCTGGGGCTTACTGGATTTGGGAGTCAAGATAGGGCCAACATTGGTGCTGCCTGGGCTGGGAAAGTGCGCAGCCATGGAACAGAGGAGCAGCCCTCCCTCCAACACCTGTTTGACCTGGAATGGAAGAGGCCATCTCCACATCCAGGAGTATGGGGAGTAATATGGAAGATCCAAAGGCATGGAAGCCCAGGAAGGCATGGCAACTTAGAGCGAAGGAAGCAGGGACAGAGAAACCCACCCTGGGAAAAATGGGATCCAAAGCCATGCTCCCAGGTTGTGGGGATGGGTATCACAATGGTCTGGTCCAGGCCCTGGGCCATGCCACCCTCTTACCTGGGGTGGGATAGGGAGAAGAAACAGAATGGAATGTGCTAGGAAGCATCTGGGGGAGGAAGGGCTGTAGGGGAAGAGAAAGCTTCAGAACGAGGGTGGATCATTGGGTGAGAAATGGTATCCCCCTAGGTTTACGAATCAGCGGGGATAGGGCTAGACATTCAGAGCTGGTTGGGGCCGTGAGTAGAGATTCATGTAAGTATATTGCTCAGTTGCCCCAAGGGCTGGAGAAGGGACGGGAACTGCCCCTGCCCCTCATGGAGGCCATTCCCTGGAGAATTGAGAGGGAACCACACAAGATCCCTTCCCAGGAGATGGGAAAACTACAGTCTCACACAAAGCAGCCTGACCCCTGAGCTCCAGGGGCCCCCCAAGTCCCTGCACAAGTGTGTGGAGGGGCTCCCAAGGGGCAGGGAGACCAGGGTGCTGGTAGTGGTGGGGGGATTCAGGGAGGGTAGCATCTGGTGAAAGGGGGGAACTGGCTCCAGAGCTCACCCCACATCTCCCTTCTGGGTTCTCTCAATTCCTGCCCTTTCCCCTTCTCCCTTAGGGGGGACTTGTGGAGGAAGAGTTGGTGGGGCTGGGGGCGGTGGTGTAGGGGGTGCTCCTTGAGGATTTACTGCGTAGCCAAAGACCCCTGGTAGGAAGGGAAGGGCTCCTCCCCCCTTCTCATCAGGTAGGACCATGTTGAGAGCAACTGGGAGAGCAGCCAGGTTGCTGAAGTTGTAAGGGTAGGCGGCAAGGAGCTGGGGGCCATAGACGAGGGGGTAGGGCTCAGGGTAGAAGGTGACTTTGGCAGCCCCCATCCCCTCCATCCGGTCCCCCTCCCCAGGCCCTACCGGCCCCTCACTTCCAGATTTCCCCCTACCACCACCAGTTTCCCGGCCGCTCCCAATTAGGGCCAGTGGAAATTCCTGCACAGGCGGGTATGCATAGCTGCCCGCTCCTGGCACCACTGGGGGCTCCTTGCCCCCCGAGATGACAGGGTCCTGGAGTGAGGCGGGCTCAGAAACCTCCTCAGCAGCAGCGCTCCCGCCACCTGCCTCCCCGCTGGAGGAGGAGACTTGCATCTCTTGGGGGGCCTCCTCCTTGACATCCCCAGGCCTGGTGCCGGTGCTGCCCTTGGAGTAGGCAATGACAGGTGTGGGGGTGCCCCCGGGCCGCTCCGCAGCATGCCTCTGCCCGTGGCGGCTCAGGGCGGCTGCCGTCTTGCACACCTTGGCACAGTGAGGGCAGGCAAAGCGGGTGGAAGGCTTGCGTCCAGCCCGGGAGCTGTGGGAGCCCCCATTGTGAGCCTCCTGGTGCTTTCGCAGCTTCCTCGGGGTGGCAAATGTCTGGGCACAGTCCCCACAGCGGTGCCTCCGCTCGCCGCGGGCACGCCCTGCCGGGCCATCGGCTGCTGCGGGGTCATCCCAGCTTCTCCGTTCCAGTTTCTGTCTCCAGCGGGGCGGCCGGCGGCCTCTGGGCATACCACTGCCCCCGCTGCCACCCCCGCCTGCGGCTCCAGCCTTGCGCTTAGGTTTGTATGAGTAGTAGGGCCTCCAGAGCTGGTCTTCCCCACCAGCCTTCGATTCCTCTTCCTCCTCCTCCTCTTCCTCCTCCTCCTCCTCTTCATCATCTTCCTCACTCTCCTCCACCTCCTCTCCACTTAGCTCCCCAGGACGCAGGTCTGTTTCTGAGATGCGGCGCTTGACGATGGCCTCCTCCCCAATTCGCACGGTGATCTGACACAGCGGAGGTGGCGCCTGCAGCTGAGAGGGGCCCCGGCCAGGCCCTGCAGGGGGACCCCCGCCCCCGCCAATCCCACCAACTGGCTTGGCTGTGTATGTCAGAGTCCTCCCAGCCCGTGGATTCCGGCCCTTGGTCTCCTCTGCGGCTGTGGCTGGCCCTGCTGCCGTGGCCGGGCTGACCATGGTGGCTGGACTGGTTGGTGTAGCTGCCGGCTCTGGGGGAGGAGGTGGGTATTCACGCTTCTTGGGGGGCCTCGGGGGAGCGGTGTAAGTGATAACTGAGGCAGCCTGGCCCCCGGCTGTGCTGGCCGGCCCACCCCCTGCACCACCACTGCTACTGCCCCCATGGACAATGACAGAGGGGGCTGGGTGGGCAAAAGTGATGACAGAGGGTGGGGGGCCAGGCTCTGGGGCAGGAGGGGGCCCAGGTGGTGGGCTAGCTGGCATGGCTGCAGGAGCTGGCGGATCAAGGCTTGGAGACAAGGGGGCCTCGGGGCCTCCCTGGCTGTAGGTCTTGTAGGGCCGCTTGGCTGCCCGCATGGGGAGCAGGCGGTACAGCTTGAGGGTATTGAGCTTGGGCTTGTAGCCTCCATTGGGTGTCTTCTCACTGGCTAGGAGGCCCGGGCTAATGCCATGGAAGGCTCGCTGGTGGGTCTTCAAGTTGTAATAAGTGACAAAGGTCTCCCAGCAGAAGATACACTGGTACCTGGGCCAGGACAGTAGGGAACAGGGCAGGAAGAGAGCCACTTGAGTCAGGGCCCTCAAGCTGGGGCCACAGCATCCCATGTCCTGTGTCCCCACCCCCCACCCCCCAACATGCCAACCTCCCTCAGCCATCTGCTCACCCCCACCCACTCCCTTTCCTGCTGCTTTTCTCACCCTGTCAACCTCAGGAGCCCTGGCTTGGCCCCCCACCAGCTGTGAGACTCTAGGCCTCCAGCTGTTCCATCTGTGAATTGGGAACAAGCACACACCCTGCCTAAGTCACAAAGCTTTCTTTTGAAGCACATAGAATAGAATAAGGAAGGGCCTTGGGAACAGGGAGCACAGAAATAAAAGGTACTGTTCTGAATATTGTAACTATTGGCGAATGTGCCCAAGCTCCCCAGTCCCTCCTGTGATGGCAACTTTCTCTTTCCTTCTCTGCCTTCTCCACAGCGCTGAGCCAGGACATGGGCCGGGGGAGATGCTAATAAACATCAGCTGAAGGAACTGGTGGCTGGAAGGGAGACAGAAGGGTGGGCAGGGTGGGTTGGTGAGCAGGGGCCGGTGGGGGAGCAGGCCAGTAGGTAGGTGTCAGGCCAGTGTCAGGACAACTTTCTTGGCTCCCTGCTCTGCCCGCTGCCTCCCTGACCGCGTGGTCCCTGGGCCCCATCTACCCCTCCAGCTGGGCCAGCCACTCACCTGCGCTCCCCAGTGTGCCATACTTCGTGCTTGGTGCGGTACTCAGCCAGGGCAAACACCTTCTCACAGTAGCGGCAAGGGTATTTCCTCCGCCACGAGTGGACATTGCTATGCCGCTTCAGGCTCGACAGGGTCACGTAGGAGCGCTCGCAGGCCGCGCACACATACAGCACGTGGCCGCCCACCACCTTCACCACATGCTCAGGGCCACCGCGGAAGCTCACTGGTGGGGGCAGGGCTGAGGCGTCCACTCCTGCAGGGCCACCGGGACCCGAACCCCCAGCTCCCAGCCCCGCAGACCCCCGAGTGCCGGCCCCTCGTCGACACTGGGCCTCATGGGTCTGCAGCCGCTTGGGATGGATAAAGCTTTTCCCACACTGGGGGCAGGGGAGGGGCCGCCGGGGCAGGGTGGGCTGCGAATCAGGGGCCTGGGCCTCAGCTCTGTCCCCCTCCCACTCCCCTGCTGGCCTGGGCCCAGGGCCGAAGCTATCCTCTTCAGGCTGCGAGGTGGCTGTGGGGGCAGGGGCAGGAGGTCCCCAGGCATCCCCTCCCTCCCCCAGGCCCTGCAGGCGGGAAATGCCCAGGCGCCGTCCCAGAGCTCCGATCTCTGCCACGGCTGCCCCGTCCCCCCCGCCACCAGGCAGTGCAAGCCGGGCACTGTAGATGAAGTTGAGGACATCAGAGAAGGCAGCTGCTGGGACCCCTGGCAGCTCCAGGACCCGGGGTGGGGATGAAGCAGGGGGTGAGGCTGGAGGTGGGGAGGAGGAGAAGGAGGAGGTGGAGGAAGAGGAGGAGGAGGAGGAGGAGGAAGAGGAGGAGGAGGCAGCAGCAGCAGCGGCAGCGGCAGCTGTGGTGGTGGCTGGGTTGGGAGCCGAAATGCCAGTCACAGGTGGGAGGGGCAGTGGGGCTGAGGTGAGCAGGGCCTCCCTGAAGAAGGGGCTGGAAGCAGCCAGGACGCTGCGGTGAGCAGGGAACTTGGTGTCTCCGGCTATGAGGGTGACATCACAGAAGAGGCCGCGGAGCCGTTGCTCATTGAGCTGGCGCAGCACAGCGGGGGCGTGGGACGGGTCCGTCACCTCTGCAGGAGGGGGCATGGTGCCAGCCTAGACGGGGAGAAGAGGCCAGGGTGGAAAGGGGCCTTGAGGACCAGAGGGAGCAGGGTGAGGTCCGAACAGCAGAGAGGGTGCCTGGGGAGGGTCTCAGAGGCTGGGCAGAGGGCAGGCCTCCAAGATCCAGGAGAGGTAAGCCAGGAGGGGTCAGGAGACGTCAGTCAGTGACCAGAGGAATCTCTTCAGGTCACGGAAGTCAGGGATTAACCCTTGGCCACCGAGTCTGGCCAGTGTCCAAGACCAGTATGTCAAACATCTGGGGCCAGAAGCGGCCTGGGATGCCTCAGGTAATGGTGAAGGTCAAGGACGTATGACCTCCAAAGTCACCGATAGAGAGGTACGGAATGGAAACTCTCTCACTGGAAGGAGGAAGAAGCCCTTACACCTCCTGAGAACCATTTCGCAGGACTCCCCAGCCTAGACAAAATGGCTGCCTTGCTGGCCTGTGGCCTGGGGCCTGGGGCCCAGCTTTCCCGGCTGCAGACCTCCTGGCCCCTCTCACCTGAGAGCACAGCCAACATGGAGCGCAGGGGGGTGTGGCTCAGCAAGTCCCTTCTGCCGGGCCTCTTCCTTCTGTGGAGAAACAGAAACCATGTCAGGGGAACCTAGAGGAGGAGGCAGGGAGAGCGTCCTCAGGGAGGGAACTGGGAAGGAAGGGACCCCAGAGGACGCCGGGCTGCTGGGCAGAGCTGACCCCTCCCTACACAGGGGTGCCCACGTCAGGTTGTCTGTTCAGCTGCATCCAGCTGGGCCTAGGAAGTGACACAATTTGTTGCAAAGCCTTGTTCCACTGGCCCCGAGAAGTACAGCAACAAGATAATTTACAAATTCCCAAATCCACTGTCAGCTGGACTCAAAACAAGACACCACGCAGCTGAATCCCATAGGTCCAAGGAGGCCTGTCTGATGACTCTCCAGTCCCTTCTGCCCAATCTTCTGGGTTTGGAGGAAATCAAAGATTTGCATGTTGCCTTTCATCATAGTGGCCTCATTTACATATCAAACTGGATTTGTATGAGCTTTTTTAATGGACCAAGCACATCCCCACATCATATCCCAGTCCCAAAATCAGAGAGGGGTTTCTGGCCTGGGTGCCAAATGACCACCCAAGACCAACATTCACACGCATGGGCCAGCTTGCTCCAGTTGCCAGAGAGCACTGGAAAAGCCACCAGACTGGAGTAAGGAGGCTTGGGTCATCCTCCTTACTCTGCAGCCTGGCGACCTCAGGACTTTGGGGAGTGAGGGGTAGGGATGGAACCCCATCTCAACTCTTGCTGGGAGGCTCATCCAAAAGGAATAGCAGGTACCCCCATGAGAGCTGCGTCCATTACCAGCCCTAAAAGCACCTCGTAACCACTTGCCCATGTAAGCACTGGCAGGGCGCTTGCTCCCATTTTTCAGTTGTGAATCTGAGTTCCAGAGGTTTACAATGGCTGATCCGAAGCCACAGAGTGCTGGGAATAACAGGTGGAGCCTGTCTGCAGAGCCAAGCCTATGGACCTAACAGCAGAGTCCTAGGGCCCTTGGCTACA
The DNA here is from genome assembly GCF_023851605.1 of Tamandua tetradactyla. Taxonomy (NCBI): domain Eukaryota; kingdom Metazoa; phylum Chordata; class Mammalia; order Pilosa; family Myrmecophagidae; genus Tamandua; species Tamandua tetradactyla. The sequence goes on from NC_135332.1 coordinate 61,312,772, forward strand.
CCTGAAGGTTCTCTCCAATTTGGGGTCATCCTTCCAAATGCCTGGGGTCACATGTGTCCTCCGTGTCCTGTATCGTGAGTTCCTCGCACAATTCCCACCCCACACAAATGTTCTTTTCCCATTTATCACTCATAATACCTGAACTAAACAAGCCGCTCCCCCCCCCCCCCCCCCGCCAACCTTTTCATATTCTCCAAAAGACTGCTCTGACACTTCTGCTGGTTAGGAAGAAGGAAGGTGGTCAGAAGGATGGTAGGTTGTATTGAACAACCCCGATTGCCAGGCAGGGACCAGACACCTGATCCAGTGTAATCTAGCTAGTTGTTGGGCTACGTCTAAATCAGGAATCCTGGGGAGGCCGTTCTCGGGCTGGCCTCTCCCTTCCCTAACAGCACCTGGCCCACTGGGACCCTCTAGAGTCAGGTTTGCACTACCCTAAGTTAGCGTTCCCACTTCCAAATGACAGACAGAGGCTCAGAGATTCTAGGGAGCTGATCCAAGGATATATAACCAGTTAGTAGCGAGGCTGGCATCTGACCCCAGAAGCCTAGCTCCAGAGTCTGTGTTCCTGACAGCTCCACCGCACCTCATGCCCATGACAAAGGGCATGTTTATGCCCCCTACTGGGGCCCCAACAGGGCCCTCTAGAGCCTTTGGGAAAATTAGATGAAGGGCCCTTTCCTCCCAGAGGAAGCAGCCCTGCACACGTGAGCAAGGCAAACGCTCAATTCCAGCTCCTGTTCGCCCCCGTGGCCAGGCCTGCCAACCCACACAACCATCATGGCAGGTTTGGTGCTACTGGTGCATGGCTGTGTCCTGAGTACCAGAGTACCCAGTAAGGCCAGTCAGGCTTCTTAGAACCCCAGGGGTCTAAAGCAGGTTGGTCCTTAGAAATCATCATGACTCTTGTAGATGCCATTTGCAAAATACTTATTGCCAAACATAGTGCAACCTCACAATGACCACGATGAGGCAGGGCTATTATCAAACCTTTTTCACAGATGAGGAAACTGAGTCTTAGAGAAATTATACTCTAAACTCCCCACTTTCAGGTTGAGGAAACATAGGGGCGGGGTGATTCACCCAGGATCTCATTGTTAACCAAGTCAGGGCTTGAACCCAGTTCTCCAGAGTTCAGAGGCTCCACTGTTGTAAGGTTAAATGAGCTAATAACTGGCAGTGCCTAGAAGAGGGCATGCAGTAAGTGCTCAGTAAGTGCTGGCTTTTATTAAGTATCTTGGAGCTCAGTCCCAGGAGGCGGTAGGGGGAATAGTGAAGAAAAAAGGCAGAAATCAGGCTTCACACTAGGTTTGGTGATTCTGTGGTTTTCCCTACTCTCACCTAGCAGTGTGACCTTAGGGGTGCCACTGAGCTGGGGGTCTGAGCACTGCCCCAGACACGCTCTACCTCTTGCTGTTCCCTCTGCCTGGAATGCCCTTTCCTCCAGGTAACCTTGGGCCTTGTTGCTCCACCTCCATTAAATCTCTTTTTTGGGGGTGGGGGGTGGGGGAAGGGGGTGCATGGGCCAGGAATTGAACCTAAATCTCCCACATGGCAGGCAAGTATTCCACCACTCCATTAAACCTTGATTCAAAGGAGCATTCCCAGGCTGCCCCCCCCCCCCCACCTCTCTACTACTGTCCTTTTGTTTTCTCCTTGGCACTTAAAACATTTTGTTCACTTATCTCTAGAATGTAAGCTCAGGGAAGGAGGGTGGCAGGGATTTTTATCTGCTTTATTCACTGTTGTATCTCTAGTGCTTAGAAGAGTGACTGGCATACAATGGGAGGTAGAAGAATTTGGGGTGAAGGAATGAACCTGCCTCTTCTACCTGCCTCTGTCATTGAGGTGGCCAGGAGCTGGGGATGATGACGGTAACTTGACCACTTCTGCAGCACTCACAGTTTGCCTGATCCGCTTCCAGGGTCCTGACATGTATCGCCTTGTGGTATTTTCAAAACCATCACCCAAAGTAGGTATTTATAGCATCTCAATTTTCCAGAAGGGGAAACTGAGGCTCAGAGAGGGATATATCTTGTTCAAGGTCACACAGCTTATAAGCAGTAGAGTCAAAATTTGCACCCAGGCCTGTCTCACCCAGGTGCTGAATCTTTCCCCTGTGCCTTACTGCTGAATCCTGTCCTGAGGGGCCTGTGGCCGGCCAGCTGGTTACATAAATCACCACGCAAGGCCTCACGTGCTAAGTGCTAAATGTGTCATGTCTGACTCCACCCTTTCTCTCGCTCCCCACATCCAGTCACCAAGTCTGGTCAAATCTGCAGCCAAGCTTCTTGGGAAGGGCTCTGGAAGTCTTCTCATCCCCCCTGCCCTGTGCCTCTGGCCCCCCAAGCACTTGCGTGGCCCATGGCGCAGCCTCCCAACTGACCCCTCTGCCTCCATTCTTACCTTCTTCCATCCAGCCCTCCTCCCACTGAGACAGAGTCCCCAACTGCAGCTCAGGCGGCATCGTTCAATGCTCAGAAACCTCCGCTGGTCCCCACTAACTCCAGAATAAAGTTCAAATCCCCCAGCCAGGCACTCAAGGGCTGTGGTCTCTAATCCTGTCCTGGGTTATTCTCCCCTCAAGCCCCGAGGGTGCCGTCCAACCCTAACAAGCCTCATAGTCCCTGGCTTTCCCTATAGAAATGCCCTTTCCCCAGCCTCTTCTCAAAATCCCTCCAGAGTGTTAAGCTCTAACTCAAATGGCATCTCTCCTTAGCCCTTCCGGCACACAGGACAAGATGTAATCATCTTCCCTTTCCCTGGCTCATCGACATTTCATGCCCCTGCGGCCAGCGCCCCACAGCGCACAGCAGCAGGGCTTTAGGATCTCCGTCCTTCTCACTCAGTCTTTTGAAAATGGATGGGTGCAGATGCAGAGTTCTGCAGAAGTATTGGGGAGAAGTATTGGGCTGCGGGTGGTTGCACAGGAAGGCAGTAGAGTGCAGTGGTGGTGAGCACAGGAGCTGAACCTCATGGCCTGTGTTAAAATTCAGCTCCCTCTTTCCAACTAAATGACTTTGAGAAGATTATTTAACTTCTCCCTTGAAAAGGGTAGGTGATTACAGGCCTTACTTCCACAGGGCTGTTGTAAGGCCCAAATGAGCTCTCATACGTAAGGCACTCAGAACCGTGCCTGGTGCACAGGAAGTGCTAAATAAGCCTTTATTGCTATTATTATTAATGAAGCCCAAGAAGGGGATCCTCAATGCTGGCAAATGGCTGACGGTGGTGGGCCCTACAGCTAACTTTCCTGATACACCCCCGCCCCTCCAAGCTATCTCTAATCTGTTGGAAGATGGGTAGGGCAGGTAAATAGTCCCATTTTACAGGTGAGGAACTGAGGGTCACTCAGGCAAAGTGCCATCTGCTAGACTCAGTTCCAGTCTAGGGCTCTTTCCCCTCCACCGGGCCCCCCGCGTGCACCTGTTGTGCAGGCCTCACACAGCAGCCAGAGCCCCCTCCCCCCACCCATGCAGGAAGGCCCAGCCACAGTCCCCCACCCCCACCCCAATTCACTTACATCCTCCAGGCCAGGCCAGGTGCGCGCGCGCACACACACACACACACACACACACACACACACACACACCTGCAGTAGGGCCCAGGCCCCAAAGGTGAGGAAAACCTGTTCTGAAGAATCTGCCTAGTGAGCGAATTCCATTCCCAGACCCCTCCAGGGTCACAGAAGCGCAAGAGTGCGTCAGAGGAGGAGAGACGGAAAAGCAAGATACACCGCAAGGGGGGCAGAGAGAGGGTGAAGGGGGGAGGGTGGGTACTGAAAACTTTGCGTTTCTTTTTTTCCATTTTAGCGACAAGAGTCATATACCCGGCCTTGACAGAAACATGGCCAAGGAGCCACAACTCTGTCCAAGCCCACTTCCCGTGCAGCCGGCCTGGCCTCTCCTCCCAGTGACCCTGACACTGTGGGCGTGCAGGCTTCTGAGGGGCAAGCACACAGGCCCTGCACAAAGGCTGGCGGGGCCACTCCGACGACACCCAGGCCTCCTGGCTGCCGCCCTTGCTCTGCCCCATATTTATCTCTCTGCCTTCCCCATAACACATCCCTGCACGGCCCCATACCACCGTTTCCACCCTGAAGCCAGGCACGCACACACAGCTCGCCGCTGGCCTCCCAGGGTTGAGGCCCCCACTGCCCTAGTCACGCCACCTCGCTCCCCACAAGTGTTTTCTGACCAGCCTGCCTCTCAGTCCAGCAGCCCAGACAGGCTCCCACAGCCAACGTCACAAAAGAATCCCATAGAGAATGTTGCAAACACACAACCTTCCCCTGGCTCTTGGCTGCCCACAATCCCATAAACACAGGCTGCACATTCCACCCTGAGCCCCTCACACGGGTGGCAGCCAACCCGCAAGCACCCGAGACACACCCTGGGGGCTCTCACCCCCCACACACAGTCCATGGGACTTAAGTTCTAGATGTGCACCCCCTATGCAACCAGCTCTTCACGCAGCCACCCAAACCCATCCAGCGGCCTGTCCTTGCCACAACTGGACCACACCTCAGCAGGGCCACCGAAAGGGGACCCAGATGTGACGCCTTCTGACTCAAAGATACACAACCGCCCCTCCAAATGGGCACGTACCCCCTGCGTTGTGGTGCCCTCCACAACATCCACACAATGCCAGCTCTGCAGAAAACCTTTCACAAACAGCTTGTGTGTAGCACAAGACATATTACGTGCAAGAAAACACAAGCTTTAGTAGAAAACATACCTCAAACCCCACATCTAACAAACTCCGCACTCGGGCATATTGTGCCATGCTTCAAATGCCCATCTGTCATCCTAAGCCAAAGGGCCACACTTGTGATTCTGCCCACCATACTGGACACCCCTCCTGCCTTTCTGCCCCCATATCCCAGAGAGGGCTCTAACCGGACCCCTCGGCTCCCAGACCAGCAAACGGTGGTGCCTAGGAGAGGTTTACCTTGTCCCACAACACAGCAGCGAGACAAACAATCTCCAGGACTCACAACCACAACCTTGCCCCGACGGCGCGGCAGCTCCAGGGCTCCTTTCCCTTGCGCACCCCGCGCACCCCAACTCTGGGGCGCTCGGCGGCCCACCCCTCCCCCTCTCTGCCTGGCTCCTACGCCATCGCCCTCCCAGCAGCTTGCAGCGCCTGCCCGGGCTCACACCCGCCCCACCCCACCCCCAACCTGCCCCTCGGGGGGAGGGGGACATTAGGCTGCAGAATTAACCCTTCAAAGTGTGTGTGGGGGGGTGAACGCGGCCCCTCCCACGGCCCCAGGCGATTGCGCGCTCCCCCCGCCCCGCCGCCGCCCGACCGGACGCCACACCAGGGCCCCCTTAGTCGCCCCCCAGCGCCGTGCGCGCCTGGAGGCGGGGCCAGGTTCAGCCCCCGACCCCGGAGCCCCCAGGTCAACCCCAATGGGGAGCCGGCGGGGCACGGTGTGCGGCCCGGGCCCCCGCGGCGCCGGGCAGCGGGGAGGGGGCCCGGCCGTTGGCTCCGGTCCGCCCTGGTCCTGCCGGGCTCGCCCCGGGGCCCACCTGACTGCGATGGCGCCGAGTCCACCAGGCCCGGCTCATCACCGTGGCCGCCCCCGGCCGCTCCGGCTTCGCCCGCCTCCAGCTCCGGCTCCGGCTCCGGCCCCCCCAGCGCCCGGCCCCGGCCCGGCCCCGCCGCCGCCGCCGCCGCCGCCGCTGACATCATCGGCTCCCCCCGCCCCGGTCCTACCCCCACCCCCACCCCCGGAAACAGTCCCCCCCCAGCGCCGCCGCCGCCGCCGAGAGGAGGCCGGCGCAGCGCAGCAGACGCACGGCTCTGGGCTCCCGGCTCCGGGCTAGCGCGCCCGACGGCCTTTGCGGGACCGAGCTCGGGAAGGCGGCCGCACGGCTCGGGGCCCGCAGGCACCCAGCCGGCCGCGAGGGCCAGACTGCAGCCCCGCGCAGGGACGCACGACCACCCACTACTTGGGAAAGGAGCCCCTCTCCTCCCTACACCCTCACCCCCGCATGCCCTTCACTCAGCGGGACACACACACCCTCGCCGGGAGCTGACACAACATGGCAGGCTCACAATCAGGCCCAGTGGGACCCACAGATCTGGGGTCAGCACACTCACAGGGGCAGCGCCTTGGAACACGCACACCAGGGCAGGAATGTGCAGGGACCTCCCCCTCTCTCCCTCCACCAACACACACACACACACACACACACACACACACCAGGCCCGGGGCAAGAAGGGTCCAAGCCATATGGTACAGAACACTTCAGTGACCAACTCGAGCAGAAGCAGAAAAACAGGGAGCTTGGTATTTTGTCCTAATGGACCCAGATGTCCACATTCTATATACTTTGGTATAAATGCAGAGGCCTTGGCATGGGCCTCCTGAGACTGCACCAACAAAACACCAGGTGGAAGCACATACAGAAGAAACATTCCTGAAACTCCAGAGGGAGATTCCCAGAGACTTCTCCCTGGTAAAGGAAAACTCTGAACTCGGGAGCCAGAGGAGCCAGCCCTTGGGACCCTTATTCTTTGAAATCTTGCTGAAACAGGGCAACACATAAATAACTTAATTTAAAACCAAAGAATCTCATTGCATTGCTAGTTGTAAATAGAAAAAAAAAAAAAGAAAAGAATTCAACTGACTTTGGAGACTTGGAGACAAAGGGATAAAAGAAACAGTTGGAAACTGAGAAAATAGGTCTGTCCCCACCTCAGGTAGGTTCAGGGAAGAGCCCCCCCCAAGGGAGGTTCCAGGGAAGAGCCCCACCCCCACTCCAACAGGTCACAATGGCTGGAGCTCTGGAAGGGTCCAGGCCCCCGGAGCCAGGAGGAAAGGAGAGAATTCCAGGAAAGATGGTAAGTGTGTGAGCCAGGGGGGAATGCAGCACAACATTACCTACCTGTAGCTTCTGGCTGCTCCCCTCTCCCTCCTCTCTGAACTTTCCACCTGTCCTAGCGACACCCTCAAATGAAATCCATAATGGTATACCTACATGTCCCTGGAACCTGGGACATCACACAAACAGCCAGCCTCTGAGGCCACCTCCTCTCCCTCCAGCCAACAGAACATCCCTGGGTCCTCTTTTTTTTCCTCCCTGGAACAGCTAAGCCAGAGAAGCATTATGTTCCAGGATCTCTCACTCCCTGCTTCCTGCTATAGAGGCTTTAGGCCCACATTGTACCACCTCATGCATCTTTCAGGCCCTTTCTAGCTCCCAAGAGTTCCTCAGTGAGAAAGCCTCTCCACCTCTTGTACCACAGGGTCCCAGACCCCAGCCTGGCATCTGCCCTGACCTGAGGCAGCTGTGGCTGCCCTCACGCCTGAGCCCCCTTCTCCCTAACAGGCTGGCAGTCACCCCTACTTCAACCTGCCGGACTTCACCCAGCCATCACCGCCTTCCACTCCGTCCAGCCTCCCTTCAAACCAGCGCTTCCGGCCCTCCGATGCCACCAAGGGCCTACTTGTGGCCTTGCTGGGTGGGGGCCTGCCCGCCGGCTTCGTGGGCCCCTTCTCGCGTATGGCTTACCAGGCTTCCCACTTGCCCTCGCTGGAGCTGCTCATCTGTCGATGCCTCTTCCATCTCCCCATTGGCCTGCTACTTAAACTGCGTGGTGACCCACTATTGGGACCTCCTGATGTCCGGGGCCGGGCCTGCCTCCACGCCCTGCTCAACGTCCTCAGCGTTGGATGCGCTTACAGTGCGGTTCAGGTGGTGCCTGCCGGCAATGCTGCCACCGTGCGCAAAGGCTCTTCCACCGTCTGCTCTGCTCTCCTCGCCCTCTGCCTTGAGAGCCAGGGTCTCAGTGGTTATGACTGGTGTGGCCTGTTGGGCAGCACCCTGGGACTAATCATCATTGTAGGACCTGGGTTAGGGACGCTGCAGGAGGGCACGACGGGCCTCTACACCACCCTGGGTTATGTGCTGGCTTTCCTGGGCGGCCTGTCCCTGTCCCTGGGGCTTTTGGTGTATCGCTCCCTGGATTTCCCCTCCTGTCTACCGACAGTGGCCTTCCTGTTTGGCTTGGTGGGGCTGCTGGCTTCTGTACCAGGGCTTTTTGTGCTGCAGACCCCAGTGCTGCCCAACGACCCTCTGACTTGGAGCTGTGTGGGGGCAGTGGGGATCCTCGCCCTGGTCTCCTTTGTGTGCGTGAGCTATGCAGTCACCAAGGTCCACCCAGCCCTGGTGTGTGCTGTCCTGCACTCTGAGGTGCTGGTGGCCCTGATACTGCAGTACTACGTGCTCTATGAGACTGTGGCGCCTTCTGACATCATGGGGGCGGGGGTTGTGTTAGGCAGCATTGCCATCATCACGGCCCAGAACCTCGGCTGTGAGAGGGAGGGCCAGGTGGAGGAGGGGGAGTGAGATCACACTGGAGAGCCTGGGGGTTGGGGGGGCTGGGATAAATAGAAGGAGAGACTGCAGGTCCTATATGGGAGAACAAGGGACTGAAAAAGAACTGATGTGGAAGAGGGACACCCCTCAGAGTCAAAGGGTGACTTGGGGACTTGATGAAGAGGGAATACCTGGGGGACCTGGAACAAGCCTAAAGGGAACAACTAAGGGGCAAGGGTCTGAGGAGGAGGTCAAAAGGGCTGAGACTTTGTGAGACGAAGCAGAGCAGGGCATGGGCCATGGGGAATATGTCCCTCAGCAACACAGGGATGCTGGAGAGTTTGGGGAGTTTAGGTAAACAGAGCCAGGCAGCTGCACTGGGGGAGGGGAGCATGCCTTCCCCCCCCCCCCCAAGGGACAGTTTCAATTCCTCGTGGTTATGCCTCCCCTCGTTGGGGTGCTGATGTGACACTGACATCAAATAAGGATCACTCTGAAAGTAGCTCTGTAGTTAGTGTCATTTTTGCTTTGGAGGGAGAGTGGGAGTCCCATACCGCTCTTATTGGAGAATCCCTTGGGGTCCTCTACTTCCCACCCCCAAATCTTATTTGTGAAATATTTCAGAAGGGGGAGGATTTACTAATATTCAGATTCCTTGACCCTGAATCCCCCAGGACTTTCGTATCCCGCCCCATGGTTAATCTGCTTTTCCCGGATAGTCGTGGTCCCGTGATCTCCTCCCGGACAGCGGCCGGCCTCCTTCCGTAACAGGTTTCCGAGGAGAAGCCTCTTCGAGCGGCTCAGGCCTGGCATCCAGGACCAAGGCTCCGGACAGTGCTCCATTAGAGGCCAGAAGATGCCCACCCATCCCCGGAGGCCGCTCGACAAATATCGGCTATTTCCGGACAAGCAGTTGGCCTCGCCATCTTGGTATCTTCATGCATATTCAGCGAGAGACTGCATATTCATGACCAAGAACAGCCCCCAGTACTCCCCCCGCGGGAATCCGCCGGAGAGGACCCGACCGGCCCCGCCCCCTTCATTACGGATTCGCAGAATAGACCATTTTCCAGCGGGGGGGGTATATTATTTTCTGAAGGTGAAACCACACTCCAAACTATAATAAAACCGGCCTAAATTTACCCTTGGTCCTTCCAGCCTTAAACCTCAGGGCAGAAGGGGGCAACAGGGGACACGGCAGGATTAAAAAATTCCTCTCCCCTCCGTCATTACAAAAGGTTACCCAACAAGGGAGCCGGGAAGAGGTGATCAACGACACAAACGCGCGCCCCGTGCAGGCCGGCGCAGTCGTCCCCGTAGCGCAAGGGAGGGCGGGAAAGGAAGGGGCGGGGATGCTAGGGCGAATCTATAAAGGGCGTCATTGGGGCAGTTCGCTCCTCAGAAGCGCCGAGAGCGCGGCCGGGGCGGTTGGAGAAGAAGGCGGCTCCCGGAAGGGGGAGAGACAAACTGCCGTAACCTCTGCCGTTCAGGAGCCCGGTTACTTATTTTTTCGTTACCCTTTTTCTTCTTCCTTCCCCCAAAACCTTTTCCTTTCCCCTTCTTTTTTTTTTCCTTTTTGGGAGACGAAAAATCTCCGGGAAGGGGAAGAAGCCCTCCTTTCGCTCCTTTTCGTTTCCCCGCCTCCTTCCCTCCCCCACCTCTCCCTCCTCCGGCTTTTTCCTCCCTTCTCGGGGAGGTCCTTCTCGGTGGCTGCCCGGACGGGGTCTGAGCGACTAGGTGGAGGCGGCGCAGCCTTTTTGTAGGGAGGTTTGCGCCTGCGCAGCGCGCCTGCCTCGGCGATGCACGGGGGCGGCCCCCCCTCCGGGGACAGCGCATGCCCGCTGCGCACCATCAAGAGGGTGCAGTTCGGAGTCCTCAGTCCGGATGAACTGGTAAGCGCCTCGGCCCTCCCACTCCTCCTGCGCGCGCCGCGGGCGGGGCTTGGCAGGGGCTGCGGGAACTCCGTGCTTCTGGCAGCGGGACCGTGACGCGATGGGTTCCCAGCTTAGCCGGTCCCAGCCTCGCGGCCTCCTGGAGTTCAGTTTTGGGGACGTTTTCTAAAGCTTTCAAAAGAGGATGGGATGGCCTCAGCGTGGAGGATGAAAAGGAAGGAGAGAGGATGACCCGTTTCACACCTCAGAGTTGTCAACGTGGAACGAGAGCAGGCTAATCCTAGGGAGCCTTCGCGAGTTTGCATAGGAAGCCGAGCCCCGGGTTCTTTTCCTTCCCCTTCTGCAGTTATTAATTGAGCATCTGTTTTGTGATGGCCACAACAGACGCTGCGGACACAGAGCTGAGCCAGACAGACAAGGACCCTGCTTGCTAGAGGCTACTTTCTGTGGGAAGGGGCTGGGCAGACAATAAACATGAGTAACCGAATGGACAAGATAATTCACTTGATGGCGAGTGCTTGAGTAAAATGAAATGGGTAATTGCACAAAGAGAATCATGGAGATGGAGCCTCTTCAGATGGGGTGGTGTCAGGGAAGGCCCAACTGAGGAGGTGACAATACCCAAATGATGAGAAGCAGTCATCTAGGGCATGGATTCTACGACAAAAGCTTTTCAGGCAGAGGGAACAGCAAGTGCAAAGGGCCTGAGGGAGGAATGGAGTCGGCTTGTTCCTGCGAGGAAAAGGCAACCAGTGTAGCTGGGGCTGAGTGAGTGTGAGGGCGAGGGTTAGAGAATAGGCTAGAGAAAGGGGAAGGGGCAGGTTAGGGAGGACGGTAATGTTTTATTTTCAGTAAGAAATTATTGGGGAATTGCAAACAGGGGAGTGGTATCAAATTTACATTAAAAAAATACTGTTTTTCTGAAGAACTGATGTGGCAGGGGTAAGAATGAAAGCTGAGAGTGACGGAGAAGGAGGGTAGTACTAGGGGAGAGCTCTTGGTGGCTTGGACTGAGTCCTTTGTGGAGGGAGCCAGTTGGCTGGGGAAAATGAAGTTAAAGGGCTTTGTTGGGAATAGAGACAATTTTGATGGGCCAGAGGACTCAGCTGGGTGAAAGTTGTGTCAGGAGTTAGGATGTCCTGACCTCACACCATACTACATAATGAGTTCCAGATGGAGTTAAGGTTTAAATCTTTAAAAAAAAAAAAAAAATCCTTAAAAGCACTAGAAAAAATAGAAAGTTTTGGAGGCCTGACACCAGGGGCAGAGACTCTGTATAATAATGAATGAATTATAGGTAAATTTTATTGAGTGCCTACTATTGCTGGGCACTGAGCTAAGCATTTTACTTATGAGAAAGGGCAAGGTTGATTTCACCACATAAAAATAAGAGCCACGTGTTTACCAAAAACACCACGGACAAAGCTAAAAAGCAAATTGGGAAACATTTGCAATGTGACATACCAGTTAGATATCTTAATGTACAAAGAAATACTTACAGATCAGTAAGAAAAGCACACATCTGCTAAAAAATGGATGAGGATATAAATAGGCAGTTCATAGAAATACAAATGGCCAATAAAAAAATTCAGTTTACTAATTACCAAAGAAATGCACTTTAAAATATTATTTTTTTCCTTACCTGATTTTTCTCTGTTGGCAAAAATAATGGGAAATAGGCATGCTTATACATTGTTTAGGAGGATAAGTGGTTAGCACCTTTCTGGAGGACAGTCTGGCAATTTTATCAATCTTTTAGTAGGCATGTTCATATTCAGAATAGGCATAGCATTTGCACTTCTAAGAATTTGTCCTTAAATAAGAATTTGTCCTTAAATAGCAACTCTCAATTTCCCACCTAAAGTGTGCATGTCTCCCCAGCTCTCCCCCAGCCTTACCTGGCTCTACCTTCCTGTAATTGCTCAGGCCCAGAACCTCAAAGCTGGCCTTGATTCTTCTCTTTCCCACAGCCTCCTCTCTCAACATCTTCAATCTTTTCCCAATATATTTGGATTCCAGCCATTTATCCCCACCTCTATTTCAACTACTATGTTCCACTGTCTTTCATCCCACCACCATCCTTTCCAGGGACTGCTGCAGCAGCCCTAACCCCCCATTTGGCCTACCTGCATGTTGCAGAAAAGCTGGAGAGATTTTTTTCAGTATGTTCCTGCCCTGCGTGGAGTTCTCTCCAAAGGTTTCCCTGTTCCTTAGATTTAGAACAAAATCCAGACTCCTTAGTGAGGTCTCTGAGGTTCCTGGGTGACCTGGCCCCTGCTTGCCTCTCATTACCAGTCTCTTCTCTACTGTTCTTGGGCCACACTGCCCGACTCCTTCCTCCAACACTGCAAGCTCATTCCTGCCTCAAGGACTTTATTACTCACCGTTCCCTGCTGGAACAACGTTGCCCAGACCTCCTTCATGTCAGCATGTTCTTGTTCAAATAGCACACTATATCAACACTTTCTGATCACCCTGTTTAAAATAGCACCTCCTGCACTCTATCCTCTGTTCTCTGCTTTATTTTCTCTCATAGCTTATTGCTACCTGAAAAGATTGGCTTTTCTGCTTCTTGTACCTTTGTGAGAATGTACGTTTCATGAGGGACCTTGTCTGTATTATACACCTCTGTTCCCTTAGCCCCTTAGATACTGTCTGGCACATGTTAGGCACATGATGAAAATTAGTCAAATAAATGAGTGAAATAGTTGGACAAGTGCGTGTGCGCACACACACACACACATATATAGAAGGATTTTTGTTGAAACATTTGAAGATGACAATCATAAGCAACCTAAACATTAACAGGAACCTTCTTGAGTAATTCAGAGTCTGTTCTTACAGTAGAACAAGACCGCCCTAATAGGTTAAACCTGCTGGTCCTAAACTGGGTTCTGAGGGCCCCTGAGGCACTGCAGCAAATTCCAGAGGCACATGAAAAGTTTTAAATTTTCTTGAGGAACACAGCTACTTTTTGTCTTATGTCCTGGAACTACTGTTGAGGTAGTTCCATTTCAACATTAGATGGCGCTAAAGCTCTTTTGATGACGTCATGCCTTTGTGAAGCTGGGACTTTATAAGTTGCTTATCTCACAGAAATAGAAGTAAGGGTGATGCTGTCCAGTGTGATTCCAAGGTGCCTTTAGGAAGTAATTTGATTATCTGAGAAAGGAATTAAACTTTTTTCTTTCAATTTATGTATATTAGTTTTTCAAATGACTACTAAGTTGTTAGCTCATAAATACTTAAGTTGTTTGGATCTAGTAACTTAATAAGTGGATCTCAAGTATTTTTTTTTTGGCCTAAGGAGTGCTGTGAAAAAGTTATTTAGAAGCTGAGGGTACTGTGAACTGATAAAGTTTGAGAATCTGCAAATTAAATGAAAACAAGTCATATGCAGAATGAGTTGTCTCATTTATGTAAAAATGAGAACATATTTGTGTATTTAAGAAATGTGGAAGGCTGTTCACAAAACTTTACAGGGGTCATCTCTGAAGTATAAGAGTATGGGGGCTTTGATTTTGTTCTGCATTGTTCATGTGTTTTCAGGAAATAAAATAACAGTTCTTCTTTGAGGATAAGAGGATGGCTGGGTAAGAACCTCTTGTGGAACAGGTGGTATTTATGCTTGGAATATTCTCCAAAGGTCTTGGAGCAGGAGTGTACAAGAGGGCTCTTGGAATCGGTTTGTGAAACAGAATAGATTTTACTGTTATAAGGTGGTTTCGGCTGCCTCCAGGCATTGGGAAAAGGAAGCAAGAAAGGCTGTTGCTGGGACTTTATGCAAAGCTTGTACAGAGTCAAGGGGAGTGGGGTGCTTGATTACATTTGAAGGAATTGACCCCGGTTCTTTACAACAAACCAATTATTGACAGCCTACATGAATGCATAACTTAATTTATACACTAACTTATTCCAAGAAGGATTTAAACCAATAATGTAGTCTTTTAGGTAGAGTATGAGCTACACTGGTGAATACAAAGAATATCTCTGCCTTCAAATTATTTATAATCTAGTGAGGTATTTCCTATATATGAGACAAATATTTACTCAGCCCCTACCATGTGCTGGGTACTGTGCTAGGCCCTGAGGATGAAAAGATAAAAAAAATGCTCCTTGCCCTTAAGGATTGCAGCCCAGTGGAAAAGACAGATGTGTAAACATGTAATTAAAGGGAGTTGGGCTAAGAACCTTGCTAGGACATTGATAGAGCTACGACAAGTTAAGGAAACTTTACAAAGAGGTGACGTCTGAGCTGGGTCTTAAAAAGTAAATGGAGAATTACTCAAAAGGGGACATGTGAGGCAAAAGCAATTTTGAGAAATCTCTTGTAGTTGGAGCATAAATGTGGAGGACCAGAGATTGTGGTATTAAATAAAGCTGTGAAAGTGGGTGGAGACCTAATTGTAAGGATTGTGAATGCTTTGCTAAAGACAGAAGAGAGAGATGAGTATTTATTGAGAATCTACCTCAGGCTTTATGTTCTAGACAGAGGCATTCCCAGGAAGAGGACCTAAACTATGACCAGCTACCCACTCAGGAGCCTGACCTTTATCCTATAGGCAGAAAGGGTCCAGAGTTGGGGACCAACATACTTTGCATATGATCCAACATGACAGTTTGTTAATTTATTGTGAAGGGATCGTCCTTCCCATTAACCAGGCATGCATGTTTTCTGTCCGGGTACCCCCTTGTCCAATCTCAAAAGGACCGTGACAGCATGGGGGGGGGGCATGGATGGACTTTGAGAAGAAGCAGTGCCCGAGCCCACCCTTGAAACAGGAGTTTGCCTGGTGGAGAAGGATACTCCTGGCAGAGGCAGTAACATGTGTACAGAGACCAAGAGGAGTGCATTGCGAATGGTGCTGGGTTATACGGGAGACTGGATGGTGTGAAGTCTCAGGGAAACACTTTTTGTGAGTTGTCTTTCTGAGTTTGGACCTCGCTGTGAGGACAGGAGGGCACGGATAATTAGATTTCCACTTTAGAAGCAGCACCTTGTTTGTGGAGTGGATTGGAGAGAAAAAGTCTGGTGGCCCCATAAGAAAGCACTCATGTTGGCTACAGAGGAAAGGCCAGAACTAGGGCAGTAGTTACAGGGATGGTGAAGGAATATTTAGGAGATAAAAATGACCGGTGCTTGGAAGATTATCACATAGCTGTCGCTTATTGAACACCTGCGTGTCCTGGGCTCAAGAAGGCTAATTAAGTCCCTGATGGTGACATGGTTCATAAATGATAGAGTCAGAATTCCAAGCCAAGGGTCTAATTCCAAAGCCTAGGCTGTTTCACCTGTTTTATGCTTGAGAGTAAGGAAGGGTAAGTTTAAGTTTCTTGAGTGTCACCACCTGAAGTGGGATCTAAAGGAAAAGGACAGGTTTTTGTGCAGAAAGGAGTTTGCTTTTAGACATGTTGAATTTGAGTTATCTCTGGGATAGCTACAAGTAGGTTAGCAGATACTTAAATTTGGCCTCCAGAGTCCAGAAGAAAGGTGAGGCCTGGAGGAAAAGACTGGGAGTCATCAAAGATAGTGCTGTGGACAGGATCTAGGGAAGGATGAGAAGTGTAGAGAACCAAGCCCCTAGGGAGAGTTTAAGGCGCAGCCGTGGCCAGAGAGTCTAGGAAGGGGTCTAAGATGAGGCAGCCAATGAAATAGGAAGACAGAGCTGTAGCATGGGAGTAAAGGGAGAGCCTCAAGGAAGTTGCTCATATACAGTGTATCCCATACACTTGAGGGGCACCAGGCTGAGTGGGGGGAGCTCATTGACCCTCAGGAGTGGTTCCAGTTATGGGATGGTAATGAAAGAAGATGCAACTTTGAGGAAGGCAGCTGTGCATATGCATGAATTCACTTTTGTCTGTTTTTTCTGCGTGACCTAGTGGAGAGAATGCCCAGGCAAAACCAACAGACCTGGGTTCAAATTCTGGCTCCACCACTTTGTAGCTGCTTGACTTTGGGCCAGGCAATTTTGTGGTAATCTGAAAAATTGAGTGCTTGCTTTATAATTTAGTTTGAAGATAAGAGTGAAAATCAGCTAGAACTTGCTCAGCTCCATGACGGTATTAAATTGTCTAGAGTTTAAGTAGTTATTTGTGCTGCAGTGTGGTAAAGTGGGATGAACATGTGCTTTGGGGCTAGAGTGGATTGGGTTTAACTTCTGCCGCTCCTTCCGATCGAAGTCCTGGGCAAGTCACTGCACGCAGCCTCAGGTTTCTCAGGTCTAGAAAATAAAACTACATTCCTAAGAGGTTAGTGGTTAAGTTAGAGGCATAAAGTACATAAGGGTGTTTGGCACCTGGCATGAAGTTGATACCTGAGTGGAAGCTTTTATTTAGTTTTCTAAGTTCTCCACTCTGGGAGTTTAGTGGACCATGGCCTAGCTAATTAAAAAAAACCCTTAGTTTTCAGTGAGAGAAAGGAGCTAAAGGTTACTTCTACCAACCTCTAGCCTAGGGCAGAAACTGCTTCTCCAGCACACATCCAGTTCCGAGTACTCTGTCTCCCCTTTTCCTTCACTGAATTGGTTCCCCCAAGTTCTGGTTCCACCTTTCTCAAGATTCCAGCCCTTGGCTCTGTCTTCATCTCAGGAGGGCCCGGGTTTACTTTTGCTCCAAATCAGTCCCATTGACCTCTCTTCCAAGTACCCGTCCTATAGTAAAATCTCTGGCTGGACATGGAAGGGTTCAGGCAGATCAGGCCCTTGCAAAGGAGGGGGACGAAAGGTCATGACTGTATCTGTGGGTGCCTTGTTCCTCATCAGGAGCCAAAGTTAGAATTGACATGTCTGGAGTTGCGACCCCTGGGCTGCCATGGGCGGAAAGAGGGTACAGGGACAAGGAAGTTTCTGCCAGGACTCAAGATTTGTGGGATTGATTTTAACTTTAGGGAAGAAACAAGGCATTGCCCAACCCCCCCACCCTTCCTCCATGAAACTTTATGATTAAATCGTATGATATGAATTGCCTAGAATTCAACCCAAAGGAATGTCTAGGGGTTCAAGTCCTAGAACAAGGTTGTTTGTATGGAGCCCGGCCTGATCTTCCCTAGCCGACAGTGACTGGGAAACCTTTTGGTCTGTGCTTTTCAGTGTTAACATTTCCAGAGGGATACACACTGATCCCTCATTCTCCTCACCCTGGCTAAACTTGGCTAGTTTTTCTTGAGGTAGTTTGGAGTTTTCTCAGACCTCAATACAGGGCTATGACAGCTGGAAACCAGGAATCTCATTTAGTTGTCATTGGCCTTTCTTTTCCACAGAAGCGAATGTCTGTGACAGAGGGAGGTATTAAATACCCAGAGACCACTGAGGGAGGCCGCCCCAAGCTTGGGGGGCTGATGGATCCCAGACAAGGGGTGATTGAGCGGACTGGCCGCTGCCAAACATGTGCAGGTAAGTGTACATGACCCGTGTGGAATCCTGGGGGTACAGTGAGAAGTGTGGGTCTGTACAGAAAACAGGGCCGAGGGCAGCCACCTGAAGCCCTGGCCTCTGAGGTCTGTGGAGCTGGAAGGGAGGATGCTTGGTATGTGCTCCCCAGGAAACATGACGGAGTGTCCTGGCCACTTTGGTCACATTGAGCTGGCCAAGCCTGTGTTTCACGTGGGCTTCCTGGTGAAGACAATGAAAGTTCTGCGCTGCGTCTGCTTCTTCTGCTCCAAACTGCTTGTGGACTCTGTGAGTGGCAGGGACCCTGGCCTGGGGAGAGGGGCTGCTCAGCAGTAGGGAAGGGGGCAGGCCCAACTGACCTTCCTCTGCTGTATTCTTAGAACAACCCAAAGATCAAGGACATCCTGGCTAAGTCCAAGGGGCAGCCGAAGAAGAGGCTCACACACGTCTATGACCTTTGCAAGGGCAAAAATATCTGTGAGGGCGGGGAGGAGATGGACAACAAATTCGGTGTGGAGCAGCCTGAGGGCGATGAGGATTTGACCAAAGAAAAGGTTAGCTGGGGCTGGTGGAGACTGCTGGGAGGTGGGGAACCGATGGTGGTCAGGAAATGGTCAGAGACCTGGAGGGAAGAGTGAAAGGAGGTGACAGAAGAAACGGGAACTGGAAAGAAATAGAGTAGCTGGAGGGGCTGGCCTGGTGTGGACAAGGATGATCCACTTCTGGTCTCTCTCTGATGGTTCCTCTTTCCATGGAAGGGCCATGGGGGCTGTGGGCGCTACCAGCCCAGAATCCGACGCTCGGGCCTGGAACTGTATGCAGAATGGAAGCATGTCAACGAGGACTCTCAGGAGAAGAAGATCCTTCTGAGTCCTGAGCGAGTGCATGAGATCTTTAAACGCATTTCTGATGAGGAGTGCTTTGTGCTGGGCATGGAGCCCCGCTTTGCCCGGCCTGAGTGGATGATCGTCACCGTGCTGCCTGTGCCTCCCCTCTCTGTGCGGCCTGCTGTTGTGATGCAGGGCTCTGCTCGTAACCAGGTCAGTGGCTTCAGCTCGCTGCTCTTAGCTGGGTGGCTGGGTGTGGGAGTGCAGGAAGTAGAGTGGGAAGTGCCCTGAGAGCTGCACAGGCGCCCTGGGTCTGAGCTGACCTTGCCTCTTACCAGCCATGTGACATTCAGCAACGCCCTTAACATGGTTAAAGGTCATGAAGTTGCTTCCTTAGCTGTAAAATGAAAGTGAAAAGATCTGCCTCCCAGGAAGGGGCAAAAGATGGGTCTGGTGTCAAGTACTTGGTAATGGTTGCTGCTGTTGTGAGGATAATGATTCCCTACCTCAGGATGACCTGACCCACAAACTGGCTGACATTGTGAAGATCAACAATCAGCTCCGGCGAAATGAGCAGAATGGTGCGGCGGCCCATGTCATCGCAGAGGATGTGAAGCTCCTTCAGTTCCATGTGGCCACAATGGTAGACAATGAGCTGCCTGGCTTGCCTCGTGTGAGTCCACGTATACCCTGCCCCTGAGTTGGGGAGTAGAGTGGAGTCGAGCCAGCGTGGGGTGCTGGCATGAGGGAGGCCTTGGCTCTGGAAGAGAGGCCAGTGCTGACTGCTGGGTGGCGCCCCCGCCCCGTGTGTCCTCACAGGCCATGCAGAAGTCTGGGCGTCCCCTCAAGTCCTTGAAACAGCGGTTAAAGGGCAAGGAAGGCCGGGTGCGAGGGAACCTGATGGGCAAGCGAGTGGACTTCTCAGCCCGTACTGTCATCACTCCCGACCCCAACCTCTCCATTGACCAGGTTGGCGTGCCCCGTTCCATTGCCGCCAACATGACCTTTGCAGAGATCGTCACCCCTTTCAACATCGACAGGTGCGCTCTGTTCAGAAGCCCTGCCTTGGAGTAGTCAGGGCAGACTCAGCCGCAGTGGCGAGGCTTCAAAATAGGACACCAGTGGTGCTCTCCCCACTTTGGGGAGTGGGTTCAGAGTGAGACAGTGGAAAGATAGACATTTGGAAGTTCAGGCTTTCTCTTGGGGCTTGGGAGCAAGAGTTTAGGGGGAGGAGCTCTATTCATTGTACCTCTTTCCTCCCCAGACTCCAGGAACTGGTGCGCAGGGGGAACAGCCAGTACCCAGGGGCCAAGTACATCATCCGAGACAATGGTGACCGCATAGACCTGCGCTTCCACCCCAAGCCCAGTGACCTTCACCTGCAGACTGGCTACAAGGTATGTTGCCAGACCAGGGCCTCCAACCCTCAGGGCAGGAAGCTCTCTGGGATGGGGGCAGGCCGGTGTGGGATTTGTGAACCTGACCTGGGCATTAGGATCCAGGTTTGCTGTCTTTATTTATTTTATTGGGGTACCATCTATACTATAACACTCCTGTTTTCACGCCTCTGAAGTATACAGTTCAATGATGTTAACAATAGTCACAATTTTGTGCCACCATCACCACCATGGCTTATGTTTTATTTATTTATTTATTTATTTTTATGGCTCTTGTTTTATAAGGATACTTGTTGTCTGCCATTGGTGTCCAGGGTAGAGGTAGCATACAACCAAAGACAGCATGAAAGGTATATATAGCACAAAAGAGGGGCCCTGTGGCGGAACAGAGCAGAAATCTTCGTATTCAGAGGCTCCCTTGGTTTACCCCCAAATTGAGTTCCTTGAAGCTGTTGGCTGCTACATCTTACTCGTCTGATAACCTGGTATCTCGCTCAGGGCCAGGCCCAAAAGGGACATTGGACTAGTGTTTAAGGTGAAATAATACCACAGGAGCTTACGTTCCACCTATAAAGCACTTGAGGGCTCTTGTCCTTTCATCCTTCCCGTGGGCCTTTGCTGAGCCCTCTGTCCCTCACCCTCTAGGTGGAGCGTCACATGTGCGATGGGGACATTGTCATCTTCAACCGGCAGCCCACTCTTCACAAAATGTCCATGATGGGGCACAGGGTGCGCATCCTGCCCTGGTCCACTTTTCGCTTGAACCTTAGGTCAGTCCCACACCTGCGGGAAGCAGGCCGGGATCGTGGTCTGGGGTGGGCCACTCCTCAAGATTTCATTCTGACTTTTTCTCTCTTTAACAAGTGTGACAACTCCATACAATGCAGACTTTGATGGAGATGAGATGAACTTGCACCTGCCGCAGTCCCTGGAGACCCGGGCTGAGATCCAGGAGCTTGCCATGGTGCCCCGCATGATCGTCACCCCTCAGAGCAACCGGCCCGTAATGGGCATTGTGCAGGACACGCTTACCGCTGTGCGCAAGTTCACCAAGAGAGATGTCTTCCTGGAGCGGGTGTGTGACCCTGGAGCTGAGCCCGGGCCTGTGCAGTGGCCTTCAGGGTGGCAAGGAGATGATGGGGGGCTGTGAGGTTTTGCCCAGTCTGCATTGAGCTGATGACTGCTACACCTGGTGAAGTGGAAGGAAAGATCTGAGACCAAGACAAGTGTGGTTCAAGCACCTCACTGAATTCTTTAAAATTTCACATAGTTCTAAAACTTACAGGTGTTATCTGTGAAGTAAAAGTGATCTTGTTGAAATTTTCTTATTGAATTATTTTTATTTTCATGTGTTGGCTAATTCTAAAAGTAGCCTCCCCCCAAAACAAAAAAAAGGTAACCCACCACTTCAATGAATTTTTTATTAAACGTTTGGAAAGCACTCTTCCTGATGTCTCTTTGCCTCAAAAATCTGGTTTTCCCCCTTAGGTAGGTACCGCCCCTCACAGTTCTGAGACGCGAGACCTGTGGATCTGACTTCCCGTCTCCCTCTCACAGGGTGAAGTGATGAACCTCCTGATGTTTCTGTCCACGTGGGATGGGAAGGTTCCCCAGCCTGCCATCCTAAAGCCCCGGCCCCTGTGGACAGGCAAGCAGATCTTCTCCCTCATCATACCAGGCCACATCAACTGTATCCGGACCCACAGCACCCATCCCGATGATGAGGACAGTGGCCCTTACAAGCACATCTCTCCTGGGGACACCAAGGTGGTGCTTGGCTTCTGGATACATGGGGGCAGGATTTGGATATACGGGCCAGAACAAGGACCTTGAGTGGGTGCTCTGTCCCCAGGTGGTGGTAGAGAATGGGGAGCTGATCATGGGCATCCTGTGTAAGAAGTCTTTGGGCACATCAGCTGGCTCCCTCGTCCACATCTCTTACCTCGAGATGGGTCATGACACCACTCGCCTCTTCTACTCCAACATTCAAACTGTCATTAACAACTGGCTCCTCATTGAGGGTAAGCTTGGGGGCTCTGCCATGCCCTCTGTGAATCTCTTCTCTTCCACTTCCTTCTGGTCATCTTCTGTCTATTTCTCTTTCCTTCTTGGGTTCACTGTCCCTCCGTCTACTCCCTGGGCTATGATTCCATCCCTGTTTGGAGTCCAGAGGGGGTGTTGCTGATACATCTCCTTATCTCCAGGTCATACCATTGGCATTGGGGACTCCATTGCTGATTCTAAGACTTACCAGGACATTCAGAACACTATTAAGAAGGCCAAACAGGATGTGATAGAGGTGAGCAGAAAGGCTGAGTAGGAGGCTCTCCAGGACTTTGACTTTCACATCAGCAAGACCAAAGGGGTTGTAAGGGTTAGAGGGGAAGAGGTCAGGTAGGGGGTTATGTCTCACTGAGAACTCTGCTTCCTCCTTTATAACCCCAGGTCATTGAGAAGGCTCATAATAACGAGCTGGAGCCCACCCCGGGAAACACTCTGCGTCAGACTTTTGAGAACCAGGTGAACCGCATTCTCAATGATGCCCGAGACAAGACTGGCTCCTCTGCCCAGAAATCCCTATCCGAATACAACAACTTTAAGTCTATGGTCGTGTCCGGAGCAAAAGGCTCCAAGATCAACATCTCCCAGGTGGGGAGCCTTGTCTTTCCACGTGTGGGGCCACACTGAAGGTTGGGAGGAGGGAGGAAGGTGTGTGTATGTGTCGGGGTGGGGGAGTTGGGAAAGAATGTTGAATCTTACTTTTAAGGGAAAGGGAGTTAAATTCAGCACTCTTTCCTCTTTTTCAGGTCATTGCTGTCGTTGGGCAGCAGAATGTGGAAGGCAAACGGATCCCATTTGGATTCAAGCACCGGACTCTGCCTCACTTCATCAAGGATGACTATGGGCCTGAGAGCCGTGGATTTGTGGAGAACTCCTACCTGGCTGGCCTCACACCCACCGAATTCTTTTTTCATGCTATGGGGGGTCGTGAGGGGCTCATCGACACGGCTGTCAAGACTGCTGAGACTGGTGAGGCCTTCTTCAGATGCAAGGTCCTTCTAAGGGTTGAGAAACCTCTGGGGGCTTGGTGGGGGTTAGGGAGGGTGGGAGTATGTGTCTCAGGCTGGTGGTCTTTAGTCCCAGAGAGGTGATGAACGCCCTTGTTCCCACTGCCGTGTGTCATTCCATGATGCTGAGCTTGGCTTGGGGGATTGGGGGAGGAGGAGCGGGTCCCAGGGGACTCGCCGGGGTCCGGGGTCCCACTAGTGGTGAACGTGGCATTCATTGAAAATCCTCAGGGGGATTGGGAGGCTACTAGCCCCCAGAGAGCTGACTCTTCTAGGGGTCAGATATGTTAAGTCCCCAGATTGGCTGGCAAGCACTTGTCCCAAGAGGGGAGAGTCTTGGGACTTTGGTATCCTTTTCTTGCCTTGGGTTCCACCATCAACCACCCCCCGCAGGTTACATCCAGCGGCGGCTGATTAAGTCCATGGAGTCAGTGATGGTGAAATATGATGCGACCGTGCGCAATTCCATCAACCAGGTGGTGCAGCTGCGCTATGGCGAGGACGGCCTGGCTGGCGAGAGCGTTGAGTTTCAGAACCTGGCTACCCTTAAACCTTCCAACAAGGCTTTTGAGAAGAAGTGAGGAGATGGGCAGGCCGGTGGTTCTCATTCCTGGGGCTCAGGGCCTGAGTTGTAGGGTTACCCTCCAACCTGAAGAGATGGCCTGAAATATGTGTTGTGGTGAACCTTATCTTTCAAATTATCTTCCCACCCCTCTGAAAACAGCTATGAGATGGGCGGTCAGGTGGAAAGGGGGTTACAGTAGAGGCCCACCCCCACTCTGTCCCTGGTGATGGCAAAAAGCAAGCCCAAAGGGGCAGTTATGTGCTCAGTGAATGGGTATGTATCCCATTCACTGTATGGTTCCTGAGCCTGAACCTTATACTTTTGTCCCCAAAGCCTTGACCCTGTGGGCTGTGTCACTTTGGGGGCCTCACCAGGCTCTGTGGAGGGTGAGACCCCAGAACCCATCTTTCCCCGCTGACTACCCCCACCTGCTCCCTACAGGTTCCGCTTCGATTATACCAATGAGAGAGCTCTGCGGCGCACTCTGCAGGAGGATTTGGTGAAGGATGTGCTAAGCAACGCGCACATACAGAATGAGCTGGAGCGTGAGTTTGAGCGCATGCGTGAGGATCGGGAAGTGCTAAGGGTCATCTTCCCAACTGGTGACAGCAAGGTGTGTGTGGGCAGGACATGCTGGCCTGGAGACATATTGCTGCTGTGTGACTGTCCCCCAACTCCTCATCTTCCCTCTAATCTGTCCTCCCCAGGTTGTTCTCCCCTGCAACCTGCTACGCATGATCTGGAATGCTCAGAAAATCTTCCACATCAATCCTCGCCTTCCCTCTGACCTACATCCCATCAAGGTGGTAGAAGGTGAGTACCTGCTTAGGTAGGCTCTAGGTCAGGCTGGGGTGGAGCCTGCTGGGCCCTGTCCTAACAGTTTCCTCACACCCCTCATTTGGCCCCCAGGAGTCAAGGAATTGAGCAAGAAGCTGGTGATCGTGAATGGGGATGACCCGCTAAGCCGGCAAGCTCAGGAGAACGCCACGCTGCTCTTCAACATCCACCTGCGATCCACACTGTGCTCCCGCCGCATGGCGGAGGAGTTTCGGCTCAGTGGAGAGGCCTTCGACTGGCTGCTTGGGGAGATCGAGTCCAAGTTCAACCAAGCCATTGTGAGCACAGTCCTTTCCTCCACCTTGTGTTTCTCCCTTTACCTGTTGGTTTTTTTAGACTCCTAGAACAGCCCATCCCTGCCTGCCATCCTCTGAGAGCTCACACTCTCCGAGAGACTGCCCAGCCCTGGGTTGGGTGTGTTCTACCTCTATACCATATAGTTTCATAATGATCCAGATAGTGGAGGTAGAAACAGACTTGGAGAGAAGACTGTTCCATATTGCGGATTTGAAATAGGACCATTGTTCTTTATTAATTCCTGTTGTGTGTAGAATTTTATTTTAGCTGGAAGTGGGGAATTGGAGAGAGTAAGTAGGAAAGAGATTTGCAGATACTGGAATATACTATCACTGCTTTTGAGGATTTTAAAGTATAATGGAAGAATAGAAAAGCGATAATTAACTAAAGGGATGCCTCTAAATACATTTGTAAATCAAGTTTTATAAATTAAATAATTAAAAATGCATTAGGAGAATAAAATACCTAGAAATAAATTTAACCAAGAAGGCACATGAATTGTACACTGAGACTATAAAACGTAGGTGAAAGAAGTGAAAGAGAAACCGAATAAATGAAAAGACATCCTGTGTTCATGAATCGGAACACTTAAAATTAAGATGATAATACTACCCAAAGCCATTTATAGATTGAATTGTAACCCCTATCAACGTCCCGATAGGATTTTTTTGCAGAAATGGAGGAACACATCCTACAATTCGTATGGAATTTCAGGGAATAGAATAGTCGAAACCATATTGGAAAAGAGGAACAAAGTTTTCCATATTTCCCAATTTCAAAACTTACTATAAAGCTACAGTAATCGAGACAATGTGGTACTGGCCTAAGGATATACATTAATTAATGTTATAGAATTGAGAGTTCAGAAATAAAACTTCACTTTTATGATCACTTGACTGTAAATGACCTGGCATAACGAAGCCAAGACCATTCAATGGGAAAGAACAGTCTTTTCAACAAATGGTGCTGGAACATGCAAGGAAATTAAACCATATACAAAAATTATCTTAAAATAGATCAAAGACTGAAATGATAAGAGCTAAAAAATAAAACTCTTAGAATGAGGCTTAGATCTTTATCTTCATGACTTGGATTAGGCAATGGTTTCTTAGCTCTGACATTAAAAACACAAGCAACAAGAGAAAAAAATAGATAAATGGGATTTTAATTTTTAAAAGTCAAACATCTGTGCTTCTGAGGGTACCATCAAGAAAGTGGAAAGACAACCCACAGAATTGGTGAATGAATATATATATATATATATATATATATATATATATATAAAATTATTACTATTATTATTTTATTTTATTTTTTCTACATGGGCAGGCTCCGGGAATTGAACCCGATCTCTGGCATGGCAGGTGAGAATTCTGCCACTGAACCACTGTTGCACTACCCAAGAAATATATATATATACATATATATATATATATATATGTATATATATATACACGTTTGGGGTTTTTTTATATTTAAAAAAATTTTTATTGATAAAACAATGTACAAGCACATACTTTTTTTGAAATTTAAAAAATTTTTTAAAACATAAACAAACATGAACATTCCTACCATATGATCATTCCATTCTTGGTATATAATCAATAACTCACAATATCATCACATAGTTGTATATTCATCACCATGATCATTTCTTAGAACATTGGCATCAATTCATAGAAAGAAATAAGAAGAAAAAAGCTCATACATACCATACCCCTTAACCCTCCCTCTCATTGACTGCTACTATTTTCATCTACCCAATATATTTTCGCCTTTGTTTCCTGTTTTTTTCTATACCCCTTACCACTCCCTTTCATTGAACGCTAGCATTTTGATCTACTAAATTTATTTCAACATTTGTTCCCCCTATTATTTATTTATTTTTAATCCATATGTTTTACTCATCTGTTCATAAAGTAGATAAAAGAACATCAGACATAAGGTTTTCACAATCACACAGCCACTTTGTGAAAGCT
The DNA here is from genome assembly GCF_023851605.1 of Tamandua tetradactyla. Lineage (NCBI taxonomy): Eukaryota > Metazoa > Chordata > Mammalia > Pilosa > Myrmecophagidae > Tamandua > Tamandua tetradactyla. Next base: position 61,339,352 of record NC_135332.1, read on the forward strand.
ATATCATTATACAATTGTCTTCAAGAAACATGACTACTGGAACACAGCTCTACATTTTCAGGCACTTCCCTCCAGCCTCTCCAATATACCCTAACTAAAAAGGTGATATCTGTATAATGCATAAGAATAACCTCCAGGATAACCTCTTGGCTCTGAAATCTCTCAGCCACTGATGCTTTATTTTGTCTCATTTCTCTCTTCCCCCTTTTGGTCGAGAAGGTTTTCTCAATCCCTTGATGCTGAGTCCCAGCTCATTCTAGAATTTCTGTCCCATGTTGCCAGGAAGGTTTACACCCCTGGGAGTCATGTCCCACGTAGATGGGGGAGGGCAGTGAGTTTGCTTGTCATGTTGGTTGAGAGAGGCCACATCTGAGCAATAAAAGAGGTCCTCTGGGGGTGTCTCTTAGGCCTAATTTTAAGTAGGCTTAGTCTATCCTTTGCAGAGATAAGTTTCATATGAACAAACCCCAAGATTGAGGGCTCAGTCTGTTGCTTTGGTTGTCCCCACTGCTTGTGAGATATCAGGAATTCTCCACATGGGAAAGTTGAATTTTTCCCCTTTCTCGCCATTCCCCTAAGGGGACTTGGCAAATACTTACTGTTCAAATCACTCTGGGATTTATCGGGGCATCACTCTGGACAAACCTATAAAATCTCATGCCCTACTGAAGGTTCCATGTACTTACGGTGTTCAATTAAACTGTCCACATAAGTTATATTAGGAAATGCACTAGTCAAAATATAAATTTTGTGTCAAATAAACATTTTTTGCTTTAATCTCGCACGTAAGTTAAAGTTTTAAAATACGAATTACCATCTATTTTCAACACCCTTCAGTATTGACATTCTTTGTTCTTCCTCATGCAAAAACATTTTTTTTGACAAAATAAAGTGTCAATGGCTTAGAGATTTCAAACGAAGAATATATTTTTGAATCACATATTTGAAAAGGGAATTGTATCCAGAATTTATAAATAACTATTACAACTCAGTAACAAAAAGAAAATAGAGGTGCCAGTCTATCCAAAAAATATCATCCAGTTCCATCCCCCACTCACATATTCTCGACACCCGTTTTCAACATGAAAAAGCTAATGGGCATAGTCCAAATATTCCTGATGTTTGGGAGAAGGCTCAAAGGAGAAGGGTGAGTTATAACAGAGAACTTAGGATTTAACAAATGAGTATGACTACTAAATCATTGTATTGATGTTTCTTTTTAGTCTCCAGTGTCTTAGAGCAGCTAGAAAGAAGAAACCTTAAATTGTGGAACTATAACCCATACCAAATTTTGAAATCTGTTCTACAACTACTTGTTAAAGTGTACTTTGAAATTTTTTTCTACAAAATTTCACACAAAAAATATTTAAAAAAATTTTTTAAAGGTAACCCAGTTAAAAATTGTCAAAGGATTTGAATTGACATTTCTCAAGAAGATGTTACAAGTGGCCAGTAATAAGCATATGAAAAGATGTTCCACATTATTAACCATTAGGGAAATTCAAATCAAAGCCACAATGAGACCACCTCACACCCTCTAGGATGGCTAAAATTAAAACAATAACAAGTAGTTGATGAGGATTTAGAGAAATTGAAACTCTCATACATTGCTCATGACAATAGTGCAACTGCTTTGGAAAATGGTTTGGCAGTCCTTCAAAATGTTAAATATATAGTTAACATATGACCCAGCACTGCCATTTCTAGGTACGTACCCAAGAAATTTGAAAATTTACGTCCACGCAAAGACCTTTAAACAAATGTTTATAGCAGTACCTTTCGTAGGCCATGCAGTGGAATCATGTCCGTCCATTGATGAATAGATAAACAGTGTGCATCTGTACAAGGAAATATTCAGCTACAAAAAAGTAGTGAGCTATTAAGCCACAAAAAATATGGATAAACCTTAAATGCTTGTTACTAAGTGAAAGAAGCCAGTCAGGAAAGGCGCAGTACTATACAATTGTATTTAAAAGGGAAGCCTTAACAGCGTGCAATAATTTTTTTATTTAAAATTAATGCATTGGATGCATGGATGGTTCAGTGGTAGAATGCTTGCCTGCCATGTGGGAGACCCATGTTCAGTTCTGGAACCATGCACCTAAAAAATAATAATTCATTAAGGAAGCGTCCTGTCTAGGAAACTGTAGAAGATGAATATTTCCCCTGTAGTTTCAGGATACTTTTAGAAGTTTGGATTTTAGATAGTAAAGAGTCGTTTTTGTAAGTGCAGCACAACAGGTGCTAAATAGTGTTCTGTAAATTGAAGCTCTGACTGGCACAGCCAATGATCAAATACGACTCCTGTTCTTTAAGTCTCTCTGTCTTTTCTGAGCTCAACTGCTTGATGTTCTTTAAGATTAGAGAATAGTCTGATCTGCTGCCTCTGATTCAACAGAAGTGAGGGCTTTCTTTTTCTGATGCTAGCTTTCCTTCCTCCTTAGGCCCATCCTGGGGAAATGGTGGGAGCGTTGGCTGCACAGTCTCTAGGAGAACCTGCCACCCAGATGACCTTGAACACCTTCCACTATGCCGGTGTGTCTGCCAAGAACGTGACTCTGGGTGTACCCCGGCTTAAGGAGCTCATCAACATTTCCAAGAAGCCAAAGACACCCTCTCTTACTGTCTTCCTGCTGGGCCAGTCTGCTCGAGATGCTGAGAGAGCCAAGGTAGAGTTTGGGGTGGTAGGCCTCTTGGCAGAGGAAAAGATGATTTTTTCCCCCTGAAGAAAAGGTTTGGCATTTAGGGGAGTTTAAAGAGGACTTTGGAGTCACCAGATAGATGCCTGTGTCATCATCAGTCCCTCTTCCTTCCCAGGACATTCTGTGCCGCCTGGAACACACAACACTGAGGAAAGTGACAGCCAACACAGCCATCTACTATGATCCCAACCCCCAGAGCACAGTGGTGGCTGAGGATCAGGAATGGGTGAATGTCTATTATGAGATGCCTGACTTTGATGTGGCCCGGATCTCACCCTGGCTCTTGCGTGTAGAGTTGGACCGGAAGCACATGACTGACCGGAAACTGACCATGGAACAGATTGCTGAAAAGATCAATGCTGGTGAGGCCAGAGTCCTTCCTGGGCTCCTACCTCTGCCATCGTTACTGTCTTCTAGTTCTGAAAGAGCCACCCACCCTCACCCCTTCTGGGTACCAGTTCTGCTCTGCCAAGGCATCTGTTGTCTGGGACCATTGCCAGTGTCCCACTTAAGTGTTTCACTTCACTCATTCCAGAGGCTTCTATGAGAAGGAGAGAAGCCAAAGGAGAGCCCTTGTAAAGGGAGAGCTGAAAGTGAGCAGCAGTAGGGAGCTAAGACCTGTCACATGCAGTCTTTCTCATGGTCTGTTCTCGTCCCCGCCAGGTTTTGGTGATGACTTGAATTGCATCTTCAATGATGATAATGCAGAGAAGCTTGTGCTCCGTATCCGCATCATGAACAGTGATGAAAATAAGATGCAAGAGGTAAGTGGGACCCTAGAAGAAACTGACATGTCAAACATAGGAAATTATTAGAACTTCTTAGTGACCAAAGACATTAAAATGAAAGCACCCTTGAGGGGTCAGTGACACCCACTGAATACAGGAAGTGGGGTTGGGAGAAAGTAATGATTTTCAAAATCCTTAGTAACAGAAGTCTTTGAAATCTGAAGCAGTGGCCAAATAGATGAAACAATTAGTGTTGAAGTAGGGGCATGTTCCCGCAGCTCTGTCCCTTGCTTCCCTCCTGCCCTGAGGTTCCTGCAGCTTGTTGGTCCTAAGGTAGAACCACTCTCAGCCATAAGGCAGGAACAGCGTTGGGGACAGGTTGAACAGGAGGGAGGGATGGTGGTGTGACAGTAGGGGTGACAGGACCCTGGAAATGCCCATTCTGTGGCCTGGCTCCTAAAACTTCAGCAAATGTGGGCACCTGGTTCACTAATAACAAAAACTCAGAACCTGTTAACTACTGGACTGTAGAACAGTTTGGAAAATTCCCATCTATCAGATGGAATGCAGTATGCATCCATTAAAAGAAATGGTTGTCAAGACAGAAGTGCCCTGAAAAAGTACTTGGTTAAGTTCCAGAATCACCACAGAAGGATGCTGTGTGCTCGTTAAGGCCACTGACATGCACGTCTGCACAGGGCCAGGTGCTGGCAGGACTGTGACAGACAAAGTCGGTTAGGATGGTGGGATCATGGGTGCCTTCTCTTAGGTTTCTGTTAACATTACTTTTAAAACATGGTAAAAAATAATCTCACAGGATCTGAAGAGGGCAGAGTCTGTGGGCCTGAGTCATTTTGGAGCTGTGGTTTGGGGTGGAGAGCCTGGGAAGGGACCAGAGGATTTTCTCTCGTTGCAGGAGGAAGAGGTGGTAGACAAAATGGATGATGATGTTTTCCTCCGCTGCATTGAGTCCAACATGCTGACAGATATGACCCTGCAGGGCATCGAGCAGATCAGCAAGGTCAGCCATTCTCTCCCTGAAGCCCCTGCCCACGCCCACCCCCACCTCTGCCCCTGAGCTCCCCGTCTCCCTCCAGGTGTACATGCACTTGCCACAGACGGACAATAAGAAGAAGATCATCATCACGGAGGACGGGGAGTTCAAGGCCCTGCAGGAGTGGATCCTGGAGACAGATGGGGTGAGCTTGATGCGGGTGCTGAGCGAGAAGGACGTAGACCCTGTGCGCACCACGTCCAACGACATCGTGGAGATCTTCACGGTGGGTCCCCTCGGCCGTGTCACTCTGCTCCTTCTTGGGCCTCTCTGGCTCCTGGGGCCCCAGGCAGCAATTGCATTCCATAGTCTCCATTTATAGGCTTTTCTTGCTGGTTTGTTTTTATGCCTGAATACACTTTACGTCAACAGTCCCCAACTCCCGACCTTTTTTGGTTGGTCTGGGTGGTGGCAGGAGCAGGGAGAACAGAACTTTGTGGTCCTAAACCACCTCCCACCCCTCCTCGCCCCCACCCCGTTCCCACCAGGTGCTGGGCATCGAAGCCGTGCGGAAGGCCCTGGAGCGGGAGCTATACCATGTCATCTCCTTCGACGGCTCCTACGTCAATTACCGGCACTTGGCCCTCCTGTGTGATACCATGACCTGTCGCGGCCACTTGATGGCCATCACCCGACATGGAGTCAACCGTCAGGACACTGGACCACTCATGAAGTGTTCCTTTGAGGAAACGGTAAAGGCTGAACTTCTGACAGGATGGAAAGAGAAAGAAGGGAAGGGAGGGGGTGCTGGGGGAAGAAGGGTCTCCCAGAGTGTGAGTGTGCAGTGGCCTCAGGGCTCTTGGTGAATGGCCCTGGGGCCTTCACAAGGGGGTCTGATGGGGCCTGTGCCTCCCCCGTGGTTATTCAGGTGGATGTGCTTATGGAAGCAGCCGCACACGGGGAGAGTGACCCCATGAAGGGTGTGTCCGAGAACATCATGCTGGGCCAGCTGGCTCCAGCGGGCACTGGCTGCTTTGATCTCCTGCTGGATGCAGAGAAGTGCAAGTATGGCATGGAGATCCCCACCAACATTCCTGGCCTGGGGGCTGCTGGACGTGAGTATGAGCTTCTGCTGGAACCTGGCTGGGTCCGGGAGAGGGTGAAACAGGCCCTGAATGGGGTGGCACCACCACCTAAGTACCCCTCCTCATAAGTACTTTATGCCTCCTTGCAGCCACCGGCATGTTCTTCGGCTCAGCACCCAGTCCCATGGGAGGAATTTCTCCTGCTATGACGCCCTGGAATCAGGGTGCAACCCCAGCCTATGGTGCCTGGTCCCCCAGTGTTGGTGAGTAACCTGACCCAGATAAAAGAGCCTTTTTGATGGTTCAGAGGGAGGGTGAGCTGGGATCTTAAAGAGCAGCCATGGTAGGGATGCTAGTGGGTGTGGAGAGCTAGGAAAGGGTACTGGAGAGTTGGGTTAGGCTCAAGCTTTGGTATTAACCTGTTTCTCTCATTTGGCAGGGAGTGGAATGACCCCAGGAGCAGCTGGCTTCTCTCCCAGTGCTGCTTCAGATGCCAGCGGCTTCAGCCCGGGTTATTCCCCTGCCTGGTCTCCCACTCCGGGCTCCCCAGGCTCCCCAGGCCCCTCAAGTCCGTATATCCCCTCACCAGGTGAGTTCTATCTGCAAGGGACCAAGGTCATTTCTTTCTTGATGATTCCTTTTGGATGAGCCTCTCCATCACTTAACTCCTTTGTTGTCTTTCTCCTCCCAGGTGGTGCTATGTCTCCCAGCTACTCACCGACATCACCTGCTTATGAGCCCCGTTCCCCTGGGGGCTATACTCCTCAGAGTCCTTCTTACTCCCCCACTTCACCGTCCTACTCCCCAACCTCTCCATCCTATTCTCCAACCAGTCCCAACTATAGCCCCACATCACCCAGTTACTCCCCGACATCTCCCAGTTATTCTCCAACCTCTCCCAGCTACTCCCCGACCTCTCCCAGTTACTCTCCAACCTCTCCCAGCTATTCTCCAACTTCCCCGAGCTATTCACCAACATCACCCAGTTACTCACCAACCTCTCCTAGCTACTCACCAACCTCTCCCAGCTATTCACCAACATCTCCCAGTTACTCGCCAACTTCACCCAGCTATTCTCCTACTTCACCCAGCTATTCACCGACCTCTCCAAGCTATTCACCTACATCTCCAAGCTACTCGCCAACTTCCCCAAGTTACTCACCCACCAGTCCTAACTATTCTCCAACCAGTCCCAATTATACGCCGACATCGCCCAGTTACAGCCCAACATCACCCAGCTACTCACCTACTAGTCCCAACTACACACCAACCAGCCCGAACTACAGCCCTACCTCTCCGAGCTACTCCCCAACTTCACCCAGTTATTCTCCAACTTCTCCGAGCTATTCCCCTTCAAGCCCACGATACACACCCCAGTCTCCAACCTATACCCCAAGTTCTCCCAGCTATAGCCCAAGTTCTCCTAGCTATAGCCCTACCTCACCGAAGTACACCCCAACCAGTCCTTCCTACAGCCCCAGTTCACCAGAGTACACCCCTACGTCTCCCAAATACTCGCCTACCAGCCCCAAATATTCACCCACTTCTCCCAAGTACTCACCTACCAGCCCCACCTATTCACCAACCACACCAAAATACTCACCGACGTCTCCTACTTACTCACCCACCTCTCCTGTCTATACCCCAACCTCCCCCAAGTACTCACCCACCAGCCCCACCTACTCTCCCACTTCCCCTAAGTACTCACCCACCAGCCCCACCTATTCTCCCACTTCCCCCAAAGGTTCTACCTACTCTCCCACTTCTCCTGGCTACTCACCTACCAGCCCCACCTACAGCCTCACCAGTCCGGCCATCAGCCCGGATGACAGTGATGAGGAGAACTGAGGGTGAGCAGGGCACAGCAGCGGCTGGCGAGGGAGAAGGGTGTCTAGGGGGCTTGACTGTCCTTGCCTCCCTCATCTCCTGTGTGACTACCCAGCCCAGTGCCCGTGTGTATAACTCCTTGTGGCAGAGTTCCCCATTGAAGTTCTGAATCCCATTTCTGATGGAGCTTTTTGTCTTGTTTTCTAATCGTGCTTTCTTAGAACCCACCTCCCTAGCTGTGGTGTTCTCTTTCCTACCCTGCCCACACCATGCCTGTCCCCAAGTTGAGGACTCTTCCTTACCTGTGGCTTGACTGGGACTAAAGGGTATTTTAACTTAGGGGTAGTTCTGGTTCTGGGTCGTTACATTTGATCTTCAGAAAGAACAACGCTAAAGCTGCCTTTGTCTGTTATTTTATTTTTTGAAGTTGAAATAAAGTTTACTAATTTTGACCAAATGTACATATATCATGTGTTTAATTGGGGCACCGGGGAGGCAGAAATACCCAGGCCTCTGCACCCTTCCGGTTCTTTAGCCGACCTGCCAAGGCAGCTGGGCGAGGCCAGAAAATGAGACCAGACCATAGATCTGGCATTGAACAAATTCTTTGTCCCTGCTATGTGCCAGACAACCTCTCCTTGTGCTGGCTGGTAGTGGTCCCAGAGCCACGGGCTTCGGCTCATATTAAAGCAGTATTGAATGAGCAGATTTTTAATTTACTTGACTGCTTATTGTGATGCAGAATTTGGAAAAGCAAAAGAAGGTGTGATACAGAAGCAGAAATACAATCTCCCTTAATCCCACCACTAGGAGGCATATTGCCTTTTAGTATTTTTTCGACGTATTTCTCAGTCACTTCTAACAAGTGAATGAAAATGTAGGTTTCACTTTGGCCCCAAACCAACAATAAGAAGATAATGGATGCTGTAATATATTTTAAAACCAAGGTTAAAGCATTTGAGGACAATTGCTGTTTTTAATTGGTCAGTTTATATTTTCTTTCATTAGCATCTTCCTAATATATCAACTTTCTATGTGCTCTGCAGAGTTATTTTTTGCCTTTCAATATTTTTAGTATATGAAAATTAAAAAAAACTTTAAAAGTATTATTTTAAACTTATAAGTTATTCAGGGAATAACAGGATATGACTAACAAATTTTTATTTTTTTGGTGTGACAACATATACAAAAAAGCAATAAATTTCAAAGCACACCACAATTACAGAGTAGATTTCAGAGCCAACATTTAAATATTTATCACAGGTTATAGATTATATTTTGCCACATTAATCCAGATCTTAAATTGTTTTGAGAGAAATAGGATATATGTTTATTATCAAAGATTCAAGCACTGTGAAAAAGTACAAAGGAAAAATGTCAATCTCCCGATATCTAACACTTAGAAACTAATGTGTCTGTTTGATAATTATACTTCCAGATGTCTCTTTCAAATAGACTGAAGGGATGAAAATTAGATAGAAATTGTTTTTTAGGAATGGGATTATTTTTTACATACTATTTAATGATTTCAATTTTAAGAAGAAAAAGTGAAACATGAATTTGCTGGATGTCCTATCAGTGTTGTTTTTCTTCTAAAATATTCCTAAAAAATCCCTCAAATATTAAGAAAATATATATATGAAAATGATTGAAATGTTGGTGATGGTATGGTATTTTAAAAAGCATATAAGGTTGAGACAGTATGAATTGATTCTGTAATTCTAATGACCCCCCTTCCTATTTTTTTTTGTTTAAATGTTATGTGGCCCCAAAATAAGAAAAAATAAAATTTTTAAAAGCAAAACAATGAAAAAAGAGAAAACAAAAAAAAAATGTATGTGGTTTAAAAGACAAAATGAAATGCCTGTATGACTCATTCCCTTTAAAAAGTTGAGTCTTTGTGTCCCTGGTGTCCCTGCTATAGCATGGCCCTCCCTCTTCCCAAGAGGGAAGCACTATCCTGAATTTTGTGTTAACTAGTCTTTTGTTTTTCTTCATAGCCTACAATGAGCACATCCTTAAGAATGTCATTTCATGTTTTTGAACTTCGTATAAATGAAATGACATTGTATATATCCTTTGTGACATGCTTCTCTTAGTTAACATTAAGTTTTCGGATTCATGATATTGAGGTATATACGCTATTCATTAGATTTTAATATAGAATAGACTATTATAGTGTCTAAATATGTACTTTATCCATTCTGCTGTGAATGGATATTTGTCTGTTAAAATGATACCACCATGTCACTTTTTGAGGCAAAAAAAAAAAAATGATGCCACCATGAGAACTCCCGTATGTGTCTTATGATGCACACATAGTTGAGTTCCTCTAGTGTATATTCTGGAAATAAATTTGCTGGAGCATTGGGTGTGTACCAAGAAAAGCCAAAGTTTTCCAGGGTGATTTTACTAGTTTACAATCCCACTAAAGGTGGTTGAGAATGCCCTTGCCCCGCAATCTCTTTATAAAGAGATTTTTTAATTTTTTAATTTAGCCTTTCTGTTGGGTGTGAAATAGTATTTTGTTTTTGAGATGAAGATCACATAACAAAATTAACCATTTTAAAGCGAACAATTTATTGTCATTTAGTACATTCACAATGTTTTCAACCACCTCCTCTATCTAGTTTCAAAACATTTTTATCACCCCACAAGGAAACCAAGCACCCGTTAAGCAGTCACTCCCCATTCCCTCTTCCTATACATGGAATCAAACAATATGTGACCTTTTGTGTCTGGCTTCATTTACTTGGCATAATGTTTTTGCAGTTCATCCACGGAACGATTTTCAGTACTTAATTCCTTCTTATGGCCAAAAAATCTTTCACTGTAAATATATACCACATTTTGTCTATCCATTCCTCTGCTGATTAGATGGGTTTCCACCTTTTAGCTATTGTGAATGATGATATGTACTTGAGTCCCCATTTCCAATTTTTTTTGGATATATACTTGGGAGTGGAATTGCTGGGTTGTATGGCAATTCTATACTTAACTGTTTGAGGAACCACTGAACTGTTTTCCTCAGCGACTGAACCATTTTACATTCCCACTAGAAACATGTAACGGTTCCAATTTCTAATCCTTGGCAACATTATTTTTCAGTTTTTAAATTATAGCCATCCTAGTGTGTGTGAAGTGGTTTCCCATTGTGGTTTTGGAAATACTATTTTATTGTGCTTTTAATTTGCATTTCCTGGGTTACTAAGGGGACTGAGGATCTTTTCTTATGATCAAGGGCCAATTGTTTCCTATTCTGTGTAATGCATATTTGTCTTTTGTCTTTTTCTGATTGATTCTTAGGAGATATTTATATGGATAATATTCCTTTTTTGGCTATATATGTTGCAATTAAATTTCCAATTTAATGGCTTGGCTTGTCACCCTGTGGTCTTAAGTTCTTAAGTTATTGTTGCCAAATTTACCATTTTTTAAAATGGTTTATGCTTCTTGAATGTTGTTTACAAAATCCATCCTTAATGCTATACAATATTCTCTCATTTTGTCTTCTGAAAGTTTTAGTTTTGCTTTTGCCTTTTATACTTGACACTGATTTTTATTTAGGAGAAAGGGATCCAATTTCATTATTTTCCACGTGGCTGACTAATTATCCCAGCATAAGTTACCAAATGACCTACCCTTTCCAAAATACCTATCTTCATCTAAATTTTTTTCCATATATACATGGGTCTGATTCTGGTCTCTTTATTCTGGTCCACTGGTCTATTTTTAATTCCACTGCTAATATCACATTATTTTAAATTAATATACTTTTAATTATATTTTGAATATCTGGTAGGGTAAATCCCATCCCCCACCCTAATTTCTTCAATGATATTGTGGCTGTTTTGGGCCTTTTTCTCCATAAAATATTTAGACTCATCTCTTCAAGTTCCATAAAATTAACCCAGCTAGGATTTTGTTAAAATTTCAGTAAATCTATATATAGCTCAATGTGAGGAGACTACACATTGAGTTTTCCTATCCCAAGACATGGTATTTTCCTGCACTTATTTAGTTTTTCTTTTATGTCTTTTTAATAAAATTGTATAGGTTTTCTTCTTAAGAGTTTGTGCTGCTTTTATGAGATTTGTTTCTGGCATCTTTTTTTTATATTATACAGTCTCTTTTTCATAATTCATTTTCTAATGTCTTGCTGTTAGACGTGAAATTGCTTTTTATTATTATTTTTTTATCAACTTTTTTTTTTGTATAGTGTGGTTGTTAGGGTCAGATGTCAACTTGGCCAGGTGAAGGTGCCTAGTTTTGTTGCTCTGGACATGAGACAATGGCATGTGAAGCTCAATTGTCCCTGATTACATCTGCAGTCAGCTAGGAGGCGTGCCTGCTGCAGTGAATGATGTTTGATTTAATTGTCCGGTGCTTAAATGAGAGAGCTCAATGTAGCAGAGCCAAGCAGCTCGGCATACCTCATCTCAGCACTCACAGCTCAGCCCAGGCCTTTGGAGATGCAGAAAGGAATGACCCCAGGGAAAGTTGTTGAAACCCAGAGGCCTGGAGAGAAGGCCAGGAGAGATCACCCTGTGCCTTCTCGTGTAAGAAGGAACCTCAGTTGAAAGCTGCCTTTCCCCTAGAAGAACTATACATTTTTAACTAAATAAATCTCTTTTTATTAAAAGCCAATCCATCTCTGCTGTGTTGCATTCTGGCAGCGTTGGAAAACTAAAACATGTAGTATAACGTATATACAAAGCAAAGAAAGAAAAAGGCAATAGTTTTCAAAGCACTCTTCAACAAGCAGTTACAGGACAGATCCCAGAGTTTGTCATGGGCTACCATACGATCCTCTCAGATTTTTCCTTCTAGCTGCTCCAGAATATCAGAGGCTAGAGGGCTTAGATATTTTTTTATCATCACAATCAACTTTTTTTCCTTTTTTTTGTAAAAAATAACATATATACAAAAAGTGTGTAAATTTCAAAGCAGAGCACCACAGTTAATTGTAGAACATATTTCAAGTTAGACATGGGTTATAATTCCACAGTTTTGGGTTTTTACTTCTAGCTGCTCCAAAATTAATTAAAAGATTAAAAGAGATTAAAAGATAAATTGCTTTTTTATATTAATTTTTATGTCTAGCAAATTTTATAATCTCAATCTATGTGCAGATTTTTTTTTAGTTTTCTGCATAGATGGTCATATCGTGCAAGTAGCAAGTTTGTTTCCTCCTTTCTAATTATAACTTATTTCCTGTGTTACAGTATTTCTAAGACTGAGTAAGTTTTGTGTGTGTGTGTGTGTGTGTGTGTGTGTGTGTAGTCTTTTGAATCATTGTTTCCTTGTTGCTCTTCTTTGGATGCGCTCAAGATTTTCACTTTATCTTTGATTTTCAGCAATTTGACCCGTTTGGATTTCCCTAAGATTTTTGAATCTGTAAATGTGTCTTTCACCACGTCTGGGAAGTTTTCAGACAATATTTCTTCAACTAATTTTTTTTTTCTGCCCCTCTCTTTTTGGAATTCAAGTACATATATTTTAGCCTTATTTGGCCCTAGAGGCGCCTGAGGCTGTATTCATTTTTTCATTTTTTTCCCCTTATTAAGATAATTTCTATTTATCTGCAAATTTGCTAACTTTCCTCTGTTACTACATTCTGCAATTAACCTAGCCAGTGAATTTTTTGTATATTTTTTATATATTAGATAATATATTTTTTCTGTTCTAGAATTTTCATATATTTATACTGAGATTTTTCTATCTTTTCATTCATTCATTTTGGAAGTGTATTTCTTAGCCTCATGTAGCATAGTTACAATAGCTGTAACTCCTTCTCTAATGATCCCAACTTCTGGGTCACCTTGAGGTTGGCCTCTTGATTTTTTCTATACCTTTTTGAATGGGTCACGTTCTCCTGGTCGTTTGTAGGTAAAGGAGCTTTGGATTGTACCCGGACAGTATCAATGTTATGTTATGGAGATTCTGGATTCTGTAATATTCTTCTAAAAAGGGTTGATGCTTTTGTTTTCTCAGTTAATTAACTTGGTTGGATTCAAACTGCAACTGCAGTCTTCCCTGCGTGCATGGCAGGGCCCCTCTCAGCTCAGTTGTCTCAGCTTTAGCTCTCCAGCTCTTTTGAGTCTGTGGCTCAGACATCACCAGAGATTTGGGCAGCATTTATTCACAGTGTATTCAACGAATGTGGGCCTCCCCTTCTCTGACTCTCCTCTCCAGGATTTTCCCCTCATTTTCTGATTGCTGTGGTTACTCTGGGCTCTGTTCCTAATTCTTCTGGCCAGAAAGACAGTGGGTTTTCTACCATTATTTCAGCCCTACACTCCATACCACAGGTGTGGCTTGAATTCAGGCTAAAGCCTCAGAAATGGGAAACTCACCCCATTCTAGTCATTTCTTTAAGTTTTGACTCCTCTTCAAAATCTGCTTTATAGTTACTTTGTTTCCGAATCATACAAGGATTTTATAATCCTTCAGCTCTGAGCCCTCCCTTTCAATTTAAGTACAATTATTGCCCAGAATTTGAGTTCTGTCCTGTTCTAATTCTCATGCATTAGGCATTAGAGTTTTACTATCAAGGTTTATTTAGATTTCTTTGTATATTTAGCCACATCTTTGCTTACCAACCCTTCATTTGTCTACAATTTTCCATCTGGGATAATTTTTCTTCTGCCTGAAGCGTATCCAACAACGTCCTTTTCTAGAGGGTACCTTGGTATTAACTAACCTTCCTCTGTTTTTGCCTGACAATCCCTTTATTTCATCCTCATTCTTTTTTTTTTTTTATAGCAGTTCTATTGAGATTCAATTTACAGATCATACAGTTCACCCATTTAAAGTGTGCAATTCGGTGGTTTTTAGTATATTTACAGATATGTGCAACCATTACCAGTCAATTTTAGGACATTTTCATCACCTCAAAAAAAAAAACCCTTACCCTTTAGCTATCTTCTCCTATCCCCATACCCCTGCCAGCCCGAAGCAACCACCAATTTACTTTCTGTCTCCACAGAGTTGCCTGTTCTATTTCATACAAATGAATTCTGGCTTCTTTTCTCCTTCATTCTTGAAAGATAGCATTACTGGGTATTGAACTCTAGGCTAACTGTCCTTTCCTCTCATAATATCGAAGATTATTCCTTTGTCTCCTGGTTGCGCTTGTTGCTACCTTGAGAAGTTAGCAATCAGTCTAATTGCTGTTTCTGTTTTTTGTTTGGTAGGAAAGCTTCCTTTTCTCTCTTTTTCCTTGATGCTCCACAGAATGTGTCTGTGTGGCATTCTGTTTATTGTAGTCTTCTTGTGACATGGTGGGTTTCTAGATGAGAATTGAAGAAACATTTCTGGAAAATATTGCCTCTTTTCCATATTCTTTATCATCTCCTGGAATTCTGATTAGATATCTGTTAGGCCTTCTGACACGAATTGGCCATGTCTCTTAACCTCTCTTTTGTTTTCTGCCATTTTTTCTCTCTCAAATGCATTCGGGACAATTTCTTTAGATCTATCCTTTCATTATGCCTAACCTGTATATTTCAACCACTGAGTTGCTTCATTTCAATTTCTTTTTTTTTTTTTTTTGACATGGGCAGTCTCCGGGAGTTGAACCTGGGTCTCTGGCGTGGCTGGTGAGAACTTTGCCACTAGGCCACCATGGCCCGCCCTCCATTTCAATTTTTATATTTTTTCCTTTCCAGAAGTTCTCTTAGGTTCTTTTTAAATCTGCTTGGTCGTTCTATATGGTCTCTTAGCTCTTGCTCATATTTTCAGATTTTTTTTTTTCTTTAAATGCATCTGTCAGGTTAGGCTAGGTTATGCTGTGGTAACAACCAACTTACTTGAAATCCCTTCACCAAGCCTGACTTTACGGGGGTGGCAAGGTGTAATTCTCTTGCAGGGAGAACAGACATTAGACAATAGTAAAAATACTACTCATCTTAAGCAGTGCTAATAGGTCTTTTGTCTCCGTAATCATAGTAAGTGTAGTCTTTGCCAGTGCCAGGAGGAGGGTAAAGCCAACAAAAGTACTTCTTAGACGCTATTTTTAAAAAAATTTGTGTGCTGTATGGTGGGGGTCATATTTCATTCTTTTTCCATGTGACTACCCCGCCATTGCAGCACCATTTTATTTATTTATTTTTTTGGAAGCGCGTGGGCCAAGGAATCGAACCTGGGTCTCCCACATGGAAATCGAGGATTCTACTCTGAACCACCCTCGCACTGTCTTAGGGGCTAATTTTAAAGGGGCAACAAAAGACTCCACAATCAAGAGAAATAATATTTCAATACGGTATTTTTTTTTTTTTTTATTTCAAAATCTGTTTAATTACCTTGTCAATATCATGCCATTAAGGGAGAACAAGTTTAAATCTCATTATAGATACTAAATGTGATAAATCCACATAGGTCAAATTTGTGATACTAAGTCTGAATTTAGTTAAGGAATGAGTGAGTGAATATTACATGAACGGCCACTTTGTATTCAGTGTTATAAACAATTTTGTGATACTATGGAAACAGTACTATATTTGGATTCAATTTTGCACATGAACTAGTTCACCTGGGAACTCTGAAAACTGATTGTCCTTTAGGCAAGGCTGAATGCTAAGGAGAAAGGCACTTACTTGTCTCTAGTTAAAATATTGAGTAAAGGCTTTCCCACATAGATGATATTCCTAAGGTTTCATTCCAGTGTGACTTCTCTTATGTTTCCTAAGGTTAGAATAACAGGCAAAGACTTTCTGACATAAATGACATTCATAGGGTTTCTCTCCAGTATGAGTGTTTTCATGTTGTCTAAGGTTAAAATATTGGCTGAAGGCTTTCCCACACAGATGGCATTCATATGGTTTTTCTCCAATGTGAGTTCTCTCATGTTGTTTCAGGCTAGAAGAATGAGTGAAGCCTTTACCACATAGATGACATTTATATGGTTTCTCTCCAGTGTGAATTATCTCATGTACTCTAAGATCAGACCCAAGAGTAAAGGCTTTCCTACATAGATGGCATTCATATGTTTTTTTTCCAGTGTGAGTTCTCTCATGTTTTCTAAAGAACAATGGGTGAAGACATTCTGACATAAATGACATTCATAGAGTTTCTCTCCAGTGTGAATTCTCTTGTGTTTTCTAAGGACAGAACAATGGGTGAAGACTTTACCATATAAATGACACTGATATGGTTTCTCTCCAGTGTGAATTCTCTCATGTACTGTAAGATAAGAAGATAAACTGAATGCTTTCCCACACAGATGGCATTCATAGGATTTCTCTCCAATGTGAGTTTTCTAAAGTCAGAAGAATGGGTGAAGACTTTCTGACATAAATGACATTCATAGCATTTCTCTCCAGTGTGAATTCTCTTGTGTTTTCTAAGGGTAGAACAATGGGTGAAGACTTTACCATAGATGACACTTATATGGTTTCTCTCAAGTGTGAATTCTCTTATGTACTCTAAGATGAGACCCAAAAGTAAAGGCTTTCCCACATAGATGACACTCATATGGTTTCTCTCCAGTGTGAGTTCTAGCATGCTTTTTAAGGCTAGAAGAATGAGCAAAGGCTTTCCCACATAGATGACATTTATAGGATTTTTCTCCAGTATGAGTGTTCTCATGTTGTTTAAGATTAGAATAACGTGTGAAGGTTTTCCCACATAGATGGCATTCATATGGTTTCTCTCCAGTGTGAGTTCTATCATGTTGTTTAAGGCTAGAAGGATGAGCGAATGCTTTCCCACATAGATGACATTTATAGGGTTTTTCTCCAGTATGAGTGTTCTCATGTTGTTTAAGGCTAGAATACCGGGTGAAAGCTTTCCCACATAGGTGACATTTATAGGGTTTTTTTCCAGTGTGAATGTTCTCATGTTGTTTAAGGCTAGAATAACGGGTGAAGGCTTTCCCACATAGATGGCATTCATATGGTTTTTCTCCAGTGTGAGTTCTTTCATGTTGTTTCAATTCAGAATATTCAGTAAAGGTTTTTCCACATAGATGATATTCACAGGGTTCCACTCCAACATGAGTTCCATTGTAATGTATATGGCCAGAGTTTTGAACAAAGGATTTCTCAATTAGATGACATTCATATGACTTACTTCCAGGGTGAAAATTCTGTTGTTGATTAAAAGATGATAGATCATTGAGGGATTTTCCAAATAGCCTGCTGAAGTAGGATTTCATTCCTTTCTGAGTTAATACATGTTGAGTCACTCTGGAACTATGAGTACAATCTTCTGGCAATTTATGACATATAATACCATTCTTTTGAGTATCAGAATTCTGCTTCAATGACATGATGGTAGATATGTCTTTTTTGCAGATATGATGCACAGATAACATTTCTTGTTCTTTAACACTACCTTCCCTGCCTGAAAGAACTGAATTTTGGTTTTGCAAAATTCCAATTCCTTCCTCACACACTTCTTCCCCTTGAACCAACTTTGAAGCTACATCTGATTTACAGACTTGATATCCCACTGATTGCAGATGACTGATATTCTCCAGCATCACATCTCTGAACAGCCTTCTCTGGGATGAATCCAGCATGACCCATTCTGCATGAGTAAATTCTATAACTACATCTTTCAATTTCACTAACTCCTTGGTTCAAGATGGCCGATGAAGTTCAGGGTTTCTCTCTCATCCAGAAAGACACATGGAAAACACAGTCAGGTCTTCTCTCTCGTCTGGAAGGGCTCATGGCAAACACGGCATCATCTGCTAGCTTTCTCTCCTGGCTTCTGGTTTCACGAAGCTCCCCGGGAAGTCTTCCTTCTTCATCTCCAAAGATCGCTGGCTGGTGGACTCTGCTTTGTGGTGCTGCTGTCTCTGGATCTCAATACGGTATTTTTTGAAAATCAAAATTAATGCCAAAAATCCACGATGGACAAAATATCCAAATTCTAAATGAAAACAAGGTCAATGTTAGTAATTTTTTTTTTTCCTTTTGCATTTGACTTCAATATGGTATGGCACGGGTCTTCAGGTCTTCGTAGCTAATTCTCCAGCCTCTTGACTCATCTTACTCCTTCTTGGTGCCTTATAGAGCGTGTGACCAAGAATGTGCTTATAAAGCAGGACGATTGGAAGGACTGAAACACAAGCCCTTATTTCAACTTTAATCCCACAGAGGTCACCAGCGTCAGCCCCATCCATTATAAACAGTGCTGACCCTCAGCCACCACCTGAAAGAACCAAAGAGAGAGGAGCTAAGAGAGGTGGGAGTGCGCTGGTTTGAAACTATTGTGTACCCCAGAAAAGCCACATTCCTTAATTCTCATTCAATATTGCTGGGTGGAACCTTTTTTATTGTTTCTATGGAGATGTGACCCACCCAATTATGGGTGGTACTTTTTGATTAGGTGGTTTCCATGGAGATGTGTCTCCACCCATTCAAGTTGCAGCGCTTACTGGATCCCTTTAAGAGGGAACCATTTCGAAAAGAGCCCACAGAGCCAAGAGAGCTGACACAGATGCCGACACTCGGAGAAAAGAGATAAGGATGTTTGGAGATGTTTGGAGTCCAGCAGACGTTGCCACGTGGCTTCCCATGAGATGTTGAGTAAACCAGAACCTGGAGAGAGCCAAGGGAAGCCAAGAGATGAAAGCCAGCCCTGGAGAAGCAAAGGGAGGACCCCCCCACAGGAACAGAGGCTGAAGGCAACAAAGCCCAGGAGCAAGGGGCCAGCAGGTGCCGGCCACGTGCCTTCCCAGCTGACAGAGGTGTTCAGAAAAGCCATCAGCCTTTCTTGAGTGAAGATAACCTCTTGTTGGTGCCTTAATTTGTACACTTTCACTTCCTTAGAACCGTAAACTTGTAACTTATTAAATTCCTTTTTTAAAAGCCATTCCAGGGCGGGCCGCGGTGGCTCAGCGGGCAAAGTGCTTGCCTGCTATGCCGGAGGACCTCGGTTCGATTCCCGGCCCCAGCCCATGTAACGAAAACGGAGAAACAAAATACAATAAAACAAGAAAATGTTTAAAAGTTGTTTCCCTTTCTTCCTCTCTTCCTTCCTTCTATCCTTCCTTCCTTCTCTCTGTCTTTCCTTTAAAAAAAAAAAAAAAAGCCATTCCATTTCTGGTATGTTGCTTTCTGGCAGCTTAACAAATTAATACAGGGTGGTATATGGGAACTTGGTATATACTGCATGATTTTTCTGTGAACCTACAGCTTGTCTAAAAAAAATAATAATTATTATTAAAAAAAGGAAACCACATACCCATTAGCAGTCACTCCCCATTCCTCCCTACCCCAAGCTCCTGGCAGCTACAAGTTTGCTTTCTATCGCCACAATCAGGTTTTTTTATGCATGGATCTTGAAACGGCAACTAAAAGTTACAGCAAGGGCCAAGAACAGCCAAGATACTTGTGAATGAATGGAGGGATAGGAAAGGGGGTCTGCCTTACAAATATCAATATTGATTATCAAAATATTGTAGTTAATATGGCACAGTATTTTCAGGAAATTAGACAAACTGGATAACTGGAATAGAATAGGAAAGCCCAGATACCGACCTATGCATATGCAGAATTCTGATGTATCATAGCGATGGGATGGCAGATCACGGGGAAAGGAGGAACTATTCAATTAATGAAGTGGGGGGGGGGGTAGGCTAACAAAAAGAAAGAAAGAAAGAAAGAAAGAAATTGGATTCCTACCTCACACTCAAAAATCAATTCCAGATACAGTAAGAACTTCAATGGCAAAAGAGAAACTTTAAACTTATAGTAAAAATAGATTAGTATTTTTTTCCTGAGACTGGGCTGGGGAGGAATTTATTACATTATACACATTCAAGAGAGCTAGCTATAAAAGAAAGTATTAACAAAATTGAAAAAATTAACATTATGAACATCTCTTCATCAAAAGATACAACAAAGAAAGTGGGAAAAAAAGTTACAAACTGGGAAACAATGTTTGCAGCATATAAAACTGATGAAGGATTAGTATCAAGAATATTATAAAGAAGGTGCACGTGTGGTTCACAGGGAGACCCAGGTTCAATTCCTAGCCCATGCACCAAAATATATATTTATATAAGACCAACAAAGCAAGGACAAACCACTTGTGCTGATTTGAAAGGATGTATGTCCCCTAGAAAAGCCATGTTTTAATCTAAATCCCATTTCATAAAAGCAGAATAATCCCTATTCAATACTGTATGTTTGAAACTGTAATCAGAGTATCTCCCTGGAGATGTGATTTAATCAAGATTGGTTGTTAAACTGGATTAGGTGACGACATGTCTCCACCCATTTGGGTGGGTCTTGAGAAGTTTATGGAGTCCTATAAAAGAGGAAACATTTTGGAGAATGAAGGAGATTCAGAAAGAGAGGAGAATGCTGCAGCACCACGAAGCAGAGTCCATGAGCCAGTGACCTTTGGAGATGAAGAAGGAAAATGCCTCCCGGGAGCTTCATGAAACAGGAAGCCAGGAGAAGAAGCTAGCAGATGATGCCGTGTTCGCCATGTGCCCTTCCAGCCGAGAGAAACTCTGACAGTGTTCGCCATGTACCTTCTCACTTGAGAGAGAGACCCTGGACTTCATCGGCCTTCTTGAACCAAGGTATCTTTCCCTGGATACCTTTGATTGGACATTTCTATAGACTTGTTTAATTGGGACATTTTCTCAGCCTTAGAATTGTAAACTTAGCAACTTATTAAAACCTCCCTTTTAAAAGCCATTCCGTTTCTGGTATATTGCATTCCGGCAGCTAGCAAACTAGAACACCACCCAACAGAAAAATGAGCAAAAGATATGAACAGGATTTCAGAGAGGAACAACAACAGTGAAGAGATGTCCAACTTCCTTGGTAATCAGGAAATTCAAATCAAGCCTATAGTCAGATATCACTTTACACTCAATTGATTGGCAGAAATTAAGAAGTCTGACAATAACAAGTGTTGGTAGGGTGTGGGTCAACATGCTCTCTTGTACATTGCTGGAGGGAGGAAGTACAAATTCGTGTAAACTATTTGAAAAACAGTTTGACGTAGTTTCGCAGAGTCGGATATTTACATACCCCAGGACCAAGTGTTCAATGCCAGCTGTGTGCCCAGAAAAACTCTTGCCCTGGGGCACAAGGAGGAGTGTATAAATGTGCCCGGAACTGCGCTGCTTGTTACAGCAAAATCATGGAAACAGCTCAAATGTCCATGGACAAGAGACCAAACAAATAAATCATAACATATTCACACAATGCAAGAGTAGACAGTATTTTGAATGAAGTACAACACGGATGAATTTTCTTAATCAAATGTTAAATGAAAAAAGTCATCTCAGAATATCACATGATACCATTTTCAAAAAAGGTAAAATTACACTAAAATTAAATGATATTTTATTTATTCATATTAATGTGATAAAATCAACATAAGCAAGGGATGATAAACACAGAATTCAGGCTAGTGACACCCTACATTGGGTGAGAAGCACATAGGTAGACATAAGTTGTCACCAATGTTTTAGTTCTTCGTTTGGGTGGTGGGTTCATGAGTGTTGTTTTTTTTTTTTACTATTTTTAATGCATTTTTTGTTTTTTTTTTTTACATTTTTAAAATTGTGAAATAGAACATATTCAGAAAAGTAATAAATTTAAAAGTACAGTTTAACAGGTAGTTATAGAGCAAATTTCAAAGTATGATATGGGTTACAGTTTCATGGGTGTTTTCATTTTATTTATTTTTTTCTTTTTCTTCTTTATTTTTATTTCATGGGTGTTTTTCAAAAATAAAATTTAGCTTTCCACTTCTTTCAGTGCCGCCATAATGGGCCTCGCCAACCCCTGGGCCGGTGCTCTCAAGTGCATGAGCGACACTGAGAAAAGAGGCAAACGCCAGGTTCTCATCAGGCCTTGCTCCAAAGCCAACCCCAGTTTCTAACTGTGATCATGAAGCAAGGTGACACTGGTGAATCTGACGTCACCGATGATCGCAGAGCTGAGAATATTGTTGTGAACCTCACAGGTGGGTTAAACAAGTGTGGAGGGATTGGTCTTAGATTTGATGCACAACTCAAAGACCTAGAAAAATGACAGAGTAATCTGCTCCCATCCTGTCAGCTTGGTTTCTTTGTACCGACATCCTCAGCTGGCATCATGGACCACGAAGAAGCAAGGCAAAAACATGCACAAGGGAAAATCCTGGGATTCTATTTCTAGGGATATAATATGCATACATGCAAATAAAATGCCTCAATGGGAAAAAATTAACTAAACACAATAAAATAGGGTCATGCATGGGTCACCAATGACAGGCATCACGAGCCACGGAATATGCTTAATTCAATTTGTGCACCTCATCTAATGTCAAAAAAATAAGCTTTTGAATCAACAATAGGCGGAGTGCCAGAAAATTCACAAATACATGGAGGCTCAACAACACACTCTTAAACAACGAGTGGGTCAAAGAAGAAATTGCAAGAGAAATTAGCAAATGCCTCGAGGCGAATGAAAATGAAAACACAACATATCAAAACTTATGGGACGCAGCAAAGGCAGTGCTAAGAGGGAAATTTATTGCCCTAAATGCCTATATCAGAAAAGAAGAAAAGGCAAAAATTCAGGAATTAACTGTCCACTTGGAAGAACTGGAGAAAGAACAGCAAACTAATCCCAAAGCAAGCAAAGGAAAGAAATAACAAAGATTAGAGCAGAAATAAATGAAATTGAAAACAATAGAGAAAATCAATAAGACCAGAAGTTGGTTCTATGAGAAAATCAATAAGATTGATGGGCCCTTAGCAAGATTGACAAAAAGAAGAAGAGAGAGGATGCAAATAAATAAGATCAGAAATGGAAGAGGAGACATAACCACTGACCTCACAGAAATAAAGGAGGTAATAACAGGATACTATGAACAACTTTACGCTAATAAATACAACAATTTAGATGAAATGGACGGGTTCCTGGAAAGACATGAACAACCAACTTTGACTCAAGAAGACATAGATGACCTCAACAAACCAATCACAAGTAAAGAAATTGAATTAGTCATTCAAAAGCTTCCTAAAAAGAAAAGTCCAGGACCAGACGGCTTCACATGTGAATTCTATCAAACATTCCAGAAAGAATTAGTACCAACTCTCCTTAAACTCTTCCAAAAAATTGAAGCGGAGGGAAAACTACCTAATTCATTCTATGAAGCCAACATCACCCTCATACCAAAACCAGGCAAAGATATTACAAAAATAGAAAACTACAGGCCAATCTCTCTAATGAATATAGATGCAAAAATCCTCAATAAAATTCTAGCAAATCGTATCCAACAACACATTAAAAGAATTATACATCATGACCAAGTAGGATTCATCCCAGGTATGCAAGGATGGTTCAACATAAGAAAATCAATTAATGTAATACACCATATCAACAAATCAAAGCAGAAAAATCACATGATCATCTCAATTGATGCAGAGAAGGCATTTGACACGTTCAACATCCTTTCCTGTTGAAAACACTTCAAAAGATAGGAATACAAGGGAACTTCCTTAAAATGATAGAGGGAATATATGAAAAACCCACAGCTAATAGCATCCTCAATGGGTAAAAATTGAAAACTTTCCCCCTAAGATCAGGAACAAGACAAGGATGTCCACTATCACCACTATTATTCAACATTGTGTTGGAGGTTCTAGCCAGAGCAATTAGACAAGAAAAAGAAATACAAGGCATCAAAATTGGAAAGGAAGAAGTAAAACTATCACTGTTTGCAGACGATATGATACTATACGTCAAAAACCCGGAAAAATCCACAACAAAACTACTAGAGCTAATAAATGAGTACAGCAAAGTAGCAGATTACAAGATCAACATTCAAAAATCTGTAGCATTTCTATACACTAGTAATGAACAAGCTGAGGGGGAAATCAAGAAACGAATCCCATTTACAATTGCAACTAAAAGAATGAAATGCCTAGGAATAAATTTAACTAAAGAGACAAAAAACCTATATAAAGAAAACTACAAAAAACTGTTAAAAGAAATCACAGAAGACCTAAATAGATGGAAGGGCATACCGTGTTCATGGATTGGAAGACTAAATATAGTTAAGATGTCAATCCTACCTAAACTGATTTACAGATTCAATGCAATACCAATCAAAATCCCAACAACTTATTTTTCAGAAATAGAAAAACCAATAAGCAAATTTATCTGGAAGGGCAGGGTGCCCCGAATTGCTAAAAACATCTTGAGGAAAAAAAACGAAGCTGGAGATCTTGCACTGCCTGGCTTTAAGGCATATTATGAAGCCACAGTGGTCAAAACAGCATGGTATTGGCATAAAGATAGATATATCGACCAATGGAATCGAATAGAGTGCTCAGATATAGACCCTCTCATCTATGAACATCTGATCTTTGATAAGGCAGTCAAGCCAAGTCACCTGGGACAGAACAGTCTCTTCAATAAATGGTGCCTAGAGAACTGGATATCCATATGCAAAAGAATGAAAGAAGACCCATATCTCACACCCTATACAAAAGTTAACTCAAAATGGATTAAAGATCTAAACATTAGGTCTAAGACCATAAAACAGTTAGAGGAAAATGTAGGGAGATATCTTATGAATCTTACAATTGGAGGCGGTTTTATGGACCTTAAACCTAAAGCAAGAGCACTGAAGAAGGAAATAAGTAAATGGGAACTCCTCAAAATTAAACACTTTTGTGCATCAAAGAACTTCATCAAGAAAGTAGAAAGACAGCCTACACAATGGGAGACAATATTTGGAAATGACATATCAGATAAAGGTCTAGTATCCAGAATTTATAAAGAGATTGTTCAACTCCACAACAAAAAGACAGCCAACCCAATTACAAAATGGGAAAAAGACTTGAACAGACACCTATCAGAAGAGGAAATACAAATGGCCAAAAGGCACATG
Organism: Tamandua tetradactyla; assembly: GCF_023851605.1. Classification (NCBI taxonomy): domain Eukaryota; kingdom Metazoa; phylum Chordata; class Mammalia; order Pilosa; family Myrmecophagidae; genus Tamandua; species Tamandua tetradactyla. Next base: position 61,364,550 of record NC_135332.1, read on the forward strand.
AAGAGATGCTCAATGTCCCTGGCCATTAGAGAAATGCAAATCAAAACCACAATGAGATATCATCTCACACCCACCAGAATGGCCATTATCAACAAAACAGAAAATGACAAGTGCTGGAGAGGATGCGGAGAAAGAGGCACACTTATCCACCTTGGTGGGAATGTCAAATGGTGCAACCACTGTGGAAGGCAGTTTGGCGGTTCCTCAAAAAGCTGAATATAGAATTGCCATACGACCCAGCAATACCATTGCTGGGAATCTACTCAAAGGAATTAAGGGCAAAAACTCAAACGGACATTTGCACACCAATGTTTATAGCAGCGTTATTTACAATTGCAAAGAGATTGAAACAGCCAAAATGTCCATCAACAGATGAGTGGCTAAACAAACTGTGGTATATACATACGATGGAATATTATGCAACTTTAAGGCAGGATAAACTTATGAAGCATGTAATAACATGGATGGACCTAGAGAACATTATGCTGAGTAAGTCTAGCCAAAAACTAAAGGACAAATACTGTATGGTCCCACTGATGTGAACCGACATTCGAGAATAAACTTGGAATATGTCATTGGTAACAGAGACCAGCAGGAATTAGAAACAGGGTAAGATAATGGGTAATTGGAGTTGAAGGGATACAGACTGTGCAACAGGACTAGATACAAAAACTCAAAAATGGACAGCACAATAATACCTAATTGTAAAGTAATCATGTTAAAACACTGAATGAAGCTGCATCCGAGCTATAGGTTTTTGTTTTGTTTTGTTTTTACTATTATTACTTTTATTTTTTTCTCTATATTAACATTCTATATCTTTTTCGGTTGTGTTGCTAGTTCTTCTAAACCGATGCAAATGTACTAAGAAACGATGATCATGCATCTATGTGATGATGTTAAGAATTACTGATTGCATATGTAGAATGGTATGATTTCTAAATGTTGGGTTAATTTCTTTTTTTCTGTTAATTAATAAAAAAAAAATGCTATGGAAGACACCATGTTGAATACATAATATAAGAAAAAAAAAAAAGATACAGTGGAGAGGCTGGAGGGAAGTGCCTGAAAATGTAGAGCTATGTTCCAGTAGCCATGTTTCTTGATGATTGAATAATGATAGAGCTTTCATAATGTGGCTGTGTGATTGTGAAAATCTTGTCTCTGATGCTCCTTTTATCTACCTTGTCAATAGACGAGTAGAACATATGAAATAAAAATAATAGGGGGAACAAATGTTGAAATAAATTTAGTTTGAAATGCTAGTGATCAATGAAAGGGAGGGGTAAGGGGTATGGTATGTATGGTATGTATATATATATTTTTTTCTGTTTTTGTTTTATTTCTTTTTCTGTTGTCTCTTTATTTCTTTTTCTGAATTGATGCAAATGTTCTAAGAAATGATGAATATGCAACTAAGTGATGATATTGTGAATTATTGATTATATATGTTAATGTTTTAGTTCGTTTGTTAAATTTTTTAAATAAATAAATTTTAAAAAAGAAAAAAAAAGCTTTTGAAACGTAATTCACCATTTTAAGATTAAAGCAGAAAAGCCAAATGATCATATCAATAAATGCAGAAAGATGAATTGGGAATTTCAACACAGATTCATGGTTTCAAAAAGCAGCAATAAACTCTTATCACCTAGAATAAAAGGACACCAAACCTGATGAAGCATATCTGCCAAAAATAAATCGGAAACATCATCCTTAATGGCAGAGCATGAGAACCATTCTCTTTAAGGTCTAGTAGGGAAGAGTGATGACCTTTATCACCACATTTATTCATCTTCGTGCTGGAAGTTCAAGAAAAAAAATCTGATCATATTACCTAATGATCCTTACTTTAGTCAGCATAAGTGAGAAAAACAGAACACAAGAGTCACAATTTTGCAAACTTTAGATGCCTCAGCTGCTGGAAAGTTATACAAATATTTGATTTGTCAACATCGAATTTCTTGAGCTTGATCTGCTCCCTCAGCTTAAATAAATATCCTTGTTCTTGGGAAATATTCATAGATATATTAAGTGTTAAAAGAGCAGGATGTTAAAAAAAAAAAAGAGCATGATGTGTGAAACCTATTCTTAAATGATTAGAAAATGATCGATAGGTTAGCTAGCTAGCTAGATGGGTAGATGAGTGAATGGATGGATGGATGGATGGATGGATGAAAGCATGATATAACAAATGTGGTGAAATGCTGGGTAAGGGGTGTATTCGTTTTCTCTAAATTGTTCCTTTATTACTTTTGCAACTTTTCTGTAATTTTGAAATTATTTCAAAATAAAATATTTAAAAACAAATTTGATTGACAAGCTCTTGAGACACCATTTGGACTCTGAGAAGCAGAGGGTAACAGTGGAGTAAGCCAACCCCCCTGCCAGCCTTGCCTCTGACAGGCTCCTACATCCACCCTGTCACATTGAAAGCTCGCTCACCACCCGCAGCTCCTCCACTGTTCGTAAATTTTCAGTTGTCATTTGCAACAGATCAGGCTCTATTACAACCCATAACGATGATTAGGACAGTCATAAATCTAGTGAAATGTGCCGTGGTCCCCAAGTTGCAATGACAGAGCAGCAGGTCTTTTTTCTTGGGTAGAAACACATTCAATAACATGCCGTCAAAACACTGGGGACCTTGGTTCTTGAAGATGGTTTTGTATGACAGTGTAGCTTTTACTATGTTGACTGTGTGATGGTGAAAATCTCGGGTCTAATGCTCCTTTTATCCAGGGTTTGGACAGATGAGTAAAAATGCATAGATTAAAAAAATAATAGGGGGAATAAAGGATAAAATTAATTGGGTAGATTGAAATACCAGTGGTCAATGAGAGGGAGGGGTAAGGTATATGGGACGTGTAAGTTTATTCTTTTTTATTTCTTTTTCTGCGGTGATGCAAATGTTCTAAAATGATCATAGTGATGAATACAAAACTATGTGACAATATTGTGAGTTGCTTGATTATATACCATGTATGGACTGTATATGTGTGAAGATGTGTCAATAGAAATATTTGTAAAAACGAAAAATTTAAAAAAATAAAAAATAAACGGGGCTTGCTAAAAAACAAACAAACAAACACTGAGGACTTGACTTGCCCGTTTTGTCTCAACATTTTCAAAATTACAACACTATACATGAGTCGTGGTTGGAAGAAGAGAAAAAGAGTAGTTCAAATGCTGGCTATAATTTTTTTCCCTCTTTTATTGTATAGCATAACATATATACAAAGCAAAGAAATAAAAAAGCAACAGTTTTCAAAGCACTCTTCAACAAGTAGTTACAGGACAGATTCCAGCGTTTAACACGGGCTACCATACCATCCTCTCGGATTTTTCCTTACAGCTGCTGCAGAATATAGGAGGTTAGAAGAGGCATGCCGGTAGGTAGTCTAAGCTTCTCTGCTACCTACATAAGCGTCAGCACGAGTGAGCCTCATGATCGAGGGCATGGCTATTGATTTGGGTGTCCCTAAAGTTTGACACTACCAGGAGATTCCCTGATGGTAAGGTTTAATAGTTCCATATTCTTTCTCCCCTCCCTCAGGGGACTTTGCCAATACTTTTTGATTATCTGTTTAATACACTCTGGGACGTATCCAGGCATTACAATAATCTATACAGGATTAAAGGACTTCTTTCTTATTCTGTGCTCCCTGTGTTTCAGTTGTTCAGATGAGCTATACAGATAGGTTGAATTAGATTATGCACTACAGAAAATTTCAGTTCCAGACCAAATAAACCTTTCTTCCATTGGTCTCAAAGAGTATGTGTGGTTCTAAAATACAGACACTGTCTTCCTTACCCCTATGTTCTGAATTACTTTAACCCCAACCTGATCGGCTTCATTCTTATCTCTAAATATCAGGTTCTATATATAAAACAGCCTCTCAAAATCCAGAAATGATAATCACCACTCCAGACTTTACGTGTCTGCTCTAAAAGCTTACAATCTTGGCCCCTGTTTTCTTATAAGCGTTTTCTAGAAGTGACCATACCATTCTTGTTCTTTTGTTTCTGGCTTATTTTGTCTAACCAGATGTTCCACATGTTCATTCACGTTGTTGCATGCCTCACGACATTGTGCCTTTTTTTAGCAGCACAGCCTTCGTTCATAAGTATACACCATCGTTCACCAATCTACTTCTCTGTCAGTGCATCCTTCAGCCACCTGCATTCATCAGGCATCATGTAGAGAGCCCGAAGTCCACAGTCCATCAACACTCTCAGTTTTAGATAATTTCATCATTTCCAAGAGAAAGAAAACCAATAAACACACCCTCGCCAAATAGGAAATCTAAACCTCCTCTTAACTCTTGTCCCTCCCCGTTATTTGCCTCTGCTGTTGCTGTGGTGGTGCTGATGGTTTCCTTTTGAACATAGCTCATAGCATGCAATAGCAGCTTCGCCCTGTACCCTGGACTTAAACACTCTTTGTACAAGAATCATATCTTTGAAGCAATTCTTGCAAGAGCTAATTAATATTTCTAGTGTTAATCAGTGGGACACATAGGTCTATACAACCCCTTTCAATCTTGTTCATCCTCAATATGTTAATATCATTTATAGACCCATCTATTCCCTTACATTGGATTTCAACCTCATTAGCTAACAACCTCATTAGCTAACTGTTCACCCATCTCTAGCTGCTATTTATCTCTAAGTTTCCTATATTTTATATGATAAGCCTCTGATTTTATACATTTATGCTGGTCATAAAAAATGGAATCATACAGTCTCTGTCGTTTTGTGTCTGGCTTATTTCACTCAGCACTATGTCCTCAAGGCTCATCTATGTTGACTTGTGCTTCATGACGTCACTTCGTCTTACACTGCATAATATTCTATCGTATGTATACACCACATTTTGTTGATCCACTCGTCTGTTGATGGGCATTTGAATTGTTCCCATCTTTTGGCGATTGTGAATAATGCTGCTATGAACATCAGTGTGCAAATGTCTGTTTGTGTCACTGCTTTCAGCTCTTCTGGGAATATATGTAATTTTTAACTTTCAAGCTGCAAACAGAGCACGTGACCAAGAGCCCATGTTTATAAAGCAGGACAATTAGAAGGACTGCCTCCTGAAACACAAGTTCTTCTTCCAACTTTATTTCCATGGAGATCACCAGCAGCAGCCAACATCCGCTATGAACAATACTGACCCTTAGCCACCCACTGCAAGAACTAAAGAGAGAGGGGCTATGAAATTTTTAGGGTGTACAGTTCAGTGGTTTTTAGTATATCCACAGAGTTGTGCAACCATCACCTCTAATTTCAGAACATCTTCATCCCTCCAAAAAGAAAGTCCAGACCTGTCGCTTCCTATTGAAATGGAGCTCGAAGGATATTAAGGAACGATGAGAAAGAAAGAAAGGAAGAACGAAAGAAAGAAAGACATAGACGGGCTCAGGGGGTCTGAAGCTTCACTTTACATCAGACATCAGACTTCAGACAACTTTATTGTCATCCAGATCCTGCTTAAATACTGCAGGGTGACAAAAGGCATGCATGCATTTCTTGAAAGAACAGAGAGCTTATTTTTCAGTGCTCTCTTCCTTCATACTTAACATAACCATTTGGGGTAATCATTTTCTTCCCAGACTACTCTACACGACAATCTCCACAGTTTACTGCCGCCATCCTGAGGCCCAGCTGCTCTCAACAAATTCTGCAGGTCTTGTTTTAACACTTGGCTCCTACACAGACCCATTAACAAAATCACTCCTATTCCCCTTCCTGGCCCTAGGCAACCGCTAATATCTACTTTCTGTCTCTACGGATTTTCCGATTCCGGACATTCCATCTGAATGGGATCATACCATACGTGGCCTTTTGTGACTGGCTTCTTTCACTTAGTATGTTTTCAAGAGACATCCATGTTGCAGCATGCATCAGAACCTCACTCCTTTTTTAATGTCAAATAGTATTCCCTTGTACGTGTTTTCCATAGTTTGTTTATCCGTTCATCATGCACACTGGGATTGTTTTCACTTTGGGGCTCTTATAAATATTGGTGCTGGGAACATTTGTGCTCATGTTTTAGCGCGGATGCGGGTTTTAAAATCTCTTGGGCATATATCTAGGAGTGGAGTTACTGAGTCATATGGTAACTCTATGTTTAACATTTTGAGGAACTAACTGCTAAACTGTTTTCCAAAGGATATGCACCATGTGAATTTCCCACCAGCAATATGTGAGGGTTCCAATTCCTGCACATCCCCACCAAGTTTTGCTAATGTCCTAATATGTTTATTTTAGCCATCTGTGACAGGTTCAGGTGTCCACTTGGCCAGGTGATGGTGCCCCATTGTCCCGTCAGCGAGTATTGACCTAATTGTTATTTCATGAACACTTCATGAACGTAAATCATCAGTCAGTTCATTTTATCGATGGCTGATTACATTTATGATCAACTAAGGGGTGTGTCTTCTGCAAAGAGAAAATCCAAGCAGTTGGATTTCATCAAATCAGTTGAAGACTTTTAAGGTAGAGCTGGCAATTTCAGCAGTTAGAAGACAGAACTTTCGTCTTTACTTCAGCCAGCCAGCCTTTCCTGGGAATTCACTGAGACCTTCATCGTTAATCCCAGTTTGTGGCCTGCCTTACAGAATTTGGACTCGTGCAACCCCACAGTTGCACGAGACACTTCCATAAAATCTCATAAATACCGATATCTCCTTGTTCGTTCTGTTTCCCTATAGAATCCTGTTCTCGTTTGCTAGCTGCCAGATTGCAATATACCAGAAATGGAATGGCTTTTAAAAAGGGGAATTTAATGTTACTAGTTTACAGTTGTAAGGCTGAAAAAATGTCCCAATTAAAACAAGTCTATAGAAATGTCCAATCTAAGGCATCCAGGGAAAGATATCTTGGTTCAAGAAGGCTGATGAAGTTCAGGGTTTCTCTCTCAAGTGAGAAGGCACATGGTGAACACAGTGTCATTTGCTAGCTCCTACTCCTGGCTTCCTGTTTCATGAAGCTCCCAGGAAGCATTTTCCTTCTTCATCTTCAAAGGTTGCTGGCTGGTGGACTCTGCTTCTCGTGGCTATGTCGTTCTGCTTTGTTCTCTCTGAATCTCTCGCTTTCTCCAAAATGTTCCTCCAGAAGCTAATCAAGACCCACCCAAATGGGTGGAGACATACCTCCACCTAATCCACTTTAACAACCACTCTTGATTAAATCACATCTCCAGGGAGAAGATCTAATTACAATTTCAAACATACAATACTGAATACGGATTAGAGGAAATGGCTGCCTTTACAAAATGGGATTAAAACATGGCTTTTCTAGAGTACATATATCACTTCTAACCAGCACAAATCCTAGAACAGTATCCTAGCACATATGATATATCTTACTCTGATTTTGATTTGCATTCCTCTGACAACTAATGATGCTGAGAATCTTTTCTTGTGCTTTGTGTCCATTTGGATATTTTCTTTGGAGAAATCTCTATTCAATCCTTGCCCAGCTTTAATTGAGATATAATTCACACACTGCACAATTCTCCCAACTAAAGCATACAATTCAGTTTAGCAATTCCTCCGAAAGTTAAATATAAAATGACCACATGACTTGGCAACCCCTCTTCTAGGTATAAACGTACCCAGCAGAACTGAAAATTGAAAGCAGGGCCTAGAACAGATATTTGCACATGGATATTCATGGCAGCATAGTTCACAATTGCTGTAGGGTGGAAGCCACACAAGTGCCATCATCAGCTGAATGGATAAACAACATGTGGCCTAGCCATACAACGGAATATTAATCCACCACACAAAAAAAGAATTTAAGATATGAAAATAATGCATGAAAAAGAATCAGGAAATTAAAATGCTGGCAGAGCTTCAACTTCGAGTCAGACCCTACAGAGCTTATATCCTAATTGGGAGAAAGCCAGCTGCGGGCACGGGTTGATGGTGAGAAATCTCTGAGGGGTTGACCCCCACCGTCCAAGGCCTGCTCACCAATGGCCTGTCCCCTGCCAGGACCCCCTCCGCTCCCACCCCTCCTCGAGCCCAGAAAAGCCTCCTCTGTGTCACAACCCCCACCTCCATCTGCCGTGGCTGCCTGGGACACATACTCACGGGCGGGCGGCTGCTTCTTTGCCCAGTCTCTTCCTCCCTCTGATCCTGACAAAGCCTTTTTTAACCCAACCCCAAACTTGGTCTTTCCAGCTTGTCCACAAACTGTTTTTGTGAGGTGTTGGCCAGGGCTGTGGTGGGGGCAGAACAATTCCGAGCAGGGGCCGGCTCACCACATGTGTAAAAGTTATTTCTGAGTCCAAGGAAGCATGTGGGCTGAGAAGGTATCACCTTAAACTTAGGGGCATCAACCTCAGCTAGGTCCTGAAGTCATCTAATAATATTTAGGTTTTGCCTCCTGCGGGTCAAATTCTAGACACTTGGGGGCTATCCATGAACAAAACCGTGAGGCTCCCTGCCCTTGGGGAGGTTACATTTAGCAGAAGACACACAACATAAAACGTGTAATAAAAAGTAAATCATGTTGCATGTGAGAAGCTGATCACTGCTTTGGAGGACCGGGGGCGTGGGGGGCTGGGAGGCGACACAGTATTAGATAAGGTGGTCAGGGCAGGCCTCTCCCAGAAGGGGGAATTGGAGCAAAAGGCCTGAAATACGTGAGGGAGGAAGCCAAGTGGAGATCTCAGGAAAGCACATTCTAGACTGCGGTTCTCCACCCAAAGCGGCCCCTACCTCTTCCCCCCAGGGGATATTTGCTAATGTCTGGAGACATTTTTGGTTGTCAAAACTATGTGTGTGTGTGCTCGTGCGCGTGCGTGCACCACCGGCATGCAGCGGGTGGAGGCCATCCTGCAGCGACAGGACGTGCCCCACTACAAAGAATCATCCGGGCCTGCTTGCCTGTAACGCCGCAGTGCAAAGTCCCTGAGGCAGGAGTGCAGGCCGGTGCAGCCGACACGGACTGAGCGAGAAGGAGGTGACAGGAGGGGAGGTCACTGAGGGCTGAGCCAGCCGGGCCAGGAAGGACTGGAAGGACTTCGGCTTTCCCTCTGAGTGAGCCGAGGCGCCGCTGCAGGATTTGGGAACGCAGAGTGGGGGGGCCTCACTGGAGGTTTGAAAGGCTCCGCCAGGCTGCGTCAAGCAGATCCCCCCTGTGGGCTGCCCGCCTCCCGGCCCCCGCTCAGCTTCTCATGCTTCCCCCTCTCCGCTGAATCCCTCGCCTCTCACTCGGAGCCAAAAGGGGCGCGGGCGGCCCTTCGCTGACATCCCCCCCCAGGCCACCCTCCCTGCCCGGGCGCCCTCCTCTCCTTCCCTCTTGCACGGGCCCAGCCCAGCATGCCGTCTGGGGACCTCCCTCCGGGCCTGACCGGTGACCCCGACCTCCCTCTGTGCCCAGACCCTTCCCTTCACTGGCGGTCCCCGTGGAGGGCACCCCGGCGGGGATTCCTTTATTGTGAAAGACCCCAGGGAATCCCACCCCCTCGCCCTATGGGCTCTCTATACACTCCTTTCAGAAATAAAACAGAAAGAGAGAATTTAAAAATAAGTACCAAAGTCAATCAAATCGACTAAAAGACACCCTCCAAGTTGTTGCTTGATGGGTCTAGAGTGTTGTAAATGTCATTTATTTCCAGCGGCGGCCCCCTCCAGCCCCCCCCACCCCCCCACCCCAGGCACCAGGCCGGCCTCCCTCCTGGGCCCTGAAACCCAACCCGGCCGCAGCTGGGCGCTCTCGGCTGTTCCCTTCACGGCGAGGGGCCTCCCGCACCCCCCACGATGGCTGAAGCCTCCGGGCTGCCCTTGGCTCCTCCCCTCCCTTGGGACCGGTTCCCAACCCTGCTGCCACTCTGCCTTCCGAACCCGTCCCTCGGCGCCCGCATCTCTCTGCCTTCCCTCCGCCTCCGCCCGAGCCGCCCTCCTCTCCCGCCCCGACAGCTGCAGGCGCCTCCCGGCGGACCCCGTGGCCCCCGCCGGCTCCTCTCAGTGATCCGAGCCCGGTCTCCGCCTCCCCTGCTGCGACCAGCTTCAGCCGCTTCCCTCCGCCCCCGGGGTCGGGGTCTCGCCCCGCCATGGGCCCCCGCGGGCCGTCGGGGAAGGCCTCGAAGCCCCTCTCTCCCTGGCTCACGCCAGCCGGGGTTTCTCGGCCGCTGGTCCACGTCCTCTTGGCCACAGGGCGCAGCTCCTCCCTCGAGGCCCCCCACCCCCACCCTGGGGTTGGGCTTTTGTTGGGTGGGCGCTTATCCTCTTGGGGGGAGCACCCGCGCCCCGCCCCGCACCTGGCCCACAGCCGCGCACCGCAGATTTTTTTGTTGAATGGGTGAATGAAAGAATGAATGAATGATCAAATGCCAGGGAACCGGTCGGGCATTGAGCGCAGGGGGCGTTTACAGGCTGGACGGTCAGGAAAAGGGGGGCCTGAACTGACCATAGCCTGGAAGGTCCGGTAGAGCTTGGAGGGGGGAGATGCTTGGGCGGGGCTGCCGGCTGGAGGGAGCGGAGGGAAGGCGCAAGTTCCCCCGGGTGCTCGGGCCACGCTAAGGCTCAAGAGTCTGACCACAAGGACCAGGGGACCCAGTGAGGAGTTGGAACCACCCTATGACATGATGAAAATGCTGTTTCTGGAAGATTCATTTGGCAACAGGGTGCAAGATGCATATGGAGGGGGTGCGAGGAGGTGGGAGGGGGGACACCAGAGTCACAGAGGCCAGCTTGGAAAACTGCAGACAAGGGAGCCCCTCAGCCTCCTCCTCCATTCTCTGAAGAATCAAATACTTTGTTTAAGGGCTTTGACTTTTCATTGAGAAGCTCCTAATTGGTCCCTACCTGTCACCTAGAAGCGCCTGTTTGGGTTTGGCCTTGCCTTAACCTCACCACATCCTGTGTCCCCACAGGTATATGGCCTGACCCGCAGCAGGCTCAGAGCTGGGGTGTGTGTGTGGGTGTGTGTGGGTGTGTGTGGGTGTGAAGGAATGCTTTACTAGGGGCAGTCGGTTGTTCTGCTCCCTGAGAAACAGGCATCTGCTCCTGCACTGCTGTTTAAGAGAAAAGCCAATTAGGTCTTCTTCAAATTACGCCTGGAGTCTTGGTTTGCCAGGGCTGCTTTGAAAAACAGCACAGACTGGTTGGTTTAAACCACAGGAATGTATTGTCTGCATTTGGGGGCCTGCACACCCCAAGTCAAGGTGCTGGTAAGGTCAAGCTTCCTCCAAAGTCTGTAGCTTTCTGTGGCTGGCAGTCTCCCCACACCCAATGCTCAGCTCTCTGGTTTCTACTTCTGGCTTCTATTTCTGTGTCCAATTTCCTTTGCTTCTAAGACTTCAGCCATCCTGGATTAAGGTTTACCCTCACTCGAACTGACCACTTCGGAACTGGATCTCCAAAGATCCTATTCACAAGTGAGTATATGCTTTCACTCATAATATCTTCAAAGGTTGTTGTAGAAATAGGTTCATACGCTCAGGACTGGGGGTTATGACTTGAACGGGTCTTGTGTTGGGGATGTGATTCTATCTGCAACATCCGGTCAGACAGAATAGAGAATACGTTCCTTATGTCCAAATACAATTTCCTCTGGGTATAATGAAAATTACCTTGCACAGCCCCTTGCAAGCAAATGAAAACTAAAAATAAATATTTGTTAGCCATGACCACATAGCAGCTGCTCGATAATTGTTGACTGATTACCAATCAGACATGACTTAAAAATGTACAAATATAAACAAGCCATAGCATCCACCAAAGGCCCAAGGACAAAGCTGCCATCACGATGGGCACTTGATGTCATTTGGCTGACCAGGGTCTGAGCCCCATGTCTGGGGAATTTCCCATGAAATGCATTTTGGCAAGAGGCAGAGCTTTCTACCCACTGGAGAGACCCTCAAACTGGATGTTCACTTTCCCAGCATCCCTTGCAGATGGTGTGGGGGACGTGACTCCAGGTTGAGCCAGGTTGATTTGGGGACTAGTGAGGCAAAGCTACAATATCCTTGGAGCATCCACTCTGGGGACAGCAGTGGCTTCCAGCGACCAGGGCCATTGGTGTCTGTGGTTCTGGCCGTGGGTCTGTGTCCACAAGGTCCGTGGTGAGCTTGTCCTCACCGGACAGCTCTGCAGTGAGCTTTGGCCCCCATTCCTGCTGCAGTTTCCTTGACCCACTTGCTTCCTAAGCCTAGTTATCCAGGCTTGTGGCAATTCTGGGAGCTACCAATGACTTTCCAACGAACCCCTTTTTTGCTTGGATTTGTCACAGAGAGTTAAGATTGCCTTAATGAAAAACCCTAATGACTCAGCCACAGAGGTCTTCAGGCAGAGATAGGGGCGTTAAGTCTGCTTAGCTGAGGATCATCCAGCAGCTTCGGGCCCAGGGCCCTCCTTTAGCAAGGCGGGAGGGGACTCGGAAGCTGTGGGGACAGAGTTTCCCCTACCCCACACCACCCCAGACAGTGGCAGCAGCTTTTATTGAGTCTTTTTTACCTCTCCCAGCTAAGGTGTTTTTGTCTATAAAATGGGGATCATAATGTCACTGTAGAGATTTCTTTTGAGGGTTATTACTGGTCCTGTTAGTAAACAGCTTTGCAAACGTAAGCGCAGCCCCTCCTTTCTTAACTTCATTTTTTCCCTCTGAAACATGCTGATCACAACCCTCGCCGCCCAGGCTTGTTTGGAGAATCAAGGAAAATAAAACCCAAAAGCAGTTCAAGAGCATTCGACATATGTTACCACAGTTAAAAACAAATAAACAAAAAAGATGTGACAACATGGATGAACCTTGAGGACATTATGTTGAATGAAATAAGTCAAACACAAAAGGACAAATGTTGTATGACGTCACTAATATGAACTAAATGTAAACAGCAAACACATGGTGTTGAAATCTGAAGCACAGGCCAACAGAAGAGAGAATGAGGGCAGAGAATGGGAAGCTCATGTTCAATTTGCGCAGAATTGCTCATGAAGTTGATTATAAAAATTTGGAAATGAATCAAGGTGATGGTAACACAGTATAGTGAGTATAATTAACAGCAGTGATATGTGGGTGTGATTGTGGGTGAAAGGGAAAGTTTATGGTCATGTACAAGGAAACCTGGGACTATATAACATCGTGAACCCTCTTGTGGGTTGACTGCAGTGATGAAAGCACAACTCTGTGATTATACTATAAGATTTTGATTGTACAAGTAAGGTGGATTGTATGGCATATGAATTGATCTCAATAAAATTGCTTTAAAAATAAAATAAAATAAGGAAACAAAATGCAGATATATGCCACAACATGAATAAACCTCAAAAAAAACATTATGATAAACTAAAGACGTAAATGTAAATGTACAATTGCACAAATGTCCATAAAAGGGATATCTAGAGACCAAGAGCAGATTAAATGTTGTCTAAGGGCTGGAGGCAGGAATGGGGATTGCTAGCAAAAGAACTTGTTATATGGGGGATGGTGATATGTTCTAAAACTGGATTGTGTTGTTGTTTCCATAACTCTAAATTTACTAAAACTCATTGAATTGTAAACTTACAATAGGTGAATTTAGCACATGTAAATTATACCTCAATAAAGCTTTTTAAAAATAAAATGCATTGTCCAGAGTGATGCCCTGATAAATCCCAGACTGATTTGAACAGTGAATAAAAAAGTATTTGCAAAGTCTCCTTCGGGGCATGGTGAGAAAGGGGGAAAATTCAACTTCCCCAAGTTGAATTCTTGATATTCTCACAAGCAGTGTGGACAACTAAAGCTACAGGCTGAGCCCCCAATCTTGGGGTTTGTTCATATGAAACTTAACCCCACAAAGGATACGTCAAGCCTACTTAAAATTAGGCCTAAGAGTCACCCTCAGGAGAACCTCTTTTGTTGCTCAGATGTGGCCTCTCCCTCCAGCCAACACAACAAGCAAACTCACCACCCTTCCCTTCTCTACGTGGGACATGACTCCCAGGGGGGTGGCCCTTCCTGGCAACGTGGGACAGAAATCCTAGAATGAGCTGAGACTCAGCATCAAGGGATTGAGAAAACCTTCTCGACCAAAAAGGGGAAGAGTGAAACGAGACAAAATAAAGTGTCAATGGTTGAGAGATTCCAAACAGAGTCGAGAGGTTATCCTGGAGGTTATTCTTACGCATTAAAGAGCTATCACTTTGTTAGTCAAGATGTAATGGAAAGGCTTGAGGGAACTGCCTGAAAATGTACAGCTGTGTTCCAGTAGCCATGTTTGTTGCTTCCTATTGAAACGGAGCTCGAAGGATATTAAGGAATGATTAGAAAGAAAGAAAGACACAGACGGGCTTAGGGGGTCTGAAGCTTGAGTTTACTTCAGACAGACTTCAGACAACTTTATTCTAAACCAGATCCTAGTTATATACCACAGGATGTCAATAGACATGCAGGCATTTCCTGAGGGAAAAAGATTCTTATCTCACAGTGTTCTTCATACTATAACATAACTGTTTTGGGTAAACATTCTCTTCCTCCCAGACTGCTCTACATAACAATCTCCACAGTTTACCACCACCATCCTGAGGCCAGCAGCTTGCAACAAATTCTGTAGGTCTTGCTTTAAACTCTTGGCCTCTACATTTCCCCCTTTTTATTTTATAAGCCGAGGAAAACAAGAATCACCTTTTTAGGGTGACTATAAGCAGAGGTGACCGTGCCTGTCTTGGTTGCCCTTAGGCTCTGAAGGGTCTTACCTGTCATTGGCTGCCAGTCAAGCTCTCTGACTTTGATTCAGGAGGGAGCCAAGAGTTTTTGCAAGAATCACCTTTTTCTTTGTTGTTAAAACACAGTTGAGGAGGAAGCCAAGTATAAACAGCCCCAAACCTAAGATTTTTTAGCTCTTGGGTAAGTGATTGTGTAGCATTACCTCCACAGGCTACATGTAGATTATTCTAATTTACATTCTAATACCCCTTTTTTTGTAATTCTAAGATATCAGGACTTAAACTATCTGAAAGCCTTAAAGGATGCCTTTTCCCTTTTCCCATTCTATTTCAGACAGGCCATATGTTAAAAGAGGGTAATACAAAAACTGCTCTCATTCCTTTTACACTTTAAACTTTGTAAAAAATTTAAATTATACATTTGATCTCCAATATGAACCAATGTCATTTCTATATCATTTAGTCTATTATTAGTTTGCTCATCAATGAGATTGTCTATGCCACAGTTCACTGGTGTTTTTCTAACAATGCTGCATCTGTATATTTGTTGCAATGCTGTTCCAGCGACTGCAGCCACTGTGATGCTTCCAATGATTCCAATGACAGATGCAATAATGAATCCAATTAGTCTATTAGTCCTTTTTAGATATTCTTTTGCCAAATGGATCAGTATATGTGTTTCTGGAGAGGATTGCAAAGATCTTGACATCTGCACCGGCAGCCAAATACCTCTTCTCCTTGCTGCTATAATCGTCTCATTTTCCTGCAACATAAATGCTTGGGGACAAGTGAATAGAGAATAATTTTCACAATTAGAAGTTTGATTTCTTATATGCATATGAACTTTAACAAGTATATATGGATCTCTAATACATATTTGTATATAGTGTTTATGGCTGCTAAAGAGAAGTTATAGTTACTAGAATTTACTATGAAAATTGGTCCCAGTCCTAGGAAAATTCCCCATAAATTTCTCTGAATAATGTATTTATCATCCCAAATCATGGCACAAATCATCCTCTATGTAATAACTCTGGTTTAGCTGGCCTATCCATATAGTCTCAGTTATCTTCAACCCCACAGGGGAATCTTACAATTCCATAGGAATCATTAATTATGATAACTGCTCGATCCATATGACATGACTGCCATCCATTCCAACTTTCTTTCCCACCTAACAGGCAAGTATCCTTTGTATCCAGAATTAAGCATATAGGTCTTTCTAAAAATGGAATTAAATTTGACACCAGTTTTCTTCTTACTGGACCTGGGAATCCTAAACTTGTATTTAGGTTATTTTGGTAAAGTTGGATTGGCCCATGTTAGGGCTCACAGATAATCCCAGTAAGTATAAATATGTCCCTGTCCTTCAGCAATCAAAATTGTATGTCCTATAGTATACATTACCCATTTAGTTATTTTTTGTCCAGGTCGATATGTCTGGGTTTTATTCTCTTTGAGGGAATCCAAACTGAAGTTCCGTCATCTGCAATGACAAGAGCAAATCCCCTACCCCACACCTTTACCATTCCTGGTTTCCATAAATCATCTTTAACATCTTTCCAATAGATTGGCTGCAGCTGCAGTTCTGTTTGGGATATATCATTTTTCTTTTCCAAATTGCTAAAATGTTGTTCTGCTGGAGTCTGTGATGAATTATCATAAATGTTTAAAAAATTTAGAGTAAACAATGCCTTTGCTAATTGATCTTTAGGAGTACTTATTTTCATAACATCATCCTCCTGATCATCATTTCCCCCTTTTTGTTTTAAAAGCATAGACTTTAGCGTCCGGTTTGCTCGTTCAATAATTCCTTGCCCTGAGGGATTGTGTGGAATTCCTGTAATATGAGTAATAGTAAAAGTAGTACAAAATTTATGAAATTATTTTCCTGTATAAGCAGGACCATTGTCCATTTAATAGATTGGGGGCACTCCATAACAGCAAAAGCATTAAGTAAATGTGATTTAACATGGCAGAAATGCTCTCCAGATTGTGCAGTAGCCCAGATGAAATGACAACAATGTCTATGATAACATGTACATACTGCATTTTATCAAAATATGAAATATGAGTAATATCCATTTGCCATAATTTATTTGCTTTTTGACCTTGAGGATTAACCCCTGATGCAAATGGGAGTGCATTCAAAGTTCCACAGGTTGGACAAGTCCTGACAATGTCCTGAGCTTGCTGTTTAGATAAAGATGGAACTTTCTTTCCCAGCCCTTTGCTATTGATGTCAATTTGTGAAGTGTTGTGGGATCTTGAATTAAACTCACAAGACTATCTGCTTGCTGATTTTGTAATGAAAAAGGACCTGGAAGATTGGTATGAGCTCTTATATGCATGATAAAAAGAGGATTAATTTGACTTCTGACAAATGTTTGTAAATGTAAAAACATTCAGGAGAGTTCATCTCTTTCAAACAAAGAAGCCGTCTCAATGTGAGTAACTGTTTGGTAAACATATTCAAAATCAGAAACAATATCAAGAGATTGTGGAAAACTTTGCAATACTTGGATTACAGCTGCTAATTCAGTAAGCTGGGCTGAGGTATAAGGTATTTTCTAACTTGTTTTCCACTGGGGTGACATATGCAGCTTTCCCATTAATATTATCATTGGTAAAGACAGTAATAGCTAGTGGGGAAGCTGGAACTATTTTAGGCAAAATCCATTGCGTTCATTTTTAAAAATTATAAAAGTTTTGACATAGCAAATGATTATTCATTTGTCCTTTAAAGTCACTTAATGCTATTTGCCAAAAGGTATTGAAAATATATAGACTTTGAACCTCTTCCTTTGTGCGATTACACACTATGTGATTAGGATCATGACTTCTTAATTGATAATATTTTTGGTGACTTTTGGCTATTAAAGAAATAATCTTTTGCAAATATGTATTTAAACATTTTTGTCAATTGTTTGGTAAAAAAATCCATTTTAAAACACCGTCTTGTTAAAATAGGCCTGTGGGAGATTGCAAGGTAAAGAAAATAATAAAATCAACAGGCTTTTTTAGATCTATTTGAACAAGCTGTCCTTTTTGAATGCATTGTTCAATTCATTGTAACTCTCGTTCAGCTGCAGCTGTTAACTGCCTTTTGCTTAATAAATTAAAATCTCCTTGTAAAATATCAAACAAGTTTTGTAACATATAATTGGGAATCCCTAAGGTGGCAGGTAGCAAAAATGAAAGCAGAGTGTCAATAGTGACGTGTACCCATAGTAAATGACCAGATTTTTTAAATTGAATTCATTGGATTGATTGAAAAGGAATGCAAGAATGTGGATTCTTTATAATTGGTTGTGCATTTTTGCTAATTTTAAATTTATTTCATGCAGTTTTTATGATATTTTCTCACAACAGTGGCCAAATTCAAATTTGCTTACATGACCGGGCCCAGTTGGGTCCTCTGGGAACTGGCTAGGGACCAAGAGGAGCTTCCTGGGACCTAGATATCTTTATTAAAGTACACCTCCTTCTGGGGGATAGCCAGTCCTCCCAGCTAGAGTGTACATTTTAACTATTTCTTACCAAGGTCATGTGATAGCAATATCAGTTGCATGTAATGGTAACATTAGGTGAACAAAAAGACTCCACAAGTATATTTTTCCTTGCATTCAACCCTCAAATCTGCTTCCAATATAAGCCATGGTTATCTTGGGATAAATTTACTTTATACATATATAGTTTATATAAACACTGGACAAAGCATTAAAGTATTTTGGCTTAAAGGAATTTAGGTATTTAAATGATTTGAATATTATTTAGTCAATAATAGATTCATTTATAGTAATAGTACTTAGATTAATAGATTAAGCCACCTGGTTTAGGGCAAGAAGCAGTTTTTGCCAGTATGATGATACCCAAGAGAAAATTAGTATTTTTTATACAGATAACAACATGATAAAAGTTAATATAAGTTATTTTGATAAAACACAGACTTTTTGCTTTTTAACTAATTATTTAGAAAAAAATTTTTTTTATATCTTTTCTTTAGAACAGCCTAAGAGTCCAAGAAAACATTGTCATTTTAGACTCATTAAATCTTTCTTGATTTTAACCAGAATTTCCATTTTTACAAACCCTCAGCACTTATTATATTAGTTTAGGCTTTGTCCCATATTTTTCTCATTTAGTAACAGCTATTCATTTTAGGATAAAACTATTCTGTTTTCCTATTAATAAAAATACATCTTTCATATTTTTCATACTTAAATCATTACTTTGAACAAATATTTTACCACATATGTAATTACCATCAAAATTAAATTTGTTAGAATGTTAAATACTTAAAATACTTTAGTTAATGTTTCAAATATGCATTAACTATCAATATATAGTTTTTAACAAGAATTTTTAGTTTTAAAGTTCTTAAAATATATTTCTTTTTAAAATATGAATAGGAGCTAAACTCATGGCCAGTTTCCAAACCATTGCCTGTTGAGAATTTAAGCCAACAAAAGAAGATGGGGCTACCATTCCCACTCTCCGTCACAAGACTTTACCTGTAGTATTGGTATAAATCTCACAGAATAATCATTCAGACTAAACAAAGGTAACCTAACAGAATACCTTGAGTCAGAACTACAATCCCGAACTGCATACCCCCTTGGGGACCAACCTGCCACAGGAACCATCAATGAGCACTGACCCCCGTTTGGTATGGCACCTTTCTCACTGAATACTTTCTGACTCAGGTGTACATGAATCCCTATATAAAGGCAGCCCATCAAGAACAAGCCCAGAAACCAATCTTTCTTTATCCTGCTCTGCCAAAGACATGGCAAAGAAGCAATTTTTAAAATCTATCATAATAAATCAGTTCTTAGAAATTACAACTGGTGTGGGCAAGCCAGGCTGCAGTGACTCCATAGGCTGAACCACAGTATCAACTTTTATCAAATCAGTCAACACTGTCCATTTTCCTGACCTCCCTCCTGCAATAAATATTGGAGAATTCCAAGAACCATGAGACTCCTCTAAACGTCCTGCTCCAAACTGTTCCCAAATCAACTGAGTCACAGCCTCAAACCTCTCTACAGAGAAGGGCCACTGATCAACCCAAAAAGGCCCGCCTGTAGTATTTGTAGTGGACGTCCCTGGAGAATCTCCTCACTTTATGCTTTAAGAGTTCCCTTACAGGGTAAGAAGTGGTAGTGGGAGATTGAGAAGAAACACAACTTAGAGTTTAAGACAAAGCATGAGCCAGGTAGTTCATTGCCTGACTGAACACAATAACCAAATAGAAACAGGAATATTTTCCCCGTTTTGTTATGTTCACTGCAAAGCCTTTATAACCAATTTCCATTACTTAAGATTTAAAACATTATGGCCTTAAGGCTGAAACCAACAACAATGTTTTTGAATGAGCTCAAATAAGCTTACTAATTCAGATGTTTTAACAGGCACCCCAGTAGCTTTAACACACACACATACTCCTCCAGCCGCCTATTATGATTACCCGTTACCCTGATGATCCAAGGAAAATGCTTACTTTACCAATATGACTCGAGTCCTCTTCTATCGGCTGGACACACGTGCTTCTAATGAGACTTTTCCTTGGTTCCTTAATATTGATTTGGAGTCTTCTTCTTCGAGCCCCACGTTGGGTGCCAAATGTTGCTTCCTATTGAAATGGAGCTCGAAGGATATTAAGGAATGATTAGAAAAAAAAGAACGGAAGAAAGAAAGAAAGACACAGACGGGCTCAGGGGGTCTGAAGCTTGAGTTTACTTCAGACAGACTTCAGACAACTTTATTCTAAACCAGATCCTAGTTATATACCACAGGATGTCAATAGATATGCAGGCATTTCCTGAGGGAGCAAGATTCTTATCTCACAGTGTTCTTCATACTTAACATAACTTTTTTTGGGGTAAACATTCTCTTCCTCCCAGACTGCTCTACATAACAATCTCCACAGTTTACCGCCGCCATCGTGAGGCCAGCAGCTTGCAACAAATTCTGTAGGTCTTGCTTTAAACTCTTGGCTTCTACACATGTTTCTTGAGGATGATTGTATAATGATATAACTTTCACAATGTGACTGTGTGATTGTGAAAACCTTGTGACTGATGCTCCTTTTATCTACCTTATCAACAGATGAGTAAAACATATGGAATAAAAATAAATAATAGGAGAAACAAATGTTAAAATAAATTTAGATTGAAATGCTAATGATCAATGAAAGGGAGGGGTAAGGGGTATGGCATGTATGAATTTTTTTCTGTTTTCTTTTTATTCTTTTTCTGCATAGATGCAAATGTTCCAAGACATGATCATGATGGTGAATATGCAACTATGTGATGATATTGTGAATTACTGATTATATATGTAGAACAGAATGATCAAAAGTTAAGAATGTTTGTGTTTGTTTGGTGTTTTTTGGTATTTAAAAAAAATTAATAAAAAAAAAATTCAACCTTGACACCACCAACACAGGGTAATGCTGAGGCTCACTTCTTGGCTTGCTCATTCACCAGAGATTTGGCTCCTGCTGTAGACATTAGGCAACGGGGATTCAGCGGTAACCCAGACAGACACAGTCTCTTCCCTTGAAATTGCTCATAATTTAACTTTTCAACTCAAAATGCACTGCTCATATTTTTACAGGGATACTTTTTTTAAAAATCTTTTTATTTTACTTTTTTAAATACCAAAAAACACAAAGAAAATGCAAACATTCCTATTTTGATTATTCCATTCTACAGATGTAATCAGTAATTCACAATATTATCACATAGTTGCATATTCATCATCATAATCATTTCTTGGAACATTTGCATCTATTCAGAAAAGGAAATAAAATGAAGACAGAAAAAAAATTCACACATACTATACCCCTTACCCCTCCCTTTCATTGATCACTAGCATTTCAAACTAAATTTATTTTAACATTTGTTCCCCTTATTATTTATTTTTATTTCATATGTTCTACTCGTCTGTTGACAAGGTAGATAAAAGGAGCATCAGACACAAGGTTTTCACAATCACACAGACAGGGACACATTTTTGGAGAGTTTATATATATGTGTATATGTTCATATGTGTGTATATATATGTGCATATAGATATACAGATTTAGATTTAGATTTAGATTGAGTTTCATTTTGAAAACCCACATGTAAAAAACATGTTGATAGTTGGCTTTTTCATTGCAAACCATCTCATTATTTATTTAATTTAGCACAGAGGATCTGCGGATGGGAATAAGAGTATATAGCAAAAATTCTGTCACCACAGACTCCCAGACACCTCGTTTCTCCTTGCCCAGAGGAAGCCACTGGTACATGTTTCTTGCATCTTCTTCCAGAAATCTAGGCTGTGCATATGTATAAGATAGATGTGAACATATTTCTGAATGGGTGTTTTATATCTTGCCTTTTTGTCTTCATTAAGAGAGAAAAATACATCTTTATCACTTGTTCCTTAAATGGCCACATGATATTCCATTGTGGGCAATGAATCCTCTTGCTTTTGTCCTATATTTTTCTATCATAAGAAAGTATACAATGAAAGAACACACTGCTATAAAGCATGCCATGAGACCCCCACCTTTCCACTCCTGCAGCATTCTCCTACCCTGGCCTAGTTTCTTTTGAGCCCATTTCCCCATTTGAGAACCCAAGAGCTGGGTGGCCCACCCAAGTCCTCACTCAAGGCCAGAAGCCAGAGGAGAACAGAATCAGATTTCCCACTTCCTAAAACACCACTGGCCAAGGGGCTTACAGTTGTTTGGCCGAGACGATGTATTTTTTCTTAATTAATTGGTGCATTTACAATTGATTTCCCAACAGGATCTGAGGCAGCTGTCATTGAAGTATCAAAAGTTGTGTTTGCTTTTACCACATTTTCTCCTACTTGGAGGGAGGCCAGATGGACCAACCCATCACAGACAAGCCAGGACTGAGTCAAGCCACAGCTTAGGGCCAAGGCTGAGGCAGAAGCCAAGGGCCGGGGCCAAGACAGGCTTTTCACACTAGCCCTTGGGCCAAACTCACTGCCCAGTGGAGCCAGGTCCAAGGCAGGGGAAGTAGGGTGTCTCATGCACACACGCCCAGGATTGTGGGTGGCCTCCTGACACTCCAGACCTGCTCTTGGCTGAGTCTTACTTACCCTGAAGGCAGACGGTAGATGGGTGGTGAGTTGGGGGTGAAGGTAGAAACCTCTGACTCAAGAAACCCTGAAGGAATCAGATGGAACAAGAGCAGATGGGAGTCACCCTAATAATCCCCAGCTCAACCTCGGAATCCTGAGCCTTCTCTCTGCCCACCCAACCCTATCTGGTCTTCAGGAACATGTGGGGAGAAAGGAGGTCACTTTAGAGACCTAGGTTTGAATTCTGGTGCTTTCATGTCCTGTCTGTGACATTTGAGCAAAATCATTCATTCTTTCATTCATCAAGTATTCATTGAGAATCTACTACGTGTGAGACATTAGCCAGGTTCTGGGGAGCAAAGATGAATAAATCATAATTCTTGTACCCAAGAAACATACAGTAGGAGAGTAAAGTGAGTAAACAGATGATGGCATTATAGGACAGTGATGTGGCTGGGTGAGCACGGGCAGCTGTGGAACACAGAGGGTGGCTCTCACCAGGGAGAGAGCACACAGAGAACCTGAAAGATCCAGCGGAAGCCCTCGAGAAATTCCTTTGGTCCAACTGAAGAAGAGCAGCCATTCATTCAACAAAAATAAAATGTCTTCTGTGTGCCAGACACCAAGCCAGGCATTTCAGATGTAGTGTTCTACAAAGCAGACTTAGACCCCAGAACTTCATACTCTAGTGAGGGAGACAGAGAGCCCATTAGCAAATAAATATAAATGGTGGTAAGCGCAACAATGGAAACACACAAGGTGATGTGATGGAGAATAACATGGTGGGGTACAAATATGGAATGGGAGACAGCGAGGAAAACCTTCTGGCTCTGGACTGGAATAAGAGGCATCCTGATTCTTTTTTTTTTGTAGTTCATGCAATAAATTATTTATATTTGTAGTGCTAATTGGTGGGACATATAGGTCTATACAATCCCTTTCAATCTTGTTCATCTTCAATATGGTAATATTACTTATAGACCCACTAGTGAACCACGTTCACTCCTATCTACTCCCTTACATTTAAGTTCAACCTCACTAGCTAACCGTTTACTCATCTCTAGCTTCTATGCACTTTAAGTCCCCTATATTCTACATTATAAGCCTCTGAGTTTACCTTTACTGAGGTCATAAAAGTGGAGTCATACAGTATCTATCCTTTTGTGCCTGGCTTATTTCACTCAGCATTATGTCCTCAAGGCTCATCCATCTTGTTATGTACTTCAGGATATCATTTTGTCTTACTGCTGCCTAATAGTCCATTGTATGTATATGCCACATTTTGTTAATCCACTCGTCTGTTTTGGGGCACTTGGATTGTTTCCATCTTTTGGCGATTGTGAATAGTACTGCTATGAACATCAGTGTGAAATTGTCTGTTTGAGTCACTGCTTTCAGCTCTTCTGAGTATATACCGAGTAGTGGTATTGCCGGGTCATGGGGCAACTCAATATTTAGTTTTCTGATGAATTGTCAAACTGTCTTCCATAGTGGCTGTACCATTATACATTCCCACCAGCAGTGCATAAGTGTCCCAATTTTTCCACATCTTCTCCAATATTTGTAGTTTCCTGTTTAATAGCAGCCATTCTCATAGGTGTGAGGTGGTATCTCATTGTAGTCTTGATCTGTTTCCCTTATAGCTAATAAAAATGAGCATCTCTTCCTGTGCTTTTGAGCCATCTTTATTTGCTCTTCCGAAAAATGCCTATTCATATCTTTAGCCCATTTTTCTTTCTTTGTATGCTGTATGACGGGGGTCACATTTCACTCTTTTTGCGTGTGAGTATCCCCTTATTGCAGCACCATTTGTTGAACATCTGTTTGGTTTTTTAATTTGTTAGTTTGGGAAATGAATGGGCTGGGAATCAAACCTGGGTCTACTGCATAGCAGGTGAGAATTCTACCACTGAACTATCCTCACACCCTGCTCTTTAGCCCATTTTGTAGTTGGGTTGTTTGTTCTTTTTTTTTTTTTTTTTAATATACTACTATTCTTTTTTTTAATTTTTTTTAATTTTTTATTTTTTACATGGGCAGGCACCGGGAATCAAACCCGGGTCCTCTGGCATGGCAGGCAAGCAGTCTTGCCTGCTGAGCCACCATGGCCTGCCCAGTTGTTTGTTCTTTTGTTGTTGAGTTGTATGATTTCTTTATGTATACAGGATATCAACCCTTTGTCTGATGTGTGATTTCCAAATATTTTCTCCCATTGAGTTGGCTGTCTCCAACTTTTTTTTTTAACTTTTTTTATTAATTAAAAAAAATTAACAAACGAAACATTAAGATATCATTCCATTCTACATATACAATCAGTAATTCTTAATATCATCACATAGTTGCATATTCATCATTTCTTAGAACATTTGCATCGATTTAGAAAAAGAAATAAAAAGACAACAGAAAAAGAAATAAAATGATAACAGAGAAAAAAAAGATTATACATATCATACCCCTTACCCCTCGCTTTCACCACTAGCATTTCAAACTAAATTTATTTTAACATTTGTTCCCCGTATTATTTATTTTTATTCCATATGTTCTACTCTTCTGTTGATATAGTAGCTAAAAGGAGCATCAGACACAAGGTTTTCACATTCATAGAGTCTCATTGTGAAAGCTATATCATTATTCAATCATCATCAAGAAACATGGCTACTGGAACACAGCTCTACATTTTCAGGCAGTTCCCCCCAGCCTCTCCGCTACATCTTGAACAACAAGGTGATATCTGCTTAATGCATAAGAATAACCTCCAGGATAACCTCTCAACTCTGTTTGGAATCTCTCAGCCATTGACACTTAGTCTCATTTCACTCTTCCCCCTTTGGTCGAGAAGGTTCTCTCAATCCCTTGATGTTAATTCTCAGCTCATTCTAGGGTTTTTCTCAGTCTCTTGATGCTGAGTCTCAGCTCATTCCAGGATCTCTGTCCCACGTTGCCAGGAAAGTCCACACCCATGGGAGTCATGTCCCACTCAGAGGGGGGAGGGTGGTGAGACTGCTTGTCATGTTGACTGGAGAGAGAGGCCACATCTGAGCAACAAAAGAGGCTCTCTTGGGGGTGACTCTTAGGCCTAAATTTTAAGTAGGCTTGACCTATCCTTTGTGGGGTTAAGTTTCATATGAACAAACCCCAAGACTGGGGGCTCAGCCTATAGCTTTGGTTGTCCACACTACTTGTGAGAATATCAAGAATTCAACTTGGGGAAGTTGAATTTCTCCCCACTCTCACCATTCCCCAAAGGGGGCTTGCAAATACTTTTCCAGCCACTGATCAATTCACTCTGGGATTCATCGGGGCATCACTCTGGACAAACCAAAAAAATCTCATGTCCTACCTGAGATTCCAAGCACTTATGACATTCAGTCAAACTATCTACATGAGTTATATTAGGAAATGCTCTAGTCAAAATATAAATTTTGTAACAAATAAACATTTTTTGCTTTAGTCTCACACATAAGGTGACATTTTAAAGTATTAATTATCATCTATTTTCAGCACCCTGCAATAATGACATTCCTTTGTTCTTCCTCATGCAAAAACATTTTTAAAATTTGTACATTGTACATTTCACTATTATTATACACTCTAGGCATTCCTAGATTACACCATCTCGATCTTTACCATCTATCTTTCTTTCCGATTTCATTTATGTCCCCAGCCCTCCTCCCTCTATCATTCTCACATGCAGCTTCATTCATTGTTTTAACATAATTACATTACAGTTAGGTAGTATTGTGCTGTCCATTTCTGAGTTTTTGTATTCAGTCCTGTTGCACAGTCTGTATCCCTTCAGCTCCAATTACCCAATATCTTACCCTATTTCTATCTCCTGATGGTCTCTGTTACCAAGGAAAATTTTCAAGTTTATTCACTAATTTCAGTTCTTATCAGTGAGACCATACAGTATTTGTCCTTTTTTTTCTGGCTAATCACACTCAGCATAATGCCCTTAGGGTCCATTCATGTTGTTACATACTTTATAACTTTATTCTGTCTTACAGCTGCATAATATTCCATCTTATATAAATGTCACAGTTTGTTTAGTCAACTGTCTGTTGATGGACATTTTGGCTGTTTCCATCTCTTGGTAATTGTTAATAATGCTGCTATAAACATTGGTGTGTAAATGTCCATTTGTGTTTTTGGCCTCGTGTCCTTTGAGTAGAGACAGCATATAGATGGGTCCTGTTTTTTAATCCATTCTGCCAGACTATGTCTTTTGATTGGAGAGTTTAATCCATTAACATTCAGTGTTATTACTGCATGGGTATACTTTCTTCTACCATTTTGCCTTCTGGATTTTATATGTCATATCTAATTTTCCTTCTTTTTACCTTTACTCATAGTCTTCCTTTCTACACTTTTCTCCACACCTCTCTCTTCTGTCTTTGTATCTGTCTCTAGTGTTCCCTTTAGTATTTCTTGCAGAGCTGGTCTCTTGGTCACAAATTCTCTCAGTGATTTTTTGTCTGAAAATGTTTTAATTTCTCCCTCATTTTTGAAGGACAATTTTGCTGGATATAGAACTCTTGGTTGGCAGTTTTTTTCTTTTAATAATTTAAATATATTATCTGCTGTCTTCTCGCCTCCATGGTTTCTGCTGAGAGATCTGCACATAGTCTTATTGGGCTTCCCTTGTATGTGATGGGTTGCTTTTCTCTTGCTGCTTTCAAAATCCTCTCTTTCTCTTTGACCTCTGACATTCTGATTATTAAATGTCTTGGAGTATGTCTATTTGGATCTATTCTCTTTGGGGTACGCTGCACTTCTTGGATCTGTAATTTTAAGTCTTTCATAAGAGTTGGGAAATTTTCAGTGATAATTTCCTCCATTAGTTTTTCTCCTCCTTTCCCTTCTCTTCTCCTTCTGGGACACCCATAACATGTATATTTGTGCGCTTCATATTGTCTTTCAATTCCCTGAGTCCCTGCTCATATTTTTCCATTTTTTTTCCTATAGTTTCTGTTTCTTGTCGGATTTCAGATGTTCCGTCCTCCAGTTCAGAAATCCTATGTTCTGTCTCTCGAAATCTACCACTGTAGGCTTCCATTGTTTTTTTCATCTCTTCTACTGTGTCTTTCATTCCCATAAGTTCTGTGATTTGTTTTTTCATACTTTCAGTTTCTTCTTTTTGTTCTTTCCTTGCCTTCTTTATATCCTCCCTCAATTCATTGATTTGGTTTTTGATGAAGTTTTCCATGTCTGTTCGTACATTCTGAATTAATTGTTTCAGTTCCTGTATGTCATTTGAATTGTTGGTTTGTTCCTTTGACTGGGCCATATCTTCAATTTTCCTAGTGTGATTTGTTATTTTTTGCTGGCATCTAGGCATTTAATTACCTTAATTAGTTTATTCTGGAGATTGCTTTCACTTCTTTTATCTAGGGTTTTCTTGCTGGATGAATTTGTTGTCTATCTGTTCTTTGACATTCCGTTCAGCTTTATCTGGACATTTAGCTTAAGTTTTGTTTAACAGAGGAGAATTTTTCAGTTATTGTTTTCTTGCTTCTTGCCCTGCTTGTGTGGTGCTTTCCCCCCCACACACACTTAGGAGGGTCTACTTAGATATTATAGACCCCAGCCAGATTTTCCCAGACCAAACTGGCCTCCTATCAGGAGGAAAGAGTCACCTGCATCAGTTCTCCCTCAGGGTGAGACCCAGCAGGTTGAAAGACTTTCCTATGAAGTCTCTGAACTCTGTTTTTCTTATCCTGCCCGGTATGTGGCGCTTGTCTGACTGCAGGTCCCACCAGCATAAGATGATGCGGTACCTTTAACTTTGGCAGACTCTCCCTGCTGGGGGCCTGGTGGAGACAGAGGAGGGGTTGTAGGCTGGTTTTAATGGCTTCAAATTACCAAGCCCTGGTGTCTGAATTCCTTGATGGAGGGATTCCACCTGAGTTGGGCTTCACCCCTCCCCTGGGGAAGGCACAGGCTCCAGACAAGCCCCCAAAAGAGCTCACTTCTGCCTATGCCTGGGGCAGTTGCAGCCTGAAAAGTCCTGCCACTGTATCCAGAGGCAGTCAAGCCTTTGTAGATACACAGCCACAAAAACCTCTGTTTCCTTCTTTTTTTTTTTTCCCTTTTTCTGTCAGTCCTGCCCCCATGGCATCGGGACAAAAATGAACAACCTCCACTTTGATCAGGTTCACCTAAGCTGGGGGCCTATTTTTAGTAGTCAGAATTTGTTAATTAGTTCCACAATTGGTGTTTGATTGTGCCCAGTCCCTGCTACTGGTAAAGTCCTTTCCTTTCCCCTCTGGGAAGCAGCCTGTGGGGGAGGGGCACTGGCCGCTGCAGCTTTGGGAACTCACGGTTCTGGGGGGTGCTCGCAGCCGGTCCAGCTGGTCCAGACTGGGGTACGCTGTGTGTCTGGTCACTGACGTGGCCCCAGGAGCTGTTCTGTACTGTTTCTGGTTATTTAGTAGTTGTTCTGGAGGACGAACTAAAACGCGCATGTTGTTAAGCCACCCTCTTGACCCGGAAGTCTGTCTCCAACTTTTTGACAAAGTCTTTGTTGAGAATTTTTGTATCTATGTTCATTAGGGAGATTGGCCTGTAGTTTTCCTTTCTTATAGCATCTTTACCTGGTTTTGGTATTAAAATGATGTTAGTTTCATAAAATGAATTAGGTAGTGTTCCTTCTTCCTCAATTTTTGGGAAAAGTTTGGGCAGGATTGTTAGTCTTTTTGGAAGCTCTGATAAAATTCCTCAGTGAAGCCGTCTGGCCTGGGGCTTTATTTTGTAGGAAGATTTTTGATGACTGATCGAATCTCTTTTCTTGTGATTGGTTTGTTGAGATCTTCTGTTTCTTCCTGAGTCAGTGTAGCTTGTTTGTGTGTTTCCAGGAATTTGTCCATTTCATCTTTGTCTGGTTTGTTGGCATGTAGTTGTTTATAGTATTGTCTTATCATTTCTTTTATTTCTTCAGGGTCTGTCGTAGCACACCCCTTCTCATTTCTGATTTTCTTTACTTGAATTCTCTCTCTTTTTTCTTTGTCAGCATTGCTAGTGGCCCATCGATGTTATTGATTTTCTCAAAGAAACTGCTTTCGGTTTTATTGATTCTTTCTCTTGTTCTTTCGTTCTCCCATTCATTTAACTCTGCTTTAATCTTTGTTATTTCTCTTCTTCTATTTGCTTTGGGGTTAGTTTGCTGTTCTTTCTCAAGTTCCTCCAGGTGAGAAGTTAAGTCCTAGATTTTTGCTCTTTCTTCACTTTCAATATAGGCATTTAGGGTAACAAATTTCCCTCTCAGCACAGCCTTTGGGGCATCCCATAAGTTCTTACAAATTGTATTCTCATTTTCATTTGTCACCAGATAGCTACTGATTTTTCTAGCAATTTCTCCTTTGATCCACTGGTTGTTTAAGTGTGTTATTTAATCTCCATATATTTGTGAAAGTTCTCATTCTTTGGTGGTTATTGATATCCAGCTTCATTCCACTGTGATCAGAGAAAGGGCTTTGAATAATTTCCGTACTTTTAAATTTATAAAGACCTGTATTGTGCCCCAGCATATGATCTCTTCTGGAGAATGTTCCATGAGCACTAGAGAAGAATGTATATCCTGGTGTTTTGGGGTGCATTGACCTACCTATATATGTCTGTTAGGTCTAGTTCACTTATCAAGTTGTTAACTTCTCTATTTCCTTGTTGATTCTCTGTCTGGTTGTTTTATCTATAGAGGAGAGTGGTGTATTGAAGTCTCCTTCTATCATTGTTGAAACATATATCGCTCCCTTCAGTTTTGCCAATGTCTGTCTCATGTACTTTGGAGCTCCTTGATTGGGAGCATAAACATTTATGATAGTTATATCTTCTTGGTGAATTGTCCCTTTTATTAATACATAGTGTCCTTCTTTGTCTTTTATGATGTTTTACACCTGAAGTCTATTTTGTCCCATATTGGTATGACTACTACTACTTTCTTTTGGTTACAACTTGCGTGAAACATCTTTTTCCATCCTTTCACTTTCAATCTATTTGTATCTTTGTGTCTAAAATGAGTCTCTTGTAAGCAGCATATAGCTGGATTATATTTCTTAATCCACTCTGCCAATCTGTATCTTTTAATTGGTAAATTTAGTCCATTAACATTCAAAGTTATTACTGAAAAGGCGTTTCTTGAATCCACCATTTTATCGTTTGGATTTTATTTGTCAGATCTATATGTCCTTTCCCCTCTTTCTCTTTTCATCCTTTAAGTTACCTTAGTGGTACTCTTCAATTCTGTGCCCTCCTCGAGACCTCCCTCTCCTGTCTTTTTCTTTCAACTGACAGAACTTCTTTTAGTATTTCTTATAGGGCCAATTTCTTGTTGAGAGATTCTTTCAGGATTTGTTTGCTTGTGAAAATTTTAATCTCTCCCTCAGTTTTGAAGGATAATTTGGCTGGGTACGGAATTCTTGGCTAGAAGGCTTTCTCTTTCAGTATCTTAAATATATTATACCACTGCTTTTTCACCTCTGTAGTGCCAGTTGAGTAGTCTGAATTCAGTTTTGTGTAGTTTGCCTTGTATGTAGTAGATTGTTTTTCTCTTGCCGCTTTCAGAATTTTCTGATTCTCTTCAACATTTGACAGACTGATTAGTATGTGTTTTGGGGAAGGCCTGTTTAGATTTATTCTATTTGGAGTTTGTTGGGTTTCTCTGATTTGCGTATTTATGTCCTTTATAAGGGTTGGGAAGTTTTCCCCTATTATATCCTCCACTACTTTTCCTAGCCCTTTACTCTTCTCTTCTCCTTCAGGGACACCAATGATTCTAATATTTGTGCACTTTGTTTTGTCTATCATTTCCATAAGATCCAATTCAAATTTTTCCATATTTTTTTGCCATTTGTTATTTTGAATGTTCGAAATCACTTGTCCTATCTTCTAGTTCGCTTATTCTTTTTTCTGTCTCTTCAAATCTGCTGTTGTGTGTCTCAAGTATATTTTGTTTTGGTCTACAGCGTCTTTAATCTCTGCGATAACTGCTATTTTTCTATTTATTCTCTCAAGTTCCTCTTTATGTTTGTCTATGTCTTCTTGATCTCTTTTATGTCATTAGCCATCCCATTTATTTTATTTAGTAGAGTTATATGAACATCTTTGATTAGCTGTTCCAAAGTCTGTGTCTCCTCCAATGTTTTAATTTGGTCATTAGGCAGGGCTATATCTGTCTGCATTGTGATATGCTTAGTGATCTTCTGCTGTCTTTGAGGCATATAAATATCTTGATGGGTTTACTTTGGAAGTTGATCTCCTTCAGTTGTCTAAAGCTTTGTATTTGCGGGATGGGTGTGGAGCAGGATGCTGGCAGGGGTGGGGGGTATGAGGGTAGGGTGGGGCAGGGCACAACAGTGTGGCACTGCATTGTAGCGAAGGTATAAGCAGAGTTTGGGGCGCTAAGCTGGTGCCTGTCAGCATGGGGTGCGGGTCGCGGGCTTGTGGAGGTGCGGCGCGGGAGCCGAGGTTATGGGGTGCAGCTCAGGCAGACCTTGGAGCGCAGGACCAGGGTGCGGTGTGGGGGATACAGAGGTAGAGAGTGGTGGGAGGCGGATGGTGAGGCTGAGTGCATGCCTGGGGGCTGGTGTGGAGGTAGGAGGTGGGTGAGCATGCGGAGCACAGGGGTCGTGTGTATCAGTGTGCAGGGTAGGTGGCACAGAGGTCACAGCACGGGGTGGGGACAGGGTGCAGGTATGTCCTTGCACGGTGGCAGTGGGGGGTGTCCGGAGGGCCCTGGATGCAGATGTGGAACGTGTAGGGGCAGGCGTAGGTCACCCGGGTTGCGGGATGTGGGTGGGAGGGGGATGGGCGCTGTGTCGGATGGGAGGTACCCCGGCGCCGGTGCGCAGGTGTGGAGGGGCTTGGAGCAGAAGTGCACGCGT
The DNA here is from genome assembly GCF_023851605.1 of Tamandua tetradactyla. NCBI lineage: Eukaryota > Metazoa > Chordata > Mammalia > Pilosa > Myrmecophagidae > Tamandua > Tamandua tetradactyla. The sequence goes on from NC_135332.1 coordinate 61,397,194, forward strand.
GTGCAGGGCAGGGGCTATGTAGATTCGCCTGTGAGCACCTTTCAGATGTGGGAGCAGAGCACTTGTTCTGGGGGCATGGGGCAAGCGTGTAGGTTTGTGGGGCAGGGGGTTGGGATGTAGGGATTGAAAAGTCAGTGCACAAATGCCTGGGCGCCCTGCAGCGGGGAGGCTGTGGCCTTGCGGGTGCGCGGGCGTTGGGGGGGGGGCGAGCCCTTGCGTGCGCATGCGTACTGCAGGGCATATATTGAAACTAGATAGTACATGGGAAAAAGTACAATCTATGTCAGCTAGGGTCTTTAATCAACAGTACCACTGTAATATGCTTCCACCAAATGTAGCAAAGGCATTATGCCCAAACTAAATGTCAACAGGCAGGGGTTTGGGGAAAGGGATATGGATTCTTTGTGGAGGAAAAGGAAATGTTTTCAGGTATAGTGGTGAAGGCATGTTTATACACTTAGGCTGGATTGTAGGGTGTGTGAATAAAACTATTTAAAAATGGTCAGAGAGAAACAAGTGCTAGAGAAAATGCTGAGAAAAAGATGTACCCATTCACTGTCGGTACGGAAATGAGAGGTGCAGCCCCTTGGAGGGCAGGGTGGTTGGTTCCAGAGGAGGCTAGGGGTGGGGTTGCCATATGATTCTAAAACCCCAGTTGCTCAGTATATACCCGGAGGAACTGAGTTTGAGAACATGAATGGACATTTGCACACTGGTGTTTCTGGCGGCAGTGTTCGTGATCCACAATGAATGGAGGTGGCCAAAAGGAACAATGACTGAGGAATGGAAGGGGAAACTATGGCGGACTACTGAGTTGCTGCAAGAAGGAATGAAGTTGTGGCACATGCAAGTAACTAGATGAACGAACCTTAAGAGCTGTATGTTGAATGAAATGTCAGGAACAAAAAGACAAATATTATCATGCCTAAGTTATATGGACTAACTATAATTTAAAAATTCAGTGAAATTAAGTCAAAAGCGTGGGTTATCAGGTTGGGGCTTAATATAAAGCGTCCTAGATTGTAAGCTCTTACAGCAGTTACAAATTCAGGAGGTGTAATTGTTAATTCTAAATTATGAGATACTGAGCTGTTTGTTTATAACCTGGTCTTTCCCAGAAACTTCAGGTATTGATGTGACATCTGAGATTCAGAGTTAGAGCTCTAAAGCTATAAAAATCAGCAATACCCCATACCCGATCCATTAAAAAAGTTGAAAAAGTGATCAGACTTTAAGTAGAGATATGAATGAAGCTGATCTGGATAGGACTAAGGTATCTCAGAATATAGGGTAAAGGCTGATGTCATCCATATCTTAAAATTTCAACTTCTGCATGAGACTTAAAGGGAGAGATGTTTACTTGGTGCAAAATTTATATTTTGGGTAGTGCATTTCCTAATTTAACTTGTATGGCCAGTATAGTTGAACATCATAAATATAGGGACTCTTTAATAGGGCATAAGATTTTTTTTTTGATTTTTTTTATTAATTAAAGAAAAAAAAAAAGAAATTAACCCAACATTTAGAAACGATTCCATTCTACATATGCAATCAGTAATTCTTAACATCATCACATAGATGCATGATCATCATTTCTTAGTACATTTGCATCGATTTAGGAAAAGAACTAGCAAAACAACAGAAAAAGATATAGAATGAAAAAACCTATAGCTCAGATGCAGCTTCATTCATTGTTTTAACATGATTACTTTACAATTAGGTATTATTGTGCTGTCCATTTTTGAGTTTTTGTATCTAGTCCTGTTGCACAGTCTGTATCCCTTCAGCTCCAATTACCCATTATCTTACCCTGTTTCTAACTCCTGCTGGACTCTGTTACCAATGACATATTCCAAGTTTATTCTCGAATGTCGGTTCACATCAGTGGGACCATACAGTATTTGTCCTTTAGTTTTTGGCGAGATTCACTCAGCATAATGTTCTCTAGGTCCATCCATGTTATTACATGCTTCATAAGTTTATTCTGTCTTAAAGCTGCATAATATTTCATCGTATGTATATACCACAGTTTGTTTAGCCACTCGTTTGTTGATGGACATTTTGGCTGTTTCCATCTCTTTGCAATTGTAAATAACGCTGCTATAAACATTGGTGTGCAAATGTCCATTTGTGTCTTTGCCCTTAAGTCCTTTGAGGAGATACCCAGCAATGGTATTGCTGGGTCGTATGGCAATTCTATATTCAGCTTTTTGAGGAACCGCCAAACTGCCTTCCACAGTGGTTGCACCATTTGACATTCCCACCAACAGTGGATAAGTGTGCCTCTTTCTCCGCATTCTCTCCAGCACTTGTCATTTTCTGTTTTGTTGATAGGGCATAAGATTTTGTTGGTTTGTCCAGGTTAGTGTGATGCCCCGATAAATCCCAGAGTGATTTGGACAGTGAATAAAGAAGTATTTGCAAAGTCCCCTTGGGAGAATGAGGAGAAAGGGTGAACTATTCAACTTCCCTATTTGGAGAATTTCTTTTTTTTTAATTAAAAAAAATTTTTTTAAATACCAAAAAACACAAAACAAATGCAAACATTCTTATTTTGATCATTCCATTCCATATATATAATCAGTAATTCACAATATCATCACATAGTTGCATATTCATCATCATGATCATTTCTTGGAACTTTTGCATCTATTCAGAAAAAGAAATAAAATGAAAACAGAAAAAATTTGTACATGCCATACCCTTTACTCCTCCCTTTCATTAATCACTAGCATTTCAAACTAAATTTATTTTAATATTTGTTCCCCCTATTATTTATTTTTATTTCATATGTTCTACTCGTCTGTTGACAAGGTAGGTAAAAGGAGCATCAGACACAAAGTTTTCACAATCACACTGTCACATTGTGAAAGCTATATCATTATACAATCATTTTCAAGAAACATGGCTATTGGAACACAGCTCTACATTTTCAGGCAGTTCCCTCCAGCCTCTCCATTATATCTTGAATAACAAGGTGTTATCTACTTAATTTGTAAGAATAACCTCCAGGATAACCTCTCGACTCTGTTTGGAAGCTCTCAGCCATTGACACTTTGTCTCATTTCACTCTTCCCCCTTTTGGTCAAGAAGGATTTCTCAATCCCTTGATGCTGAGTCTCAGCTCATTCTAGGGTTTTTCTCAATCCCTTGACGCTGACCTAGGGATGTATTCTAGGATTTCTGTCCCACGTTGCCAGGAAGGTCCACACCCTTGGTGAGTCATGTCCCACATAGACAGGGGGAGGGTTGTGAGTTTGCTTGCTGTGTTGGCTGGACAGAGATGTGTTGCCACATCTGAGCAACAAAAGAGGTTCTCCTGCGGGTGACTCTTAGGTCTAATTTTAAGTAGGCTTGACCTATCCTTTGTGGGATTAAGTTTCCTATGAACAAACCCCAAGATTGGGGGCTCAGCCTATAGCTTTGGTTGTCCACACTGCTTGTGAGAATATCAAGAATTCAACTTGGGGAAGTTGAATTTCTCCCTGTTCTCACCATTTCCCGAAGGGGACCTTGCAAATACTTTTTTATTCACTGCTCAGATCACTCTGGGATTTATCGGGGCATCACTCTGGACAAACCAACAAAATCTCATGTCCTACTCAAGGTTCCATGTACTTATTGTGTTCAATTAAGCTGTCTATATAAGTTATATTAGGAAATGCACTAGTCAAAATATAAATTTTGTACCAAATAAGCATTTTTTGCTTTAGTCGCACACATAAGTTGAAATTTTTAAATATTATCAGTTTATTTTCAGCACCCTGGGTAGTAACATTCCTTTGTTCTTCCTCATGCTAAAACATTTTTAAAATTTGTACGTTTAGTCGCTATCATTATACACTCTAGGCATTCCTAGATTATACCATCTCAATCTTTATCATCTATCTTTCTTTCTGATTTCATTTGTGCCCCCAGCCCTCCTCCCTCTATCATTCTCACATTCAGCTTCATTCAGTGTTTTAACATAATTGAATTACAGTTAAGTAGTATTGTGCTGTCCATTTCTGAGTTTTTACATTCAGTCCTGTTGCACAATCTGTATCCCTTCAGTTCCAATTACCCAATATTTTACCCTGTTTCTACCTCCTGATGGTCTCTGTTACTAGCGAAATTTCCTTTTTGGAGAATTTCTGATACTCTTGCAAGTAGTGGGGACAACCAAATCAACAGGCCAAGCCCTCAGTCTTGCTGCTTGCCCCAATGAAACTTATTCTTGCAAAGGATAGGCTAAGTCTACTTTAAATTAGGCCTAAGACTCTCTCAGCCAAAGTGACAAGCAATCTTACTGCCCTCCCCCTCTCTACATGGGACTTGACTCCCAGGAGTGTGGACCTTCCTGGCAACATGGGACAGAAATCCTAGAATGAGCTGGAACTCAGCACCAAGGGATTGAGAAAACCTTCTCGACCAAAAGGGGAAAAGCGAAATGAGACAAAATAAAGAATCAATGGCTGAGAGATTCCAAACAGAGTTGAGGGGTTATCCTAGAGGTCATTCTTATGTATTATATAGATAACCTCTTTTTTAGTTTAAGGTATATTAGAGAGGCTGGAGGGAACTGCCTGAAACTGTAGAGCTGTGTCCCAGTAGCCATGTTTCTTGAAGATGATTGTATAATGATATAACTTTCACAATGTGACTGTGTGATTGTGAAAACTTTGTGTCTGATGCTCCTTTTATCTACCTTATGGACAGATGAGTAAAACATATGGATTAAAAATAAATATATAACAGGGGGAACAAATGTTAAAATAAATTTAGTAGATTGAAATACTAGTGATCAATGAAAGGGAGGGGTAAGGAGTATGGTATGTATGAATTTTTTTCTGTTGTCTTTTTATTTCTTTTTCTGAATTGGTGCAAATGTTTTAAGAAATGTGCATGATGATGAATCACAACTATGTGATAAAAAAGGAATGTTCATATTGTATGTTGATTGGTTTTATTAATAAAATTTTTAAAAAATTAGGCCTAAGAATCACCCCCAGAGAACCTCTTTTGTTGTTCAGATGTGGCCTCTTTCTCTAAGCTGACAAGGCAAGTAAGCCCATTACCCTTCCCCGCTACATGGGACATGACTCCCAGGGGTGTAAACTACCCTGGCAACATGGGACAGAAATCCCAGGATGAGCTCGGACCTAGCATCAAGGGATTGAGGAAACCTTCTTGACCAAAAGGGGGAAGAGAGAAATGAGAAGAAATAAAGGGTCAGTGGCGGACAGATTTCAAAGAGTTGAGAGGTTATCCTGGAAATTATTCGTACACATTATATACATATCACTTTACAACTTATGGCATATTTGAGTGGCTAAAGGTAAGTACCTGAAACTGTAGAGCTGTGTTCCTGTAGCCTTGTTTCTTGAAGATGATTATATAGAGATATAACGTTTACAATGGACTGTGTGATTGTGAAAGCCTTGTGCTTGATGCTCCCTTTATCTAGGGTATGGACAGATGAGTAAAAAATATGGATAAAAAAAAGCAAAGAATAGAGGGAACAAAGGTTAAAATATATTGGGGAGATGGAAATACTAGTAATCAACGAGAGGGAGGTTTAAGGGGTATGGTATGTATGAGGTTTTTTTTTCTTTTTATTTCTTTTACTGGAGTGATGCAAATGTTCTAAAAAATGAACATGGTGATGAATATACAACGATGTGATGATAGCAGGAGCCACTGATTATACACCATGTATGGAATGCTTGTATGTTAAGAATATTTGTATTTGTATATTGTTTTATCAATAAAAATATTTTTAAAAAGAAAGTGCCCTAATACCTGGGCTCCCTGGGCAGGCGAAGATGTGGCTGCGCTGGCCTTGGGGGCGGGGCCCGTGCTTGCGCATGCGCAGAGCTCAGGGGCAGCGAGCACGGGTTGCGCCTCAGCGGGCTGTCAGCACTTGCCCAGATCTGGGGGGGCATGACTGGGGGCGGTGCACCTTCAGTGATCTGGGTGGGCCTGAAACTGCAGAGCCCAGCGGGCACCGGGTGGGCTTGCATTACTGTATGGGCGGGGGGTGGGTATAGCCTGGGTATAAAAGTTAGTGCCCAGCCTTTCTAGGCTGGCGACCGCCTGCAGGGGGCAAGGAAGTGGACGTGGTCTCTGGAGGGGCGGGGTGACACTGCGCTTGCGCAGGAGAGGTAGGTTGGACTGGGGTAGGTGTGCAAGCGCTTGCAGTGTGGGAAGCGGAACGCACAGCGGTGGGGGTGGGGTGGGGTCGCTTGGAGCGAGGTGGAGGGGCAGGTGATGGGGTGCAGGTGTGTGGGCTGTGGGGTGAATCGCAGGTCATTGTGCAGGGGCGGGGCGAGTGAGGGTAGCACTTTGAGGGAATGTAGCTTGGCTTACTTCCTAGTCCCCGTCTCCCCATCCATGCACTCCTGGGGTCTCTGGGCTTCTGTTTGGAAAGGGGAATGTTAAGCTGTTTGCACTAGCCAGCCAGTCTCCGATTCTGTACATCTCAGTTCTTCAGCTTTTGCAAGCAGGGCCTCCCTTGGTTCAAGAAGGCCGGTGATGTTCAGGGTTTCTCTCTCAACTGGAAAGGCACATGGCGAACATAGCAGCTTCTGCTAGCTTTCTTTCCAGGCTTCTTGCTTCATGAAGCTCCTGGAAGGTGTTTTCCTTCTTCGTCTCCAAAGGTCTCTGGCTGTGTGGGCTCTCATGGTTCTCGTCCATTGTGATTTTATCACAGAATATTTAACCTCCCTGTGATCACTAAGGGATCTAGAAGCAGTGGCATCCCCAGTAGTTCTGAGCTTACCTAGGGCTCAGATCTTGGTTTCCAAATACACTTCTCCACGCAAAGAATCAGAATCCCTGGAAGAGATGGCAGCTGAACTGAGGGCTGGGGCTGTGGAGGTACAAGGTATGCCCAGAGAGAAAGAAAAGACTCAGAAAATGAAGGGGGCATAGGAGCCAGGTTGCAAAGTTTCCCACTGGAAAGATCTAGAACAATTTAACCATTAAAATGGATAATGACTTAATGGGCTATAATGCATTAAATCAAAATAATATACAAAAGTAATGAAATGGTTATTTAAAAAACGGTAAGAAAGGAAGGCAGGAGGAAAGAAAAGGGAAAGCTCATCCTTATAGTGAAATGCAATTAATAAAGAGGGAGAAGTTAGAAAATCAATATTCTGAAACCCACATAGCAATAACTGATTCATATGCAAATCATTAATAGATACCAAAACCCTGGGGGTTAGACTTGTTGGGGCAATAGAATTTTTACAGAGTCTCAAAATACCTTTCCACAATCTTATTAATTAGAAAAATTTAAAGGGTTACTTTGCAGTGGGGAAGCCTGGCAACATGACCTTAACCAAGTGATCAAACTGACCATCAATAATGGGACAGATGATGTCATGTGCCTCCTGACAGATGCACTGGGAAGGACACAGCACCATTTCTGTGGTGTTCCTGCCAAAAATGCATAACCTGAATTTAATCAGGTTATGCAAGAATCAGACCTAAAGACTACTTTAGGGACATTCTATAAAACAACTGGCATATACTCAAAAATATGAGAGGCAAAGAAGGGCTGAGGAACTGTTCTAGATTAAAGGTGCCTAAAAAGACATGATAACTGAAGGGAATATATGATCCTGGATTAGAAAAAGCAATTGCTACAAAGGACATTATTGGGGAAAATGGGGAAATTTGAATATAGACTTTATACTAGATAATGGTATTGTATAGCTATTAAATATTCAGAATTTGATAACTATATAGTTAAGAAACAGAAAATCCTTGTTCTTAGCAGATAAGAATTTAAGGGTAAAGGGTGTTACGGCTGCCACCTATAATATTATTAATAATAATAAATACATGTGTAAAAAAAATAAGTACATGTGTATAAGAAGTTACATATAAATGTCTGTACTTGCCATTTGTCCATAGGGTTAAAATTTTTCAAAGTAAACTAAAAACATTCTCAATTTTAGTTCTGCCATGATCCTTTGAGCGCATGGCACCCTCTGGAGCTCTCCTTCAGCCTCCTGCCACCCTCCTGCATGCCTGGTCGGACACCCAGTGGCACTCACGTGGGCCCCTCAGGGCACTCTCCCACCCAGGGCAGCGGGGTCCACCGTTCGACAGAGGAGGAATGCCAGCCGTGGCACAGGAGTGCAGGCTGGATGACCTTGGCAGGCATGGGGGTTTTCCACAGAAGATTCAGCAGGGCTCAAAGTGGCCCTGTTCCGGTATTAGTCATGGGTCTTCTGTGCATCACTTCTGTGTTAATGTCACATATTTGGGGCAAGTACACACTCATTCATAGACTTGGCTATCTCCATTTGTCATCTGAAGAAGAAGAAAACCAACACATCTTGGACCAAAGACATAGTGATTTTCTGTTCATGTGAGAAATTTTCTGTAAGCTTCCCCTTTGTGCCCATTTGAAACTGTTGTGTACCCCAGAAAAGGTATGCTCTTTAAATAGTCTTCATTCAGTATTGCTGGGTGGGATCTGTTTGTTTTTTTATCACAATTTTAGTCGTAATTGTCAACAATTGGAAGCAACCAAGATTTCCTTCAAAAAGTAAATAAACAATGATACAACCATTCAATGGAATATTATTCAGCAATAAACAGAAATGAGCTATGAAGACATAAAAAGACATCAAGGAACCTTAACTGTACATTGTTATGTGGAAGTGGGTGGGATCGCTTTTATTAAGTTGTTTCCATGGAGATGTGACCCACCCAATTGTGGGTGGGACCTACTGATTGGGTGGTTTCCAATCAATAGAGACGTGTCTCCACCCATTCAAGGTGGGGTAGCTTACTGCAGCCTTTTAAGAGGGAACCATTTTGGAAAAAGCTTCAGAACCCAGGCAGCCAGAGACCTTTGGAGATACAGAAGGAAAACACCCCCAAGGAAGCCTTATGAAATGAGAGAAAGTTAGCAGATGTTCCCATATGCCTTTTCCAGCTACGAGAGAAACCCCAAATGTTGTCAGCCTTCCTGAGCCAAGGTATCCTTTTCTGGATGCCTTAGTGAGGCCATTTGTATAGCCTTGCCTTACATGGATATTTTCGCAGTCTTTGAACTGTAAACTTGCAACTTAATAAATTCCCTTTTTAAAAGCAGTTCTGTTTCTGGTATATTGCATCTGACAGCTTAACAAACTAAAACACTATTTTACAGGGAGCTTAACAAGAATTGATTTTGTGGAATCAATTTTTTTCCTATGGCTAATAAAATTCTTAATTCATTTATACCAAATCTGATTGCTGATCCTTGGCTGTTAGGGCTTGTACTCTTATTGCCTTTAGATTTACAAGTAAATATGTAGAAAATATGTCTCGTGGAGACTTTTTTCCTATGTTGGATTGGCAGGTCCTTATATGACCATATAATCAATATCTGAGCTACTACTGGAATAGACACTGGTTTGTTTTCTTCTAGGTATTTCTGTCCTGATGATCATCACTTTGGATATTCTGCAGTTTCCAAGGAGTGTGCCTCTGACTTCATAGAACAGTCAAATCATAAACCACACATCTTGGATGAAATGCTTGCTTATTCTGTTCTTTGTCACTGAAGTCATAGATGATATCTTTGCCTCCTGTTCTTAATTCTCCTAGATCGGGGGTTTCTCTCCCCTTATCATTTAAGTGCCACATCTAAGTTTTGAAAGAGCTCATTTAATAAATTGGGTTTTATCAAATAAAATTTTATTTTTGGAGTTTTGATAATTTTTAAAAAATTAAAACCCCCAATTTAAAATACTTTGAGGTGAGAGGCACCAGTCTCTCCAAGAACATCAATCAGTTGGATTCCCCAACCCCATTATGTCAGCATCCCTTTTCAGCAAAAAGAAGTTAGAATCGTTATTGCCCAAATATTCCTGAAGATTGAGAGAAGGATCAAATGAGAGGGAGGAGTTGTAACAGAGAAGATAAGATTTAAAAATGATTGTGACTACTGAATCATATTGATATTTCTTGCTAGTCTCTAGTGTATTGGAACAGCTAGAAGGAAATATCTGAAATTGTGAAGTCACCCATACCATACTTTGAAACTTGCTCAACTACTTGTTAAACTGTACTTTGAGATTTATCACTTTTCTGCATACATGTTATATTTCACAATTTAAAAAAATGTTAAAAAAAAATACCTTGGGGTGAATTCAATGATCAATTACGGAAATTTTATGCAAACTAGATTTGTGATACCAAGTTGGAAAAAATAAAGAGTGAGCCAACTCAAATACAGCACACTTTTGTGTCTAAAATCAGTAGTAAAGGAAAGCTGAAGCCAGAGAGGTAGGGGCTGAGGGAAAAGGGGCTCCAGAATGAGGGGGTGTAATAAGAGATGCTGCAAAGGGTAAGATGAGGGCTATGGCGCCGCCACAAATTCAGGACAAAGGAAGACCTCTGGGGACTGCAGGGGGGGGTGCGCTTTCAGTGGTGCCATGAGGAGAACAGTCCTGGGGTACAAAAAGCCTGGGGGGGGGGATGCTGAGTGGGGAGGAGCAGATAGAGAAAGGGCCCAGGACAAGGTCTGGAAGATTTAAGGTGTTTTATTTCATTCTTTTAAAATGTAAATAAAGCTTACTAAATCTGACCAAAAGTGTATGGTGGTTTGCAAGGTATGATGGGGTAGGGTGGTGAGAAAACCCAGCCCTTTCCTGGCTCTGGTACCAACTCATCCCAGTTTACCTGGGGCTGTCATGGTTTTAGTACAGAAAGCCCCACGTCCTGGGGACCTCCTTAGTCCCAGGCAAAGGGGGACAGTTGGTCACCCCCAGCTCTGGTAAGGATTCCCGACTCAGGCTGCTGCCTCCACTGAATATTCATTAGCCATTGCCTGCCCAGGGCAGGCCGGCCTATATTTAGCCATTCAACAAACTTTCGCTATAAGTGCCAGACACTGCTGGGTGCTGGAGATGTGATGGCCAGACAATATGAAATTCCTTCTTTGCACTTAAGTAATATTAAGCAAATTGGGCCTTTAAACGAAACAAAACACACAAACAAGCCCCATTTTCCTTCATTATTAGGGCAGAAAATTTGAGAAGACAAGTGTATAAAAAGGCAAGGAAAAAATCATACTGGCATATTTCCTTTTGGTATTTTTCTTACACTTTTCCGGAGCCATTTCTGATCAGTGTCCAAAAAAAAAAAAAAAAGCAAGTTAAATTTTGGCCGCAAACCAAGAACAAAAAGGTTAAATATATTAAATCAATTTCTCAAGCCAAATTGAAAGGATTCGAGGGTGATCTGCCATCATCAAGCGTCCACTCGCTGTTTTGTTCCATCAGCAGCTGTGATCCCAGGACTGGCAGAGGCGGTACTGACTTTTCATCTTCACAGCAAGGCTTCCCCCTTTACGAGCTTTTTTTTTGCAAATTAAAATGTCTCATTTGCCTGATAGCAAATTAAATAGAACAGAGGGGATTACAAAGAAAAACAACACAAAAACAGTGCCTCGGCCCTTCCCCCACCTCAGCGTGCCTTGCCCCTCGCCACCATCTACTGGCAACTCCTTTTACCTTTCTGTTGTTAGTTTTTCTGGAAGTTATTTCCACAATCCTAGTTAAATTGTTCATGCTTATACTTTTTTTTTAAATTGTGGTAGCTTTTATATAGATAAAATTTACCATTTTAACCATTTTTTAAGTGCCTAATTCAGCACCAGTCATTACAGTCACCACCATTTAATTTCAAAACTGTTTCATCACCCCAAAGAAAAACTCTTACACATGAAGCAGTAATTCCTCTTTCTCCTCTCCCCAGCCCCTGGTAACTTCTAGTCTACTTTCTGACTCCATGAATTTGTCTATTCTAAATATTTCATGTAAACAGAATCATATTTGCCCTTCTGTGTCTGGCTTATGTTACTTAGCATGACGTTTTCAAGGTTCATTCATGTGGCATGTATCAGAAATCCATTCCTTTTAATGGCAGAGTAATATTTCATTGTATGGATAGAACCCGTTTTGTTTATCCATTCATCTATTGATGGGAAGTAGGACTGTATCCACCTTTTGGCTGTTGAGAATTGGTGTACGAACACTGGTGTACAAATATCTGCCGAGTCCCTGTTTTTAATTCTTTTGGGTATACCTAGGAGTGGAATTGCTGGTCATTCTACGGTAATTCTATGCTTCACTTTTTAAGGTATCACCAAACTGTTTTCCACCACAGCCTTACTGTTCTACATTCCCTCCAACAACGCACAAGAGCTTCAATTTCTCCACATCCTCACCAACACTAGCTCTTTTTTTTTCTTTTAATTTTTGTTTCAATTATAGCCACCATCTTTGTGGGTGTGAAGTGGTATCACACTATGATTTTGATTTGCATTTCCCTATAACTAATGATGTTGTGCATTCTTTCATGTGCTTATTGGCCAGTTGTATATCTTCTCTGGAGAAATGTCTACTCAGATCATTGGACCATTTTTAAATTGTGTTCATCTTTTTATTGTTGAGTTGTAGGGATCCTTTATAGATTCTGTATATTAAACCCTTATTGGAAAAATAATTTGGGAATATGTTCTCCCAATTGGTAGGTTGTCTTTTTAACTTTCAAGATATATATATATATATATATATATATATATATATATATATTTTTTTTTTTTTTTTTTTTTTTTTTTTTTTTTTTTTTCTTTTGCATGGGCAGGCACCGGGAATCGAACCCAGGTCTCCAGCATGGCAGATGAGAATTCTGCCACTGAGCCACGGTTGCATCACCCTCAATATATATTTTAATGCACAACAGTTCTCATTTTGATGAAGTCCAATCTATTTTTTATTTTGTTGCTCAAGCCTTTGGAGTCCTGTCTAAAAATCCATTGCCAAATCAAGGTCATGAAGATTTCCTCCTATGTTTTCTTCTAAGAATTTTACAGTTTTAGCTCCTCTATTTAGGCCTTTGATCCATTTCTACTTGACTGAACACTAAAGTTTAAATCAAGGACCAACTGATTTGTTGAAGGAAATGACAACATAACCCACCTTAACGGATTTCCTCTTGCTCTTTTCCAGTTACCTCCAGGAAAAGTTCTTTCCTTGGGTGAAGCTGATAAAATTAAAGCCGTCTAAATCGACAAGGAGGATGCTGCTTTAGCCCCTATCATACTGACAGGGACACTGAATCATACAAGCCATGCACTGCCTAACCGTGGGCTCCTTTGGTCAGGAGCCCTCAATCAATGATTTGCTTGGGTCCCGCAAGAGCTGTAGGAGTCGGAGAAGTCTCAGCGCCTCACCAGCCTGCACGCGGGGCCGGGCTCGAGTTCACGTTGGTTTCTGCTTTCGCCCACTCGTCTGCCTCTTATCAACGGCCATCACATGTGCGCCCTCCCTCCTCCGCCAGCTGCGCACTCACCAACATCCGCCCTGCTTTTACACGCCCAGGCGGTGGCGTGCCTCTTCCCGGGGTCTCGCTTCAGACCCTGAAATCTGCTTGGCACGCAGTCCCCTCCCCTGCACCGAGCTCTGCAGAGCGCGCTCGGAGTTCGATCACATGCAAACAGTGTCCGGCTTCCTGTCCTCATCCCCCACGCCCGCCCCGCTGTTTCCCTTGCCCCTCCCTCTCCCCAGCCCGATCCGCCCGCCCGCTCCCCCTCCCCCGATCCCTCGGGTCCCGGGATGGGGGGGCGGTGAGGCAGGCACAGGCCCCCGCCCCCATGGCCGCCCGTCGGAGCCAGAGGCGGAGGGGGCGCCGGGGGGAGCCGGGCACCGCCCTGCTGGCCCCGCTTGCGCTGGGCCTGGGCCTGGCCCTGGCCTGCCTTGGCCTCCTGCTGGCGCTGGTCAGCCTGGGGAGCCGGGGGTGGGCGTCCGCCCAGGTGAGGCCAAGCTGCACATTCCCTCCTCTGTAATTAGGAGGGGAGGCCCCCGCAGAGCAGCTGATGGGGGTGGGTGGGTTGATGGGGGGGACAGGAGGCCGGGTGGAGGGCGAGATGTCAGGTGGAGCAGGACACAGTGACGCTGGTTCCTTCCCAGCAGGAGCCTTCCCAGGGGGAGCTTGTGGCAGAGGAGGATGAGGACGCGCCCCCGCTGGTGAGTGGGTGTGGGTGCTGTCTGGGGATGGCTGAGCAGGTGAGGTGTGCGTGAGCTGGGAGCTGTAGGGTGTGTGCTGGCCGTTCCGGCTGCGAGTGCGTGCACGGGGCGTCTGCCAACCCTGCGTGCACTGATGTGTGCCAGCTGTGTGTGCCAGCTGTGCGCGGGGGTGTGTGCACCAGCCCTGCGTGGTGCATGTTAGGGTGACAGCTTGAGTGGAAGCGGATTGAGCTGGGTTTGTACCAAGTGAGCATGCAGTGTTCCTGGCTGGGGGCGAAGTGGGAGTGTGAGATGGGCCAGCCTGCCCTGGAAGGGGATGCTGGTGTGTGTCCAGGCTATGTACCCCGCGTGCATGCCGCCTGGGAGTGGGAGTGTGTGCAGAGCACCCGCCAGGTGGGGGGGATGTGCTGGTTTTGTGCCAGATGGGAGGGTGTGGCCAGTCTCAGGAAGGGGTAGAGGGCTTGGGGTCTGATGGGGGACGCGGAGGGGGGGGGGACGCGGAGGGGGGGGGGACCTGGCCTTCCCCTAGCTGCCTAGCCACACTTGCATGAGGGGCTCGGACCCCCCATAAGACTGCTGGCCGGTGGCTTTCCTGACCCGCCGTCCGGCCGTGTCAGTTTATGCCTCTGGAGGGTCTCTGGCAAGACCCTGGTTTAGCCCTGCTCTGAACTCCCCCTAGGAAGTGAATTTCCCAACAGAGGAGAGCCAGGATCCTGCGCCTTTCCTGAAACGCCTGGTCAGGCGACACAGAAGTGGTGAGTGTCCCTCTCCCCCAGCCTCAGGGCTGGTCTTTGGTGGGCTTCTGTGTTCATTATTTTGTTCACCACTTCCAGCCCCTTGGAAGTGGGTGGAACAAAAGCCATTACGCACACTGACTGATGGGGAAACCGAGGCACAGAGCATGAAGGGGGATGCAGAGTTTTGCAGCTAGCTAGTCAAGACTCTCCCTCTGCGCAGGGACCTGCTTCTCACTTCAGATCCTGCCCCAAATAGGAGGGGGGTTGCTGGGAGTAGGGGATCCCTTGGACCCTGGTGGGGGGAATGAAGTGGGGTCTCCGAGGTCTGGGCCCTAATAGACAAGGAGGCAGGTGAATGGGGGAGGCCGTGTGCCTCTTTACTTGGTTTGCATGGGGCAGTCCTCATTTATACCTGGGATGACAGGGTGAGCACCCCTTTTGCTATCAGAAGCACCCCAGTTTGTACGAGAAAGTATATACGCCTTTACTTGTGGCTTGAGGTTCTGGGGCCAGGGGTCTGGATGTGAGGAAGGAAGTCAGACCCCTCAGACAGGAGGGGCTGGGGCTGGGGGTGTGGCTCTTGGGCCCCCAGAAGGGTCTGTTGTGCCCACCTGTCCTTCCTTGATTCTCAACAGCGAAAGGCCGGAAAACACGGGCTCGAAGGGCAATTGCGGCCCACTATGAAGGTGGGTGATGGGTGAGCAGTGCTGGGGAGGGGGTGGCAGGGGGGCCGGGAGGTGCAGGTCTCATCAACCCTGCCCTGTTCCTACAGTCCACCCGCGGCCGGGACAGGACGGAGCGCAGGCAGGTGAGACTCTGTCCCCACCTCTGAGTTCTTCCCCGACGCCACTGGTCTCCTGGGAGAGGAGTGCCCTCACAGCCTTTGACTTCTGCCCCTCTTGCCTGCCTTCACCTCTCTCTGATCCGGCAAGCTGGTTCCTGAAGTCCTTGGGGCTGGGTTCTCTCAGCCCCCAAACCCGGCCCTTCTCTGTGACCCACACATGGGACCCTGGAAGGACCGTGGCAGGACCCTCCCACCAAGCCAGCCCAGCTTTCTCCTTCAGCCCTTAATCATCTCCAAGAAGCACCTTGCCTTTCTCTTCTTTCCCCTCCATATTCCATTAATCTTCAAAGCCTAGTCATGTTTCCCCAGCGTGTTTCTGGTCTCCCCTTGTCTCTTCCGTCCCTCCCACGGCATGCACCTCAGCCCCTGGAAGCCAGCTTCTAGCCCTTCCACATGCCAGGCTTTCCCTCTTCAGCACAGGTGGGACCCTCTTCCTGTCCCACCTGTGCTGCCCCTAAACCTCTCTTTCATTATCCCACTGACTCTCTGCTTGCCTTTTAGCCTCTCCATGTTCTGGTCTCAACCTCACTTTTCCTGCACATTCTCATGCCTGGGGGGCTGACTTCCCCAGCGAGTCTTTTTTGGACTTTGCACATACCGTTCCCTCACCTGATGTGTCCTTCCACTGGGAGGGGCTGGGAAACTGGACATGACGGCATCTCATCTAGGGTTTCAGCAGATATGGCAAGAAGCAGATGCGTCTTAGAGCTAGATCAGAGAAAGGGAAGAATTGTAAATGGCTCCTAGTTTCCAGCTTGGCTATCTTTGGGAAGAAGGAGGCCATTTACTAAGATGGGTTGGGAGGGTAAATTAATAATTACATGTGAGATGCCTAATAATAGACAAGTGGATAAGTAATAATAAGCAAGTGAATTTCACAAGCAGCTAGCTGGGCAAACAAGAGCAGCTCAGGGGTACAATACAGAAGGTATTTAAAGCTATAGGATTGGATGAGACACTAGGGAGAAGGGTTGCTGGAAAAAAAGGGTCATGAGAATGAAGCCATAGGGACTTGGGCACCCAAGGGAAGGGAGCAGAGAGGAGAATCCAGCAAAAGAGACTGAGAAGGAGTAGCCAGACAGAGAAGAAAACCAGGGCAGGGCCGTGTCATGGAATCTAAGAGAAGCCACTGTTTGGAGAAGGAAAATAAATGTGGCTGTCTGGGTGGAAAGTGGCCAAGAGGTATGTGAGATGAGAACAGTGATCTGAGGTTTGATAGCATAAAACTTAGCTGGTGACCTTGCTCACCCTGATAGGAAAGATTTCAGAGGTGTGTTCCGGATGGAAGCCGGCCTGGATTGGGTTGAGAAGAGAATGGGAGATAAGGAATTAGAGACGGTGACAACGCTTTCCAAACATTTCTCTGTCACAGGAGCAGAGAAATGGACTTGTAGGTGGAGGGGGATGTGGGACAGGGAAATATTTCGTTCTTTTAGACACTTGAGACAGCTACTGCCCCAGGGACTCAAGTGTTCTACCTCAGCTAATCTTAGGGAAGATATTCTGATGGCTTCCATTTTACAGATGAGAAAACCAAGTCTCAGAAAGGTCACATAACTAGTCGGAGGTTATAATGATAGTACGTGGTAGAGCCAGGACTTTTGTTTTTGTAGCATTCTATGGGTTTTATGTGTGTGTATGCTTTTTTTGAAGTTAATTTATTTTTTAGAGTGGTTGTAGGTTTACAGAAGAACCATGCAGAAAGTACAGTGATCAGTGATCCCACATACCCCCTCACACACATTCTTTCCTATAATTATCATTTTGCAGTAGTGTGGCACGTTTGTCACAATGAACCCATACTGTTACAATGACAATTCTTAACTCAAGTCTATAGTGTATATTCAGTTTCATTCTTTGTGTTGTGCAGGTCTATGGTGTTGTGTTTCATTTTATTATGGTGACGTCTAGGCAACATAAAATTTCCTGCTGTACCCACTTTCAAGTAGCATGCAGTGGCGTTAGTTTTATTTACCATGTTGTGCCACTGTCACCACATGCAGCCAGGATTTGAACCCGACTAGATGCCCTGAACCTGGTCTGCGTGGGAAGCAGGGAGGGTGGGTGGGTGGGGACCTGCACAGACCACTTCCGGGAAGGTGGCACGGGAGGGGACCCAGAACCAAGAGGGGCACATGGTCCTTTGTGACAGGAGGGCCGGAAAAGAACGTGAGAACAGGTGGGCTTGTTGATTTGATGGGGGGAGGCCTGGGGATCACAGGGGCAGGAGGTTTGAGGACAGATGGGACACAATCCTTGTCCTGGGGCATGCAAAAGCCAGCTACGTGGAAGAAAATAGTGCTGCAGGCACTATGGAATGTCAGGAAACTGCAGGGACACCAGGTAGCCCTCCCATGGCAACAGGCACTCCAGGCTCTTCTGCCTCAACCAGCCTTTGCTCACGCTAATCCCATGGCCAGGAATGCCCCCTCCCTGCTACTTGTCATGCTCCAGGCTAGTCTTCTTCCCCTCTGCATGCACCACTTATTTTAGCAGTGACCCAACCATTCATTTGTTTGTTCATTCATTAATTCAACACACATGCACTGAGAGACTACGGTGTGTTAGGGAATGGGCCAGCATGACCACATAAGACTCAGGCCTATCCTCAAGGAGTCACCGTGTAAGAGAGGAGTTAGGCATACAAATGTGCAATTATATTACAATACAACGAGTTTAATAATGCAATAGCTGAAGATACCTGGTGGTATAGAGGAAGACAAACTTTACAATGGCATTCAGGACTCTTTCCCCAAGAAAGTGGGGCTTCGTTGGGCCTTGGAGCCTGAGCATAAGATGGACAAAGGGTTCAGGACATTACAGATAAAAGGAAGCACTTGTACAAAAGCCCTGAATTCTCCAAGAGTGTGATGAGGCTGGGGGACTGTGAGAAGTTCAGTGTGGCCAAAGCTGAAAGTACTGGAGGGACAGGACAGGGTAGGAGGCTGGAGAAGAGGACAGAAGCCAGGTCGCAAAAGGAGTATGGGAGTTATTTAGAGGTGAGCCATCAAAAGAATAAGGGCAAGGGGCGGCAGGATCAAATCTGCCTTTTAGAAACATCACTGTGGCCTTGTGTGTGCAGGGAGTAAGCTGGAGGAGACAAGATTGGAAGTAGGAGGCCCGAAGCAGAGTAGTCCCATGAGAAATGTCAGAGAATAGGCTTGGGACAGAGTTGGGAAAGTCATTTAGGAGGCAAAATTGTTGGGAACTGATGATCAATGAATAAAGTTGGCATTATAGGAGAGGAAGGGTGAAACCAGAGCCAAAAATGTAATACAGACAGTAAAGCAAGTTTGAAGTGGGGTGAGGGACAAGCGCGGTGTGACCAAGATGAGTTTGAGGTGCCCACAGCTATCAGATGGCAGCATTTAGCAGGGCAAGGAAGGGCAGGACACTTCAGGGTTGGAAACTCAGATCTGTCTACAAAGTTTCGCTCATGATACACCCATCATCAGTAGTGATAATGTCCAACCAGAGTATGTGGCTTGAAAGTGATAAGGACAGAGGAAGCAGCTGCCAAGTCTCCTTGAGTCTTGCTGGTGAGGACCAGGGGAGAGACCCATGAACCCAAGCAAAAGCTGCCAGCCCTTTTCACCTCCTTCCCTCTGTCTTCCCAGCAATACTGACTGGGTACCTGCTGAGACTAGGCCTGTCCCCAGACGCCAGAGACTGGAAGCCAGACAAGGTTGCCCCTGCTCTCGCAGGGGAGTTACACCCCAAACTAACACGTACATAAACAAATTAGATAATTTCCACTGCTGGCGACTGCTCTGAAAGACATAGGGTGATGTGAAGAGATCAATAGGGGCAGGAATGGGACTGGTTATTTTAAACTGGGTGCCTGGGAAGGTCTCTCAGATGAGTTGAGACCTGACAGATAGAAGGTACCGGAAGCAACCCAAGTGCCTATCAACTAGATGAATGGATAAATAAAATGCAATGGAATATTATGCAGCCAAAAAAGGAATGAAGTTTTGATGCACACTACAACATGGCTGAATCTTGAAGATGCAATGTTGAGTGAAATAAGCCATATACAAAAGAAGAAATATTTTCTGATCTCACTTATATGAAATAATTAGAATATGCAAATTCAGCATCAGAAATTAGAATATGGGTTACAGAGACTGGGGGAGGGGTGGGGAGTTAAGGCTTGATGGGAACAGAGTTTCTGTCTGTGGTGATGGAAGGGTTTTGGTCGTGGCTGCTGGTGATGAGAACACAACAGTGTGACTGTAGTTAACACCGCTGAGTTGTATACTTGAGAGTGGTAAACATGGGAGATTTTATGTTGGGCATATGTTACCACAATAAAAATAAGGAAGGGAGGGAGGGAAGAAAGAAGGTGCCAGCTAGGAGAGGAACCCTGGGAGCGTGTCTGAGAAGGAGTGTGGCATGTGAGAAGGAACAGAGAGAAGGCCAGAGTGGCTGGAGCCTTGTGAATTGGAGTGCAGGTGTGAGATGAGATTGGCGAGGTAGGTGGGCAGACCAAAGAAAACCTGGGAAGCCATGAGATACACTGCTTTATCATTTTATTATTATTGTTATTTTTCAATTTGCAATTACTCCAGCTCTAGAGGGTTTTTGTTGTTTTTTTTTTTTTTTTTTTTTTTTAAAGGAAGGAAAGACAGAGAAGGAAGGAAGGATGGAAGGAAGGAAAGGAGGAAGAAAGGGAAACATTTTTAAACATTTTCTTGTTTTTTTTTATTATATTTTGTTTGTTTGTTTGTTTTTTACATGGGCTGGGGCCGGGAATCGAACCGGGGTCCTCCGGCACGGCAGGCAAGCACTCTTGCCCGCTGAGCCACCGCGGCCCGCCCTGTTGTTGTTGTTTTGGAAACAGCTTTATTGAGATATAATTCACATGCCATGAATGGATAAGCAAAATGATTTTTAGCATATTCACTGAATTTTTGTTCAGCCAGCACACGATCGATTTTAGTTCATTCTCTTCACCTTGGAAAGCAACACCATGTCCTTTAGCTGTCACCTCTCAAGCTCCCACACCCCAATCCTTAGCAATCACTAATCTACTTTCTGTCTCTACATCTTTGCCTAGTCTGGGCACTTCATATAAATGGAGTCATATAATATGTGGTCCTTTGTGACTGGTTTCTTTCACTTAGCATAAAGTGTTTTCAAGGTTCATTCATGTTGTAGGCTAGATCAGAACTTCATTCTTTTTTTATTGCCCAATAATATTCCACATTTTGTTTATCCGTTCCTCAATTGATGGATATCTGGATATGACTTTATTTTTAATAATTCAGGTAATGTATGTATGCTTCGATTAATGTATGTGTACATTCTCAATGTAAACGAGGCAAACAATATAGACGTAGATGAAATAAAGTATAAAAAAAGTGTTGTCTTCACCACCACCGCTGCCCCGCTTCTCCTTCGATCCAACTCGTCTCCCCAGAAGTGACTACTGAGGACAATTTGCTCTCTATTTTCTGGTCCTTTCCTTTGCATGTTTAATCAGGTACGTGTTGGATTTCTTCACATAACTTTTTCTACCATGTACCAGGCTCCCCCGTTGACCTGGGATCTGTGTATCTTCTGGGTCATTTATGCTCCTAACATTTGTAAAGTCGGTGGATCCCTGCGGAGCGTGGGGCGGTCCTGTAAAGGGACTTTTCCTTATCTCTCAACACCAACAATGGTCAGGTGTGGACGGGACAGTGCGTGGCTGGGAAGAGGCCAAAATCAACAGCTCCAACCCACTGCGTTATGATCGCCAGAGCGGGGAATTCACTGTCACCCGCCCTGGGCTCTACTACCTGTATTGTCAGGTAAGCCCCACTTGGCTCCACGTGGTAAGTGGGGGAGAGGTTTTCTTTTCTCAGGGGTGGGGTGGGGAGAGGTTAGGGGGCCAGCTAAGACTGAAGAGAGAGAGCTTGGGGTCTGGGTGGGATGGGATAGCTGGGTCTCTAAGGAAATCTGAACCAGAGGCAAAGGCAGGCAGCGTCTGGGCCTGCCCCCCAGGTGCACTTTGATGAGGGGAAGGCTGTCTACCTGAAGCTGGACTTGCTGGTGGATGACTCACTGGCCCTGCGCTGCCTGGAGGAATTCTCGGCCACCGCTGCCAGCTCCCTCGGGCCCCAGCTCCGTCTCTGCCAGGTGTCCGGGCTGCTGCCCCTGAGGCTGGGGTCCTCCCTGCGCATCCGCACCCTCCCTTGGGCCCATCTCAAGGCTGCCCCCTTCCTTACCTACTTTGGACTCTTCCAAATTCACTGAGGGGCCCTGGACTCACCGTGGCTTTGCCAGGCTGCTGGGCCCCCACAGCACAAGCACCAGGGTCCCCTCTGCCCCTCTCTCTGTAAGCTGCCAGGGCTCTTTCACTGGGTTCCCTTCCCACATAAATATTCCCATTCTTCTCTTACAGTCTCCCCACCCCTGGCCCCTGGCTCTCCACCTCACTAATTTCCAAACCTCTGGCCTTTCTAAGCCCCATTTATCTCCTGCCCCTGACCCTGGCTTGTAGCCCCAGGACAGTGTGTTTACTGTACTCGTAGGCCAGGATGGGTCGGAAGACCCCTCCTCCAGCACTGAGAGGGGCTGGACCTGGTGGCAGGAAGCCAAGACTAGGGACCTGGGCCAGGAGTTGCCCAGTGTGAGGGATACGAGGGCAAGACAGAGCTCCTCCCCTAACAATTCCCTGTGGATTTTTAAAACAGATGTTATTTTTATTATTATTGCAACAAAAATGTTGATAAGTGGATATTAAAGAAAAGAAGTCATGGGCTGTCTCTTTATTGGGGCTTAATGGACATTTTCAGGGTAGCCAAGTGGCATGGGGAAGGGGGATTCTGGACTTTGGGGAGAGGGGCGCAGGACACCTGGAATAATTCCAGGGGATTGT
This sequence comes from Tamandua tetradactyla, assembly GCF_023851605.1. Lineage (NCBI taxonomy): Eukaryota > Metazoa > Chordata > Mammalia > Pilosa > Myrmecophagidae > Tamandua > Tamandua tetradactyla. Next base: position 61,419,658 of record NC_135332.1, read on the forward strand.
ACAGAACAGGAGTGGGGGAACCTGCGTGTCTCTGACCCCAAGATGTGAGCCCAGAGTGGCAAGGCAGCCTGCCCAGGACAAAATCAGTTCTTGGCCCAAGGTACAGCACAACAGGCCTCATTTACCTAAGAGGCGGACCTCCTCCTGCAGGGGAATCCCTGGCCGGGAGGAGCAGGGGACGCTTCCTCTTGGCCTCGGGCACAGACCCTGGCTGGGATAAGGGTAGGGGCCCAGGGTCAGCAGGTGGGATGCTGGGGGGCCTCGGGAACATGGGGACCCGGGCCCTGGGTCCCAGGGAGGAATCCTACGGTGGCGAGGGTGTCCGGGGCTGCCTCTTTCTCTCTTCATCTATAGCCTTATGTAAGAGCTTTTCTCGGGAAACAGGAAGTCTCCTGCTTGCCAAGTTCAGCCTAGGGAGTAGTGCAAGGCTGATTCCAACACACCCGACCCAGCCTTAACCCCAGGATTTTTTGCTTCTGCGATTGTGATTCTCCTCCCTGCCCCCTCCCACCCCCCAGCTTCAGTCACCCCTAGCAGGTCACCGAGATCTCCAGCACCAGAGCCAGAGAGCCGATGTCAGCCACCTTCATCCCCGACCCTCGCCCCTGCCCAGCTTGTCTTCCATCCCTCCTCCTGGCACCATGCCCTGGAGCCAGCCAACCCTCCCTCCCCCCACTTCTGGGGCGGCCCCAGGGCTCCTGGGCTCAGGCCGCTCCTCCTGGGTGTCATTGGCAGCCCTGTCCTTCCTAGAGGGACTGACACCAGATTCCCCTGAGACTGGGGGGGTGGGGGGGCGGGGGTGGGGTCTCAGGCGACACTGGTCCCACTGCGGGGTACTTGGGAGCACCAGACAATACTCCTTGCTTGCTTTCCTCCTCTGTCCTTTTCACTCTCAAGTTCCTTTTTATCTCTCCCTTGCGTAAGGCCCTTCTTTCCTACTGCACTACTGCCTGCACTCCCATCCTCCCTGCCACCTCCTTGCTACCCCACTCCCGAAGGCACAGCTGTTAGCAGTGTCCCCAGCTCATGCCAGCTTTGTCTCCTGCCTCACTAGCCCCCCAAGGGTTCCCAGGTGACAGGGAGAGCCCGGTCCAAGAGCGGGCACTCTCTCTTGCCCTCTGGTTGAGTTGGGGGGCGGCTCTGGGTGCTGTGGCTTGTGCCATGGCATTGCTGATTCAACAAACAGAGCTGCAAAACCTAAGGAGAGAGGTGGCCTGGCTGCAGAGGACTGCAGGCCCTCCCCAGAAGGGGGAGGGGTACCCCTGGCAGAGCCTCCAGGAGCAGGTAAGTGAGAACAGAACAATGTCTGGAAGAGAGGGATGGGTGGCAGGGGTTCTCTGGGCTTCTCAGCTCCTGCCTCCTGGTGGGCAAAGTTTTAAGCAGATTCAGAAGAGGGTCACTGGGTTTGGAAGGCAAGAGAGTGGCCATTTGAGGAAAGGAAACTGTTAAAGATTAATGCTTCTGATACCTAATAGATCCTGGAGGACAGCCAGTACTGAGACTGAGGGGGCTGGGGAAAGGGGCAGGGGACATCTGAGGCATTCCTGGGGCACAGGGTGGGGTGGTGGTGGTGGGGAATGGTCTGGGAGGGAAGGCTCTCTGGGGCCTTTGCGTCTTGGCATAACTGACCCTCTTTCCATATGCAGAGCCCTGATGACCTGGGAACCTGGAATGGGGGGAGATCCCGGAGAAGGAGAGCAGTGCTCACCCACAAACAGAAGAGTGAGGCCTCTGGGGTGCAGGAGGGGTGGGAGGTGACCAAGCAGCATGGGGTCTGTTGCCCAGGGCTGAGACAACAGGATTGGGTGGCAGGCCCTACTGAGATCTCCTTTTCTCCTCAGAGAAGCACTCAGTTCTGCACCTTGTTCCCGTTAACATCACCTCCAAGGGTGAGCACTGTTTTAAAAATGACTTGGTGGGAGGGGTAAGACCTGGGAACCTGGGGGCTGGCAGCGGGGCTCCAGAGAATCATAGAGGTAAAAAGGTGAGAGTCACCAAAGTGTCTGAGAGTGCAGAGGAATCTTAACTGTCAGGCTCCTCACCTCCAGAGGACTCTGATGTGACAGAAGTGATGTGGCAACCAACTCTTAAGCGTGGGAGAGGTCTTGAGGCCCAAGGATACGTTGTCCGAGTCTGGGACACTGGAATTTATCTGCTGTATAGCCAGGTAACCCCAACATACCCTGATCCTCACCGGGGGGCCTGGATACCTCTGTCCATATCAACTTGAGAAGACCCCCTCCAGCCTCCCATCTTGGGGCTTCTGAAGCCTCCTAGAACTAAGTCTCTGAAACATCTCCCTCCTGCCCTGCCAGGTCCTGTTTCATGACGTGACCTTCACCATGGGCCAAGTGGTGTCTCGGGAGAGCCAGGGAAGGCAAGAGACTCTGTTCCGATGTGTGCAAAGTATGCCCTCCAACCCCGACCGGGCTTACAATAGCTGCTACAGTGCAGGTGAGAGCCACTGGGCAGTGGAGGCGGCTGAGGAGAGCAGACATGGCGCTAATGGGGAACTATGATGGGGAAGATTTGCGGAAGAAAGGACAAAATATCTAGGTCCTTACTGACGGCAGAAAAAAGCTGGAGCTGGAGAAGGGAGGGTGAGGTAGAAGAGTGTCGGGATGGCTACTTTACTGAGCATCTATTTTCTCTCTTTCCTCAGGTGTCTTCCATTTATATCAGGGGGATATTCTGAGTGTTATCATCCCTCGAGCAATGGCCAAACTCAGCCTCTCTCCACATGGCACCTTCTTGGGGTTTGTGAAACTATGATTGTGCTGTAAAAGGTGGAAGCTTAGGGTGGGTAGTATTGGAAATAGCAGACTTGACTAGACAAAGGCCTCGGACAGGGCGGAGAGAGGCCTCTTCCTAGGTTCACCTTCACTACTCTCCCTTTCCTTTTACCTTTCCACCCCCATCCCCTCAGCTTTGGTTTCGTGGATATTAAAGAGGGCCAATATCTTGCTTTTATCCTCCATCCAGTCCCAAATTCTTGTGTGTGGTGGAGTGGGGTGGGGTGGGGGTGTGGGTGCCAGGCATTGTCCCACTGGAATGGTTCCAGAACAGCACCGCCATCTGGCGGCAGCCTGAGGGATTCGCCTGCCTAATGGCAGAAGTCCAGGAAGCCACCTTCCACTCAGGAAAGTTCCAGGCTCACCGTGCCGCCCCTCTCTCCAGGCACCCTGCCTCTTCACCCCTCAAGAGACCTCATCCTCACCTGACCGGCCGCCTCCCCCATACACTTCCTTCTCTACATCCACTGGACCCCACTTTCTGTCAGTATCTCCTGAGGTATATTTATTAGGCACCACTCTGTAAGGGGTGTCCTATGATCACGGTCCCTTTGCAGCCACATTGCTCGTCGAGCCCCACATTTTGCCGTTCGAGCCCTTCACAACCCTGGAGAGGTCCCTGGGAGAGGCCATTCCAAGTTTCTCCAGGCTGGGACTGATCCCAGGGAAGCTAAGATGGATCCTGGCCTTCCCTCACTCCTTCGAGCCCTCCTTTCAGGGATGAAGCCCTGCTTAAAAAGTTGAATAAAAGAAAATAGAACGATACCACGGTTCCATTTCCCCACCACTTCCTCGCCCGAGGCCCCCGTCCCTACCCCGGGATCCCTCTTTCCGACCAGCTTCCCTCTGGCGCGTCCTACAAGGTATTGAGGGCCCCAAGAGTGAGACACCCCCCCAACGAGAGCCCCCTGGAGCTCCCAGGACATAGGGCTTCGGAGCTACCGACAGACCGACCACGCAAGCGCAAAAGGCCGAGCCAGGAGCAAGCGCGAACTGCTCAGGCCGGTGGGTGCGCAGGCCCAGCCCGGCGTGAGACGGTCTCGTGGTGTCTACGTTGTTGGGTAGGCGGGGCCGCGCGCGTGGTGGCCGCGCCGGCGCCGTTCGCCGGGTGTGACGTTGTAATCGTGCGCCGCCACCACCGGTGGGCCTGGGGCTCGCGGGAGGGGGAAGAGGAGGAGGAGGAGGAGGAGGAGGGGGAGGGGGAGGTGATAGAGGGGGAGGCTGAAGCAGAGCAAGAGGCGGCCGCGGCGGGGCGGCTCGGAAGCGCGGCGAGGACCTAGGAGCGTTGTAATCTTGAATTGAGACGGCTGCCCCTGAAGACAGCAGGAGTGGCGGGACCGCCGGCGTCGCCGGAGAGATGAGCCGGGAAGCCTGAGGCCGGAGACGCCCGCCCTCGGGCCCGACGCCCGGCTTCCTCGCTCCCGGTGAGGACGCCCCCCCTCCCCTCCCCCAGTCCTACCGCGGCCTCTCCCATTTCGGGACCTCGTTCCCACCTAACCTGGGCCCAGAAACCTCGAAGGGGTTTCTGAAGGCCTTTCGCTTCGAGCCGCCTGAGCCTGTGGCAACGTAACTGGGGACGGGGCAGGAGAGGGGGTTGGGCCCGTCTAGCTCGCGCGGCTCAGTTCTACCTCAGCGCCCTTCTTCGACTGCCTTAGGACGGATTCAGTTCTCTTTAAGTTTCCTTCAAATCTTTCCCCTTTCATCAGACTCTACTCCCTGAACCATAGCCTTGGAGTCCCCATCATTCCCCTCTGAGACGACCTCACATTCCACCGCACCCTACCCCACCCCACCCCATCCCACCCCATTCCCCGTTCCCCGTAGGGGGGTAGAAGAGAGCTCGTTTCCCGCTCTTGCACACGGTTTCCTTGTGGAAGCTGTGTTCTCAGGTACCTCTGTACAGTGTCAGGATTCCAGTGATGAGATATTTCTTTGAGCAAAGATATCACCCTTATTAGGCTCTCAAAGGATACCCCTCATGGTAATAAAATAGAGTTAGAAAGTACTGGGTTTGACCTGGCATCTGAGAAATAAGAGCCTCCTGAGGCTTGTTACTTAGCCATTCTCCTTTGTAGAGTAGGGATGATTGCAAAGTCTCAAAGGGCCCCTTGGGGGTCATGTTAACCTGGAAAATCTGAAGTCATGAGTTTTGCATTTTTCCTTCTTTTCCTAGTTATTTGCCTCTGAAACCAGGGAAGGCATGCTGAGGAAGAAGACAGGATCTGAGATCAGGATTTTTGGATTGTGACATTCTAACTTTTGTTCTACAGGCTACTGGAAGATGAAAGAGACTATACAAGGGACTGGGTCTTGGGGCCCTGAGCCTCCTGGACCTGGCATAGCCCCAGCTTACTCAAGCCCCAGGCGGGAGCGTCTTCGTTGGCCCCCACCGCCCAAACCCCGACTCAAATCAGGTGGAGGGTTTGGGCCAGATCCTGGGGCAGGGACCACAGTGCCAACCAGATGCCTCCCTGTCCCTCGGCCCTCTTTCGATGCCTCAGCTAGTGAAGAGGAGGAGGAAGAAGAGGAAGAAGAGGATGAAGATGAGGAGGAGGAAGTGGTGCCTTGGAGACTGCCTCCTAGATGGGGTCAGCTGGGAGCCTCCCAGAGGCCTCGCCCTCCCCGCCCCACTCATCGAAAAATGTGCTCACAGCGCCGCCGCCGAGCTATGAGAGCCTTCCGGATGCTACTTTACTCAAAAAGCACCTCTCTGACATTCCACTGGAAGCTTTGGGGGCGCCACCGGGGCCGGCGGCGGGGCCTCACGCACCCCAAGAATCATCTTCCACCCCAAGAAGGGGGTGCGACACCACAGGCACCATCCCCCTGCTGTCGTTTTGACTCCCCTCGGGGGCCACCCCCACCGCGGCTGGGTCTGCTAGGTGCTCTCATGGCTGAGGATGGGGTGAGAGGGTCTCCACCTGTGCCCTCTGGGCTCCCGATGGAGGAAGATGGGCTAAGGTGGACTCCAAAGTCTCCTCTGGACCCTGACTCAGGTAAGGTGGGAAAGAGCTAAGAGCTTGGCATTCCAGGATCTTTTTGCTGTGGTGAAAACTGGGATAAAAGTAGGGTGGCAGGGTAAGAGATCAGAGATAGCTGTAAAATGTCTTAAGTGCCATTTTGAGGAGGAACTAAGTTTGCTGTGATGTCAAAGCTGGGATTCAGAATTCCTAAGTAGATGTTTTGTAGTCTTGCCATATGGATGAGAAAAGGAGCCATGGTTTTGAGAAATCAGACATTGCTGTCCACTTGAAACCCCCCTTGCACATCCACTTCCAGAGGGTGCCATTTTCATAGTGGTCTGCGGATGGGTCTTTCCGGGTAGTGTAGTGGATAACCTGCACATTTGTACCTGATATTCTCGTTTGGAACAGTTCCCTTTTGGAGAACTTCAGACAAACATAAATTTAGCCTTTTAACATCTTTATTAAATATTTACATTTTTATTGAGCCTTTACTGTAGCCAGGTACGAGGTTAGTATTAGGCATACAGTAGTGAATGTATCTCTGAAATTTACATCTCTCTGAATCCTAACCTGCTTTCCTCCTGTCATGAGTAGGTAACTCTTCCATCTTGTCCCTTCATAATCACCTGGACATCCTTACTTCACACTGTGGAATCTCCATTCCTAAGGGTCTACATTGGTAGATGTATCATTCTGCTATCATTCTGCTTCAGCTCATCCTTGTTGTGGTGTCATAATTTGTGTGCATCATTTAAATCCTCCCATTGTCCCTTGCTCTGGGCCAATTTCTCAACCCCATACTATTTCCCTTGCCCTACAGGCCTCCTCCCATGTACTCTGCCCAATGGCTTTGGGGGACCACCTGGGCCAGAAGGGGAACGCAGTCTGGCACCCCCTGATGCCAGCATCCTCATCAGCAATGTGTGCAGCATCGGGGACCATGTGGCCCAGGAGCTTTTTCAGGGCTCAGATTTGGGCACTGCAGAAGAGACAGAGCGGCCTGGGGAGAAGGCTGGCCAGCACAGCCCTCTGCGGGAGGAGCATGTGACCTGCGTACAGAGTAAGAAGCCCAGAAGACTTAGTCTCTCCCTCAGCAGACTCTCAGATAGAATCTGGAGGCCTCACTCTACACCTCTCTACCTTGTCCATTCAGGTATCTTGGATGAATTTCTTCAAACATATGGCAGCCTCATCCCCCTCAGCACTGATGAGATAGTAGAGAAATTGGAGGACATTTTCCAGCAGGAATTCTCTACACCTTCCAGGTGAGGTTTGAAAGACAGATGCCCTACAAAGGATGACTGGAACATTTCTCCCCAAGAATGTTGCTGCTTCTTTCTCCTATTGGCAGGTGTCCTTAGGGAGAAGGGTTGAAACTAGAGCTGACAGGAAAGAATCTGAAGGCAAGGGGCCAAGTTCTTGAAGCCAATTGGGAGGGATCTTTACCTGGGACCCTGAAATCCTTCGTATACATGAATATTATTCATGTGCCTTTTTCTGGGGAGTAGACCTTTAGCAGCCTTCAAAGGGACTATGAGCAAAAAGAAAAAGTGCATGTAGACTTTTATTCTAAACAGTAGAAGGTACTTCTATGTGCCTTAGCCCAGCCCTCTTGTCTCTTGTGTGACCCCACCCTTGGCCTACTCAGGAAGGGCCTGGTGCTGCAACTGATCCAGTCATATCAGCGGATGCCAGGGAATGCCATGGTGAGGGGCTTCCGAGTGGCCTATAAGCGGCATGTGCTGACCATGGATGACTTAGGGACCTTGTATGGACAGAACTGGCTCAATGACCAGGTGAGAAGGGGTGGAGAAGCAAGCCTGAGAGGGGATTTAGGGAGAGGGGTGTCTGGGGCCCTCTGCATGGGGGAGCCCTGTACCCATGCTACACCCTCCATGGCAAGTTGCCTCCAATCTTCTTCCCAGGTTATGAACATGTATGGAGACCTGGTCATGGACACAGTCCCTGAAAAGGTAGGCCTAATCAGACTTCAGTCCCCAAAAGGAGCTGGGTCATAGTGGAATGCCGGGAAGAGTATGAGGATCAGACTTCTGTAGAGAAAGGGAAATGAAAACAAAATTAAAGTTTTTAATTTCTTGGTCAGGGATTCTCACTATTTTTTTTAGCAGTTGATAGCTCTGGAAAAATGCCCTTTTTCCCTTTTCTTTCTTTTTTTGGGAAGTAGGTAAAAAGAAGCACATACAGAGACTGAAACATCTGCTTAAACTATTGGGCGAGTAATACCAGACTTCTCTTTTTTCAGTTCTAAGTAGCTTTTTTCAGTCCCTTTCATCTCTTTCATTTTACATAACAAGGATATCTGTTTCTTGAGGAGAGGTGGCACATGTTAAATTCAAATCTGTAATGCTGACCCTGAATTTTTCAATTCTGTCCCTTTCCCCAAGTCTTTGAGTGTTCCTTTGTAATAATGAAACCAGCAATTGGGGATACAAAGCTAAATTGTGTTTTTTTGTTTTGTTTTGTTTTGTTTTTACCTTAATTGAATTGGAATGGGAGTTGTTGAACTAGTCCTTAGAGCCACAAGACAGGGAGTGGACTGGATGGAAGGGGAGAGATGTGGACAAGTGGGAGATTTCAAGGGAGGGCTGAGGTCTTTTAATTCCATCCAGCTCTTTTGTGTCATTGGGACAGGTGCATTTCTTCAACAGTTTCTTCTATGATAAACTCCGTACGAAGGGTTATGATGGGGTGAAAAGGTGGACCAAAAACGTGAGTTGTGAATTCACATCTATTTGTGTAAGACCTTCCCTCTAAAGAATTAAGAGTTCTGTTTTCTATGAACCCTTTCCTCCAACCCTGTTCATTCAGTCTTTAAAGTATGTATTAAAGGCCTGCTGTGTATCAGGCACTGTGCCAGGCACTAAGGATACAGTATTTAACAAGGAGAACTCCTTCCCCTATGAAATGAGAAAAACAAAGTAGTTAAATTTCAGCCAACAACATGTACTGTCAACAAATGAAAACAGGGTAATGCAGTAGAGTGATCTGGAGGCAGGTATTTTAGATTGGTGGTCTAGGAAGGCCTCTTTAGCTGAGACTTGAATAATGAGGAACCAGCCATGTACAGATCTGGGAGTAGAGGGTTCTAGGCAAAAGGACCAGCACATGGACCTAAAACACATGAGAAGGAACATGTTTGAAGAACAGTGAGCCCATGTGGGTGGCCTCTGTAGTTGGAGCAGTGAGGTCAGAGAATAGATCCTGTAAGCCATGTAAGATAGGCTAAGGAGGGTGGGTCTTATTCTACATGCACTGAGAAACCATTGAAGAGTTTTAAGCAGGCTGGAAAGTTTGAAGCCCCTGTTTGAAAAGAGGGGCAAGAGTAGAAGCAGCCAGACTAACTGGGAAAGAAGCACAGCTAGATAAGAAAGTTAGACCAGAGTCTAAAAGGAGGGAGATTGAGAGAGTGAGAGAGCAGCTATATCTAGTTAGGGCAAGTTGTGGAGGTAGAGCCAATAGGACTTCAATGGACTGGATATAGGGAATGAAATGATAGGAATCCAGGATGATGCCTAGGGTTTTGGCCTCAGTACCTGGGAAAGATTCAGGGAGGAACAGGTTTGGTGAGGAAAATCAAGATTTCTTTTCTCTTTGCCTCCAATTCAAAGGCCAGAAAATTTCCACAATGGGGGAGAACCACTGGCTCAGCGTATCTCTAACTTCTGTCCCCCAGTTCAAAAGCTCATACCCTTAGGGACCTAGCAGGGACCACCGCTTCAAGTAGAGGCGGATTTGACATAAAGTGAAAAGAACATAGCCTTCTATATGCCTGGGTTTGAATCCCACCTTTGCTGTTTCTTACTCTGTGACCTTGAGCAGATTACTTTTCCGAGCCACAGTTTCCTCATCTGTTAGGTTGAACATGAGAAATTCCTTTCAAGTTTGTTTTGAGCATTTACCACATGTAGGCATGGTTCTAAGTGTATTATGAATATTAAGCTAATTTAATCCTTATCACAAATGTATGGTGGATACTACTATATTTACCCTGTTACAAGATAAAGAAATTGAGGATCAAAAGTTTATTAAGGGAAAAAAAAGTTTATGAAGGGGGCGGTGCACGGGTGGTTCAGTGGTAGAATTCTTGCCTGCCAATGTGGGAGACCCGGGTTCGATTCCCGGCCCATGCACTTCCCAAAAACAAACAAGCAAAGAAAGAAAGAAAAAATGAACACAAATTCAACAAATAGTACAGCAATAAAGGGATACTCACATGAAGAAAGAATAAAAGGTGACCCCAGGCATACAGCAATAGCATACCAAAAAAAAAAAAGCTTATTAAGTAGCTTGCCTGAGATCATGGCCAGTACCTGGAGGAGCAGGATTTGAACCCTGGCAGATTGGGTCTAGAGTCCTGAGCTGGGGCTTTCACCTATAAAGCACCTTTAATGCCCAAGGAGTGTGTGGCTGGTCATGGGCTCTCAATGGGTGGTTTTATTACCACCTCTGTCCTGCTCTACTCCCTTACCCCTAAGAATCTAGACATTCAGGTGCTGGCCTTGTCTCACGGTCCAGGGTCTGGGTCTTGTGTTCATCCACTCGGCTCTCTTACCTACCCCTCAATTCCTCTTTGCAATTCCCCTGTGCTGTTTCACCTGACTCCTTATACTGCCTCTTCAGGTGGACATCTTCAATAAGGAACTGCTGCTAATCCCCATCCACCTTGAGGTGCACTGGTCCCTCATCTCTGTTGATGTGAGGCGACGCACCATCACCTATTTTGACTCACAGCGCACCCTAAACCGCCGCTGCCCTAAGGTTTGAGGGGAATGTGGGAACACTGGCAGAAATCAGGGGAGATCCATTGGCAAGACATTCCAGGGAGAAAGGTGGGCTTTGGGCTTCTGAGGAGCAACCTGGGCATGGCACCTGTTGCCCCCTATCCTGGGGCCAATTGGGAGATATAGGGCATCACTTTCTCCTTTTTCCCACCCACATAGCATATTGCCAAGTATCTACAGGCAGAGGCTGTAAAGAAAGACCGACTGGATTTCCACCAGGGCTGGAAAGGTTACTTCAAAATGGTGAGTTTCCAGAGGGAGAAGTCTGGGGTGGTGGTGGGGTAGTGGTAGGAGGCAAAAGTTGAAGCCATATCCTTGGGAGCTCCAGGTGAAGGGTTTACTTTCTTTCTATTCACTAGAATGTGGCCAGGCAGAATAATGACAGTGACTGTGGTGCCTTCGTATTGCAGGTAAGCAGATGATGGGGACCTTCTTCCCCTTTAGCTCCAGAGTCACTTGGGGCAAAGGAATGGGAGGGGCTAGGAGGCTGGATATTCTGTATCTCTCATTTGGCTCACAGCCTGGTTTGCAGCAGGAGTAACCTTATACATTAGAATGCAGAAACGCTGATTTCATTGGTCCTTTCTCCATCTCATATCCATTTTCCATTTGGTGTCTGGCCCCAATATATGTCCTTTGAGCTCCCAACTTAATCCATTTTCCCCCTCCTATACTAGGTGTATCATGTAGCAATGTATCATGTACGTTGTTTGAATCATACTTCTTTGGAATCCCAGTTCATGTTATTCTGGCTCCCTTTGTATGTGAATTGGGGATGCTTCAGAAAGATTGAGTGAGATATACCTCCTATGAAATGTGGAGCTTAAGTCCTGACTTGGGGGGATACTCTCAGTGAGTAGTTCTCATGGCCTGCTTTGTTAACACCCAGTACTGCAAGCACCTGGCCCTGTCTCAGCCATTCAGCTTCACCCAGCAGGACATGCCCAAACTTCGTCGGCAGATCTACAAGGAGCTGTGTCACTGCAAACTCACTGTGTGAGCCTCGTACCCCAGGCCCCAAGCCTGTTAATGGGCAGGGGGCATGGGCAACCCTTCCCAAGAAACTCCAGTTCCCTCTCTTGCCTCTTCCCACCCAATCCCTTTGTTTTTTCATATTTAAATGTTTTGATTTCTGTATTTTTTTTTCTTTGAGAGAATACTTGTTGATTTTTGATGGGCAGGGGTGGCCATGGAAAGCCCCTTTCTCTGTTCAGGGGAGCATGGCCTTGTGGCCTAGGTGGGACAGTTACCCCCACCTTCCATGTTAAGGGGCAGGAAAATAAGTGCTGGGGGTGGTGGGTGAGCAATGGGATTACTGCCTGCCAGATCTTAAAACTTTTATATATATATATATATGTATGTATATATACACACATATATATACACACACACACACATATATATGTGCGTATATATGTATATATATATGTATATGTATATATATATATATATATATAAATGCCACGGTCCTGCTCTGGTCAATAAAGGATCCTTTGGAGATAAATAAGTGGTGGTCTTCCTTAAGGGGCCTCAAACTAGTGGATGTTCTCTATCTCAGGCTGTTCCCTCCAGCCAGTGCTGCTAGCTAGCCCTTCTTGGGTCTGGAGACTTCAGGGCCAGCTTCTTTCTTGGCTCAGGTAATGCCAACAGATGTCTTTGCCACTCAATCAAATCCCAGCCGAGGGAGCAGGGGCCTGGAAGGAGCAAGTCTCCAAAATAAGGGAACTTGAAACTGGCTGAATCTGGGGAACAGAAGACCGAAGGGACTGGGGAGGGAGAAGGCCAGGATCACCCACAGCTATCAAAAGTGTACTTTTAGCCCAGTAGTAGTTTCCTTCAACCCTCTTCTTCCGGCCAGAGGAATCCTTTAGAATGGGAGCCTTTCCCGGCTCCAAGGGGTATGGCTCCTTCTGATCCCATTATCCTAGGGGTGCGGTGCCGGAAGAGCATAAATAAAATCTGGATTTAGTGGAGACCTGGAGTAGAGGTAAAGGAAGTGGTAGTCCCAGGAGCCAGGAAGTCCCTAGAGATCAAAACCTCGCCCCTCTTGCTTGATAGGACCTTCAAGGCCACATGACAAGGCACTCTCGCCTCCGCACGTGTAGGGGTGCAGGGCCCCAAGATGGCTGCCAGGCCTCGAGGCCTGACTCCAATATGTCACTTCCGTACCGGCGAGAAGGGCGGGCCCTTCAGCCAATGAGGTTGTGGGGCGGGCCTTCGCCTTGATAGGCGTTCAAATTATCCAGTGGTGGCTGCGTACCAGAGGGCCTACGAACAAACGTCACGTTGAGTTGCCGAGCGCCGGCAGGTGGGGCCGAGGCCGCTAGGCCAATGCGATGGCTGGGGCGGGGTCGGGCGCTCTTATAAGTTGTCGATAGGCGGGCACTCCACCCTAGTTTCTAAGGATCATGTCTGCGAGTCAGGATTCTCGGTAAGAAAAGCATATACAGGAGGCTATGGCTACTTACCCTGCTGCTGCCTGCCGAGGGCCCCGCCAGGGGGAGCTGAGGCCTACCGTCGTAGGCCCACCAGGGTGGCGGGGAAACCAAGCCGGGAGAAACCATCCTAGGGGACTGAGGGGGAAGATCCGCGGCCGACGCTGCCACCAGGGCCTAGGCAGAGGGAAAGGACGGACCGGCTTTCGCAGCCGAGCGTGCGAGGTTCACTAGGAGGCCTCGACCCGGAATGGTGCCGTGCTTGAAGCCCTGGCGCTGAGTGGTGAGACTAGGTCGCGACCCAGCGTGAGGAGGGAGAGACGGCCGCACGGCGGGGCCGGCGCCCGCTGCCGGGGGGAGGGCTGGCGTGCGCAGCGCTTGGAGGATTCCGACGGGACCACTCGCCGTTGGCGGGGGTGTCTGGCTGCTCTTGTCCGGTCGCAGCTGAAGTAGGGGTCGAGGAGAGGAAACTGGCCTTTCAGGGAGTTGGTTTTCTTGGCGGCCGGGCTTGAACCTGGCTCTGAGGAGCGGCCACTGGAGACACGGGGTGCCCACCCGGCGCCGGGCGGGCGGGACCATTTTGCCGCACAAGTCGGGCAATCGGCAAACTGCGGATGGCCTGGTCCACTTTCCTTCGGGGGTGAGCGGCCTGAGGTATGGGAGGGCGACGCCATTTCGCGATGGGTTGGGCGAGGGGTGGATTGTTCCATGAAGGGGGTCACGCCGCCGGGTGGTCGAGGGAGCGAGCACATGGCGGCCTCAGTGCTCCCCCTCCCCCTGTCTGCTTCGCTTCTAAGTATTGTGCAATCTCCCCCTTTGCTTGCTCGGTTGGGGCTCATTGTGCGCGAGGCTGCCACCGCCCGCGGCCTCCCACATCCGGGCACCGCGACGAGGGGGGGAGTTAGGCTTGAGGGAGTGGGGGAGGGCGCTGGCGTAATGACGTGGGGGGAGAAGGGGCTGTCCTCCCCTCCAATCTGCTAGGTGAAGGGCGGGACTTCCGGCATGCTCGGGCCGGCGCTTTGCGCGGCCGGCCCGGGACACGTGGGTCCGGCGGGTGAGCACCACATCCGGGCACTGTAAGCACGGCCCTACGCCTTACAGCCTGGGTCTTTAAGGAAGTTTACTGTGTGGTTTCTGGAGTAGTTTGACCTGTGTAGCTCCTGGTCACGGGGCAAAGGCCTGACTCAGTTTTAAAGCATCTTCGCTATGAGTTGTCGGGGAACAGGTGAAGGTTGGGTTGGTGAGAGAAGGCCGGTGGCATCATGCAGAGCAGGTTGCTGGTTGAAAGAACCCGGCTGTGAAGACGTGCCTCATTCAGACAAGGGAAAATTCTCATGCTTTAATCGGCAGATCCAGAGACAATGGCCCCGATGGGATGGAACCCGAAGGCGTCATCGAGGTGAGACTGCATCCCTACCACCATTGCCTGTGTCTGTGAGAGAGGCTGTACTACCCACCATGTTCCCTCCTTCCTAGAGTGGGAATTTAGGGTTTTAAGTTACAATTAAAGCCAGGATTCTCTTGTAATGCATAGCTTAAGTATTTACGTCCTACTCCAAAGGAATTCTTGAATTCTTATCTTCATTTTAGTGGTTTATTGAAAGTCTTAATTTTCTAAAGCTGTGTCACAAAATGTGTCTTTGAAATTGACTCCTGTTCTCCCGTATACAATCCTCGCAGTTTATAAGTGGGCTGGCCCCTTAAGAGTGGTTTCTCAGCCCATCTAGAGCCAGCAGGCTTCCCTGGAGGGGTGTGGGCTTTGAAATCCCCATGCAGGCACAAGGCCCTGTTGGCTCAAGTTCTAGATCCCAGCCTCACCTCTTTCATTTCTCAAGCCTTAATTTTTTTGCCCCTTACAGAGTAACTGGAATGAGATCGTTGACAGCTTTGATGATATGAACCTCTCGGAGTCCCTTCTCCGTGGCATCTATGCTTATGGTTTTGAGAAGCCTTCTGCCATCCAGCAGCGAGCCATTCTTCCTTGTATCAAGGGTGAGAACACTTTGCCCCAGAGGAGATTTTGGGCCTTTCCTGGCCTGGGTAGAGTGGTACTTTGATATCCCATCTCATATCAGCCAAGGACAGAGCAACTCCTTGTTTCTCCCGGCTTGGCTTTTGTATCATGCCCATGCCAGGTTCATGCCTAGGACACGTGGATTGCAGGCTTCATTTCAATAAAATAGTGTTTTTGCCAACTTAAAATTGTTTTTGTGGGTATATTTTTAGCCCAGCTAGGTGTAGTACTAAACAAGTTAACTTTCTCTCACTTCTAAGTCTGTTACTTACCATTGTTTAACTGTTTTGTGAAGCTCTTAATGTCTTATATTTGGCCTCATTTATTGGTTGCTTATTGATCTCGTTAAACAGAATGCAGGGCCTTCAGTGACCTATGATCCCACAGCATGTACCTCTACTACATCTTAACTCCCTCCTAATTTGTCTGTTTGCCTAGGTTATGATGTGATCGCTCAAGCCCAGTCTGGGACTGGGAAAACGGCCACTTTTGCCATATCAATTCTGCAACAGATCGAATTGGATCTAAAGGCTACCCAGGCCTTGGTCCTGGCTCCCACTCGTGAACTGGCTCAGCAGGTGAGAGCTTGGCTCTTTGTCCTGCCGAGGACTGATTTAGGAATTGATTATTATAAGTGAGAAACCTGAAAAGTGTCCTCTCCAACCAGCACCACCTTGGGAAGAACTGCAGTGTGGCTTAGGTGGAGCAGGGAAGAAGAAAGATGATCTAAAATAAGGAAAAGATGGGTTGGTGACTTCTGAATCATTCAAGACTTGTTGGTTTCATAATTATATAATACCTTTTCTACCCAAACACAAGCACTACTTCCTCCACCCATTTCCTGAGTCAAAGGGGTGGCTGCTGGTTGAAGCCTGGCTGGCTGGGCGAGTTTGGCAGCTGGTTTTATGAACAAACCCCTTGACAATGGGCAAAGAGACACCTGATTGGTGGTGTTAATCTTATATCAGTCAAGGGCAAAATACTTACAGTCCTTTGTTCATCCTAGCTTGATGCCTGTTTGGTGGCCAGAGCTGTTTCATGCCTAGGGCACATACAATCCTTAAAGCTGGATTCTCATTTTCTTCCTGACTCCTACATGAGAATGAAATGCTGGTCTCATCAGTAAATTGGACTCAGGGTTGTATTTCTTTTAAAATTTTCTGTGGCAGATATACTCATCATTCCAGTACTAACTTCTGGACAAGGATAATGTAAGCATAAGGTTCTGGTAGAACCCCATTCTGGGCATGTTCATTTTAAGCAAGTATGTCCAGAGCATACTTAACAGTGAACTGCCACTTAGCTCAAGTTATATGGCGAGGGTGCAGTAGGACACGTCTGTGTCATCCAGTCAGTTCATAGAGTGGGTTAACCAAGGTGTGGTGATAAATGGATCACAGCTTTCAGAAAGTGAATTCAGGGTCTCAAATAAGAAGCCAAACTGAAGCTGTTCTTCCAGAGAGGAAGGAATGTACATCTCTGTCCTGAGTGTACACACAGAAATCATGTCTGTCTCTGCCACTTAATAGCAGTATGCTCTTAAGTGGGTTGTTTAAACTGCCGTTTCTCACCTGTAAAATGGGTTTTAAAATAAGGGTCTTTTTCTAAGTTATTAGGAAGAATAAAGACAAAGAGAAGCATGAAAATGAGGCCTAGCTGTTATAACTAATTATTTACCTTTTTTTGGGTTCAGATACAGAAGGTGGTAATGGCATTAGGAGATTACATGGGTGCCTCCTGCCACGCCTGTATCGGGGGCACCAATGTGCGTGCTGAGGTTCAGAAGCTGCAGATGGAGGCTCCCCATATCATCGTGGGTACCCCAGGCCGTGTATTTGATATGCTTAATCGGAGATACCTGTGTAAGTATCTTCAATTTTCCAGCCCTTGGGTTATTTCCCTTTTGGTGTATGTTCCCAGTTTTTTCAATTTAAGCTACAACCCCACTCGCAAGAATCGTAATCTTCCCTTCTGAAAGAACTGCTCTGTGATGAACCCCATGCGTGTCATCTGAGCCTGGTTCCCTGGTATTTCAGCCCAGGTGGTGTTCTACTTCCCAGGGTTGTTGGCCTAGGAGGGATTCTGGGTAGATGATCAGTTGTTGTACTCTGAGAGCAGACTACCTGTGGCCACCCCCCACCCCGTTTTTAATGCAAAGTTAGTATATTTCTCTTTCCCTGATTACTCTCGGGTTTTTTCTTCCCTATAGCTCCCAAATACATCAAAATGTTTGTACTAGATGAAGCTGATGAAATGTTGAGCCGTGGATTCAAAGACCAGATCTATGACATATTCCAAAAGCTCAACAGCAATACCCAGGTGAGACCTTTATACAGAGGCTTGCTTTATAGTTGATGCTTCATTTGTGCAATAAAGTGTTCATTTATGTAATAAAGTATAGTAAGGTAACTATAAGGAGTCCTGGGGTTTCACTTTCAACATGATTTCTGTTTTGAGGTATGAGTGGTGAATAGGGTAGCACACCCTAAGGATATTTCTTCCCAATAGGTGGTTTTGTTGTCAGCTACAATGCCTTCCGATGTGCTTGAGGTGACTAAGAAGTTCATGAGGGACCCCATTCGGATACTTGTCAAGAAGGAAGAGTTGACACTGGAGGGTATCCGCCAATTCTACATCAATGTGGAACGAGAGGTGGGGCCCAGTGCAGGAGGCGGGCCTGGTAATGAGTTGTTGGGTATAGCCCCTGACTGGTTTTCTCCTCCCCTCCAGGAGTGGAAGCTGGACACGTTGTGTGACTTGTATGAAACCTTGACCATCACCCAGGCAGTCATTTTCATCAACACTCGAAGGAAGGTCGATTGGCTCACTGAGAAGATGCATGCCCGAGACTTCACCGTCTCTGCCATGGTGAGTTATTGCCACTTTGTCAGTTACCAGCAAATCTGTTTCCTACTGAGTCCTCGTATATGTGTGTTCTGTTGTTGTCACACCTAAAGCCCACTTGACTATACTCTTTTGTTTCCTGTTACACAGCATGGGGATATGGATCAAAAGGAACGAGATGTGATCATGAGGGAGTTCCGTTCCGGTTCTAGCAGAGTACTGATTACCACTGACCTGCTGGTGAGTTAGGAAAATTTGGGGAGGTTTGGGAAGGAAGAAGGGTGAGTCCAAGGTGATTCCCTCTCCAGGGGGCTTCCTAGTGCCCCTCCCAGGAAAGTAGCAACTTGGAATAAAATCTGGCAAGCCCAAAGTCTTTAGGAGAGAGGGCATGTTTTTCCTTTTGCCTTCCTTTGGCTGCCTACATATATATATATATATCTATCTCAGTTCCTTTTGGGTAGATTGTATTCTCTTTTTTCCTTCTCTACATGCTGAAGTTGTCATCTTTCTTGACATAGGCCAGAGGCATTGATGTGCAGCAGGTTTCTTTAGTCATCAACTATGACCTTCCCACCAACAGGGAAAACTATATCCACAGGTAAGTGTAGAATTAAAGTACTCACCGAACCCCTCATCTGCCCACTGACCCCAGGTTGGAAGCTTTTTCCCCACCCCACCTCTCACTCCCTTATCCTGAGATGACATTATTGACTTCCAGAATTGGTCGTGGTGGACGTTTTGGCCGTAAGGGTGTGGCTATTAACATGGTGACAGAAGAAGACAAGAGGACTCTTCGAGACATTGAGACCTTCTACAACACCTCCATTGAGGAAATGCCCCTCAATGTTGCTGACCTCATCTGAGAGGCTTTTGTGTTACCCAGCCCCAGCCAGGGTTCATGCCTGGGGGGCCAAGGAGGAGCAGAAGGGGGGAGGGAAGGGAGCCAAGGGATGGACATCTTGTCATTTTTTTCCTTTTTTTTTCTTTGAATAAATGTCACTTTTTGAGGCAAAAGAAGGAACCGTGAACATTTTAGACACCCTTTTCTTTGGGGTAGGCTCTTGCCCCAGGCGCCGTCTTGTCTCCCAAAAAAAAAAAAGAAAAAAAAACACTAACCCACTTCCCTAACCTAGTCACCTCCAGACCCCAGGGGCTCTCCCCCCACCCCAGCCAAAATCTTCAGAAAGTGATTTAGGGGGCTATATGTCACTCAACCTCATTTGCTGGACCAAATCTGGAGGGGAAAACCCCTGAATAAGGTGGATTGTCCCCAGGTGGGGGGAGCAGGGGAGAGAAAATGGTAGCCATTTTTACATTGTTTTGTATAGTATTTATTGAATTCAGGAAACAAACACAAAATTCTGAATAAAATTACTTGGAAACTGCCTGTTTGGGCTCCTCATTTCTTACCTCCCCTTCCCTCACCCACCTGCTGCTGGGTACATCTCAGTTCTCCCCTTCCCCAGTTTCTTTTTGAGAAAATGGCATGTTGCCTCAGGGTAGTGACCTTTCTTTGAGGGGTAGGTGAGCACTGTCATGAGCGGAACACATCAGCTAAGAAGGAAGTAATAGATTGGAGAGTAATGACACTAAGGAGTGAAAACTTAATGCTAATGTTCTAGAATTCATTCCACTGAGGGAGTTGACTGCGGAATCTATTCTCTTGCCACAACTGTTGAGCCAGTTTTGCTAACGTAGACAAATGCGTCCCCAGAGGCCGATTGCCCAACTCAGTCTCATTCTATCCATGTGATAGATTTCCAAGTCAAGGCCAATCATCCCTTACCTTCAAGATTTATGACTAAGACATTTGTGGCAGGAGCTGAGGTGCCTGAGTCAGATTGGGGGTTGGGATTGTCTCGGTTACAGGAAGTAAGGCTTTTTATTTCCTCATTTTCCAAAAGAAGGCAGAAGGAAGAGTAGGGTTGGCTGAGTAAACCACTGGTACTGGCAGAGCCTAGCTGGGCTTTGGGTGAGCTGGTTCTGTCATGAGGCTGGTGGTTCTCTTTGGGGCCCTGCTTGGGCTACTAGCAGGTAAGGAAAAGGGGAGACTAAAGGGAGGGTCTGGGGGAGGATTCTGCCCCTGGGTTGCTAACCAGCCTCTACTCCGCTGAAAGCCCATGAAGCAGGAAATGATTGTCCTCACAAAAAATCAGCCACTCTGCTGCCATCCTTCACGGTGACACCCACAGCTACAGCCAGCACAGCAAGTCCTGGAACAACCAGCCACAAGACCACCAGAAGCCACAGGACCTCCACCACCACAGGCACCTCTAGCCATGGACCCACTACTGCAACACACATTCCTGCCAGCACCAGTCATGGAAATGCCACAGTTCATCCAAGTAACAGCACTACCACCAGCCTAGGAACCTCCACCAGTTCCCCCCACCCAGAGCCACCTCCCCCTTCTCCGAGTCCTAGACCAGGATCCACAGAGGCTGTAGGGGACTACACATGGCCTAATGGTTCCCAGCCCTGCGTCCGGCTCCAAGCCCAGATTCAGATACGGGTCCTGTACCCAACTCAAGATGGAGGGGAGGTAAGGTGGGGGTGGTGAGGGAAAAAGAGGCAAGTCCTGCTGTGATGCAGAAGGGAAAAAGGAAGCAGACAGAAAGGGGACAAACAGGGTGGGGATGAAGGGAACCGGGAACTGCATATGGCCTGGCCAAGTAGTCTTGTGACACTCGAATCTTTAACTTCCGCAGACCTGGGGCATCTCTGTACTGAACCCCAACAAAACTAAAGCCCAGGGGGACTGTGGGGGAGCTCATCCCCACCTGCTTCTTTTTTTCCCTTATGGACAGATCAGCTTTGCCTTCAAGCAGGTATTGCTCCATTACTTCACTTCCACCCTTTACTCTCACCTTCTGCCCCATCCCTACCAATCCCTTGCTGCATTCCTTATTCTGTGGACATGATGTCACTCCCCACTGCTGCCTGAACATTTCCTCTCCCCAGGAGCCAACACAGAGCGCTGTCTACCTTAACTCTATGGCTGTGGAGTACAATGTGTCCTTCCCACGGGCAATACGTAAGTCTCCCTTCCTTTGCTTGCTTGTTGCTAGCACTAGATATCTGGGCTCCTGAAGGGTCCTACACCTGGGGGGTGGGCAGATAAGTGTGGCTCTCTTTTCCACCCCTTCAGAATGGACATTCTCAGCTCAAAATTCATCCCTTGGAGACCTCCAAGTCCCTTTGGGCCAGAGCTTCAGTTGCAGAAATGCGAGCATCACTCTTTCACCAGCTTTCCACGTCGACCTCCTCTCCCTGCAATTACAGGCTGCACAGCTGCCTCCCTCAGGAGTCTTTGGGCCAAGTAAGACCAACTCTTGCCTTCCTAGAACTCTCCCACTGCGTGAAAGCCCCTTTCAAGTCACCTTTCTCACACCCCCACCTTACATCCCTCCCTCTTGCAGGCTTGTCTTGGCAGAACAGGGCACCTGACCTCCCTCTTACAGCAGGCTCTGCCCATTTTCCTCTTTTGTTACCGAGCTTTCTCATCAATCTCGCTCCCCCCATCCTATCCTCTGACACTTCCTTTTCCCGCCCCACTTTTTTTTGCATGGTCAGGCGCCAGGAATCCAAAACCCAGGTATCCAGCATGGCAGGCGAGAACTCTGCCTGCTGAGCCACCGTGGCCTGTCTCCCACCCACCACTGTGTCAATGCCTACTTGCTGTTATCTTTTTTTTTTTTTTTGTAAAGAGCAGTTGTAGGTTTACAGGATTAATTTTTCTGCCAGGTTTCCCTTGTCCCGATGACCGGTCCTTCTCGCTGCCTCTCATCATCGGCCTGATCCTCCTTGGCCTCCTCACCCTAGTGTTTGCTGCCTTCTGCATTGCCCGGCGGCGCCCATCTACCTACCAACCTCTCTGAGCATTAATCTGACCCCCAGGAGGTGCCTCATCCTCACCCTGCAGCCGATTCAAAGACAAAGTTCTACTCCTTCTCTCTCTTAAACAATAGAGATAATGTGACCACAAAGAATGAGAAGTTTTTATTAGATGTGACAGGTTTCCCCCAATAGGAGTAGTAAAACCTTTCCAAATCTTTGTTGTTCCTTTCCCTCGTCCTACCAGGATTAAAAGCCGTGAGTTTTTTGTTACATGACTTTCTGTGCCTTCAATGGTTGGGTTTCAGGAAGCCAGGATGAAAATGTCAAGGTGTGGCCAAATGCCCTCACGGGTCATTCCCCCAAACCTAGCACAGCTGGTGTTGGATCTACCATGCTTTCCTCCCTTCCTCCTCGTCTTCTGGGGTCACTGAATGCTCCAGTTCACTCGCCCTACAAATTCAGTGGTGCCATCCTGGGAAGGCAGCTTTCTCAACCCTCAAATACTGGGAAGGGTCCAGGAGGCAGCAATTAGTGTGGGTGTTATTTCCTTTTCAAAGCCAGCATCACTGTCTCCTGAACCACCAGAATGTCTTGGAACAAACCAATTAAGCGGCTTCTGCCCCTGAGACGTACCCATCTCACTTGCAAAGGGTTTCATCATGGAAACAGTGGATGCTCTGACCTACGCGCACACACACAGTTACCCTCTGTGCTCCTAGAAACACCATGCCCCAGTCTGGGCTACCAGCCGAGCTAGCCCTTATGTTCCCAGTTCCTCAAGAGCCTGGGGAGCGACAGATAGCATCGTCCTCCCAGTCATAGCACCATCACTGGAGTCAGGATGGGGATGCGCTGCCCGACTGCTGCCTCACAGATACCCCGTGACCTTGCAGACTGCAGGGCAGGATACACGGACAAGCGGCTGACAGCAACGCACAGGGCGGAGGGTGGACGGGGACGCCGGGTGTTGGGAGTTCTGAGCCGGATAGCTCCCGCCAGCTCTAGCCTACAGTACCTTCCCAAGTGTGTGTGTGTGGGGGGTGGGGGTGGGGTGGGGGGTGGCTCCCCGGCCTCGCTTAAATTCTCACTCCACATGCCGCCCAGAAGGTGGAAGCCCGTTCTGCGTGCGGGAACCGGGCCGCCGCGTGGGAGTGCCCCCAGGGCGCTGGGAAGGCCTCTCCCGCCTCCTCCTCTTCCGCCTCATGGTTTCTGCCCAGGTAGTTGCTGGCGCACCCATACTCCAAGGCATGGGCGAACCCGGGGAGGAAGAAGTGTAGGCCTATGTAAGAAAGGCTGCCCGGCGCGGATGATCCTGTTCCCGCCCGCGCCGTTCCTTCAGAAGACGCCGAGAGAAGCGGAGACAGAGCTAAAGGGCGCCGATCCAACGCCATTTTGGAAACTCAGGCTCCTTCGCTTCCAACTTCGAACAATATAAAGTTGGCAAGGAGAAGACAAGATGGCGCCGAGCAGGAGGAGCGAAAAAAGACACGGGGACAAATCTTGCTTCCGAACTGGCAGCGCGGACAGACGCGACAGATGTAACTGCGCAGGCGTGGAGCTTTGGCACGCTTTAAAATTTGGACAGCGGCTTGCGTCCAAAACGAGGTCTCTTGGACGAGACCTATCTTACACTGCTGAACGCAGGGTGTCGCGGCTTACTCGCGGAAAAGAACAAGGAACGGAATGCGCGGCGTGCGCGCATGCGCAAAGCAAATCAGTGGGGGGTCTGGAAAGCCTGGCGGAAGCAACCTTAGCAATATGGCGGCTGAGGCGGATAGACTGCTCAGATGGTTGATGGTGCCGATTCTTCTACCTGAGAAATGCTACGACCAAATTTTCGTCCAGTGGGACTTGCTTCACAGTGAGTGCTTTTTGGTATCCTGTCAAAGTTCTGCTCGAGTGTTCGCGAGTCATAATTGTGATATGACCAGCAATTAAGTGACGGCAGCGGTTCCTACCGCGCCGTGCTGAGCGGAAGTCACTTCTGAGAGGGGCGGAAATATCTTGGGGTCCTCCGAGAGGGGACGCCATATTGGGGTGGGAGGAGGAGTCGCCGGATGGAAGTAATTCCTTGTAAAAATTATTTCCCCTTTTGATCTTTAGCGACGAGAGACTAAAAGACTTAGAACTTACAAAAACAATAAAAATTTGATCTGATCGTTCCAACCTTTAGTAAGTCGCTGTACCTTCAGGAACAAGTTTAAACTTAATTCAAAGTGTCTGATGAAGCAGGTCTTCAACTGCGCCCTCAAACTTCCTGTTTCTGCTACTTCATTGCCCTCCTTCCAGCCTCCACATTTGTTTACAGTCTTAATTTTGTAGTAACTTGCCTTTCTCTTTCTATCTGCGAGGCAAATCCACAATCGCAAGGTCCACCTCAAAAAGCTCCCTTGGAAAGTCTTCCGGGTCTTTCCCGGTCAGTTCCTGGTGCCGCCTTCTGTGTCGGACACTCTGTTTTATTTCCTTTCATAACCCGTGGGAGTTGACTCCCACTCGGCTAAGCTCCTTGTGTTTGAATGCTTCAGGGCTAAAACGGGGGTGGGGGTGGGGGGTGGAGGCGGAGGGTGGAGGCGGGGGGTGGAGGCGGGACGCAGAGCGAAAAAGTGAGCCGGTCCTGAGGGAAGATCTGTAAAGTGGACCAGCCCATTCCTCAGCAGAGGGAAGCAAAGAGCGACCCCTGAGCATTGCTCAGCAGAGGAGCAGGGGTCATCCTTGGAAGTCAGACCAAGGAGTTTAGATGTTATTTCATAGGCAGTGTAAGATTGGTTGAAGAGGAAGACATGGTAAAAACTTTTTGGAAAGTCATCTGGTTTGAGAATGTGAAATGGTTTGGAGCAGGGAAGCGCAGACATTTTTTTCTCTGAGATAATCTAAGTCCTCTTTGTGTAGAAATGTCAGGCCTCAGGAGGAGCTGCAAGTCACAGAAGTACTTCAAATCTGTAGACCTGGTCAGCCTTCTGAAAGTCTTGGCCTGGGTTCTAGAGACTTCTTCTTTGCTTACCCCTTTTTCTCTTCTCAGTTCCCTGTCTCAAGATTCTCCTCAGTAAAGGCCTGGGGCTGGGCATTGTGGCTGGGTCGCTTCTAGGTATGTACCTTATCTTCCTTTCCTGTTGCTGGGGTTGGGGTGCGAAAGACCATTTCTTGTATTGTAACTTAACTGAAAGTGGGATTGACCTGCTTTCCAGTTAGGTCTGTAATTGTGTTGTGCTGCCAAGGGTTTGGAGACACCTCATTCTTCCCCCAGTAAAGCTGCCCCAGGTGTTTAAAATCCTGGGAGCCAAGAGTGCCGAAGGGCTAAGTCTTCAGTCAGTGATGCTGGAACTAGTGGCATTGACTGGGACCATGGTCTACAGCATCACCAACAACTTCCCTTTCAGGTAAGGGGCCTGTTCTTTGTCCCTAAGTCAAATGTTCACAACTCTAGCAGGGGCACCTGTAGAGGTGATAAGAGGTCAGCATCCCAAGAATGCTCAGAATGAGTCATTTAGGGCTGGGGGCTGCTGGAGGCAAGAGGTGAGGAATCTGCAGGACCCAGATGGATGGGGTGTGGTGGTTCTCCCTGCCCCTTTCCAGGCCCGCCTCTCCCCCACCTCTTGACTCTGCAGCTCTTGGGGTGAAGCATTGTTCCTGATGCTCCAGACAATTACCATCTGCTTCCTGGTCCTGCACTACCGAGGACAGACTGTGAAAGGTGATGGGGATTTACAGAAGCACGGGCTTTCACATACCTTGCTGGGAGCACAGGCTTGGGGAAACCGGAAGCCATTGAGAGGCTTTGAGGATTCTTTGTCCTCCTGACCCCCAGGTGTCGTGCTCCTAGCCTGCTATGCCCTGGTCCTGCTGATGCTGCTTTCACCGCTGACACCCCAAGCTGTGGTCACTCTGCTGCAGGCCTCCAATGTGCCTGCTGTGCTGGTGGGAAGGGTGGGTACTGGGGAAAGGGGGTAGGGAGGGAAGTCAGAATGGAAGCCCCAAAGTGTGGGGGTATTGGGCTAAGAGGGATAGGGGATGGGAACACAGGAAGAGTTCCGTTGATGGAACCAAGCTTCTCAACTCAACCTCTAGCTGCTCCAGGCTGCCACCAACTACCACAATGGACACACAGGCCAACTCTCAGCCATCACAGTCTTTCTGCTGTTTGGGGGCTCCCTCGCCCGAATCTTCACCTCCATTCAGGTGAGGGCACGTTCTTCCCTCTAGAGGGCACTAAAACCTCATCTTCTTTCCCCAGCTGAAAGCCCAGGTGGCCCCTCTGGCGCTTTTGTTCCTTATTGAGCTGTGCTGAAGGGTGACCCTAGCTTTGTCCCTTACCTCTAGGAAACTGGAGACCCCCTCATGGCTGGAACCTTTGTGGTCTCCTCCCTCTGCAACGGCCTCATCGCAGCCCAGCTCCTCTTATACTGGAATGCAAAGGCTCCCCACAAGCAGAAAAAGGAGCAGTAGGGCCAGCTGGCTCCTGGAGTCCGTTCCGTGTTTCCGTTCGTGCACCTAACCTCAGGGTCCCCCCATCTGAGCCAATCAACTGGTGTGATTTTTAGATTAAACATTTTCCCCCACATGCACAAACATAGTCCCATCATAATTGCAACTCCTTGAGCCAGGGTTTTAGTGGGAATGTATAGTTGGGGGATCTAGACCTTGAAAACTACCCCCATCCTGTCCTTTTAATGTGGATATGCTGACATTTATTGAGTGCTGTTCTAAGTACATGTATATTCATTCATTTAATTGTTTGGTTTGGATCCCCCCTTTAGCAGCCATTTCTAGCTACTTGCCTGTTCTGGGCACAGGTCTTGCCCTGTCTGCATAACTCCCCCCTTTCCCTATCTGTCCCAGGGGACAGAGCTGGGATAGTGCAAGGGACTAGGGACTTGTGGCTGCCTTCCTCCCCCAGTCTGGCTGGGATTGCCTCCTGGATTCTGGTGCCGGGGTGGGGGGGGTGGGTGGGTGGGGGAAGGGGGGAATAGAGAATGACTCAGGCAGGGCCCCAGGGAGGGGTGAGGAGGTTCCTGCTCTGGCAGGTTCAGACAGAAGGGAGTGGAGAACTGTGCTGGTTCCTGCTGAAGTGAGGGGGAGCAAAGATGGGACAAAATAAAGACTCAGAGGCATGGTTTAATCATATAAAACTGTTCTTACAAAAAATGTATTGTTTTGCTTTGCTGGCTTTCATGGGAGAACCACAAGCCTCCCTCAAAACTGTGTGATCCAGCACAGGAAAAAAAGGATGAAAAAGGAGGGCGGGGCCCTTCTGGGAGGTGTATGCCTCCAAGGGTTAGAGATGGGTTAGGGGCAAGGGGCCACCTGAGAGGGGAGCGCTGTACGTGGTCGAGCCCGGGGGTAGATAAGGGGTATAGGGAGAGAGCAGCTCACCCTGGAGACTAGGGCCACTCTGAGTGAAAGGGCGCGGTGAGGGGGCCTCTGGTTTGCAATGGGAAGAGCTGCAAAGAGAGAAAGAGGAGGGTTAGAAGGTGCTTCCTGGGGTTGGAGGCACTATGCATACCATTTCGGGACAGAGGGACAGAGGTAGAACTTGCCACCCACTCACCCAGGCCTTGCTACCTGGGCCCTCCCTGCTAGATCCTTATGGTATGGAACCAGACCCTGGGGTGGCTTAGCACAGTTGTGTTGGGGCATGCTCAAGAGCCCAACTTGCATACTGCATGGCTGTTTTCTTCCTTTAAGGCAGAAGGCCAGAAAGGGCTCAAGTTAGACTTGGCCTCTCCTTGCCCCTGGGGCTAGTAGAGGAAGCCGGGTCACACATGGGCCAACATCACAGGACAACGGGTTATCCAAATGACTAGAAAATGATCCTACCTAATGGGGTCTGTCAACTGCCCCTTCAGGGCTGACACCTCCAGATGGAGATGGAAGCGCCTCTAGGAAAATTCTGAGCCACGAGAGTCCTCCCACCCTGTCACAGGGCACCAGTGGTACAGGGAATGGTGCCCACCAACCAGGCCCTCTGGTATCTGCCCCTCACCTGGGCTTAAGGGGGTGAGCCCAGGCCCCTTCTTACTTGCTCTCCCTACTCCCCACAGTCACTCACCCGTAGTTACTGGGTAGGTAGGTTGTCGAATAACTGGGGGGCTGGTACCCAAAGCCTCTGCTCCCTTGGGTGGGCGCATAGCCTGGTCCCCAGACAGGCCTGCCACCAGCCACGCTGCCGCTTCCCTGGCTAAAGTGGGGAGGCCCGGCGCCCGGGCTCTTGGTCTTGCGTCGGGGCCGGTACTTGTAGTTGGGGTAGTCGCGCAGGTGCCGGGCCCGAAGCTGCTTTGCCTCCTCCACGAAGGGCCGCTTCTCGTCTTCACGCAGCAGTTTCCACTGAGCTCCTAGGCGCTTGGAGATCTCGGAATTGTGCATCTTTGGGTTCTGCTGCGCCATCTGGCGGCGCTGGGCGGAGCTCCACACCATGAACGCGTTCATCGGCCGCTTCACTTTCTCCGAGGGAAGCCCAGCCGAGACCACTGGGTTTCCAGCGCCCTCCGGGTCCTGGAGCCCCGAAGCCGAAGAGGAAAGGGATGCGGGAGTGGGAAGCTGCAGGCTCCAGGCCTGGTCCTGTGAGGAGCCAGGTAGCGCCATAGGGCCTTGGGGGTCAGCCTTTAAGAGGGCGAACTGAGCGCCCTCCCTTCCCAAGGGAAGCGTTGATCCCAAAATCCCGTATCCAACTGTTTTCCTCGTCTGGAGTCGTCTCGGAAAAATTCGTGTCCCTAAAAAGTATATACCGACTCCAAGTCCAGAATCCTTAAAACGGATCCCCTACTCCCAAGCAATTTGGTACTTTGGAGAGAGTCAAAGGCAAGGCCCACGGTGTCTGGCACCCCGTTCTGGAAAGGTAGTGCCCTCCTTTTCTTCTGGCTTCGGCGCCCTCCCAATCCACGAGTCCCTCTCCCCCTACCCACTACTGGCGACAGGACCGGCCTTCGGTGGCAGCAGTACACCCGGCTTCTCTGGATTTCTGGAGCTTCTGCAGCTGCCTGGGCAGCCCTGGTCCCGCGGACCTCTCCGCCCTGGGCTCAGTGTCTGCGCCAGACGGGCCAGACCCGGGAACGGCTTTTAAAGAAGGGCTCCTCCCCAGTCCCTCCGAGGAGACCGCGCCTCCTTAAGGGCGCCGACAGCCCCACCGCCCTTAGGCAAGCTCAGGTGCCCGGTTTTTCCCAGCCCCCAATGCTTCCCCTCAGGGAACCACGCCCCCTCCCCACCCAAGACCCAGAAGTCAGACCTTCCAGCCCCAGTGGCTAGGAAGGCCTTCCCCTCCCTTCTAAGCATTGGCAGATTAAAGTCAACTCCCTTACAAGAAAGGATCAGGCACTGGGCAAGAAATTTGGGAGCAGAGGCCCTCAGGGTCAGTCTTCCAAGAAGAATTTGGGAATAACGCTTCCCACCCCAACCCCTTTTCTGGTGCCTATGGCTCCTCAAACACTGACCTGCCCCTGGGGTAAGAAAGGCAGGCAGAGGGAGGTAGGCCATTTTTGTTTCCTGAGTCATCCCAGCAGGTGTTTGGGCGAGGATTCAACCTCTCTCCAGGTTAAAAAAAAAAGAAAAGAAAAACTCAAGCCATAAACAATCCTGGCTCCTGCCCTAAAACGTAGGTTTCTCTACCACTAGGGCATAGAATTATAGCAAGTTTCTGAGTCCACACCTCAGAGTCAGTTCCGGGCAGGGAAATCAGGAACCGAGGACAACTTCTGAGAGCTGAGAGTGGGTGAAACCTGGCTCCAGAAAGCAGCAGCAGGAAGGAGGGCGGGATGGCCATCTAGGTTCCAGGGGCTTTGGGGAGGGAACCCCGTTCCCCATGCTGCTCAAGGCCCAGCCCAAGCCCCAGGCCTCAAGTAATCGGATTAAGGAGCCTGTCCTGGCTTTCCACTCTCAGCAGGAACAGCTCCAGCTTTGGGCAGCCCTGCCTAGCCCAGCCTGTGACTCAGGAGATAGGAGTGGCCCAACTCCCTCCACCAGCATGGGGGGAGGGGACAGGAGGCAAGACACAAGCCACCATCTCTGGACCAGGAGGGCACCTAGGCCTAGGGATTTTAGGAATGTCAGGAATTCACAGGAGAGAGACCATTTTTGGGCTGCCAAAGAATAATGAGAAGCCAGGTGTGGAGGAACAGGAAACAAGAGCCAGGGGCCAGGGCAGTTCAATCCTAGAGAAACAGAAGGACCCAACTAGGGATAAGGAAGGCACAGGAAGCAGAGAGCCATTTGGATTTTTTTATTCTCTTTTTAAATACTGTACAGTGAAAAATAAATACGCCGTCTTATCCACCAGACAAGGCTGGCCACCCTCCCCCTGGGGGGCCTTGTCACCCACCCCCCTTACACACCCCTGGTTCTACTCCAAATCCTTCATGCCTCCTGTCCACTGATACCCTTACTATCCCCGTCTTCCACAGTGATGAGGCCCCAGAAATGGGGGGTACAGGATGGGAGGAGGGATAGCAGAGGAGCCCTCCTGAACTGTCAAATCTGGGTGGGTCAAGGAGCACCCCCCACCAATAGGTGGAGAATGGGGGTGTTCAGAGAGAGATTGGGGCATTAGAGGATAAAGGCACATCCAGTCTGATGGGGAAGGAGAGGGGCTCCCCTTGCCCTGGGGGTAGGGTGGACAAGAGGGAGGGGGGTATGACCCTGTTACCACCCCTCCACTAGCTCCTGGAGGTTGGGGGGGAACCAAGCTGCTGTGCCACCCCCCTCCCCCCTAGATAAGAGCAGCTCCAGCGCAGGTCAGTCGGGCCTGTGAGGGCCATGGTGTTGGGCAGCAAGCGAGATGGAGAAGGGAGGGATGCAGGCTGGAGGTTTTATGAAACCCCATTCACCAAACTACCCAACTCCAGGGGGGCCGAGAGCTCCCCATTCTCCGAGGGGCCCTTAGGAAGCTTGCTGACAGAGTCACCCTGAGGGTAATATGGGAAAGAAAATGGAGAGAGGGAAAAGGATTAAGTAGAAGTTAAGGTGTATGACATTGCTCCCATCCAAGCCCTCCTGGTGCCTGAAGACTCCAGGTTTGGTCTTCTGGCCTGACTCTTACTGAACCAAACTTCCTTTCAACCACTATTCCAGATGCAATCTAAACTTCATCAGGCACAGTCTTCTCTCAAGAAACTCAAGGGGAGATTTCTTTGGGAAATTTTTAGGCCCCCTGCCCCGAAATAACAACAAAAACAGTAGGGGACGGGGTGCTATATTTTGCTTGCCTACCTTCTGTCCTGGAAGAGAGTCCTCTGAGGGTTTAGTACGTTCCAGGGGTGGCCGCTGGCGGCTCTGAGACTCTGCTCGTGAGATATAGTCAGCCACAGTCACTGGAGAAGGCAGAGGATGATCAAGAGTCTCAGAAAGAGCCCAAGAATCCAGTCCCTAGAGACCCACTCAACCTTAACCCCTAGTTCCCAGGGAAGGAGGCATCCTGTTCTCTCAGCTCGGAGGAATTCTGGCATCCAGTGTTAACTCACCTGGCTGACGGTCACCACTGATAGAACCATCAGTCCGATTACCACGGTTACGGCGGCGGCGGCTCCGGTTACGACGCTGGGGTCTTGCCTCATCTTCTGTGGGGCAAGAAAAACTGAGTCACATACCCAATCTCCCATTCCTCCATTCCTGTCTATCCATAATTCTTTAGACCCCTAACACTCCTCACCCAGGCCATTCTCTGTCATGCTGGGTCCATCGGACTCTAGGCCTCCATCCATGACAGTCCTGTCTTCGTCAGTGCGGCGTCGTCGGGAGCGGCGGCGTCTGGCACTTGCTGGAGGTGGTTCCCCAGGCTCTGAATCAACTGGGGGCTCTGGTTCAGATGTGTCCAGCAGGCTGTAAGGATTACTGTCTGGATCCTTCAGCACTGATTGGAGGAGGAGGTGGAATTGGGAGTCAGATGTCCATCAGACCCATAACTTTCCTCTTGGCCCAAAACTCATGAACCCTGCTATCTGGTACCTGAGCTAATAGATGAGGAGTTATATCTCGAGGGGGGTCGGGAAGCAGGGGGTGGTCCCCGACCCCGGCCTCCAACTGGCCGCCTCCGGCTTTCTTCCCCGCGGTCTCCAGGCCCAGCTCGGTTTGGCTCCTCTCTCTTCTCTGACTCTGTCTCAGAAGCTGTAGATGGGTCTGAGCTGGGGCCTAAAAGAACATGAGTTTAATCAGGGCCACTCACCCCACCCCAGATCCATCACAGCCTCCAAATTAGAATAATTCTCCTTCTCATAAGTTCCCCAACCAATCAACCCATCATCTCCATCCCCCTTTTCCCAAGCTTCCACCCAGCCCCTTGCCTCTCCTCACCAACCCCACCTCTCCTTGCCTCCCTCCTTCTGTAGCTGTCTCACCATAAGCTGGACCGCCAGTCCTCCGGCCCCGGCCTCGGCCCCCATAGCTGCCACCATAGGTTCGTGTGGTGTGAAGGGAAGAAGAGGAACTTTCATCAGTGGTATAGCCAGCCTTGTCGCTGCCACCGCTGCCCCGCCCACACCCAGGAGGACGGAAGCCCAGCCCAATCTGCCGAAGCTGTTCATCAATTTGCAGCCTCTCCAAGCGAAGCTGCTCCACCTCCTGGTTGGGCAGAAGATAGAGGGAGATATGGAAAGAAAGGCAAGTATAAGATCAATGGATAGTCCCCTTCCTTCTTGCTTTTCCACCCAGGCCAACACAATATATCTAAGCACTCAGAATGTAGAAAGGAACATTATCTTAGCAGGGAAAATTCTGGTTCCAACCCCACAGCCCCAAATTTTCATCTAATAGTTACTGTCTACTCAGAAACTGACAACCTGGGTACCACATTGCTAACTTTATCTACCTGTGGTCTGTTCCCTTGCTATACCCAGATTGTGCCTGTCCCAGGCTTCTAGCTTGGGTACCTGCAGGTAGGAGAGGTGATATTCCAGAAGAGCCTGAGCATTGCTGATATTCTCCCGGGTGCCAACAAATATGAAGGGAACCATTCCCTAGAGTAGAAGGAAGGACAGCCAAATGAAGTGTTAATCTCACACCATCTCTGAGGGAGCCCACCCAATGGGGATCATTCTGGGCTATAAATCTATAAAGGAAAACAAGTTTCCAAGCTCCAACCTCTAGAATTCCTAAACCTCAGAGAATAACTTTGAGAATAATCCCAGCTTCTCCTGGAAGCCAATCTCTTGACCTAGTTGCCCCATACCTCTTCCCTGGGATTCTTCTTGTCATTATCACCTTCCACACGAACCCTCACCACACCAGATTTATCCACAATCTCTTGGATCACTTTCCCATTCTTTCCGATCACTTTGCCTGAATGAGTAGAAGAGGAATTAGGCCTTTTATTTTATTTTTTCAGGAAAAGACAGAAGAGTAAAAACAGATGAGATAAACAGTCTTCCAATCCCATTCCCCTTCTATGTGAGGATATCAGCTAATTCTTTCTCCTGCTAATTCATTCTTCTAGGTTTCTGATGAGTTTTCACTGGATAAAATTTAAAAGTCCCAAGAAATGTGTTTTTCCATTTTTATCACTACTACTACAGACTGGAGTCCATAGGTGGAGATGGGGGTGGGGTTGCCTATCTCTGACTATAAGCTATAAGCCCAGAATTACCCTAGAGAATCGCATATCTGGCCCCCAACTGTGTTCTCTCTTACGTATATATATATATATATATATATATATATATATATATATATATATATATATATATATATATATATATATATATATATGCACCCCCTACTCACCAACCAAGTTCCTGGGCACTTGCACTGAGTCCTCAGAAAACTCAAGGTAGCTTCTGGCCTGTCGGCATGCCTCAGGGGTCTAAGGGAAGAGGAGTATGGAGTTAGTTACTAAAATGTAGGATCTTCATGCTACTCCCTGTGTCTGGGGAAATGTGCTGCCCTCAAAAATCAGAGACAGAGGGCAATACAACTCAGGTTTCCTTTGACTACAGCCTCTCCTCACTATCCCCTAAGGTACCCAGATGACAGGTATCTTTCGCTGACCTCTCCATAGATGCGGAAAGTGCAGGTCTCTTCCCCCAATTCGATGGCAGTCACCCCAGGTACTTTTCGGGCCTGCTGGATATTGGCACCATGAGTCCCAATTGCCAGCCCCATCAGGTCTTCTCGCACTGTGAATTCCTCCTGGAATGCTGCTGCCAACTGCTTGCTGGTCTAAAAGGAAAGGCATTGTCTGGGTGGGTGGTGTGGAGCAGGTAAATCTCAGAATACCCGTCCCAGGGATCTGACTCTTTGCATAACTTAAATAAGGAAAAGCATGTGCAAGGAAGCCAGTGGTTGCGGTGTTTGAACAGACTGACCATACAGGATAGATTAGATAGTGTGCTATAGAAAATGTGAATTTTGCACCAGGGGAATATCTCTTCCGTTGGCCTCACACCGAAGCTGAAGTTTTGGAATGCAGTCAGTATCATCCCTTGCCCTGTGGTCTAATATGCCTTGGTTCTGCCCGGATCGGCTTCACTCGTGTTTTTGGTTGAGGTCTGATCACTTTTTCAGTTGTGGTGTGGGGTGGTACTAATGCTCATGGCTGCGGAGCTCTGGCTCTGAGTCTCAGGTGTCACATGGGTGTCCACGGTTCCAGGGAACAAGCATGTTATACAGCATCTCAGGATTTGGAGATGGCAGTTGCAGCTCTGGAATAGACGTGGCTGCCATGGGAGCTTACAATCTAGGTTTTTCCAGTGTCTTAAGATAGAAGAAGTTAAGGTTATTGATTCTCAAATCCTTTTTCTTCTTTAATATATGCATTTACAGCTATAAATTTCCCTCTAAGCATTGCTTTAGCTACATTCCCATAAGTTTTCCCATGCTGTGTTTCATTTTCATTCATCTCAAGGTATTACTAAATTTCCGTTGTGATTTCTTTTTCTTTTTCTTTTGCATGGGCAGGCACCAGGAATGATTTATTTTTTGACCCACCTTTTTTTTCTGTGGCCAATTTCTAATTTCACTCCATTGGGATTGGAGAACATACTTTGTACAATTCATTCCTCTTAAATATATTGACTTGTTTTATAAACTAGCATATGGTCTACCCTAGTGAATGTTCCATGTGTACTTGAGAAGAACATGTATTCTGCTATTGAGTGGAATGTTCTACAGATGTCTGTTAGGTCTAATTGGTATAAATTACTTTTAAAAATAAAAAAACCTAGTTTTCTTTTTTGCTGCAATGTACTTACTAGTATAGATATAATTTAAATTATTTAACCAATCTTTTTTATTATAGTATTTTCAGGATATTTTCTATAAATTCAAAACATAAACAAAGTTGAAGTTAAAAGAAAAAAAAAGCCAAAACCACCTGGGACCTGCTGACCCAAGGACTTGTTTCCTTGTTTTCACTTTTACAAACAAATGCTTCCCTCCCACCCCACCCCCCAGCACACTAGAGGATTTTTAATCCTACTCCCCTATTTTTCACATACCAATGACTTGGACAGAACATAATGAGGGCATAGCTTGGGCTGGAAGCCATCAAAGTTCTAGAAGTGGTTGTAACGCTGTCTGGATATGTGCTCCTGAACAAAATACACTCTATCTGCCTCTGTTCTGTCATTTGCTAAATGATCACATCTGGCCTAACTCATTCTCAGAACTATCAAGAAAATTAAACAAAGTTAGTGTGAAATAATTTTCACAAGATAAATATGAGTGTAAGGAAATATTACCTTATCCAAACTATTATCGACCCCTTCCAAAATAAAGCCCAGGTTTCAAAAAGTTGAGTAGAAAGTAAGGAATTAAGAAAAGCAAGAAATGAGCCTATGGAACACAGGTTCCACTTCATTTCACAGTCAGCCCTGAGAGGAATCCCTGAATTCAGGGACAGGAAGAAGGAATGGTTTGGGAAGTGAGTTCCAGGGAGGAAGTACCATGTAGGAGGGATATCTGAATGGGACACTCCCAATCTGCAGTCCACTACTTCCTACTTCCAAGATGGATGGGGCTGAATTACATCAAGTATTTACAAGAAGTAAAAAGAGAAAATTGGAAAAGGGAAGTAAGCTGGGAGTTCAAAATAACTAAGTTATGAGGGAGGGAGAGGAACTACAACAATTTGCATGAGTCTGCCAAGAAAGTTTGCCAAAGGGTTAAGCACCGTGGTAAAAGTAGTGTTTTATTTCTTAAACTGCCTGATGATACAAAGGTATTTGTTGTGTGACTATCCTTTAAACATACTTTATAACAATCTTTTGTATCTATTCATTATTTAGTAAACTTTGTTTTTTAATGAAACAAAAGAAACTAAAGATGACACTACTTAAAAAAAGAGGACATGTCCCTAATTCTTAAGACATTGCCTGTAACTAGCTTTAAGATTATCTGGTATACTTCACCATAAAGATCAATAGAGCTATGTCCAAAGAGTCGAATATTCTACCTTTTGTCATCAGGAGACCTGCTCATTAGGAACTGGAGGAGATATAGCTTGTATCATCTGGGGGTAGTGATGAATTAACTGCCTGTGCCCTGAGCAGTGTCCTTAGAGAAGTAAAAGATAACTGTGATCCAGAATTCACACAGGTTCAGAGAAAAGCTCCAGAAAAAGATTGGTGCACTTAATAAATCAAAGTAACTGTTTAAACACACACACACACACACACACACACACACACACAAAACCCCTACTCATTTAGAATGATGTAAAACATGAGAAAAGAGAACCAGACAATCATAGAATGTCAGAACCCAAAAGTCCCTTGTAGTAATATTCTAGTCTAACCGTCTCTTTGTTACTGAAGATGCTAGAGCTCTGTGAAATCAAATGATTTGCCACAGGTCAATTATCTGACAAAGCAAACTTAGGATTCCAAGTCTAGTGGTCTTTCTAATGTACAAATGGTTCTCAAACATATCCCACAAAGACCTCTGGTTTCTAGAGATGATTTGGTGGTGCCAGTAAAGATAAGAGCCACACCCACCCCTCTTATCATTCTAAAATAGAAGCTTCTCTGATTGTTTTATGCATTGTTCCAGGTAAACTCTTACTTGATCAGTTATATGCCTAAAAAAAAAAGTGTGAAAACAACTGCACTAGAACATGATGGGGCCCTGGATCTGGAGGCGCCTGAGACAAGACAGCTGATCAGGTTTATTAGCCCAAAGACTTTAGTCTTTCATCCCAGCAAACATAGGGGCATGGATTAAGGATGAAGCGGGAATACATTCAGCAGTAATGAATGGAGCTCAAACTTACCTCTAGGTGCTTGGTAGCCTCTTCATTGCGGGACATGAGTAACAGTTTAGTGCGCAGGCTTCGAAAATGCATATCACCTAGCAGAGATGCCCGCTTTACAGGGGCTTCTGTGGTTGACTGAGAGGAAATCAACAGATAGAGAAAACCATTGAAAAGCAATTTTAATTGCTTTAACATGCTGAGGGGGACACAGGGACTACAAATCAGAATATCTGAGTCCCTAGAAAAGGATGGGAGTTTAAGAGGATAACCACTGTCAGTCAAACAAGGGCCTACTATCTGGGTACCATGGGGAAGTGGTCTTGGGTGGTAAGCAAGGAGCAAGCACAAGGAGAGAAGTGTACAATATATTTTTGCAATATCTGGATATTTTCAAATATCAAAAGGAGGGCCCCCAGCCCAGATTCCAATCTGATTACCAGGTTAAAAAAACTTAAAGTCATACATGAGGGAGACTAAGGAAAGGTAAGACTACCTGGGTTGGTAGGGGTCAGGAGCAATTAAGTAGGTACTTGAGTGCTCTCTGACAAGTAACTACAAGCATATTCTAACTCCTCCCTTTCTGCAAAAACGTTAAAAGGGGGGAAAGGAAAAATTGCTGAAAGGGCTTGTGTAAAATTCAGGGAAGAAGAAACTCACCAGAATGAAGAGTTCACTATTCGTTATGTTGAGAAAGATGCAGTTAGCTCCCAAAGCTTTCTTAAACTCTTTATGGACATTTTCATTGGAGCAGCTACAGACAAAGAGTGCAGTGAAAACTTCAGGGGAGAAAGAAAAGGCCGGGAAAATAAGAAAAGAGAGCTGCAGTAAAAGAAGGGCAGGGAAAATGGAGGAAGTAAGAGTACTTAGCAAGAAAGGACTACAGAGGGCCAGGGGAACAAGAGAAGACTGAAAAGTGGAAAGGAGTCTGGGAGAAATAAGGACAGCAATTAGGATTTTAAACAGGCAGTGTAAAGAGGGCCCCGACTCCCAACACCTCTAGCACTCACGCCTCTCTAAGATCCTCAGGCACAGCCATGGTAACCTTGAAGAAGCTGCCTTTGGTTGCAAGGGGATTGGGATTGACTGGCCGAAGCCGCTCCAGGGTGACAATCTCATTGTAGGTAGCATCACAGGCAGCATATTCAATAACATAGAACTGGCAGGTGAAAGAAGCAGAAGTTGTGGATGACCTGAGCCTCTATTCCTACCTTTTTATGAACAAAATATTTGGTTCAGCAGTTCACCAAGGCTTTCACCATCACTTACATCTCCCTTCATCATCCGCACCCGGGCCAGCCACCAGCCACAAGGTTCCTGCTCATTGGCTCGGGAATAAACCTGAAGAGAAGTTTAAAATAAAATAAATACTGAAGATCATCCCAAAACATCAAGAATGGAATATACTTTAAGATACCTAGAATGCTCCCTAAACCAAGGATACAGGAAATCAAAGGAAGGAACTGCTAATGAAAAATCAGAAGGCACTGGATTTTAGATGCTGTTACCATAAATGGAAGCAAAGTGAATCCCCTGAAATTGGGGAACTCCCCAAGAGTTGAGCTGATCACAATAGGTGATGGAAGGGAACAGCTACCAAGTCACAGGGAATCTTACTGATTTGCACTTACTTTCCCAAAGTCTAGATCTCTGGATGTGGTAGGGTGGGAGGAGAGTAAGAAGAACCTAAGATCCTCTTTCAGGATAAGCGACATGAAGAAATCTGGGGGGGAAGTGGCACTGAGAAAGGGTGGACTCCACGGCTCTTACCTCCACTTCATCCCCTTCCGTGATCTCCTTATTATAGTCAGCAGGAGGTGGTAGCCGGACATCCCCAAAAGGAATCTGTCTCTCACTCTGCCAGCTGAAAGAGGAATGGTGAAACAAAAGCCTACTCAGACTGATGGGGTTGCCCATTTCTTCAGAAAGGAGTTAACTGCCTCACTGGGCATTTGCCACCTCTTCTTTGCTAATGTGAGGCCAAACTTCAGCCCCTGCTCCATAATGGTGTCTTCCTTCTCTTGCTATAATCTAAATACCCGCCCCCCCCCCCACACACACACACTTCTCACCAAATTTTCAGGCCCTTTTCCTCTCCTGGCATCCACTCAAGTTGCCCACCCAGACCCTCAGTTCTCCCCCACCTATTACATGACTCATAGGACTCAGATGCCCCCTTCTGACCTTCTGACATTCTTCTAGGACCTAGTATGCTGGGTTCTCTATACCCATGGTCTTACTTGTTTTCAAAGAAGATGGTGACAGAGTCTTCATGGACATCCTTCACGAAGCCCTAGAAAGGATTTTAGAAAAAGGTAAAAAGAGAGAATGACCATTTACCACTACCTCAGACATCAAGAGAAAAAACATTTGGAGGCCCCTAACTAGAGTTTCAGATGGGGACACAAGCAATCTGGAGACAGGGCCAGAGAGGCTATATTATGGAAAAAAGAATGTTGAGAAAGACAAAAGGGAAATGATATTGGCATGGAAAGAGATGTGACAAAATCCAAAATCCATAAATAAGATAGGACAGGAATTAAGTAGAAAAGGGATGCATCACCTGCATCAGAGCAACCTGGAAACTGGTAGTCTACTCTGGCTCCCACACTGGCCTCCCTATCTTTCTGCTTCCTGTTAGCTGAGCAGCCTGCCAGCGTTCAATTAAAATACCAACAGCATTCAGCAAGGCTAAGAATATCCTGTGAGACAGTGTGAGGTTGCCCTGGAACACCTAGAGGACATCAAGATCTGCTAAAAGAGAAAGGGTCTAGCTCCCCAATACAGCAAAAGCCCTGAGCAAACTTGGTGCCCTGATGCCTGAGTCTTAAAGGATAGATAACTAGAATATGGGAGAAGTTCAAAACAATGAACTTAATTTATAAAAGGAAAAATTAGGACTTCAGAGATGTCAGATTTCTGAATGTTGGAAAAAAAACTGCTGAGAATTTGAAAAGAAGACCCCAATCCTGAGATCATGACAAGGAGGAACAGGAATGATTGAATGGCTGGGCCATCTCTAGTTTTCTACATCTTCAAGGAGGCTAAAAGCTGTATGTTCAATCTTATGCTCCCAATTTTTCTACCTTCTCTCCATATTTTTCACATACTTCAAATTAGGGGTTTCTAATTTTGATGAAGTCCAATTTATCAATTTGTTCTTTAACAAATTGTGCTTTTGGCTTCATATCTAAGAAATCTTCACTAATCCAAGACCACAAAGGTTTTCTCCTAGAAGTTTTATAGCTTTTTGTTTTACATTTAGGTCTATGATCCATTTGGAGTTAAATTTTCCGTATGGTGTAAAGTATGGATCAAAGTTCATCTTCTATACACAGGTATCAAGTTGTTACAGCACCGTTTGTTGAAAAGACTATCCTTTCTCTAATCAACTGCCCTTTTACCTTTGTCAAAAATCAAGATATATAAAGGAATGGACAGTGACAGAAAGCAGCTCAGTGGTTCAGGGTCTTGGGGAGTGCTGAAAATATTCATTATATTATTTGTGGTGTTGGTTTCACAGGTAGATACATAAACATATGACAGGTAGATACATAAACATATCAAGACTTATCAAACTGCATATTTTAAATATGTATATTTTACTGTATGTAAATCAGACTCAATAAAATGTTTTTTAAAATTAAAGGTTTCAAAGATTTAATACATAGGAACTATTTCTAAACTTCGCAGCTAGGGGCAAAAGCTGACCTTAGGAAAGAAAACACCAAAAACATCCTGGAAAATGCATACTTTTGTTGCTCCCACCTCATAGCATTGCTCAATCACAGATACTATACTGTTGTTTTCTTATGGTGGGAAAATCTAAATTTAAATCTTTTTCTTTTTTTTTTTTTAATTAATTAACGGAAAAAAGAAAAAAAAGAAATTAACCCAACATTTAGAAATCATACCATTCTACACATGCAAACAGTAATTCTTAACATCATCACATAGATGCATGATCATCGTTTCTTAGTACATTTGCATCGGTTTAGAAGAACTAGCAACACAACAGAAAAAGATATAGAATGTTAATATAGAGAAAAATAAAAGTAATAATAGTAAAAAAAAAAAAAAGACAAACAAACAACCAGACAGACAAAAACAAAAAAAAACAAAAAAAACAAAAACAAAAACAAAAAAACCTATAGCTCAGATGCAGCTTCATTCAGTGTTTTAACATGATTACTTTACAATTAGGTATTATTGTGCTGTCCATTTTTGAGTTTTTGTATCTAGTCCTGTTGCACAGTCTGTATCCCTTC
Source organism: Tamandua tetradactyla (assembly GCF_023851605.1). Taxonomy (NCBI): domain Eukaryota; kingdom Metazoa; phylum Chordata; class Mammalia; order Pilosa; family Myrmecophagidae; genus Tamandua; species Tamandua tetradactyla. Next base: position 61,460,779 of record NC_135332.1, read on the forward strand.
AGCTCCAATTGCCCATTATCTTCCCCTGTTTCTAATTCCTGCTGGACTCTGTTACCAATGACATATTCCAAGTTTATTCTCAAATGTCGGTTCACATCAGTGGGACCATACAGTATTTGTCCTTTAGTTTTTGGCTAGACTCACTCAGCATAATGTTCTCTAGGTCCATCCATGTTATTATATGCTTCATAAGTTTATCCTGTCTTAAAGCTGCATAATATTCCATCGTGTGTATATACCACAGTTTGTTTAGCCACTCTTCTGTTGATGGACATTTTGGCTGTTTCCATCTCTTTGCAATTGTAAATAACGCTGCTATAAACATTGGTGTGCAAATGTCCGTTTGAGTTTTTGCCCTTAATTCCTTTGAGTAGATTCCCAGCAATGGTATTGCTGGGTCGTATGGCAATTCTATATTCAGCTTTTTGAGGAACCGCCAAACTGCCTTCCACAGTGGTTGCACCATTTGACATTCCCACCAACAGTGGATAAGTGTGCCTCTTTCTCCGCATCCTCTCCAGCACTTGTCATTTTCTGTTTTGTTGATAATGGCCATTCTGGTGGGTGTGAGATGATATCTCATTGTGGTTTTGATTTGCATTTCTCTAATGGCCAGTCTTTTTCTTTTTTAAGAAGCCCTGATTCTTTCTTTTAACCTTATGACTGCCCAAGGCATCAGTATTCCTTGTACTTCCTGGTCTCTTTCTTACTCGTGTTTTAGTTTTTTCTGCCATTCTCTTCACCAAGAATGTTTTTCTCCCACTCTTTATTCAGAGTCATCAATACCCATTCCTACTACTCTCCACTCCATACTTCCAACGCACTTTTTCCCTCACTACTTGCCTGAATACCTCTTCCCTTCAGGTACTTCCATTTACAATTTAGTTATCTTCTTCCCTCTTCTCACAATCAGGAATACTTTACATCTTCCCTCTTCTTTCCCCTTCATTATTTTACAAGGGTCTATCTGGGTTTCTAGAAACATTTCAACCAGTCTCTTCAGCTGAATTTAATCCTTTTCTTTATCCAAAATGTCTACCTCCAAGCTCTGGAAATAGTTTATTAAGACAAAGTTAGCTGACTAAAACACTTTAGAAGGACACAGAAGAGACAGACAGATGGAGAAGCACTTGCTTGCCTCTTCTGTGAAAAGGTTCCCCCTCCCAGATTCAGTCGTTCACAAAGGCTATGCCTCACACAACTCTGATGTGATTCTCCTCCATCTTCGGGGTGGCCCTCAGGGTGAGGTATCAATGTTACCTGGGTCTTTCCAGCCACTGTGATCCCCAAGGCAGGAATGCAGAGCTCAGAATAGAGTCATCCCTCACATTTCTCAGGAGTTCAACTAAATGTCATCTGCCCTTTTTCCTTCAGGATCTCTTTCTTTCAAATACTGCCCCCAAATTAGCTTTCTCCCCAACTTCACATTCCTATCAAGTCCCTGTTTCTTAATCCATTCACACCACCCCAAATACTAGTTTTTTTCTCCAAAGATACCAGTGGCGGAAAGTGAGCACCTAATTCTGCCCAGCCCATGCTCCTTAGGCAGATAAGCAGGCAAGGACAAAGCAGGTGGATGAACCTGTCAGAAAGACAAGCACTAGAGATCTAGAGGATGACAAATCCTGGCTTTGGCTTCTTGGGCCTAAGATCAGGCAGAGGAGGAGAGAGCCCCAGATTCCTTCCATCTAAGTACTTCAGTTTCCTCAGATGAGAAGCTATGAAATTAGTTCCCATCTTAAACTTATCTTCTAGTTCTGGACTCTCAAAAGAAAGGAAGATGTTCTAGGAGAAAAGCAGGGAGGCTCTGGGTAAAACCCATGTGTTGAAGTTCAGGATCCCTTAAGAAAGGAATGGAATTAAGATATCCAGGCAAGAAAGTCCCCTTGGGGGAATGGTGAGAAAGGGGGGAAATTCAACTTCCTCATGTGGAGAATTCCTGATATTCTCGCAAGCAATGGCGACAACCAGAGCAATAAGCCAAGCCCTCAATCTTGGGGTTTGTTCATATGAAATTTATCCCCCCAGAGGATAGGCTAAGCCTACTTAAAATAAGGCCTAAGAGTCACTCACTGAGAACCTCTTTTGTTGCTCAGATGTGGCCTCTCTTTCTCAGCCAACAAGACAAGCAAACTCACTGCCTTCCCCCTCTCTATGTGGGACATGACTCCCAGGGGTCCCTGACAACGTGGGACAGAAATCCTAGAATGAGCTGGGACTCAGCATCAAGGGACTGGGAAAACCTTCTAGACCAAAATGGGGACAAGAGAAATGAGACAAAATAAAGTGTCAGTGGCTGAGAGATTTCAGAGTTGAGAGGTTATCCTGGAGGTTATTTTTACGCATTATATAAATATCACTTTTTTAGTTAAGGTATATTGGAGAGGTTGGAGGGAAGTGCCTGAAAATGTGGAGCTGTGTTCCAGTAGCCATGTTGCTTGAAGACAACTGTATAATCATATAGCTTTCGCAATGTGACTGTGATTGTGAAAACCTTGTGTCTGATACTCTTTTATTTACTTTATGAACAGATGAGTAAAAAAACATATGGATTAAAAAATAAATAGTAGGGGGAACAAATATTAAAATAAATATAGTAGATTGAAATGCTAGTGATCAATGAAAGGGAGTGGTAAGGGTACAGAAAAAATTTAAAAATAAAAAAAAATAAGGGTTACAAAGGCTAAAATATATTGGGTAGATGGAAATACTAGCAATCAATGAGAAGGAGGGGTAAGAGGTACGGTATGTATAGGTTTTTTTCTTTTTATTTCTTTTTCTGAATTGATGCAAATGTTCTAAGAAATGATCATTTTGATGAATATACAACTATGTGATGATATTGTGAGTTATTGATTATATATCAAGAATGGAATGATTACATGGTAAGAATGTTCATGTTTGTATGTTGTTATGTTTTTTAAAAATTAAAAAAAATTAGGGGAAATAAAGGCTAAAATATATTGGGTAGATGGAAACACTAGCAATCAATGAGAGGGAGGGGTAAGGGGTATGGTATGTATGACGTTTTTTTCTGTTTTCTTTTTATTTCTTTTTCTGAACTGATGCAGATGTTCTAAGAAATGATCATGGTGATGAATGTACAACTATGTGATAATATTGTGAGTTACTGATTATATACTAAGAATGGGATGATAAATATATATATCCAGGCAGGGTCTGAAAAGTTTAATGAATGTGCCCAGAAGGGTACATTCTCTCATTTAGGAGAGTACAACTTAAAGAATAAAATACATTAAGTTCTGACAGAAAAGAAAGGGTTGGTGGGGTAGCTACAAGAAAACTTAGATCTCAGATCTAACATTTGCATTTCCACCTTGGAAGAGGACCCATTCTGAGAGAGGAGAAAGGGATCTTCCAAAATTTATAGTTTTAAAAACAGTGTAAATACTCTCTGATCCACACCAAAGTCTGCTGAGTCATGAATATTAAATCAGTAGCAAGGTCAGTCTGGCTAAGTGTCTATATGACAATGAAAGCTGAGGAAAGATTAGCCTGAATTTAGGGATTTGTTGTTGTTTTTAACTGTAATGGAACAGAAAATGTTAAAGTGGCTAGAACACAAAATCCACATTACATGGCTTTCGACTCAATTCCAAACTCTACTCTTTGAACCAAAGTATTCTGTCCCTCAATCAAAGGTCTGTCATTGCCATAGCTCACAGGAGAAAAGGGAAAGATTCATAGGAAGACTCTGTGTTGGACACTTACTATGTGAAAAGAGAACTCTCTCCCTTACCAACCATCTCATACAGTTAATTTGAACAGGATACCAATCTTTCCCAGCTGTGCTTGGCTCCCATGCTTCCATGAACAAAAGTAAACATCATATCTTGATCTCAGACTCAATTTAACAATCACTCTTCTTGCAACTCAGAATTTGAGGGGGGGCCCAGATGAAGGACAAGATACTTGGAAAATGGGGATAACATCTTATGCAGAAGGGTATTTCAGTAAAGGTAATGTAAGTTCAGGGGAAAGAATATGAAACAAATACACTCTATCAGAACTATAAAGGAATTAAGACTTTTTTTCCCGGAGAAAATAAATGTTCTGGGGGCAAACTTCAAGAAGAAGTTCCAAGTTATAAAAGTATGTAGAAAAAATAACAAAAGAGATCAATCAAGAACTTCCTTCAAGCTAGACATGCAATAAGATGGTTCCTGATGATTACAAAAGTATATAGAATAAAAATATTACAATAAGTTAGAGGCTTGAACTGAGAGGGAAGTTAAGACAAACAGACAGAGACAGGTACAGAAATCTGGTGTGGAGACTAAAGTAGATATGGTTAGTGGGTAAAAAAAAAAATGAATACACTGAACTCATCAACTGAACTTGGGATAGAAACCATCCACTCCAAGTGCAAATATATGACCCTTTCCAGATAAAGTAAGCTATGATTTCATAGGGAAGAAATTATTTCCAAGGGCATAAAGGTGGAGGGGTCTACTGTGGAAGAAAAGGCTTGAGGAGATGTTAAGGAAATGAGGCTCTTCTCACCAGTGATGTTAAAAAATCTTTTACCCAGCTTCTCAGGATGAGAGTGAAGAATGAGACAGGAATCAGGAAAGTCTCTGTGACAATTCCAGGAATAAGGCCCAAAGAGGTTCAGAATAACAACAGTGACAAAGAAATATCCTTAGGAGGCAAGAAGGATCTTCCTCTGGCCTAATCTAAATGGGGGGGGGGTGAGGGGGATGTCCTAGAAATTGAATTCAGAGGAGATAAGGGATAGATGGTCTAAAAGGAATTCTAAGGAACCAAATCCTTGGTGAGGAGAAGGCTGAAATAAGCAAGGGTCTTTGAAAGATACTCCCTTCCTCCTTCCAAAAAAGGTTACTAGCAGATTCCCAAATTGGGAGTTGGCAAGAAGTCTTCTAGAAGTGAAAATCCTTAAGAAGATAAACAGAAGAGGTCCACGTGAGATCCCCTTTTAGATATTATGATATATGAAACTTATACATTCCTCAAAATGGAGAAAGCATATAAATGATCTAAATGTATCCGAGGTCAAAGTGACAACAAAAGCCCATCCCCTAGGTGGAATGGTAGACCAGCTGGCCTTGGGGTAAAGAGGCGGGGCAAAAGACTACTAAAAAGATGCCACTTTATGGTTGGGAGGCAACTTGACCCTGAAATAACCCAGAGTTCCTAAGGTCAAAGACGCCAAATAGTTTAAATGGCTTTTGACCGTTTCTCCTTGGACTGCGAACAGGAATGAACGATGAAAGTGGGATGATTTTCCCCGAGTCAGTGGGCAGAAGTCTCTCTAAGGAAGATGAACGAATGGCTTTCCACAAGACGGCTAACGGGGGGGAGAATTCTCTATGTGCTTGGACTGTGGGAATGATATGATTAAGGTCTAAGGTATATCTTTGCACTACGAAACAGGAAAAGTCAATAAGAAACTGGTTAAATGGGGGTCTCTTCTAGGGGAAAGGGGTGGCGGAGGGCACAGATTTAGGCACAATAATGCCCTGACGTTCATTTCCTCTGAGGCGCGAGCAAAAAGCAGGTGTACCAGAGGGATCCAAAATAGGAAAGAGGGTTAACTCCCAGAGGTCTCCCCAGGAAGGCTGAGGGTGGGAGTGAGGCTTGTCTAATGCTCTTAGAGGTCAGGACTTCGCTGGAGAGGCTCCATCCCGCCCCACTCTTTCCGGCTCTGGGAGAGGGCCAGGGGCCGGTGTACCCGATCGGCGCGCCGCCTCACCTTGTAGAAGGCCCCGTTGGAGCCGCGCACCTCCACTGGCAGTCCCGACTCCACATCCCCCCCAGAAGCCAGGCCGCCCATGGCGCTGCCACCGCCTCCGACTCCCCCGGCGGCGGCTGCAGCAGCGGTCTGAGTCCGGGCCGGGCCGGGCCCCCGGCGTCTCCCCGGAGGAGGAGCCGGAGGGGGAGCCGCGGGGGGCGGGAGCCGGGCCGGCCCCACGGCGGCCCTGCCACAGCCAACGAGCAGGGGGCCGGGGCCGGGCCGCTCCCCGTCCGCCGCCGCCGCCTTGGTCTCCGCCACCGTGAGGGAAACGGCCGCCGCCGCCGCTGCCTTCGTCACCTCAGCTTCCGCCCGCCGCCGCCCCCGCTGCTGCCTCGGTCCCGGGACCCGCTGCTGCCTCTGCCGCTCCACGGCCTCCACCTCCCCCTGCCGCCGCCGTCTACTGCGCAGGCGCACCCGGCACCCGCCCGCCGCGCGCAGAGCCCGGCGGGCCACGGCGCAGGCGCCAAGGCTAGCGCCCCAGCTCGCGCTCGCCAGCGCATGGGGGCTTCCACACTCTCCTTCCCTCTCTCACGCCCCCTCCTGGTCGTTTACATGCGCTTGCGCAGAGCGAGATTAGCTCTCTTTCTTCGCCACCCCATCACTCCACCCCGCCGAGCTCTTCCTTTCCCCGCCCCACAACACTGACCGCTGACCAATCATAGGGAGGGAGGGACCGCTCTCACTCCGTGGGATTGGACTTCTGCGGCTCCTGGTCATACCACACCCACTTCACCACTAGGAGCCATACCAGGCTTGGACAAGTTAGGGATAGGCATGCGCCGGAACGACTGCTTGGTCACTTTCCCCACCTTTGTCTTTCTTGGTGCGCACGCTCCAAAGGAAAAAAAAAAAAAAAAGTAGTGTCGAAAGGCAAAGAGGTGTCCCGCGCGCGTGCGCCGAGATTTATCGCCCATAGACTTGTATTGAATGTCTCTCCAAGCTCCTCTAACTTTGTGTTTAGGAGATTTGAGTTACGGTTCTTGCCTTGAGGATATTACAAGATGATCCTGATCATGTATGTAATGAAAGGTCAAAGAATAGTTGCAAGGCGATGGCGAAATGCAATTTAGATTGGCACAAACTCAGAAATCTAAATGCTGAGGAAATTCAAAATAGGAGAAATTGTCATCGAGTGAGGGTAGCAGGGGAGAAACTTAGGATCCCTGAACTAAGACAGATAAGAAATGTAGTTGAAATCGAGTAAAACAGTACAGAAATTAGAATCATGTGTGCGCATGTAACTATTTAGCAAACATTTATTTAGCCCCCTCCCCCCCACTATGTTCCAATCACTGAGCTAAGTGCTTGGGATCCAAAGACAAGATGTGGTCCCTGAGCTCAAGGAGTTTATTTAAATAAATAAATGCACAGAGTGCGATTAAGATGTGATAGAGATAGGGACTAGGTATTGAGGGAACCCCAAGGTGACAATGGTTAGCAGGACTTAAGAATGGCCAGGGAAGAACAAACAGAGGTGCTACAAAGAGGCAAAGCCGATGCAAAGAGCAGAAAGAACACGTCCTTTGCGGAACCATATCTACTTCATCTAGCATTTAGCACCAAGGAAGGAGTTGCAGGAAGCTAGACTGTCAAGGACTTGTAAGACAAGTTAAGGAGAATAACTTTTATTTTATCAATAATGGAGAGCCAGTGAAAGAATTTAAGTGGTTGCTACCCCTTGATGTGATAAGATTTGCATCTTACAATTTTAGAGGATAGATTGAAGAGTAAGGGTGGTCCTGAAGACAGTGAGACCTGTGAAAAAAGAAGCTAAGGACCTGTCTGAACTACGGTTATGGGCAAAATAGATAAAACTTGAATTTGAGCCTATTTAATTTGAAGTAGGATCACAGGAATTGGTAATAGAGTGTGGGGTGGGGTTAGGTCAGGAGGCAATGAAGTAGTGGGAGGAACACAGGACAATTCCTAGATTTCTAACTTGGATTACAGAGTGAATGGTGATGTGAGTTTGGTTTTGTATTCTTTCTTTATGAGGGCCTGTGGGCCATTCAGGTGGAGATACTCCCTTGTCTCAACAAATTTCTCTTTTGGGTCCCAGTTTAAATATAATTTTCTTACCCTTCTGGTATGCTAATTTTATTAGTCCCCCATCTTACACTGCCAAAGCATCTTTTACTCCTTTGTGGCCCTGATCACGGATGTAATAATAATTTACTCAGTGTCTTTCTTCCACTATCACACCATAAGCTCTGTGATGTTGGAGACCAGGGTCCATGTCTGTTTGTCCCCATCACTGTCTACCCAGCAGCTCACAGTTCCTGAGTGAAGGAACAAATGTCTTACAGGTGAGTGATCTGGGAGAAGTCTGGGTTAGAAAGGTGCTTGTGGAAATCATCAGCATAGTTAAGTCTGAGGAGTAAGTCCGAGGAGTAAATTGAATCTCCAAATAAAAGGTTTAGAAATAACTAAGGTCCTGATGGAACTCTGAACTACACCAGTATTTAAAAAGCTGTCAAAAAAAAAAAAAAGGTGCCTCCAAGAGTGACTGAGAAGGAGCAGCAGTAATTAGAATGACAGAAATGGTCAGAAGACAACCAGCAGTGATTCTGATGAGTGCAGAGAGTTAAGGAAATTAAGTAGGGCAGATTACCAAGAACGCTAGACTGAAGAGTATGGGTTTGATCTCTTAAGCGTAGGAAAGGACTGAATTTTTTTCAAAATAGCACTGTTAGGAATTGAATTGTGTCTCCCAAAACGACATGTTCAAGTCCTAACCTCTGGTTCTGTGACTCTGAACTTATTTGTAAATAAGATGTCTAAAGATGTTACTAGTTAGACTGAAGTCAGTATGACTGGAGACCTGGGTTCCTTATAAGGAGAGGAAATTTGGAGGCAGAGAGACAGATGTATAGACAGGGAAATGGCCATGTGGAGGAGGCAGAGATTGAATAATGTCTCCACAAGCCAAGGAACACCATGGATTGCCGGCACCAGAAGGCAACAGAGAGGCATGGAATGGATTCACCTCCAAGAAGCATGGCCTTGCTGACACCTTGATTTCAGACTTCTAGCCTCAGGGACTGTGATAAATAAATGGCTGTTGTTTAAGCCAGTTAGTCTGTGGTGCTTTGTTACAGCAGATCCAGCAAACCAAGACAGGCACTGTCACCAACTTCCAAGCCACAGGCACCAACAATCTTCTCAGGTTTGACTTTTCCTCTCCTTCATCTGCTCTGGTCATTGTTTATTCACGTAAAGGATGGGAGTGGGAAAAAAGGGAACAGCATTTCAGACAGGGGAACGGCATGTATAGAAAGCCTAGACTTGAGGTGCTAAAAATAGTCTAACATGGCTGGAACAGACTTGGAGAGGAAACATGGCTGGAAGGGTTGGCTTAGGCAGAGCTTAGAGGACTTGAAACGTATTTCGATGTTTGGACTTTCCACTGAAAACGGTGGGTGCCATTACAGGATTTTCAGCAGACTTGTATTTCAGTAAGATTACTAGCTGGAGTACAAAGTGTGTATAACAGATGCCCCACTTGCTTTGGGGTTTCTAAATAAATAAAAATAGTGGGAGGAAGATAGAAAGGTGGATAAAAATGGGAATTAAATGTAAGTTTACATACTGATTGTTGCTACTCCCCTCTTCCCCCTGACGTCTTTCTCCCCAGATCCTAGAATACTTGGAGCCATTGCTTGCCTCCAAGCAGGAGTCCTCTCTGATGAAGCTGATCAGATAAGTTTGCCTTTGTAAAGTTGACAGACAGGGAACACCTGGTAAAGCGGTTGGTTGTTTTTTGATTAAAGACAATGGCAAAGAACCTCATCCCAAGGATGTCGCTGGAGGTGGATTGGGATGATGGAGGAGTTGGCAAGAGGCTGGTTCCTTATCTTCAACAGTGAGAAGGCAACAGCCAATGCTTACAACAGAAATGCCCAGAAGTAGGAATATTTGCATGCTGTTTTGAGTTTGAAACACACAACACAGAAAATGCAACTGAAAGTGATTGCTGATTTTTATTTGATTTGTCTGTTTATTTATTTAATTTTCTTACCTGTCCATACATTGGATAAAGGGAATGTCAGTCACTAGGTTTTCACAAGCATGTGGTCAGACCTTAAACGCTGTATATTATACAATTATCTTCAATAATCAAAGCTGTTGGAGTTCAGTTCAGTAGTTTCAGGTATTTCCTTTTAGCCACTCCAATACACACACAAAAAACTGATGAGAGATATCTATATACTGCATAAGAATAAATTCCAAAATGATCTCTCAACTCTCTTTGAAATCTCTCAGCTACTGAAACTTTTATTTTGTTTCATTTCTCTTCCCCCTTTTGGTCAAGGTTTCCCAATCCCATATTCCAAGGGCCAGGCTCATCCCCTGGAGTCATGTCCCACATTGCCAGGGAGATTTATACCCGGGGAGTCATGTCCCATGTAGGAGGGAGAACAGTGAATTTGCCTGCGTAGTTGGCTTAGAGAGAGAAAGGCCACATCTGAGCAACAAGAGGTTCTCTGGGGTGACTCTTAGGCATAATAATAAGTAGGGCTTAGTTTCTCCTTTGTAGGAAAAAGTTTCATACGGGGAGGCCCCAAGATCAAGGGCCTGGCCCATTAACTTGAAAGTCCCCAATGACTGCACAAATATCAGGTCTTCCTCAGTTGGGGAAGTTTAATGTCTCAAGGGGACTTGGCAAATACTTTTTAATCTTCTGCCCAGATTACTCTGGGATATATCAGGGCATCTCACTAACCTGTACAAACCAACAAGATCTCACTCCCTATTCATATTTCCATGTAATGATGGTGTTTGAATATACCATCATTACATGACCATACAAGTTAAATTAGATACTATGTTACTGAAAATGCAAATTTCACACCAAATAAACATCTCTTCCTTTGGTCTCACACAGAAGTTGAAGTTTTAATATACAGTCAATATCATCCTTTACCCTTTAGTCCAATTTACCTCAGTCCTAACCAGATCAGCTTCATTAGTTCTAATTGAAGTCAGTCACTTTTTCAGTGTTTTTAACAGTTGCTGTATGGGGTAATGCTGACTGTCCTAGCTGCAGAACTCTTGCTCTGACTCTCAGGGGACACGCAGATACCTGAAATTCCAGAGAACTGATTGCTTTTGATGAATGAGGGGAGTTGGGGGACGACAGTTTTTTTGTTGTCTGTTTATACAAACCTTGTAGAATTATTTGCCTCTTTAAATACTATCATATATTTATGATTTTAAAAAATACGTAAGGGAGTGATCAAAGAAGAATTTGGGAGATGGGTTAGGAGGCTATGGCAATTTTTAAAGAGCTGTTAGTGGAAGTGGGAAGACAGAAGAGTAGACAGATTTGAGAGATGTTTTAATATTTTTCTGTATTCTCCCTTTTAAAAGCCCCCTACCCTAAATGCCCTTTCTTCTGTTCTTCCTGCAATTGCCAGGACCCCAGCTCTTGTCACCCCACACCAATCACCCCCAACATCTAACAGAATCACCTTACAAGAGGCTGATGAAGTGCTGAGTGGGCAGGAGCATAAGGATATGGGCGATGGGGTGCAGACACCCTGCAGGGAACTGGTAAGATCTGGGCTAAAGTGAGAGGAGCAGCCTAAATGTAAACTCTGAGAGCCAAAGACAACGCAAGATGGGGCAAGATAAACTTTGGAACTATTAGGTTTCTTTGCTTATACCCTTTTCTTCTGGATCAATTTTTAAGTTTCATTTATTCATCTTGAAGAAATAATGCACAGGCATTGCACAAAATTCAGGTCTAAAGTGGTACACGGGAAACGCAATCCACTCCCTGCACGCATGCAAGTTGCTCCTTTGCCCAGAGGCCACTACTCTCTGCTTTTTCATACCTCCTTCCAGGAAGTTCAGTCTGCATTAAATTTTCAGTGTAAAAAGCCTCATCATTAGATAAATGTCTCATGTTTAAAAGATATGCACACCTGCCTGATTGAGATGAGGGAGACTGCAGGCCTCTGGCTTCTATCTCAGGGAAGGGGTAACAAACCCCATTATCTCTTGTTCAAGTTTGTCCTAAAGGCCTATCAGCAGTAAATTTTTATCAAGGTCAAAAACTGGCAGCCCTCAGGAAGTGTTTGAGCCTCTGAAGTATTGTGTGGCTGGTACTGCCTCTTTCTTTCTTTTTTGGAATTTTAGGATGGGTCATCAACTCTCTAGGGTCTAAACTTCCATAGTTCTTAGTCCTTTCAATGAACACCTTTATGTTACCTGCCTGTCCTTTTCCCATGTCTGAGTTTTCTTCCTGTTTATATGACCACTTAATCAATGATTCATCCACAAAAGGGACAATATGCCACCATTAAAAGTGATGACAGAAGTATATTTAACAGTCTGGGACTACGCAAAACCAAAACTTTGGCAAACCAAAACAAACCTTTAGGACCTTTGGGGACAAGGAGGGAAAAAGGCTCATTTATTCCCAATGTTCGTACTTTATTATATAAGCAATGCAGGTTTAACAACCCGGGACTACGCTGATATATTGTTCAATAGAAAAAGAGGTTGCAAAACAATATGATCCCATAAGCCCCTATTCACTGAACTGACTATATATATGTGTGTATGTTTATTAAAGAGAAAAAAACAATAAAGAATCCATATCGAAGGGCTAATGGTGGTTGTGTAAGTAAGGCTATGCATTCTATTTTTATTTTATGTGTAAGTTCCAATTTTTCTACAACAAGCCTGCACTGTTTACATAATAAAATAATATGAAGTTGGAAAGAAATGAGCCTGTTTCCCTCCTTGTCCCCATAGGTCCTAAAGGTTTGTTTTGATTTTGCTTAATTTTTACTCTTTTGTATGCCACATCACATTGAAAATAAAGACTTTGTGACTTTTTTTTGGTGAGGGAAGGTGCATAAGCCGGGAATTGAACCCGGGTCTCTTGTATGGCAGGTGAGACGTCGACCACTGAAAGACCTTGTAACTTTTGAAAAAGAAAAAGCAGTTAGCTAGCAGAGGGGATTTTAAAAGTTAGGCCTGAGTGGTGCACTGATGGCTCAGTGGCAGAATTCTTACCTGCTATGCTGGAAACCTGGGTTCAATTCCCAGAGCTGGCCCAGGCCAAAAAATAAAAAGTTGGGCTAAGGGTTCCTCGCCAACGGCCCCGAAATGCTACCACCAGGTGGCAGCCTATTTTCTTTAGTCAGCTGGCCTTATATTCCATCCAGGCCTTTGTCTGGGGGCAAGCATGACCGAGAAGGCTTGATGTGCCAAGCTGGACTCCTCTGGGACTCTCCAAGCTCATCCATTCAACTCTTCTTTTTCCTATATTCTATTCGCCAGAGCCAAGACTCTGGCCCATTGAGGGTGAAAGTCACCTTGGGCCCACCCTGGCCCCCAAGAGCAACATTCACTGGGCAGAACATTCCAGAAGGGACTTTACCTGGCTGAAGCTACCACCTCATCAATTTCGCTACCCAACACCTCGACAGGACATAATAATTATCATTTATTTTTCATGCTCCACAAAGAGGTACAAAGCCTTTTCTTCACCCTCCTTCCTCCAGGAAAGCCTCTGGCTGTGGAGATAGTTCCTGCGGAGTGCTTGAACTGCTGGGGAAGATGAAGTTCAAATAGAAGACAATCCCCAAGGGATGGTGTCACTTCCCTGCCAACTTCCTCATCGCCTCCCCTTTGAAACAGAAGGAGTGCCAGCCCTCAACTTCGGTCAGATCTTGGGCTCCTAGGGCCTTGTATAAGTTCATGGCTCTCTGGTTCCAGTCTAGAACTGCCAGGCGGAAGTGGGAGCAGCCCTTATCGAGGCCCACCTGTGGGAGAAGACATCACTCACTTGCCTGGGATCAAAAAGGAAAATGCATTCTCACTTCCATTCCACAGGATGCCCCCCACCCCCACCCTACCCCACCCCAGCCAGACCCTCACTGCCCTCCTCACCTCAGCCACCTTTTTGATTATTTTAGAACCAATCCCCTGACCTGTTGTGGGGAGAAAGAGCCGAAAAATTGAGTTGAAGGTAATCAGAAAAGGCCGTCGGCTGGAATTAGGGGGCAGGTTATGCAGTGGATTATTTTGCTCCCACCCCAGCCTCAGCCCCTGCCCAGTACCCCGATATTCTGGCTTCACATAGATGTCTTCCAGATACACACTGCGTCCCTTCCATGTGCTGTAGATGAAGTAGTACAGCCCAAAGCCCACTAAGGGCCCTGAGAAAGACAGAAAGGGGTGAGGCCTCCAAAAGGCTGGGGGAAAGAGCACTGAGGCTGCCTGAGGCAGGTGCCCTTACCTCGTGGCTCAGCGTGGGCTGGAAGACTCTCTGCCACCAAACAGTGATAGAAAGGATTCTCTCCAAAGCCATCTGCTCTCAGGGCTGCGGAAATTGGAGTTGTGGGAAAGAGGACCTCAGTGCAGTTCACCGCCTGACGAAACCGTCCCGCGCTTTCTCCCCAGCCTCCTTCGAGACTCTGGGGCCCCACCTTCTTCGCTGATCTTCACCTGATCCGAGAGTTTCTCGAACTCGGCTAGTTCCTGCGGGGTGGGGACCGAGGCTAGTTAGAGCACACCACGGCTTCCGGAGCAGGACCTCGAGGCGCGCCCCTCCCCTCTCTCCACCTTTCCCCCTCGCCGTCCCTCCCGCCGCCGCTCTGCGTCCCGCAGGGACCCCGGCTTCCGGCCCGCAGCCTTCACCCGAATAAGCCCCAGGATGTCTCCACAGTCTCCCTCCTCGGCCTCTCGGATCCGCACGGAAGCCATCCCGGTCCCGTCGCCCAGGACCAAAGTCCAGACCCACAGCTCCGTGCCGCAGGCCCGGGCGCAGGGCAACTGGGATCCTCTTAAGAACTCACAAGCTGAGCTCTCGAAAGGCCGAGGGGAGCGCGGGGGGTGGGGGGTGGGAAGCCCCGCGAGGGCTGGGAAGGCGGGGCCGGGCTCCCGGGGTTGGGAAGGGGCCGAGGGGAGAGGTCGGCCGTGGCGGCCGGGGCCGGGGGGGCAGCCCCGAGGTTCCTCCCCCTGCAGGCGTGCACCCGCCAGCCAATCGGCTTGCAGACTAGGCTCTTCCCTGCTCCCTGGCCCTGCCCCAGACGGCCGGGTCTCGTGACTGGGCCCGCCCGCAGGGGTCAAGGCTGGAGCATCCGAGCCTTCCCGGCTCTTGCTGTTATCTGTGTCCCGGGCTCCATCGGAGCAGCTCAGCTGTTCAAACATCACCCTCGGCTCTTCTTTAGTTGCAGTTTACAGTGGGCACCTCCTTTACCTTCATCCCCACCCACCCGTTCATTCAAGCCCACTCTGACCCCGGTGAACCCCAAGACCCCAGCTCTGAAGGCAGTTTCCTCCAGCTTTGGGTGGTCCAGAGCATCCCCTCTCTCGGGATAATTTGCATTTTAAAATGGGGCAGGGAGAAGGGAGGATGTTGGGGGGGGGGGGGGCGATGGGAGGGTACTTAGTGTCAACGGAATCCTCCCTGGTGATAACTACCTCCCTTTGAAGCAAGCTTTGGGCCTGGGAAAATTCCGAGGGAGTAGCTCAGATCAGATACCGTGAAACTAACGGGTCGGTATTATTTCCCCCATTTCACAGATAAAGACGCTGCCGGGCAAAAGGGGACGGATTTTTTCAAGGTCACACAGCTAGATATTTGGAATTCAGTCCTGTCTCAGCTCTTACCCTGCTGGAGGATGTTACTTGGAGAGCAGGACAGACTGTTTCGGGACCCCAGGCCGGAGGAGGCAGGACCCCCCACCCCTGAGGAGGGCAGAAGGCTCTGAGGAGCTAGGTCAGTTTGTAGAGGAGGGGAGGGGAAGTTTCCTCTACCAGCTCATACACACTTTCTCTGGCGTGGGGGATGGTTTTGGAGGAACTGTGTCCTTTCTCCCATTTGTCCCCAAAGGGCCAGTTGGGTCAGTGCCCCTGTTTCCTACCCCCCTTCTTCCCGCCCCCCCCGGGCAACCTTTAACCCTCCACCACCCCTGTGCAGGCTGTCTGCTCCCAAGCCTTCTCCCCAGACTTGTGTGAGCCGCAGAGAGGAAAGCAGTTGACTATGGAGACCAGAGGACCCTTGGCCATGTCCCAATGTCTGCTGCTGCTGCTGCTGCTGTTACTGCCTTACACCTACCAGGGACTGGCTCCAGGACATTTTCTCCCCACCCAGGTGCAGGGGGCGGGGACAGGGCACTCAGGCTATGTGTGTGTTTAAATGAGCGACACTTGGGCTCTGCCATCCTGCCTTCTCTCCTTCTCTGGCCCTATAGCAGTTCCTCTCCTACCTAACTCTGACATGTCCTTGTTCCAGCTTTTTTTCTCTTTCTGTTAGAGGCCCCAGGACCCTCCTGAACTGCATCTCATTAATGGCACAGGACAAGAGCCTGTCACCATCATGATCTTTGACATCAACAAAATCATAAAGTATGAGTTGACACCTCCCTTTGACCTAGTTCCCTGATCCTCCCCTCTCTCCATCAGCTCTTCTTTCCCTGTCTCCTGGCCCTTCTTTCTTTCTCCCTGAACTCCCCAACACCCAGCCTCACATTTACTCTCCAGGGCACACCCCATACGTAGTCTCTCTTCTATGTCCTTCCAGAACCTCCTCCTCCTTTGAGCTTCGAACCTGGGATCCAGAGGGAGTGATTTTTTATGGGGATACCAACCCTATAGATGACTGGTTTGTGCTGGCACTTCGGGATGGCAGGCCCGAGATCCAACTGCACAATCCCTGGGCCCAGCTTACCGTAGGTGCTGGGCCCCGGCTGGATGATGGGACATGGCATCAGGTAAGCTAGTAGTGAGGGCAGGGGTGTCTGGAGCTGGTCTGACCAGGGGAACAGAACCAAGTTAAAGTGTCTGTTCTTTGCATGATACTAGGCTATCTAGGAAGAAAGGGGCTGGAGCCAAAGGGCCTGTGATTCTGCTTCTGTCCTCCTTCCTACAGGTGGAAGTGAAGATCCATGGGGACTCAGTGCTTCTGAGGGTGGATGGGGAGGAGGTGCTGTGCCTGAGACAGGTCTATAAGACCGTAACCAACAAACCCAAACCCATCATGAGGATTGCACTGGGGGGGCTGCTGTTCCCCTCTTCCAACCTCCGGCTGCCGGTAACTGCATCACCGGGATGGGCAATGGAGGGAGGGAAAATCTTGGCTTTGCAGACCCCGTGGGGGTCCAGGTCCAGGCTTTTGCGGAGAAGGGATGGGATGAGAGCTGGGGGTGCGGAGAGACTGAATGCTTGTGTTTCTGAGGGCAGTATGCTGAGGGTGGGGAGGCTGGGGCTGGGGCTCAGAGGCTCAGATGCCAGCATCCCTGGATCTTCTCCCTGTCTCACCCCCCCAGCTGGTCCCAGCTCTGGATGGCTGCCTACGCCAGGATGCCTGGCTGGACCGATGGGCCCAGACCTCAGCTTCTACCCAAACTGGTCTCAGAAGCTGTGCTGTAGAGTCTCAGTCTGGGATCTTCTTCCCTCCAGGGACTCATGCACAGTTCAGCCTCCAAGGTACAGGCTCTATTCCCTTCATGTCCTGCTCAGCCCTCCTCTGTCTCCCTCCACCACTGGCCTCCTCCTTCCATGGAGCCCCCGCCTTGAGGCCTCAGGAGGATCATTTCTTCCCCCAGATCTCCCCCAGCCTCAGGCAGAATCCTGGGCCTTCTCTCTGGACCTGGGGCTCCAGCTGGCTGCCGGCACTGGCCAGCTCCTTGCCCTTGGAACCCCAGAGAACCCTTCTTGGCTCAGTCTCCACCTCCAGGATCAAGTAAGAGGGGGGCACTCCATTCATTAGACCCTGCACATGGGGGCTGGGAGAGGGGCTCCAAAATTTGACAATTAGGAGGGCTTAAGGTTGGCACCCTTGGGGCAGAGACACATCTCAAAACTCCAAATGACTTTGACTTAGATATCATATTTGTTTGGGGTGAGTTTGTTTTATAGAGGGCAAGCCAGGGAAATTAAGGTAGTGGGAATGGCCAGTAGATGGAGGGTGTGGCTAAGAGGCTGAATTAAGGCAGCTAGGGGTGGGGACCTCAAGGAATGGCTGAGGCTCCTTCTTCCCTTGCTCATGTCCCTCTCCCCCACTCTCTGCAGAAGGTGGTACTGTCTTCTGGGCCTGGCCCAGGGCTGGACCTGCCCCTGGTCTTGGGGCTCCCTCTCCAGCTGAAGCTGGATATGTCCAGAGTGGTCCTGAGCCAGGGGCCACAAAACCAGTTCCTTGCTATGTCTCCCAAGGACTCTGGCCCCCTCCTCAGTCTCTGGGCCCAGCCTCAGGGGCGCCTCTTCCTAGGGGCTGCACCAGGTAAGAGAGGAGAATGATTGAGTTTCTCCCCACACCATGGGAACTGTTTAGGGGAGGGGAGAGAGTGGTAAGGGGCACCTCTGGAGGGAAAGGAAACCTCCGGGAGAGGAAAGGAAAAGTCCGCAGAAGAGGGAAGAGGAGGGGGTCATGGAAGGAAGATGTTGAAAGCTTAGGTGAGGAGGACTGGAAAGTTGGAGAGAAGATCTGGGGCTGGCTTGACCCACCTCCATCCCGCCCCCTCTAGGAGAGGCCTCTTCTGCTTCCTTTTGCGTGGACGGCCTTTGGGCTCAAGGCCAGAAGCTGGACATGGACCGGGCTCTAAGCAGAAGCCAGGACATCTGGACTCACAGCTGTCCCCGGACCTTAGGCAACAGCACTGACACCTCCCATTAAATCCCCACTAAGAACCCACTTTGAACGTCACCCGTTCCTTTATTCAACAAATATTTAGTGTGCACC
The DNA here is from genome assembly GCF_023851605.1 of Tamandua tetradactyla. Taxonomy (NCBI): domain Eukaryota; kingdom Metazoa; phylum Chordata; class Mammalia; order Pilosa; family Myrmecophagidae; genus Tamandua; species Tamandua tetradactyla. The sequence continues at coordinate 61,479,255 of NC_135332.1, forward strand.
TGCAATGTACCAGGCCCTGTGTCAAGCTTTGGGTTATATTGACAAACAGAAAGAACCTGGATTCCTGCCCCCTGGGTGCTCGCGGTTCCATGGGGGAGGAAGGCATCCATGGAAGACTGACAAATAAGCATATAGTTGGAAATTGGTGAGTGCAATAAAGGATCAGTCAGGGAACAGGGAGTGTGAAAGCTTGGCGAACAGGAGGCCATAACCTAGTCTGGGTGTCGGAGAAGCTTCCCCGAGGCGGTGGTTCTTAGGCTGAGATCCCAACAGCAGCGCATATGGGCACACACTCACCAGACACAGGCCACTTTCTGGGAGTCTGGAGCCCACCTCCTCTTTCTTCTTTGAGCTTCCTCCCTCTGAGGCTGGTCAGGAAGAAAGGGAAACGATGGAATTTCGTTTGAATCTCAGTCATGGTGCTCCTTGGGGCTGGTGGTTGCGGTCCAGAGAAGGAGCAGCAGGGGGCGTAAGAGGGTCACGGAGAGATGGGGGCAGGGGTTCCAGGAAAAGGGGGTGGAGGCATCAGGGAGAAAGAAAAAGGGAGGGTAGCAGAGGGAGGAAGCTGCCTCTGTCTCTCTTAGTCTCGGTCCACTTGCCGCATTCCCAGACGAATTTGTCTCTACTCCATTAAACAAGAACTGGCTTGTGTTGGTTCCAGCTGGGAAGAACGGATTCAAGAGTATCTCTTCCTAAAGGATATGGGGGCCCAGCCCTCAGCCCCTGTTCCCCAGGAGATTCCTAGTGACCCAGCCCCTCCCGGAAGAGCCCTCTTGCCTCAGCCCCCAGCCCCTAGCCCCCGGGGACCCAAGCCTCTTCCAACCCTTAGCCCCCAGCTCCCAGTCTTTAGCCCTCTTGGGAATCCTGGTGTCCCAGCCCAAAGCTCCCAGCCCCCTAGGGCACCCTGAGGTTCCAGTCCTCAGCCCCCACTTCTCATTTGTCACTGGTAACCCATCCCCCAGTCCCCAGACCCCATGAGAATCCCAGTGTCCCAGCCTCACAGCGATTAGGAGGATCTGCCTACTAGTTACCAGGCAACAGGGTGAGTCACTCATTGGACCTCTGTCCCCTTCTGCAGGGATCAGCAGGAGCAAAATGACCCCAAGGTAAGGAGGCTGCTGGAGAGTCTCTGGTGTGAAAGACAAGTCCCAGGCCCCTCCTTATACCCTCCAGATCTAGTATGCAAGGCCTACTACACCTGCCTCCACCAGCCAGCTGTGTTTCCCAAGAGAGTCCTCAGCCTGGCCAGGGAGCCCAAATCCGGCTCTGGTTCCTGATCCTTGCTCGGAGTCAGCTTGGCAGCCTGGATATCTCCATTCCATCAGTGTTTACTGGGCATCTACTACATAGCAGGCAGTGTTTAGACTTTGGGGAAAAGGACAGGTATATCCTTGCTTTTATGGAGCTCACGATACAGTGGAGTGGGATGGAGGTGGGGGACAACCAGCCAGGAACAAGAAAACAAAAACTTCAGCTTGAGGTTAGGGCTAGAAAGGGAATAAAATTCTGTAATATACAATTGGGGGGCGGGGGGGACTGGCGTAGTCAGAGAAGGCTTCTCAGAGGAAGGGCCATTGGAGCAGAGACCTGACTAATGAAAGGAAGGCAGTGGGTGTGAGTAATGGGGGAGGTTAAAGACCCAGATACACTTGGATACCCTCAGAATACCAAGGGCCTATTCTTAGGGGCAACTTCCTGACCTTACTATCCCTGAGGAATCTCTCAGGGGCTGGTTTTTCTCTTCTCCCTGCCCCCTCGCCAGGGCACTCTGCCTCCAATCTCTCTTTCTCCAGCCTGCCCTAGATTCCGAGATGTCTGATTATTATCCAAAGCTGTCTACACTCTTTCATTAAGGCTGACTTTGCCTTAACACAGACTTTACCAGGCCCCAGCCAAGGGCTCCTATGATGCCTGCCCAGGGTTCCCTCCCTTCTCTATTACCACCCCCCCCCCCCCACACACACACATTTTCCAGAGCTTGGCAGCACACCCTGCAGCCTCCAAACCTGGTCTTGTCACTCATTCCACCCTAATCATTGCCCTTTTCTCTCTCTCCATCTTTTTCTTTGTTTTTTTCATTGAGCATTTATTGGTTGCTGACCGTATTCCAATCCCTGTGTCAGGCAGTCCACAGGGACTCTAAAGATAATTAAGACTTGGTCCCTGCCCTGGAAAACTAGGGTTATGGGAGGGAGATAAACAGGTGAAATGCTTTAACAGAGATAACCATGAAGTACCAAGATCATCAGGATGGGGCAAGTCATTAGATGTGTGAATGTGAACAAATGATCTTAACTCTCAGTTTCTCCATCTGCAAAATGAGGAAGTTACCTTCTCCATAGGGTTGTTATGAGGCGTTGATGAAGTCATGCATGCAAAATGGCTAGCACGAGAATAATGCCTGACATAGAAAGTACTCATAGAACAGAAGTACTTCTTCTTATTAGCATCATGGATGGTTCTTGAAATGTCAAGTCTGAGCCTGAGTTCTTGAAATATAAGCCCGGGCCTGCCAGGTACAAAAGAAGAGGAAGGGCATTTGGTTGGCTGAGTGAGCCATGGGCAGGATGAGATGGAATGCGAGCAGACTGGGGAGGCTTCTTGGCCACGTGGTGAGATGCCACATACATCCCGCAGAAAAGTTTGGATTGTTCTGGCCGAGTGCAGGAACACTGATGTCTCTGAGCTCTCTTCTTTCCTTGTTCTTCCTCTGCAAAGCCCCATCTTGCCAAAAACCCAGACAGCTAAGTCCCTGGGATTGTGTGGATTTGGTGGGGGGACAAGAAGGAGCACAGACCCCATGAGCATCTCTGGATATGAGAGAGGGGAAATGGGGACTCTGGTGCCTTTCCTCTTTTCTGGAGATGCTGGAGGGAGGGCAGCCTTCCTGGACAACATTAGAGGGCTATAATGGTCCTTTGTCACTCCAAACCCACCACAGATTTCTCTGGATCTCCTCTTTCTTAGCTTATTTTCCTCTGAATACCAATGCTGTATTTAGTAGAGGGTCTTCTCCACCCCACGTCCTAGACTCCTCATCCTAACCTACAGGAGAAGATAGCAAGGAAAGCATCTTACCTGTGATGACTTGGAACTGGGCACCCAGAAAAACATGGTGTTAGGCTTAATCCATTCCTGTAGGTGTGACCCCTTGTAGATAGAACCTTTTGTAGAAGTTACTTCAGTTAAGGTGTGACCAGGCTGAAGAAGGATGGGGCTTAATCCTATGACTGGAGGCCTTAAGGAGAAGGCCTTAGAGGAAAGAGTAGTAAGAAACTAGAAGTAAGTAAGACCCAGAGAAGCCAAGAGAGGCTGCCATGTGCCTTGCCATGTGAAAGAGAAGCCGAAGATGAAGGATCACTAGCAGCCAGCCCCAGAAAATCTGTCTTCTGTCTTTGGACTTCTCCCAGCCTTAAAACTGTGAGCCTTAAAACCTGTTAAGTCAGCTCATTGCATGATATTCATTTTAGCAGGCAGGAGAGTAAAACATCACCCTTATCCCATATTCCCCCCAACCCCCTACAATACATAGAAGACTTCCATTCTTTCCTTTTTACGTGAGCCTGAGGTACAGGGCAGAGGTTGAGCCAGGAGTCTGGAGACCACCCCGAGCTTAGGTCTCCCAGGTTGTGCCCCTTGAGGGTACAGTCAACGTCTCATCCCTCTAGATGAAGTGTGCTCATTGCTTTGCTCCTTGCCTGATGAGGAAAGGGAAACTCCCTTCCCTGCAGTTTCTTGCAGGAGACAGTCCATGTTTCAACCAGATTCAGCTACCAGGCTCTGTGGACTTGCTTCTGCATGGAGGACATATAAACAGTAGGAGACAAAGGCCTGCTCTCAAAGAGCTTACACTCTGGTTGAAGAATAAGACACATCCCAGAGCTTTCAACCCGTTTACTCAAGTCAAAATCTCAGACACCGACTTTGATGCCTATCTTTCTCTCATTCCTTTATAAAACACTCCACCATACTTCCAAAATGGATCCTGAACACATCTTCTTGTCTCTCTCTTCAAGCCTACTTCTCTGGTCCAAGGCATCTATATTTTCTGCCAGGTGGTCTCCCGGCATCCCATAATCCATTCTGCACATAGCAGCCAGGGGGATTTTCATTAAATTTAATCATGTCACTACTCTGCTTAAAACCCTAGAATTGCTTCCAGGATGGTTCGACTGAGAGCCATATGACTCCCTCTGACCTACAAGGACCCATGTGACTTGGCCTCTGCCTGCCTTTTGGATCTCACACTGCATGAATCTCCCCTTCCCTCTTGAAAGCTAGCTTATTGTACTTGCACTACCCTCTTCCTGGAAAGCTCTTTCCTTATCTCCCCATGGCTCCTTTTGGTCATTTAGATCTCAAGCTAAAAGGTACCTCCTCAGTAAGTCCATCTCTGATCACTCAGGCACTCCCTATGACATCACTGTTTTATTTTTGGATATATTAGCATTTTTTGGTATGGTTTTTTGTTTGTTTGTTTGCCTACTGGAATGAGTGCCACCCAAGCACAGGGAGGAGACTCGTGCCTGGCTCTAAGCAAATGCCCATTAGACAGGCACTGAATGAATGAACAGGAGTTTGGGCTGGACTCTGAAGGGCGGGCAGTCTTCAGGACAAAGGAATGAAATGGACAAAGGTGTGAAGTCAAAAGTGAGCATAGCCTGTCCCGGGGCTGGTCGGGACTAGTGGGAAATGAGGCTGGAGACACAGGCTGGGTCTAACCTGAACTTTAGACTGAAGAATCTGGACTCCACCCTGCGGGGTAACAGGAAGCCACTAAAGACCTTTGAGCTGAGGAGTGGCCTAATTAAAGCTGTATTTAGAGAAGATTAATCCAGAGCTGGCCACAGAATGGGCTGAAGCAGAGCTAGCTGCCTAATTTGCAGACCCCAGTGCAAAATGTAAATGTGGGGCCCTTGTTCAAGAAGCAGGAAAAAAAGTGCCATGATGGGTCTACAATATAAAATGTTTTCTTTTCCTCTACCTCCTTCTCTTGAGTTGTCATGGTGTTTTTTATTTACTGCTTAATGTCATTCTAAGTAAAGAAAAATTAACAGTTTTTTTTCTACCTTCAGCTTACAGATGAGTAAGGAAGGACTGAAAGGAAAGGGAACTATGGGTTTCCCTATATTTCCCTTTCCTTCTATGTCATTCTTTCCAGCCTAAATTGTTGGCTAATCCAGGGAAGTTACATGACAAAGAGAAGATATAATACAGTGCTTTGATCATCCGAGTTTCTTAGAACATGGGTGCCTTCTTTCTGTGTTTGAAGAAAGTTCTGGTAAGTGCCCCAAGTTATTCAGTGGTAGCCATAACCCACCTTACCTTGTACTCACTCTGAGTCTCGCTGAACTCCCATGCATCGTGGGCCTCCCAGAATTCTGTTCATGGAGCACCGCAAATGCTACATGTGAATAGGAAGACATCTGGCTCATGTTTCTTCTGCTCGTATGCACGCTCCATTGTCCTTTCAGGCTTCCCTTACAAAACACAAGTTCAAAAATAAAATTAAGATTCTCAAGAAGGCCAAGCAGAGCATTAATCCAAATACATGGCAACTCTGAGCCCTGGTCACAGGTCCACGAAGTTGGGCCTGGATGAGAGGGAGAGTTTGAGAACTAACGTGACATTCTAGATGTGAGCCGTTGAGAACTTTCGCCGAGAATTCGCAGAGACAGTTGTAAAAAAAGAAAGCCTGGGCAGGCCACGGTGGCTCAGCAGGTAGAGTTTTCGCCTGCCATGCCGGAGACCTGGGTTCGATTCCCGGTGCCTGCCCATGCAAATAAATAAATAAATAAATAAATAAATAAATAAATAAGCCTCTCCAAGGAAAGGTGGCACAATTGCAGGGAGGTTAAAAGAGATAGAAAGAATGGTTCTTGATACACGAAGTTCTTAAAAGTAGAGACTCTTGTAGTCCTTCCTAGGCTATGCATCTTGAGTCCTGGCAGAGCTGCAGCCTTGGCCTGGAACTGCCCAGGCTTTCTAGCTGGTACTGGACGAATGTCAGTTGATCCAAACAGGCAAGTGAGGAGGACAGTTGGGATGTGAGGATCAGTGGGGAGGTCGAACACCTAAGTGGACTTGGCTGCAGGGCTCCTGGGGCAGTGCTGGAGGCTGGGCATGCGGGGTTGTCAGAGTTTCACCCAGTGAAGCCCGGCAAGCCTGGTCTCCGGGGTGAGCAGGGCCGGGTCCTGCGTGCAGAGAACCCAGTGGAGTGGTGCAGGGGCTGCGGCCCTAGAGAGGGAGGTGTTGGGGGTACTCGTAACAGCTCCCACCACGGGAATTTCCCCCTGTGGTGGCCTCTCACCCTCTCAGGGATTCATCTCCATGTGGCCTGCTCTAGGTGGTTCCATCCAATAACGACCTGGCTGGCTTTTTTGATCTCTGGCTGTTCCCTGCCCTATCTCTCGCCTCCTCTATGTGCGGATTCTGTGTCTCAATCTCTTTCTAACTGCCTGCCTGGGGCTCCCACCTCTGACAATATACCCGCTTTCCTCTCTGTGAGTCTCTTTGGGATTCTCCTTCCGCGCATCCCGCACGGACACGCCCTCTACCCCCTCCTCCCATCCCGAGGCCGTCCCGTATCTCGGGGTGGGGTTAGGGGAGAGACCGCCTTGCCCCGAAGAGGCGGCAGGGGGCGGGCCCAAGCCTCTCTCCATATCTGCATATGCATGAGGTCGCCCGGGCCAGCGGCGAGGAGGCGGGGCTTCTGGGGGTGGGAAGGGGGCGGGCGCCCCTAGAGTCGCTGATTATAAAGACCGTGCGCCGGGGCGGGCAGCCCCGCACTGCTGAGGAGCGGAGCCTCTGCCTGGGGGACCCCCACCCTTGGCAATCCCCCAACTGCGCTTCCCGCCCCTCCCCCGCGGCCGAGCCACCACTGGTGCTGCGGGCTCCCCTCGCCCGAGAAGCCGTGAGTGGTCACCGATCCCGCTCCACAGTGTCGTTGCATCTCGGATTTCGGGGCGGTCCCCTCCCCCACCTTCCCCGCCTCTTTGCACCCCGCTTTTTCTGCATTTCACTCGGGTTTTGTAGCCGTCTATTTTTGCACATCTTTTCGTTTTGCCTCTAGGCGGTTTGGGGGTGAAGCTGCATTCGTCGCCTATCCCCTTTTTATCTTCCCCTGCTGTGAGCCCCCTTCTTCATCGCAGTCGGGGGGCCTAGGGTCGGTGCATCCTCCGCCGCGCTGCCAGCACCCCGCAGCGCTTGCCTGTGCACCCACCCGGGAATTTGCGGCGGCTGCATTTCTGAGAGGGGTCTCCCTCGCCCCCCGTCACCTTTGCACCTCGCGCGTTCTGGTGCGTGGGGGGCTTCGGCGCGCGGCGTCCGGTTTCTCCGCAGCCCCCCGCCCAGCGCCGGGAGTCGCCCCACTCGGCCAAGATGGTCATCCAGAAAGAGAAGAAGAGCTGCGGGCAGGTGGTTGAGGAGTGGAAGGAGTTCGTGTGGAACCCGAGGACGCACCAGTTCATGGGCCGCACGGGGACCAGCTGGGGTAAGCGGGGCGGCCGCGCGAGGGGCGGGGGGGACCGTCGGGCGAAGCCTCGGGGGATGCAGGGTCCCGGCGGCGCGGCCCCAGCTCCCCTCCCGGGTCCCCGGCGTCCGGCCCTCCTGCCGTGTTCTGGGCTGGTGGGGGGTGAGGGGATGGCCGAATCTCCGATCTAATCTCCCCGGCTGGCCGCTGCGGAGGCGGAGAAAGTAGGTCACGGCCGGCTGCTCGCCCCCCGCGGAGCCCCCTCGGGCGGGGGGTCGCGGGCTCTGCGCTTGTGTCCGCGCCGCGGCGCTCGTGCTCCCTCTCCGGGCCTGTGCGCTCCACACGGTCGCCCGCCCTGCAAAGAGCACCCCTTCCCTCCCTGGGGCGCTCTCTAGCTCACCAACCCCATTTTTAGCTCATGCCCACCCCCTGGACCTGGAAACTTCACCAGGGGGCGAGTCTTGGAGAGGTGGGGTGTGTGGTGGTGGTGGTGGGGGGCGGTTTGTTCCCAGCAGAAGTTGTCTGTATCCCACCGCCGAGCGTCTGGAGCCTTCTGTGGTTCTTGCGGGTGAGGGTCTGTTGGGGAGGGGAGGCACCGTGAGGTTTCTGTGCTGCTCAGATGTCTGCGGTGGAGGAGTGGTCACTGGTGGTGAGATGTGCACATCATCTGCTGGGGTGTGTCTGTGGAGTTGGGGCTGCGCCACCGCTCCTCACCTATACCATGGCCAGGCTCAGAGGCTGTGGAGCCACTCATGTGTGGTCGGGGGTCTTGTGATGGGCCTGGGTGCAGTGAGGGGTGGGATTCTTCCAAAGGGCTTGTCAAGCTGGGAAATTGAAGCACAGGGGACACTGTATGACAGAACTTACAATTCATCCAACACTGGTTGCACACTGTCCCCATCAACCTACCCACCAAGGGGACCCATGAGGTGGTGCCACTGCAGTCCTTTCCAGAAACTCCAAGTCCAGTTCACTAATGCTTGGGGCAATCTGGGGAGGCTTCCTGATGGAAGTGTCTTCTGAGATGATAGCATGGAGTCTGGGGTGCTGGAACTAGTAGGCTCTTTCACTAGGCTGAATGATGATGCCAAAGACATCACCAAAGGCCTAACCTCTGTGGGGAAGGCCTGTGGGAGAGTCTGTCCTTATACTCCCTGCCTCTACCCCAGGGGATGGGGCGACTGTGGAAGTTACTAGACAGCAGTGGCCGACAGATTTTGTAATTAGGCTGGAGGGTTAGGTCCTTTGTTCCAGGAGGTGTGTTCAGGGTGTGGCTCCTGTGGGGTGCTTAGTGGTCAGAGGGCGGCACTGTGATGATTTCACTCTTTTGAGTGTGGCTGCTGTGGGGTGGTGGTCCATACCAGGCTAAAAAGTCAGTGTGGTAGGACATTTTTAAGCACACGTATCAATCCAGGGATAACAGATGCTGTGCCTATTTCAGGACCATGGATGCTTGAGAAGTTGGAAATGTGATCCAAGGCAAAGTTTCTGTGGCCTATACTTGGGGCTGTCCCAGCAACGGGAATTTAGGTCTCCTGTGGCCTTTGGAAAGTCCTGCCTCACTGTGCCCTAGGACCAGGAGGGGGCTGGGAGTCATGGCTGGAAGCCAGACACAACTGCGTGTTTCCAGCTTGTCTCATTTTACTCCCAGGGGGCAGCTTTGAGACGTCCCCGTGGCTCTGGGACCCGTCCCAGTGCAGATCTTGAGCGCGTAGAGGGGTGGGTGGAGATAGTGGAAGTCATAGTGGGAGACTTGGAACCTCCTGACCCTATCTCCTCCTCCTTCTCCATCGTAGCTTTCATCCTCCTCTTCTACCTCGTCTTCTATGGTTTCCTCACAGCCATGTTCACACTCACCATGTGGGTGATGCTGCAGACGGTCTCTGACCACACCCCCAAGTATCAGGACCGGCTGGCCACTCCCGGTGAGCGATGAGATTCCTCCTAGCACCCCTCTACCACCTGTGTACCTCCAAGCTTCCGAAAGGAGCTCCCAGGCTGAGAACACCCTGGTAGGGGAGTTTGATTCTGGTCATCTAATCATGCTGTGCTGGGAAGTCCTTCTTGAGGGCTGCCTTCCTTCCCACTTCCTGCAGCTGGAAGCTGTGTGATCCGGGGATGTGGCAGATATTCCCAGACCTTCTTCCCCTAAAGAGGAACTCAGATCCTCACCTCACCCCTCACCCTGATGTGCCCTATGTTTGTCTTCTTTCTTCTCTGTGTGGTCCCTCACTCCTCTGCCCGTCGGCCATAGGCTTGATGATTCGCCCCAAGACTGAGAACCTTGATGTCATTGTCAACGTCAGTGACACTGAAAGTTGGGACCAGCATGTTCAGAAGCTCAACAAGTTCTTGGAGCGTGAGTGTGGGGCCCGTTGTGTCCAGGATCTGGGACAGGGGATTGGGACCCTGGAAGCAGAACATTAGGGCCCTGACTCTTTCCCACCTCTGTAGCTTATAATGACTCCATCCAAGCCCAGAAGAATGATGTCTGCCGTCCTGGGCGCTATTATGAACAGCCAGATAATGGAGTCCTCAACTACCCCAAACGCGCCTGCCAATTCAACCGCACCCAACTGGGGGACTGCTCCGGCATTGGGGACCCCACTCACTATGGTTACAGCACTGGGCATCCTTGTGTCTTCATCAAGATGAACCGGGTACTGATGAGTTTGGTCTCCAGGGAGAATGGACGAGGGAGATGGGGCCACCATCTCTGCTGACAGTTGCTTCCTTTCACTGGGACAAGTGGGGGCTAGAGAACCTTTTAGGATGCTTGAGTAGCTGAGAGAACAGGAGAGGTGGGTCATTGGAGGGTGAGACCCATAGCTGGAATTCCCATGTCACTGACAACTTCTTTCTCTAATCCTCACTGTCCTCCCTCTTCACTCCAGGTCATCAACTTCTATGCAGGAGCAAACCAGAGCATGAATGTTACCTGTGCAGGGAAGGTGAGTTGTGGGGCCTTGTACACCTGTCCATGCATCTGTTCCTCATGGTTTCCATGTAATTCACTCATCTCATCTCTCCCTGTCTTCTTTGCTCCCAGAGGCCCCACCACTATAGGGACAAGGGGGTAAGAGTGGGCCCCATTATGGCTTGGTCTCCAAGGTTCTCCCACCCCTCCTGCTTCTCTCTAGGATGCAGAAGGTTGCTCTGGTGTGGATCCAAAGCCCTGGCCTCTGGCTTCTCTCACCCATCCACCTTCTTTCTTCCCTGATTATCCATGTCTTTTGCTCTCCCTTCCATGTCTTCCCTGCTCCCCAGTTCTCTGTAGGTGTCTGGTAACTGCTGATCTGTTGGGGGGACCACTAAGTTGTCTTAGGAACCTTGCTCTCCCGCCTCCGTTCTCTGTAGGAACCGCTGCCCCTTTCCATTCACACCCCCTCCTTGCTTCCTACTGAGCCCTTACTCATTTATCTGTTTTCTCTTGGCTGTGCTCCAGAAACCAATTCCCGAGGATGGGGTAAGAACTCAGGGTGGGAGTGGAGTAGGAGGCTTTAGTGTCATTAGCATCCTTTAGGAGTTCCCAGTCTGATGAGTGTTAGGACAAACCCCTCCTGCGTAAGTGCAAACACGCGCTCAGACTCATGGCTCCAGGGAAATAGATTTGCGATGGGAATAGTCTGGGGCAAAGGAAGAACAAAGGAAAGAAGGAAAGTGTGGGAACCCTGGAGCATCCACGTTCCTGCCGACCCTAACACGTTCTCTCTGTTAACCACCCTCTCCCCAGCGAGACGAAGATGCTGAGAACCTCGGCAACTTCGTTATGTTCCCTGCCAATGGCAACATTGACCTCATGTACTTCCCTTACTACGGCAAAAAGTTCCACGTAAGTGCCATGGGAGGCTGGGGTGTCCGTTTGTGAAGACAGCGGGGTTCTTGGTTGGAGAGGGTGGGGTGCTGTGGGCCTGGACCCTCACTCTTCCCTGCTGGCCCAGGTGAACTACACGCAGCCCCTGGTGGCCGTGAAGTTCCTGAACGTGACCCCCAACGTGGAGGTAAACGTGGAATGCCGCGTCAACGCAGTCAACATCGCCACCGACGACGAGCGAGACAAGTTCGCTGGCCGCGTGGCCTTCAAACTCCGCATCAACAAAACCTGAGGCCCCTTCCTCCCGCCCCTACCTCCTTCCCGTGGATGCTTCTGGAATGTCCCTGAACCCTGCCTGATCCCTCCCTCACCCACCCCAAAGGTATTTTTTATAACAGAGCTATGACCTGTCTGAGCCTCACACCCTTTCCCTTTACTTCACAACCCAACCTGGTGTCCCACGGCGATTTCTTGGCTACGTACATTTGCCACCGTCTTCTCCCAGCTCTGGCTCCTTCAGACAGGGAGCATGTTGGCTGCCAAGATGGCCACAGAGGAGGTGGAGCCTTCCTGCTTCGGGTTTAGCTGTGACTGGATGTCCCCACAGCTACCCACCTCTCCTGTCTTCCTGTCCCCAGAGAGCTATAGTAAATGCCCACGCTGTCCTGTCTTATCTTATCCCTCAGCTTCCCAGAGACGAATGTGGCACCCCATTCATCCCTTCCTATGCTTTGGCATCTGTCCCCTTTCTCTACCCTGCCCCCCAGCCCCCCAACTTTCTCCTTCATCTACGCAAGAACCATCTTGGTGACTTTCGATTTCTCTGGCTCCTCTGGCAGGGCTTTCACCGCCTCCGCCCCCTCCCCATTCTCTTCTCTGAATGGAAACCATTTTTAATGGAGGACATGGGAGTGGTGGGGCCTTTTCCCTACATCTTGGCACATGCCACTTCTCGCCCTGCGGTGACCGTGTGAGCTGGGAAATTAGGTTTCCTCCCAGAGGAGGGAATGGAAGAGAAGGCTGCGTCGATTCCTGAACATTCTCCAGTGCCCCCCCCCCCCCCAGCCAACGCCTTCCCCAGCCCTCCCATCACCCAGACAGCCTCTACTCTAGAGCATGGAGCTGACCTAGACTGAATATCCACTTTGTTTTTACTGATGGCTCCCTCCCCCTACTGGCTTTCCCAGAATATCCTTCAAGTTCCACTTCCCAGGGTGCCCAGGGGGGAGGGGCAGCCGATCTGGCTCGGTCCCCAGCGGCCACCTTGGAAACATCAGCTGGCTACGGGACTCTTCCACCTCCATCCCCGGGGTCCAGCTCTGTCCCCCGCTGTCCTCTCCCTGGTTTTCCTTAGCACGTTACCACTAATCACTTACTCCTCCCCTGTCCTCTGCATGTCAGCTGGAAACTTTCCAATGGCCCCCTCCATCTAGACTCTAAATATTTTGGCTCCTTTCTCCTTCCTTCAGACCTATTAACTTTTTTTTTTAACCCCCCAAATGCCCATAGAATGTTAAATGAGGGGCCCCCTACTCTGAATATTCTTTAGTGATAGAGGCATTTTAACTCTTTCTCCTCCACTTTCCCTTCACTTCCTCACCCTCTTTCACCTCCCTGTTGGTTTTTAATGCCTCAGCTTCCATACCCTTCCTTCCCTTTTCCCCTTGCTGGATCTTTCTCTTCCCTCCTGGTCCCCATGTTTCCCTGCTCCCCTCCCTTCTCCCAGTGGTCTCTGTCTCTGCAGTTATTTAATGCCTGTGTCAGATCTACCGTAAAAAAGAGGATAAAGGATAATAAAATGAGAGCAATTATATATATAAATATATATCATACACAGAGTCCTGCGTGTGGGTTGTTCCTTTCTGAGTATTTAGAAGAGTACCAGGAAGGGGAGGAAGGGGGGAAGAATTGGGGGGTTACCCAGCCTTGGGGGGCCGCTCCCGACCTCTGACCTCTTCCCTTGGGTGTCCAGGTACCCACGTCTTAACACTCATTCACCTTTACCAATGGGATGCACACTATCTTGGGAACACTCAATGTGAGAGGGGCAGGAGGCCTACACCCATTTGTTTATCGAAACTTAAAATGCCTACTATGTGCATTCCAGGCACCATGAGGACACACTTAGGAAAGAGGCAGAGTTCCTGCCCTCAAGGGGTGAAGAGCACACGAGAAAACTCTCTTTCGAGGTAGACCTACACGTGCTGCAAGGAAGGGGAGAAAGCTGTGGATGACAAAATTGAGAGCGGTCAACCACCTCCCGTTGAGGGGCTCGAAGGGAAGGCTTTTTAGAGGAGTCGGCATTCAAGCCTGGGTTTAAAGGATGGGGTGGTCTGGGGAGAGAAGAAGTTCTGAAATGCCTAAAGAAAGATGTGACACGTTGATGGAAGAAACAGGTCACAAAGAAATTTGAACTGTATGATCTTAATCTTGTGTAAAGAGATACATACACACACGCACACGCATATAAGCATAGAAAAGATGATGGGTGGGAGAGGGGATGGATTTATAGCTAATCTTTATATTCTTCTTGGGATTTATTTATATATATCAAATTTTTTGGCAATGAGTTAGTCTTAGTATTTGTCTTGAAAAGGAGCTTTATTGCATATGCCTAAACATGCACAATTTTATTATCTATGTACACATGACCCCCTCATACACATAAGGATCAGTGATTTTTGGTCACTGTTATACCAAAATTGAATCACAGCGTACACACTTTTGTGTATCTTGCTTTTTTCCACTCTATTTCTTATGTCAATGCCTCACCTGGTATCGTTCTAATTCATTTTGTAATGGCTGCATAATATTCATTTTTCTATTGGGTTCTTATCCCCTTATTGATAGAGCCCTTGAACTATGGTAGACATTAGCTGTCTTTTTTGCATTGCAAAATTTCTCTCAATCCATTGGTTCCTTCTTAACTTTGTGGTTTAAAAAGTTTGTGGTTTCCATACAGTCAAATATGCTTAATTATTTTGTAACTTATGGGTTTCAGTCTTAATTAGGAAGGTCTTCCCGGTCACTAGAGGATACTCATATTTTATAGATTTTTTTTTTTTAGGGAGTGGGGCAGGATTTTAATTTCATTAATAATAGCGTTTACATTGACTTTAATTCATCCGGTTTCTTTTTGTGTACATAGTGTAAATGAGAAGTCCTATTTTATTGATATTTCCAGTTGTGCCACCTTCATTTATTTAAAAAAAAAAATCCCTAAATGTATTCTTGTTGAATTGAAAATGCCAACTTTTACCATATAATAAATTCTCTTTTATGCTGAGATCTGTTTCTGGATTCATTACTTGCTTCCCCTGTCTTTTCTACCACTCTACTCCAAAAATCATATTGTGCTCAGATTCCAGTAGGTTTTTTTTTTTGGCATGGGCAGGCTCCCAGGTCTCTGGCATGACAAGCGAAAATTCTACCACTGAGACACAATTGCCCAGCCCTAGATTCTTGTAGTTTTTATAGTATATTCTCTTTCTTTCTAAGTTTTCAATTATGCTAATAGACCAGGCAAACACATAGAATGACGCCGACAGTATGACAAGAACACTGATCAATTAAGTCTTTAACGAGAAAGACAAGATATCCAATGTCCCGTGGGTGAAATAAGGGAATACTGAGTATCAGAGTCTCCTTCTGGGGTCCCTGTTGCTGCGTCCCCATCCCCAGCAAGCATTCCCGAGTCTGGGACTCAGGAACTCCTGAAGCGGGCTTGCAGTTTGCAGGAGGAGAAGTACTGCCACTCCAAGCACCAATGGGGGTGGACTGATGAGGTCATCATGGAAGGCCACTGGTGGAACAGAAAAGAACACTCCCTGTGGCAGGGAAAGTCCCAGAGGCCCCGAGTCCACAAGCATTCCATTTCTGCTCTGTACAGAGAGAACCTCAAGGCAGAATTCCTATGAGAATGCACCCTGATGGCCTAGGTGAATGATATGGAAGATCATAACCACGTTCTCCTCATTGATGCCAAATGACTGGGTGGGCCTCAGTGGCTCACCACCGCGCGTCCAGCCCATCTCACTCTTGCAGGTTTCAGGCTTTCTCTCCTCGCAGTTCTCCATGTCACCTGATTCGGAGCCTGTGGAGCTTCCCTTGAGCCTCCTTGTTTATTACCCTGTGCCTTTCTCCCGTGGCTAATCCAAGCAACTCCCTCCATGGCCGCCTGGAAGCCTCAGACACACACTGAGGTAATTTCAAGACCAGCAGCGTGTTATTTCTTCAGAGCCTTAGTTTTTCAGGCTGAAAAAGAGTCTGGTGCCTCATGTTATCACTATTTGCAGTAACTATATGGCTTCCCCCACACTGCCCATCCCTGTGACACTGGACTGAGCCGCCTCTCTTTCAAGCAACTTCATGCTTTCCAGGCCAAATATGACTGTACCTGCAGACTCCCTCCTTTGGGGCTTTCCTACCAAGGGATGAATTGGCCTTTTGGTCCGCTTCTGGTACCTGGGCTTTCCCGGAGATGGGGACTGCAACCTTTCCCTCGGAGTTAAGTCTCTCACACGGAGCTGGACTTGGAACTCCTGCTTGAACCGTGGAAGGAGGACTCTGCTTGGACGGTGCAGCTCTGTC